>NC_138104.1:67627428-68827428 GCF_964146895.1 Miniopterus schreibersii | reverse complement strand
TTCTCCTCACACAGCTCCAGTCCACTCTGCCCTCCCTTTGCTGGAGCCCAAGGTGAGTGGCTGCACACAAAACTTTGTGCATTGGCTCTTTAAGAGGGTGCCTGCATTTCCAGCCACCTCTCCCTGTCCAAAAGAAACCCTGCTGCTTTTCACAGCCAGATGTTATTTGGGCACCTTTCTCAGTTCTGGTGCTCTTGGCCTGGAAGCCCAGCTGGGCGTTTAGGCCCCAGAGTCCTCAGTGGGAACCCACCACAGCTGAGATCTCCCTCCGAACCTTCAGCTGCTGCCTGTGGGAGCCCATCCAGCCTTCTCTCACCTCCGCACTTCTTACCAGTCTCTGTGTGGTCTCCACTTTTCCTCCTTAGTTATGAGGGTGCTCTCCAGCTTGTCTTCAGTTGCAGTTGATTATTCAGTATAGTTTTTCTATATTTTCGTTGTAATTCCAGGTTGGTTGCGGGAGAGTGTCAGTGTAGCTTCCACCCAGTCTGCCCCCATCTTTAATCTCCCTGCTCATTGATAATTAATCTCTAAAATATGAGAGTCAAGAAAGAAAAAAGGAGAAAGAAGCACAAAAGAGAGGAAGAGAAAGAGAGAGGGACTGGGTGAAGGAAAAAAGAAAGAGAGGGGAATGGAAGTGAAGGAAGAGAAACAGAAAGAAAGAAGGAAGAAAGGGAGGGAAGGAAGAAGGAGACCCTCCCTGTAGCCACTACAGCTGCTGCATGCTGCCAGGTGAGATTCTTCATTGTCTTCATCATGACCACCACCACCATTATCCCGATCAATAGCATCTCCCTCCCTCCAGCTCACATCAGAATTCTCAAGTTCTACAATGACAGGCTCTGTTCACACTTGTGGAGTAACAGGGAGTGCATTTACCCTGCCAATGGAAAGAGTCCCCCCAAACCAGAGACATTATATGAAACACAGGCTGTAAAGAAAACGGGTATCAAGCAATGAAGGACAGTGATCCCAGGGAGATGGGAAACAAGAGGTCTGACCTGCATTTGCCCCGCTGACTGTTTGGTGAGGGAGTTTCCTGGTAGAGGCCAATGGACACTCCGAGTTTAGGAGATGGAACTGAAATTCTCAGCACCCAGAGTTTGCGGGGTAGAGGACCAGAGGGAAGAGAGTGGCGGAGGGTGAGGACCCTGTGTATCCACAGGAGTCCCATTGGGGTATTCCACAGACCACTGATCAGCACAAGTGTATGAGGAAACTTCGTGAGGCTTGGGGAAGAACCGCCTGAACAGATGAAAGGTACTAATGCCCAGCGCTCAAGCAGGACAGAGACTAGTGGCTGTCCCCTCCAGCCAGGATGGTAAACCTCACCATTTGGGAGGCATTGGGTAAGGTGCTCAGAAAGGTCTTGCCTCAGTGGTGTGGAAAAAAAATGACTCCTATACTGAAAGGGTCCACGCAGCAAATCTTCAGAGCCAGACCCTGAAGGATCCAACTATTTCCAAGCCACTTAACAGCATCCAGAACAAAGCTCAAAAAATACAGGGTGGGGCAAAAGTAGGTTTACAGTGGTTCATATGGAAAATAATACAATAATAAAGAATAATAATACAAGAATAAACTCTGTGTTTCACATACTCACAACTGTAAAGCTACTTTAGCCCCACACTGTATGTCTAGCACTATAAAGATAACCAGCACTTAGAGGAAAATCATAATGTCTGGCATAAATGAAAAAGTACCAGAAGCAGAAAAATCCAACCAATAATGAGGAGAGAAATCATGCAATAAAAGCCTGGAAAGAAAGAAAACCTGCCTTTATTTGCAGATATGATCAGCTACAGAGAAAATCTGATGGTTTCTACAAAAGAACCACTAGACTAATTAGGGGGCTTAGCGAGTTTGCAGGACCCAACATATTTTTAGAGACAGATACTATATATAAGAACATGTTGCTCGGCCGGGCGTGGCTCAGCGGTTGAGCGTTGACCTAGGATCCAGGAGATCAGGGTTCGATTCCCAGTCAGGGCACATGCCCGGGTTGCGGGCTGCAGCCGATCAATGACTCTCTCATCATTGATGTTTCTATCTCTCTCTCTCCCTCTCCTTTCCTCTCTCTGAAATCAATAAAGATACATTTAAAAAAAAAAAAAAAAAAAAAAAGAACATGTAAAAATTAAAAATAAGAGCCTTAATTCTCCTTGTTGACATAAGGGATGAGACACACCCTCTTCCCGTTTCCTAAAGTGTTTGCTTTAGAAAACTTGTAAGTTCTTTCTCTGTTTCTTTGAAAGCATGTAATTTTTTTTTTTTCTTTTTTCTGCAGGGGACAAGAAGTCAGCATGTGATTGGCCACTTGGCACTACTTATATGTCTGGAAATCATCGTGGTCATCAACAGAAAGTCACTTGGGGAATCCAAGTCTTAGGATATGAATGCACTGACAGCCTGCTTCCCTTGAACCTCAGTCTACTTCATGCTCAGTCACTGCCACTCACCTAAGCCTGTCCCATTAGATAGGGACAAGGGTGGATCCTCTGAATATGAAGGAAACCTTACAACTTTTCTTTGCCTGCATTACCTGACACAGGCAGCCTGTACTCACTTCAAACACAGGCACAGAAAAGAACACCGAGCTGTTGAAACAGAAGTACAGTCAGAAGACCACAGCTATGGGTCCACAACCAACCCATGCATTGCCTGAGGCAGGACCCACTATCATTCTCCTTTGTTAAGGCCACACAGAAACCAGCTCTGAGCCAGGCACTCAATAAACCAGACATCAGGGGCCAGGAGACATCCAGAAGGTGGTGAGACAGAGCTGTGAGAAAGCTCCAGGGTTTGGAAGAGACAGCAGTAGACCCTCCAAACATGGGGAAATGCTTTCAACAATTGCTCTTCCTGCACTATCAATGACCAGGGCACACGGAGCCCACAATCACTTTCGAATGCAGGAGTCACATAAATATTTAAAAAATCTTCTTGCCAGCTTTATGACCCAGGAATATAGTTCTCAGGCCCCTGAGAAACATTTCTTTGGAATGAAAACATCAAGCAAGATCGCATCCCTATCTCCTGGTTTCCATGGGAGGTTAGAAGCCTAACTTCAGTGGGCACCTGGCTCCGAGGTGCAAAACTAGCTCCCATCCTGCAGCTACAAGACATTGATTTTTCTCTTGGATAATGCCAATTGTATTAGTCTACTCAAGCTGCTCTAACAAAATACCAATACTGGGTGGCTTAAAGAACAGAAATTTATTTCCTTATAGTTCTGGAGGCTAGAAGTCCACAATCAAGGTGCCGGGAAATTCAGCTTCTGGCGAGGACTGCCTTCCCGGCTTGTAGATGGCCACCTTCTCCTATATCCTCACATGACCTTTCCTCAGTGCATTGGGATTGAGAGAGGGAGGGAGGGGAAAAGCAGGAGAACTGGGGTGGGGAGAGAAAGAAGGAGGAGAGGGGGGGAAGGAGAAAAAGGAGGAGGAGGGGGGGAGGAGGAGGAGTGGAGAAGAGAAGAAGAGGAGAGAGAGCACAGGTGAGTTCTAGTGTCTTCTTATAAGGACACTAATCTTATAGGACCTCATTTAACCTTAGTTATTTCCTAAAAGGCCACATCTCTCAATACAGTCACACAGGGTTTAGGGCTTCAATATATGAGTTTGAGGTGTGGGAGAAACACATTCAGTCCAAAACACCAGTGAACTAATACATATGGTCACCCCAGTTACCAGGTAAATTTAAGATGAACTATATGTGAGACCTGGTGATCTCAAGTCCTTTTATTTGAGGACTAGCTATGTAGACCTTGAGAACTTGTATGTAGTGAGTTATATCTGCTTGGCTATACAAAAGGGTTAGATTTCTTTCTGTCTTTGGAATCTCTTAGCAGATTGTCCGTGGTGTACATCACATTCTGGTGCAATGGTTATTCAGTAATAAAACTGTTTTTCTTCTACCTTTGTGGAGACACTTTCTGGGTCGGCAGAAGATTTCGTTCTATTTTTTGTTTCTTAGCTACTAAAAGTACTTGAGAAGAACCCTCTTAATAGTTGAGGAGAGAGGGCAAGGGGGGCAGGGAAACAGGTATCACCATTGTACACCCATTTCAAAGAGGGTCAAATACAATTTCAAGATAGAAAAGGACCTAGGAGCATAGGGAAGCCAGGGTGGGCTTTCTTACCAACCTTCTTTTCTCTTCTACTTTTCCTGCATTTGTCCATTCCTGCACTTGTCCATTTTCATTAGCCACATGGACATTCCCTGGAGCCATTGGAAGAAAAGGCACTATCCCAGCCTCCTGGTGGCTCCACGTGACAGTGTTGAGGTTGGTACGATACTGTGGCTAAGACAGTGGGTGCTCGAATCAAACAAAGATTCAAATGCAGCCTCTGCCACTTCCTAGCTGAGTGACCTTGAGAAAGTTACTTAGCTTCTCTGGGCCTCAATTCCTCACCTACAAAAGGTATAATAGTCCCTGGCTCACTGGGTTTTTGTGAGAATTATATATAATAATGTAGGTAAAGTACATAGCATAGTGCCCCCATACCGAGGATTTTATTTTTCATTATATTTTCCCAAGACTATATACTACACTGTCTCCTCTCCCTCCCCCAAACTCATAACCAGTTGTCGCAGCACTTTTCTTCTCTGATCGGAAACAAGGACACTAAGGCACAAAGTTTTTTTTTAAAAAAAATGTCTTTATTGATTTCAGAGAGAGGAAGGGAGAGGGAGAGAGATAGAAACATGAATGATGAGAGAGTCATTGATTGGCTGCCTCCTGCACGGCCCTGAACTGGGGATCGAGCCCGCAACCCGGGCCCGTGCCCTGAGCGGGAATCAAATCTTGATCGCCTGGATCCTAGGCCGATGCTCAACCCCTGAGCCACGCCCGGGCAGGCACAAAACTATTATTTTAATGTTTCTGGATTCCTAGCTTTGCTCATGCAAACTGAGTTATGCAAACTGAGTTTTTTGTTTGTTTGTTTGCTTTTCTTGTGTGGCAGAAAACAAATCCAGCAGTGACAGAGATGTGGGGAAACTAGCATTCTGGTGGGGGTGGGCACATTTTCTGGAGAGCAATTTTGTATTGTAGATCTACCTCTTGGAATCTATCTTAAGAAAACAACCATTCGTACAGAGACCCATATACAATAACCCCATTAAAACATTATGTATAATAGGGAAAATGAGAACGATTTAAGTGTTGAACAATATTATAACGCACCTTCTGTGCGTCCATTCGATAAGATGTTTTTGAAGAATTTTTAGACAGAGGTAAGGTCCAGATGGTGGATGAGAAAATTTCAGGGGGGAAAATCAGTGCTAACCTTGAAAAACCTTACTTGTTTATATGACTGTTATACATTTAATGTAGTCCTACAACTTTAAAACTATAAAAGTATGCCAATCTGCTGACAGTAGTTCATGGTGAATGACAAGACCCAAGTAGTTTTCATTTTCTTTCATTTCCTAAATCATCTTCAATTGCCTGCACTATGTGAATATTTGAACTCCAGAACCGCCCCTCCAACCCAAGGACAAAGGCAAGAAACTCTGGACGCTGAAAAGAAACTCAGATACAAAATATTAGCTCAGTTTTATTATCTTCGGTAGGCGATATTTAAGCACCAATTAAACAAGAGGGCAGAGTGCCCAAGGGCCAGTACAGGCAAACAATTAACCCCCCACTCCCAAATAAAGTGGCAACTACTGCAAAAACCGTGGCCCTAGGGAAGGATGCACTGCCTAGGACGGGACACTCCTGTGGCCTCAATCCCCGTTTTTGGGCTGAAACTTAGCACAAAACGGGGGCACGAAGTGCTGCATGGTATGCACCAATATGGAAAGCCGGTTCAGCAAGGAGGCAGCAGAAATTTGCAGGAGGTCAGAGTCTTCAGCAGTTAATCGGCTAAGAGTGAGGGGAAAAGAAAATCACTTTCGAGGCGATAACTTCTGGCTTTCCTCACTCCAACCCCTCCCCGAAGGTGGCAACTGGACCTACTCCCTCATTAGAGAGGCCCTCAGGCTGCGACAGACCCGGTGCCCCATGGCCCTCCTTAGACCAACCCTTTGGTGTCTCCACATCTTTAATAGAGCGCCCCCCAAGCAGATATTTGCCCCGCCTCCTGCTGCTATTCCCACCCAGGCCCTTCTGGAACTTACATAAACAGGTCACTGCCAGTCACTGTGAGTTCCCAACGAACCATCCCGTGGTAGGGTTCAGCACCTGGGGTCAGATACCTGCGGGCCACCTCCGCATCCACGTAGGACAGGAAAGGCACCGTGAGGGCACTGGTGGAGTTAAGGTAAAGGCACCATCCACACACCAACTTTACGGTTCAGGCCCCCTTGCCTGTCAAAGGCCGGGCTTCTCCCAGACGACCCCTCAGGCCACCCGAGACCCTCCAGGATGAGTTTTCAAGGAACTCCACCACAGCCCCCCTCAGGCCACTCCCCATGTCTCCAGGACACCGCAGCTGCTTCCCCCAGCCACCTTGGGTCCCCAAAATCCCCTTCTGTCACCCCAGAAGTCCACCCCGCTCCCACCAGCCCCGGAAGCCTATCCTGCCCATCCCCTCACCCCTTACTTCCACGGGAGGGGGGAGGGAGGCTCCTTGAAAAAGATACAACTCCAGCACTTGGCTTCCCAGGCGTCTGTCGGAGGCAGAGGCCTCTCCAGCCTGCCCGGAGTCGAGCGATGCCCCCTCCACCTGCGGAGCTACCTCAGCGGCAGCGCTTTCCGCTCCGGTGCTGGCCCGCTCTCCAGGGCCCATGGGGCTCCCTGGGCCAGTGGGTGATCCAGAACCACCCGCCATGCTGCCTGCGCGGTTGGCGTCGTCGTCCGGGGCCTGCATGGCGGCGCTGCCCACCACAAACCGGAACTACTTTTTCGCTCACCCCTGAGAGGCTAGACCCTCCCATGAGGCCCCGCCCCCGCCCCGCCCGCCCCAGGCAGCGCCTGCGCACACAGACCTGGAGGGGGCTCCTGGCATGGGATTGGTTCCCGCTAAGCCAGCCTTGCCTCCGACTGTCTGCCCTGCCAGGGAGACCCCGTTTCGTTTCCAGGCAGACACTGGGCTCCCTCACGAAGCCCCGCCCCTCTGTGACTGGGTCCCCGCAGGTCCTGCCCATCCTGGAAGAGAGAGGTTGGAGTGAAAGGCCCTAAGCGCAGGGCGCCGGAGTGAGTCCAGACCAAGGGGAGCATCAAGATGGGGAGAATGTGGCAGGGGAAACAGGGTCAAGCATGGCCAACTTAGCCTTGCAGGGACGCCGTGCCCAGGACTTGGAGAGGCGAGCCCTGAGGGAAAGAAACGGTCCATGTCCCTGTGGCCATTCTGTGTATCCACGGGTAAATGGCGGGGGACCGGTGGCATGCTGGGAGAAACTGGGTCCTATTCAGAAGTCTCTGGCAGCCTCAAACTTTTAGGAATCTGAGAATAAATAGTGTTTCTGAACATGTCCTAATGGGCTCCTGTCCCACAAGCAGCCAGTTCCCTCGGGCCAACCCACAAACTCATTTCCCTTGAGGACGGGCTGTGAAAGTGCCCAAGTGCCCATGAAGACACCCGCAAGAGATTAATTAGAGCTTTCCACTCCCACGGCCTGGACAGCAGCTCCCAAACCATGCTGCTCCAGGCAGGCAATAAGGGCTACGCCTCACTCCAACAACCCCTCACACCCTCCCCCACATCAAACCACAGACTGAACAGAAACTTCAGGGGAAGCATGTGACTTCCAAGAAAAGGGGTCTCCCCAAATTGGGAGGTTGGCAGTGAGGAGTGTGGTCAGGGCTGGGCACTCATCCCCTCCTGCAGGCCCGGCCTTCACGACCTCATCTAAGCCCTATGGTAGCTAACACGACTACCATCCTGTTGGGGGTCAGGGCTTCAATATACATGAATTTTGCAGGGGGAGGACCCAAACATTCAGTCCATAGCAGAGTGCTACTCACTGACTCCATCTATGTTGGCGTGAATATTTTTAACAAGGAGCCAAAGATTGATGTGACCAAACATAGAAACAACATCTTTACTGATTGATAATGCATGCTAGCTGTTGTGACAGGTACGACAGGAGGAAGACCTAAGGTCTCACAGGTTCTCCCAGCTGAGGGACAGGACAGAGACAGCAAACTAAGATTTTGTGATAAAAATGTTTGAAAGCAATTCAAATCCAAACGCCCTCATTAAGCTCCTGGAATCAAAGGAGCTATCAAGGTCCAGATCTGTGATGATGGTTACTCTACTTTCTCTCAACTTCACCGTGGAGTGCCCCATTCCCCTGCTTGTGCTCCCTGCCTGAGGGACAGTGTTTCTCCAGCTGTCCTCACCAGTGGTGGTGACTGCTCATGCTCCTGTGCCAGGCCCACCCCTCACATCTCAGGTCCAGGAGGTGTCGCAGGCCACGGCTAGGTTCCTCTCTGCTGTTCTGGGCCACCGTTCTACCTGCTGTTCTGGTTGCTGTCTTTACCTAGCTCTGCTCTGTGTCCCAGAGGCTGCCCCAGGTGGATGGCACCACTCAGGAAGCTCCCTTGTGCAGACTGCCAGTTGGGCTCAGCCAATGGAGGGCACCGACAGGAGACCAGAGGATGGGAGGAGCGAGAACCAAGGGTATTTGTACCTTCCCCCCAACACACATCCTCTGAGACTCCCTACAGTTCTGGAAGTGGCTGCATTCCTCAACTCTCACCCAGATGCAGTAACACTGATCCCTGTCCCTGCCCCTTTAGGCCCAGGCTCGTTATAGAGAAGATGGCTTTTCTTGGTGCCTGACCATCCCTTGGTGGCTGTGGCATGCTGGTCAATGTTTGACAACTTGTTCTCTGGGGTGTGGACGGGGTGGGGGGATTGGAAAGTATGCATATATATGTATAGAAGTTTATTATAACTCTAACTCTGTTATAATTCTGACTCACATAAAGAATGTGTAGTACACAATTTAAAATTATAATAAAATATAAAATACTCTTTATTGTAAATTTCATAGACTTCATGGATTCTCACGGATTGCTTTAGTTGACTTTTGCCAAACTCTTGTTTGTATCTGTAGCCGATCTGTGCTTGCAAGTGATGAGCCAATGTGGTCGTGACACGAATGTCACTTGATAATTTCATTCACGTTCATGAGTAAGGCAAAAACGAAACAAGACAGACACACATCCATCAGTGACGTGTGGAGCTTCTTTTCCGAGTCGAATAATGGTGTTGGAATATGCCAAAAGCATTTCTTCAAATTTTTATGCTATTCACAATGGAACAGCTACAGACAACACACAATTTTAAGTGCATTTAATCTCGTTAATTATTATCGTTTCCTCCATCACTTTCTTAAGTCTAGGCAATCAACAAAACAATAAGCCAAGGCCTGATTTGTACCATTTGCCAATTTCCGTGGTGTCAATATTCTAACCCTGGTCAATTTCAAGCCACCAGCAGATGTCATGGAACACAGGGTTGGGAAAGATGTGTACTCGTTCACCATTATATAGTATTTCCACCATATAGTTCCAATAGACAAAGTTAACTACAAGAGCATAGATGACAGTAATGTGTAATAAGATAATTAGAAAGCGGTGGGTTGTTTTTCTTACCTTTGAAAGGTATAATTCATTTAATTGTAAGTTCATGTAATCAAAATTTTAATAAGTATGCAAAATAAATGACTTCTAGGCATCACCATGCAGCATGGTGCCTAAAGTCAACAATATCGTATTATATCCTTAAAATATGCTATGCTAAATATTCTTACCATACATACCCAACAAAATAATAAAGGGGGTGGGGGAAAACTTTGGTTGGTGATGTCTATGCCCTTGATGGTGGTGATGGTTAGCAGGTGTATGCTTACCCTGAAACTAGTACAGTTGTATACATTAAGTATGCACAGCTTTTTACATGTTAAAGAAACCTCAATAAAGTGGTTTAGAGAATAAAATAAGCTTCTATTATTGGCTGCTTTGAAAATCCAACTCCCAAATTTTTGATGATTTAACACTCAGCTCTCAGGAGCCCACATGAGCCAGCTCCGACTCGCCACTGCTTCTTGGTCCCTTGCCCTTGCTCACACCTCTCTAGATAGTCCTCTCATTGAGCACTCCTCAGCTAAAAACTTTACAGGTTGGTCGGCACTCTAACAAGAAGCACAGCGCCCTTCCTTCCAGCCACGGACTGGATTTACAGCTAAAATACTGCATAGCCAGCTTGAAAAAACAAGAGAAATATAGCTTATGGACATATTTTGAGTAAGGAGCACTGAAGAAACACCATAGAGTCTGATAAGAGAGGGGGAGGTGTAGAAAGGGGGAGTCCCCCCTGAAGCCTGTGCTCAGCCGTGAGGCCTGAGGGTTAGAGCCTGGAAAACTCCCTCCCCTTGGGAGTGCAGGCTGGCATCCAAAAGGTGGAATTTCAAACCTGGGGCAGAAGAGAAGGGAAGGAGAGCCTGTGCAGGGTGGGCAGAGGGAACCAGGGGCACAGTGTGCTGTGAGGAGGGGGCTGCTCCTTCCCAGTGAAAAAACGCAGCTAATGGCAGCAGGCTGGGCAGGAGAGATTCACCCCGGGTGCTGACTGCAGGAAAGGCTGTCCCTCAGGGTGTGGCTTCCTAATAGAAAGGTGCCAGAGGGCTGCACTCAGCAGTGACCTAAAGGGACCCTCTGCTTTCCTGTAAGGCATTGTGTAGAACCCCAGAAAGCAGTTGAACTGTATGGCGTAGGGAAGGGGAAGAGACACCTCCTGGCACCAGAGAGAGGGACCGGAGCTGCCAGTGGGGCGGATCGCGTCTCCAGCTGCCAGAGCTGCTGGTGGGATGCATTGGAAGTTGTTGACCTGCTCTGAAGAGAGCCGGGATAGCACACAAGGAGCTGCCCCAGCTTTACTGAGATCAGCTGTACAGGAGACCTGCGTGGGGCTGACCTTGTGACCCCTCCAGCTTGGATCCAAGGCGCAAGGGTGCCAGATCTTCGCAAAGCAGGTTTTCTGCCTGTTTTTTACTTTATATGTTTTTGATTACTGGTCGGCACCTCACGGCATCCAGCTTCCTGGCTTGCACTGGGGAGACAGACCAGCGAAAGCTGGGTTTTGTGCCTGCATTGTGGAGAGTTTGAACTGAGCGCCCTGTAAGATCAGCCAACCAGAACTGGGAAAGGAGGGCCGGAGCATGTCTACCTCTCCTTCAGGTGAGGAGCACCATCCCCAACAGGAAAAGGGGTGGTTCAGCTCACTGAAGGCCCGGATATCCCTCGCTGGGCATAGGAGGACATTGTAAGAGTAAGGCTCTCAGGGACTATTGTTTGGGAACTGGAGGAAATGCATAAAACCCCTCCTGGGGGCCGGGCAGGCAAAGTGTTCACCAGAGTCCCTTTTGAGCAATCCCACTGAGCCCAGGCCACTGAAACTGCCCATCCAGAAATGGCAACAGGCTGAATTAAATCTGAAACTGCAGCAGGCCGTTGTATGGGGAACTAGAATTGGGCGATATGGTAAAAATTGAGGAGTTGGCTTTGAAGCAGAGATCAACTTCCCCACAGTAAGCGCCTGACAGCGAAACCTCCAAGGAAGGGGAGCAATGTCCCCAGCTACACTTGCGGGCCTGTACCCTAAAGAGTCTTCAGAAGGCTCTGGAGTAAGACCAGGTAACCAAAAGGGGGAGGCAAATAGCTGACAGAGAGCCTGAGACCAGCCAACTACCTAGGGACACCAGAGACAAACCTCGACAGCTCCTGACATTGGCTGACACACAAGCCTCCCAGGAGACCTGAAATCAGCACACAAAACACTGAGCCTCAGACAACATAAGCTGCCCAGACGAAACTCACCCGATTGTCTTTTTTTTTTAGAAAAAAAGTAAAGAAAACAATTTTCTTTTTAAGTTTTTAAATTGTTTTTCATTTCTTAATTTCTTCTTTAATTTTTAAAAAATTTGTTTTGTCAATTCCCAGGCAGCAGTTGAAGGAGATGGTAAGAGTAAGACTCTCAGGGACTATTGTTTGGGAACTGGAGGAAATGCATAAAACCCCTCCTGGGGGCCGGGCAGGCCAAGTGTTCACCAGAGTCCCTTTGTTCTGCCACCTTCTGGCCTTTCTGGTTTATGATGAAAAATCACCAGCAATTCTAATTGTTTTCCTTTTATGGCTCCCTTAGGATCTGTTTGGGTACTTTTCTTTTCTTTTTTTAAAAAGAATATATCTTTATTGATTTCAGAGAGAGGAAAGGAGAGGGAGAGAGAGACAGACAGAAACATCAATGACAAGAGAGTCACTGGGGACCTCGCAGGGCGGGTTCTCTGCCTGTGAGCTGCCTGTGCACTTTTTTTTTTTTTTAAATTTTATTATTGTTTAAAATCTTACAGATGTCCCTTTTCCTCCTCAATGACCCGTTCCACCCCATTCCTTCCCCCTCCCCAGTCCCTCTCCCCACCATTGTCCATGTCCTTGGGTTGTGCATATATGCACATAAGTTCTTTGGTTACTCTCTCCCCCTCCACCCACCCGCCCTCCTCCATCCCTCTGACATTCATCAGTCTCATCTATGCTTCTATGTCATTGAATCTATTCTGTTCATCAGTTTATTAAGTTCTTTAGATTCCACGTGTAAGCGAGATCATGTGATATTTGTTTTTCGCTGCCTGGCTTATTTCACTTAGCATAATATTCTCCAGGTCCATCCATACTGTCCCAAAGGGTACGAGATTCTTCTTCTTTACAGCTGCGTAGTATTCCATGGTGTAAATGTCCCACAGCTTTTTAATCCACTCAGCTACTGATGGGCACTTGGGCTGTTTCCAGATCTTAGCTATTGTAAACTGTGCTGTTATGAACATCGGGGTGCATATATCCTTTCTGATGAATGTTTCAGGATTCTTAGGATACATTCCTAGCAGTGGAACCACTGGGTCAAACGGCAGCTCCATTTTTAATTTTTTGAGGAACCTCCATACTGTTTTCCGTAGTGGCTGCACCAGTCTGCATTCCCACCAGCAGTGTCCTAGGGTTCCCCTTTCTCCACACCCTCTCCAGCACATGTTGTTTGTTGATTTGTTGATGGCAGCCATTCTGACAGGTGAGAAGTGATACCACATTGTGGTTTTAATTTGCATCTCTCTGATGATTAGCGACTTCCAGCATTTTCTCATGTGTCTCTTGGCCATCTATGTATGTCTTCTTTGGAGAAGTGTCTATTTAAGTCCTTTGCCCATTTCTTAATTGGGTTGTTTCTCTTCCTCTTGATGAGTACTCTGAGTTCTTTGTACACTTTGGAAATTAGCCCCTTATCAGATTCATCCTTGGCAAATATGTTTTCCCAGACTGTGGGGTTCCTTTGTATTTTGAGGCTGTTTTCTTTTGCTGTGCAAAAGCTTTTTAGTTTGATGTAGTCCCATATGTTTATTTTTTCCTTTGTTTCTCTTGTCCTAGGAGATGTATCAGTGAAAAGTCCACTACGTGAGATATCTGTGACTTTACTGCCTATGTTTTCTTCCAGGATTTTTATCGTTTTGTGACTTACATTTAAGTCTTTTATCCATTTTGAGTTTCTTTTTGTGTATGGTGAAAGTTGGTGGTCTAGTTTCATTCTTTTGCATGTATCTGTCCAATTTTCCCAGCACCACTTATTGAATAGACTGTCTTTACTCCATTGGATACTCTTGCCTCCTTTGTCAAATATTAACTGACCATAATGGTGTGGGTCTATTTCTGGGGTCTCTGTACTGTTCCATTAATCTATATGCCTGTTGTTGTACCAATATGCCTGGTGCACTTTTGAGTTTTTGATTGCTGAATGGGTGTCCACCTTCCTGGCTTGCAATGGGGAGACAGACCAGCGAAAGCTGGGATTTCTGTCTGTGTAGTGTAGAGTTTGAAGTAAGCGCCCTGGGCAACAGCCAACCAGATCTCGGAAAGGAGGGGTGGAGCACTCCTACCTCTCCTGCAGGCTAGGAGAACCCCCGCCTCAACAGGAGAGGGGGTGGTTCAGTTCACTGAAGCCCCAGATGTCCCCCGCAGGTCATAGTCCTAAGGGGGAAGGGAGATAAGCTCACAGAATGACAATATAAGAGTAAGACTCCCAGGGAGTATTGTTTGCGAACTGGAGGAAAAGCTTAAAACCCCTTCTGGGGGCTGGGCAGGCAAATTGCTTCCTGGAAATTTTTTTTTGACTGAACCTACTGAGCTCAGGATGCTGAAACTGCCCATACAGAAACAGCAACAGACTGAAGTCAATCTGAAACTGCAGCAGGCCATTGTATGGGGAACTAGAATTGGAGGATAGGGTAGAGAGTGAGGAGCTGGGTTTGAAGCAGAGACTAACTTCTCCACAGTGAGTGCCTGACAGCAAAACCTCCAAGTAAGGGAAGCGATATCCCCAGCTACACTGCCCGGCCTGCACCCTGAAGACTCTTCAGAAGACTCTGGAGTAAGACCAGCCAACCACAGGGGGAGGCAAAATAGCTGGCAAGTGGAGGTGGTCCACAGAGAGCCTCAGATCAGTCAACCACCTAGGACACCAGAGCCAAACCTACACAGCTCCTGACATTGCCTCATACACAAGTACTTCCCAGGAGAACTGAAATCAGCATACAAAGCAGTGAGCTGCACACAACGTAAGCTTCCCAGGAGAAAGTCACCTGAGTGACTTCTTTTTTTTTAGATAAAAGAGAGAGAAAAACATTTTCTTTTTAAATTTTTTTAATTTTAAAGTTTTGTAATTAATTAAAAAACTTGTTTTGCTTTGTTTGTTTTCTTATATGTTTCTTTTTGGCTTTGTTTTGTTTTGTTTTGTCTTTGGTTGGGGCTGAGACACACAGTTATCCTACCTGAGAGGAGAGTTCTCCCAAGAATGGGTCAACATCAATCTAGACCCAATCACAACAGGAGAGCCCAAAGAACCCACAAAAGGGACACCCACAAAAGGGATACACCTAGAGCAAATAGCTCAGGAGTATAAGGAAAACACACCTCTGGGCTCCACTGGACAACATCAATCTAGACCCAATCACAACAGGAGAGCCCAAAGAACCCACAAAAGGGACACCCACAAAAGGGATACACCTAGAGCAAATAGCTCAGGAGTATAAGGAAAACACACCTCTGGGCTCCACTGGACATACACTACAAAATCCCACCCCACAAGAGTGGGAGACAGCAAATGTATCTAAAACAAAGATACAAACACAAAGAGCCACCAAAATAGGAAAACAAAGAACCCCACGCTGAAGAAAAGGAAAAATAGTCACAAAAAGACCTTGATGAGATGGAGCCAAGCAAGTTATCAGAAGTAGAGTTCAGAGTAATGGTTATAATGATGCTCAAGGAAATTAATGAGAACCACAAGACGCTTAATGGAAAGGTCCAGGAACTTAGTGAAAACATGGTAAAAGAGCGAGATATCTTAAATAAGAGCCAGGCAGAAACGAAGAATATGATATCTGACATCAAGACTACACTGGAAGGAATTGGAAGCAGGCTCAGTGAAGCAGAGGATAGAATAAGTGACTTAGAAGATAAAGTAGAAAAAAACACTCAATCAGAGCAGCAAAAAGAAAAAACACTTAAAAAGCATGAGGACAGTCTAAGGGAGCTTTGGGACAACATGAAGCGAAACATTTGCATCATAGGGGTTCCAGAGGGGGAGGAAAGTGAGCAAAGGATAGAAAATTTAGTGGAGGAAATAATGATAGAAAACTTCCTTACGCTGGTGAGGAGGAAGCCACACAAGTTCAGGAAGCACAGAGCGTTCCAAGCAAGAGGAACCCAAAGAGACCCATTCCAAGACACATAATATTAAAATGGCAAATGTTAAGGACAAAGAGAGAATATTAAGGGTTGCAAGAGAGAGAGAAGCAGTGACCTACAAGGGAACCCCATAAGGCTGACAGCAGATTTCGCAACGGAAACACTTCAGGCCACAAGGGATTGGCATGAAGTTCTCCAAGTAATGAAAAGGAAGAACCTCAACCAAGACTGCTTTATCCAGCAGGGCTATCATTTAAAATTGCATGTCGCCTGGCCGGGTGTGGCTCAGCTGTGGAGCGTCGACCTAGCATCCAGGCGATGGGGATTCGATTTCCGGTCAGGGCACATGCCCGGTTGCGGGCTCGATCCATGACTCTCTCATCACCGATGTTTCTATCTTTCTCTCTCCGTCTCCTTTCCTCTCTCTGAAATCAATAAAGATATACTTAAAAAATAAAAATAAAAAATAAAATTGCAGGTGAAATAAAGATCTTCCCGACCAAAAAAAAAAAAAAAGGGCTAAAGGAGTTCAGTACAACCAAACCAGCATTGCAAGAAATGCTAAAAGGACTGCTTTAAGAAGAGGAAGAAATAGTGAGAGAAAGGTACATACACAAAGCAGGGAAATGGCATTAAATAAGTATGTATCAATAGTAACCTTAAATGTAAATGGAATAAATGCTCCAATCAAAAGACATAGGGTAGCTGAATGGATAAGAAAACAGAACCCAAAGATATGCTGTCTACAAGAGACGCATCTGAGAGCAAAAGATTCACACAGGCTGAAAGTGAAGGGACGGAAAAAAATATTCCATGCAAAATGGAAAGAAAAAAAAAGTGCAGTAGCAATACTTATTTCTGACAAAATAGACTTCAAAATAAAGACCGTAACAAGAGACAAAGAAGGTCACTACATAATACTAAAGGGATCAATCCAACAGGAGGAAATAACCCTTATAAATATATATGCACCCAATATAGGAGCACCTAAGTATATAAAAAATATCTTGGTGGACTTTAAGGGAGAGATTGACAGCAACACAATCACAGTGGGGGACTTTAACACCCCACTATCATCACTGGACAGATCATCAAGACAAAAAATCAACAGGAAAACAGAGACTATAAATGACACACTAGATCCAATGGATTTTATTGCCATTGACAGAACATTTCAACCCAAAGCAGCAGAATACACATTCTTCTCAAGTGCACATGGAACATTCTCAAAAATAGACCACATGATAGGGCACAAGGCAAGAGTACAAATTCAAGAAGATTGAAATCATATCAAGCATCCTCTAGGGTCACAATGCCACAAAACTAGAAATTGTTCTCTATTAAAAAACTCAAAAATATTCAAACACATGGAGGCTAAATAGCATGTTATTAAACAATGAATGGGTTACCAATCAGATCAAGGAAGAAATCAAACACTTCCTGGAAAAAAAAGAAAACGAACATACAGCAACCCCAAACCTATGGGACACAGCAAAAGCAGCCCTAAGATGAAAGTTTATAGCACTACAGGCATATCTTAAGAAACAAGTAAAAGCTCTAAGAACTATCTAACACAACAACAAAAAGAATTAGAAAGAGAAGAGCAAGAAAAGCCCCAAAGAAGTAGAAGGAAGGAAATACTAAAGATCAGAGCAGAAATTAATGACATAGAGACTAAAAATCAATACAAAAGTTCAATGAAACCAAGGGCTGGTTCTTCGAAAAGATAGATAAGATGGATGAACCTTTAGCCAGATTCACCTAGAAACAAAGAAAGGACCCAAATGAATAAAATCAGGAGTGAAAGAGGCGATATAACAACTGACCCAACAGAAATACAAAGGATTGTAAACAAATACTCTGAGCAACTGTATGTCAAGAAACTGGACATGGGTGAAATGGACAAATTCCTAGAAACATACAATCTCCAAAGGTGAATCAGGAAGAATCAGAAAACCTGAATAGGCCGATAACAACTGATGAAACTGAAGCAGTTGTCAAAAAACTCCAAGTCGACAAAAGTCCTGGACCACGTGGGTTTACAGGTGAGTTTTACCAAACATTCCAAGTAGAATTAACACCTATTCTCCTCAAATCATCCCAGAAAATTCAAGACGAGGGAAACTCCTGAGCTCTTTTTATGAGGCCAGCATCTTCCTAATCCCAGAACCAGGTAAAGACACTACAGAGAAAGAAAATTACAGGCCAACATCCCTGATGAACATAGATGCTAAAATCCTCAACAAAATATTAGCAAGTCAGGTCCAGCAACACATTAAAAACATCATACACCAAGGTCAAGAGGGATTTATTTTGAATATATCATTCCATTCTCTCCTGCCTTGTAGGGTTTCTACTGAAAATTCTTTTTTTCCCCTTCCTTTTAATATATCTTTATTGATTTTAGAGAGAGGAAAGGAGAGGGGGAGAGAGAGATAGAAACATCAACGATGACAGAGCCATTGACCAGCTGCCTCCTGCATGCCCCTGACTGGGGATCGAGCCCGCAACCCAGGCATGTGCCCTGACCTGGAATTGAACCATGATCTCCTGGATCCTAGGTCGACGCTCAACCGCTGAGCCACGCCCAGCCGGGCTCTACTGAAAATTCTCATGATAATCTGATGGGGTTTCCTTGGCTGCCAGGGAATCATTTCTTTGTCATTAACTTTTGACAGTTTTCATATGCATCTTGGAGAAGATCTTTTTGTGTTGAGATAATTAGGTGGTCTGTTAGCTTCTTGTCTTTGAATGTCCAGCTCATTCCATTTGGGAATTTTACATTGATTATTTCTTTGAATAGACTCTCTGTTCCATTCTCCTTCTCTTCTCCTTCCAGGATACCCATTATTCTATGTTGCTCTTTCTAATGGAGTCAGATAGTTCTCATAGAATTTGTTCAGGCGAGCCAATGAGATTGCAGTCTTCCTGGCCTGCATGCTCATCCTGTTGATTCCCTTCTTGCTGATACTGCTCTCCTGTGGATTCGTTCTCGCTGCCATCCTCAGAATCCACTCAGCCGAGGGCAGAAGCAAAGCCTCCTCCACCTGTGCTGGGCACCTGCTGGTCTCTCTTCTGCACTGCGGCTGTGCAATATTCATCTACATTAGCCTCAAGTCATGCTACACCCCGGAACAGGACAAAATCATGTCCTTATCTACACCAATGTAAGTCCCATGCTCTACCCCATGATCTATAGCCTCAGGAACAAGGAAGTCAAGGGTGCCCTCAGGAGACTCTTGGAGAGCCACAACCAGATGAGGAGGCAGCCTAATGCCAGGTGAAGGGCAAAGCGGAGCCCACCAGGACTAACCTGGCGCCCTTACAAGAACCCAGTTGGTCATCTCACTGCACACCTTGCGGCTCCACTCCTCCCTCTGAGGCCTGCTCCATGGTTCTGTGTGCACCTGAACCTTAACACGCCCGTTTCTATGGTCAGAGAGATGGGACGAACCCTAAGGCTCTCCAAAATGTGACAGTTCTGGTGCGTTTGGCTGTCCCTTCATGGACGATTACACTCATCATCTGGAACACAGTCTGAGCCATGGACACTGACAGGAAGAAGGTCATGAGGTGATCCAAAGAATACATTAAGGCAGCCACTTCTCTGGCCAAAGAGTTAGCGAGTATAAAACACAAGGAGCTCCCAAGTCCAAACTAGCCAAAGTGGAGAAGTGGAAACTGAACCGTGCATCTCCACAAAATGTCCTAGAGATTACTTGAGATACAGCAGTGTAAACCAAAGCAGCAGCAGCAGCAGCACCGGGGGCCTGTGACCTGCTCCACCACCATCCGGCTCACCATCCTCACTAAGGCATTTCACTATCTGCCCCAGTCCAGCCTCTGGGCCAGGTGACTCCTCTTCCTTCCATTGTCAAAGGGCCACTTGCTCCTGGTAGCCTGTGCAGACTGCCCTTCCTCCCACCTGACCTGCTGTGCTTGGGGAGGTGCCTCTCCAGTGTGGCCACATGTGCTTTCTCGTCACCCAGCGCTGAAATGATTTTTCTGTCTCCCTGACTGGCCTGGAGGCTTCTTGAGGGCAAGAAGAATGATTAATCTCTGTTACCAGAGACTTGGCACATAATAGGTATTCAATAAGCAGTAACTGAACTGTGAGCCCCCATGAGCTACGGCATATTTTCAGACCCTGGTTGCTAACGGAATTTAAGCCTTCAATACCCTGCTGAGCTGAGGCCTCTGCGATTCAGGGACTCATGTCAGATGTAAAGATCTCAAGAGCTAAGTGCCATGGGTCCCTGAATTTTCCTCCATCATAGCACTTAGCAAGAAATAATTGTTGAATAAAGAAATGAATGAGTGATTGAACACCTTGTTATACCAGGCACTGGGCATAGCACTGGGGACACAGAAAAGCACACAGTCCCTGCCCTCAAGGAGCTCAGAAATTAGCCTGGGGGATTAGGCACCCAAACAACTTTATTTAACACAATTGTTACCCACTATTCATTGGAAGGAGTGATTTGTCCCAGTGGGGGCCTGGGTCCTTGATGACCCTTCATTGGACGACTAACCCGGCATGATGGCCATGTCCCTCTGAACTTCACATTCAGTCAACAATACATTTCCTTATACTTTAAGCCCCAAAGCCATCCTTACTGACACACAGAAAAGCACCATAAGCACCAGCTATTTCCAACCTTGCCTGCTCTCCTCGATGGGCAGCTCCTCCTACCTTCCTCATCATGCCTAGCCGATGACCCCAGCTTCGACAGCAAAGAGGCCCTCGGAGCCACCCGAGGGGCACTCCTCAGTGGGAGTGGCAGATCTCGGAGAACATGAATCCTGTAGACCATTTTTCCTAGTGCCCAGCCCTACTTGCTGTTTGGTCAGTGCCAAGGCCACAGCAAGTCACTGAGAGGAGATGGCGACAACAGAAGAATCCCCTAGAGGCACTACCCAGGAGGAGCTTACAGACCAGCAACGTCCTGGTGACAGTCCAGTGCTAAGGATGCTATGCCAAAAGATCGGCTCACGTGACTATCCAGTGGGGAGACACGATTCCACATCTTCTGGGGTCGTGCTGAGGACTGCTTGGACAAAGCACGGGAAGTGATTCCTGGCCCCGCGCCTGGCATACAGGGTGCCGAGTCAATGGCAGCAAGGCTTAGTCGGTTTATCTGGTTCTGGGTCCTTCCATGTTGTTCTCTCCCTCTCGGGCTGCACTTCCTTCAGCGCCCTCAGATCTGGGAAAGGTTGCAGCCTGGAAGGGGGTCTGTGTGTGTGTGTGTGTGTGTGTGTGTGTGTGTGTGTGTGTGTGTGTACACCATTAGGAAGTCCTACAGGAAACTTAGATGGTGACTCCAGGTTGATCAAAGAGAAGGTGTGGTGACAGTTAAATTAAATCCATATGTATTTGGAGAGAGAGAACGTGGGTGAGAGTGAGACACACACTGACCAAAACAGTAGCTGCTTGTTGCTGACAGCACCCCACGGCAGCGCAGGGCTTGGCAGCACCAGGCAGGCCCTGTGCTGCATGGCCATATGATGCCCACACACAGGGGTGCATGGACTCCCCTATATTTGGACAAGCTTAAGTGGGTGCGTCTTCTCTTATTGCTTCAAGAAATATTAGCTCCCACTGCTCTCACCCCTAAATCCTTGTCTTCTTTCAAAATAAACTAGTGGAAAATGCTGAATCTGGGTGAAGGCTAGGTGTGTGTTTTAAATACTATTCTGTCTCCTTGGGTGTAGACGTGTAATTTCCGTAATAAAGAGTTTGAAAAGGCAACAGTATTAGGCCTTCTTTGCCCAAGCAGCTGCTGTGCTTAGAATGCCTTTTCCCATCTTTTTGCCATTTTTCTCACCCTCATGCTTCCTTTAAGGCGCAGCTCTACTGTCATTTAGTTCATCACCTCTTTGTGATTACTTCCTCGGTCCAATTCCCACTTAGGGCAAGTCTAGTGGGAGTGTCGCCGACAGGACGCACACACGCAGGCACACAGACACAGGTAACCTCGGGGGAGGGACAAGGACAGGGAGTCCCGTCACTCCCAGGCAGTGTGGTAGGGGCCTGACAGCATAGGGCGCCCCGGGAAAAGGCAGAACCCCCTTTCAGGTGCGGCAAGACAGGCATAGGTCCGGTCCCACGCCCAGGGCCTCCGTGAGGGTGAGGGGTGCAGGGCTTCAGAAGTGAAGTAAAGATAACCCACGACTCTCCCCAGCATTAGGAGGCCTTTCAGAGGGAAGGGGCCCCAAGAATCTGTTGAGCTACAAACAAAATAGCTCCCAGAGTTTCAGACAAATGAGGATCTATTTGAGATCAATAAGAATAGCTACCAGGGACTTGTTAATTCAGACGGAAGCCCAAATAATGTTCCGATAAGGAGACAGTGGCCATGGGTATTTATGAGAAGGAGGAGGGCAGCAACTACATCCATAGGAGGAAGGCATTTCTGTTGGCGCAGAAAACATGACACAGCGATGTTTATGCTAAACAATGTTTTCAATGGTCAGTCCAGTGTCATGATATCTGCTTTCTTCTTATGCTTGTAAACAGTCCTTTGGCCGCCCTAGGCCCAGTCCAAACGTTATTGTGCCCTGTTGTAACATTGCAAAGGTTTGAGGCATAAGACATGCAAGGCAGCTCCCCTGTCATGGCAGCTCCGGCTCCATTTTAAAGTGGCTCCAGTTATATTATTGTCTACAAATCTGTACGGTAAGAGATGATGCCAACCTGGCCTTAGGTGCACTAGGGAGGGTGGCTAGGACACAGTCAGGGGCATTGAGTAGCTGGGAGGTGAAATGAGAGAGTGGGAGGCTGTGGAAATACCTGTCACCAAGTGAGTAATGAAAGAGAGGGAAGCATTTGGGGGTGGGGAAAACACGAGGTCATTTGGGGGCTAGTTGGGTTCCAGGTGCCTGCAGGGCATCCAAGTTCGGGTGGCTATACTGATTTGAAGCTCAGGCATTCAGGAAAGATGTTGAGTATCTTGCAACTGGTTAAAAACTAATAATAATCCTTGTTGATTTAAGCATCACCTTCCTTGAATTTATGCTCCCTGGCCCTGACACCTCTTAGACTTAGTCATTACGCATTACGCCGAATGTGTTTTTCAACACACATACTACATTCCAAACAAGTCTTTGATCCAGAAAGACAGGGGCCTTAACCGCGACGCAGCCAGAAGTGTTTAGGCTACAGGTGGCGCTATGCACAGGAGAGGCTGTGATGTGCTGAGCGCCTCCTGAGTATCTAGCTGCGTGCGCGTGTATTTCTTGTTCGTGCACACGAGTTCGTATACTGGCATGCTTGGAAGGATTAAAAGAGAAAATATTATCTTGTGTAGAGCTGATGAAATGCTGATGAAAGCAAACTGTCAGTTGCCCACTAGAGGAATAACTTTCCATGTAGGATGAGCATTATGTGTGGAGTTTGGAAAGGATTGCTCTTAGGGGCAGCTCAAAGTCATGAAGACAGCAGGGCTGTGCCGCACTGGCCCCACAGTCATCAGCCTGGGTCCCCAGGCTCCGTGACTTCAGGGACTTCATCACAGTCCTCCTGGCTGCATCAAGGAAAGGGCCAAGTACAAGCACTTTCAAAGGTAAGATCAGCCTCCAATGAATAGAACAAGATAATTAAAACTTCAGCAAAGTAGTTCACTTGGGAACTAATTAGAAGTTTTCCTAAACAACAGTTGCTGAATACATTTCTTTCTTTTTTTTCCTGTTTTCAAATGTAATCCATGCTCGTTGCCAAAAACAGAAAAAGTATGTGCACATTTGGAAAAGAAGATAATTACCTATCATCTCACTGCTAAAGATAAGCACAATGAAAATGTTGGTGTATTTCAGGATGAAATCAGCTCATTCCTGGTTAGATTTAGAACAGTGACTGGAACATTGTAATCACTCAGTTCATGTTACTGGGGTGTTATTTCTTTTCATCTTCACCCGGGAATATGTTCTTACTTGTAGACAGAGAGGAAGGGAGAGAGAGAGAAATATCAGTGTGAGAGCGAGACGTGCGTGGCTCGGCTGCCTCCTGATGCACCCGACAGGGGATCGAACCGGCCACCTAGGACGTGCCCTGTCGGGGAATCCACCCGCACGCAACCTTTTCGTGTATGGGATGATGCTCCAACCCACTGGGCCACCCAGCCGGGGCCCTGTTGTTGTTTATCATTATTCATTGTTGGTAAGCTTAGGAAATCTCTCCCATCCAAAAATCAAAGTTCATCTAAATTTCTTCTGGTGTTTTCACTTTGATTTTATTGTGTGTATAATACATAAACACCTTCTCATTACAAACAGTTCCTATGCTATACAGAGAAGTAGGATAAATGTGAATGTATTCCTTCAGACCTCCCCCCCGTGTTTCGGTGAGATATGTAACAACAGCTTACGTTGTCCCTGTTCATTTGTCCACTCCTATTTCATTCAATAGTCACTTGCAGCGCAGAACTGGCCCTCCAAAGGCTTTGTCCGTGAGTCCTGGCTGCGTCTGCAGAGAGCTGTGTCCAGGGCTGCAAACTCCCGTGCGCTCCCGGCCCACCCCGTGCACAGGCTGTGTGGGGGCAGGAGGAGGATGTGCAGGCAGCTGGAGGGGAGCACGGCACTGGGTACGGAGGCGTCCAGCCCAGCAGCCTGAAGTCAGAGGGCTTGAGGGGGTGCAGGGCCCCAGGGTCTCAGCAGGAACAGGCAGCCTGCTGCTGAGGGAGAGCAGGAAGGGATTCCAGAGATATGTAGACAACGCAGGAAGGAGCGCATTAGCAGGTCAAAGCAGAGCTCTTCATTTGTCTCCTGCCCAGACTGGTTTTCCCTCGACGGCCCCATGTCAGTTTGACCCAGTTATGCCAAATCCTGGAGGTCCTCCTTGCTACCACACTTCTTCAGCCTCCACATCCAGTCCTTCCTGAAATCTGTGTCTTTGACCTGCTAGCATCTATTCCCTGTGTTTTCTCTTGAATCCCTTCGCCCTCCTGCTTTGCTCAGTGTGTTCCTCTTTAGCATACTGTTATCCTTTGTCCCCAAGGAAGTCAGCTCCCTGGGGAAAAGGCTTTCTGCAGGCTTCCCTCCCCTGTTGCATTATTCCCAGTCCCCGGAACAGTGCTGGGTGAAGAGTGTTCAGAACAAAGCAGCAGCTGGATGCGGGGAGGCCTCCCCTGTATCTCCAGTTCCATCCCACTCGCGCGCCCCACCCCACCCCCTGCCCCCCGAAGACAAGCAGAAGTAGAGCAGGAGCCAGCTCTGGAAAAGGACATTTCTATTGTTCTGTTTACAGGGGTTTTTCAGCAGATAAAGAAAGTGCCAGCTGCTCCCACCACCTCCCCACCCAGCAGACCAGCACTCACACAGGCTCACCTCCCACTTGAGGGCGCTGGTACCTCTATACCTCCAGCCGCCCCCTGCCCCCTTCAAAAAACTCACCCACCCTCCACCACAATGTTAAGACTTTGCTCCTAGGGGAGGGAGAGCCCTGGCGAGGGCTGAGCCAGCAGAGGGCAAAGCCACTGGGAGTGGTCCCAGGGGTGGTGCTCCTGCTCCCGCCTCCCTTGTGTCCAACTGGTCTCTGCTGAGCTGCCGGTAGGGCTCAGCCCACCCAAGCCTGAGGCCTGGAGACGTCCCAGTTGAGTGCCTGGATCCCAGGAGCCCAAGGGCAGAGGCAGCCACCCCCTCCCGCAGGCTGCAAGTCACCACGGAGTGCTCGGGCCCGGAGTGACAAACGGTGCTGAAGGAGCAAGGCCCGTCCATCCCGGCTCCTGCAGGGACTGGGCTGGGGGTACCCGAGGGCAGGCAGGGCCCAGCAGTGACTCCCGGGGGACTGGCCCAGAGGCGCCTGGCTAACTCCCAGAACTGGATGACCAGCGACGGGCAGGCAGCAAGCTGGTCACACGTGAGGTTGGCTGGACTGGCACGGACACAGGCTTCGAGGCTCACCCGCAAGCTCGGGGCAGCGCAGGCGTGGCGGGAAACAGCCACAGCCACATGCCCGGGGGCCTCACAAGACGGGGTTCCGGTAGGCGGCAGCTGGACCTGTCTGCGCAGGCGCCCTGGGGAGTCCCAATGACGTCACCCACTAGGGGGCGGGGCCTCGTGCAGGGCGGAGCTCCGCGCTGCAGCGGTTAAGCGGGCTCTCGGAAGGAAGGGCCGAGGAGCCATGCAGGCTGAAGAGCCAGGAGCAGGCGGTGTGGCCGAAGATGCGGAAGGCCGGGGCAGTCCTGGTGACCCTGGCAGCTCGGATGGCTCTGGGGGCCTGCAGGACCCCGGTACAGGCGGCTCGGGAGAGGCGGGCGCCGAAGCCAGTGGAGCGCCACAGGTCTCGCGAGCACTCAGAGCTCACGGGCCGGGCGGAGACGCCTTGCCAGGGCCCGTAGCCAGAAGGCCGAGACCACGACTTTTCCAGTTGTATCCTATTCGAGGAGTGGCCGGGGGTCGGCCGGGGGCCCAGGGGGCCGGGGGGCCGGGGGACAGACCTTGGCGAGGCAATGGGGTGGAGAGGAGGGCGTCAGCGGGGGGAGGGGTACGGAAGGGAGAGGGGAGACGGGGACCCGGGTCCTGAGGGGATGGGCCAGTGGGGGCCAGTTGAGAGGGTGGTGGGCGACGGCCTGAGGGACCAGGAGGAAGGGAATGGATGTGAGGGGTTGACACGGGTGAGAGTGGTCTGAGGGGACACAGCAGTCTGTATTGCATGGTGCCTTAACTGAATCTCCACTAGCTCCTTCATAGTGGCTTTCCGATCACCAGTGTTGGCAGAGATGGCCCGCGAGTACCTGGCCCCGGGCGCCCAACCCCACCCAGCAGCGGTTGAGCAGGACCTCATACTGTTGGACAATATTCTAACTATGTAAGTTCTAAAAAGGGCCACGGTTGTGGACATGAGGGACAGGTGGCTAGGGTGGCTCTGTGGAGGGTCGTTATAATAGTGAATTGGAGATCCCAGTAAAGTCAGTTCTATCTATGACCGTCGTGGGTCAGTGTTTAGATCGTCAGCCTCCACACCAGAGTGTCACGGGTTTGATTCCCAGTCAAGAGCAGGTACATGGGTTGCAGATTCTGTCCCTGCCCTGGTCAGTGAGCTTACAGGAGTCAACAGATTGTCGTGTTTCTCTCACATCAATGTCTCTCTCTCTCTCTCCCTCCCTCCCTTCCACTCTCTGTCTAAAAAAAAGCTAGGTCTAAGGAGGTACTAGCGCTTCACTGGGCCTGTCACCAACTGTGGGGACAGAGAGAACTAGGTGCACTGTTACCACATTTTATTTGATTTCTTTTTCCCTCATTTAGCCAACTGACTGCAGAAGACCCTGACCAGTTGCAAATATCTATCTCCTCCTGTCTCCATGAGCTTTGCCTGTTGATTCGGACCATGCAGCCCATTTTGCCCCCTTTTTTTTCGTTAACGCTAGGCCGGAAAAGGGGAGCTTAGACTAACCTAGAGTCCCTCCCTAGGCAGTGCATGCTTCCCTGGGGCATTGATTCCTACAGAGGTTGCCACTTTATTATGGGGGCCTAATTGTTTGCTTGTATTGGCCCTTTAACACTCGCAGCTCTATTGTCTCCCCACTGCTTGAAGAGGGGGTCCTAAATTGTTTGTTACAGCAGAAAATAAAAGTGAACTCCTACTCTTGTCTGAGTTTATTGTCAGTTAGTGGGCCTTCACATTTTCTTGCCTTTGTCCCTGGTTTGGTGTGGATGTGTGGAACTCAGCTGTTCTAGTCAATTGAAGACAATTTAGGGATCGGAATGAAACAAAAATGAATTGTGTCATGCCATTCAGCATTAACTGCTGTCAGTATTTTGGAATATTTTTTTAGTTTTATAGTTGCATTTTTGTATACTGAACACACAAAAATAACATACAATGTATACTTTTTGCAAGTTCAGGATTAAGTCATTTTCTGAACTATTTTCATTTAACATATGAGCTTTTCTTCTTTCTAAGAAAAATTTTAAATGCATGCCACTGGATGCATAAAAGGAATACCATAATATAACTGTTGAACATTTAATGTTTATATTTTTCCTTATTATAAATAATGATTTGATGGAATTCTTCTATACGTTTTTGCATGAATGGTTATTTCCTCAAGCTAGATCCCAAAGGTAGAATTTTTGAGTTAAAAACTTATGCTTCCATTTATTTATTTATTTCAGAGAGAGAAAGGTAGAGGGAGAGAGAGGTAGAAACATCAATGATGAGTCATTGATAGGCTGCCTCCTGCATGCCCTTACTGGGGATCGAGCCTGCAACCCCAGCATATGCCCTGACAGGGAATGGAACCTTGGCCTCCCGGTTCACAAGTCGATGCTCAGCCACTGAGCAACACCAGCCAGGGCTCTCTTTACTTTTTTAAGGCTGTTAGTCTACAGTACACAAATGCCAACACAAAGTGTGCTCTGCCACCAGAATTCTGGTTTTTCCACCTTCTTATACCCGTAGGCCAGCAGACACAGGGTTACTTCTCAGTTGAGGGCCCCTGACACCTCAGGCACCTCCAGCGCCCCCCCGTCCCCATCCCACACTGGCCAGCTCCCCACCCCGGAGCAGCAAGACCGCTCCTAGAGGGAAGGAGAGCCCATTAGGGCTGTGCCAGTAGAGGACACAGCAACTGGGAGTTGTCCCAGGGGTGGTGCTCCCACTCCTGCAGCCCCTGTGTCCAGCTGGTCCCTCCTGAGCACCTGGACTGGGCTGGCCCAAGCCTGAGGCCTGGAGACATGGCAGCAGGTGTGTCTAGATCCCAGGAGCCCCAGGGCAGGCAGAGGTGATGGGTCTGGCAACTACCTCCCTCTCCCAGGCTGGAAGGCACCACGGAGTGCTGACAGAGCCCAGAGTGAGGAATGGTGTTGAAGGAGCAAGGCCCATCCATCCAAGCTCCCCCAGGGAATGGGCTGGAGGGTGCCCGAGGGCATGCAAGGCTCAGGACTGACTCCTGCTGTAACCGAAAAACACAGGCTCTGCTGCCTGGGGGCAACAAAAACTCATGAGGCAGGTGCTGGTGCAAAAGGAAAGAGGTTTTATTCAGGTATGTGGCCTGAAAGAATGGTGGACTCCCGTCTCAAAGACAATCCCCCTTCTTGCTCAAGCCCACAGTTCTTACAAGGATAGCGAGGGGAGGACTTTTTTCTATCCATTTATCTTGCTAGCTTTTTGGCACGCTTGGGCCAAATTCATTTATCTTTCTAGCTTTTGGCAGCACTTAGGCACTGTCCATTCACGTTTTGGCCCGCTCGGTGTAAGAACCACCTTTGTGCCTTCTCGGCCGATAGGGGAGACTCCCCAGGGCTTCTTGACTGTCTGTGGCATTGGGGGTGGGGGCGCAGGCCCCGCCCTCAGAAAGTCCAGAGATTCTGCTGAACACAGCACCGGCACATCCAGGGCAAGCCGGCTGGAGTCCCTGGGGCACCCCTGGATCCTGTGGGCCCACGTCATCTGAGCACCCCCTGTTCGGCCTACCCCTCTGAAGTGGCCAGCCAGGCCTGTGCTCGGACTGACAGCTGCCTAAGGTAACACTGCTGGTAATACCCCCAGGGCTGGGTCCTGCCCAGGCTATGCAGACCGGGGCCACATGTGGAGCCCAGAGAGGAGGACAGCCGGGACTGGCCCAGAGGCACCTGACTCACTCCCAGAACTCAATGAAAAAGGACCAGCAGCCGGCAAGTTGGTCACACATGAGGTTAGCGGGGCTGGCACCAGCACAGGCTTTGAGGCTCACCCGCACCGCAAGCTTGGGGCAGGGCAAGGCAGGCGTGGCGAGAAACAGTCTCATGCCCAGAAGCCTCGTAAGAGGGGTTTCTGGGAAATGGCGCAGGATCTGTTTGCGCAGGCGCTCTGGGGAGTCCCAATGATGTCTCTCACTAAGGGGCGGAGCTTCGTGAGGGAGCCTCCACCCTGCAGCGGTTAAGCGGGCTCTCAGAAGTCGCAAGGAAAGGCTGAGGAACCATGCAGGCTGAAGAGCGAGGAGCAGGCGGTGTGGCCGAAGGTGCGGAAGGCCAGGGCAGTCCTGGTGACCCTGGCAGCTCAGATGGCTCTGGAGGCCTGGAGGACCGTGGTAGAGGCGGCTCTGGAGAGGCGGGTGCCGAAGCCAGCGGAGGGCCACAGGTTGCAAGGGCACTCGACGCTCCCGGGCCAGGCGGAGACGCCTTGCCGGGGCCCTGTAGGCATGCTGGGTGCACAGCCAGAAGGCCGGGAAGACATCGGCTCCGGTAGTATCCTATTTGAGGAGTGGCCGGGCGAGGCAATGGAACCAGGGAGGAGGGGGTCCGCCTGAGGGTACTGTGTGAAGAGGGGAGGAGGGGGCCCGGGTCCTGAGGGGATGGGCCAGGGGTCGCTAGTTGGTGATGGTGGAGGGAGACGGCCTGAGGAACCTGGAAGGAGGGAACAGCCGTGAGGGGTTAACAAGGGTGAGAGTGGCCTGAGGGGACACAGTCTGTATTGGATGGTGCCTTAACTGAATCTCCACTAGCTCCTTCCTGGTGCCTTTCCCATCACCTGCGCAGGCAGTGAGGGCCTTCTGGGGTCTGGCCCGCCATTCCCAACCCCTCCCAAGGGCGGTTCGGAAGAAGCTCATAGTATCTGGCAATCTTCTAACTATGTAAGTTCTAAAAAGGGCCAAGTGGGGACTGGTGGCAGGTGGCTAGGGTGGTTCTCTGGAGGGTCATTCTAATAGTGAATTGGAGACACCCAAAAAAGTCAGGTCTGAGGAGGTAATTGAGGTGTACTGGGTTTGCCACCACCAGAGGGGGCAGAGAGAGCTAGGTGTAGAGTTATCACATATAACTTGATTTTCTTTTCCCCTTATTTAGCCGACTGACTGCTGAAGACCCTGACCAAATGCGAGTTTGTCTCTCCTCCTGTCTCCGTGAACTTGGCCTATTGATTCTGACCATGCAGCACATTTCACGCCCATTTTTAAAAAGGGGCTAAGACGAACCTAGTGGCCCTCCCTAGGCAGTGCATCTTTCCCCTGGGCATTGATTCCTACAGGAGTTGCCCCTTTATTATCGGGGCCTAATTGTTTGCTCGTATTGGCCCTCTGATACTCTCAACTCTGTTGTCTCCCTGCTGCTGGAAGAGGGGCTTCTAAGTTGTGTGTTACAGCAGAAAATAAAAGTGAACTCCTACTCTTGTCTGAGTTGGCTTTCAGTTACTGCGCCTCCATATTCTCTTGCCTTTGTCCCCGGTTTGGAGGGGAGGTGTGGGATTCAGTTACTCTAGTCAATTGAAGACCATTCAGGAAATGGAGGAAAATGAAAATGAATTGTGTCATGCCGTTCAGCACTAGCAGCTGCCGTTATTTTGGAATATTTTCCTACTTTCATAGCTGCATTTATATATTAATGCACAAAAATACCATACAATATATATTTTTTGCAAGACCAGGATTAAATCATTTTCTGAACTATTTTCATTTAACATACGAGCTTTTCCGCTAAGAAAAAGTTTAAATACATGTCATTGGGTGCATGAAAGAAGTACAGTAATGTAATTGTTGAACAGTTAATGTTTCCATATTTCCCTCCTATTATGAACAATGATTCAATGCAATTCTTCTTCTATATGATTTTGCGTGAATGGTTATTTCCTCAAGGTAGAATTGCTGTGTTAAAAATGTATGTTTCTATTTCTTTTTTATGGCTGTTAGTCTACAGTACACAATTGCTATCCACAAAGTGTGCCCGCCCGCCAGAATTCTAGTTTGCCCACGTTTATCTTTTACCAGCAGTTCTGATTCCTGCCAAAATTAAAACACACACACAAAAAACAACACACAAAAACTTAGTTTGCATGAGAAGATAAAACCCAGGAGTACTAGAATTAGAATTTTGTCTCTTACTAACGTTTCTGATCCGTGAAGAAGAGTGTTGAGAGGATTAGTTAAGGATCAGATTTTTAACAGTTTTTAAAATTTTATGAAGGTATTTTTCCTGTATGAGAAAAACGGGAAAGAATCTACTTTTCAGCTCTGACAAAGCACTCAAGATAATAACAATCAAGCAGGATTGCTAAGAGAAAGGTAGATAACCTAAACAAAAACAAGTTCTCTGTATATAACACCAATGAATCAAATCTCTGTGCGTAGCTAGCTCGGTGTCATTAGATGTGACCAGGGCTGGCTTCCTGCATGTGCAACCCTTGCATGGGGCCCTGGTATCAGAAGCCCCCCCCTCCCCCCCTGTGCTTGGTGCAATGCTCTGCTGTTGCAGCCTGAAATTCTTAATCATTTTATATTTGAGCTTTTGTTCTATAAGTGAAGTTTGATGGGAAAATGGAGCACGCATGAGCAAAGGAGATGGCGCTGGTGTCAGCTCACAGATGTGCGGACCCAGGCCCACAGGCACGGAGGCAGTGGGCAGCATGACTGCCATTCGTGGGGCGGGGGTGGCAGAGTGGGGCCTGGGCCCAGATTGGCGGTGGCAGTGGTGGCTGGGATATAAATGATATGAAAGCCCTGACCCCTTGACCATCCATTTCTATTTACCTGTGAGCAGTTCCCCCAAGTTGTCCCAGAGTCAGCAGAACAGATACGTGTCCCCCTTTTTGTTCCACATCTCGCTATGCTGTGACTTCTGTGTCCACCCCTCTACTGAAACTGAGGAGAGAGAAGTGACATGTGAGGGCAAGAGAGGAAATGAGGACGATGCGGAGGTTCTGGCTGAGTGGTCCGTGCTTGTGCTGGTACCAGTGGGAGGTAATGAATCCAGAAAGAGGACTGGGCCTGGGAAGGGGGAAGACTGTTGTGTAATAGCTGCTGAAATGACCATGGAGGAGAAGCCGGCCGACGCACGGCAGAGAATAAAGGGAGAGAGGGGAGAACCAGGACGATGATCCAAATGAGGAGAGGGGAGAAAGGCTGGACCTCTGGAAGAAGGACATTCGTTTCTGCTGAGAGGGAGGTGAGTATGGGGATGCGACCCCAGGTAGAGGGGTGAGGAAGTACAGTGCAGTGTGAGGAGGGGCAGAGCCGCACGTTCCCCAGCCCGAACCTCTCCTAGAGAGAAGCAGACCATGGGATCTGAGAAGGACTTCAATTTATTTATCTTTATTTTTATTTATTGATTGATTTCAAAGAGAGAGGATGGAAGAGATAGGGGGAGGGGGGAAGGCAGGGAGAGAGAGAGAGAGAGAGGTTGATTTGTTGTTCCACCCATTCATGCATTCATTGGTTGATGCTTGTATGTGCCTTGACTGGGGATCGAACCTGCAACCTTGACGTATCGGAATGGCGCTCTAACCAACTGAGCTACCTGGCCAGGACGAGAAGTACTTTCTTTTAAAACTGCAACAAACAGCCCTGGCTGGTGTGGCTCAGTTGGTTGGAGCATTGTCCCGTATACTGAAAGGTTGTGGGTTCCAGTCCCGGTCAGGGCACTTACCTAAGTTGCAGGTTTGATCCCACTGGGGCCCATACCCATGTTCTCTCTCACACCCATGCTTCTCCCTCCCTCCCTCCCTCCCTCCCTCCCTCTCTCCCTCCCTCCCTCCTTCCCTTCCCTGTTTATAAACTCAATAGGCATATCCTCGGGTGAGGATTAAAAATAAAAAGATAAAAAAATAAAAGTGGCACAAATAGGGGACAAAAGCTGTGCTACCTCCGGAAAGAGGGAAGCCTTGGTAGGGCACAATAGGCTCATCTGATGAGAAGCGGGCAAGGAGAACAGGGGAACCTGTGTTGCTGTAGGCCCTGGATTCAACAGGTACAGCTGCTTCTGTATGTGTGTGTTGTGGGGGGGAAGTCAACCTGAAAAAGACAGCAGAGTCAAGGAGGAGCCTCCAGCCAGGGTCAGCACCCAATCTTCCCAGACTGAGATTGAGACTGTGGGAAGGGGGATGGGCCACTCACATCAAAGGTTCTGGAACTTGTCGATGAGGCACTGCATGACCACTGAAACAAAGAAAAGGATAACTAGACACTGCAAGCACAGGAATATAGAACCTCCACCCCTCATCCCCATGGGACAAGCCTAACCCTGCAACCTGAGCCCCCTATCTGAGCTTGGCAGTATTCAGCCCTGGGACTGACCCACCCACCTGTCACTCGAGTAAAAGGTAGACATGAGGACATGTACACTCCCTGCCAAGCAGCAGTTAAAGAGAAAATAAATGTGGTATCTCCAAACGAACTAAGAACAGCTCTAGCACTTGTTGGCAAAGTGTGACTCAAATAATATATTTCTCCGTGGAGACATGTGATAGAAAGATGAGAGTGAGGTGTGTGTGTGTGTGTGTGTGTGTGTGTGTGTGTCAGAGAGAGAGAAAGAGAGATACAGAGAGAGAGAGAGACAGAGAGATGCACAGAAGGTTCCAGGGTCAGGCCTGCCAGAGTCTCCTTCCCACAGGAATGTTGACCCCTGGGCAGCGCCCTACACTCCCAGCCCCATACCACCCCATGTTGAGCACTAGGATGCCCTGGTCTTCCCCTGCCCTAGCCAGAGGTTGGTCATACCAAGTTGATTGCTAAGATCCTCAATTTCTCTCTGCAGCACAGGACACTAACCCAGCAGACAGGAGAGAAAGAAACTGTTAGTGTATTCTTGCCTCCTTTCTCTCCTCACTCCCCCTCTGGCGCTTACCCCACATCCCAAAGCCCAGTGGCTAGACTGAAATGGATCTTCAGTGGGAAGAAGGTAGCCTCCCTCCACAGTGGTGGGAGGGGGACAATATAAGACTGTTGAACCTGGACATAGACCTGCTGCCTAGACTAGAGAGCATTACTTGAGGGCAGTCCTGTGCTCCAGGTGGTGGCTGCTTCTCTTCCTGCGGTGGTGGATGGAGAAGTGGCCCCTGGTCACCTGAAGGAGAACACAAAATCCAGCTCCCAAGCCCAGGAGAGAGGCAGGAAGGGCCTAGCAGGATCTACAGTGAGGCAGCACCTCCCTCTGTGGACAAGTTGCCCCCGCTCTGTCCAGCATTTGTGCCCTTCTCTCCAGGGCGGCCTTCTCAGGAGCCATGGCTTCGGGCCAGCCCTATTTACACAGTTTCCGATGGGAGAACTGTATGGGTAGGCAGAGAGGGCTGGGAGCAAGACTGAGTTCCTCAGAGTGACAGAGCCAGAGTTTTCCCTCCAAATTCCCCTCCCCATAAACCAAACCCTCTAGACTCAACCTGAGGGTGGGGACACTCTGGGCTTGACTCCTTCCTGCACCATGGCCAGAAGCTGTGAATGTCTTGGAACTGGAAAGGTTTTGATCTTGGGGTCTCCACTGCTGTATCCTCCAACATGCATGGACAGGCGAGATGGCCCTGGCCTGTTTGCTGGAAGCTAAAACACATTCTGACTGGTGAGGGGGGTTGTGTGTGTGTGTGTGTGTGTGTATGTGTGTGTGTGTGTGTGTGTGTGTGTGTGTAGGGGCTGGGGTGAGGCAGGGAATAGATGATAAGTAAAAACCTAATCTCAGCCTCCTCCTTCCCAGGCCCCCTCCTGCCAGCCCCCTCATTCTCAAAGCCCCCTCCTCCCCAGCCCCTCTCTGGGAAAAAGGCCAAAAACAGCACTTGACACATATTAAGCATTTGATCCTATTAAAATGACCCCCAACGTGGCACCCTAATGAGAACCTCAAAGGACAGAAGGAGCATGTGAAAAGCTGCTTGTATTGGGGGTATGGATGGGGAAGGGAAAGAGGAAGATGGACTACTCACTTGGCCCTTTGGGGCTGGCTCGTTATTTGGGTTGGTATCTTCTTGGGCCACCAGTTGGGACTCCCTCATCCTACTCACAGCTAGTTTCTTCCTGGAGTTGTGCTTGGGCTGTTTGGGCCCCGAAGGGACCAAGGAATATTTCTTAGCAATCCCAAGCACGGGAGGGCCAGAGATTGGAGGGAAAGTTGCTGGTGCCAGGGGAGCTCCCGAGATATAGGCCTGGGATTTTCTCCCCAGGACAACTTTTGAGACACTGCCAGCCAGAGATTTCTTCTCCGGAGGCTCCTTCTTCCTAAGTGTTGCCCGAGGTAGGTGACTAGGCCCGTCCCCCCTCTTCCCACTGACGATGCTCGGCATTTTCTTAGCTGATGACTTGTTAGGAGAAGGGATAGCCAGTTCTCCAGCAGACTCCCTTTGTATGGTTGCAGCTAATGTGCAAGGAACGGAGGACTGGAAAGCACCTGGCCCAGCAAGGACGCCCTGTCTGGACGTGTCTCCAGAATCATTGAAGCCACTGGACTTGACTTGACTTCCTCCTTTGAAGAAAATGCTTACCCTCATGAGCTGTGGCTCAGGGAACTCATCTGATGACGGGTCAGAAGGCTCCTCGCCTGAGGGTAGAAGGTTGGGTGATGTCGGTCCCTGGAGACCCACGGTGATATTCAAATTTCGTCACTCTCTTTTAGCTTCCCAGTCCTGACCTTCCCCAAGCCCCTCAGCCAGGACTGCCCACCCCCACCCTTCTAGGGAACCACCCACCTCCCCCCACCCAGGCCACCCTGCCCTCACCACCTTACAGTCCCTTCATCCAGGCCACCCTCCACCCAGGTTGCCATTATCCCTGCCACCCCATGGGGACCCCCTCTTCCAGGCCACCATCACCTGCAGCACCCCAACACCCACCCACTCGGGGTGTTCTCCTCTCCCTCTCCTTGAAGGCCCCCACTAGGGGTCTTTGTCCCCACCACTGCCCTCCCTATGCCCTGGGCCAAGACGGTCTCCTGGGTCGACACCTCACCATTGTGAGGGGAGCTCATGTCTGCAGGGAGTTTGGCAGCTGGGCAGGTAAGACCTGACCGTCACCTCCTCCAGACCTTGAAACCTTCAGGGGCGGGGGCGGAGGTCAGTGAACGGAACAGCAGTGTGCAACAGCACCACAGCCCACCAATCAGCGTGCACAACATGGCCAGCCCTTCGAGAACTCCACCAGTGAGGGCCAAGGGTTGCTGGGAGATCAGCCATTGAAGAGTTGATTGTGGGGGGAGGGGAGCTGAATTCCAGGTTCCAAAGCTCTGGCCCCGCCTCTCCTGGTGCCTCTGCCTCTGAGCCTCAGTTTCTCATCTCCAAAACTTGAAGGAGCAGCCCCTCCCTCCTGGGCTTGTGAGGACGAACTAGAGTGATGAATGGGAGCATTTTAGGCCAGAAAATAATTGTGAGCCTCTATTCCCAAAGGAGACTAACAACCCGTTAGGGAAATGGGCAGAGGATGCAAACAGGCAATAGGCAGGGTTGGAAAGCTTTTTTGTGAAGGGTCATACAGGCGTCAAAATAATATAAATGGAGCCACTTTGAAAGGAAGGAGTATTGCCTGTTTTTTGCCTCAATAGATAGATAAGTACCTATCAATAATCACCTTAAATGTCAATGGATTAAATGCTCCAATTAAAAGACATGGGGTAGCTGAAAGAAAACATGGCCTGACTGTATGCTGTTTACAAGAGACCCATCTCAGAACAAAAGATTCACACAGACTGAAAAAACAACCGAAAAAAACTTCTGGAGAATTTTAAAGGAGAGATCAACAGCAATACAGTCATAGTAGGGGACTTTATCATCCCACCGACTTTACTAGATAGATCTTCCCGACAGAAAATGAACAAGGAAACAGTGACTCTAAATGACACAATATAGTAGATGGATTTATTATTTTTTAAAATTTATCTTTATTGTTGAAAATATTAAAGATGTCCTCGCTTTTCCCCCATTGAACCCTGCCACCCCACATTCGCCCCATCCCCAGGCCTTCCCAGCACCATTGTCTCTGTCAATGAGTTTCGCATTTATACATTTATGTTCTTTGATTAATCTCTCTCCATCCATTCCCCCACCCCCATCTTCCCTCTGAGATTCCTCAGTCTGTTCCATGCTTCTGTGTCACTGGATCTGTTTTGTTCATTATATTCCACATATGAGTGATATGTGATACTTGTCTTTCTCTGACTGGCTTATTTCACTTATCATAATACTCTCCAGTTCCATCCATGCTGTCCCAAAGGATAAGAGATCCTTCTTCTTTACAGCTGCATTGTATTCCATGGTGTAAATGTCCCACAGCTTTTTTATCCACTCATCTACTGATGGGCACTTGGGCTGTTTCCAGGTCTTAGCTATTTTGTAAATGACACTGCTGTGAACATAGGCGTGCATATATTCTTTCTGATTAGTGTTTCACGATTCTTAGGATATATTCCTAGAAGTGGGATCACTGGGTCAAAACGCAACTCCATTTTTAATTTTTTGAGGAACCCCAATACTATTTTCCATAGTGGCTGCACCAGTCTGCATTCCCACCAGCAGTGTCCTAGGGTTCCCCTTTCTCCACACCCTCGCCAGCACATGTTGTTTGTTGATTTGTTGATGGCAGCCATTCTGACAGGTATGAAGTGATACCTCAATGTGGTTTTAATTTGCATCTCTCTGATGATTAGCAATGTTGAACATTTTTTCATATGTCTCTTGGCCATTTGTATGTCCTCTTTGGAGAAGTGTCTATTCAAGTCCTTTACCCATTTTTAATTGGACTTTTTTGTCTTCGTCTGGTGGAGTTGTACGGGTTCTTTGTATACTTTGGAAATTAGTGCCTTATCAGATACATCCTTGGCAAATATGTTCTCTCAAACCATGGGGTTCCTTTGTATTTTGAGGCTGTTTATTTTTGCTGTGCTGAAGCTTTTTAGTTTGATATAATCCCATATGTTTATTTTTTCTTTTGTTTCTCTTGCCCTAGGAGATGTATCAGTGAAAATTCCACTACGTGAGATGTCTGTGACTTTACTGCCTATGTTTTCTTCCAGGATTTTTATGGTTTCGAGACTTACATTTAAGTCCTTTATCCATTTTGAGTTTATTTTTGTGTATGGTGAAAGCTGGTGGGCTAGTTTCATTTTTTTGCATGTAGCTGTCCAATTTTCCTAGCACCATTTATTGAAAAGGATGTCTTTACTCCATTGGATGCTCTTGCCTCCTTTGTCAAATATTAACTGGCCATAATGGCGTGGGCCTATTTCTGGGATTTGCTCTGTTCCATCGATTTATAGGTCTGGTGTTGTACCAATACCCGGCTGTTTTGATTACAATGGCTTTGTAGTATAGTTTGATATCTGGTAAAGTGATCCCTCCCATTCTGTTCTTCTTTCTCAAGATGGCTGCAGCTATTCGAGGTCTTTTTTGGTTCCGTATAAATTATTGTAATTTTTGTTCTAGTTCTGTGAAATATGCTGTTGGTATTTTAATAGGAATTGCATTGAATTTATAAATTGCTTTGGGTAGTATGGACATTTCAATGATATTAATTTTTCCAATCCATGAGCATGATATATTCATTCACAAGTTTATATCTTCCTCTATTTCTTTATTCAGTGACCTGTTTTCTGAATACAGGTCTTTTATATCCTTGGTTAAGTTTATTCCTAGGTATCTTATTTTTTTAGTTGCAATGGTAAATGGTATTGGTTTTTTAGTTTCTCTTTCTGAGAGTTCATTGTTGGTGTATAAAAATGCCATAGATTTCCAGATGTTAACTTTGTATCCAACTACCTTGTTGAATTCTTCTATGAAATCTAGTAGTACTTTGATGGAGTCCTTAGGCTTTTCTATGTACAATATCATGTCATCTGCAAATAATGACAGTTTTACTTCCTCCTTTCCCATTTGGATGCCTTTTATGTTGTCTTCTTTTCTGCTCGCTGTGCTAAGGACTTACAATACTACGTTGAATAAGAGTGGTGAAAGTGGACACCCCTGTCTTGTTGCTGTCCTTAGGGGAAATGCTTTTGTTCTGAGGTGGGTCTCTTGTAGACAGCATACAGCCAGGTCATGTTTCCTTATCCATTCAGCTACCCCATGTCTTTTAATTGGAGCATTTAATCCATTGACATTTAAGGTGATTACTGATAGGTACTTATCTATTGCCATTTTAATTCTTTATGCCTACGTTTCTCTGTATCTACTTCTTATTACAGCAGTCCCTTTAACATTTCTTGCCATGCTGGTTTGGTGGTGATAAAATCCTTTAGCCTTTTGTTTTCCTCGCAAGCTCTTTGTTTCACCATCTCTTTTGAATGATAAACTTGCTGGATAGAGTAGTCTTGGTTTCAGATCCTTGCTTTTCATTACCTTGCACACTTCATGCCATTCCCTTCTGGCCTGTAGAGTTTCTGATGAGAAATCAGCTGACAGCCTTATGTAAGCTCCTTTATATGTAACAGACTGCTTTTCTCTTGCTGCCTTTAAGATTTTTTGTTAAACTTATATGCATAAATGCATAACCCATGGACACAGACAATGGTATGGGGAAGGCCTGGGAGTGGGGCAGATGCAGGGTGGAGGGGATCAATGGGAGAAAAAAGGGACATCTGTAATACTTTCAACAATAAAGATAAATTTAAAAAAAATATTCTCTTTGTCTTGAATTTTTGGCATTGTAATGATGATGTGTCTGGGCATGGGCCTCTTTGGGTTCTTCTTGCTTGGGATTCTCTGTGCTTCCTGAACTTGTGTGACTTTTTCCTTCACCAGGTTAGGGAAATTTTCTGCCATTATTTCTTCAGACAGATTCTCTATCTTTGCTTATTCTCTTCTCCTTCTGGTACTCCCATGATGCAAATATTGTTACATTTCATGTTGTCCCCTGGCTCCGTTAAACTGTCCTGTTTTTTAGTTGTTTTTTTTCTTTTTGGATCTCTGATTGAGTGATTTTATTCTACCTTCTTTGCCAAAGTGCTGATCCAATCCTCAGCTTCCACTAATATGCTGTTTATTCTTCCCAATGTATTTTTTATTTCTGCTATGTCACTCTTAATTTCCTTCATAGTTTCCCTATCTTTACTCATCATCCTTAAAATCGGTGTTTTGAGCTCTATATCTGATAGATTGCTTATCTCCATTTCATTTAGCTGTTCTACTGGAGCATTCTCTTGTTCTTTCATTTTGGGGCTTGTTTTTTGTCTCCCCATTTTGACTGCCTGTTTGGGTTTGTTTCTATGTTTTAGGTACATCTTCTAGGATTCTCAGTCTTTTTTGAGGGTCTCTGGTGCAGGACCATGTAAGATGCTGTTTGTGACTGGCTTTGAGTACCCAGTTTGGAGCCCTCAACAATCCACAGCTTATGGTCCTCTCTGCTTGAGCTGGGTGCATTTGAACATGACCAAGATGCACACCAAAGGCTTCTTTTCAAAAACCCAGGTCCAGAAGCAGATCAGGCAAAGACTGAAAGCACACAGAAGTCTGCCTCTGCCTGCAGTCTGATTAATCTGAGTCTATGAATGAACCTCAGTCCATAGGCCACAGCAAGGCAAAAGCTCCACAGGGTGGGGGAGAGGTTTTTCAATGGGTGGGGCAATTGCCCGCTCCCCTCCCCCAAGACAAAAGCTGCCTGTCTGGCAAAAGTATGCCTGAGAAAGATGACCTCTGCCGTATAAGGGAATGACTCAGCAAAGGAATCCAGATGGCTGCCCTCTGAGCTCTATCTCCAGAGCCTGCAACCCTAGATTCTCTTCACATAGTTCTAGTCCACTCTGCCCTCCCTCTGCTGGAGCCCAAGGTGAGTGGCTGCACACGAAACTTTCTGTGTTGGCCCTTTAAGAGGGGGCCTGCATTTCCAGCTTTCTTTCCCTGGCAGACAAAAACCCTGCTGCTTTTCACAGCCAGATGTTCTGGTGCTCTGGGCTGGGAAGCCCAGCTTGGGGACCCCAAAATTCCAGTGGGAACCCCTCACAGCTGAGATATCCTTCCGTTACTTCAGTTTCTGCCTGTGGCATCCCTGCCAGCCCTCTCGCACCTTCACACTTCCTACCAGTCTCTATGCAGTCTCCACTTTAAGTCCTGGGTTATGAGAGTGTTCTCCAGCTAGTCTTCAGTTGATTATTCAGGATGGTTTCTCTATATTGTAGTTGTAGTTCCAGTTTTGTCCTAGGAGAGTGTCAGTGTGGCTTCCACTCAATCCGTCGCCATCTTAGAATCTAGATCAGATGTATTTAATTAATATTTACAGAACACTTCACCCCAAAGCTGCAGAATATACGTTCTCCTCAAGTGAACATGGGTCATTCTCAAAGACAGACCACATGTTAGGACACAAAATAAGTCTCTAAAAGTTCAAGAAGATTGAAATCACACCAAGCATCTTCGTGGACATTTACACCACGGAATACTATGCAGCTGTAAAAAAGAAGGATCCCTTACCCTTTGAGACAGCACGGTTGGACCTGGAGAGTATTATGCTAAGTAAAATAAGCCAGTCAGAGTAAGATGAGTATCACATGACCTTATTCATATGTGAAATATAATGAAGAAAATAAATGGATGAACAAAATAGACATAGAAGCACGGAACAGACTGATGAATCTCAGAGGGAAGGCAAGGGTGGGTGGGTGGGTAGGGAGAGATTAACCTACAAGCTTATATGCATATATGCATAACCCACGGACACAGACAATAGTGTGGTGAAGGCCTGGAGGGGACGTGCAGGGTGGAGGGGATCAATGGGGGGAAAAGAGGGACATTTGTAATACTTTCAACAATAACAATAAATTAAGACATTAATAAATAAAATAAAATAAAATAAATAATATTTAAAATTTTCGGTCCAGTAGTCATAACACCTCCTTTCTTGTTATCTTTGGAAACAGTTCTTTGGGACATAAAGTTGCCCTAGGCCCTATCCAAAGGTTATTTTGCCCTGTTTTAACATTCCAAAGGTTTGAGGCAAAAGACAGGCAAGGCGGCTCCATTTTTTAAAAGATTATCTTTGTTGTTCAAAGTATTACAGATGTCCCCCTTTCCCCCCCCCCCCAAGACCTACCAGACTATTGTCTGTGTCCACAGGTTATGCATATATGCATGTAAATTCTTTGGTCAATCTCTTCCTGCCCTAACCCCCACCCCCCGAGATTCTTCAGTCTGTTCCATGCTTCCATGTCTCTGGATCTATTTTGTTCATTATATTCCACATATAAGTGAAATCATGTGAAACTTATCTTAGTCTGCCTGGCTTATTTTGCTTAGTATAATACTCTCCAGGTCCCTCCATGTTCTCTCAAAGGGTAAGAGATCCTTTTTTTTACAGCTGCATAGTATTCCGTTATGTAAATGTACCATGGTTTGTTTGTTTTTATCAAGTAATCTACGGATGGACACTTGGGCTGTTTCCAGTTCATAGGTATTGTAGATAATGCTGTCATGAACATAGGGGTGCATTTATTCTTTCTGATTGGTGTTTAGAGTGGCTCCATTTATATTATTTTGACGCCTGTATGACCCTTCACAGAAAAGCTTTCCAACCCTGCCTATTGCCTGTTTGCATCCTCTGCCCATTTCCCTAACGGGTTGTTAGTCTCCTTTGGGAATAGAGGCTCACAATTATTTTCTGGCCTAAAATGCTCCCATTCATCACTCTAGTTCGTCCTCACAAGCCCAGGAGGGAGGGGCTGCTCCTTCAAGTTTTGGAGATGAGAAACTGAGGCTCAGAGGCAGAGGCACCAGGAGAGGCGGGGCCAGAGCTTTGGAACCTGGAATTCAGCTCCCCTCCCCCCACAATCAACTCTTCAATGGCTGATCTCCCAGCAACCCTTGGCCCTCACTGGTGGAGTTCTCGAAGGGCTGGCCATGTTGTGCACGCTGATTGGTGGGCTGTGGTGCTGTTGCACACTGCTGTTCCGTTCACTGACCTCCGCCCCCGCCCCTGAAGGATTCAAGGTCTGGAGGAGGTGACGGTCAGGCCTTACCTGCCCAGCTGCCAAACTCCCTGCAGACATGAGCTCCCCTCACAATGGTGAGGTGTCGACCCAGGAGACCGTCTTGGCCCAGGGCATAGGGAGGGCAGTGGTGGAGACGAAGACCTCCTGGTGGGGGCCTTCAAGGAGAGGGAGAGGAGAACACCCCGAGTGGGTGGGTGTTGGGGTGCTGCAGGTGATGGTGGCCTGGAAGAGGGGGTCCCCATGGGGTGGCAGGGATAATGGCAACCTGGGTGGAGGGTGGCCTGGATGAAGGGACTGTAAGGTGGTGAGGGCAGGGTGGCCTGGGTGGGGGGAGGTGGGTGGTTCCCTAGAAGGGTGGGGGTGGGCAGTCCTGGCTGAGGGGCTTGGGGAAGGTCAGGACTGGGAAGCTAAAAGAGAGTGACGAAATTTGAATATCACCGTGGGTCTCCAGGGATCGACATCACCCAACCTTCTACCCTCAGGCGAGGAGCCTTCTGACCCGTCATCAGATGAGTTCCCTGAGCCACAGCTCATGAGGGTAAGCATTTTCTTCAAAGGAGGAAGTCAAGTCAAGTCCAGTGGCTTCAATGATTCTGGGGACACGTCCAGACAGGGCGTCCTTGCTGGGCCAGGTGCTTTCCAGTCCTCCGTTCCTTGCACATTAGCTGCAACCATACAAAGGGAGTCTGCTGGAGAACTGGCTATCCCTTCTCCTAACAAGTCATCAGCTAAGAAAATGCCGAGCATCGTCAGTGGGAAGAGGGGGGACGGGCCTAGTCACCTGCCTCGGGCAACACTTAGGAAGAAGGAGCCTCCGGAGAAGAAATCTCTGGCTGGCAGTGTCTCAAAAGTTGTCCTGGGGAGAAAATCCCAGGCCTATATCTCGGGAGCTCCCCTGGCACCAGCAACTTTCCCTCCAATCTCTGGCCCTCCCGTGCTTGGGATTGCTAAGAAATATTCCTTGGTCCCTTCGGGGCCCAAACAGCCCAAGCACAACTCCAGGAAGAAACTAGCTGTGAGTAGGATGAGGGAGTCCCAACTGGTGGCCCAAGAAGATACCAACCCAAATAACGAGCCAGCCCCAAAGGGCCAAGTGAGTAGTCCATCTTCCTCTTTCCCTTCCCCATCCATACCCCCAATACAAGCAGCTTTTCACATGCTCCTTCTGTCCTTTGAGGTTCTCATTAGGGTGCCACGTTGGGGGTCATTTTAATAGGATCAAATGCTTAATATGTGTCAAGTGCTGTTTTTGGCCTTTTTCCCAGAGAGGGGCTGGGGAGGAGGGGGCTTTGAGAATGAGGGGGCTGGCAGGAGGGGGCCTGGGAAGGAGGAGGCTGAGATTAGGTTTTTACTTATCATCTATTCCCTGCCTCACCCCAGCCCCTACACACACACACACACACACACACACACACACACACACAGACACACACAACCCCCCTCACCAGTCAGAATGTGTTTTAGCTTCCAGCAAACAGGCCAGGGCCATCTCGCCTGTCCATGCATGTTGGAGGATACAGCAGTGGAGACCCCAAGATCAAAACCTTTCCAGTTCCAAGACATTCACAGCTTCTGGCCATGGTGCAGGAAGGAGTCAAGCCCAGAGTGTCCCCACCCTCAGGTTGAGTCTAGAGGGTTTGGTTTATGGGGAGGGGAATTTGGAGGGAAAACTCTGGCTCTGTCACTCTGAGGAACTCAGTCTTGCTCCCAGCCCTCTCTGCCTACCCATACAGTTCTCCCATCGGAAACTGTGTAAATAGGGCTGGCCCGAAGCCATGGCTCCTGAGAAGGCCGCCCTGGAGAGAAGGGCACAAATGCTGGACAGAGCGGGGGCAACTTGTCCACAGAGGGAGGTGCTGCCTCACTGTAGATCCTGCTAGGCCCTTCCTGCCTCTCTCCTGGGCTTGGGAGCTGGATTTTGTGTTCTCCTTCAGGTGACCAGGGGCCACTTCTCCATCCACCACCGCAGGAAGAGAAGCAGCCACCACCTGGAGCACAGGACTGCCCTCAAGTAATGCTCTCTAGTCTAGGCAGCAGGTCTATGTCCAGGTTCAACAGTCTTATATTGTCCCCCTCCCACCACTGTGGAGGGAGGCTACCTTCTTCCCACTGAAGATCCATTTCAGTCTAGCCACTGGGCTTTGGGATGTGGGGTAAGCGCCAGAGGGGGAGTGAGGAGAGAAAGGAGGCAAGAATACACTAACAGTTTCTTTCTCTCCTGTCTGCTGGGTTAGTGTCCTGTGCTGCAGAGAGAAATTGAGGATCTTAGCAATCAACTTGGTATGACCAACCTCTGGCTAGGGCAGGGGAAGACCAGGGCATCCTAGTGCTCAACATGGGGTGGTATGGGGCTGGGAGTGTAGGGCGCTGCCCAGGGGTCAACATTCCTGTGGGAAGGAGACTCTGGCAGGCCTGACCCTGGAACCTTCTGTGCATCTCTCTGTCTCTCTCTCTCTCTGTATCTCTCTTTCTCTCTCTCTGACACACACACACACACACACACACACACACACACCTCACTCTCATCTTTCTATCACATGTCTCCACGGAGAAATATATTATTTGAGTCACACTTTGCCAACAAGTGCTAGAGCTGTTCTTAGTTCGTTTGGAGATACCACATTTATTTTCTCTTTAACTGCTGCTTGGCAGGGAGTGTACATGTCCTCATGTCTACCTTTTACTCGAGTGACAGGTGGGTGGGTCAGTCCCAGGGCTGAATACTGCCAAGCTCAGATAGGGGGCTCAGGTTGCAGGGTTAGGCTTGTCCCATGGGGATGAGGGGTGGAGGTTCTATATTCCTGTGCCTGCAGTGTCTAGTTATCCTTTTCTTTGTTTCAGTGGTCATGCAGTGCCTCATCGACAAGTTCCAGAACCTTTGATGTGAGTGGCCCATCCCCATTCCCACAGTCTCAATCTCAGTCTGGGAAGATTGGGTGCTGACCCTGGCTGGAGGCTCCTCCTTGACTCTGCTGTCTTTTTCAGGTTGACTTCCCCCCCACAACACACACATACAGAAGCAGCTGTACCTGTTGAATCCAGGGCCTACAGCAACACAGGTTCCCCTGTTCTCCTTGCCCGCTTCTCATCAGATGAGCCTATTGTGCCCTACCAAGGCTTCCCTCTTTCCGGAGGTAGCACAGCTTTTGTCCCCTATTTGTGCCACTTTTATTTTTTTATCTTTTTATTTTTAATCCTCACCCAAGGATATGCCTATTGAGTTTATAAACAGGGAAGGGAAGGAGGGAGGGAGGGAGAGAGGGAGGGAGGGAGGGAGGGAGGGAGGGAGGGAGGGAGGGAGGGAGGGAGGGAGGGAGGGAGGGAGGGAGGGAGGGAGGGAGGGAGAAGCATGGGTGTGAGAGAGAACATGGGTATGGGCCCCAGTGGGATCAAACCTGCAACTTAGGTAAGTGCCCTGACCGGGACTGGAACCCACAACCTTTCAGTATACGGGACAATGCTCCAACCAACTGAGCCACACCAGCCAGGGCTGTTTGTTGCAGTTTTAAAAGAAAGTACTTCTCGTCCTGGCCAGGTAGCTCAGTTGGTTAGAGCGCCATTCCGATACGTCAAGGTTGCAGGTTCGATCCCCAGTCAAGGCACATACAAGCATCAACCAATGAATGCATGAATGGGTGGAACAACAAATCAACCTCTCTCTCTCTCTCTCTCCCTGCCTTCCCCCCTCCCCCTATCTCTTCCATCCTCTCTCTTTGAAATCAATCAATAAATAAAAATAAAGATAAATAAATTGAAGTCCTTCTCAGATCCCATGGTCTGCTTCTCTCTAGGAGAGGTTCGGGCTGGGGAACGTGCGGCTCTGCCCCTCCTCACACTGCACTGTACTTCCTCACCCCTCTACCTGGGGTCGCATCCCCATACTCACCTCCCTCTCAGCAGAAACGAATGTCCTTCTTCCAGAGGTCCAGCCTTTCTCCCCTCTCCTCATTTGGATCATCGTCCTGGTTCTCCCCTCTCTCCCTTTATTCTCTGCCGTGCGTCGGCCGGCTTCTCCTCCATGGTCATTTCAGCAGCTATTACACAACAGTCTTCCCCCTTCCCAGGCCCAGTCCTCTTTCTGGATTCATTACCTCCCACTGGTACCAGCACAAGCACGGACCACTCAGCCAGAACCTCCGCATCGTCCTCATTTCCTCTCTTGCCCTCACATGTCACTTCTCTCTCCTCAGTTTCAGTAGAGGGGTGGACACAGAAGTCACAGCATAGCGAGATGTGGAACAAAAAGGGGGACACGTATCTGTTCTGCTGACTCTGGGACAACTTGGGGGAACTGCTCACAGGTAAATAGAAATGGATGGTCAAGGGGTCAGGGCTTTCATATCATTTATATCCCAGCCACCACTGCCACCGCCAATCTGGGCCCAGGCCCCACTCTGCCACCCCCGCCCCACGAATGGCAGTCATGCTGCCCACTGCCTCCGTGCCTGTGGGCCTGGGTCCGCACATCTGTGAGCTGACACCAGCGCCATCTCCTTTGCTCATGCGTGCTCCATTTTCCCATCAAACTTCACTTATAGAACAAAAGCTCAAATATAAAATGATTAAGAATTTCAGGCTGCAACAGCAGAGCATTGCACCAAGCACAGGGGGGGAGGGGGGGGCTTCTGATACCAGGGCCCCATGCAAGGGTTGCACATGCAGGAAGCCAGCCCTGGTCACATCTAATGACACCGAGCTAGCTACGCACAGAGATTTGATTCATTGGTGTTATATACAGAGAACTTGTTTTTGTTTAGGTTATCTACCTTTCTCTTAGCAATCCTGCTTGATTGTTATTATCTTGAGTGCTTTGTCAGAGCTGAAAAGTAGATTCTTTCCCGTTTTTCTCATACAGGAAAAATACCTTCATAAAATTTTAAAAACTGTTAAAAATCTGATCCTTAACTAATCCTCTCAACACTCTTCTTCACGGATCAGAAACGTTAGTAAGAGACAAAATTCTAATTCTAGTACTCCTGGGTTTTATCTTCTCATGCAAACTAAGTTTTTGTGTGTTGTTTTTTGTGTGTGTGTTTTAATTTTGGCAGGAATCAGAACTGCTGGTAAAAGATAAACGTGGGCAAACTAGAATTCTGGCGGGCGGGCACACTTTGTGGATAGCAATTGTGTACTGTAGACTAACAGCCATAAAAAAGAAATAGAAACATACATTTTTAACACAGCAATTCTACCTTGAGGAAATAACCATTCACGCAAAATCATATAGAAGAAGAATTGCATTGAATCATTGTTCATAATAGGAGGGAAATATGGAAACATTAACTGTTCAACAATTACATTACTGTACTTCTTTCATGCACCCAATGACATGTATTTAAACTTTTTCTTAGCGGAAAAGCTCGTATGTTAAATGAAAATAGTTCAGAAAATGATTTAATCCTGGTCTTGCAAAAAATATATATTGTATGGTATTTTTGTGCATTAATATATAAATGCAGCTATGAAAGTAGGAAAATATTCCAAAATAACGGCAGCTGCTAGTGCTGAACGGCATGACACAATTCATTTTCATTTTCCTCCATTTCCTGAATGGTCTTCAATTGACTAGAGTAACTGAATCCCACACCTCCCCTCCAAACCGGGGACAAAGGCAAGAGAATATGGAGGCGCAGTAACTGAAAGCCAACTCAGACAAGAGTAGGAGTTCACTTTTATTTTCTGCTGTAACACACAACTTAGAAGCCCCTCTTCCAGCAGCAGGGAGACAACAGAGTTGAGAGTATCAGAGGGCCAATACGAGCAAACAATTAGGCCCCGATAATAAAGGGGCAACTCCTGTAGGAATCAATGCCCAGGGGAAAGATGCACTGCCTAGGGAGGGCCACTAGGTTCGTCTTAGCCCCTTTTTAAAAATGGGCGTGAAATGTGCTGCATGGTCAGAATCAATAGGCCAAGTTCACGGAGACAGGAGGAGAGACAAACTCGCATTTGGTCAGGGTCTTCAGCAGTCAGTCGGCTAAATAAGGGGAAAAGAAAATCAAGTTATATGTGATAACTCTACACCTAGCTCTCTCTGCCCCCTCTGGTGGTGGCAAACCCAGTACACCTCAATTACCTCCTCAGACCTGACTTTTTTGGGTGTCTCCAATTCACTATTAGAATGACCCTCCAGAGAACCACCCTAGCCACCTGCCACCAGTCCCCACTTGGCCCTTTTTAGAACTTACATAGTTAGAAGATTGCCAGATACTATGAGCTTCTTCCGAACCGCCCTTGGGAGGGGTTGGGAATGGCGGGCCAGACCCCAGAAGGCCCTCACTGCCTGCGCAGGTGATGGGAAAGGCACCAGGAAGGAGCTAGTGGAGATTCAGTTAAGGCACCATCCAATACAGACTGTGTCCCCTCAGGCCACTCTCACCCTTGTTAACCCCTCACGGCTGTTCCCTCCTTCCAGGTTCCTCAGGCCGTCTCCCTCCACCATCACCAACTAGCGACCCCTGGCCCATCCCCTCAGGACCCGGGCCCCCTCCTCCCCTCTTCACACAGTACCCTCAGGCGGACCCCCTCCTCCCTGGTTCCATTGCCTCGCCCGGCCACTCCTCAAATAGGATACTACCGGAGCCGATGTCTTCCCGGCCTTCTGGCTGTGCACCCAGCATGCCTACAGGGCCCCGGCAAGGCGTCTCCGCCTGGCCCGGGAGCGTCGAGTGCCCTTGCAACCTGTGGCCCTCCGCTGGCTTCGGCACCCGCCTCTCCAGAGCCGCCTCTACCACGGTCCTCCAGGCCTCCAGAGCCATCTGAGCTGCCAGGGTCACCAGGACTGCCCTGGCCTTCCGCACCTTCGGCCACACCGCCTGCTCCTCGCTCTTCAGCCTGCATGGTTCCTCAGCCTTTCCTTGCGACTTCTGAGAGCCCGCTTAACCGCTGCAGGGTGGAGGCTCCCTCACGAAGCTCCGCCCCTTAGTGAGAGACATCATTGGGACTCCCCAGAGCGCCTGCGCAAACAGATCCTGCGCCATTTCCCAGAAACCCCTCTTACGAGGCTTCTGGGCATGAGACTGTTTCTCGCCACGCCTGCCTTGCCCTGCCCCAAGCTTGCGGTGCGGGTGAGCCTCAAAGCCTGTGCTGGTGCCAGCCCCGCTAACCTCATGTGTGACCAACTTGCCGGCTGCTGGTCCTTTTTCATTGAGTTCTGGGAGTGAGTCAGGTGCCTCTGGGCCAGTCCCGGCTGTCCTCCTCTCTGGGCTCCACATGTGGCCCCGGTCTGCATAGCCTGGGCAGGACCCAGCCCTGGGGGTATTACCAGCAGTGTTACCTTAGGCAGCTGTCAGTCCGAGCACAGGCCTGGCTGGCCACTTCAGAGGGGTAGGCCGAACAGGGGGTGCTCAGATGACGTGGGCCCACAGGATCCAGGGGTGCCCCAGGGACTCCAGCCGGCTTGCCCTGGATGTGCCGGTGCTGTGTTCAGCAGAATCTCTGGACTTTCTGAGGGCGGGGCCTGCGCCCCCACCCCCAATGCCACAGACAGTCAAGAAGCCCTGGGGAGTCTCCCCTATCGGCCGAGAAGGCACAAAGGTGGTTCTTACACCGAGCGGGCCAAAACGTGAATGGACAGTGCCTAAGTGCTGCCAAAAGCTAGAAAGATAAATGAATTTGGCCCAAGCGTGCCAAAAAGCTAGCAAGATAAATGGATAGAAAAAAGTCCTCCCCTCGCTATCCTTGTAAGAACTGTGGGCTTGAGCAAGAAGGGGGATTGTCTTTGAGACGGGAGTCCACCATTCTTTCAGGCCACATACCTGAATAAAACCTCTTTCCTTTTGCACCAGCACCTGCCTCATGAGTTTTTGTTGCCCCCAGGCAGCAGAGCCTGTGTTTTTCGGTTACAGCAGGAGTCAGTCCTGAGCCTTGCATGCCCTCGGGCACCCTCCAGCCCATTCCCTGGGGGAGCTTGGATGGATGGGCCTTGCTCCTTCAACACCATTCCTCACTCTGGGCTCTGTCAGCACTCCGTGGTGCCTTCCAGCCTGGGAGAGGGAGGTAGTTGCCAGACCCATCACCTCTGCCTGCCCTGGGGCTCCTGGGATCTAGACACACCTGCTGCCATGTCTCCAGGCCTCAGGCTTGGGCCAGCCCAGTCCAGGTGCTCAGGAGGGACCAGCTGGACACAGGGGCTGCAGGAGTGGGAGCACCACCCCTGGGACAACTCCCAGTTGCTGTGTCCTCTACTGGCACAGCCCTAATGGGCTCTCCTTCCCTCTAGGAGCGGTCTTGCTGCTCCGGGGTGGGGAGCTGGCCAGTGTGGGATGGGGACGGGGGGGCGCTGGAGGTGCCTGAGGTGTCAGGGGCCCTCAACTGAGAAGTAACCCTGTGTCTGCTGGCCTACGGGTATAAGAAGGTGGAAAAACCAGAATTCTGGTGGCAGAGCACACTTTGTGTTGGCATTTGTGTACTGTAGACTAACAGCCTTAAAAAAGTAAAGAGAGCCCTGGCTGGTGTTGCTCAGTGGCTGAGCATCGACTTGTGAACCGGGAGGCCAAGGTTCCATTCCCTGTCAGGGCATATGCTGGGGTTGCAGGCTCGATCCCCAGTAAGGGCATGCAGGAGGCAGCCTATCAATGACTCATCATTGATGTTTCTACCTCTCTCTCCCTCTACCTTTCTCTCTCTGAAATAAATAAATAAATGGAAGCATAAGTTTTTAACTCAAAAATTCTACCTTTGGGATCTAGCTTGAGGAAATAACCATTCATGCAAAAACGTATAGAAGAATTCCATCAAATCATTATTTATAATAAGGAAAAATATAAACATTAAATGTTCAACAGTTATATTATGGTATTCCTTTTATGCATCCAGTGGCATGCATTTAAAATTTTTCTTAGAAAGAAGAAAAGCTCATATGTTAAATGAAAATAGTTCAGAAAATGACTTAATCCTGAACTTGCAAAAAGTATACATTGTATGTTATTTTTGTGTGTTCAGTATACAAAAATGCAACTATAAAACTAAAAAAATATTCCAAAATACTGACAGCAGTTAATGCTGAATGGCATGACACAATTCATTTTTGTTTCATTCCGATCCCTAAATTGTCTTCAATTGACTAGAACAGCTGAGTTCCACACATCCACACCAAACCAGGGACAAAGGCAAGAAAATGTGAAGGCCCACTAACTGACAATAAACTCAGACAAGAGTAGGAGTTCACTTTTATTTTCTGCTGTAACAAACAATTTAGGACCCCCTCTTCAAGCAGTGGGGAGACAATAGAGCTGCGAGTGTTAAAGGGCCAATACAAGCAAACAATTAGGCCCCCATAATAAAGTGGCAACCTCTGTAGGAATCAATGCCCCAGGGAAGCATGCACTGCCTAGGGAGGGACTCTAGGTTAGTCTAAGCTCCCCTTTTCCGGCCTAGCGTTAACGAAAAAAAAGGGGGCAAAATGGGCTGCATGGTCCGAATCAACAGGCAAAGCTCATGGAGACAGGAGGAGATAGATATTTGCAACTGGTCAGGGTCTTCTGCAGTCAGTTGGCTAAATGAGGGAAAAAGAAATCAAATAAAATGTGGTAACAGTGCACCTAGTTCTCTCTGTCCCCACAGTTGGTGACAGGCCCAGTGAAGCGCTAGTACCTCCTTAGACCTAGCTTTTTTTTAGACAGAGAGTGGAAGGGAGGGAGGGAGAGAGAGAGAGAGACATTGATGTGAGAGAAACACGACAATCTGTTGACTCCTGTAAGCTCACTGACCAGGGCAGGGACAGAATCTGCAACCCATGTACCTGCTCTTGACTGGGAATCAAACCCGTGACACTCTGGTGTGGAGGCTGACGATCTAAACACTGACCCACGACGGTCATAGATAGAACTGACTTTACTGGGATCTCCAATTCACTATTATAACGACCCTCCACAGAGCCACCCTAGCCACCTGTCCCTCATGTCCACAACCGTGGCCCTTTTTAGAACTTACATAGTTAGAATATTGTCCAACAGTATGAGGTCCTGCTCAACCGCTGCTGGGTGGGGTTGGGCGCCCGGGGCCAGGTACTCGCGGGCCATCTCTGCCAACACTGGTGATCGGAAAGCCACTATGAAGGAGCTAGTGGAGATTCAGTTAAGGCACCATGCAATACAGACTGCTGTGTCCCCTCAGACCACTCTCACCCGTGTCAACCCCTCACATCCATTCCCTTCCTCCTGGTCCCTCAGGCCGTCGCCCACCACCCTCTCAACTGGCCCCCACTGGCCCATCCCCTCAGGACCCGGGTCCCCGTCTCCCCTCTCCCTTCCGTACCCCTCCCCCCGCTGACGCCCTCCTCTCCACCCCATTGCCTCGCCAAGGTCTGTCCCCCGGCCCCCCGGCCCCCTGGGCCCCCGGCCGACCCCCGGCCACTCCTCGAATAGGATACAACTGGAAAAGTCGTGGTCTCGGCCTTCTGGCTACGGGCCCTGGCAAGGCGTCTCCGCCCGGCCCGTGAGCTCTGAGTGCTCGCGAGACCTGTGGCGCTCCACTGGCTTCGGCGCCCGCCTCTCCCGAGCCGCCTGTACCGGGGTCCTGCAGGCCCCCAGAGCCATCCGAGCTGCCAGGGTCACCAGGACTGCCCCGGCCTTCCGCATCTTCGGCCACACCGCCTGCTCCTGGCTCTTCAGCCTGCATGGCTCCTCGGCCCTTCCTTCCGAGAGCCCGCTTAACCGCTGCAGCGCGGAGCTCCGCCCTGCACGAGGCCCCGCCCCCTAGTGGGTGACGTCATTGGGACTCCCCAGGGCGCCTGCGCAGACAGGTCCAGCTGCCGCCTACCGGAACCCCGTCTTGTGAGGCCCCCGGGCATGTGGCTGTGGCTGTTTCCCGCCACGCCTGCGCTGCCCCGAGCTTGCGGGTGAGCCTCGAAGCCTGTGTCCGTGCCAGTCCAGCCAACCTCACGTGTGACCAGCTTGCTGCCTGCCCGTCGCTGGTCATCCAGTTCTGGGAGTTAGCCAGGCGCCTCTGGGCCAGTCCCCCGGGAGTCACTGCTGGGCCCTGCCTGCCCTCGGGTACCCCCAGCCCAGTCCCTGCAGGAGCCGGGATGGACGGGCCTTGCTCCTTCAGCACCGTTTGTCACTCCGGGCCCGAGCACTCCGTGGTGACTTGCAGCCTGCGGGAGGGGGTGGCTGCCTCTGCCCTTGGGCTCCTGGGATCCAGGCACTCAACTGGGACGTCTCCAGGCCTCAGGCTTGGGTGGGCTGAGCCCTACCGGCAGCTCAGCAGAGACCAGTTGGACACAAGGGAGGCGGGAGCAGGAGCACCACCCCTGGGACCACTCCCAGTGGCTTTGCCCTCTGCTGGCTCAGCCCTCGCCAGGGCTCTCCCTCCCCTAGGAGCAAAGTCTTAACATTGTGGTGGAGGGTGGGTGAGTTTTTTGAAGGGGGCAGGGGGCGGCTGGAGGTATAGAGGTACCAGCGCCCTCAAGTGGGAGGTGAGCCTGTGTGAGTGCTGGTCTGCTGGGTGGGGAGGTGGTGGGAGCAGCTGGCACTTTCTTTATCTGCTGAAAAACCCCTGTAAACAGAACAATAGAAATGTCCTTTTCCAGAGCTGGCTCCTGCTCTACTTCTGCTTGTCTTCGGGGGGCAGGGGGTGGGGTGGGGCGCGCGAGTGGGATGGAACTGGAGATACAGGGGAGGCCTCCCCGCATCCAGCTGCTGCTTTGTTCTGAACACTCTTCACCCAGCACTGTTCCGGGGACTGGGAATAATGCAACAGGGGAGGGAAGCCTGCAGAAAGCCTTTTCCCCAGGGAGCTGACTTCCTTGGGGACAAAGGATAACAGTATGCTAAAGAGGAACACACTGAGCAAAGCAGGAGGGCGAAGGGATTCAAGAGAAAACACAGGGAATAGATGCTAGCAGGTCAAAGACACAGATTTCAGGAAGGACTGGATGTGGAGGCTGAAGAAGTGTGGTAGCAAGGAGGACCTCCAGGATTTGGCATAACTGGGTCAAACTGACATGGGGCCGTCGAGGGAAAACCAGTCTGGGCAGGAGACAAATGAAGAGCTCTGCTTTGACCTGCTAATGCGCTCCTTCCTGCGTTGTCTACATATCTCTGGAATCCCTTCCTGCTCTCCCTCAGCAGCAGGCTGCCTGTTCCTGCTGAGACCCTGGGGCCCTGCACCCCCTCAAGCCCTCTGACTTCAGGCTGCTGGGCTGGACGCCTCCGTACCCAGTGCCGTGCTCCCCTCCAGCTGCCTGCACATCCTCCTCCTGCCCCCACACAGCCTGTGCACGGGGTGGGCCGGGAGCGCACGGGAGTTTGCAGCCCTGGACACAGCTCTCTGCAGACGCAGCCAGGACTCACGGACAAAGCCTTTGGAGGGCCAGTTCTGCGCTGCAAGTGACTATTGAATGAAATAGGAGTGGACAAATGAACAGGGACAACGTAAGCTGTTGTTACATATCTCACCGAAACACGGGGGGGAGGTCTGAAGGAATACATTCACATTTATCCTACTTCTCTGTATAGCATAGGAACTGTTTGTAATGAGAAGGTGTTTATGTATTATACACACAATAAAATCAAAGTGAAAACACCAGAAGAAATTTAGATGAACTTTGATTTTTGGATGGGAGAGATTTCCTAAGCTTACCAACAATGAATAATGATAAACAACAACAGGGCCCCGGCTGGGTGGCCCAGTGGGTTGGAGCATCATCCCATACACGAAAAGGTTGCGTGCGGGTGGATTCCCCGACAGGGCACGTCCTAGGTGGCCGGTTCGATCCCCTGTCGGGTGCATCAGGAGGCAGCCGAGCCACGCACGTCTCGCTCTCACACTGATATTTCTCTCTCTCTCCCTTCCTCTCTGTCTACAAGTAAGAACATATTCCCGGGTGAAGATGAAAAGAAATAACACCCCAGTAACATGAACTGAGTGATTACAATGTTCCAGTCACTGTTCTAAATCTAACCAGGAATGAGCTGATTTCATCCTGAAATACACCAACATTTTCATTGTGCTTATCTTTAGCAGTGAGATGATAGGTAATTATCTTCTTTTCCAAATGTGCACATACTTTTTCTGTTTTTGGCAACGAGCATGGATTACATTTGAAAACAGGAAAAAAAAGAAAGAAATGTATTCAGCAACTGTTGTTTAGGAAAACTTCTAATTAGTTCCCAAGTGAACTACTTTGCTGAAGTTTTAATTATCTTGTTCTATTCATTGGAGGCTGATCTTACCTTTGAAAGTGCTCGTACTTGGCCCTTTCCTTGATGCAGCCAGGAGGACTGTGATGAAGTCCCTGAAGTCACGGAGCCTGGGGACCCAGGCTGATGACTGTGGGGCCAGTGCGGCACAGCCCTGCTGTCTTCATGACTTTGAGCTGCCCCTAAGAGCAATCCTTTCCAAACTCCACACATAATGCTCATCCTACATGGAAAGTTATTCCTCTAGTGGGCAACTGACAGTTTGCTTTCATCAGCATTTCATCAGCTCTACACAAGATAATATTTTCTCTTTTAATCCTTCCAAGCATGCCAGTATACGAACTCGTGTGCACGAACAAGAAATACACGCGCACGCAGCTAGATACTCAGGAGGCGCTCAGCACATCACAGCCTCTCCTGTGCATAGCGCCACCTGTAGCCTAAACACTTCTGGCTGCGTCGCGGTTAAGGCCCCTGTCTTTCTGGATCAAAGACTTGTTTGGAATGTAGTATGTGTGTTGAAAAACACATTCGGCGTAATGCGTAATGACTAAGTCTAAGAGGTGTCAGGGCCAGGGAGCATAAATTCAAGGAAGGTGATGCTTAAATCAACAAGGATTATTATTAGTTTTTAACCAGTTGCAAGATACTCAACATCTTTCCTGAATGCCTGAGCTTCAAATCAGTATAGCCACCCGAACTTGGATGCCCTGCAGGCACCTGGAACCCAACTAGCCCCCAAATGACCTCGTGTTTTCCCCACCCCCAAATGCTTCCCTCTCTTTCATTACTCACTTGGTGACAGGTATTTCCACAGCCTCCCACTCTCTCATTTCACCTCCCAGCTACTCAATGCCCCTGACTGTGTCCTAGCCACCCTCCCTAGTGCACCTAAGGCCAGGTTGGCATCATCTCTTACCGTACAGATTTGTAGACAATAATATAACTGGAGCCACTTTAAAATGGAGCCGGAGCTGCCATGACAGGGGAGCTGCCTTGCATGTCTTATGCCTCAAACCTTTGCAATGTTACAACAGGGCACAATAACGTTTGGACTGGGCCTAGGGCGGCCAAAGGACTGTTTACAAACATAAGAAGAAAGCAGATATCATGACACTGGACTGACCATTGAAAACATTGTTTAGCATAAACATCGCTGTGTCATGTTTTCTGCGCCAACAGAAATGCCTTCCTCCTATGGATGTAGTTGCTGCCCTCCTCCTTCTCATAAATACCCATGGCCACTGTCTCCTTATCGGAACATTATTTGGGCTTCCGTCTGAATTAACAAGTCCCTGGTAGCTATTCTTATTGATCTCAAATAGATCCTCATTTGTCTGAAACTCTGGGAGCTATTTTGTTTGTAGCTCAACAGATTCTTGGGGCCCCTTCCCTCTGAAAGGCCTCCTAATGCTGGGGAGAGTCGTGGGTTATCTTTACTTCACTTCTGAAGCCCTGCACCCCTCACCCTCACGGAGGCCCTGGGCGTGGGACCGGACCTATGCCTGTCTTGCCGCACCTGAAAGGGGGTTCTGCCTTTTCCCGGGGCGCCCTATGCTGTCAGGCCCCTACCACACTGCCTGGGAGTGACGGGACTCCCTGTCCTTGTCCCTCCCCCGAGGTTACCTGTGTCTGTGTGCCTGCGTGTGTGCGTCCTGTCGGCGACACTCCCACTAGACTTGCCCTAAGTGGGAATTGGACCGAGGAAGTAATCACAAAGAGGTGATGAACTAAATGACAGTAGAGCTGCGCCTTAAAGGAAGCATGAGGGTGAGAAAAATGGCAAAAAGATGGGAAAAGGCATTCTAAGCACAGCAGCTGCTTGGGCAAAGAAGGCCTAATACTGTTGCCTTTTCAAACTCTTTATTACGGAAATTACACGTCTACACCCAAGGAGACAGAATAGTATTTAAAACACACACCTAGCCTTCACCCAGATTCAGCATTTTCCACTAGTTTATTTTGAAAGAAGACAAGGATTTAGGGGTGAGAGCAGTGGGAGCTAATATTTCTTGAAGCAATAAGAGAAGACGCACCCACTTAAGCTTGTCCAAATATAGGGGAGTCCATGCACCCCTGTGTGTGGGCATCATATGGCCATGCAGCACAGGGCCTGCCTGGTGCTGCCAAGCCCTGCGCTGCCGTGGGGTGCTGTCAGCAACAAGCAGCTACTGTTTTGGTCAGTGTGTGTCTCACTCTCACCCACGTTCTCTCTCTCCAAATACATATGGATTTAATTTAACTGTCACCACACCTTCTCTTTGATCAACCTGGAGTCACCATCTAAGTTTCCTGTAGGACTTCCTAATGGTGTACACACACACACACACACACACACACACACACACACACACACACACACACAGACCCCCTTCCAGGCTGCAACCTTTCCCAGATCTGAGGGCGCTGAAGGAAGTGCAGCCCGAGAGGGAGAGAACAACATGGAAGGACCCAGAACCAGATAAACCGACTAAGCCTTGCTGCCATTGACTCGGCACCCTGTATGCCAGGCGCGGGGCCAGGAATCACTTCCCGTGCTTTGTCCAAGCAGTCCTCAGCACGACCCCAGAAGATGTGGAATCGTGTCTCCCCACTGGATAGTCACGTGAGCCGATCTTTTGGCATAGCATCCTTAGCACTGGACTGTCACCAGGACGTTGCTGGTCTGTAAGCTCCTCCTGGGTAGTGCCTCTAGGGGATTCTTCTGTTGTCGCCATCTCCTCTCAGTGACTTGCTGTGGCCTTGGCACTGACCAAACAGCAAGTAGGGCTGGGCACTAGGAAAAATGGTCTACAGGATTCATGTTCTCCGAGATCTGCCACTCCCACTGAGGAGTGCCCCTCGGGTGGCTCCGAGGGCCTCTTTGCTGTCGAAGCTGGGGTCATCGGCTAGGCATGATGAGGAAGGTAGGAGGAGCTGCCCATCGAGGAGAGCAGGCAAGGTTGGAAATAGCTGGTGCTTATGGTGCTTTTCTGTGTGTCAGTAAGGATGGCTTTGGGGCTTAAAGTATAAGGAAATGTATTGTTGACTGAATGTGAAGTTCAGAGGGACATGGCCATCATGCCGGGTTAGTCGTCCAATGAAGGGTCATCAAGGACCCAGGCCCCCACTGGGACAAATCACTCCTTCCAATGAATAGTGGGTAACAATTGTGTTAAATAAAGTTGTTTGGGTGCCTAATCCCCCAGGCTAATTTCTGAGCTCCTTGAGGGCAGGGACTGTGTGCTTTTCTGTGTCCCCAGTGCTATGCCCAGTGCCTGGTATAACAAGGTGTTCAATCACTCATTCATTTCTTTATTCAACAATTATTTCTTGCTAAGTGCTATGATGGAGGAAAATTCAGGGACCCATGGCACTTAGCTCTTGAGATCTTTACATCTGACATGAGTCCCTGAATCGCAGAGGCCTCAGCTCAGCAGGGTATTGAAGGCTTAAATTCCGTTAGCAACCAGGGTCTGAAAATATGCCGTAGCTCATGGGGGCTCACAGTTCAGTTACTGCTTATTGAATACCTATTATGTGCCAAGTCTCTGGTAACAGAGATTAATCATTCTTCTTGCCCTCAAGAAGCCTCCAGGCCAGTCAGGGAGACAGAAAAATCATTTCAGCGCTGGGTGACGAGAAAGCACATGTGGCCACACTGGAGAGGCACCTCCCCAAGCACAGCAGGTCAGGTGGGAGGAAGGGCAGTCTGCACAGGCTACCAGGAGCAAGTGGCCCTTTGACAATGGAAGGAAGAGGAGTCACCTGGCCCAGAGGCTGGACTGGGGCAGATAGTGAAATGCCTTAGTGAGGATGGTGAGCCGGATGGTGGTGGAGCAGGTCACAGGCCCCCGGTGCTGCTGCTGCTGCTGCTTTGGTTTACACTGCTGTATCTCAAGTAATCTCTAGGACATTTTGTGGAGATGCACGGTTCAGTTTCCACTTCTCCACTTTGGCTAGTTTGGACTTGGGAGCTCCTTGTGTTTTATACTCGCTAACTCTTTGGCCAGAGAAGTGGCTGCCTTAATGTATTCTTTGGATCACCTCATGACCTTCTTCCTGTCAGTGTCCATGGCTCAGACTGTGTTCCAGATGATGAGTGTAATCGTCCATGAAGGGACAGCCAAACGCACCAGAACTGTCACATTTTGGAGAGCCTTAGGGTTCGTCCCATCTCTCTGACCATAGAAACGGGCGTGTTAAGGTTCAGGTGCACACAGAACCATGGAGCAGGCCTCAGAGGGAGGAGTGGAGCCGCAAGGTGTGCAGTGAGATGACCAACTGGGTTCTTGTAAGGGCGCCAGGTTAGTCCTGGTGGGCTCCGCTTTGCCCTTCACCTGGCATTAGGCTGCCTCCTCATCTGGTTGTGGCTCTCCAAGAGTCTCCTGAGGGCACCCTTGACTTCCTTGTTCCTGAGGCTATAGATCATGGGGTAGAGCATGGGACTTACATTGGTGTAGATAAGGACATGATTTTGTCCTGTTCCGGGGTGTAGCATGACTTGAGGCTAATGTAGATGAATATTGCACAGCCGCAGTGCAGAAGAGAGACCAGCAGGTGCCCAGCACAGGTGGAGGAGGCTTTGCTTCTGCCCTCGGCTGAGTGGATTCTGAGGATGGCAGCGAGAACGAATCCACAGGAGAGCAGTATCAGCAAGAAGGGAATCAACAGGATGAGCATGCAGGCCAGGAAGACTGCAATCTCATTGGCTCGCCTGAACAAATTCTATGAGAACTATCTGACTCCATTAGAAAGAGCAACATAGAATAATGGGTATCCTGGAAGGAGAAGAGAAGGAGAATGGAACAGAGAGTCTATTCAAAGAAATAATCAATGTAAAATTCCCAAATGGAATGAGCTGGACATTCAAAGACAAGAAGCTAACAGACCACCTAATTATCTCAACACAAAAAGATCTTCTCCAAGATGCATATGAAAACTGTCAAAAGTTAATGACAAAGAAATGATTCCCTGGCAGCCAAGGAAACCCCATCAGATTATCATGAGAATTTTCAGTAGAGCCCGGCTGGGCGTGGCTCAGCGGTTGAGCGTCGACCTAGGATCCAGGAGATCATGGTTCAATTCCAGGTCAGGGCACATGCCTGGGTTGCGGGCTCGATCCCCAGTCAGGGGCATGCAGGAGGCAGCTGGTCAATGGCTCTGTCATCGTTGATGTTTCTATCTCTCTCTCCCCCTCTCCTTTCCTCTCTCTAAAATCAATAAAGATATATTAAAAGGAAGGGGAAAAAAAGAATTTTCAGTAGAAACCCTACAAGGCAGGAGAGAATGGAATGATATATTCAAAATAAATCCCTCTTGACCTTGGTGTATGATGTTTTTAATGTGTTGCTGGACCTGACTTGCTAATATTTTGTTGAGGATTTTAGCATCTATGTTCATCAGGGATGTTGGCCTGTAATTTTCTTTCTCTGTAGTGTCTTTACCTGGTTCTGGGATTAGGAAGATGCTGGCCTCATAAAAAGAGCTCAGGAGTTTCCCTCGTCTTGAATTTTCTGGGATGATTTGAGGAGAATAGGTGTTAATTCTACTTGGAATGTTTGGTAAAACTCACCTGTAAACCCACGTGGTCCAGGACTTTTGTCGACTTGGAGTTTTTTGACAACTGCTTCAGTTTCATCAGTTGTTATCGGCCTATTCAGGTTTTCTGATTCTTCCTGATTCACCTTTGGAGATTGTATGTTTCTAGGAATTTGTCCATTTCACCCATGTCCAGTTTCTTGACATACAGTTGCTCAGAGTATTTGTTTACAATCCTTTGTATTTCTGTTGGGTCAGTTGTTATATCGCCTCTTTCACTCCTGATTTTATTCATTTGGGTCCTTTCTTTGTTTCTAGGTGAATCTGGCTAAAGGTTCATCCATCTTATCTATCTTTTCGAAGAACCAGCCCTTGGTTTCATTGAACTTTTGTATTGATTTTTAGTCTCTATGTCATTAATTTCTGCTCTGATCTTTAGTATTTCCTTCCTTCTACTTCTTTGGGGCTTTTCTTGCTCTTCTCTTTCTAATTCTTTTTGTTGTTGTGTTAGATAGTTCTTAGAGCTTTTACTTGTTTCTTAAGATATGCCTGTAGTGCTATAAACTTTCATCTTAGGGCTGCTTTTGCTGTGTCCCATAGGTTTGGGGTTGCTGTATGTTCGTTTTCTTTTTTTTCCAGGAAGTGTTTGATTTCTTCCTTGATCTGATTGGTAACCCATTCATTGTTTAATAACATGCTATTTAGCCTCCATGTGTTTGAATATTTTTGAGTTTTTTAATAGAGAACAATTTCTAGTTTTGTGGCATTGTGACCCTAGAGGATGCTTGATATGATTTCAATCTTCTTGAATTTGTACTCTTGCCTTGTGCCCTATCATGTGGTCTATTTTTGAGAATGTTCCATGTGCACTTGAGAAGAATGTGTATTCTGCTGCTTTGGGTTGAAATGTTCTGTCAATGGCAATAAAATCCATTGGATCTAGTGTGTCATTTATAGTCTCTGTTTTCCTGTTGATTTTTTGTCTTGATGATCTGTCCAGTGATGATAGTGGGGTGTTAAAGTCCCCCACTGTGATTGTGTTGCTGTCAATCTCTCCCTTAAAGTCCACCAAGATATTTTTTATATACTTAGGTGCTCCTATATTGGGTGCATATATATTTATAAGGGTTATTTCCTCCTGTTGGATTGATCCCTTTAGTATTATGTAGTGACCTTCTTTGTCTCTTGTTACGGTCTTTATTTTGAAGTCTATTTTGTCAGAAATAAGTATTGCTACTGCACTTTTTTTTTCTTTCCATTTTGCATGGAATATTTTTTTCCGTCCCTTCACTTTCAGCCTGTGTGAATCTTTTGCTCTCAGATGCGTCTCTTGTAGACAGCATATCTTTGGGTTCTGTTTTCTTATCCATTCAGCTACCCTATGTCTTTTGATTGGAGCATTTATTCCATTTACATTTAAGGTTACTATTGATACATACTTATTTAATGCCATTTCCCTGCTTTGTGTATGTACCTTTCTCTCACTATTTCTTCCTCTTCTTAAAGCAGTCCTTTTAGCATTTCTTGCAATGCTGGTTTGGTTGTACTGAACTCCTTTAGCCCTTTTTTTTTTTTTTTGGTCGGGAAGATCTTTATTTCACCTGCAATTTTATTTTTTATTTTTATTTTTTAAGTATATCTTTATTGATTTCAGAGAGAGGAAAGGAGACGGAGAGAGAAAGATAGAAACATCGGTGATGAGAGAGTCATGGATCGAGCCCGCAACCGGGCATGTGCCCTGACCGGAAATCGAATCCCCATCGCCTGGATGCTAGGTCGACGCTCCACAGCTGAGCCACACCCGGCCAGGCGACATGCAATTTTAAATGATAGCCCTGCTGGATAAAGCAGTCTTGGTTGAGGTTCTTCCTTTTCATTACTTGGAGAACTTCATGCCAATCCCTTGTGGCCTGAAGTGTTTCCGTTGCGAAATCTGCTGTCAGCCTTATGGGGTTCCCTTGTAGGTCACTGCTTCTCTCTCTCTTGCAACCCTTAATATTCTCTCTTTGTCCTTAACATTTGCCATTTTAATATTATGTGTCTTGGAATGGGTCTCTTTGGGTTCCTCTTGCTTGGAACGCTCTGTGCTTCCTGAACTTGTGTGGCTTCCTCCTCACCAGCGTAAGGAAGTTTTCTATCATTATTTCCTCCACTAAATTTTCTATCCTTTGCTCACTTTCCTCCCCCTCTGGAACCCCTATGATGCAAATGTTTCGCTTCATGTTGTCCCAAAGCTCCCTTAGACTGTCCTCATGCTTTTTAAGTGTTTTTTCTTTTTGCTGCTCTGATTGAGTGTTTTTTTCTACTTTATCTTCTAAGTCACTTATTCTATCCTCTGCTTCACTGAGCCTGCTTCCAATTCCTTCCAGTGTAGTCTTGATGTCAGATATCATATTCTTCGTTTCTGCCTGGCTCTTATTTAAGATATCTCGCTCTTTTACCATGTTTTCACTAAGTTCCTGGACCTTTCCATTAAGCGTCTTGTGGTTCTCATTAATTTCCTTGAGCATCATTATAACCATTACTCTGAACTCTACTTCTGATAACTTGCTTGGCTCCATCTCATCAAGGTCTTTTTGTGACTATTTTTCCTTTTCTTCAGCGTGGGGTTCTTTGTTTTCCTATTTTGGTGGCTCTTTGTGTTTGTATCTTTGTTTTAGATACATTTGCTGTCTCCCACTCTTGTGGGGTGGGATTTTGTAGTGTATGTCCAGTGGAGCCCAGAGGTGTGTTTTCCTTATACTCCTGAGCTATTTGCTCTAGGTGTATCCCTTTTGTGGGTGTCCCTTTTGTGGGTTCTTTGGGCTCTCCTGTTGTGATTGGGTCTAGATTGATGTTGTCCAGTGGAGCCCAGAGGTGTGTTTTCCTTATACTCCTGAGCTATTTGCTCTAGGTGTATCCCTTTTGTGGGTGTCCCTTTTGTGGGTTCTTTGGGCTCTCCTGTTGTGATTGGGTCTAGATTGATGTTGACCCATTCTTGGGAGAACTCTCCTCTCAGGTAGGATAACTGTGTGTCTCAGCCCCAACCAAAGACAAAACAAAACAAAACAAAGCCAAAAAGAAACATATAAGAAAACAAACAAAGCAAAACAAGTTTTTTAATTAATTACAAAACTTTAAAATTAAAAAAATTTAAAAAGAAAATGTTTTTCTCTCTCTTTTATCTAAAAAAAAAGAAGTCACTCAGGTGACTTTCTCCTGGGAAGCTTACGTTGTGTGCAGCTCACTGCTTTGTATGCTGATTTCAGTTCTCCTGGGAAGTACTTGTGTATGAGGCAATGTCAGGAGCTGTGTAGGTTTGGCTCTGGTGTCCTAGGTGGTTGACTGATCTGAGGCTCTCTGTGGACCACCTCCACTTGCCAGCTATTTTGCCTCCCCCTGTGGTTGGCTGGTCTTACTCCAGAGTCTTCTGAAGAGTCTTCAGGGTGCAGGCCGGGCAGTGTAGCTGGGGATATCGCTTCCCTTACTTGGAGGTTTTGCTGTCAGGCACTCACTGTGGAGAAGTTAGTCTCTGCTTCAAACCCAGCTCCTCACTCTCTACCCTATCCTCCAATTCTAGTTCCCCATACAATGGCCTGCTGCAGTTTCAGATTGACTTCAGTCTGTTGCTGTTTCTGTATGGGCAGTTTCAGCATCCTGAGCTCAGTAGGTTCAGTCAAAAAAAAATTTCCAGGAAGCAATTTGCCTGCCCAGCCCCCAGAAGGGGTTTTAAGCTTTTCCTCCAGTTCGCAAACAATACTCCCTGGGAGTCTTACTCTTATATTGTCATTCTGTGAGCTTATCTCCCTTCCCCCTTAGGACTATGACCTGCGGGGGACATCTGGGGCTTCAGTGAACTGAACCACCCCCTCTCCTGTTGAGGCGGGGGTTCTCCTAGCCTGCAGGAGAGGTAGGAGTGCTCCACCCCTCCTTTCCGAGATCTGGTTGGCTGTTGCCCAGGGCGCTTACTTCAAACTCTACACTACACAGACAGAAATCCCAGCTTTCGCTGGTCTGTCTCCCCATTGCAAGCCAGGAAGGTGGACACCCATTCAGCAATCAAAAACTCAAAAGTGCACCAGGCATATTGGTACAACAACAGGCATATAGATTAATGGAACAGTACAGAGACCCCAGAAATAGACCCACACCATTATGGTCAGTTAATATTTGACAAAGGAGGCAAGAGTATCCAATGGAGTAAAGACAGTCTATTCAATAAGTGGTGCTGGGAAAATTGGACAGATACATGCAAAAGAATGAAACTAGACCACCAACTTTCACCATACACAAAAAGAAACTCAAAATGGATAAAAGACTTAAATGTAAGTCACAAAACGATAAAAATCCTGGAAGAAAACATAGGCAGTAAAGTCACAGATATCTCACGTAGTGGACTTTTCACTGATACATCTCCTAGGACAAGAGAAACAAAGGAAAAAATAAACATATGGGACTACATCAAACTAAAAAGCTTTTGCACAGCAAAAGAAAACAGCCTCAAAATACAAAGGAACCCCACAGTCTGGGAAAACATATTTGCCAAGGATGAATCTGATAAGGGGCTAATTTCCAAAGTGTACAAAGAACTCAGAGTACTCATCAAGAGGAAGAGAAACAACCCAATTAAGAAATGGGCAAAGGACTTAAATAGACACTTCTCCAAAGAAGACATACATAGATGGCCAAGAGACACATGAGAAAATGCTGGAAGTCGCTAATCATCAGAGAGATGCAAATTAAAACCACAATGTGGTATCACTTCTCACCTGTCAGAATGGCTGCCATCAACAAATCAACAAACAACATGTGCTGGAGAGGGTGTGGAGAAAGGGGAACCCTAGGACACTGCTGGTGGGAATGCAGACTGGTGCAGCCACTACGGAAAACAGTATGGAGGTTCCTCAAAAAATTAAAAATGGAGCTGCCGTTTGACCCAGTGGTTCCACTGCTAGGAATGTATCCTAAGAATCCTGAAACATTCATCAGAAAGGATATATGCACCCCGATGTTCATAACAGCACAGTTTACAATAGCTAAGATCTGGAAACAGCCCAAGTGCCCATCAGTAGCTGAGTGGATTAAAAAGCTGTGGGACATTTACACCATGGAATACTACGCAGCTGTAAAGAAGAAGAATCTCGTACCCTTTGGGACAGTATGGATGGACCTGGAGAATATTATGCTAAGTGAAATAAGCCAGGCAGCGAAAAACAAATATCACATGATCTCGCTTACACGTGGAATCTAAAGAACTTAATAAACTGATGAACAGAATAGATTCAATGACATAGAAGCATAGATGAGACTGATGAATGTCAGAGGGATGGAGGAGGGCGGGTGGGTGGAGGGGGAGAGAGTAACCAAAGAACTTATGTGCATATATGCACAACCCAAGGACATGGACAATGGTGGGGAGAGGGACTGGGGAGGGGGAAGGAATGGGGTGGAACGGGTCATTGAGGAGGAAAAGGGACATCTGTAAGATTTTAAACAATAATAAAATTTAAAAAAAAAAAAAAGTGCACAGGCAGCTCACAGGCAGAGAACCCGCCCTGCGAGGTCCCCAGTGACTCTCTTGTCATTGATGTTTCTGTCTGTCTCTCTCTCCCTCTCCTTTCCTCTCTCTGAAATCAATAAAGATATATTCTTTTTAAAAAAAGAAAAGAAAAGTACCCAAACAGATCCTAAGGGAGCCATAAAAGGAAAACAATTAGAATTGCTGGTGATTTTTCATCATAAACCAGAAAGGCCAGAAGGTGGCAGAACAAAGGGACTCTGGTGAACACTTGGCCTGCCCGGCCCCCAGGAGGGGTTTTATGCATTTCCTCCAGTTCCCAAACAATAGTCCCTGAGAGTCTTACTCTTACCATCTCCTTCAACTGCTGCCTGGGAATTGACAAAACAAATTTTTTAAAAATTAAAGAAGAAATTAAGAAATGAAAAACAATTTAAAAACTTAAAAAGAAAATTGTTTTCTTTACTTTTTTTCTAAAAAAAAAAGACAATCGGGTGAGTTTCGTCTGGGCAGCTTATGTTGTCTGAGGCTCAGTGTTTTGTGTGCTGATTTCAGGTCTCCTGGGAGGCTTGTGTGTCAGCCAATGTCAGGAGCTGTCGAGGTTTGTCTCTGGTGTCCCTAGGTAGTTGGCTGGTCTCAGGCTCTCTGTCAGCTATTTGCCTCCCCCTTTTGGTTACCTGGTCTTACTCCAGAGCCTTCTGAAGACTCTTTAGGGTACAGGCCCGCAAGTGTAGCTGGGGACATTGCTCCCCTTCCTTGGAGGTTTCGCTGTCAGGCGCTTACTGTGGGGAAGTTGATCTCTGCTTCAAAGCCAACTCCTCAATTTTTACCATATCGCCCAATTCTAGTTCCCCATACAACGGCCTGCTGCAGTTTCAGATTTAATTCAGCCTGTTGCCATTTCTGGATGGGCAGTTTCAGTGGCCTGGGCTCAGTGGGATTGCTCAAAAGGGACTCTGGTGAACACTTTGCCTGCCCGGCCCCCAGGAGGGGTTTTATGCATTTCCTCCAGTTCCCAAACAATAGTCCCTGAGAGCCTTACTCTTACAATGTCCTCCTATGCCCAGCGAGGGATATCCGGGCCTTCAGTGAGCTGAACCACCCCTTTTCCTGTTGGGGATGGTGCTCCTCACCTGAAGGAGAGGTAGACATGCTCCGGCCCTCCTTTCCCAGTTCTGGTTGGCTGATCTTACAGGGCGCTCAGTTCAAACTCTCCACAATGCAGGCACAAAACCCAGCTTTCGCTGGTCTGTCTCCCCAGTGCAAGCCAGGAAGCTGGATGCCGTGAGGTGCCGACCAGTAATCAAAAACATATAAAGTAAAAAACAGGCAGAAAACCTGCTTTGCGAAGATCTGGCACCCTTGCGCCTTGGATCCAAGCTGGAGGGGTCACAAGGTCAGCCCCACGCAGGTCTCCTGTACAGCTGATCTCAGTAAAGCTGGGGCAGCTCCTTGTGTGCTATCCCGGCTCTCTTCAGAGCAGGTCAACAACTTCCAATGCATCCCACCAGCAGCTCTGGCAGCTGGAGACGCGATCCGCCCCACTGGCAGCTCCGGTCCCTCTCTCTGGTGCCAGGAGGTGTCTCTTCCCCTTCCCTACGCCATACAGTTCAACTGCTTTCTGGGGTTCTACACAATGCCTTACAGGAAAGCAGAGGGTCCCTTTAGGTCACTGCTGAGTGCAGCCCTCTGGCACCTTTCTATTAGGAAGCCACACCCTGAGGGACAGCCTTTCCTGCAGTCAGCACCCGGGGTGAATCTCTCCTGCCCAGCCTGCTGCCATTAGCTGCGTTTTTTCACTGGGAAGGAGCAGCCCCCTCCTCACAGCACACTGTGCCCCTGGTTCCCTCTGCCCACCCTGCACAGGCTCTCCTTCCCTTCTCTTCTGCCCCAGGTTTGAAATTCCACCTTTTGGATGCCAGCCTGCACTCCCAAGGGGAGGGAGTTTTCCAGGCTCTAACCCTCAGGCCTCACGGCTGAGCACAGGCTTCAGGGGGGACTCCCCCTTTCTACACCTCCCCCTCTCTTATCAGACTCTATGGTGTTTCTTCAGTGCTCCTTACTCAAAATATGTCCATAAGCTATATTTCTCTTGTTTTTTCAAGCTGGCTATGCAGTATTTTAGCTGTAAATCCAGTCCGTGGCTGGAAGGAAGGGCGCTGTGCTTCTTGTTAGAGTGCCGACCAACCTGTAAAGTTTTTAGCTGAGGAGTGCTCAATGAGAGGACTATCTAGAGAGGTGTGAGCAAGGGCAAGGGACCAAGAAGCAGTGGCGAGTCGGAGCTGGCTCATGTGGGCTCCTGAGAGCTGAGTGTTAAATCATCAAAAATTTGGGAGTTGGATTTTCAAAGCAGCCAATAATAGAAGCTTATTTTATTCTCTAAACCACTTTATTGAGGTTTCTTTAACATGTAAAAAGCTGTGCATACTTAATGTATACAACTGTACTAGTTTCAGGGTAAGCATACACCTGCTAACCATCACCACCATCAAGGGCATAGACATCACCAACCAAAGTTTTCCCCCACCCCCTTTATTATTTTGTTGGGTATGTATGGTAAGAATATTTAGCATAGCATATTTTAAGGATATAATACGATATTGTTGACTTTAGGCACCATGCTGCATGGTGATGCCTAGAAGTCATTTATTTTGCATACTTATTAAAATTTTGATTACATGAACTTACAATTAAATGAATTATACCTTTCAAAGGTAAGAAAAACAACCCACCGCTTTCTAATTATCTTATTACACATTACTGTCATCTATGCTCTTGTAGTTAACTTTGTCTATTGGAACTATATGGTGGAAATACTATATAATGGTGAACGAGTACACATCTTTCCCAACCCTGTGTTCCATGACATCTGCTGGTGGCTTGAAATTGACCAGGGTTAGAATATTGACACCACGGAAATTGGCAAATGGTACAAATCAGGCCTTGGCTTATTGTTTTGTTGATTGCCTAGACTTAAGAAAGTGATGGAGGAAACGATAATAATTAACGAGATTAAATGCACTTAAAATTGTGTGTTGTCTGTAGCTGTTCCATTGTGAATAGCATAAAAATTTGAAGAAATGCTTTTGGCATATTCCAACACCATTATTCGACTCGGAAAAGAAGCTCCACACGTCACTGATGGATGTGTGTCTGTCTTGTTTCGTTTTTGCCTTACTCATGAACGTGAATGAAATTATCAAGTGACATTCGTGTCACGACCACATTGGCTCATCACTTGCAAGCACAGATCGGCTACAGATACAAACAAGAGTTTGGCAAAAGTCAACTAAAGCAATCCGTGAGAATCCATGAAGTCTATGAAATTTACAATAAAGAGTATTTTATATTTTATTATAATTTTAAATTGTGTACTACACATTCTTTATGTGAGTCAGAATTATAACAGAGTTAGAGTTATAATAAACTTCTATACATATATATGCATACTTTCCAATCCCCCCACCCCGTCCACACCCCAGAGAACAAGTTGTCAAACATTGACCAGCATGCCACAGCCACCAAGGGATGGTCAGGCACCAAGAAAAGCCATCTTCTCTATAACGAGCCTGGGCCTAAAGGGGCAGGGACAGGGATCAGTGTTACTGCATCTGGGTGAGAGTTGAGGAATGCAGCCACTTCCAGAACTGTAGGGAGTCTCAGAGGATGTGTGTTGGGGGGAAGGTACAAATACCCTTGGTTCTCGCTCCTCCCATCCTCTCGTCTCCTGTCGGTGCCCTCCATTGGCTGAGCCCAACTGGCAGTCTGCACAAGGGAGCTTCCTGAGTGGTGCCATCCACCTGGGGCAGCCTCTGGGACACAGAGCAGAGCTAGGTAAAGACAGCAACCAGAACAGCAGGTAGAACGGTGGCCCAGAACAGCAGAGAGGAACCTAGCCGTGGCCTGCGACACCTCCTGGACCTGAGATGTGAGGGGTGGGCCTGGCACAGGAGCATGAGCAGTCACCACCACTGGTGAGGACAGCTGGAGAAACACTGTCCCTCAGGCAGGGAGCACAAGCAGGGGAATGGGGCACTCCACGGTGAAGTTGAGAGAAAGTAGAGTAACCATCATCACAGATCTGGACCTTGATAGCTCCTTTGATTCCAGGAGCTTAATGAGGGCGTTTGGATTTGAATTGCTTTCAAACATTTTTATCACAAAATCTTAGTTTGCTGTCTCTGTCCTGTCCCTCAGCTGGGAGAACCTGTGAGACCTTAGGTCTTCCTCCTGTCGTACCTGTCACAACAGCTAGCATGCATTATCAATCAGTAAAGATGTTGTTTCTATGTTTGGTCACATCAATCTTTGGCTCCTTGTTAAAAATATTCACGCCAACATAGATGGAGTCAGTGAGTAGCACTCTGCTATGGACTGAATGTTTGGGTCCTCCCCCTGCAAAATTCATGTATATTGAAGCCCTGACCCCCAACAGGATGGTAGTCGTGTTAGCTACCATAGGGCTTAGATGAGGTCGTGAAGGCCGGGCCTGCAGGAGGGGATGAGTGCCCAGCCCTGACCACACTCCTCACTGCCAACCTCCCAATTTGGGGAGACCCCTTTTCTTGGAAGTCACATGCTTCCCCTGAAGTTTCTGTTCAGTCTGTGGTTTGATGTGGGGGAGGGTGTGAGGGGTTGTTGGAGTGAGGCGTAGCCCTTATTGCCTGCCTGGAGCAGCATGGTTTGGGAGCTGCTGTCCAGGCCGTGGGAGTGGAAAGCTCTAATTAATCTCTTGCGGGTGTCTTCATGGGCACTTGGGCACTTTCACAGCCCGTCCTCAAGGGAAATGAGTTTGTGGGTTGGCCCGAGGGAACTGGCTGCTTGTGGGACAGGAGCCCATTAGGACATGTTCAGAAACACTATTTATTCTCAGATTCCTAAAAGTTTGAGGCTGCCAGAGACTTCTGAATAGGACCCAGTTTCTCCCAGCATGCCACCGGTCCCCCGCCATTTACCCGTGGATACACAGAATGGCCACAGGGACATGGACCGTTTCTTTCCCTCAGGGCTCGCCTCTCCAAGTCCTGGGCACGGCGTCCCTGCAAGGCTAAGTTGGCCATGCTTGACCCTGTTTCCCCTGCCACATTCTCCCCATCTTGATGCTCCCCTTGGTCTGGACTCACTCCGGCGCCCTGCGCTTAGGGCCTTTCACTCCAACCTCTCTCTTCCAGGATGGGCAGGACCTGCGGGGACCCAGTCACAGAGGGGCGGGGCTTCGTGAGGGAGCCCAGTGTCTGCCTGGAAACGAAACGGGGTCTCCCTGGCAGGGCAGACAGTCGGAGGCAAGGCTGGCTTAGCGGGAACCAATCCCATGCCAGGAGCCCCCTCCAGGTCTGTGTGCGCAGGCGCTGCCTGGGGCGGGCGGGGCGGGGGCGGGGCCTCATGGGAGGGTCTAGCCTCTCAGGGGTGAGCGAAAAAGTAGTTCCGGTTTGTGGTGGGCAGCGCCGCCATGCAGGCCCCGGACGACGACGCCAACCGCGCAGGCAGCATGGCGGGTGGTTCTGGATCACCCACTGGCCCAGGGAGCCCCATGGGCCCTGGAGAGCGGGCCAGCACCGGAGCGGAAAGCGCTGCCGCTGAGGTAGCTCCGCAGGTGGAGGGGGCATCGCTCGACTCCGGGCAGGCTGGAGAGGCCTCTGCCTCCGACAGACGCCTGGGAAGCCAAGTGCTGGAGTTGTATCTTTTTCAAGGAGCCTCCCTCCCCCCTCCCGTGGAAGTAAGGGGTGAGGGGATGGGCAGGATAGGCTTCCGGGGCTGGTGGGAGCGGGGTGGACTTCTGGGGTGACAGAAGGGGATTTTGGGGACCCAAGGTGGCTGGGGGAAGCAGCTGCGGTGTCCTGGAGACATGGGGAGTGGCCTGAGGGGGGCTGTGGTGGAGTTCCTTGAAAACTCATCCTGGAGGGTCTCGGGTGGCCTGAGGGGTCGTCTGGGAGAAGCCCGGCCTTTGACAGGCAAGGGGGCCTGAACCGTAAAGTTGGTGTGTGGATGGTGCCTTTACCTTAACTCCACCAGTGCCCTCACGGTGCCTTTCCTGTCCTACGTGGATGCGGAGGTGGCCCGCAGGTATCTGACCCCAGGTGCTGAACCCTACCACGGGATGGTTCGTTGGGAACTCACAGTGACTGGCAGTGACCTGTTTATGTAAGTTCCAGAAGGGCCTGGGTGGGAATAGCAGCAGGAGGCGGGGCAAATATCTGCTTGGGGGGCGCTCTATTAAAGATGTGGAGACACCAAAGGGTTGGTCTAAGGAGGGCCATGGGGCACCAGGTCTGTCGCAGCCTGAGGGCCTCTCTAATGAGGGAGTAGGTCCAGTTGCCACCTTCGGGGAGGGGTTGGAGTGAGGAAAGCCAGAAGTTATCGCCTCGAAAGTGATTTTCTTTTCCCCTCACTCTTAGCCGATTAACTGCTGAAGACTCTGACCTCCTGCAAATTTCTGCTGCCTCCTTGCTGAACCGGCTTTCCATATTGGTGCATACCATGCAGCACTTCGTGCCCCCGTTTTGTGCTAAGTTTCAGCCCAAAAACGGGGATTGAGGCCACAGGAGTGTCCCGTCCTAGGCAGTGCATCCTTCCCTAGGGCCACGGTTTTTGCAGTAGTTGCCACTTTATTTGGGAGTGGGGGGTTAATTGTTTGCCTGTACTGGCCCTTGGGCACTCTGCCCTCTTGTTTAATTGGTGCTTAAATATCGCCTACCGAAGATAATAAAACTGAGCTAATATTTTGTATCTGAGTTTCTTTTCAGCGTCCAGATTTTCTTGCCTTTGTCCTTGGGTTGGAGGGGCGGTTCTGGAGTTCAAATATTCACATAGTGCAGGCAATTGAAGATGATTTAGGAAATGAAAGAAAATGAAAACTACTTGGGTCTTGTCATTCACCATGAACTACTGTCAGCAGATTGGCATACTTTTATAGTTTTAAAGTTGTAGGACTACATTAAATGTATAACAGTCATATAAACAAGTAAGGTTTTTCAAGGTTAGCACTGATTTTCCCCCCTGAAATTTTCTCATCCACCATCTGGACCTTACCTCTGTCTAAAAATTCTTCAAAAACATCTTATCGAATGGACGCACAGAAGGTGCGTTATAATATTGTTCAACACTTAAATCGTTCTCATTTTCCCTATTATACATAATGTTTTAATGGGGTTATTGTATATGGGTCTCTGTACGAATGGTTGTTTTCTTAAGATAGATTCCAAGAGGTAGATCTACAATACAAAATTGCTCTCCAGAAAATGTGCCCACCCCCACCAGAATGCTAGTTTCCCCACATCTCTGTCACTGCTGGATTTGTTTTCTGCCACACAAGAAAAGCAAACAAACAAACAAAAAACTCAGTTTGCATAACTCAGTTTGCATGAGCAAAGCTAGGAATCCAGAAACATTAAAATAATAGTTTTGTGCCTGCCCGGGCGTGGCTCAGGGGTTGAGCATCGGCCTAGGATCCAGGCGATCAAGATTTGATTCCCGCTCAGGGCACGGGCCCGGGTTGCGGGCTCGATCCCCAGTTCAGGGCCGTGCAGGAGGCAGCCAATCAATGACTCTCTCATCATTCATGTTTCTATCTCTCTCCCTCTCCCTTCCTCTCTCTGAAATCAATAAAGACATTTTTTTTAAAAAAAAACTTTGTGCCTTAGTGTCCTTGTTTCCGATCAGAGAAGAAAAGTGCTGCGACAACTGGTTATGAGTTTGGGGGAGGGAGAGGAGACAGTGTAGTATATAGTCTTGGGAAAATATAATGAAAAATAAAATCCTCGGTATGGGGGCACTATGCTATGTACTTTACCTACATTATTATATATAATTCTCACAAAAACCCAGTGAGCCAGGGACTATTATACCTTTTGTAGGTGAGGAATTGAGGCCCAGAGAAGCTAAGTAACTTTCTCAAGGTCACTCAGCTAGGAAGTGGCAGAGGCTGCATTTGAATCTTTGTTTGATTCGAGCACCCACTGTCTTAGCCACAGTATCGTACCAACCTCAACACTGTCACGTGGAGCCACCAGGAGGCTGGGATAGTGCCTTTTCTTCCAATGGCTCCAGGGAATGTCCATGTGGCTAATGAAAATGGACAAGTGCAGGAATGGACAAATGCAGGAAAAGTAGAAGAGAAAAGAAGGTTGGTAAGAAAGCCCACCCTGGCTTCCCTATGCTCCTAGGTCCTTTTCTATCTTGAAATTGTATTTGACCCTCTTTGAAATGGGTGTACAATGGTGATACCTGTTTCCCTGCCCCCCTTGCCCTCTCTCCTCAACTATTAAGAGGGTTCTTCTCAAGTACTTTTAGTAGCTAAGAAACAAAAAATAGAACGAAATCTTCTGCCGACCCAGAAAGTGTCTCCACAAAGGTAGAAGAAAAACAGTTTTATTACTGAATAACCATTGCACCAGAATGTGATGTACACCACGGACAATCTGCTAAGAGATTCCAAAGACAGAAAGAAATCTAACCCTTTTGTATAGCCAAGCAGATATAACTCACTACATACAAGTTCTCAAGGTCTACATAGCTAGTCCTCAAATAAAAGGACTTGAGATCACCAGGTCTCACATATAGTTCATCTTAAATTTACCTGGTAACTGGGGTGACCATATGTATTAGTTCACTGGTGTTTTGGACTGAATGTGTTTCTCCCACACCTCAAACTCATATATTGAAGCCCTAAACCCTGTGTGACTGTATTGAGAGATGTGGCCTTTTAGGAAATAACTAAGGTTAAATGAGGTCCTATAAGATTAGTGTCCTTATAAGAAGACACTAGAACTCACCTGTGCTCTCTCTCCTCTTCTTCTCTTCTCCACTCCTCCTCCTCCCCCCCTCCTCCTCCTTTTTCTCCTTCCCCCCCTCTCCTCCTTCTTTCTCTCCCCACCCCAGTTCTCCTGCTTTTCCCCTCCCTCCCTCTCTCAATCCCAATGCACTGAGGAAAGGTCATGTGAGGATATAGGAGAAGGTGGCCATCTACAAGCCGGGAAGGCAGTCCTCGCCAGAAGCTGAATTTCCCGGCACCTTGATTGTGGACTTCTAGCCTCCAGAACTATAAGGAAATAAATTTCTGTTCTTTAAGCCACCCAGTATTGGTATTTTGTTAGAGCAGCTTGAGTAGACTAATACAATTGGCATTATCCAAGAGAAAAATCAATGTCTTGTAGCTGCAGGATGGGAGCTAGTTTTGCACCTCGGAGCCAGGTGCCCACTGAAGTTAGGCTTCTAACCTCCCATGGAAACCAGGAGATAGGGATGCGATCTTGCTTGATGTTTTCATTCCAAAGAAATGTTTCTCAGGGGCCTGAGAACTATATTCCTGGGTCATAAAGCTGGCAAGAAGATTTTTTAAATATTTATGTGACTCCTGCATTCGAAAGTGATTGTGGGCTCCGTGTGCCCTGGTCATTGATAGTGCAGGAAGAGCAATTGTTGAAAGCATTTCCCCATGTTTGGAGGGTCTACTGCTGTCTCTTCCAAACCCTGGAGCTTTCTCACAGCTCTGTCTCACCACCTTCTGGATGTCTCCTGGCCCCTGATGTCTGGTTTATTGAGTGCCTGGCTCAGAGCTGGTTTCTGTGTGGCCTTAACAAAGGAGAATGATAGTGGGTCCTGCCTCAGGCAATGCATGGGTTGGTTGTGGACCCATAGCTGTGGTCTTCTGACTGTACTTCTGTTTCAACAGCTCGGTGTTCTTTTCTGTGCCTGTGTTTGAAGTGAGTACAGGCTGCCTGTGTCAGGTAATGCAGGCAAAGAAAAGTTGTAAGGTTTCCTTCATATTCAGAGGATCCACCCTTGTCCCTATCTAATGGGACAGGCTTAGGTGAGTGGCAGTGACTGAGCATGAAGTAGACTGAGGTTCAAGGGAAGCAGGCTGTCAGTGCATTCATATCCTAAGACTTGGATTCCCCAAGTGACTTTCTGTTGATGACCACGATGATTTCCAGACATATAAGTAGTGCCAAGTGGCCAATCACATGCTGACTTCTTGTCCCCTGCAGAAAAAAGAAAAAAAAAAAATTACATGCTTTCAAAGAAACAGAGAAAGAACTTACAAGTTTTCTAAAGCAAACACTTTAGGAAACGGGAAGAGGGTGTGTCTCATCCCTTATGTCAACAAGGAGAATTAAGGCTCTTATTTTTAATTTTTACATGTTCTTTTTTTTTTTTTTTTTTTTTTTAAATGTATCTTTATTGATTTCAGAGAGAGGAAAGGAGAGGGAGAGAGAGAGATAGAAACATCAATGATGAGAGAGTCATTGATCGGCTGCAGCCCGCAACCCGGGCATGTGCCCTGACTGGGAATCGAACCCTGATCTCCTGGATCCTAGGTCAACGCTCAACCGCTGAGCCACGCCCGGCCGAGCAACATGTTCTTATATATAGTATCTGTCTCTAAAAATATGTTGGGTCCTGCAAACTCGCTAAGCCCCCTAATTAGTCTAGTGGTTCTTTTGTAGAAACCATCAGATTTTCTCTGTAGCTGATCATATCTGCAAATAAAGGCAGGTTTTCTTTCTTTCCAGGCTTTTATTGCATGATTTCTCTCCTCATTATTGGTTGGATTTTTCTGCTTCTGGTACTTTTTCATTTATGCCAGACATTATGATTTTCCCCTAAGTGCTGGTTATCTTTATAGTGCTAGACATACAGTGTGGGGCAAAAGTAGCTTTACAGTTGTGTGTATGTGAAACACAGAGTTTATTCTTGTATTATTTTTCTTTATTATTGTATTATTTTCCATAATAACCACTGTAAACCTACTTTTGCCCCACCCTGTATTTTTTGAGCTTTGTTCTGGATGCTGTTAAGTGGCTTGGAAATAGTTGGATCCTTCAGGGTCTGGCTCTGAAGATTTGCTGCGTGGACCCTTTCAGTATAGAAGTCATTTTTTTCCCACAGCACTGAGGCAAGACCTTTCTGAGCACCTTACCCAATGCCTCCCAAATGGTGAGGTTTACCATCCTGGCTGGAGGGGACAGCCACTAGTCTCTGTCCTGCTTGAGCGCTGGGCATTAGTACCTTTCATCTGTTCAGGCGGTTCTTCCCCAAGCCTCACGAAGTTTCCTCATACACTTGTGCTGACCAGTGGTCTGTGGAATACCCCAATGGGACTCCTGTGGATACACAGGGTCCTCACCCTCCGCCACTCTCTTCCCTCTGGTCCTCTACCCCGCAAACTCTGGGTGCTGAGAATTTCAGTTCCATCTCCTAAACTCGGAGTGTCCATTGGCCTCTACCAGGAAACTCCCTCACCAAACAGTCAGCGGGGCAAATGCAGGTCAGACCTCTTGTTTCCCATCTCCCTGGGATCACTGTCCTTCATTGCTTGATACCGTTTTCTTTACAGCCTGTGTTCCATATAATGTCTCTGGTTTGGGGGGACTCTTTCCATTGGCAGGGTAAATGCACTCCCTGTTACTCCACAAGTGTGAACAGAGCCTGCCATTGAAGAACTTGAGAATTCTGATGTGAGCTGAAGGGAGGGAGATGCTATTGATCGGGATAATGGTGGTGGTGGTCATGATGAAGACAATGAAGAATCTCACCTGGCAGCATGCAGCAGCTGTAGTGGCTACAGGGAGGGTCTCCTTCTTCCTTCCCTCCCTTTCTTCCTTCTTTCTTTCTGTTTCTCTTCCTTTACTTCCATTCCCCTCTCTTTCTTTTTTCCTTCACCCAGTCCCTCTCTCTTTCTCTTCCTCTCTTTTGTGCTTCTTTCTCCTTTTTTCTTTCTTGACTCTCATATTTTAGAGATTAATTATCGATGAGCAGGGAGATTAAAGATGGCGGCGGACTGAGTGGAAGCTACACTGACACGCTCCCGCAACCAACCTGGAATTACAACGAAAATATAGAAAAACTATACTGAATAATCAACTGCAACTGAAGACAAGCTGGAGAGCACCCTCATAACTAAGGAGGAAAAGTGGAGACTACACAAAGACTGGTAAGAAGTGCGGAGGTGAGAGAGGGCTGGATGGGCTCCCACAGGCAGCAGCTGAAGGTTCGGAGGGAGATCTCAGCTGTGGTGGGTTCCCACTGAGGACTCTGGGGCCTAAACGCCCAGCTGGGCTTCCAGGCCAAGAGCACCAGAACTAAGAAAGGTGCCCAAATAACATCTGGCTGTGAAAAGCAGCAGGGTTTCTTTTGGACAGGGAGAGGTGGCTGGAAATTCAGGCACCCTCTTAAAGAGCCAATGCACAAAGTTTTGTGTGCAGCCACTCACCTTGGGCTCCAGCAAAGGGAGGGCAGAGTGGACTGGAGCTGTGTGAGGAGAATGTAAGGTTGTGGGCTCTGGAGATAGAGATCAGAAGGCACCTGTCTGGATCCCTGTGCCAAGTCATTCCCCCATACTGCAAAGGACATCTTTCTCAGGCAGACATTTTGCTGCTTTTGCCTGGAGGGGAAATCAATTGCCCCACCCTGCTGGAAAACCTTGCGCCCCATCCTCTGGAGTTTCTACAACCTGAGGCTCATTAAGAGAATCAGATTAATCAGCCTGTAGGCAGAGGCAGACCTCATAGTGCTTTGAGTCTTTGCCTGATCTGCTTCTGGACCCGGGCCTTGGAAAAGCAGGCTGTGGTGTACACCATGGTCTTGTCCAACTGCACTCAGCCCCAGCAGAGTAGACCCCAAGCTGAGGGTGGTTGATAGCTCCAAACAGTGGACTCAGGGCCAGTCACAAACTGCGTCTGACATTGGCTTGCACCAGAGACCCTCCAAAAATACTGAGAGTCCCAGCAGATCTACCTAATACATAGAAACAAACCCAGCCTGGCCCGGGCATGGCTCAGCAGTTGATCATCGACCTAGGATCCAAGAGATCGGGGTTCGATTCCCGGTTAGGGCACAAGCCGGGGTTGCGGGATAGGCAGCCAATCAATGGCTCTCTCATCACTGATGTTTCTATCTCTCTCTCTCTCTCCCCCTCCTTTCCTCTCTCTGAAATAAATAAAGGTATGTTTAAAGAAAAGAAAAAAGAAAAGAAAAGAAAAGAAAAGAAAAGAAAAGAAAAGAAGAAAAGAAACAAACCCAAATAGGCAGCCAAAATGGGGAGACAGAAAAACAAGCCTCAAATGAAAGAATAAGAGAAGTCTCCAGAAAAAGAGCTAAACGAAATAAAGATAACCAATCTATCAGATATAGAGTTCAGAATGCTGATTGTAAAGATGCTCAAGAGTATGAAAAAAGATGTGGAAACTCTGAAGGAAATTAAGAATGACATAGCAGAAATAAAGAATACATTGAAAGAAAAAACAGCAGATTAGAGGAAGCTGAGGATCCGATCAGCGAATTAGAAGACATTGTAGAGAAAAATCACTCAATCAGAGTTCCAAAAAGAAAAAACAATTGAAAAACAGGGGGACTGTCAAAGGGAGCTGTGGAACAATATGAAATGGAACAATATTCGCATCATAGGAATGCTGGAGGAGGTTGAAAGTAAGCAAGGGTTAGAGAACCTGTTTGAAGAACTAATGGCAGAAGACTTCCCTAACCTGGTGAAGGAAAAAGTCACACAAGTTCAGGAGACACAGAGAGTCCCAAGCAAGAAGAATCCAAAGAGGCCCACACCCAGACACATCATAATTAAAATGCCAAAAATTCAAGACAAAGAGAGAATCTTAAAGGCAGCAAGAGAAAAGCAATCTGTTACCTACACAGGCGCTCCGGTAAGGCTGTCAGCTGACTTCTCATCAGAAACTCTACAGGCCAGAAGGGAATGGCATGAAGTGTTCAAGGTAATGCAAAACAAGGATCTGAAACCAAGACTACTCTATCCAGCAAGGCTATCACTGAAGATAGATGGTGAACTAAAGAGCTTCCTAGTCAAAAAAAAAAAAAAAGAAGGAAAAAAAAAGGCTAAAGGAGTATATCACCACCAAACCAGCATTGCAAGAAATCTGAAAGGAACTGTTGTAATTAGAAGTAGAAATAGAAGCATTGCAAGAAATTTTAAAGGGACTGCTATAATAATAAGACATAGAGAGAGAAACATAGGCATAAAGAATTAAAATGGCAATAAATAAGGACTTATCAATAATAACCTTAAGGACTTTAAGGGAGAGATCAACAGAAATACAGTCATAGTTGGAGACCTTAACACCCCACTGACTTCACTGGATAGATCGTCCAGACAAAAGTAAATACAGAAACAGTGACTCTAAATGGCACACTAGGTCAGATGTATTTAATTGACATTTACAGAACATTTCACTCCAAAGCTACAGAATATACATTCTACTCAAGTGCACATGGGTCATTCTCAAAGACAGACCACATGTTAGGACACAAAACAAGTCTCTACAAGTTCAAGAAAGCACAAATGAGGAACTCCAAGGCTCCATTCCTCCACAAGAGCAACTAATGAGCTGGAAGAAAAGGTCAGAATCAGCATTTACAGAAGTCTAGAACGTAGTCAGAAATGTATGTCTAAGGAAAAGCTGGCTGAAAAACAGAGGTGCTGATTTGTGGTGGAGAGCGCTGTGGCATTTTAAATCGCCTACCTAGAGGTTCTGGTCAAGATGGCAGCATAGGTAAATACCGTACTCACTGGCTCCCACAACCACATCAGAATTACGACTAAACTACAGAACAAGCAGCATTCAGTACCACCTAAAATCTGGCTGAATGGAAGTCCTACAACTAGGGAATTAAAGAAGAAGCTACATCAAGACTGGTAGGAGGGGCAGAGACTTGGGGAGGAGTAACATAACCAGCTGGTCCCACACCCACGTGTGGCGGTTTAAAATCAGGAGGGATATATTGGCTGTGACAGTTACCCCTGAGAAGCAAGGGGTCCCAGCTCCCCACTAGGCCCCTCAGCCTAGGGTTCCTGTGCCGGGATGAGAAGTCCCCATACCTTCGGGCTATAAAAACCAACGGGGATTGTGACTGACAGAGAGGCTACTGGAGTCCTAGGCAGTTCCTCTTATAGGGCCAGTGCACAGACTTACTCGGACTCACTTCCTCTGAGCTCCAGCCCTGGGGCAGCAGCTTGAAAGGATCCTATGGCATTCAGGGAGCAACTAACTTGTCTGGAATCAGGGCAAGAACTGGAGGGGCAGCTTTCTCCCAGACAGAGGTGCTTGGCAGAGGCCATTGTTCTTTTGCTGAGCCCTGCTCCCACAGAGCCCGCAGGCAGGTGTCATATCTGAATCTCCATCAACCTGGCTCACACTTTTTGCCCCACCCTGGTGATTTCCCAGAGACCCTGCCCCTCCATTCTTGCAGGCTCATCCAAGCCATTTCCAGTGGCTTTTCCATATAACTGGCCTCTCTTGCCTCATGCTTTGGACTTTCCTAAAACCTCTCAAACAAGCAGCAGCTGGCTTCAGTGTGCCCCTTACCTCTCAATAAGTGGCCCCAGGCCCGGCACTAGTGGCAGACCACCTTGGTTCACAGCTTGGCCTCTCCTGGGCACCTCCAAGCCCAACACAAGTAGCAGCCATCTACAGATCACTTTGTAGCTCGTTCCGGGTGGTCCCAGGCAGGGCACAGGCAGTGTCTGACTTTGGACCTCCCGTGAGGTCCCAGAGCCAGTGTACCTGGTGGTCAGCTTCAGACCACGCCTCATTACAACCCTACCACCTCCACAAGCGGCATACTCAAGGGACAGACTTGCTGCGCCCCAAAGCCCCACTGAAGCAAGTCCTGCTCCATAGGGTCAGCTCCTGCACAGCAGCTCTTCTACCATTGTAGCCAATCCTCGCAACCGATTGACCTGGGGGTCAATTCCTCCCAGTGACGCCAACATCAATCAAGGCTCAACTCTAATAGGACAGTGCACACAGCTCATGCAGGGGCGCACCTGGAGTGCCCAGCTCAGGCGGCTGGGGAGGATGATCCACTGGGCCCTGCAGGACACCTACTACACCAGGCCACTCTGTGAAGTCCGGGAGATATAGCAGATCCACCTAATACATAGAAACAAGCACAGGGAAGCAGCCAAAATGTGGAGACAAAGAAACATGTTACAAATGAAAGAACAGGAGACATCTCCAGAAAAAGAACTAAGTGAAGTGGAAGCAAGAAAACTACCAGATACAGAGTTCAAGTTCAAAACAATGGTTATAAGGATGCTCAAGGAACTTACTGAGAACTTCAAGGAACTTAGTGAGAACGTCAAGAAACTTAGTGAGAATGTCAAGAAACTTAGTGAGAACATCAACAACATAGAAAAGGACCAGTCAGAAATGAAGGAAATGCTACCTGGAATGAAGAATAATTTACAGGGAATCAACAGTAGAGTAGAGGACTCCAAGAATCAAATCAACGATTTGGAATATAAGGAAGCAAGAAACACCCAATCAGAAGAGGAAAAAGAAAAACGAATACAAAAAAATGAAGATAATGTAAGGAGCCTCTGGGACAAATTCAAGCATGCCAACATTCACATCATGAGGATGCTGTGAGGCAAAGAGAAGGACCAAAAAATTGATAGCCTATTTGAAAAAATAATGACAGAAAATGTCCATTACCTGGTGAAAGAAATAGACGTACAAGTCCAGGAAGCACAGAGAGTCCCAAACAAGATGAACCCAAAGAGGCCCACACCAAGATACATCATAGTTAAAATGCAAAAGGTTAAAGACAGAGAGAGAATCTTAAAAGCAGCACGAGAAAAGCAGTTTGTTACCTACAAGAGAGCGCCCATACCACTGTCAGCTGATTTCTCAACAGAAACTTTGCAGGCCAGAAGGGAACGGCAAGAAATACTCAAAGTGATGAAAAGCAAGAACCTACAACCAAGATTACTCTACCCAGCAAAGCTATCATTTAGAACTGAGGGTCAGATAAAGAGCTTCCCAGACAACAAAAAGGTAAAGGAAATTCATCACCACCAAAACAGTATTACATGAAATGTTAAAAGGTATTCTTTAAGAAGAGAAACCGGGGGTGGGGGGGGAGATAAAAAATATGAACAATAAAATGGCAATAAATGCATTCTATCAACAGTTGAATCTAAAAATCAAAATAAATGAACAAGGAATCTAATGAACAAAATAAACTGATGAATAAAGTAGAACCAGAGGCATGGAAACATGGAACAGACTGACGAATCTCAGAGGGAAGGTGGGGGTGGGTGGGTGGCTGGGGAGAGATTAACCAAAGAATTTATACGCATAACCCATGAACACAGACAATAGCATGGTGAAGGCCTGGGGTGGGGAGTGGGTGCGGGGTGGGAGGGCTCAGAGGGGAGAAAAGGGGACATCTGTAATATTTTCAACATTAAAGATAAATTTTTCAAAATGTTATATTTTAAAAACAAACAACAACAAAAACAAACAACAAAACAAAATAAATGAACAAGCAGAACAGAAACAGACTCATAGATACAGAGAACATTTTGATGGTAGCCAGATGGGTGAAAAGGGCAAAGGGATTTAGAAGTACAAGTTAGTAGTTACAGTGCAGTCACAGGGGTGTAAGGTACAACATAGGGAATATAGTCAATAATATTCTAATAAGTATATATGGTGTCAGATGGGTATGAGGTTTTTCATGATGATCACTTAATAAGTTTTATAATGTCTAATCACTGGGGTGTACACCTGAAACTAATATAATATTGTAAGTCAGCTGTAATTGAGAAATTAAAAAATGATTTTAAAAAAGAACAGAAAAGGAAAAGTAAGTAAATAAATTGCCTACCTAACATGGTTCAATATCCAAATCAGCAGCGGGCTGGAGACGGCAGCCAGCACACCTGGCACAGGTTACTAGTGCCATCATATTCACTGCTCCTTCTGCCCTCGACGGGAGGCGATTATACAGGGTGTACACAACAGGGATTGGAATCTGTGTGGACATCTTTAAATTCTACCCACCAGAGGAAAGGACTGGGGAAAGGCCATGTCTGTGAATTACAATCCCCGCCTTTTATGCTTTTGTATCATGGAATGTTTTGACTTAGGGCACTTGTCAGCTTTTAAATGAAGAACCAATGAGTATTAAGAGTGTGTTTGTATATACACATCCATGTGAGGAAGTTGGGACAGTAAGGAGCCTTTGAATGGTGTCAGGGAGGGAATCAGGGAAGACTGATAGGTTCCAGGGCGGGGCTATACTGTGTACCAGCATTCTCTACTCATCCTGGCTCAGCCTCCCCTGTCCTGAACAAATTCTGATTTTCTCCTGGGCACTCTAGACTGGACCTGCTCTCTGTTTCTCCTGCCCTGCTCATGTGGTGTCAGGCACGCAGGACAGCAAGAGGTTACCTTTGGGAGCAATTTACTTAATGTAATCAAGCATCACCTGCTCAGAAGAAAAGCGTGCACTTCATGGAGAGTGTCTGAAATAAGAACTGTTGTTTTCATTTAAATCGCTTCTAATCTTTTTGTTAATCTCTTCCCTTGCTGCCCTGAGACACACTGCCACTCGATCAGACTCTCGGGTCTGGGTGGTTGCACAGGAATGTCTGAAGGGTGTCCTAGACTCTAAGATAATAAAATCACGTCAATCCCGGCCTCCTCTTTGCACCAGAGAGGTGACACCCATTCTTTCCATTTTGGGAGTGAAGCTTTTCGTTCGTCTCTCTAGAGTCCCTCGGCAAATTTCCTAAATAAAAACTGAAATCTGAATGCATCCTCTGGCATTTCCCTCTGGCCCATGGCCTCACTGTCCACCCAGTGCAGGTTGGGGTGCTGGAAGAAGAATCAGAAGCAGCCTGCCACGTACACAGTGGCTCTGAGCATGGGCTCTCTAGCCAGGCTGCAAGGATTCAGTTGAAGCCCCTTTACTTGAGAGCTAGGTGACCTTTGACCAATAACCTACCAGCTCTGGACCTAGGCTTTTGGGTCTGGGGACTGGAGACGGTAAGAATACCTCCCTGGCAGGGTTGTCTTGAGAAGTAATTCAAGTGAATGTAACTAAAGTGCTTGGAATAAGGACCCATACAAAGCCAGTGTCGTGTAAAGATTAGCAACCAAATTTTGTTGTTTTGCTGTTGCAGCCATCGCTATTCGTTCCAGTGACTATGTCTGCATAAGAAATCACCCCAAAACGTAAGTGACTTAAAACAGCCACATGTTGTGCACACAGATCAAAGATTCTGTGGGTCAGGACATGGGATAGAGGGTAGTGGAGGTGTGTTGTCTCTGCTCTACGATGTCTGGAGCCTCTGCTGGGAAGACTCAGCAGGTGTGAGCCAGAATCCTCTGAGGGCTCACTCACTCGTATGTGTCCTGTTGTTCTGGGATGACTGGAAAGCTGGGGCTCTGTGGACCAGAGCACCTCCACGCGGCCTCTCCATGCAGCGTGGCTTCTTCACAGCATAGCTGCCTCAGGGTGGCCCATCTTCTTACAGGCAGCTCAGGGTTCCCAGAGCACATATTCCAGGGAACAATCCAGAAGCGGTGCTACCCTCCATGACTCGGCCCTGGTGCAATTAGTCATAAGCCAGCCTACATTCAAGGGTCGGGGACACAGAACCCCTGCCTTTCCAGGGGAGACTGCAAAGGCCTTCCTGTAGCAGAGCACTTGGGATAGGCTACCCTTACGTCCATCACTTGGAAGACACTCAGCCACACTGTTGTGATTATTGTCATATGCACATGTTGAGATATGGTGGTGAATCCATTCTCTTCACTCGAACTAGGAATGTTCTTTGTGAAGTCAACAGCTAAGTCTATGGCCTGAGCAGTGTTCACATGCCATGGTTCACGCAGGAGTTTGAAGGGGCACCCATCTCTCTCCCCACTTGGCTCACAAGCCCACTGAGTGTGCCATGAAGTCACAACCCGTGCATATACTGCCACCTAGTGACAATACCCTCCAATTGCAGACTTTTTCTCTTAGAAGTCACAGGAACCTCTTTCGTTCCACCCAACAAATCATCCTTCCACAAGCAGAAGGTGAGAATGCCATCACTTCTTGATGACACTCTTCATCAAGCCACACACTCAGAAAATGCGAGGTGGTTTTTGTGATTAGCAGTTACTTACTGTGTCCAGTTGGGGAAAGCTGAGAAATTCCCATTCACATTGCAGGAGAGGGAAGCAGAGAACCCAGCTGTCACCAGTGGGCAACTGGGACCAAGTGTTTTCTGAAGGCAAACTCTGGGATTTGGGTAGAGGCTGCCGTGAAACCATTTTTAAAGGTGACCCCTGGGTAGACAGGCACTTCTGATGGTCTCTAGACCCAAAAGGCACCTTCTGGCCTCTCCCCGACCTTGCTGGTGGGGTCCCTTGGTGCATGTAGCCAGTGTTGAGATGCCAAGGAAACCCAACTCTCCAACTCAGAAAAGCATTCTGAAAGTTTAAAATTACAATGGTAGTTGGATTCCCAACTCACCCTGTCTCTGTCATGAACACAAGAGGACCAATTTCCTCCCAGTTGTCATGGGGATACCTGAGATTTTTTTTTGGAAGACTTGGAGAACCACAGATCCCTCCAAAATGTCACCTAGCTGAGAGTTCTGTAAGCCTTGCTCCCAACATTCCGAAGAAATGAGTTTTTTCTGCTTGGATCTCTCTCTCTCTTCTCTGTCTCTCTCTCTCTTCTCTGTCTCTGTCTCCTTACCCCATTCCCTACCTCACCTACTGTATCCTTCCCTCAGACAGGCCATCCTGGAATCACCCGACCTAAATTAGCTGGAAGAACAACTATGCAAGAATAAACCCAGATGGGATTTATAATTTGGTGAAGATGACATTTCAACTCAGGGGGGCAATATGGGTTATTCAATAAATGGTGCTGGGACATCTGACTAAAACTTTGGAGAGAAAACAAATTAGATCCCAATGCCCTTTATCACTGAAATAAATGTCCGGTAGATTAAAATGTTAAAGAGCTAAAGGATCTTGTGAGTGAAGACTTTTCATTTTATCATCAATTTTTCATAGGACACAACATCCAGAGAACATAATGAAGAAACTGATCACTTAAAGGGACATCTGTAATATTTTAGACCAAAATAAACACACAAAAACAAAAAAGAAATTTTAAACTAACTGATCACTTGAATACATTTACATTTTTAATTTATGTATACAAAAGGACTTTGGACAAAGTTAAAAATAAAGCAATGAGTAGGAAAAGTATTTTCCAATTACGATAAAGACTGGATATTCTGAACATGTGCAGAGCATTTACCAATCAATAGGAAAAACATGACTGTCCCAAATAGACAGTCCTCAGAAGATGAGATGCCACTGGGCAAATGTCATACACATTATCATTCAATTACATTAAAATCAAAAGGAAAGTGGAACAGCACTGAGATATGATTTTGGTCACTATGTGTATTTGGTTTTACAAAGATGTAAAAGCCTGTACATATTCTATGTGAGATGGGATGTAGGAAAATGGTGACTTTCATGCACTATTGGTTAGAGTTCAAATTGGTGCAAACTTCGGGAGGCAATTTGGTGATATGTATCAAATACTTTTAAAAGGGCTTATACTTCAATCTAACAATGCCCCTTCTAAATATCTATTGCACAAAAACAAATGTACCAAGACATTCATTTCAGCACTATTTATAATACTGAGAAATGAGAACAGCATAAAGGCCTATACATAGGGGACTGGTTAAAATAGCTATGGAATATACATTTGTGGCCTATTATACTGCTCACTGCCCACACCCTGCCTCCTGTGTGTTTGGGTAGAGAAGCTTGAAAAGCATGAACAGGAGCTTGAAAAGCACAAACCGGTGTGGGAGGAAGGGGAAGGGAGAGAAACATCCATGTGAGAGAGAAACATCGATTGGTTGCCCCCCACATACACTGTGACTGGGGATCGAACCCCCAACCCAGGTATGTGTCCTAACCAGGAACCAACCTTACGGTGCATGGGACAACACTCTGACCCACTGAGTCACACCAGCCAGGGCTGGAACATTTTTAAAAGGATTTCCTAGACATCTTCAAAAAGAGAAAAAAACATTTGGAAAGAGGGATTTTTTAAAGTTAGACCTGAATAGAAATGTTAGGAGTAAACAGTACATAATATAGGTATAGCAGAGATTTCTAATGATAGAATAAATTTATTGCAGTAAATTTGAAAAGTGATTAACTGAACATTGTTCTAGGAAAATATAACTTACTCAAGAAATACCTGAGTACAACTAAGTTCAATTTCAAGGAAATTGAATCAGTGGTTTAAAATCTACCCTCATCCACATGAAATCCATTAGGTCTAAGTAGTTTTACCAAGTATTCAAAGAGCAGATATTCCTAATGTTATACAAACTTTTATATAGAAAAATTGTGAATGCTCTCACAGCTCACTTAATATAGCATCATAAAATTTCACACGTAAGTACTGCAGTTTGCATCCCTAAGAGACAAGGCCTTGTTATTTTAAAAAGTACAATGACAATACCATTTCCCACCCAAATGGTAGCAGGGTATGCATCTGCAGCTTTTAGTTTTTTACTGGGGTCACACCTTATACTTAGTTTTGTCTACTGGCTTTTTCACACCAACATGCTACAGAGTGTGTTCCGTATCATAAGATGTTCACAAAACTGGCTGCACAGGCCCATCTGGTCCAAAAGTGTAGCCTCTTCTTTCACTTTTGGCAGCTACAAATCAGATGGTGCAGTGAGCACCTCTACAATGCCAAAGTCACTGTGTGTACCTGACTGTCTTACAGTTAAACAGGCTGAGGATGTTCCATTCCACTAAACTGGTCCACACAGGAGTGGCGTCACAGGCCTTTCCACTGCACGTCGCCAGCAGGGCACCAGAAGTCTTCATTTGTTGCGCTCTGAAATTACTTTTAGTTTCGTTGGAGTCTGTGTTGTTTTAGTTACTAGTGAAAAAGAAATGCTTTCTTATTGTGCTTATTTTACTGGCCATCTGGATTTCTCTTGAGCATCGAGCAGCAGGTAACAGAGGGGGCATGTGTGTGAGCAACAGGGAATAACATTGGTTCTCGCAGGATGTGCTTCTAGCTAGCTAGCTATCTCCCAAAGCCAGGATCATGAAAATCAGGGGCCACAGCTAATAAGGAATGCAGGCTACTCCCCTCACAGGAAGAATCCCACCACTTGTTCTGGAAGCCCAACCTAAGTAAAGCCAGAAAGGAAGAAAGCAGAATCTCTCTCTTCTTGGCAAACAGCCTGGTTCAAAATCTCTGGTGTGGCGTGTGGAGTTGGCCCTACGGAAGGAAGGAGGCAGAAGAGAAGGTTCGCAAGAGCAACAGTTCCCAGCCACTGCCCAGACCCTGACTCGGGTGGTCCAGGACCCAGGCAGGAACATGTGTAAAGCTCCCAGCTGCTGCTGTTGTGCGGCCCACATGGGTGCCACCAATAAAGCCTGAGGAAAGTTCCCAGGAAGAGAATGTCCACCTCTCTCACTGCTCCTGTGTTTCACTTTCTTTCTCTGAAACCCCTTTCAGAAGAGGGAGCTGGTCAGAGAAGGGCTCCTACACGCCTTTGTTCACCCTGTTAGAAGCACAAAGCCCATCCCTAGACAGCCAGTAGCCACCACTTAGGGCACAGGCGGTCCAACAGCCCCATCGTACTGCAGCCTACCCCCTTCTCCCACCCACATCTGCTGGCTCCAGTAGCAGCGATCAGCTGGAGACAGAAAGTCCTAAGGAACAACAGTCCCCATGCCTGCAAGGACCTGGCCCACACCAAACTCAAGCTTTCCTTGCCATAGAGCACCATCTGCCTCTGCAGCCCACTGGCCATCATCACCCTGGAGAACATGCCCTCTCACATAGCTGCAGGTCCTGGAGACGCCTGTCTGTGACTGCACTTGTCCTAATCTGTGCACTCCAGAAAATGCCCCCATACTAGGTTGAATTGGTGGCCTCAAAAGATATACACAGGTGCTGACTCCCAGAACTTGTGAATGTGACCTTATTTGGAAAAATGGTCTTTGTGGATGTAATGAAGGTAAGCACCCTGAGCTGAGATCCTCCTGGATGACATAGGTGGGCCTTAAATCCAATGACTTGTGTCCTTGTAAGAGACAGAAGAGGAGATACCATCAGAGAAGAAGCCATGTAACCATGGAGGCAAAGAGTGGAATGATGCATCTACCAAGCAAAGAACACCAAGGGCTGCCACCAGAAGCTGGGACAGAGGCCTGGACTGATTCTTCAGAAGGAACCAACCCTGCCCACAGCTGGATTTCAGGCTTCTGGCCTCCAAAGCTGTGAAAGAATGAATTCCTGGTGTGTGTGTTTTTAATCCCCACCTGAGGATATGTTTTGATTTTTAGAGAGAGGAAGGGAGAGAGTAGGAGAGGGAGAGAGAGAGAGGGAGAGAGGGAGAGAGGGAGAGAGGGAGAGAGGGAGAGAGGGAGAGAGGGAGAGAGGGAGAGAGGGAGAGAGGGAGAGAAACATCAATCAGTTGCCTCCCATATGTGCCCCGATCGGGGATCGAACCCACAACCCAGGCATGTGCTCTGACAGGGAATTAAACCCGCACACTTTTGGTGCATGGGATGACACTCCAACCAACTGAGCCACCTGGCCAGGGCAAATTCCTGGTGTTTTAAGTCACCAAGCTTTCGGTCATTTGTTACAGCAGCCATGGTGAAACTAATACATCTCCAAAAATCAAGTGCTCTTGAAAAAAACTGCCGGATTAGGATTGAAATACAGCACCTGACTGTGCCTTTAATTTTTTCCCCAACTACAATCTGCACTTAGACACCTGGGCTTCAGGAAATGGAAGTACTCCCACCCCTGGAGATGCCAAGAAACCCCCCAGTCCAGGCTTGTTTTCAGAATGGCCTGCTAGGCATCTTCCAGCACTAGACTTAAATCCTACTTTTAGTCAACCCTCTCACTGACAAATAACAGAAAACACTGTGAGAAAGCCCAGGGATGGATTTGCAACATTCCAATCCTACCCAGGGGAGCTTAGAGGAAGGCAGGACCAAGGGCCAGGGCACCAAGGAGTAAATGATGTATATTCTTCCTCCACTTTCAACGTCCTTTCTTTTGCAACATTGCAGGGTTAATGCCCATGGCTTTGACATCCTAGGAAATATTCCTAGGTGGCCCCAACTCCAAACCCAAAGCAGTGGAGGAAAGGTGGGTAAATGTGACTACACAAAGATAACAAAGTTTAAGTCCAAAACACGCGTACAAACTCACAGCAGGAAAAGATCATTGCAACTCTCACCACACAGAAGAGCTGATCCCACTAATGACCAAAGAGCTGCTGCAAACCAAGAAACAAAAGACTAATGGCCCAAGAGAAAAACGGGCAAGAAATACAAACAAGCCATTCAAGCCAGAATTAAAAAGGACCCCTGAAGCTCTGAAAGATGCTCAAGCTCACTTTTTTTTTTAATCCTCATCAGAGGATATCTTTTCCATCGCTTTTTAGAGAGAGTGATGAGGGAGGGAGGGAGGCAGACATCAATGTGAGAGAGACACATCGATTGGCTGCCCCCTGCACAAGCCCCGACCAGGCCGGGGATCAAACCTGCAACCCTGGTATGTGCCCTTGACTGGGAATCGAACCCATGACCCATCGGTGCACAGGCTGATGCTCTAAACACTGACCCACACTGGCCAGGGCTCAAGCTCACACTTAACAGAGAAGTACATGCCTGGCGGATGGCAAAAGCCCACAGGTTGACACCTCTCACTGGGATAAGGCTATGGGGAACGAGGAGAGAGTAGGAAACCACACTGGGGGGTAGTGGGACGATCTAACCCATTTGCAGATGATCAGTGCAGCTGCTTCTAAGAATCTGACCCAAAGACACACATAATTGATGCACATGGATTTTCGCTGCAGAGTTATTTATGACAATAAAAAGACTGGCAACAATGCAAATGCCGTGGTGCAGCCTCCCAGTGGAATAGCACACAGCGCACAAGCGCGCCGGCACCCCAGTGGGCTAGAGCTGGGCTGGAAGGGACCCCTCCCATCTCAGGCTGAGAAGTTCTCTCTGAGAGCCCTGGCCTTGATTCTTGACTTCCCCAGCGGAGGTGGAAGAGAGAGTCCAAGAGGCAAGTGGTTCAAGCAGACAGAACAAATAGAAAGAGCAAAGCATCAAGCCTAGCTGGGATTCCATGTACCCTAAAAGAGGCAAACTAGCAGATAGGGAAGCTGAAGCATAAGTCCCTGCAGCTAGCTCTTGGGGCTCAAAGAAGTGGCCTGCTCTTCGTCACCTAGCCTGTAATTCAGGACTAGGCAGGTAGGAGAGGAAAGCACAGATTGCACTGTCCTAGGCTGGTCATCAGCAGGTGGCCCTACTGAATGCACTCCATGACATGTATCTGCAGGGTGTCCATATCAGGGGCCTGGTACTGGCACTTGGGGCAACAGAAGTCAGGTGGCTCCTCCGGGGGGCTTCTCCTCTGGCTGGGCAAGGCAGAGTGAAAGGACTGGTGAGCTACAGAAAGAGAATAGACACCAGTTATAGCACAAACTGCAGGTAGGGAAGGGGACAGAAAGTACTTGAGGGACAATTGATCCAACTACCAGGGTCACCACCACTAGCACCCTCCCTTTAGCATCCCAACCCTAGGATGGGGGGTACTGATGAGGAGGGGCAGCCAATTCAAGCTCCCACCACCCAGGCTCCCCATGCTGCCAGCACCCTGCCCTCCCCTACCCCTTCCCCTGCAGCTCACTCACCTGGGGCAGGGGCCAAGGGGGGCTGGGAGACTTCTACATGCCGTTTCCTCATATCCTCAATCCTTTGAGAAGAGAAACCATCCAATCAGTATGTGCAAGCCAAGTTCCGAGTGGTGTACAAAGCTAATGGAAGGACAGGGGCACCAGGAGGGGAGACGGAGGGCCAGCTCAGCCTACCAACTAGCCAGGAGCACTCAGTCTCTTGCGCTTACTACTGGAGGCCCCACGGCACCCATACGCCTCTTCATGGAGCATGTGCTCCAAGGCCTACCTGGCAGACTCCTGACAGCTGGTCTTCAACCTGCTATACTCCCGCTGCAGCTGCTCCAGCTGCTCCTGCAAGAGCTCCTTCTTCTCGGCCAGCTTCTCCCGGGCCTGTCTCTCAGCCTGGAAATCTGCCTCATAGATATCCGCCTGGCAAAGCCAAGAGAGGGGAATGTGCCCACCACCCATCAGCCACTCATTGGACACTCCGTGCTGAGCACCAGAAGGGGAAGGCAGATCCCGCTCCTACCCTCCCACAGCCCATGGCACAGAAAGAGTCCCCAAGTGCACTGAGAGGTCAAGGAACAGTGCAAGGGGCTCAAGGGCTTCCAAGAAGCCACTGCAAAATGATACCAGAGATATGCCAGGTGTCAGCATCAGTGGGCTTGGTCTGCTCACCCACATGTAGACCACACAGAGCCCTCACCTGGGCCTTCAGCACTGGAACAGTCTCCATCACAATCTTGTGCTGCTCAGCCTCTTCTTTCAGCTTGTCGATCACTTCCTGTTTAGCCACCAGGGCCTCCTCGGCCTGCTGGAGCTGCTGCTTGAGATCTTCCAGCTGCATTCCCTAGGGATGGGAAAGGGGAGCTGACAAAGCCAAGCTGGCGCAGGGCTGGGGCCATGCCACCACCAGGCTGGCTGCTACTTCAGGCGAGAAGAACCAAGAGGAACAAAAGATCAGACCCAGCTGGCCAGCCAACCACAAGATGTGTGTGCAGGGCACAGGAAAGGTGGAGGCTAAAGAGGACCTCTGAGGTCATCTGGCACAACCTCCCACCCAGGCTGACATTCCCTTCCCAGAATCCCCAGCTGGACAGCCCACCTCCAACCGTTCAAAGGACAGGGGCCACACTCCCTCCTGAGGCTGCCCACTCCACGCTGACTGGTCTCCCAAACTAACAACCCACCATGTGCCCGCTAAGCCAACACCCAGCAGTCCTTCCACTCTGCCATCTGGTCAAAGGTCTTCTGGTCCCTCACAGACAGTCCACATATAGACACACACACACTCACATATGCACTCACACACAGACATACACACTCAGACACACACACAGAAACACATACACAGGTGCACTCAGACACAGTACAAACACATGGGCACACACACAAACAAACAGACACATGCACAGATGCACGCACAACCACCACCCAGCCTTCCCTCATCAAAGGGCCACAGTTTTGTATTTAACTCTTCCTGTATAACCTGTTTCAGGCTTTACCCTTGTAAGTCTCTTCTGGGTACCTTCATGTATGACAAGCTCCTTCTTAAAATGTGATTGCTAGAAACCAAACCCAGTACAGGTTTAATACGGACAAACTAGAAAAGGGCTCCCAGCCAACTTCAACACTAGAATGGAAACATTCCTGGGGAAATTAGAGCCAGGAGCCAAACTGGTGATGGCTAGCAAGAGGACTCAGCCCATGGAGGGGGCATCCAGAGACCCAACCCAGTCCGCCATAGGCAGGAAGCAGCACAGCCCAAGTTCCCCATCTCCTCGTGGCCTGCCCTGAGCCATCACACGGCAGCCCTGACAAAACTCTAGGACAAGTCCAGTATCCCTCCCGAAAGCTAATATCCCCGAATTTGGGAGAGCAGGCCCAATGGGAGAGGAACCAGGGCAAGCTCAGTCCTAGGCAGTCCTCGGGATGTCCCTGCCATACTCACTCGGTTTCGCTCGCTGCTTACCATGCTGCTCTTGATGTGATTGTCATAATCTTGGAAGAGCTGGTGATAGGCTACCTGTAGCTGGGCCAGCTTCCGCCTAAGAAAAAGGAGCTTTTGCTGGAGAAACCACCTTGTCCTGGACCAGCCACAGCTTTTCCTGCTTCTAATTCCACCCTTTCTTCCTTCCACAAACCCAAAGGGGGCTCCCAGGGCGCATTTGTGCCTTAAAGGCTATCAGCTCCGACGCAGACTTGGCTAAATAGTTAGTATAATTTTCCTTAAAACTAACATACTTTCAAGTATGAAAAGAAATGTTTATAATAAAATGGAACTGTCCTGCACTCTTTAAAAAAAGTCAACTTCATGAAAAACATAGAAAGGCAGGACTATTAAAAGGCACACCAACAAAATGAATGAAGAATACTGGACCAGATGCTGTTAATATATGGGCCAAATAGTAGAGTCTGAATGTGGACTGGAGAATAAAGAATGTTATCATTTAAAGATGAATCATTTGGGTGTGCTAATGGTAAGGGAACAAATCCGGCCCTCAGCCACAGACAGTCCCTAGAAGGGATCCTCCTAAGGTAGAAAGCCATCAACTTCCCTCTGGTCTCCATCCCTGCCATGTTGGGCACCCACTCACTTCTCCTCTGAGGCAGTCTGGCGCTCCATGCGCAGAGCAGCCTCCATGCTCTGGTTCTGCATGCGCAACTGGTCCACCTGCACGCTGTGCTGCTGCTGCAGTGCCTCCCGCTCGCTCTCCAGCTGCCGGGCTTGCTCACTGGCTGCCCGGGCCCTGGCATGGGGGAACAGGGAGGTCATGGTAGGGCCCCCAGCAGGAACGAGGGTGCGCACAGGATCCCTGCTGTGCTGAGAAGGACTGCCAGCAGAAGGAAGGTGGAAGCCAGAGAGCACTAGAAGCTCTGCAGTCTGAGGGGAGAGGAAGGGCACTGGGTGTAGGGCATGGGGAGGAGTCGTGGTTCAGAACATCCTGTCAATGCAGACCTAACACAGTGCAGACCCAACACACTGTGAGAAAGGAGGAGGCACTGTCACTGGAGACAGGGACAACTGCAGGGCACCAGGTTAGCAACAACATGTTTGTATCAATGCAGGGGCTTGTCTAGCAATCAAGTGCAGGTGGCAAGGAGACCTGGGGCTCAGGTTCAGCCTGAAGACTTCCATTATGGAAGCCCCTTCAAAGGTGAAAGTAGTGATCCCAGAAGAGGATGCTGCTGGGGCCAGGGGAGAGGAGTTCCCAGGAACCACCTGTTAGGTTCCAACAGGTGGGTGCTGGGGGCCCCAGCCAGAACAGTCTCAGTGGAGGAGTCAGGAAAGACTGGGAGGAGAGGAAGTGAAGGCAGCGAGCAAAAATAAGCCTTTCTAGAAGGGGGTGGGGGCAAGGTAAGAAATGGGGTGGGGCAGCTGGAAGAGGAGGCAGAGTCGGTGTGCTCAGGCAACTCTTTCCCTCCCAGGCACTGTTCTAGAAGTGGCAAGGAGGTGGCTGGCCCATGTCAATGGCTCATTTGGAGGTCAAACATCCACACCTGTAAGGAGAGGCTCCCACCTGCCTGCCTAGGAGACAGCAATAGCCTCGGCAGAGAATTCCTCTTTCCCTCTACACTCCCGCTATAACAGCTCATCTCTTCTCCCCTGGATCTTCTGATCCAGGCCCCGTATTGCCCCCCAGTCCCCAATCTCCCATCTCCACACTCATAACACCCTAATTCTCCAGTTCCAGGTTCCAGCCATGTCATCCTGATGTCCTGAGGCCTTCCACAGTCCCCACAGTGAGGGTAACAGTTAGTGTTTCTGGGTGGGGGGAGGTTACTGGGGGTTTTCACTGGTCTGTTTTTCCACACCTGTCCAAATATATTGAACACACATTTCCATCTGTGTTCGGATAAAAGTTCGGTGCTGTTACCATCATCCCCAGATGGAACTGCTACCTGCCAGGGTCCTAGGAAACGGGGAGGGCCATTCCAATGTGACAGGCCAGGGGCTCAGAGGGCAACCATGTGTATGAAGTTTGAAGCTGTTTAAATGGCCACACCGAATGATCTGAGATGCAAGCAAGGCTTTGTGCCCTGAGCAGTCCAGCTCAGCAATTATATGCTCAACCACATTGGGGAGGAACAGGAAAAGAGGCCGCCCAAGAGCCTATAATCACCAGAGTAAACGCCCCCGCAGGGTGGTTAAGTGACCTGAGTTAGCTGTAAAACTGCACTGACAGCGTCAGTCCTCCAGCAGCTCCTTTTATGTGCACAGAGAAAAGATAGGCAAGAGAGACGCCAAACTGTTCTAAAAACAACACGTGATTTTAGAAACACTGAGGTACAGAAGAGTATACAGGCGAAAACACCAGAATGGGACGAGCCAGAGACAAGGAGGCTCAGCCTTCCGATGCCTTCCCTCTCAGTCTGATTTCTAGGTGGAAGCGCATTCACACTGTCTTCCATATCGCTCCACTGATGGGAGGGGAAAACTCCTGACTGCTCCTCTGGCCGCTTTCAGGAGGGTGTCCTTGACATCACCCAGTGCATCTTGATCACTACTGCACTGGGAGAGCTGGGGCCACCCCTGTCAGCAGGACATCCTTCTGGAGGGCAGCAGCTAGGTGGCATGGAACCATAGAAAATCCATGCCCTTTGACCCAGTGACCTCACTTATGGGGACCTCCCCTTTACAGAAAAGAGCAACTGGCAGGCCTGAGGAGACCAGCTTCGGAGGTGCTGCTTGCAAGGTTGGTCCTCAGGTGGCACCTGGGCAGTGGGCTGGTGAAGTCCCCTAGGCTGACATGATGCTTTCCCTAGTGATAACAGTGCTCCCTGTGTCTGGACTGCTTGCACAATAGGGTGATTTATGCAAAGCACCTGCTTTCTTCTGGGAGATGGAAAATTTGGTGCATGCCTGGCACAGGGGGCTCACATGACCAGCCCCCAATAAAACCCAGGGCGCTGGATGCCAAGTGGGTTCCCTGGATTTGCAGTGATGCATTTTTCACTGCTAAAGAAGGGAGAGCTCAGTGCCTCTCACAGGATGGAGGGAGGGAGCAAACCAGCAAACCTAAGGCCTGGGGTTTTCTACCCCTGACCTGTGCCCTTTCCATGTAATAAATCTCAGCCATGAGGGCACTGGAAGTGCTTCCAGAGGCTCTCTGTGGATCATGGCTATGCTCTTGACCCCTGAAAATGTCCCCTAAGGAAATAATTCAAACTCCAGCAGAAGGTGAGAAAGCCCAGAAGTGCTGCTAGGACCCAGGCCCCAGACGCCTGGTTCATAGCTCAGCTAAGCACCTGCCCCAATGCCCATGTGCTCACTCACCAAGTCCTGCAGTCCATCCTCTCACAGATGAACCCCCAGAGGCTCCTAAACAGCCTCATTCTTCTCAGGTGCCCCGACAGAGGCCTCCAGGGTGGGTTTTCCCTCCTCGCTCACCTGCCCTCCAAAGCCTGCCGATCCTTGGTGGCAGCCTCCAAGCGACTCTGGCTCTCCTGGAGCTCCCCCAGCAAGGATGTCACCTGGGCTTTCACCGAGGCCTTGTCCTCAGCCATCTGCTACATGAAAAAAAGCCACTTTCTGTCAGCAATGCTTTCTCACCAACTGCCCACCCCTGGTGGCCCCAAACCCTGGGGCAGCCTGCAAGCGCTAAGACATGTCCCCTGAGGGCTTCCCTCCTAAGTCTGGCATCCCTACTCATCTCACCTCTCACCTCCAGAAGTTTCCCAACCCCAGCAAGGTAACTGAAGTAGTGAAAAGGGATCGAATCCCATGAGCCCATATTCCCAAGCCCCGCCTCATCTCTGCGGACGGGGCATGATGAAACCCAGGGACAGTGGAACACAGAGGGGCCTCAAGTCTCATAAGGCTGACAACCAGGTCGTGAGGACTGAGCCCCACAGGAATCTCTCAGCCTCTCTGAGACTAGATGCCAAGCGAGGCGAGACACAAAGACAGCGACAAAAGTACATGCTCCGTTCCACAGGCCCGGGGCCACTAGAAGGTAAGGTAGACTGACACTGTTTCCAGATCTCTACCAGTGACAAAATTTAAGAGTTCTCCAAACTGCCCGGCCAGGCGTGGCTCAGCTGTTGAGCATTGACCTAGGATCCAGACGATCGGGGTTCGATTCCCGGTCAGGGCACATGCCCTGGTTGTGGGCTGTAGCCGATCAATGACTCTCTCATCATTGATGTTTCTATCTCCTTCTCTCCCTCTCCTTTCCTCTCTCTGAAATCAATAAAGATATATTAAAAAAAAAAAAAAAGAGTTCTCCAAACTCCCCATTGCCTGATCTCCCTCATCAAACTATCCGGACCCAGGTCCTCTTTGACCTCAGGCTGCTCCAGCCCAGGGTTGAGGCTCAGTCCTTCCCTCCTGACTCCTGTGCAGTAAACCCTCTATAATAACCACCACTCCTGAAGGTAATCTTGGAAACCCCTCTGGAAACACTGGCATCCCTGTGGGTTTTCAGAACGCACATGGCAGGTAGCACAGGTGGCCAGATCCCCTAGCTCGCCCACTCCTGGGAAAGGGCCTGTCCTGCCCCCTTGGCTACCTGTTGGCATCTCTTTAGGTGCTCCACCTCCTGCAGGGCCTGCTCCCTCTGCCTCTTCAAGTCAAGCTTCTCCAGATTCAGTCTCTCCACCAGTTTCCTGGCCTCTTGGAATTTCTGCATGAGGAACTCCTTCTCCTCCCTCTGGCTGCCTTGAAAACGCTGCAGCTCCTCACAGCACTCCCGCAGCATCTGGTTGCTCTGCCGAATGGCATCTGGTAGCAGAGGAGAAAGCATAGGGGAGGGGAGCCCTGGCAGTCAGCCTGGCCAGCCCCTCTTTGCCCTCCCCATAACACCGTGCTGCCTCTCACACAGAGAGATGGCTTCGAAACACTTATTTCATGAAACATTTCAAAACCAATTATGCTAATGATATGCCCCTAAATTTCTCCAACAAAATATTGAACATATCAGCTTCACTTAGAAATGTGTGCCAAATGTGACTTTATTTGTAAGTGACTCTGGAACTCATTTGTATTCTGGTGGGGTCAGAGGCATGCCTGCCCTAGAACACTCGGGTTACTCACTGTCTTTGGCATCAGGAGGTCCTAACCTACCTGCAGACTCAGGAGATAGCCACCAGGGCAAACTTCCCTATGACATTGCTAGCTGCAGCCTGAGAGGGTCAGAAGGCTTGAAGTGGACTAGATGCTCGCCTCTCTGAGATTCACCATCCTCATTTATATGTTCAACAGGGGCAATCGTACCCACCTCACAGGATGAGGAGGGTTAGATGAAAAAGCAGACAAAGTACCCAGCGCACAACACAAATTCAAGAAACAGCCAGTTCTGCTCTCACCAGACTAAAGGATGACCATTACAAATGCCAGACAATCAGCAGAGGCTGTGGAAAGGAGAGCCACACATCCAGGGGACACCCCAGGCAGCAGAAGACCATCAGGGGTGACAAAACTGATCAGTGATGAGCAAAAGTTCTAGCAACTACAGAGCTGTATAAGATGGGGGCAGGCAGTAGTTTCATGTCACCCTCTAGTCAAAACCCATGACTACCTAACTAGTTCCTACTGATAAAAAACATCCTTTCACCAGAACTTCAGTGGCTTCTGAGCCTGGCTCCAAAGCTAGCTTCTGCACTCTACTGCTCCCATGTGACTCTCCCCTGCAGGAGCTCAAAGCCCCGGGCACTCTGTTCCCCGACCAACCTCCACCTGTCGCAATCCTGCCAACCCCTGTCCGAGGCTCAGCTCATGTACAACGTTTTTCATTGAAGTAAAATTCACAAAATGTCAAATTCATTGTTTTAACTATTGTAAAGTACAGTTGACCCTTGACCACCATGGGTTTGAACTGCTCAGGTCCACTTATATGTGGGGGGTTTTCAATAAATATACAGTAGGCCCTCAGTATCCCTGGGTTTCACATCCACAGATTCAACCAATCTTGGATTGAAACAGTGTTTTTGATCCATAGCTGGGAATCTGTGCATGCAGAGGGTCTACTGTATGTGTGAGTCAGGCAGCGCAGGTGGAGGCCATGAAGCCATGAGGCCTCTGCCTGCCACTGGAGCCTGAGCTCCCTGTGGGGGAGCTGGAGGTGCCAAGGTCCCTGTACTGATGGCCTGCCACACTCTCACCCCAGAGTCCCCCTTGCCAGAGTGCTCTCCTGGGGAAGAGAAGAGGCCACACAGATAGCAGTAGAAGATGAGCTGTCTCCCCATCCCCCAACCTGGCTGCCAACTCCATGTGGCCCCAACACAGTAAGACAGCTGACAACCTCTGGGAACACTGTTGGTGTCATAACTGGAGGGGTGCTAGATGCTGCTCAATACCCTGCAGTGCCCAGGATGACCCCTAGATGTCTGAGTGCTGAGGTGGAGGAAGGACTGTGCACTAAAGACAGACAGGTCTTGCTGGCTCTCTGCTCGAAACAGGCTGTCTCCAAAGCAGGCCAGGCCTCCAGAAGACCAAACAGTCCCTGGAGGGGGCAAGTTGACTGAGCTAGACCCCTTCCATCCTGGAAGGGAAGGCAATTCACCTTGACAGGAAGAAGAGACACATATTCCAGGCATGGGTTTGGTCCCTGACTGCAGGGCCTCAGCCAGGACCACTCCCTGAGGCTTACAGAGCATGTGACTTGTCAGCACAGGGCCCCACATAACATCCCTGTACTGACAGCCTGCCACCAGGGGACACACTATCCAGCGAAAGAGGTGGGGGAGTGGCCCTAGGACTGGGGCCTCCATTGGTTGTGTCACATGCCAACCCACCAGTCCACTAGGATAGTGGATGGCTGATTGAAAACAGGTGAGACACTGGCTTGGGGGCAATTTCTACAAGGATGAGGCACCATCCTCCAGGATATGGTGTACACAGGGGCTGTGACCTTTATAAGCCCTAAGTTCCCAGCATGCACCAGGGGGTGAAGCAAAAGGGGCCATGTGCCCCATCATTCCCCATGACCCACCTGGGGAGTCTGTGTTGCCCCTCCCTGCAGCCTTGGTTTTGGCAGTCTAGAAGGTCCCCATAGCAGAAACACAAGCATCTCAGTAAATGAGAAGCTATAGATGCCACCTGGGCACCTGAGGCTATTCATAAGTACCAAAGGAGCAGTGAACCAGATTTGGAGTCCCCGAGGCATATAATGGGGGAGGGGGGTGCTGTCTCACAGGGGAGGGGGGCATGTACCACATCTAAGGACAGCCATGTTCCCTGAGGGGCACAGTACAACGGCAACTGGGGCCTGAAAAAGCTGCCCCCTGTACAGGTGAGGATGTGGAGGGTGAGTGAGTAGGGACTGTGATGAAAATAGGGATGGGATGGCCAGGAAAAAACTTGAACCCTAGCCACTTGTAGAGAGGGGGCTGCTGAAAAACAGCCTTCAGCTGAGGGCTCTTCACAGAGCTGCCTGGCACCTGGCCCAGGGTCAGGAGCCAAAGATTTCTCCCTTTCCCAAAGCAGCCTACAGGCCCTTCCCAGGGCAGGCATGCCCCTTTCCCAGGACAACTAGCCCTTAATGACTAATCGGTATTGAAATATAAAGGCCGGGCTATGTTGAAGCAACTTGGGACAACTCAGACAGGTCATTCCAGCTCCAGAGCTCCCTGTAGGGTTGGCGTGCACTGCAGCCCAGCTTCTCTCTCTGCCCTGCCCCCTGCTTCTTCCCTGTCCCTCCCTTCCCCAGTTCTGGGCCTCAGAGCACTCCAAAGAAACTTTCTGCACATTAATCTCCATCTCACAATATGGTTCCAGGGAACCCTACCTGAAAGAAAGAGGGAGAGTGACTGAGTTTGAATCACTAGCCGACTCCCAGACCCAGTAAACTTGGAGGCACATGTGAGTAGAATAAGTGTTCCCCCAGCAGGGCTGGATCCCCTGACCTTTTATTCCACACACGCACTGTCCTCACCTCGGAGCTCTTGATTCTCCTCCAGACAGCGCTGGAAGGTCTCAGGAGCACCCTGCTCCGAAGGCAGGTGGAGCATGGTTGGCTTCCCCAGAGAAGATTCTTCACCCTGCACGTCCTGGTCCCCAGCCGGGCCACCACTGGGCTGCACCATCTCACACAGCTGACTCTTCCAGGGGGGCGTGCTCATCCAACAAGTCAAGGTCTGGAAGAGAAAAGCAGCACAGGCATCACACCAGACCTGTGCAGAATTCTTACCCTACAGGACCAGTGTAGTCTGTGTGGCAGGTTTTTTTTGTTTTTGTTTTTTGTTTTTAATCCTCCCCTGAGGTATTTTTTTTTTCCATTGCTTTTGTGTGCGTCAGTTTGGGGGCCACACTTTAAGCTGAATGTCGAGCATTTTGTCTAGAGTAATAGGATGTTAAAATGGGCTTTTTGGTCTAAGAGGTGATACATACCCCCATTCCAAAGGGAGGTGCAGACCATATGTGGGACTTGGAAAGGCCATGGTTCAGCACTGGTTATGAATTCTGTCTAGCACCTGTCTCCAGGCTGTAAACTGAAATTAAGAATTTCACCAAAGGGGACAAATTAGAGAGAGGATTATTTCTGGAGGGAGGTGTCAGTGTGCTCGGAATTCTAGGTGTCAGTGGGCTGGGAATCCTACCCCATACACACATCTCCAAGCAGTAGTGAAGGGTGTTGGCCCCTCACTTAGTGTATGGGGTTGAACGGTGGCCCCCAACAAGATATGTCGACATCCTGACCCCTAGAACCTGTGTACATGACCTTATTTGGAAAAAGGGTCTTTGCGGATGTAATTAAGTAAAGGATCTTGAGAGATCATCCTGGATTAGGGTGGTCCCTAAATCCAATTACAGGTGTCCTTATAAGAGATAAAACAGGAGAAGACACAGACACAGAGGAAAAGCCATGTGAAGGTGGAGGCAGAGACTAGAGTGATGTAGCCACAAGCCAAGGAATGCCTGGAGCCACCAGAAGCTGGAAGAGGCAGGAAAGATCCTCCCCTCTAGCCTCTGGAGGGAACATGGCCCTGCCAATACTTGATTTCATACTTCTGGCCTTCAGAACTGGGAAAGGGTAACTTTCTGTTGCTTTAAGCCACCTGGCTAGTGGTCATCTCTTATAGCAGCCCTAGGAGATTAATATATCTAGTAAGAGGGGCTTTTAGGAGACCAATCAAAACCTGATGAGTGTTATCTGGAACTGAGGGGCAAAGGGAGATATCTGATATCTGATATGTGCTGAGCAATCTGAAAATGGGAGCTGGGCTCACAGCCTAAGACAGTGAGGCAGAGAGACAGGCTGAGCTGTTCCCACTTCTCTTGTGAACTAGAGTAGAGGTGGGCCATGTGGAACAGCACCAGCCTGGAGCCCTTTTAAATCTTGCCCAAGGAGACTAACTACCTGGAGTTAGAGGCCAATCTTAATACAAATTTCCAGGCCTAAGCTGAGGGAGGCTTTAACAGCAGATAAGCTTGGACATTTGACTATTACACTGAACACTCTACTAACCCATCAGCAGTATCTGACCAACCACGCTGATCCTTCCCTAAGCTTCCACAACAGTCCACTCTCCTGGTTTTCCTTCTACCTCATGGGCTGCTCATGCTCAGTCTTTTTCACTGAATCCTCCTCCTCAACCCACCCCTGTTGTGGTGCCCCAGGGCTATGTTCTGGGATCTCCTCTCTTCTCTATCTATAGACACTCCAGTATTAATTCCATTCAGTCTTGCAGCTTTAACTCCCACGGATGTTGATGATGCCCAAAATTAGACCTCTTTCCTGAACTCAACTTACATTTCAAACTCAACACCTCCACTTGGAACCAAGTACTCCTTTCAAAATTAATCTCTCTAAAACTGCACTCCTGACAGTCCCCAAAAGCCAGTTCCCCACAGCCTTCCTTTTTGTCAGTTGATGGCAAATCCATCCTCCAGTTAATAGGACAAATATCCTGGAGTCCTTCTTGACTCCTCTCTGTATCTCACATCTAATCCATCAGGGAATTCTATCAAAATGTATCCCAAAATCTATTTGATGACACTAAGCAATTAATATTAACTGTTTTGGGTGTAATAGTGGTATTGTGGTTATGTTTTTTTCAAAGTCTTTTCTTAGAGATGCATACTGAAATATTTACAGATGGTGTCTGAAATTCATTTCAAAATAATGGGGAGCCCGGCCGGGCATGGCTCAGCGGTTGAGCGTCGACCTAGGATCAAGGCGATCGGGGTTCGATTCCCGGCCAGGGCACATGCTCGGGTTGTGGGCTCGATCAATGACTCTCTCATCATTGGTGTTTCTGTCTCTCTCTCTCCCTCTCCTTTCCTCTCTCTGAAATCAATAAAGATATATTTTTAAAAAATAAATAAATAATGGGGAAACTCCTAGGTAAATACCCGAAAGAAATGAAAACATATATCTACACACAAATGCTCATAGCAGCATTACTCATGACAGCCAAAGAGTGGAAACAACCCAAATGTCCATCAACTGATGAAGAAACAAAATCTAGTATGCTCACATGCTACAACATGGACAAATCTTACAAACAGTATGCTAAGAAAAAGAAACAACTCACAAAAGACCACATATTGTATGATCTCATTCATATGAAATGTATAGAATAAGCAAATATATAAAGACAGCTTAGTGGATACTTAGTGGTAGGGGAGATGGAGTGACGGGGTGATAGCTAAAGGCTATAGGGTTTCTTTTTGAAGAAATAAAAATGTTCTGGAATTACTGGTGATGGTTGTAAAACTTCGTGAATATACTAAAAAACAGTGAATTGTATACTTTAAATGGGTGAATTTTGTAGTATGTGGATTGTATCTCAAAGCTGTTACTGAAAATAATAATTAGCCATGAGTTGATAATTATTGAAGCTGGGGTGTGGGTACATGGGATTTAGTATACTATTCTTCCTACTTCTGTACATCTTGGAAATTTTTCATAATAAAATGCTCAAAGCACCATGTCTCTCACTTGGATTACTACAATAACCTCCTAATAGGTCACCCTGTTCCTAACCTTGCTCCCTACAGTTGGCAGAAAAATCAGCCTAAAAAGTAATTCCAATCACATCCCTCCTCTAATCAGACCCCTACTATGGCTCCTCATTGCCCTCCGTTTAAGGCCAAAGTTCCCACAAGTGCCTACAAGATCCTGTACCATCTGATACCCTATTGCTTCCTCTCCAAGTACTTCACTCACTCTGCTCCAGCTATAGTGGTCTCTTTGCTGTTCTTCGAATATACCAGAATGGCCCAATCATCCCCGAGTCACACAAACAGCATGAGGTTGGGTAGACATTAATGGTTTTGCAAAGTGAGCAAACGGAGATACATGAGATAAGATAGCTGCCAAACTCTATTGGGGCCTTTGTAAAGAATTTAACAACCTCAAATGCAGTCAAGTTTGATGAACAGAAAATGTCTCCGAACTAGATGAGTCATTCACAAACTAGGGGTGTGGTCAAAGTCCGCGGCAGCGGAGGAGGGACAAGCGTAAAACAGTCCCGCTCGCTGCCAAGGTAACCTGGGTCCTGCATAGGCCCCGCCTGGGCCAGTGCTCTAGAAGCGGGCGGTAGAAATGGACCCGGGCCCAACAGGAGTAGGAGGCCTGGACGTCTAGGGGAATCTAGGAGGCGGCGGAACGCCCACCGATGGTACCCGGTCTTCCTGTCTTCGGGGAAGAGGACCACACCTGTCAGAGGAATCGATCCGATGTGAGAAGGGCGGGAGCAGCGGGCCGCGAGCGCTCCTCGAGCGCCGTCGCTCCAAGAAGTCCGGACTACGCTGTGCAGCTCTCCCCTTCTCCAGTCGCTGAAATTCCCACTTCCGGCTTCCGGTATCGTAGCTGTGGTATCCGGAAGTAAAATACCCAAGCCCGGCTCCCGCCCAGGGGGCCGGCGAGAGGTGTGAAAGAAGCTGTTCTAGAAAGAAGCCCAAGCCCGCCAGCATGGGCCCGCCCCGCAGTACGCTCCCTAGTGATATGCACCACCCGCTGCTTTTCTTCGCGTCAAACCCACACTCCCTCTCGTCTCTCGGGCTTTGGCATCCAGCTTACGAGCGCTCGGCCGCCCCGCCCCCACCAGGGGAGGAGCCACGACGAGGCAATTTAATAGGGCTGATTTGACCCCAGCCCGCGACCCGTCTGGACCAGGAGGCGGTGCGGTGCCGTAAACAGGGGTCCAGGGGGCGTGGCCACGCCGCCGGCGGATGTGGAGCCCTTCGCTGGGGTGCAGGGCTGCCCGGGTCAGAGGAGAAAGCTGGGTTGTAGGGACGGGGCCGAGTCTGCGATGGATAAGTGAGGGAACACCGCAGAGCTGCACGCGGACCTACTAGGCTTTGGGTACCTCGCACGGCGGCGGCGGGGACAGCAGGCTGCCTGCGGCACTAAAGCCCGCGCAGGTGCTCAAGGGCGGGGCGGGCCAAGAGGAGGGACCTCGCGCTGGGGGCGGGGGGAGGGGAGGGGAGAGAAGGGCAGCTTGGGATGCGCGCGCACTTGCCTGCGCCCCGCCCCCGCGAGGGAGAGGTCCGTGGAGGCCCCGCCCGCGCGCCTCTCCTGAGGCGGTCAGCTCAGATCGGGTGCCCGCCCCCGCTGCTTAAATGGACCGGCGGGTCTCAGCCCCCGGAAACGGCCGGAAACTTCTGGGCTGCCAGCACGACGGGCGGCAGCAGCGAAGTGCAGGTAACAAGGTGGGTGGGTGGATGTCACGCCCGCGGAGGGGCATGCTGCACCGCGAGACCCTTCGATGTGCCAAGTTTGGGAGCTGGGCAAAATCAAAGGGTCTTACCCCTGAGGAGACTGAGACCCTGAAAGGGGCAGGGACTTGCCCGAGTCTCCCAGCTTGGCAGGAGGCGGGCTGGAGCTGCAGGGTCTAACATGCTGCAGCTCATTGTGGAGTTTCCACCTGATTTCCTGAGTGAGATGAACCTAGGCAAGTCGTACGATGCTCCAGCAGGGTTTTACTCAGTACCCCAGAATTGAGGCTCCAGTTGGAATCCACTAGTGTTTTGTGTAATTTTATAATGTACCTGTGAAATAAGGCTGCCTGGGAAGTATGGCCAGAGACCAGAGCCACAAATTTCTAACACCCCCCACCCCCTCCCCTGTTTCTAAGTCCCCCCCCCAGCCATCCTGCCCTCGCCACTCACAGCAAGTGATTTCAATAATCAGACCTCAGCTGGGTGAGAGCCCAAAAGACCCCTCAAGAAAGCTGCCAACTTCTCAATGCTCTTCTGTTCTCCTGCCTTGTCAACAAGTCTTTCTTTTACCAGAGAGCATCATGGCAGAGCAGGTGGCCCTGAGCCGGACCCAGGTGTGTGGGATCCTGCGGGAAGAGCTGTACCAGGGTGATGCCTTCCATCAGTCTGAAACACATATCTTCATCATCATGGGTGCATCGGTGAGTCTCCCCCAGGCCCTGCATCTTAAAATCCAAAGTTAAGAGTGCAACATTGCTTAAGATCCTTTTCTGCTAGGTGCCTGAGCTTTCCCAGCTGACTGTTGTGGAGCCACCTGTGCTCGGCTTAGTTGGGCTCTTCCTCCTGCTCCTGCCTGTGTGCCACTATGACCCCAACCCCACCTGGTGTACAATCACTTCGAGGCATTTCTAAAATCTATGCACAGCCATTGACTGTAAACCCATTTCTGTCTAATTAGCCTTCCTTCTCCCTGGGGAAAACTGAGATGCAGACAGTGGAGGCTATTCGTTCTGTATCTATCTTTTTCAAACCTGTTTGTGACTTGACAAATGTCACAGTCAATTAGCTCCAGAGGCAGAATCTGAGGCCTAATCTCTACCTTGTCTCTCTCTCTCTCCCTGGGGACAAATGCTCAACCTTTCTTTGAACGTTATCTCTTTGCCCAAACTTCCAAGGCCTGCTGAGGAGCCCCATTGCCTAGCCAGTGGCACTGTTGTTTTGCTCTGATAGGAAAGGCCATGACTCCCACACTAACTTCCCCTCCCGGTGTGAAGTGTAGAAAGGAGATTTGCTGGGTGGCAAGATGTGTACAGGGGCTGATGAGCTGAGCTGTCAGAGCTTGATCTAGAAGTAAAAGTGGCCTCCTCTTCATTTTTAACTCTGGTAGTGACCAAGAATCTGCTTAAGCATTGCATGACCGTTTTTGCCCATAACTTATTATATAATCTTGAGCAAGAATTCTACCAAAACTAGTCAGCTCTTGACAGGGTAGGCATTATCTCTCTGCACCTTCCACGTCATGGCCCCCTCAGCTCTGGAGGACCTTGGTTTTTTTGTTTATGTATCATAACATGCTGCTGCTCTTTACAGAGCCTACTCTCTGCCAACTTTGAGATTCTGAGCAGAACTTGGAAAAGTAGAGCCAGAATGCAGGCCAGGAGGCAGAGCTGGGCAGGAGGGCTCTGCTGATGGGAGAAGGGAGGTACACCCTAAGCACTGTCTTCTGACTCCCCATAAGCCCAAATATGAGGAATGCACAGGAGGAGCACACAGGGGAAGGCTTGGCCTGCACCCTGGCCCCAGTCTGATCCCCTTAGAGGAGCTATACTTGTGTTGGCCACCAACCTTAACACCTAGGACTCTGACCATTATGCCCTTTGTCCAGGAAATAATTTGGAAGAAAAAGTAACTCAGGATTATTTCTCCTCCTTTTCCTCATCCCCATACCAGCCAGTCACAGGATGCTGCAACAAGGCATCCCAAACCACAAAAAATGGCTTACGATTCCATGCCCTCAAGTCTTAGATGCTTCATTGAGAGCACCCAGGCTTGCTGTGTGACCTGGGGCAAGTGTCTTCCCTTCTCTGAACCTGTGTTTCCACATAGCAAATGAAGCAAGTGCCAGGGGTCCTCAGGCTCTGCCAAGCTGATTCTGTGACTCCTCACTGCCTTTACCTGTGGCCAGCTTGGGGTTGGGCAACTTTGTTTCTTTGCAATCAGTAGGGTTCCCCTTTGCTCTCCTCTATTCTGGGAGTGACAACCAGAGGCTTCCAGAGCATAAATGGGAAGTACCACTCCAGCAGGGTGGACTAGGGGAGCACAGGGTATCCACCAAAGAAGAGCCTTCTTGTTTCTCCATCTCCTGTTCAAGGGGGCTGAAACAGGGTGGGCTGGCCTCCCATGTTCAGACAGCACCTAGAACAGCTCCCAGAATCAGGCCTCCCATGCTTGCTCCTTCCGTGTAGGAGATAGCCAGGGTAGTACTGTGGGAAATTAGTGAGTTTTGTGTTCATTCATCCAACAAATGGTGATCAAGTGCTTCCTCTGCAGCACAAAGACACAGGCCCCACCCTCTTCCTGGGACTGGTGTGCTGGGGGACCAGTACCCATGGTGAATTAGAACCCAATAAGAATTCAGAGTGGCGCATGTGATAGAAGACACAAACAGGCCCTTGTGTCCCCAGCCCCATCCCTCAAGAGATCTCATAAGGAGAGCCTGCAGAACCAGGACTGGGGGAGCACTCCTTGCAAAGGGAAGAACAAACACAGAGCCTCTAGTGTCTGGTGAACCCCCTGGGGCAGCCTGGGCCCATGTGGCCACCCTCTGCCCCTTCCTCCTCCCTCACCCGCTTACCCAACCCTCAGCTGCACACCCAACTTCCTTCCTGGGAGCATCGTGATGCTGGCTCACGGAGTTACCCAATGGGCTGGGAGCTGCTCTGTTTCCCCTGCTATGTAGCCACTTCCCCCTTCTCAGGATTCTTACCCCCAAGCAGGAAGAGAGTGAAGGTTCTTACTGTCCCAGTCCAGAAAGCTTTGAAATAAAAGAAACCAGTTTCTCCTTACAGACCAGAATGAGGGGAAGAATCTTGGGCCTGGCAGAGCACTTTCTCCCCTATCTGATAGGGCCTTGGTCAGGCTGGAGTGACTCTTCCCTCCAGGGGATGTAGAGAGGAATGAGGGTAAGAGAAAGAGGTAGGACTGGGAATCCACTTAGGCAGGATTGGCTTACTGCATCATTCTCAGTGAGCCCCTCATCTCTCTGGGCCTCAGTCCCCCCACCTGGACCACAAGGGCCATGAGCTCAGTGGGTGCTCAGAGCCCATCCCAGTGACGGGCCTATACAAGGGATGACCTGGCAACCCCGGCCCCTCCTTTTCCTCGGAATGCTTCTGGACTGCCTTCCCCTTGGGCCGATAAGATTCTTGCTGTGTCATGATGATATTGGCACTCCCCCAAAGTCCTGGTGATTCACGAGCCCTAGGGTGGAGTAGGGAGGCCCCTTGTTAGCTTTGCAGCCAAGCCTACCTCAGCAGCTCTAGTTTTCTCACCCCAGTGGCGAGGTCCTTGACCTGAGTGACCCTAGGGGGACAGGATGGCCCGCTCTTCAGGGCCTTGAGCTGGCAACCAACCCCTAGAGTTCTCTGTCACACCTTTTGTCATAAAACCCTCATAGACATCAGCAGTGGTTTGGGCTTATAAGACAGATACTGAAGACAAACCTGGGCGGCAACAGGCAGGTAGTGGCCCCGGTTCCTTTGCCCCAGCCAGGCCAGATACTGGTGGCTGGATATCCCAATCAGGTTCTGCTTCTCCAGATAAGTCACCATGTTCCCAGGCAGCTCCTTCCCTACTGTGGTCCTCAAGCAAAATGAAGAGTGTAGGAAAGATTGCTGCATCTCACCAAGAGCCCCTGTAATTGCTCCACACCCCACACACAGCATGCTTAGATTTGATCAATGTCTTTCCACATTGCTTCTTGCAAAGGAGTTCAGCTCAGGCCAGCAGGGAGGGCAGGCCTCCCCAGTCCAAAGAGAGCAGCTGCCAGGCCCCACACCCACCACTGCCCTGGGTCCTACATCACCTCTTCCTTGGATGACTTGGAGCCCAGCACACCTCTGGTTGCAGGGGCCGAGCAGAACAAGACAAGCAGGTTCTATCGCTAATTAATCCCAAAGGGACCGGCAAGAACAAACAGTTTGGGGTGCGAGGCACTGTGACTCAGCAAACAGGAAACTAGTCCCCTGCCACCAATCCATTGCCTGTAGACTGTCCCAATTCCTCACAGCCTGCTGGAATTTGATGGTAAGCAAACAGTTCCTGCCATGAGGAGCTTGCAGGCTGAGTTTCTGATTGTTTCTCCTGGGGGCTAGTCTCCAGCAAGCCCTCTCTGGAACCAGCAGGGCCAGCATTGAGCCAAGGTGACATAAGCAGAGTCCCCATCTGGCCCCACTGATGGGAGAAGCCAGAGGCAGACACTGACGATTCATTATGAGTAGTGCCGCTGTGGGGGCTAGTGGGCGCTGACATGGAGGGGAAGCTCAAAGCCCAGACTGGGGCTCAGAGTTGGACCTTGAAGGACCAGTGAGGGCAGCCATCTGGTGCAGCTATGGCAGTGCTTCATGTGCAAGGTGGCAGTTACAATAGAGACCCCCTTCCAGAGCATTTAAGAGATCAGTGTGAGCAGTTGGCAGGCTTATACAGATGCACTGACACAGCATACCGTTTTGGGAACTGCCCATTTTGGAAATTTGGGGTCCCAGTGGAGCCTGAAAATGGCCAGTAGACACCTGCTTGTGTGAGCTTAGTGCTCAGCGTACTCTGGGCTGGAAGACACTTGGAGTTGTCCACATGCAGGTCCCCACCTTAAGCCCTGGGTAGAGGTCAGGTCACCCAAGGACATTGGAGACGAAGCAGAGAACAGGAAAAACATGAACATTCAAGGCACCAGGCACCCATGAGCTCTCTCAGAGCCTATAGTCTCAGAAATGGCCTTCCCCCACCACCACCCATAGTAGGGGTTTCCCACCCAGGAGCACCCCCCGGGCCCCCAGTGCCTTCCTAACTGCCTGTCTACAGAGGGATTTTAACCAGGTCAGAATTGTTTTGGCTCCAACAGCACAGGCTCCTTTTTTCTGCCTGGGGCGAATTCAGATCCATCCTAGCCTAGCATGTTCTAACCCCCCCCCCCCCCCCCCCCCCCCCCCGCACACACACCCCACCCCACCCTATTGTTTGGCCACGCTCAGTGGAGCATGGGTCGTGCCCAGGCCTGTCCTGTGCCTCAATTACAGGGCAAGCAGATGAAAGGGCTCTCTGCTCTGTTCTCCAGTGGCCAGTGACGATCCTCGCCTCTTCCTCTTCCAGCTGGAGGGAAGAATTCAGTTGTCAGCTTACAAGATTAAAGCACGTTAGAATGGCTACAGCGACTAAACTAGAGCTTGGGGAGAAGGAACTTTATGATTCTTTCTAATAAGTCTCCTGTCAAATTTGTGGGATTCACCATATTGTTGCTCACAGTTGCCGTGTGTTACACCCTTGCTTTTATTTTGGAAGTTGACCGAATAGCTCTATGAACGGCCATTGTCCATTGCCCAGCTCCCACAATGTTCTGCCATCTTGCTTTACCCACTCTCTGCCCTCTGCTAAATTCTTGTGTTTTTTTTCAGTCTTGTTCTTTTTTTAGGCAAAATCTGTGCATATTGAAATACACAAATCTTAACTGTACAATTGGCTACAAATCTTTATGACAATATAGGACGTGTCCATCTATCCAGAAAATTCTTGGATGGCCTTCCCAGTCATTCCACCCCGTGCTCCAGACAACCACTGATGTAATTTCTATCACAGTAGACTAGTTTTTACCTATTCTAGAGGTTCATTTAAGTGAACTCATAGAGTAATTTGGCTCAGCATAATATTCTTGAGATTTGCCTGTGTTGGGTGGGTGGATCACTAGCTCATTGCTTATTGTCGTTGAGTAGTATCCCATTGAATGAATATACAGCTTGCCCATCCACCTGTTGATCGATTTGACCATTTGGGTTGTTTCCAGCTTGTGGATATTATAAATTAAGGCTGCTGTGAACATGCATGTACGAGCATTTGCTCCACATCCTGTCCATCACTTGGTGGTGTCAATCTTTTGGATTACAGCCAATTCTAATGGGTGTGAAGTGGTATGTCATTGTGGTTAATTTGCATTTTTCTGACAACTGATGACCTTGAACACTTTCTCACATTTTTATTAGCCATTCATTTCCTTGTAAAGTATCTGATCAAGTCTTTTACCCATTTTTAACTGGGTGGTTTTCTTATTTTATTGCAGGAGTGGCTTATACATTCTGGATATAAATAAATTGGGTGAATATTTTCTCCCAGCCTATGGCTTATCTATTCTTCTTAATAGTGTCTTATGGACAGGAGTTTTTAATTTTGATGAAGCCTTAATTTATCAGCTTTTTACTGGTTATTGTCTTCTTTTTCCTATCTAAGAAATCTTTGCTTGCTCTCGTCTATTGATTTATTTAATCTAGCAACCTTGCTAAACTATCATTAACTATAATAATTGATCTGTAGCTTGGTTTGAGGTGGTTTTGTTTTAATAGACAGACTGTAACATCCATTTTTCGTTTTCTTTCTCATCCTTACACCATTCTCATTCTTGCACCTTGCTGAGCTGGCTAGGGCCTCTAGCTGGTCATTGACAAAAGAGCCAACAGAGGCACTCTTCTTGCTCTTGGTTGTTTAAAGGGGATTATCTCAGCGTTTTCCCATTATGTATGTTTGTGAGGTTTTATAGGTGCCCTTTATCAAGTTAAGTAAGGAAGTTCCCTTTTGTTCCTAATTTGATAAGAGTTCTTATCATGGTAGATGTTGAATTCTCTAGAACACTTTATCTACATCTGGTGAGGTTAGCAAGGTTCCTTATATCTTTTTCCTTCAATCTGTTAATGAGGTGAATTTCAGTGATTTTTGCTTTTTAGTACCAAGGTAACCTTTTGTTTCTAGGATGCCCCCCAACTTGGTTCTAACACATTACATTTTCAACATTGCAGGATTGGGTTTGCTGATGGATTTTTTTGCATGACTTTACATCTGTATCTGTGGATGTGAATGAGATGGTCTGAGGGGTTCCCATGTGCCTTCAGCATAGATCTCATCACCAAGCATCTGGAGGCCCCATAAAGTGGCTCAAGGAGTGCTCCCCATTCTTTTTGCCTCAGGCTGGAGCTCTCTCTTCTAGGCATTGTGGTAGAACCCACTGGCAAAGATTCCTGTGCCAGGGTCAGAGCTGTTATTGTATTGTGGGAAGGTTTAGTGACCACAATCCTATTTCCTTAATGACCATTGCCCACTCAGGTCCCTCATTCCATTTTGGTAGGTTGGATTTTTCTAGAAATTTGTCCATTTCATCTAAGTTGTCAGACGTGGAATAAAGGTGTTCATAAAACCCTCTTCTGCCCGGCTGGGCGTGGCTCAGCGGTTGAGCGTCGACCTAGGATCCAGGCGATCAGGGTTCGATTCCTGGTCAGGGCACATGCCCGGGTTGTGGGCTCGATCAATGATTCTCTCATCATTGATGTTTCTTCCCCTCTCTCTCCCTCTCCTTTCCTCTCTCTGAAATCAATAAAGGTATATATTTTTTTAAATAATAATAATGAAACCCTCTTCTGTGTTGCCTGACTGTAATTTTGTCCCATTTCACTCCTAATTCTTGGCACCTTTTAAAAAGCAATCTTACCCAGCCGGGCGTGGCTCAGCGGTTGAGCGTCAACCTAGGATCTACGAGATCGAGGTTCAGTTCCTGGTCAGGGCACATGCCCGGGTTGCGGGCTCAACCCTCAATGACTGTCTCATCATTGGTGTTTCTATCTCTCTCTCCCTCTCCTTTCCTCTCTCTGAAATCAATAAAAAGATATAGATATAAAACAATGCCTTTAAAAATAATAAATAAATAGCAATCTTGCCTTAGCCGGTTTGGCTCAGTGGTTAGAGCGTCAGCCCTCAGACTGAAGGGTCCCTGGTTCGATTCCAGCCAAGGGCATGTACCTGAGTTGCAGGCTTGATCCCCAGCCCTGGTCAGGGCTCGTGCGGGAGGCAACCAATAGATGTGTCTCTCTCACATTGATGTTTCCCTCCCTCTCACTCTCCTTTCAATCCTCTCTGAAAAGCAATGGAAAAAATATCCTTGGGTCAGGATTTAAAAAAATAAATAAAAATTAAAAGATTTAATAAATAAAAAGCAATCTTGCCAGAGAGTTGTCTGTTTCTTATTAGTCCTTTTCGACCACCAGGTTTTGGCTTTGTTCGTCTTTTGTTTTCCATTTTATTAATTTTTCAGTATTTCCAGCTTTGTTAAAAATTCTACTGTCCTTGCCCTGGCTGATGTGGCTCAGTTGGTTGGAGAGTTGTCTTGTGTACCAAAAGGTCGTGGGTTCAATTCCCAATCAGGGTACATGACTAGGTTGCAAGTTTGATCCCTGGTTGGGGCATGTGTGGGAGACAGTCAATTGATGTTTCTCACATCAATGTGTTTCCCTCTCCTCCTCCCCCCCTTCTCCCCCTCCCCCTCCCTCCCTCTCTTCCTCCCTTCCCCTCTCTCTAAAAACCAGTGAAAATGTCCTCAGGTGAGGATTTTTTTTTTTTTTTTAACTCTACTGTCCTTTATCTGATTTTTTAAATTGAATGCTTACCTGATTAGTTTCGAGTCATTCTTTTTTTTGCCAACATAAGCGCTTAAGGCCACATCTCACAAGTTGGTTTTTTTTAAATATGCTTTTATTGATTTCAGAGAGAGGAAGGGAGAGGGACAGATAGAAACATCAATGATGAGAGAGAATCATTGATCAGCTGCCTCCTGCACTCCCCCCACTGGGGATCCAGCCTGCATGTGCCCTGACCAGGAATGGAACTGTGACCTCCTAGTTCATACGTCGACGCCCAACCACTGAGCCATGCCAGCCAGGCTATATCTCACTAGTTTTGATTTATGCTGCTTCCATTGCCATTTGGTTCTAGTGAATGGAGTTTTTAGGTTTCCTTCTTCAGCCTGTGAGCTGTTTAAAAGTGGACTTTTTGGTTTGGGTTTGATTCCACTTGCTTGCACTGAGACCAGAGATCATAGTCTCTGTGATTGCAGGGTGGCCAGGTTGGTCGTGGTGCCTCCTGGCCAGCACAAGGTCCGTCCACCTCAAGGTAGCTCCTGCAATATGTGGGCACTGTTAGTTCAGGATCAGAGTAAAGGGCTAGCACAGACTCTAATTCACGCTCCTCCGACAGGAGCAAGACAGGTATACTTGTGGTTGAGTGGTGACCGTGAGCGAGTACCCAGGTCTCCAAGTGGCGATACAATCTAGGTCATGTCCCTAGCTTCTCTTAACCATGTCTGTTCCCTCTGCCACAGGGTGACCTGGCCAAGAAGAAGATCTACCCCACCATCTGGTAAGCAGCCCCCTCCACTATCCCACTGTCCCACACCCTCCTCACCTTCCCTGCCCTCCCCGCCCTTACCACAGCCATGCTCTGCCCTCAGGTGGCTGTTCCGGGATGGCCTTCTGCCCGAAAACACTTTCATTGTGGGCTATGCCCGTTCCCGCCTCACGGTGGCCGACATCCGCAAGCAGAGCGAGCCTTTCTTCAAAGTGAGTAGCTTCCTTGGCCTCTGAAGGGGGCATCCCCCTATCCCATTCCAGGTTGCCCTTCCCTCCTACTCACACTCTCTGCTTCTCCTCCCCCAGGTCTGGCCCTTCTCTTCCTGTCCTGGCAGATGGTCAGGGCTATGTTAAGGCAGTCGCCTGGGGCAACTCATGCCCAAGCACTTCTTATCCTTGCCCTCCCCATAACCACCCACATCACTCTGCCAAACTGGCACAGAAAACTCTGCTTACCTGCTCCTGCTACTTCCTTTTTTTCCTAAAAACTCCTCTCTCTCTTTTTTTTTTTTAAATCCTCACCCAAGGATATTTTTTTCCATTGCTTTTCAGAGAGAATGAAAGGGAGGGAGAGAAACACTAATGTGAGAGAGACACATCAATTGGTTGCCTCCTGCACGCACCCCGACCAGGGCCGGGGATCAAGCCTGCAACCGAGGTATGTGTCCTTGGCTGGAATCAAACCTGGGGCCCTTCAGTCTGAGGGCTGATGCTGTAACCTCTGAACCAAACAGGCTAAGGCTCTTCTTTTTTTTTAAACATGTCTTTATTGATTTCAGGGAGAGGGGAGGAGAGAGAGAAACATCCGTGATGAAAGAGTCATTGATCGGCTGCCTCCTGCACACCCCTTACTGGGGATCGAGCTTGCAACCCAGGCTTGTGCCCTGACCGGGAATTGAACCCCGATCTCCTGGATCATAGGTTGATGCTCAACCTCTGAGCCACGCCGGCCCGGCTAGGGCTCTTTTTTTAAAAAATATATGTTTTTATTGATTTCAGAGAGAGGAAGGGAAAGGGGGAGAGAGAGAAACATCAGTGATAAAAGAGTCATTGATCGGCTGCCTCCTGCACGCCCCTTACTGGGGATGGAGCCTGAGATCCGGGCATGTGCCCTGACCAGAAATTGAACCATGACCTCCTGGTTCGTAGGTCGACACTCAACCACTAAGCAACACCAGCCAAGCTACTGCCACTTCCTTGATAACAGGAGGAGTGCAGAGTGGGGTGCAGGAACCCTATGAGCCTGAGACCCCTGTTTCCCAGCTCCCTCCCCCTCATGCGGACTCACTGTGCCCCAGGGCTGGGAGATGAAAAAGTCTCTAGACCAGGGAAATCCTACAGATTTGGGTTTCCCCAACACACTGTAGTTTGGCGTAATGACTTCAGAGAAAGAGAGAGAGATCTTTCTCCCGTGTGTTTCTCCCAGATCAAACTTTTCTCTAAATCTGACTTCTGTCTTAGGGCACGAGGTCCCCAAGGGTGACTGTGCCCATCCTGGACCTGGCCTGAGACTGCTAGGCCTCACCTCCTGCAGTGATACATGCTGCCTTGTCCTCCCCCTTGGGTGTGCAAAGCTGATGAAATGGGGGTGAACCCAGTGTGGGGCTAGGCTGGCTGGCTTCCAAAGGAGCCTGCCCTGGCTGCGAGATGAGCAAGGAAGGGCTGACATCCCTGTGTACGTATTTCCCAGGCCACCCCAGAGGAGAAGCCCAAGCTGGAAGAGTTCTTTGCCCGCAACTCCTATGTGGCTGGCCAGTACGATCACACAGCCTCCTTTGAGCACCTCAATAACCACATGAACGCCCTCTGCCAGGGGTCACAGGCCAACCGCCTATTCTACCTGGCTTTGCCCCCTACTGTCTATGAGGCTGTCACCAAGAACATCCGAGAGACCTGCATGAGCGAGACGTAAGGCTTGTCTTTTGCCCTTACTTCCTGTCTCCTTGATGTGCCCTACCTTGGTCTGGCCTTCCGTGGCAGCTGTCTAGGGAGTCTAAAAAAGAAGGATGCCCGTTTGTTCTCTACATGAGTTAGCTCCATGAAGAATGGAATAGGCTGTAAATATAGTAGCTTTCTGACATCCTTACTGAAAATGCTACCACACCTATTTACATTCCAAATCCTAGTGTAGACCCTCATGATTTATCTCACTAGAAATCCAACTATTCCTGGAAGCAGTTCCCAATAGCACTACAAGGTGGCAGTGTGGCTCCATCAAACTACCAGCTGCTGCTGCTTTGAGTTTTTGGCATTTCACAAGGTGGTGGTGGTGCTCCACAAGTATTCCTCTTCCTGGGCTTGGTCACTCGGTAGTTTTCCCAAAGCCACAGCCTTCTCTCTCACTTTGTCTTGGCTTTGAATGCAGAATGCTATGTTAACTCTCAGTGGGGACTAACAAAGAAAGGGACTTTTTCCCATTTTAAAACCCACAGAGATAACTGTGTCCTTGATGTCCCCTCCTCCTGCTCCCCCCCTAGTTCCCAGGCCACTCCTGTCCCTACTCCCTGAGGAGAGGTTACTGGGGAGGTGGAGGTTCTGGCCCCAGCTTCCCAGGGAGGGTGTAGGAGTTACACATCTCTGGGCTCCTGCAGAGGCTGGAACCGCGTCATTGTGGAGAAGCCCTTCGGGAAGGACCTGCAGAGCTCCAACCAGCTGTCCAACCACATCTCCTCCCTGTTCTGCGAGGACCAGATCTACCGCATCGACCACTACCTGGGCAAGGAGATGGTCCAGAACCTCATGGTGCTGAGGTATAGCCAGGGCTGGGTCTGGCGAATGGGGCGGAGGGGACCAGCTCAGGGTTGGGCACTGGGGAGCTTAGCCTGCCCTGCTGCTGCCCCATCGGATGTAACACCAGCCTCTGTCCTGCACTTCCTGCAGGTTTGCCAACAGGATCTTTGGCCCCATCTGGAACCGGGACAATGTCGCCTGTGTCATCCTCACCTTCAAGGAGCCCTTTGGTACTGAGGGCCGTGGGGGCTACTTCGATGAATTTGGGATCATCCGGTGAGAGCCCATTTCCCCTTTCTAGAAGGCCTGTATGGGCATGGGGCACAATCCTGCCTCCCTGCAGGGTCACCTCTCACTATTCTAGGAGATTACTCCTTCCCCACCCCAAAGTTCAAATTCTGCAATGGGAGTGTCTGGTCAGTCAGTGGTAGCCATGAAAGGAGGGTCACTTCCTTGCCTTGAGGGAACCTGGCAGATGCTGAGGATTAGGAAGCAAGTCTCATAACTTGGTGCTCAAAAGCCCCACCTGAGCCCTGGTCAGTGTAGCTCGGTTGGAGTGTCATCCCATACACTGAAAGGTGGCGGGTTCAATTCCCAGTCACAGCATATATCCAGGATGCGGGTTATGATCCCCAGTCTGGGTGCATACGGGAGTCAACCAATTAATGTTTCTCTCACATCAATGTTTCTCCCTCTCCCCCTTCCTCTCCCCTTCTTCTCTCTCTAAAAAAAAAAAAAAAAATCAATAAAAACGTATCCTCTGGTGAGGATTTTTTTTTAAAAAAGTTACACTTGAAGCCCTAGCACCCAAAACCTGGCTGACAGGGAGGGGGCAAAAGGCAGGCTTACTCCTCATACCTTTCTTCCAATGGAAGCCCCTGACTGAGTTCCACCTGCTTCCCTGCCAGGGACGTGATGCAGAACCACCTGCTACAGATGCTGTGTCTGGTGGCCATGGAGAAGCCAGCCTCCACTGATTCGGACGATGTCCGCGATGAGAAGGTGGGTAGAAGTGCACCCTCCTGGTCCTTGCTGCCAGCCCCAGCAACCAGCCCTGAGGAAGGGGTGCCCTGGGCTGGGAATCAGAAGCCCAAGATGTCATGCTGCAGGAACTAGCAGTGACTGCTGTGTGACCAAGGGAAGACCCATTGCCCCTCTAAGCTGCAGCTTCTCCTTCCAGAAAAAATGAGGGTGTTTCTGGGGGCTTTTGGGTCATGTGGCTCCTCACACTCTGTCCCATGCATGGGCCACTCCATCTTTTTACCCGAGGGACCCCTCTCTCCTCACCTCTTCCCAGGTCAAGGTGTTGAAGTGTATCTCAGAGGCGCAGGTGAAAAACATGGTCTTGGGCCAGTATGTGGGGAATCCCAACGGAGAGGGTGAGGCCACCAAAGGGTACCTGGATGACCCCACAGTGCCCCGTGGATCCACCACTGCCACCTTTGCAGCTGTTGTCCTCTATGTGGAGAACGAGAGGTGGGATGGTAGGTGACACGTTCAAGCCTGGCAGGCAGGCTGGCAATCCCTCGTGGAGTTCTTCTCCCCGGGGTCTGACCCACTCAGGGGCAGCGGCTAGCCCACTTGGGATGCTGAAAGAGGGCCAGCAGGGTGGGATATAGCCACCTCACCACACACATGCATGCACACACCCTCTCTCCCCTGCACGCACCTGTCACACACACTCCCTCCCTCTCTCCCTCACACACTGCAAGTGGCCAGAGCTGCTGGCAGAGCCAGTCTTGAGGCCAGCTTTGTTCCTCATCCAGGGGTGCCCTTCATCCTGCGCTGTGGCAAAGCCCTGAACGAGCGTAAGGCCGAGGTGCGCTTGCAGTTCCGCGATGTGGCTGGAGACATCTTCCAGCAGCAGTGCAAGCGTAATGAGCTGGTGATCCGAGTACAGCCCAACGAGGCCGTGTACACCAAGATGATGACCAAGAAGCCTGGCATGTTCTTCAACCCCGAGGAGTCGGAACTGGACCTGACCTATGGCAACAGATACAAGGTGGGAACCCAGCCCTCGGGGGTGGGCCAGGGGGCTCCGAGTACGCCGGCAGCCTCAGCAACACCCTCTCTTGCAGAACGTGAAGCTCCCCGATGCATATGAGCGCCTCATCCTGGATGTCTTCTGTGGGAGCCAGATGCACTTCGTGCGCAGGTGAGGGGGGCCCTGTGCTTGTGTGCAGCAGGGGCTGGGCTCCAGGCAGTAGGGATGGCCTGCACCCTCCCTTTCTCCCTCCACATCCCCACACTCCCCCAAAAACATGGGTGTGTCCCCTCAGTGACGAGCTCCGGGAGGCCTGGCGGATCTTCACACCACTGCTGCACCAGATCGAGCGGGAGAAGCCCCAGCCCATCCCCTACGTTTATGGCAGGTGAGGGGATGGGCATGGCGGGAGGGATGGGAGGACACTGGAGCTTGGGGCTTCCTAAGGCCTCCCCTCTGCCTGTCTCTCTCTTAGCCGAGGTCCAGCAGAAGCAGATGAGCTGATGAAGAGAGTGGGCTTCCAATATGAGGGCACTTACAAGTGGGTGAACCCCCACAAGCTCTAAGCACCAGGCCCCTTCCCATCCCCTGTTTGTTTCTGCCCTTCCCACTGCCTGACCCCACTTCGGGAGGACTTCGGGACCATAGGCCTCAGCTTCACATTCCTGGCCCCGGGCCCAGCTACATTCCTCAACCACCAACCCTCAACATTTGCGCTGTGACCATCCCCAGCTGCCACTGGCCCCACCTGAGCCAGCTTCTGTCTATGGGACTGAGCCCCAGTGGAAGGAAGAAAAGTGGCCCTTCCTTTTGTCCCAGGCACCTCAGCCTAGGACAGCAGTTAGGGACAAGGGGGAGGATCAGTGGGTGGGCCTTACTGGGCCAGTGGCCGACCCACACCCCCACTGGCTATGGGCAAAGGGAGCCAGCATGTCCCACTCAGGGCACTGTACATTCCTGATCACCTGCTGGAGGGGACTTCCATGCTGCCCAGCAATCGCCCATGTTTTGGGCCCCCGGAATGTCCCTCTGCCCCGCCAGGCCAAGTCTACACTCCATGGCCCACCCCACCCACAGGTGCCCCCCTTGCTACTAGAAAAGCAGAAGCAGCAGGTGGGATGTCCCACCTCAGCCCCCTGCCATTAAATCCATAAACAGACCCACCTGTCCTCTGGTTGTTTCCTTCCTCCCACCTGTGGCCATGAAGGAGGTTACGTGCACATGGGGCCAGCCCACCTGGTGGAGTCCTCCTGGCCACACCCTCTCCCTGTCACCCACTTTCTACCACTGGCTAGGCTGGGAACCTGGACATCCTTCACCCCTGACCCTGTGTCCCATCATGACCCAGTCCTGCATCCTAGCACCTCCAGAGTCCCCCTCACCTCTGTACCTTCATCCTGTCTCACTCCATGGGATATAAGGATAGATCGAGTTCTTTTCACCTTCCACCAAAATGCTTCACTGCACATGCTGCCCACATAGACCTCCACCCTGACAGTGTTCCTGCCCCAGCCAGGTCACCTCAGGGAAGGTGGGGGCGATTTGCACACATCGCCAGCCCATAAAAGTGAGAAGTATTTAGGAAGGAAAGGCAACAGGATCTTGTGACTAACATCAGATGCCGAGAGGGAGTGGATAGTCCAGGCAGGCACCACAGCTTGGCCACTCTGAGGCAGACAGCTGTGGCCCTGAGGTCATGGAGTCTCTGCTTGTATTTGTTCCCCGGGGCCACCATAACAAAACAGCATGCATCATAGGCTTAAGACAACTTATTTATCTTGTCACAGTTCTGGAAGCCAGAAGTCTGAAATCGAGGAGTGAGCAGGGCTGCACTGCCTCCAAGGCTCTGCGGGAGGGTCCTCCTTGTTAGTTTCTGGTGGTGGCCGGCATTCCTTGGCTTGTAGACACATCATTGTCTGCCTCCGTCTTCAAAGAACACCCCCCCCCCACCCCGTGTATCTGTCTCCCTGGTTTTTTTTATAAGAACAATCATGTTGGATTAGGGGTCATCATATTCCAGTGTGACCTCAACCTAACTTACCTTGATTACCTCTACAGACACCCCCTTTTTATTTTATTTTATTTTTTTAATGTATCTTTTATTGATTTCAGAGAGAGGAAAGGAGAGGGAGAGAGAGAGAAACATCAATGATGAGAGAGTCATTGATCAGCTGCCTCCTGCACACCCCCAACTGGGGAACGAGCCCGCAACCGGGGCATGTGCCCTGACCGAGAATCAAACCCCAATCTCCTGGATCCTAGGTCCATGCTCAACTGCTGAGCCACGCCCAGCTGCTCCCCCCCCCTTTTTTTTTTCTTTTTAAATCCTCACCCGAGGACATTTTTTCCATTGCTTTTCAGAGTGGGGGGAGGGGACATCGATGTGAGAGAGACATCAATTGGTTGCTTCCCACATGGAGCCTGTAACCAAGGTACATGCCCTTGGCTGGAATTGAACCTGGGACCCCTCAGTCCTCGGGCCAATGCTCTAACCACTGAGAAAACCAGCTAGGGCAACACCCCATTTTTTAATAAGGCCACATTCCGAAGTTCCAGGTAGACACAGAGTTGGGGGGACACTGTTCAACCCAGTATACTCTCAACAAAGGTAGCACCCCTTGCACGTCTATCCCCCCTCTTCCCAGGCTCCTCTCAGCTGAGCACTGGGGAGATGTCAGGAACCAGCACTGTGGTCCCTGCATTCATGAGCCTGGGTTCTGTTGGATGAAAAAGAACAAATGATCAGATGTGGTGGGTGATAAGTTTTCTGGAGGGAACAAACCAGCAACCCAGGAAATGACCAGGGTTGGAAAGCTCCAGTCCCAGGGAGGTGAGGACACTCACTGGGGTCCTGCAGTTGACAGGGCTCAGTGTTACAGGATGGGGAAGGCCCTCAGGCTGTTAGCAAGAGCTTGGCCCCCACGGCTCCTCCCTCCAGCTTGGCCTATGTTCCCTCTGCCCCCTACCCCTGCTTGGGAAGGCAATTACGCAGGGCTTTTTCCCCAGCCATCCTTGGCCTGCCATTGAAAGCCAGCTGTTCTTACTCCTGCACTATCCCCCTGGGCTGGGATGGCAGCAATTGGGAGTCCAGTGCAGTTCAACAGGTGGAGCACCAGGTAAGAGGGATGAGCTGAGGCTCCCACCCAGGTCTCTGCAAAACCAATATATAGATGAAGAAATTCAGATTATGGGTTGGCCTGTTCCCATCCCATAAACTAGGATGGCACATCACACACACATTCACACTATATACACAACTATCCCTGGGCACTATTCCTCCTCTCCCCATCTCCTGTAACCAGGGCAGATGGCATCTCCAGGATATGGGAGGAGGGACATCAAGTTCACCTGAATTTTTTTCTTAATAGGAGAAAAGGGAGTTTTATGGGGCAGGGATAAGTCACAGGCTCCTAAGGTGACTTTTCAAAGCTGTGGATTTCATGGTCCCTTCTAGCCCAGGTCCATGCAGAGCACCTGAGAAGGCTCCATGTGGATAGGATTAGAGACCAGGCTTTGGCCAGAGGACCATGGGCTTTGTCCTGTGGCCTGGAGAAGGGGCAACGAGGCCAGCCTAGGGACTCAGGTTCCCTGTAGCCTGTGGGCTCCAGTGTGGCTACAGAGGGCCTTACCCTTGACTCTGAGGTGCAGCCACATGGCTGTGATGGGGGCAGAGGAGGCCCTTTTGCAAAGGCCCAGGGTGACAGCAGTGGACCCCCAGAATGATGCAAAGCCTGTCCCTGAAGACGCAGCCACACTTTCCCCATGCTTACCACCAGAGGGCGCTGTCCTGCCTGCTCCCCGAGTAGACCTCTAAATCCCCACCTACCCTCGCCTGCAGTCCTGAAACTTCAAATCCTCAAAATAGGGACCTGAAGAGGACATCAAACTCCTGGGGGAAGGCTGAGAGCAAATAAAGGCACGGGCCCTTCCTGACCCCAAGGGAGTCTTCATGCTCAGAGCCCTTCCACAGAGCCCACCAGAAGTTTACAGACTTTAGGGGATCAAGCGGAGCTGTGTGCTAGGGATAGTCCTCCCAGATCCCCAGGGGAAGGTGCTGGCATGGCATCACCGAGGGGGACACTCCCAGAAGTGTAGGATGATCCAAGTAGGGACAGCAGCAGGAGCCTGAAGTGGAGGAGGGACCCAGCTCCTCCCAGGCCCCCAGCACATGACGACTGTGTGTGAGCAGGGTGGAAAGACTGTGGGGACCTCCTGATCTGATCCTGCTCTGAATGTCTCCATTGTGACAAAAGCATGAGGGCCAGGTGAAGGCAACCAATTGACACCTCAGATCTGGGTGCTACACTGGGGCATAGATGTAAGGACCCTGGTGAGGATACTCAACTGTGACCTGACTTCTGGGTGCCTATGAAGGATAAATAGGTGAAAGCCCTGATGAGGGCAGTTGACGGTCATCTCAGCTCTAGGAGCCTGCAATCGGGAAGAGGCATGAGGTCCCAGGTAAAGACATTCAGCTGTTACCTGCAGTCTGGGTACCTACAATGAGACACAAGCATGAGGAATCAAGGGAAGACAGTCAACTTACCACCTCATCTCTGGGTGAATTCATTCTGACACAGACCTTAGGGCCTCACTGAATTGAGTCAAATGTCACCTCAGCTCTGGGGTCTTACAATGTGGAACAGATGACAGACCTGGTAATGAGAGATAGTTGTCACTCATATCTGTGTGCTTACACTGGGGCAGATACAACAGGTCTCAGGTGAGGAAAGATACCTGTCACCTCAGCTCTGGGTAGTGACTTTGGTGCTGAGATATAAGGGCTTTCAACTGGCACTGAATTCCTACACTGGGACAAAGCAGTAGGGCCATGTGAGGACAGCCAACAGTTCCTTCAGCTCTGGTGCCTACACTGGGGAAGAGGCATAACACTGGGTCCAGGTTTTGACATTGAACTAATATTTAACTTCTGGATGCCTAAACTAGGGTGAGGCTTATGGGCTCATGAGTGAAGAGTCACCTTTCACATCAGCTCTTTTTTTTAATTGACGAGAGAAACATCAATTTGTTGTTCCACCCATTTATGCATTCATTGGTTGCTTCTTGTATGTGGCCTGATGGGAGATTAAACCTGCAACCTTGACGCATCGGGACAATGCCAATTTAGCTACCCAGCCAGGGCTCACATCAGCTCTTGATGCCTAGCCTCTGGTAGAGGCATGAGGGACAGATGAGGGTATTCAACTATTACCTCAGATCTGGGTCCCTACTCTGAGGCCAAGCATGAGGATCCAAGACACAACAACACACAAGTAACCCTTCAGTGATGGGAGCTACCCTGGGGAAGACATAAGAGCACTCAAATGTCACCTCAGCTCTGTGTAGCTACACAAGTCAGAGACATTAGAGCCCAGGTGATAGCATCAACAGAAAGCCCAGATATTGATATTTACACCAAAAAGGAGAATGAGGGACTAGGTAGAGACATAAGGGCCCAACTGCAGACCATCAACTATCACTTCACACTGTGTGCCTGCACATGAGGTCCAGGTGAAGACAGTCAACTGAAAGCACAAATCTTGGTGCCTACATTGGAAAGGGGAATGAGGGACCACTGAGGTGATTCAACTGTCACTTCAGCTTTGGGTCATTAAACATAGGCAGAGACATGAAGGACTAGATGAGGACAGTCAACTGTCACTTCAGCTCTGGGTGCCTACTCTGGGATAGAGGCAGGAGGTACCTGCACTGGGGCAGAAGCACACAGGGCCACATGATTATCATCAACTGACAACTCAGTGGTCGGTGTCCACACTGAGAGAAGGGAAAGAGGGACCAGTTAATGGTATCAACTGCCACCTCAAGTCTGGGTGCCTATACTGGGACAAGAGGACCCAGGGTAAAACAGTCAGTTGGCACCTTAGCTATGGGAGCTACACTGGGACACAAGCAGGAGGGCCCAGAGGAAACATTCTCTGCCACTTCATCCTGGTTGCTTGTACTGGGGCAGGGACATGAGGGCCTGTAACATGAGGGTCTAATCCTTTCTATGTTCCCATCGAAAAACAGTCCCAGAGGAAATAAGGAACTTGCACAAGGCTGCCTACCTCTTGGGGCACAACAGACCTGGAATTGAATCCAAGGTTTCTGGCCCATCATTCATGTGGTGCACCTAGGGATGGTGGATGTGCCTCTGGACCCTCAACGTTTCCAAAATACTTGCTGTGAGTAAGATGTAAACACTGTCCTCTAAGAATGACCAGCCTGGCAGATGCCCCAAGCCTGGCTGTCAGCCCAGGAGTGTAAGAGAGAACTTCCTCTAATGGACATCACAACTACAGGCATTGCAGAAAAGACCATTGAGGAGGGCATGGTGCCCAAGGTTCAGCACCCACAAATATATGCAAGTTTGGCAAATGGCCACCATTATCCCTAATCCCAAATTCCATGACAAAATCCAAAATACCCCTGACTGCAGTAGCAGTGTCCTAAAACCGATTACCTTGATCTTGTTAAGGAGAATGAGAGAGTGTTGTGTATGCCAGTGTAGAAGCTACTGGATTCTAACCAGAGGTCTCTCACTGCCTAGCTGTATAAGATTTCTCTGTATTTTGGACTCTTTCCTTAGGAATGTTCCTGTAGTGAGGTCACTGGGTCAAAGGGCATGGATTTTCTATGGTTCCATGCCACCTAGCTGCTGCCCTCCAGAAGGATGTCCTGCTGACAGGGGTGGCCCCAGCTCTCCCAGTGCAGTAGTGATCAAGATGCACTGGGTGATGTCAAGGACACCCTCCTGAAAGCGGCCAGAAGAGCAGTCAGGAGTTTTCCCCTCCCATCAGTGGAGCGATATGGAAGACAGTGTGAATGCGCTTCCACCTAGAAATCAGACTGAGAGGGAAGGCATCGGAAGGCTGAGCCTCCTTGTCTCTGGCTCGTCCCATTCTGGTGTTTTCGCCTGTATACTCTTCTGTACCTCAGTGTTTCTAAAAGGCACATATATCAACTTTGAAAGGATTTCGAATTACGCCCCCAGATCCATTCGCCTCTTCCTAGGCTTCAGAAATCCGACCGCAGGGCACCAGCGTAGCCCCAGCACTCCAAGCCTGGGAAGCTGGAATTTCCCACCAAATGGGAGTCTGATGGAAGACTTTGGGGGCGGAGCACACGCGGGGACAGCGGCGGGGCTGGATAGAGCTCCTGCCGTATGGGGTACCCAGTGGCTCTTCTGGAGAGCGAATCAGAGGCGGGGCCCCTCTCAACCGGTGGCGGGAGCAAATGGCAGAGGCGGGCCTGCGGGCGGGGCTGCGCCGGGCTAGGGGCTGGGCCTCCGCTGCTTTCCACCCCCACCCCCCCACCTGGCGGCCTAGAGGCGAAGCCCTAGCCCAAAGTGGGGGTGGGGCCTGCGGGCTGTGGCTCCGCCCCGGGCCGCCATTGCCAGGCCGCGCGGCTTGGCTGCCTAAGCTCTTTCCTTTCGCTGAGCAGGGCGGGGTGGCCGACCTGACAGGGCTGCCCCCGACTGAGGTCGCATCTCCCCACAGCTAGGCAAGTCTCCGGTTGGCCCAGTTCACGTCACCGGCCCCGGGCTTGGAGGGGCGGCCTGAGCTCGGGGCCTCCCACGGGAGGGGCCCGCGTCAGAGAGAACCACTTTCATTTGCATCTCAGAGGCTCGATCGACCTTGAGCCAACGCGTTTCCGAGGCCCCTCCTGTCCCAACAGAGCTTCTCTCCGCGTTCCCCAGGAGCCCGGCCTGGAGGTTGGACGAACAAGTTAGTACACCGATCGCGCCCGTCCCGCAGCAAGGGCCCAGCACTGGCTCATCCCTGATCCCCACCCAAACCTGCTCTTCTGCTTTGTTGCCTCCAGAGTGCACGGTTCACCTGCTGGCGGCCTCAACCCAACCGGAGAAGTGGACATGAGGTTGGCAGGTGGGTGGCTTCCTCAGTGAGCAGGAGGAAGTTGGAAAGGGGGCCTGGCTAGAGGCCCAGGTGTCCAGAGGTCTGTGTCTGGAGGGGCCAAGGGGTACCACTGGGTTTGCTTTTAGAAACGGAGAACTATGCACAAGCATTCATTCTAGGACCTTGAACAGATCCTTTCACTTCTGAGGATTTCAGATCCCCATGTTGTGAGATGAGGATTAGGATAGTGAATTTCTGCCAACTCGGGTAACTGGCTGCTGTTCGGAAAATAAGTTGCCAGAGAGGCTCCAGGGAGCATGGAGGCTAGGTGGACAGGCAGTGGTCTTAAAGGAAAAACTGACCCAAGTGGCTGTGGGGTTGAATGTGAACCTAGTGCTAGCCCTGCTGTTCGCTGGATAATGAAGATGAAGGTGGATTAGGGAGTGGCAGCTTGGGGGTGGAGAACAGAAGTCAAGAATTGGAGTTTATACCTAAGGTTGCAGGGTTATGAATGTATTCCAGTGGAGCTGGCCAGTGACAAACTGGCTGGGAGGGTGTAGCCTCAAGGTTAGGGCCAAAAAAAAAGAGCCACTGCTGGGGGGGGGGGGGGTTGTAATTCAAGGCCAGAAGTAGATGAGAGCACCTATAGGGAGGGTAGAGGAAGGAGAGTAGAGTATAGGCACAGGAGGCAGCCTGAGACAGAAGCCTGGGAAAGTCTAGCTTTTCAGGGGAGAGTAGAGGAGGAGGATCTAAGCCAGGAGGATGAGGAGTGTCCAGGTAGGGTCAGAGTGTGTTGTCCTGGAAGCCAGCGGAGAAGTGTCTTCAGCAGGAGGGCTTGGGCAGTCAACTGAGAGGTCAAGGAAGATTAGGGCTGACAAGTGACCTGGGGAGTGGACACCAAGAATGTCATGGGTGGCCTTGGAAACAAGTTGTTTTCATGGGGTTATGGAGGCAAGGCCAGATTGGGGTAGGTTGTGAGAGGGTGAGAGGTGAGACTATGGAAAGAGCTAGTGTAGGTGAGTTTGGAGGGACTGATGGGGAAGAGGAAGGGAGGAGAGAGAGATCAGTAACTGTAAGGATGTGATTCTGAATTAGGGCTTTTTTTCCTGTGCTCTCTTATGAGGATGTTGAAAATAGAAGAGAGACAGAGATGGAATGATTTTTGTTACAAGAAACCTGAGCAGGGAGGAGAACTCGGGGTCCAAGTCATAGCAGATGAAGGGACTGGTCTTCAAAAGGCGTAGAGACCTCCTCCTTCACCATAACAGGAGAAAAAGAGGACACGATGGGTGGAACACAAATGTCAGCAGCCTCAGAGGGAGGAAGTTAGGGAGCTCCTGGGGGAGTGCTGGAGCCCTCTTGAGCAGTGAGTTCTGGAAGGCTCCTCCACACCTGCCAGGGAGAAACAAGCTGAGAGCCTTGGAGTTGGAACTTCGTTTCCTCCTTCCACCTGTGAGGAGCTCGACTCCCCCTGTTGCCTTGTGGATGGCCACAGGTCTCCACCTTCCTTTTCTCCAGTCGCTTCTTCCAAGTGGATGGGGAGACCTGGTCATAAGAGGCACTGGGGTTATTTGAAGCTCACTGGGATCTGAGGTGGCCTTGCCTTGTCTGTCTTGCCTCCAGGCCCCCTCCGCATCGTGGCTCTGGTTGTGACTGTGGGTCTCACCTGGATTGTAGTCAGCATCCTCCTGGGTGGACCTGGCAGTGGCTTACCTCGCATCCAGCACCTCTTCACCAGTGAGTGTGGGGCTCTTCCTTGCCTCCCTACGGAGGTCCCCAGGGTGGCCACCTGGGCCTGTGGGCTGAAGCTCAGGGTGGGGGTAGGGGTAACCTGGGTTTTCTTTCTCTTCCTGGAAGGCCACCTCTAGCTGCCCTCAGTCTGTCTCTGGGCATCCAGCACAGCCTTGGGCTAGGAAGTTGCTTTGGCTGGGAAGCCAATCCCCACTGATTAGAATTCTGAGCCCAGTTGGAGTCAGTGGGGCCTAAGTGAGGGGTAGGGGGACTTCTGCTGAACATTGGGGAGGACACCCTGGTTGCTCCCTACAGGCTTTCCACTGAGCTGAGATTCGGGAGGGACTCTACCTTGTCTCTGGTGACAGGTCACCTAAGTACTTTTTACAATATCAATTTACCCTTTTCCTGGAGCAGGGAGCTTTGCACACGAACATCACTTAGACTTGAGCAGGAACATACCAAGGCCTGTCTTAGCCCTTGGTCTCTGAGCCTGCTGCCCCACCACCTTGACTGCATGGTATAGAGCCAGGCTGTCCTGCTGCAGGCCCCAGGAGGCCTCTACACTAACAGAAACAACTCTCTGTACCAACAGGTCCAGAGAACTCAGTGACTGCAGGTAAGGCTCCTGTCACCTCCTTGCTCCTCCTCCGGGCCTGCCCCTCATACTACTTATGTGATACCCTTGCCTGCCCCCAGTTCTCCAGGGTTTCTGTTCTCCATTTCTCTCCCCCAAAACTAGCCAACACAGCCTGCTGGAGCTGCCTGCATGCTGTGAACCTAGAAAACAAGTTACTTGCTTCCAGAATACACTGGTGGGACAGGCATAGGATAGACAGTCCCATTTCAAAAGGGAAATATTGGAAGGAATAAAGGGGTCACTAGTCCCAAGCAAGTCCGAAACCCAGCAGGGCAAATGCCATTAGGTTTCAAGGCCTGAGAAGAATTGTCTGTGGCCCAATGCCCTGTCTTCTGGGCCCTCTGGTGGAGGGGGCAGGGCTCTGGAATGGAGGGGATGGTCTCCTGTGCAATTCATGAGGGTCTAAACTATAGGACAATAGGGTCCTCCAAATCTTTCCTGGGTAACCCCATCTCTATTTCTGGTTTCTGATGACATAGTTGAGTGGATCCATAAGTCACACACCTCAGTTCTTTGGAGAACAGTTGTCTGGCCACATCCTTGGTGTTCTCTCCAAAGCATGCTTTCTCATTTTTTGCAATATGATTAGGTTGAGAATTTCCTAAATCTTCACAGTCTTGTTCCTTTACGCTTAATAATTCCCTTCTCATTTTACTCTTTCCTTCCACATCTTACTGTGAGATGGTTCCAGGGAAACCAGGCCCTGCCCTCAGCACTTTGCTTGGAAATAGTGAAATATCCAAGTTCAGTATTTACAAGTTCTACCTGCCCCAAAACACTAAAACACAATTCAGCCAAGTTCTTTGTCACTTGATGACAAGGATGGCCTTTCCTCTAGTGTCCAATAATGTTCCCCATTTCTGAGATCTCACCAGAACAGACTGTAACATTCACATTTCTGCCAACATTCTGGTCACCATTATATATGTATTCTCCAAGACAATAGATTTCTCTACTGCTCTTCTCTCTTTCTGAGCCCTTACCACAATCACCTTTAATGTCTACATTTCTACTAATAGTCTCTTCAAGGCATCCTAGGTCTTTTCTAACATGCACCTCAAAATTCTCCAGTTTCTATCCATTACTCAGTTCCAAAGCCATGTCCACATTTTTAGGGATTTTTTTATAGTAGCACTTCCTGGGATCAAAATCTGTGTCAATTTCCTGGCACTGCCATACCCTCTGGAGGCTCTAGGGGAGGATACTTCCTGCCTCTTCCAGCTTCTGGTGGCCCCAATTGTTCCTTGGCTCGTGGCCACATCATTCCAGTCTCTGCCTCTGTCTTCATGTGTCTGTGTCTCTGCCTCTGTCTTCATGTGTCTTCTCCTCTGTGTCTGTCTTCTCTTCTGTATCTTATAAGGACACTTGTCATTGGATTTAGGGCCATCCTACTCCAGGATGATCTCATCTTAATGAATTATATCTTCAATGACCCTATTTTCAAATAGGGTGACATTACAAGATACTGGGAGTTAGAACTTCAACAAATCTTTTGTGGGGACACAATACAACCTGTGACAGAGGTTGTCCTCCTCCTGTCCTTCCACTTCTGCCCCATGGGAATCAGGCGCTCTCTGCGTTACTGCTTTCCTGCAGTCTGTTCTGGCTGTGTGCTCATCTGTGCAGTTGCCCTCCCAGCTGCTCTTTCTTTCTCTTCTCTGACCAGTGGAAGAAGAGCCTCCCTGGGATCCCTGCCACCTTGCCCTGAGACCAGCCCCAGCAGATATAGAGTGTCTATGAAAGTGTCCCTGGCCCTAGCTGTTTTCGCTTAGTGGTTAGAGTGTCATTGGCCCGCAGACTGAAGGGTCCTGGGTTTGATTCTGGCCAACAGCACAAACCTCAGTTACAGGCTCAACCCCAGCTCCAGGTCGGGGCTCTTGCAGGAGGCAACCAATCGATGTGTCTCTCATACTTCTCTCTCACTCTTTCTCTCCCCCTCTCCCTTCCACTCTCTCTGAAAAGCAATGGAAAAAATATCCTTGGGTGAGGATTAAAAAAAAAAAGTGTCTCTCGCCTGAGCCATGTCCCCTCTCCCCACTGGTCCCCTGTGGTGTCATCACTCATTCCTCCCTATGGGGTGGTCGTGACCTTCCCCTCTCAGACTTCGGGTGACCCTAGGGCTAGGCCTATGGGTCACCCCTGCTGTCCCTGCCCAGTGCCGCGGGCCAGGAAGTACAAGTGCGGTCTGCCCCAGCCATGTCCTGAGGAACACCTGGCCTTCCGCATGGTCAGCGGGGCTGCCAATGTCATCGGACCCAAGATCTGCCTCGAGGACAAGATGTGAGCTCCTTCCCTTGGGTATAATGAGTGGGATGGGAGAGGGAATGGGTGATTGGAGGCTGGGTCTGCAAGGTCAGGAGAGTGGAGCAGACTGCCACTTGAGGGTTTTCCCCTTGCTAGGCTCATGAGCAGTGTCAAGGACAACGTGGGCCGTGGACTGAACATTGCCCTGGTGAATGGTGAGTTCGCTATGATGTGGGGTCACAGTTTGGTTCAGGAAAGGGGGAACCCTGCTGTGACCTTCTCCACCCCCTCCCCACAAGGAGGGGGCATCTGGATGTTTGTCTTGGCTCTCCCCTTACCTCCCCTCCAGAATTCCTAGGGAGGTAGGGAAGGGGCCTGTGCTCGCTGAAGGCTTCACAGAGAAGTGACTTAATGAACAAAAGCATGGTAGCAATAAAGAATTGGAAGTTTGCAGGAGTTTGAAGCATGCTTTGTTGGGAACCCCTGGGGGACCTCAAATGCCAGACAGAAGCTCTGCAGCCTTGAGTGGGTCACAGCTGTCTGAACAAGGGGCACAGTTGGCATGAATATGCAGGGATATTTGAAAAGTTCCCAGAAGGGCTGCACCCAGTGGCCATGCCATGTTGTGAGCCTGGTCTGGGAGGACTGAGGTGATAGGGTGGAATTGCCCTGGTGGCTTGCCCAGCAAGATCCTGATCCTCCCTTCTAACCCAGGAGTTAGCGGTGAGCTCATTGAGGCCCGGGCCTTCGACATGTGGGCAGGAGGTGAGTGGCTGCCATGCCCCCCTTTTTTGACTGTGCAGCAGAATGACTGGGTATCCTTCTCCTGAAACACTGCTTTCCCTGTCCATTTGCTGGGGGCTTCTCAAGCACTTCCCTGGGTTCAGAAAAGGCAGGGGGAGGAACAGGTATGTGGTCATGGGGAGTGCCTTGGCTTCTTACACCAGTTACACCCTTAGTAGGATGTGTCCCTGGCCTGATCCCTACTTTAAGTGTACTCACTTGGAGAACAGGGGTTGGTGGGAGAGGGATGCTCAGTGATGTCTGATGTTTCATGTTCGATGGGACCTGTGCCCCCAGATGTCAACGAGCTACTGAAGTTTATTCGGCCACTGCATGAAGGCACCCTGGTGTTCGTAGCATCTTACGATGACCCAGCCACCAAGTAAGTGATTGCCCAGGCCAGCTTCAGCCTTCCCCTCCTATGGCGACAGCTCACATCTTTTCCTTCTGTGTGGCAGGATGAATGAAGAAACCAGAAAGCTTTTCAGCGATCTGGGCAGCAAGAATGTCAAGGACCTGGCCTTCCGGGACAGCTGGGTGTTTGTAGGGGCCAAGGGTGTGCAGAACAAGAGCCCCTTTGAGCAGGTATGAGTGGAGAGCCTGGTACCTCCGATTCCCAGCCCAGGGCAGGTGGCCTGGTCTTTCTACCTGCATCTCATGAGGTCCCCTTCTGTTCATGCTGCAGCCTTTCCTAAATTTTGCCCCTGCACCCCCACCTTGGACAGCCCCAGCCCCTTCCCAGTCTGCCCATGGAGGGGCAGTAATTTTGATCTTCCCTGTCCTGTATGGATTTCACCCTAAAGGGTCTTTAAGTGGCATAGCTTTCACACAGGCAAGACTCACAACTAAGAAACTTCCCTCCCAAACATCTTCAAGATGTTTGGTCCTGTCCCATCCTCCCAAAACCTAAAATCCCTATTCACACTGCACACCCTTCTCCCACCAGTGCTGACTGCCATCTGCTTCTCTGGGGCCACATGTCAGACCTTGTTTGAGGGGCGGGTAAACCCCAGGTGCCATCCTCATCTTTGGGAGGCTCCCAACTCTGTGAAAGCCATGGTATCCCCAAGTCCTGTCCCCACAGCAGGACAAGATAAACAGGCTATTTCAGTAGTTTCTGGAAAAGAAACCAAAAGAGCAACTTAGCCCCCAGAGAAGAAACACCCCCCCTGACCTTGCTCTTCCAGCAGCTCCGTGTGGGCTGGGTGAAGACAGACATACAGACTTCCTCCTTACCTTCCCAGTGTGTGCCAGGCCCACAGAAGTGCAGAGAAGTTGACACCCCCCCCCCTCCCTGCACCTGTGAGGAGGGTATGCCAATGCAGCTATTGCCATTTTTAGATGAGAAAATCAAGGTGCCCTAGGTGGTTTTGCTCAATGGTTAGAGTGTTGTCCCGCAGACTGAAGGGTCCTGGGTTCGATTCTGGTCAAGGGCGGGTATCTCAGTTGCAGGCTCAATCCCCGGCCCCCATCGGGGCGTGTGCAGGAGGCACCCAATCGATGTGCGTCTCTCTCTCAATGTGCATTCGATGTTTCTCTCTCTCTCTCTATCTCTCCCCCTTCCACTCTCTGAAAAGCAATGGAAAAAATATCCTCAGGTGAGGATGGAAAAAAAAAAAAAAAATCAAGGTGCTAGGATGGGAGTGTGTGTGCCGGGGTGCCCTGAGAGTGCATGGTTACTTGACACCAGTGCAAGGGGACTGATAGTTCTGTCTCCTGTACCTGAGGGCTGAGGCTGTGACTTCCTGCCCAACCCCCCCTGCAGCACGTGAAGAACAGTAGGCACACCAATAAGTACGAAGGCTGGCCCGAGGCACTGGAAATGGAAGGCTGCATCCCTAGGAGAACCACAGCCAGCTAGCCAGACAAGCGCAAGGACCAGGCTGAGGGAGGCTGCGTGTGCCCGGCCCCGGAGGAGGCAGCAGCAGTGCCAGCGCAGGGCTGAGTCCTGACCCCATTCCTGGCCAGGAGTGCTCTCTTGCTTCAACACATCAGGGCTCGAAGGTGGTGACCGGTGACCAGTGTGTGACTGGTGGGGGGACTGCAATGGTCAGCCTCATCACACTTTGTCAGGGGAGCCCAGGTACCCATCTCTTTCTTTTCCTAAAGCTGCTTTCCCTAGTCAGCCCCCACCCAATTCCCAAGCATCCCCAGGCACAAGGCCCTGGGTACTTGCCCCTCACTGCACAGCCAGCTGGTTGGGCATCTTCCAGAACCTCTCCGCCCCAGAGCCACTCACTACTCTAAAGGCTAGTCCTGTTTCCAATGATTCCTGCAGCTGTGGTAGGGGACCTGGCTGCCTCCTGCCCCACTCTCTGCAGGAAGGAACCGCCCTACAGCCTGGCTGGCCAGGGCGGTAAGGTAGTAAGCCTGGCCACTGTCCCTAGTGCAGTGGGTGGCGGCTCCTGCAGTTTGTCAGAGGAACCAGCTTCTAGATGGCCTCTTAATAAATTGGTGCCCCCAGTGGAATGAGTGCGTTCAGCACTGAGTCAGGGGTCGTGTTGTCCTGGGATGGGAGGGATGTGTCCTGAAGGCTCAGCCAACCTACCCCCACAGCCTTAGCAAACATCCTTTGTCTCCAAGAATCCTGCCTGGGACATGTCCTACCATTGCTGAGCTGTGACTCAGGCAGTGAGTAGAGCAGCTCCCCAGCTAGTAGCCCCATATCCTTGCTTGGGAGACAGTTCTGCTCTCTGGGGCTGCAGGAAAATCACTGACTCCCTTGGACATAGCACAGGCCTGTAGGGACACAGGTGGGGATTAAAACCAGCCCACAGGTCTCCCCACTACACCCAGCCTCCTTGAGAGCTAGTGTGTCTCCCCACAGCACTCAACTTTAGATGCCTTTGAAATCAGGACTGCAAAGGACAGAGTCATGTGGACTATTTGTCATTTCTCACAGATTAGTTATATTTCCCTTCATTGAACGAGAACCAGCAAGAAACTATCAGGAGTTTTGCTGGAATACCACATCCAGGGGGCAAAGAAGTGGTCTGGAGTCAGAAAAAGAAGAGAAGGCAGTTGGGATTTCCTAGATGGGAGGAATTGGGGCACCAGCCAGGCAGCCTTGAGGGGGCCATGGTGGGGGTGGTAGACTTACAAGTCCTGTTCTGAAGGTGGGCTTCCTGAGCCTCTGCCTTCTAGGAGTTCAGTGCTTCCAGAGTGCGAGCAAAGTGTCAAGAAATAAAAGATTTAAAGAACAGGCAGAAGAGGTGTGAGAGGCTTTGGTTGTGATGCCAGGAAGGGTCAGGGAAGTGGAGACTCAAAGAGGGCCCAGCTTGCTTGCCTAGGAGATGATCATGGAAGCTGACACCCAGCCTAACCCTGTGCCAAGCACTTTACGTGTATTCATTTTTTTATAGACTCTTTTTTTAGTGAGTTTTAGGTTCACAGCAAAGTTGAGCAGAAAGTACAGAGAAAGAGTTCCCACATACATACCCAACCTCCACTGACACGTCATCATCACCCAAAGCCCAAAGTTAACATAAGGGTTCCCTCTTGTGTGGTAGTCTGTTGGTTTGACAAATATATAATGATGTGTATCTACCATTATAGTATCACACATGTATTCATTTTTAAACCTTTTATTATGGAAATTTTCAAAGGTCCCCTAAAGTAGAGAGAATAGTATAAATAAACCCCAACGTACCCATTGGGGCTACTGCAGTAATCAAATGAAATGGAACCTCACTGAAGGTCTGTACTGCAAGGCTGGGAGGTTTGTAGGCTGCACTGTGCCTCTCAACTGCTGTGACTGCCCGACCTTCCCCAAACATTCACCAGATGCCTGCCATGGGCTAGGCAGTTATATGCTGGGAGTGTGACATTGAGCCCCAGTGACAGCTCCCAACTCCTCAGGGGGCTGTGCCCTCACAAGGGGTAGCCAGTCACACAGATGGAAACAGGCCAGCTTTATCCTCCACTTGGCCTCACACAGGCTAGAAGCTGATAGCAGTGTGGAGCACAGCCTGCCCAACTTTCCAAAGTGGAGGTCAAGCTTTATCCTGCAGTCCTCTGCCACGATGTCACCCCACCCACCCAGAGCCCTACCCTTTAGGATTATAACGTCCTCAATTACAAATACCATAATTCCAACTCAAACTGCATAAGCAAAAATAAATAATGACAGGAGGGAGACTTACTGTTTCTGTAACAGACCCCAAAGCCCATGGGTGATACTAGCTCTAATAAAGTCGTCAGGACATGAACTCTCTCCATTTCTTGGCTCTGCTTTTCTCTGTATTTCATTCCTTCTTAAACATACTGTCTCCTCCAGGTAGGGGAAGGCAACCTCAGCCAAAAAAGAGCTCCCACCTTCCCAATAGTTCCAGTACTTGTCCCTGGGGACTCTCATTGGTCCAGACTGGATTATGGGCTTATCCTTGCATCAGTCTGTGTGGCTCTGATTGGCTACACCTGGGCATGTGCCTACCCCAGAGGCCAGCATTGGGGTCATCCACAGACAAACCTTGTGTACCAAGAGTGGAGTAGAGATGGTTCCCCCAAAGGAAATTGAGGTGCTGTGACCTGATGCTAGGTAGGCAATACACTTCCTTGTAAATATCAAATACATCTCATCCTTGTGCTTGTATAAAATATGCTTCCATGCATCCTTATTTATCACATAGTATTCCGGGAGGCCTCTGCCTGGGGAGAAGTTAGGCACTCCTCTCTGGTCACCATTGTGACCCTATTAATAATACGGTGGCAGGTCTCCCATTTGAAGTGCATTTGTGTTATTTTGGCTGTCATTATAATTTGTTCTAGCCTGGCGGGGCAGGGTTCAGTGGTTAAGCATCAGCCTAGGATCCAGGAGATCGCGGTTCAATTCCTGGACACGGCACATGCCTTGGTTGCAGGCTCCATCCCCAGTCAGAGGCATGCAGGAGGCAGCTGATCCATGACTCTCTCATCATTGATGTTTCTGTCTCTCTCTCCTCCCTTCCTCTCTCTGAAATCAATAGTTTTATATATATATATATATATAATTATTATATAGTTATTATATAATATATGTAATATTATATATAACTGTATTATATATATAATATAGTTATTATATATAATATAGTTATTATATATATAAAATCTGTTCTATCTGTTCTCACAGTCCAGATGACTTCTTTTTTGAAACTAGATATCCTTGACTGATTTGTAGAGCCCTTCCTTCTCTTCTGGGGTAAATTATTAATTCCTTAAATTAACTACAAACATTCTCTTGCCTTCAATTTAGCCATCCCTTTTTCCTGCTGAGAAGGCCTCCAAATTCCCTCATGTCAGACACCCCAGCACTATGGCTTTTCAGGGAAGGCTGAAGTGACTGACGATAATGGGGAGCAACCTTCTAACTGCATTTGTTCTCCCTGACTCCTGGCACCAATTCCCATTCAGTTGTAATATAAAAGCACAGGTTTCGGCCTGGCTAGGTGGCTCACTTGGCCCGAGCGTTGTCCCATACGCCAAAAGGTTGCAGGTTTGATCCATGGTTGGGATGACTGATGTTTCTCTCTCACATCAATGTTTCTCTCCCCCTTCCTCCCTAAAAAATCAATAAACATATCCTTGGGCGAGGATAAAAAGAAACAAACAAAAAAATATGCAGGTTTCCTCCAGGAAGGACACACCTTTTAGGTTTTCCTTCCCCTACTCTTCCACCAGAACCATTCCCCTTATCCCTCTGGCCAGCTTTTCCCTGTCCTTAGACAGCCCACTCCCCACCACTTTTGCAAACTGCAGTCCTCAATGCAGCATGTGCCAAGCCAAGCCCTCTCACGTGTGCCAGCCTGCTTACATCAGGACCCCTCAACCCCACTTGAGAGGGGCAGTTTCAAATGTTCTGGGACACCAAGTCCACACATAAATGGCTTATGCTTTACTGGTCCTCTGAGGCTAAAGAACAGCCTAGAGCTATGGCCTTTGAATATTTTTCATCACCCACAAAAATCAAACCCTCTTGAGCATGCAACCCCACCACGTGTATATCTACACGTTTCATATGCACATCGAGCTTTATAAAACAAATACAAATTTTTTAAATGTATTTAAATAAGTTTAATAAAATTTTATTAAAATTATAATTCCCCAGCCAGCATGGCTCAGCAGTTGAGCATCAACCTATGATCAAGGAGATCACGGTTTGATTCCTGGGCAGGGCACATGCCCGGGTTACCGCTCGATTCCCAGTAAGGGGCGTGCAGGAAGCAGCAGGTCAATGACTCTCATCATTGATGTTTCTATCTCTCTCTCTCCCTCTCCCTTCCTCTCTCTGAAATCAATAGACATACTTATTTTTAAAATTATATTTACTTGAAAAAAATTAATAAAAGTAGAGATGATGTAGCTTTTTTAGACATTCTCAACGATGTGTCTTGTGGACCCCTCAGGGCAAGTACCTGCAACTTTAGGGACCAGGGCCTCTATCACAGCTGTGACAAGAGATTCTTCCCAAGCAGTGGGTTGCCACTGACCTGCTGGCAGACTGAATGCAACTGCCCTGCAGCCTTTGGGAACATGCAAATCCCCTTCGGCTCTGCACTTGTCTACTGTCTTCCCAAGTCTTTACACCTTCACCACCGTTTTGCCCATCCTTATGCCATCTATTTGCATTTCTTTTCTGTGAATCCTCTGGACCTTGCTGGTGGAGCCAAATAGTGTTGAAAGATGGACAAGTCCACTGGTGCCAGCAGAGTAAATGCGGCCAGAAGGAAGATGGAACCAGACCGCGCCTGGAACCAGGTGTCCAGGTTGGTCGGACTCGGCCCCCAGACTACAGGGCTGGGCGCCAGGAGAGGGAACGTGGCCAAAACCCTGACCCCAGGCATCCCAGCTGCACTGCTAACAGCTAAGCCTGTGTGTCACTGCCCCAAGAGGTCGCAGAGTGTTTGGGAATGACTGGGGCCCCTACCCGGAACCGGTGGCTCCTGCGACGATCGTAGAAGACTCACGCTGGGTTCGCGCACCGCACGAGACCACACCCAGCAGCGACCAACTGCGAACCGGAAGGTAGCCGGGCGCGCGCGCCAGCGCCAGCTGGTCGCTCCCAGATACGTCACATCCTGTCGGGACGGCCCCAGCCGGGAGAGGTGAGCAGGCTGCCGCTGAGGAGGCGGGGCGGGGCGTCGACGGGACGGAGGCGGAGCTTCGGTGGGCGGGCCTGGCCCTAGAGGGCTGAGCTAGCCGGCGTCCGCTGGCCCGGCCAGCTCTGGCGGCAGGTGAGAGCCTCGGGCGGGAAAGGCGACCTCTGGCCCCGGCTCCGCCCTTACCCTCTCAGGCCAAGCGGCCAGCCCTACGGGGAGGGACCGTCGCTCCGGGTTCATGAGGCCTCGCGCGGCTGTGGGACTGGGGAGTGGCGTGAGGGGCCCACTGGCGCAACCCCGGGACCGCCCGGCTGATCGCCGGCCCGTCAGCTGCGGAGCAGAGCGCGAGCCCTGCAGCGGCGCGCCCCTCCTTCCCTCCCGCGTTCACGCCGGAGCTCTGCTGGTGCCCCTTCCGACAACCTCTAGACTCCCAGGTAGGGAGAAGCCCGGGTCAGCACTGCCAACTGCCCTAACACCGAACACTACCGGTGTGGAAAAAGCTGCCGGCCCGGGGTTCCCTTCCCTGCTTTGGGGTACATCTGCTCAAACTTCCGACCCTTCAAGCAGAAATGGTGTGGGATCTGGGCCAGACCCCTCTTGCAGTGACTCAAAGCCGCCCGCCGTACTGGAAGGACAGGGTGAATGGCCCTTAGCCTCTTCTCCCTTCTGAACTGATTCACGCCACCCCAGTGGTTTCAGTCCCGGGAGCCTTCATCTTTTCCTTATGACTCCTCCACTTTGCTCCTCACATACTCCCTCTGGTTTTCCTGCCCTACTCTCCAGTGGTGGGACACAAGGCTGGACCAAAGCCTCCAGGGTAAGTGACCCAAACTTCAAACCAGCAGAGGCCATGGCATGCCAGGGCTGTAGAGTGGAGACTTAACCACGGATGAGCCTTTTGCTTAACTTGCCCTCTACCCACCCGCTAATTCCCCTGCTCCCCATTCTCAGATGAAGGAGACCAGGGCCAAAGACCAATTGAATATAGAGAGGCAGGGGCCTCTTCCAGGACTGGGGCACTGCAAGGCATGAGGCAACCAACAGTAGTGATGAAAAACCACTGTGTCTCCATCCTGGTTGCCCCAGTTCCAGCAGGTAAGACAATAGGGTGGTGGCCACCCAAATAGATAAATGGAAGGAGGTGAACCTCCTCCTTTCACCCTGAGGTACCCCTAGAAACACTCATTCCTACTGAGAGTTCCAGGCTCTGGTAGGATTGCATGTGGGCATGGGGAAGAGCCCCTCGACTCCAAGCAGAGCCCCACAGGTGTGACACAGTGGCTCTAGGAGCTCAAATTCTAGGACTGCCAGAGTGGAAGCTCTGATAGGAGGAAAAGCCCTATCTAACCCCCTCCTGCTGCTCCCTCCCGCAACTTCCATGGGGAGGGAGAACTTGCATCCCCATAATCTCCATCACACAGTCAGCAGGTAAGGTAGGCCAGATATCCATGGCAACACTGTTTACAAGTGCATGTCAGTGGCAGACATCAGTCCTTGGGACCTTTGGCCTGATGGTTACCCACTGCCCACACCACTGCAGATTGCTTTCTGCCTGACAGATGACACTCAAACGCCGTAACTTGCTCTCTGATGGCCTCTTGGATCTGGCCTGAGCCAGTATTTCCCATCAGCACCCTTTCTTTCCTCAGGCTTGTATCCTTGTCACCCCTGGGCGGCCTTTCAGAGATTTCATCCCAGTTGTGGCATGGCTGTGGACCTGCTATAGCTGTCTTGAAGCTGGTGGAAATCAGGCTAGTGGCAACAGGATTGGGAGTGGCTCTCCCAAATCCCTTGATATCAGGACATCTCTGTAGGGTCACTGTGTTGGGGGCAAGCCCAGGGGAATCAGCAGGTATGGGCAGACTGGAAACTCCCATCTGAGGTGGCTCCTCTGGGTTAGGGATGGCAAGCTTGAGACAATTGTGCTAGGGGATGGGACAGCCAAATGGTATTCAACAGCCAGCACTAGACATTGCTTTTCTGTTCCTAGGTTTGGGGCAGGGGGCCCTGCTGAGTCTCTCAGCAGTGGACTTTCAGGTTACCATACTCCTGGGTTCCCCAAGCTCACCCTCACCAGCCACCTCTCTGTGTCCCTTCTCTCCTCAGAAAGAGCTCTGCCATCAAGGAAGGCAGCACAGGGCGAGGCTCCATCCATGGACACTTCTCAGTACAACCCAAAGGCAACATCGAGGCTGCTCTCCTAAGCCACAGAGTGCCTGGGCACACCACCTTCCAAGAGGAGCCATGGTGTTTAGGAGGGGCAGCTCCCAGCTGAGGTCTGGTGCAGGAGGGGGCAGTGGTTGCACAGGCCCCCTAGGCACGCTCAGGGCTGCCCTGCTGCTTGTGAGCCTGCTGTGGGGGGTCCAGGGAACAGCCATTGCCAACCTCAGCACAGCTCTGGGTTATCCTGGGCCATTGCCAGGGGGCCGCTACTTGAGCATTGGGGATGGCTCTGTGGTGGAGTTTGAGTTCCCAGAGGATAGCGAGGGCGTCATCGTGATCTCGAGCCAGTACCCAGGCCAGAGCAATGGGCCAGGGCCTGGTCCTACACTGAGAGTTACCTCCTTGGACACAGAGGTGCTGACTATCAAGAATGTGAGTGCCATAACCTGGGGCAGTGGGGGTGGCTTCGTGGTAAGCATCCACTCAGGCCTGCCTGGGCTAGCCCCACTCCACATCCAACTAGTGGACCCCCATGAAACTCCACCCGTGCTAATCGAGGAGCGGAAAGATTTCCGCATCAAGGTCTCACCTGCCGAAGACACCACCACCACCGCTGGCACAGACCTGGTCCACTTCTCGGAGAACCCAATACTCTACTTGCTCCTACCTCTTATCTTTGTCAACAAGTGTTCATTTGGGTGCAAAGTAGAGCTTGAGGTTCTGAAGGGGCTCCTGCAGAGCCCCCAGCCCATGCTGCTGGGCCTGTTGGGCCAGTTTCTGGTCATGCCCTTCTATGCGTTCCTGATGGCCAAGGTCTTCATGCTGCCCAAGGCCCTGGCTCTGGGCCTCATCATCACCTGCTCATCACCTGGCGGTGGAGGAAGCTACCTCTTCAGCCTCCTCCTTGGAGGGGATGTCACCCTGGCCATCTCCATGACTTTCATCTCCACAGTGGCTGCCACTGGTTTCCTGCCACTGTCCTCAGCTGTCTATAGCCGTCTGCTCAGCATCCATGAAACACTCCATGTGCCCATCTCCAAGATCCTGGGAAGCCTGCTGTTCATCGCCATCCCCATCGTAGTAGGCGTGTTGATCAAGTCCAAGCTTCCCAAGTTCTCTCAGCTGCTGCTACAGGTCATCAAGCCGTTCAGCTTTGTGTTGCTCCTGGGTGGCCTTTTCCTGGCCTACCGCATGGGGGTTTTCATCCTGGCAGGCGTCAGGCTGCCCATTGTGCTGGTGGGCCTCACCGTGCCCCTGGTTGGCCTCCTGGTGGGCTACTGCCTGGCCACATGCCTGAAGCTGCCAGTGGCCCAGCGACGGACAGTCAGCATTGAGGTAGGGGTGCAGAACAGCGTGCTGGCCTTGGCCATGCTGCAGCTGTCCCTCCGCCGTCTTCAAGCTGACTACGCCTCCCAGGCCCCCTTCATTGTGGCACTGAGCGGCACCTCGGAGATGCTGGCCTTGGTTATTGGGCACTTCATCTATAGCAGCCTGGGCCCAGTTCCCTGAGGCCCCTGGGTCAAGCTTTTGCCACCCCTAGCCCCCACCCTACACCCACTGTCCCCACAGTTCTTGTGTACCAAAGGCCTTTAGTTCTCATGCACTATGCACTCAGAAAAATTTCCAGGCTTATTTTTGTTACTGGTTTTTTATTCTCCAGCTTTCAGTGCCAAAGAGGCCATGCTGAGTTAGGTAGGTGGGCACTGCCCACAAAATATATTTCAATAAAAGAGAGAAGCAAGCTTGGGTCTCTTCCAATCTTTGCCCTTTAGGGCCTGAGGGTGGTGGTACAAGGGTGTTGACTGGGTAGGTGTGGGCCAGGGTGTAGGACTGGCTTGGGTAACACGGTGACCTCTACACAGACTCTCTCTCTCAGCCCTCCTTCTCCACGCATCCCCTCTCTGTGAGTGGTGGGCCTCTGTTCTAGAATGAGCTGTGGGAGGGTGAGAGCAGAGGTCTGGCTCCCCTGCTTGCTCCCAAGCTCAGTTGACTTCCCGCCGCCAAATTAGAAAGGAGAAGGGAGATGGCCTGTGGCCAGTGTGGCAAGCTTGCCAGGGCGGGGCCCTTTGTGGACTCCAGAGTCGGACCGGGAGACTGCACGGACCAGCTTCACCAGCCCGCTGGGAACACAGGGCGGGTCAGGCCGTCAGCATGGGGGGGGGGGGGGGGCGAGGGGGCTCCCGGCCCTCCCTCCTCCCAAGCCCTAGCTCTCAAATGAAGCGCACCTGGCCCAGCTCGGTCCTCCTCCCCGTCCTGGCGGGCCCCCCTACACAGTCGCCGCGGTGGACTTGTCACCCTGGGCGGTCCCCATGCTGGTACGAAACAGGACTCGGAGGGGACTCCTCCTCCAGGAGCTCCAAGGGCAGTTGCGCGCCGGAGGCGGAGCCCGGGTGCCTGGCGCGCCCCGGCGCTGCTTCCGGCGGCGGCGGGCGGTTCCGGCGCGCTCCCTGGGCGGTGGCGCGCGGCAGGGGGCCGTTGGGCTGAGCGTCTGCCTGAGTGGACGCCGCCGCGGCCGCCATGCAGCTGACGGTGAAGGCGCTCCAGGGCCGCGAGTGCAGCCTACAGGTAGCGTCACCAGGCCTTCGACCCCCTCCCCCTCCGGGGCTCAGGGCTGGGCTGAGGGTGGGGACAGGGCTGGCGGGCCAGTCGCGCCGGGGAGGCCGGGCGAGCCGCCTTCAGCGGGGGCCGCGGGCTCAACCCCTGCTCCCACCCTCGGCCTGGCCAGGTGTCGGAGGATGAGCTGGTGTCCACGCTGAAACATCTGGTCTCCGAGAAGCTGAACGTCCCTGTGCGCCAGCAGCGGCTGCTGTTCAAGGGCAAGGCCCTTGCAGGTAATGGGGAGAGGAGATGCCCAGGGAGTCCCGCACGAAGTCGGGGTCGGGTGTCCAGGCCGAGTTAGGGCAGCATTGTAATGCCTGGGGCATTGGCCACTTGACTGTCGAGGCGGTGGCCGAACCCTCCTCAGCTAGATGCCACAGCAATCCCTGAGGCCACCCCCACCGCTGTGGGTAATGATTTCATCAATATCTTTTTGGTAGATGGGAAAAGACTCTCTGATTACAGCATTGGACCCAATTCCAAGCTCAACCTAGTGGTCAAACCTCTGGAGAAGGTGTTACTGGAAGAAAACGCCACCCGGAAACTGGCCGAGGCCCCACCCCCACGCCCGCCAGCCTGGCAGCTGATCGCCAAAATCTTGGCGCGCCACTTCAGTGCTGCAGATGCCAGCAGAGTCCTGGATCAACTACAGAGGGTGAGAAGGGTAGCCCCAGACGTCCACTCCTGTCCCAGCTGCTCCCACCTGCCTCTGTCCTGATGTACCCCCATTGGCACCCCCTGAATCCTCCTGGCCTTCTCTCCTCAGGATTATGAGAGGTCCTTGAGCCGCCTGACCCTGGATGACATCGAACGTTTAGCTAGCCGCTTCCTGCACCCCGAAGTCACTGAAGTTATGGAGAAGGGGTTCTCTAAATAGGATTCACCGAGTGCGGGGATGAGCCTGGCCAGGCTGCAAGCTGCATGTAGCATTAAATGTGTTCTCATGTTGCAATTTGGCTTATAATAATAGCTGGTGGGTACCCAGCTCTTGCTAGGTGCCAGGCACCACTGAAAGCACTTGACCTGGGTTGCTCCTCCACCTTGAACAAAAGGTGAGACAGCTGAGACTTCTTGCAGTGAAGTGGGGGAGCTAGAATCCGAGTCTAGCCAGCTTCTATAAGTGCCTCAGAATGAGAAAGAAAAAGGGACTGTTTAGAAGATTCTGAGGGATGGGCTTTGGCATTTGGTGTTTAGCCCACTAAGAATAAACCCTCAAGTGACTCCTTTCCAGGCCTCTGGCAAGTCCAGTATTGGTAGGAGGCCAAGTGACAGCCAGCCCTGGGCCCCCTCAGCTGCTGCAGCCAGTGTGCATTCGAAGGAAAAGCAGGTTGGGGAGTCGGGGATGAATATCACCCAGCTCTATGGTGTGACCTCAGGCAAGTCCCTGTGCCACGTTGGTCCCCAGCTGTTGACTCTGCCCAGTGAAGGCCACTCAAACCTCACTCAATTTCCTTCATCCTTACCCCAGACCCGATGGGGAGGGGGTGTCTACAGCAGTCCTCCCCTTTGTGTTCCATAAACTGAGGCCAGAAGCCAAGCGATGGCCAAGCATGGCCCAGAGATGAGATGTCCTGGCCCTTCCTATCAAGCTCTTCCCCGGGCACCCCCTTTGCTTGCCTCCCACTGGACACGGGTAGTCCTTGCTCCTTAGGAATGACAGGTGACTGGCTTAAAGTCACTCACCAAGGCAGTGCCAGAGCCAGGCCTTAGCCAGACCCTCACACAATGCGCTCACCCACAGAATGGAAGTGAACCCTTCCCCCACCATGTGTGCACAAGGGCTTTCACTTTGCACACCCCTCACTTCCTAAGAGTTAACCTCAGGGTGCCAGGGAGTGGGCAGAAGCACGGCCGGGTGGCACTGGTTCTCCCACCCTGCCTGGTGTGTGGGCGCTGGAGGTCATCTTGGCACCTGCTCCTTGGAGGTTACCCAGGGCAGTTGAGGCTGGAAGGAAGCCATGTGCATTGGAGGATGGACACTCCAGCCCTGCCACCGTCCCTGCCTGAGGCCCTCCTGCCTGGGTCCCTGGGCTGGGAAGACGGACAGACGCCTTATGGGCGAAGGATTTGAAGAGCAGACAGAAGCCCCTCTCCCCACCTGAGAACTGGGAATATCAAACAGCAGGGCCCTCTTAGGAGCCTGTGTGATCTAGCAGCTCATGTGATAGACTTGCCAATGCTCTCATTTATTCTGAGTCAGGAAGTTTATGTTGAAATTTTAAATAGCACTAAAGGTGAATATGAGACTGACTTTGATCCAAAAAGAACTGTATTAGCTAGGCTGCTTTTGGTTTCCAATAATTGGTTTAACCATAAAGGAAATTGGTTTAAACAATAAAGGAAACTTACTGGTTTACAAAACTGAGAAGTCCAGGGGTATTGGCAGCAGATGAACAATTTCACCAAATACCCAGTTTCTTCCTACCTCCCCTCTGCACTCTGCAGTGTCTGCTTCATCCCAAGCTGCTGCCTCAGGATCAAAAGATGGCTGCCTGCAGCTTCCACTGAATCCCTTGTTCATAGCCAGCAAGGAGCACCTTCTCACCCTGTAGTGTAGCTTCTTTCTCAGATGCCCCCAGCAAATAAACACTGTCCTTTCATTGGTCACAACTGAGTGATGCCTCCAATCATTTTGTCCAGGGTTGGGTTGGGGTGGGTAGTGGGAGGCCAGCCCCCTGGATACCCATGGGCTGTTGGAGGGAAAGGGAGATTCTCAACAAAAGCCAGGTCCTCAGGGAGAATGAATGGTGGCCCCAAATAGCAACTGTCCACTGCAGGGGCGTGGCACACAGATGCACGTTTCAGACAGACCCTAGAGATGGTTGTTGAGTTCCTTGTGCCAGTGCCTCCCAGCTTGGGGGTGAAAGCCATCCGGTGGTTAGGAGACATCTGGGCAATAGGACATAGGGGTCAGGAACTCAGCAGGGCTTTCAGGCAGGATGTGGAGACAGGAGTGGAATCTTAAGGGTGTATGATGGGAGCCTCACTGAAGGAAGAGCTGACTGGGACCCAGGCCCAGTCTGATCCCAGAGCCCTCTGCAGCCTTCTACTATGACAGCTGAGAGTGACCTGTGGACAGGACATCCTAAACCGTGAAGAAGGATGAGGTGGCTTCCCAGAGAGTGCGGCATGAAAAGAGGGGAGAGGATTGGGCCTTGAGGAACTTCAACTGTAGATGCAGTAGAAGCCAGGAACATCCCCAGATGCAAGGCCACAGAGAGCTCAATGTCAGAAGCCAAGAATGCCCCTCCAGAAAGGGGAAGTTGTCCAGTGCCGCAGAGAGGCAAAGTAAGGGCAGGACTGAGCCTCCTTTGCTTTAGTAACAAGAAGGTCATTGGTGATGTTTGGGGCAGGGGGACAAGAAGCAACTGCTGTATGGGGAGGGGAGGAGGTGGTGACAGTGACTGGGGGTGCCTCATTTTATTTTTTATTTTTCTTTTATCCCCACCCCAGGACTTTTTCTCCATTGCTTTTCAGAGAGAGTGGAAGGGGGAGAGAGAAAGAGAGAAAAAACTTGGATGTGAGAGAGACACATCTATTGGTTGCCTCCTGCCCGGGCCCCTACCAGGGCTGGGGGTCGAACTTGCAACTGAGGTACATGCCCTTGGCCGGAATAGAACCCAGGACCCTTCAGTCTGAAGGCCAACACTCTAACCACTGAGCAAAACTGGCTACAGTGGGGACCCCTCATTTTAGAAGCTTGTGTGTGGCAGGGTAGGGATGGGCAGGTTGGGGGAGGAAAGGCAGGAGAGGGAGGAAATGCAGGGATGAGCAATGGGAGGCCTGGGTGGGAAGGGACCAGGAGGCTCTGGTCCAGGCCCCGTGCCATCATGAGAGGAGACTAGGGACTCTACGTGAAGATGAGCAGCCACAGGCGCACTCTGCCTTTGCCCCTGCAGTCTGGGAATGGCCCCATGGACACCTGCAGGCCCGAAATCCTAAGATCCTTCAATAGGTGTCAGAATGTTTACTGCAGGGGCTGCGCCCCACCTAGCCAAGTGTTCCACCCAGGTAGTGGGTGCCACCCCACCTGATGCTACCTGTCCCCTGTCTACTGTGAGGCCCTGAGACCCATCGCCTGCCCCTAAGGAGGGGCCTCAGGCAGTCCTTGACACACACACACACACACACACACCCCAGGGACATGGTGCAGTTTGAAGGCCCTGTTATCACAGTGACACTAGGAGAAGGCAGGACAAGTGGTGGCCTCTCAGACAGAAATGGTCTGGCACCTGGACTGAGATGCTTGTGGTGTCATTTCCCAAGGGCCCAGAGAGGAGGGGCAGACTCAGAGGAGAGCAGCATATGCTTTAGGATGGGCTTGTAGGAAGTGCCCAGGTGATAGATTAGATGTGCCCACAATTTGCTGGTGCCTTGCAGTCCTCCCATGTAGGCCTGGCCAATACCAGGCCTTGCCAGTTCCAGTAAGTCCAATAGGGTGCTATTTAGCCAGGATAGGCACTCCCGAAGCAGATGTAACAGCTATGGTGGGCCTCAGACCTCCAGGCCCTGAAAAACTTGTGGGAGAGACAACCAACCTGTCCACCTCCAGGGCCCAGCTGGAGTGGCGTCCCTGGGCTCCTGGGGACTCGATCCCCTTCCCTCCCTGCCCACAAACTCCTCTGGGGTAACCAAATGGCTCTGGCATTCCTCACTCCTTGCCCTCTTCTGCCCTTACTCTCCAGCTTTTTCTTCCACTTCACTGCTCAATTCTCTGGCTCCTTTGCTGGTTCTTCCTCCTTCACATACGCACCCTGCCTTTTAATGTTGGGGGCTCTAGGGCTCTGTCCCTGGAGACCTTCTCTTCTCTCTCTCTCTGTATCACTCCCCAGGGGGGCTTGTCCACCTTCACTTCCATGTCCATGACTCATCCCGGCCCTCTCTCCTGAGCTTCAGGCTACATCTCTAGGGTGTGATTCTGAGACAGCTCCTGGCTCTCCTGCAGACACCTCATTCATTCCTTTAGCATACCCTCACTGAGTGCCTGCCATGTCCCAAATACTGGCAACACTAGAACTGGAAGATACAGTTCCTTCCCTCTTGGCACCCACACTGGCCTGTCTCAGTGAATGAATAGACCACTCAGCCATGCTTTTAACGACAGGCAGCTAGAGGCCACTCTATATGTTTGCTTCTCCCAACTCTCCCTTCTCATAGGCAATCAAGCAACAGTATTTTTCTAATAGTCCCGAGCAGTTGCTTTGTAGATGCTCCAGGATCTGGATTTGCTTTATTCCTCCTTAAATTCAGCTTAAGCATTGTGATGAGAGTGCCTCCAGGGGAATGCTGTGTCTTTCCCCTTCCCCACATCCTCAGCATCAAGGGGTACTCAAGGTCAGGTTGTCCTACTGTTAGGGAGGCTCAGTCACGTGGACAACATGGTGGCTACCTGGTCTCTCTGTTGCAAAGTTGTATTTTCCCTTCCTAATGCACAAATGATCTGGGGTAAAACCTTGAGACCCTGTAAATATCCTGTTCCCCAACAACCTTTATCTAATAGTTTACCACCCAAGGATGATTCTTTTAAAAAATAAAAAGTCTATTGCTTTCAGAGAGAGGAAGGGAGAGGGACAAAGAGAGATAGAAACATCAATGATCAGAGTCATTGATGGGCTGCCTCCTGCACGCCCCCTACTGGGGACGGGGCCTGAAACCCGGGCATGCGCCCTGACCAGGAATTGAACCTTGATCTCCTGGGTCATAGATCGATGCTCCACCGCTGAGCCACGCCAGCCAGGCTCAAGGATGATACTTGCCTGAATAAATTGCATTGGTGGCTGCAAAATGGTGGTTTTTCTGATGCTTGCTTTCTTTTTACAATTATTAGTTGGCATTTCTCCTTTTCCCCTGCTCTTTTCACAATTATCAGAGTGTATGCATTGTTTTTATTTATTCAACAACTTAGAATCTAAGAGTGTCATTTCTGGGGGTAACTTTTATTGGGCTATAGCATGCATAAAGTAATGTGCATAAAACATCACTATACAGCTCAATGGAGTTTTTTAAAATTTATCTTTATTGTTGAAAGTATTATAGATGTCTTCCCTTTTTTTCCCCACTGACCCCTTCTACCCCGCCCCCACCCACCTCCCCAGGCCTTCATCACACTATTCTCTGTGTCCATGGGTTATGCATATATACATATAAATTCTTTGGTTAATCTTTGATGGATTTTGCTTTGTTTTTGTTTTTTTCCTCACTCAAAGATATTTTTTTCCATTGCTTTTCAGAGAGAGTGGATGGTGGAGAGAGAGAAACATTGATGTGAGAGACACATCGATTGGTTGCCTCCAGCACAGGTACATACCCTTGGCCGGAATTGAACCTCGGACCCTTCAGTCTGCAGGCTGATACTCTAACCATTGAGCCAAACCGGCCAGGGCTCTTTGACAGATTTTTATTTTATTTTAAAAATTTTTTTTAAAATACATCTTTATTGATTTCAGAGAGAGGAAGGAAGAGGGAGAGAGAGATAGAATCATCAATCATGAGAGAGTCATTGATCGGCTGCCTCCTGGATGCCCCATACTAGGGATGGAGTCTGCAACCCAGGAATGTGCCCTGCCCAGGAACTGAACTGTGATCTCCTGGATCCTAGGTCGATGCTCAACTGCTGAGCCACACCAGCCTGGCTCTCCAACAGATTTTTAAAGTGAATACATCCATGTACTGTATCTGCCTCCTCCAGATAAAAATGTAGAATATTGCCAACATTCCAGCACCTTCTCTGGTGCCCCTTCTGGTCATACTCCTCTCAAAAAGGTTTAATATCCTTTTTTTCTTTTTTTATCCTCACTCAAGGATATTTTTTCCTTTGTTTTTTTTAGAGAGAGTGGAAGGAAGAGAGAGACACATCAACTGGCTGCCTCCCACACAGACCTTGCCCTGGGGAAAGCCTTAACCAAAGTACGTGCCCTTGGCTGGAATCAAACTTGAGACCATTCAATCCACAGGCTGACACTCTAACCACTGAGCCAAACCAGTTAGGGTAGGTTTAATATCCTTTTGGGTGCTCAAATTTTTCTAGCTTTGGTTCTTTCCTGTTGACTCCTGCATCCCTTTGACATGCCTCATGCTTTTGCTTTCCAAACACTTCCTTCCTGTTACTACAAGGTTCTCCAGGCTCATCTTGTATTTCTTCCTGCCCCAGCCCTAGAATTAGACATTCCTCCCAAAAGCTCCAGTTCTTTTTAGTGGAAAATAGTATCAAGAAACCATAGTCTGGGCTCAGGGTGTGTTCATTTCTACTGGGGTGCCAGACTCTTTCACTGGACAAAAATAGGAAAGACTTTTTTTTGTTAATCCTCACCTGAGAACATTTTTCCCCATTGATTTTTAGAGAAAGTGGAAGGGCAGGAAGGAGGGGGAGAGAGAGAGAGACATCGATGTGAGAAAGACACATCCATTGGTTGCCTCCTGCACTCTCCCCTACCGGGTGAGGGATTGAACCTGCAACTCAGGTACGTGCCCTTGACTGAGAATCAAACCTAGGAATTTAACCCCGAGACCGTTTGGTGTGTGGTCCAACACGCTAACCAATGAACCACACTGGCCAGGCTTAGGAAAGATATTTTTAAGAGTTTATACTGCAATCCCCAATTTCTAACCAGCATCACAGTTCTTTGTCACCTTCCCTTATTCCACAGTGAGAATTCTCATTCCTGGCACTATTGAAATATTTACTCGTTTGCTCCGCCAGATAGAGTCTGTCTTAAAGTACACCCAAAATAGCTTCACAGTCAACTCATCACTACCATTGCTGACAACAAACATCCTAAGAATAAAGCCAGTGCCTTTTGTCCTAATATTATGTCCCATGAAGGGAGTATAGAAAGCTAAGTTTAAAAGGCATCTGGGAAGAAACAGGATGGCAGCATAGGTAACAGCTGCACCCACCGCCTCCCACAACCACATCAAAATTACAACTAAAATACAGAACAACCATCACTCAGAAACTCCTAAATCTAGCTGAACAGAAGCCCTACAACCAGGGAGCTGAAGAAGCAGCGAGACCAGTAGGAGGGGTGGAGACGCGGGTGGATTGGGGCTGGATCTGAGAGATAGTGTGGCCGCAGGCCCACACCGGAGCTGCAGTTGAAACCCAAGAGGGACATCCCCCTGGTGAAGGTTTCCCGGAGGAGTGAGGGGTCCCAGCCCCACATCAGGCCCCCAGCCCAGGGCTACAGGGCTGGGAAGAGAAGTTCTCACAACTTTGGGCTATAAAAACTAGCGGGGACTGTTGCTGAGGGTCGCAGAGGCTGCAGGAGCCCCAACAGCTCCTCTTAAAGGGCCCGCGCAAGGACTCACTCAGATGCGCTCCCTCTGAGCCCCAGCGCCGGGCAGCAGCTTGAAAGGAACCTGGGACACTTGGGGAGGAACTAACCTAACTGAAATTGGGGCGAGAGGTGGAGGGGCAGCGTTCTCCCAGACAAAAGAGCTGGCAGAGGCCATTGCTCCAGTGGCGAGCCCTCCCACACAGCTGGTGGGCAGGTGCCCTATTTGAATCGCCAGCACCTGACTCGCACCTTTGGCCCCGCCCCGCTGATTCCCGGAGACCCCGCCCCTCCCCACCTGCAAGCTCATCCAGGCCATTTCCAGTGGCTTTTCTGTGCAAGTGGCCTCTCAAGCCTCATGCTTAGGACTTTCCTAAAATCTCTCAAACAAGCAGCAGTGTGCCCTATATGGCTTCGTAAGTGGCCCCAGGCCTGGCACTAGCGGCAGCCTGCATTGGCTCATAGCTTGGCCTCTCCTGGACAACACCAAGACCAGCACAAGTAGCAGCCAACTATGGTTTGCTGTGTAGCTCATGCTGGGTGGCCCTGGGGAAGGCACTGGCAGAAGCTGACTTTGCACCTCCCAGGAGGCCCCAGAGACAGTGCAACTGATGGTCAGACTCGACCACGCTGGATTACAACCCTACCACATCCATGAGTGACACACTCAAGGGGTACAATTGGTGAACACCAAAGCTCCTGCTCCATAGGAGTGTCTCCAGCACAGCAGCTCTTTGGCTGTAGTTGCAACTGGTCCTCACAGCCGATTGGCCTTGGGGTCAATTCCTCCCAGTGACGCCAACAGCAACCAAGGCTCAACTACAACAGGACAGCGCACACAGCCCACACAGGGGAGCACCTAGAAGGCCCAGCTCAGGTGACGGGGGAGGCTGAGCCACTGGACCCTACAGGACACCTACTACACAAAGCCACTTTACAAATTCCAGGAGACATAGCAATTCTACCTAATACATAGAAACAAACACCTGGGAGTAGCCAAAATGTGGAGGCAAAGAAACATGTCACAAAGGAAAGAACAGAAGAAATCTCTAGAAAAAGAACTAAATGAAATAGAACCAAGCAAGCTAACAGATACAGAGTTCAGAATTTTGGTTATAAGGATGCTCAACCATATTAATAAGACTATTACGAAAACAAGTGAGACCATCAATGACCTAATAAAATATCTATCAGAAATGAAGGCTACATGAATTGAAATGGAGAATAATTTATAGGGAATCAACAGTAGAGGACGCTGAGAATCAAATCAGCAACGTAGAACACGAGGAAACAAAAAACACCCAACCAGAAGAGCAAAAAGAAAAATGAATCCAGAAATATGAGGCTAGTATAAGGAGCCTCTGGGACAACTTCAAGAGGCCCAACATTGGTATTATGAAGGAGAAGAAAGAGAGCAAGAAATTGAAAACCTATTTGAAAAAATAATTACAGAAAACTTCCCCTGCCTGGGGAAAGAAATAGACTTACAAGTCCAGGAAGCACAGAGGGTCCCAAACAAGAGGAACCCAAAGAGGCCCACAGCAAGACACATCATAATTAAAATGCCGAAGGTTAAAGACAACAAGAGAAACTTAAAAGCAGCAAGAGAAAAGCAATTAGTTACCTACAAAGGAGCACCCATATGACTGTCAGCTGATTTCTCAACAGAAACCTTGCAGGCCAGAAGGGAGTGGCAAGAAATACTCAAAGTGATGAAAAGCAAGAACCTACAACCAAGATTGCTCTACCCAGCAAAGCTATCATTTAGAACTGAAGGTCAGATAAAGAGCTTCTCAGAAAAGGAAAAGCTAAAGGAGTTCATCACCACCAGACCAGCACTACAGGAAATGTTGAAGGATCTTCTTTAAGAAGAAGCTAATGAACAAAATAATCGGACAAACTAAATGGATCCAGAGACATTGACGCAGGCAACAGATGATCATATTTCAGAGGGAAGAGGAAAGAGGGAAGAGGGAAGAGGGAAGGGGGGTGGAAGGTGGAAGGAGATTAACCAAAGAATTTATATGCATATCTGCATAACCCATGGACACGGACAATGACTGGGTGAAGGCCTGGAGAGGGGTGGGAGTGAGGTGGAGGGGGTCAACTGGACAGGGGGGGAATGGGACACCTGTAGTGCTTTCAACAATAAAGATAATTTTTTTAAAAAAGCACCTGAATGATTTTCTCTGTGTGGTTTTGTTATAAATTATATATGCAGTTAGACTTACTTATTTTTGTTCCTATTCAATTTTAGCATTTGCCTTTTTCACTCTTTCAAATGTATTTTTGGACATTTAAAATATTTACAATACTTCAAAGTCAAAACTACACAAAAGTATATTCCAAGAAATCCTGTACTCATGTCAGCCTCCTATAGGTGACCATTTTCATTAGTTTTGAGTTTCTCCTTCCTGTGTCTTTTTTTCCAATAAGTATGTGTATCTGTGAGTGTGTGTTCTTTGCACTCTGCTTTTTTTTTTATCCTCACCTGAGGATTTTTTTTTTCTATTCCTTTTCAGAGAGAGTGGGAGGGAGTGGGGGGAAGAGAGAGAGAAACATCAATGTGAGAGAGACACATCGACCCCGCCGGGGATAGAACCTGCAACCAAAGTAGGTGCCCTTGGCTGGAATCAAGGCTGGGACCCTTCAGTCCACAGGTGGACCTCTAACCACTGAGCCAAACCGGCTAGGGCTGCACTCTGCTTTTTTCACATAACAGTGTATCCTAGAAATCATCTCATTTTTTAAAAAAATATATCTATTGATTTCAGAGAGAGGAAAGGAGAGGGAGAGAGAGAGATAGAAACATCAATGATGAGAGAGTCATTGAACGGCTGCCTCCTGCATGCCTCCAACTGGGGAATGAGCCTGCAACCCGGGCATGTGCCCTGACCGGGAATCGAACCGTGATCTCTTGGATCCTAAGTCCATGCTCAACTGCTGAGCCATGCCTGGCCAGGTTCATCTCACTTTTTATTAGAGATTTTCATTTATTTTTACTGCTACTTAGGATTATTATATGAATGTACCATAGTTTATTTCACCAATTCTCTGCTGATGGACATGTGCATTGTGTCCAATAACTTTATGTTACCAATTATGTTTCAGCAGGTAACTTTGTGCAAGTTTTTTTATATTTGTGAAGTAAGTTCCTACATGGGGATTGCTCGTCCAAGACAGTGATCCATAATACTTTGTTTCATTCAACAAAGAACAAACAGCCTTGGCCCATATGCTCAGTGGTTAGAGCATTGGCCTGTGTACTGAAGGGTCTCAGGTTTGATTCCTGGTCAAGGTCATGTACCTCAGTTCGCTCCCTGCCCCGAGTCGGTGCACGCATGGGAGGCAACCAGTCCATGTATCTCTCTCATATGGATGTTTCTCTCTCCCCTCACTTCCTCCCTCTCTTCTACTCCCTCCCTTCTACTCTCTCTGAAAAAGCAATGGAAAAAATATCCTCTATCCTCAGGTGAGGATTAATGAAAAAAAAAAATGTTGGCCCTGGTTGAGTATTGACCCATGAACCAGGAGATCACCGTTCGATTCCCAGTCAGGGCACTTGCCCTGGTTTCGGGCTCGATCCCCAGTAGGGGGCATGCAGGGGGCAATGATGTTTCTCTCATCGATGTTTCTCTCTATCCCTCTCCCTTCCTCTCTCTCTCTAAAAATCAATTTAAAAATATACAAAATAATGTATAAAAAGTGTTGGTATATTGAAATAAAGAAAACGTATAATCTAAAAAAAAGGAACAAACGACCTACTCTATAAACTGCACTGCGCAAGAAAAAGGTACCAGAGATGATATATTAACAATATATAAATGAACAAAACAAGATTATAATTTCAGATTATTAGAAATGCTATGCAGCAAATTAAAATGGGCAAATGTGATGAAGCATGCCTGGGGGTAGTATGTTAGACTGGTGATCCAGACATCCTCTCAGAGGCGACATTGTAGTCAAGATCCTAACGACAAGAAGGAGCCAGCTGCGGGAAAGTTTGGGGACAGTCTTCCAAATAGAAGAGTAAGTGCAAAGGGTTGGGGGCAGGTCACCCAAGGCTTTTATAAATTACAGGAAAGAGTTTGGATTTGATCCCAAGGGAAATGGTAAATTGTTTTAAGATTTTAAGCAGAGCTGTGATATGATGTGATTTATATTAAAAATTAAGACCTTGCGCTAGCCAGTTTGGCTCAGTGGTTAGAGCATCGGCCAGTGGAGTAAAGGGCCGCAGGTTCGATTACGACCAAGGGCACAGCACGTCCCTTGGGTGCAGGTTCGATCCCTGGCCCCTGTTGGCACATGAGTGGGAGTTGACCAATTGATGTTTCTCTCTCACATCGATGTTTCTCCCCCCCTCCCCACTCTCTCTGAAAAGAAATGGAAAAATATCCTTGAGTGAGGATTAAAAAAAAATAATAATAAGACCTGATTCTGCTGTGTGGAGAACAGGCTCTAGAGGAGCAAGTGTAGAAGAAAACCAGGTAGGACGCTGTGGAAGGAGTTCAAGGAGAGTTCAAGGGCTGATTAGGCTCTGTTTTAAGGGAAGATCCTACAGGATTTAATAATACAGTCCAGCTTTATGTCTTTCCTTATGATTACAAGGAGGAAAATAGAAAACTAGCATGACAATTACCATCAGAAATTTCATGTCACTTTAAAAACTTATTTTTGATTAAAAATATCATATAAGGTCACTGTAAAAAATATTCGTGAAAACACAAAAAGGAAGTTATCCACAATGCCATCACACACAGATAACAAGCATTTACTTTTTTGGTCTATTGTTCTAGGATTTCAATGTATGTATACAGTAACTTACTAATGGGGATTTCAGTGATTTTAGTTTTGCATTCTGATTTTTCACATACGACATTAGCCCGGCTCCCACTCCCACTACTTTATCTCAGGTCCTATCGTCTCCTTCCTTGCCTCTGTGCAGGTCTCCCTGCTGGCAGGTTTGACCTTCACACTGCCCACTTCGTGGTCATTTTAAAAGACAAATATGAAAAAAAGGCAAATACGATTGGCTCATCGCCCCCTTTAAAGCCCCTTTGGTTTCTCTATCTGCACCGGCGATGCGGACAGGGCAGAGCAGTAGCTCTGTGGGCTATTCGACCCTACCTCCCTGCACAAATCACTGCAAGAACGTTGAGAGACATTTCTTGGGGACTTTGGGTCCAGGGAAGGGACAGGTTGGGAAACTAGCCCACGCGTCTGGTGGCCTCACATGACGTAGAGGGGAAGTGGGGACGGGTTTGCGCAGGGGCTCCAGGGTCGCATGTCGCTCTAAGGGGCCGAACTCCATGAGGGAGCTCTCACTGGCAGTGCGGGCTGGGTGGGAACCAGTCTCCCGCCCAAGCAAAGTGCGGCGGGGGCGGGGGATTCTACGCAGGAGCTCCGAGGACCCCAGTTTAACTGCGTGTAAGGGGCGGAGCTTCGTGAGGCAGTGCCGCCGTGGGGTCTCCCGAGCCTGCGGGCAGCAGGGCCAGCTTGGTGGGAACTGACCCCACAACCGGCGGCCTCACTAGGCCTGCGGGGCGGAGTCAGCGCGATGGGGCGGAGCCTGTGGAGATGGCGGATGGTTAGAACCGCGCTCCGGGGGCGGGGTCGAAGGCGGAGCGAGGCAGACACGCTCGCCGCAGACGTAGGCCTCACCCGACCCCCTGGCCAGGATGGACCGGATGGCTACTGCAGCCTTGGCGACGCGGGTGCGGCGGCCACTGCAACCCGCGGAGCTCCGCGTGTTGCGGCAGCAGAGCATGCTTTAGGGCGGCGGGGAAATGCCGCACTCAGGGCCAGGAGGCTGGGAAATCGACTACATATATTGTATCCTACCCTAGGGACAGCGGGGAATACGCTTGGGGCTGTCTTTGGGACGGCTGTACCGTGTGCAGAGGGACGGACAGGTCGGGGCCAAAAGAGGAGCAGAGGGGACCTGGTGCCGGTTGGATGTGTACGAGCCAGGGGCAGTCTGGAGGGGAAGAAATGAGAGCAGGGTGATAACGGGGTGGCTGGTGGGAATTAGGGCCAGGAGTGCTCTGGAGGGGTTGGGGGAAGGCAGTCCCGGAGGGGTTGAGACTACTCAAGGGGGCGGGGCAGTAGGTGGCAGGGTCAGTCTCCACCAAGGGGCGCTCTATTGGAGATGCCGAGACACTCAGGGCTTAGGCCTAGGGGAGGGACTTGGTGCGATCTAAGGGGGTGTTGTAATGGAGACCGCAAGAGGTTCAGTGTAATGCCTGAGGGGCAGAGCAAGGAAGAGACACCACACCTGATTTGATTTTCTTTCTTCCCCTCACGTTCAGCTCCTGGATAGCTGAAGATTCTCGCCTCCTCCGAACTTCCATCATCAACTTTCTCGACCAGCTTTCCCTGGTGATTCAGACCATGCAGCACTTTGGGCCCCCTCTTTCCCGCTAAGCCTGGGTTAGGAAAAGGGGGCTGAGACCCAACCTTGTATCCGGTCCTAGGCCGTAGATCCTTCCCATGGCAATGATTCCTGCAGTAGCTGCCACTTTATTATGGGGCCCTAATCTTTTGCCTGTACTGGCCCTTGGGCATTTGTGGTCCACTTGCTTTGTTTGGTGCTTAAGTGTTTGTCACTGCAGGAAATAAAACTGAGATACTATTCCATTTCTGAGTTTCTTTTCAACTACAGCACCTCCTAATAGTCTTGCCTTTGTTCCAGGGTTGGAGGGGAGGTCTGGGAATCATATATTCAAACACTAGAAGGAAGTTGAAGACAATTTAGGAAATGGAAAATGGGTCCTGTTATTCAGTATTAACTACTGTGAACATTTTGGAATCTTCCTTAGTTGTTTTTTTTTCTTTAAATAAGTTTTTATTGATTTCAGAGAGAGGAAGGGAGAGATAGGAACATCAATGATGAGAGTCATTGACCGGCTGCCTCCTGCACGCCCCCTGCTGGGGACCGAGCCCACAACCTGGGCATGTGCCCTGACCAGGAATCAAACCTTGATCTCCTGGATCATAGGTTTATGCTCAACCGCTGAGCCACATCGGCCGGGCTTTCCTTAGTTTTATAGCTGCATTTATATAGTAAATGTATAACAATAACATAATGTATAATACTTTGCAAGGTTAGCATTTTTACTAATTTTTAAAAATTATTGATTTGAGAGAGAAAAAAACATCGATTTGTTGTTCCACTTATTTATGCATTAATTGGTTGCTTCTTTTATGTGCCCTGACTGGGGATCAAACCTTCAATCTTGGTGTATCAGGATGACACTCTAACCAGCTGAGCTACCTGGCCAGGGCTTTACTAATATTTTTCATCTAACATGAAGTTTTCCTCTTTCTAAAAATTCTTCAAAAGCATTATTGAATGGAGGCATAACAGATACATTATAATGTAATTATTGACCATTTTAATTATTTTCCACTTTTGTCCTATTATGTCAATGGAATTTTTTTTATTTAATGTGTTTTTTATTGATTTCAGAGAGAGGGAAAAGGAGGAAGAGATAGAAACATTGATCAGCTGCCTCCTGCACACCCCTTACTGGGGATCAAACCTGCAACCCGGGCATGTGCCCTAACTTGGAATAGAACCAGCATGAGATGATGTTCAACTAAGCCACACCGGCCTGGCTGGAATTCTTGTATATAAATCTTTGCCTGAATGATTGTTTCCTTAAGATACATTCAAAGAGGTAGACTTACTGAGTTAAATATTTATAATTTATTTTATAAAGCTCTCATTTTACCATGCAAAATCACACTACAGAAAATGTACCTCCTACCAGAATGCTGGTTTCCCCTTGTCACTGTTGGGTCTCCTTGGCAAATTTTATTTTAAAATTTAGTTTGCATGAGAAGAGCAAACAATCCCAAAATACTAAAATCAGAGCTTTGTGGGCTGACTGGCCTTGACTCAGGTCAGTGAAAATAAGTGCTGGGACAGTTGATTTAAGCCTTTCATTGGAAAGAGTGAGCTCCCTGTAAATTATATTGCAGCTCTTGCTAAACTCACTTATAGCAGCTCTTTTTATAGATGCCACTGGATTGTCTCCAAGATGATCATGTTTTCTTACAATAAAAGGTGGTTTTACTTCCTTTTCAATTTGAATGCCTTTTATTGGTTAATATATTTTCTCATTATGAGGTTATATTTTCCTGCTTCTCTGCATGCTGGGTAATTTTAGATTGGATGCCAGACATGATTTTCCTTTGGGTGTTGGATATCTTTGTAGTCCTAGACAAATTTTTTGAGCTTTGTTCTGGATGCTGAATCTTTTAGAGATTTGCTGCGTGGGCCCTTTCAGTATAGGAGTCATTTTTTTCCACACTACTGAGGCAAGACCATTCTGAATGCCCTGCCCAATGCCTTCCAAACTGTGAGGTTTACCATCCTGGCTGGAGGGGACAGCCACTAGTCTCTGTCCTGCTTGAGCGCTGGGCATTAGTACCTTTCATCTGTTCAGGCGATTCTTCCCCAAGCCTCACGAAGTTTCCTCGTACACTTGTGCTGATCAGTGGTCTGTGGAATACTCCAGTGAGACCCTTTGTGGATACACAGGGTCCTCACCCTCCGCCACTCTCTTCCCTCTGGTCCTCTACCCCGCAAACTCTGGGTGCTGAGAATTTCAGTTCCATCTCCTAAACTCGGAGTGTCCATTGGCCTCTACCAGGAAACTCCCTCACCAGACAGTCAGCGGGGCAAATGCAGGTCAGACCTCTTGTTTCCCATCTCCCTGGGATCACTGTCCTTCGTTGCTTGATTCCCGTTTTCTTTATAGCCTGTGTTTCATATAATGCCTCTGGTTTTGGGGGACCCTTTCAAGTGGCAGGGTAAATGCACTCCCTGTTACTCCACATGTGTGAACAGAGCCTGTCATTGTAGAACTTGAGAATTCTGATGTGAGCTGGAGGGAGGGAGATGCTGTTGATCGGGATAATGGTGGTGGTGGTCATGATGAAGACAATGAAGAATCTCACCTGGCAGCATGCAGCAGCTGTAGTGGCTACAGGGAGGGTCTCTTTCTACCTTTTTATTTTTTTAATTTTTTTTTTAAATATATCTTTATTGATTTCAGAGAGAGGAAAGGAGGGAGAGAGACAGACAGAAACATCAATGATGAGAGTCATTGGGAATCGAGCCCGCAACCGGGGCATGTGCCCTGACCGGGAATCGAACCGTGATCGCCTGAATCCTAGGTCGACGCTCAACTGCTGAGCCACGCCCAGCCGGGCTCTTTCTACCTTTTTAAAATAAATCATTTATGGCCTGGCCAGTGTGGCTCAGTTGGTTGGGCGTCCTACTGTACACTAAAAGACTGTAGGCTCAATTTCTGGTAAGGGCACATGCCCAGGTTTCAGGCTCGATCCCCGGTAGGAGGCATGCAGGAGGCAACCAATCGATGTTTTTCTCTCTCCCTCTCCCTTCCTCTCTCTCTAAAAATCAATAAAATTAAAAAAAAAAAAAAAAAAAGCCCAGCCTGTTTGGCTCCATGGTTACAGTATTGGCCTGTGGACTGAAGGGTCCCAGGTTTGATTCCGGCTAAGGGCAAGTACCTCGGTTGCAGGCTCAATCCCGTGGCCCTGGTTGGGGTGCATATGGGAGGCAACCAATCAATGTGTCTCTCTCACATCAATGTTTCTCTCCCTCTCCCTTCCACTGTCTCTGAAAAGAAATGGAAACAATATCCTTGGATGAGGATTTAAAAGTAAATAAATAAATAAAAAATTGCAACCCACTGTCTTCCTACCTGCATTACTATAACAGGGTGTGCATGTGTTGGGGGTAAGAGGTAGGTAGGTATATCATGAAGGAGATACAACTGGGACAATAAGGAGTGTGGGTGCAATGAAGCTACTGGAGGGTTCTGAACAAAGTAGAACAAGACCCACCTTATGTCTTAAACAGGATCCCAGTGCCTCCCACACTGAGAATAGGCTGAGGGTGGGCAAGGCAGACATGGGGATAGACAGGCATCCAGGCAAGAGACAGGGTGCTGGGACCAGGCTGGGGGCAGTAGAGGTGGGAAGACGGGAGCAGATTCTGAATGAATCTTGAAGACAGAGCCGCCAGCACTTGCTGAGTAATTGGACATGGCCCTGGACCTCCTTAAATCCTCAGGAACCCTACAATGAGTCACCCTTCCTCCCATAAAGGGAGTCCAGCTCATCTGGAGTCCTAGTTTCCCCACCTGCTTCCCATGTTCACAGACCACCCACCTGCCCCAAGGGAAAAGCCACACACTGACTCCATTTTCCCAACATTTAATTAGGAAAAAAAATTACATGAACAAAGGAAAACTCATGCAACAAAAGAGGAGAGAATAGGGTTTCCGGGACCTCAAGATGGGGCCAGATTCCTCAGAAGAGGCAGAAAAACAAAGGAGTAAGGCACTGCTGCCTCGGCCCCTTGGGGCGGGCGCAGGACAGGGCAGCTGAGGATGAGGGGGTCCAAGGCAAGTGCAGACAACACTAAGGAAGTTTGGCAGTAGGGCCGAGAGAGTGTTCTGGAGCCCCCAGGCCCAGGTCAGGCCCCAGAATGTCTAGTTACAGCTCTCCAGGTGCTCAGATAGAACAGGGCCCTGTGAGAATGTACAGTCCAACTCCCAAGAAGTTTGGAGGGGGGGGGCGTGCTGTGGCCCAGCTGCAGGGGGACCCCTTGATACAGCCACAGTCCAAGGGAAGCTTCAGGTGCATCACCCCACTCCAAGTGCTGCTGGTGCCGAGGCCCCCTTCTCAGAAAGGGTGGGGCCAGTCATGGCAAGGGAGAGGTGCCAGGAGCTAGGCCAAGGCTGACAGTGTCACAAGGGAGTCAGGACAACTCAAGGAGGTGAATGAGGTTGGCAACATCCCGGGGGGTATTTACAGATAGAGATGGTGAGGTGGAGATAAATTAAATAAATAGGTGGTTGGGGGTATAAATAGTAAGGAGGGCAGGGGCTGTCACAACACCTGGGCACAAGGGCAGGAGGCTGGGGGTATTGCTGCTGCTGGGGTGGGGGTTTGGTCCTGTCACCCCCTCCCTGCCTGCAGGGCCCAAAGCAAGGCACTAATGGAGGGGACCCAGGTGTGTAGGGGGGCATATTGGCCCGGTGACCTCACCTGTGCCACCCAATCCCAGGCTCAGCCTTGAGACCCAGACATGAGCCGCCCACCTCTTGACAGGAGGACGGCCCAGGACTGAGAAGCCCCCTCCTCACCGGTTCTGCCACCCTTAGCTGTTGCTGGACATGAGGCTGATGATCTGTTCCAGCTTCTGGCGCAACTTATGCTTCCGAGAAGAGACGTCTCTATCCAGAGCAGTGAGAACCTGTGGGAGGGAGGCCCCAGAACTGGGCTCGCAGGGAGGGACCAGCTCCTCCTAGGCAAAGCCCCCTCCCCCTGAGGTCTTGAGCTCTTCCCTGCCTCACGCCTCAGCGCATCCCTCCTCCCCTGGGGCCCTAGGCACATGGAAAGGGCTCCAACTTCTCACTACTGAACACATCTTCCCCTCAACCCCAAATCCTCCTCCAGCTGCAGAACTTTCTCCTCCTCTCCACAGCCAGAATGCAGCCCCTCCCAAGAGTGGTCAGGACTCGCTGTTCCCTATCTCCCCTTTCTCATCTGCTTCTCAACTCCTCCCCCCAAAACCTCTTGTCCAGGTCTCTATGATCTTGTCACCAAAACCAGCCAGCGTTCTCAGAGCCCCTCTCCCTGGACAATCAGCAGCACCTCACAGCTGAGCACTCTCTCCTCCTTGAGCCTCCTCCACATGGGGGGGGGGGGGGTTCCTCACATATGCTCTAGGACCAGCTCGGCACTTTAGGGTCCTTCCCACCCCACCTGTCTCCACTGCCTGCTCCCCTTCTTCTCTGCCACCTCTGAGTGTCCCAGGGCCCCAGGGCTCAGTGCTTGGGCTGCCACTCCCTCTACACCCACTCTCGGCTGCTGTTGCCAAACTCATCTAGGCTCAGGGCTTTCAGGGCCATGTCCTGACTCACAAATTCATATCTTTAGCCAAGAATACATCCTGAAGTCCACACCTCTATGTCCCTTGCCTACTGCCACTTCCAGTCACAAAAGCCCACAGGCCCTACAATGAGCTGTCCATGCCCAGCTTCTGACCCCCCCCTCAGCCTGACCCTCCACTTTTGCCCAACTAGAACTTTGTACTCTAGCCAGTGGCTTCTCTTCTGGGTCCCTCAAATCCCAGCATCAAGGAGAGTGTCACCTGTGCTGGCCCAAAGGACTGCTTGGGGGAGTGATCATGAGCAATCTAAAAGATGGGCTCCTTATCCCCTCTGTCCCTCCCACTTCCTTGTGGCACTCTTCGACTCCCACCAAGTTCCCCGTCTTCATCACACAGGGAGCAGCACACACCTCCTGGTGGTACTTGGAGACATAGAAGTAGAGCTCACTGAGTGCGCTTAGGACACTGAAGTCGCTGGCGTGGAGGCGGGATTGCTCTACCAGGTAGGCGTCCATGTCCTGGTCACTGATGGATGCCATCTTTGCAATGTCCCGATAGTACCTGTTGGGACCCTGAAGTCACATGGGCAGGTAGCACAAAAGCCAAAGTCCCTGCCCTGGCTGCTAAGCCAGCCTCTGGGCTTTTTTCCTGTGGTTGGCCCACCTCAGAAAAACCAGTCCAGAGAGGAGCAGCTCCTGCCTCCCTCAGCCCACAGCAGTTTCCCCTGGCCTGCCTGGCTCTGCCTCCCCGCAACATGGGGCCACAGGGTAGGGCCCACCTCTCCACCCAACTCTTGTAGTTTGGGATGTCCTTGGCATAGAGCAGCTTATTGGAGGGCGAGTCCTTGCCCAGGCGGTGCTCAGACGTGGAACAGGAGTCCATGAAGGTCTGGGCTACCACTGACAAGCAGGCGTCCGTGATGCTGCTCTTGTGGATGTCGAACACAAACTGCGGATTCTTGATCACATTCACCCAGAAGCGCAGGGGCAGGCTGGATGGAGGGACACACACCTACAGCTCCCTAGTCACCCCAGGAGCACCCTCCCATGGTTCTTGTTTGGCCAGCCCACGTCTTGCCCAGAGCAGCAAGAGTAACACATTTACGGTTAACAGCCTTTTCTTTAAGGTTCTGCCAGAGACACAGAATAAACAGCTACCACCTGGCCAAGCTACCACCTGGCCAAGCTACCAGCATATCTTCCCTATGCAAGGCCCTGAGGACGAAGGACCACCTCTGGGTACTGGCCCCACTACCATGCAGCCTAATGCCCCACAGGACCCATCTCCAAACTGCACTAACTCGCCCTCTTTGCTTGGTGGCACCACGGATGCTAGCCCTCTCTGGCCTGGACAACCACTCCAGCTCCCATCAATTGCCCTGACCCTGTGGTCCCTGAGTCTTGGCAAAGCCATTAGCCTCTTCCAACCACCCACCCCAGAGGGACCAGCAACAGCAGCCAGGCACAGGGCAGTACCAGTTGCTCTTCCAGGTGTGGCGTACGTCAGGGTCACTGATCTGGTGCTGGTCGGCCTGCTCATCCAGGAAGTCAAACATGTACTTGATAGCCAGGGGCAGGGCTGAGCCCCGGTGCGCGGTGCTAAACACGGTTTCAAACAGGTCATCCACAAACTTCTGCAGCGTGCCCTGAGGGGGCACAGCAAAGATACAGGCTGTGAGGGAGCCAAATAGAACATCCCCACAGCAGGACAGATGGGGGACAAAGGCTTGGCAATGAGCAGGGTGTCCCTGCAAGGCCAGAACCCCTGGGCCAGGTCCACACCTTGGTGGCCAGCAGCCGCGTCAGGTAGATCTCTGATACCATCTTGCTGCCACGGTCTCCCTCGCGGTGATCAGCATGGTCGTGGTTCTTCACCAGGTGCCAGAGCTTGGTGCCTGTCTCCTGGTCGGGTGTGATCATGGGTGCACGAGAGCGGAGGCTGTCAGGGCTGCTGGCTGTGCGGAGCAAGCTCTCTGGGGCAGAGGACCAGTTTGCCCCTTAGGCCAAGTGACACCACACCAGCCATCACTAGGACTCTTGCCCCACTTTGTCCTGGGAGCCCAGCAGGCTGAGGGGGGCCTGTCTGCTCCTGCTGGACCACCCCACTTCTAAGCTCTAAGGAACTGGATACCTTCCAAGGGCAAGGCCCAGGGAGGCCACCAGAGCCAAGCTGGCTGCTCAGACAGGGGCTCCCCATGACCACTGTCACAGCCTCAAAGGGCACAGGGCCAGCAGAGGTCACCACACTGAGGACACCTACCGTAGCGGCTAAGGGAGCGGGTGAAGGTGAAGGAGTTGGCCATGTTATAGGCAGACACTTGTTTGGGCACCAGTGCCACCAAGGAACCATCTGCCACCTGGAGACAGAGAGAGAGACAGAGAAGGAGCAGTGCAGGAAGCTGAGAAGCCAAGGGGCCCGAGCCACCACCCATCCAGACCTTGCACAGTGGTCAGCGTGGTCATGCACAGTGTGCTCCTGAGGCTCTCTGAGGAGGTGCCTGTGAGTGCAGGGGCCAAAGAGGAAAGGAGCCAGGGCCCTTGCTCTTATGTCATCAGGGCGGGGCCACACCTCCTAGGTGACCTGGGGGTGAGTGGGCCCCCAGTCCCTCACCTGGTAGTGGGCCAGTGAGTTGACCCTCTTCCAGTCACACTCGATCTTGGTGGTGACATCCTCATCCTGGAGGATGATGCGGGCCATGCGGCCCTGGCGCCACTCTGCAGGCCACAGACAGCCTTTGAGGTCCTGCTCAGTGTCCCCTGAGATCCTGGGCCCACCCCACTCAGAGGACAGAATCCAGGTGGGGAGTGTTAGTGCCAACCAAGGTAAGGCAGCCACAGGTGGGGGCCAGGAAGAGAGGGTGGAGGCCTCACCTAGGTCCATGTCCTCAGCTTTGGGACGCTGGGAGTATGGGATGCCCTTGTACACAGCATCCAGCAGCTTGTCTTTGGCCTGAGTGATGCTGTCGCAGTTGAGAACCTTCACTGGGACCTGAGCACTGCCCTCACTCTCTGGGCATACACAGTACAGGGTCTGTGGGCGAGAAGAACCACATGGTGGGTCCTAGGCTAGGCTTCCCTCCACTTCTAAAGCCATGCCCACCAGGTCCCCCATTCACCAGTGTCTTGTAGTCGATCTGCTGCCGAATGAGCTTATCCTCACTCAGGGAGTAGCGTGCCTCGCCCGTGATGGCGTCAATGGGGCCCTTCTCCATCTGCTGCTTGATGGCGCAGTAGAGCAGGAAAAGCGGCTCTCCGGCGCATTCCTGCAGCCAGAGTTGGGCACATGGCTTGCTGCCTGACATCACCTCCCCTACATCACTTCCCCACATCACCTCCCCTACAGCCCACCTGCCAAGCGCACCTTCAGAAACTTATGCAGCAGGAACGTGAACCAGTTGGTAAGCATCTTCTCGGCCACTGACTCCGTCCTAGGGCACAAAGGTTACTGGGGCCCTGTCCTGGCAGGGGGTGGGGCCATTTAGGGGCCAGGTTGGCAGAGGGTAGGGCTGGGGTTGGGACAGTACCTGCGTAGTAACAGCTTTGGGTGGTTCTTGCTCTCAAGGTTTTTCTCTATGAGGTCTGCCAGCAGTTGCTTGAGCAGCCCCGTGGCATAATCAAGGCGGCTCTGTAGAGCCACCATGGTAAGTGAAGCCACGGTGCCACGGTCACGCATGGAGAAGCTGCTCTGGGCCTCCAGTGTGTGAATGAAGGTGAGCACGAAGGCGCGGCTATGTAGCAGCTGCCCGAAGAGACGCAGAGCCTTCTCAACATTGGGGGGGGTCTGTGAGAGACAGGGAATGTCAGAAGGTGGGGCAATGGTCCTGGGGATGATGGGGTACAGGCAGGCAAGGTTAAGGGGCTCACATCCAGTTCCTTGAGCACTGGGTGGGCCTCAATGCCTGGGAAGAGCACGCGTACGGCATAGGTCCGGTAGTCCAAGAAAGGGATCTGCACCACATCCATGTGGTTTGTCAGCTCGTTGATGTCTGTCTGCAGCTCAGCAAAGGCTGGGAGGGGCAGAGAGGGAAGAGTGAGCAGAGCAAGAGGAGGGAGGCATCCCAGCCCACCCACCCTGCACCCCCAGCCCAGGTACCTTCTTTGCATTCCAGAGCCACACGGGACTCCAAATTGTCCATCTGGAGCTGGAGCCGCTTGAGCGTGCGATCTGCATCCTGAGTCTTGCGCTTGTAAGCGACCAACACAGCGGTGATGGCCAGCAGCAAGAGCCCACCCCCTGTAGCCAGCCCCACCATGGCTGGTAGGGTCAGTGCCCGCTCGGCCGTGATGTGTAGGGTGCCTAGCCAGAACTCCAGGCCACCTACCAGCACCTACAGGGATAGGCTCACTGTGAGCTGACCCCCACACCCGCCCCACACTTCCCTGGTGGCCTTCCCACCCCCTACCCACCATGACAGGCTGCCGGCCTGTCTGGCTGGGTGAGTCACATAGGAGTTGTGTGTCCGAGACGGTGAGTGCACATGGCTGACCCCCAATCAGCACGGTGTAGTTGAGGCGGGAGCTGCCAGCTGCCGCGGGGATCAGATTCTTGCCCTGCGTGTAGATGGCACAGTCAGCTAGGGCTCCCCATTTCCCTGCCCCTCCCAGCTCTTGCACCCCACCAGTACCTTCAACACTACGTGGGAGCCTGGTTTGACATCCAGGACACCGGAGGGCCCAAGTGGCTCAAAGCTGGGGTCAGGGTAGTAAGTGAAGGAGGACCGGTTGAGGGAGCGGGCTGTCTGCACGTGGTCCAGCAGGAAGCCAAACTCATCAGGGTGCTCGCCCTGGGCCTGGGGCTGGGGCCGCCCCAGGAAGATGCCAGGGGCCTTACACAGCATGGCAGTATCGTTGATAACCTGGCAGGTCTGTGTGGACAAGGGCGGGCAGCCCAGCACATGAGACCATGTGTAGCAGGGTCAGGGGCAGGGTAAGGGCAGCTGGCACTCACATTGGTGGTCTCGATGCCTCGGTACTTGGCCCGGACCCGGGGCTCTTGGACTGTCAGCAGGTGGGTCCCGCTTACAGTGATGGCAGTACTTCCACTGGGGACAGGGGGGAGGAGCTTCAGGCTCTGTCCCCCAATGCCCCCAGCCCAGCCCTGAAGAGCTATGAAGACTGCAGTGGGAGCCTGGGGCCTCCCACACCTCGGGTCGCTGGGCGGGTGCCAGGTGCTCTGTGGTCAGGAGGACCCTGCCCCCTTGGCCAAAAAGGGCTCAGGTTTAGAAGAGATGTAATTTGATGCCCAAGGGCCCAGGCACAGGTAAAGCCCCAGGACAGGTAAAGCCCCAGGACAGGAGCTTGGGGACCCATTCTCCCTAGGGTCTTACTTGATGATACTCCAGGTGGGTTCAAGGTGAGTAACAGTGGGATCCTGGGTGTAGGTGTAGAGAACTCCAGGACTAGAGATGTTAGCACGGTCAATGGCCAGGGTGATGGGGGCCTGGCTGGGGCCCAGGGTGGAAACGGGCGAGATACACACGATTGTTTCAGCATCTCTCCTACGTGAGCAAGTAGAGTGCTTTGAGTAGATGGCCCAGGGCCCTCACTGGCCCAGCCCTGCCCCTGCGGCCCCTACCAAATGCCCATCCCAAGACTGGTAGGGCCCTACCCACCTCACAAACTGGCATTCGCCATCTCTCACAGTCACTGTGACCCTGCTGCCGGCGTCTAGAGAGCTTCCAGAAATGGTGAGCCTCGTACCCCCAGAAGCAGGGCCCCGAATGGGACTCACACGGTCAAACACTGGGGTCTGTGAGAGAAGCAGCCCTGAGGGGAGGGAGGAGACAGCCCAGTGCGGGGCCACACCCCCTCAGAACGGGTGGGCATGGGAAGGGGTGGGCGGCTCACACACCACAAAGCTGTAGAGCTGCTCTGATTGTGTGCGGTAGTCAGCAGAACAGTCGCCTACACAGAGCTCCACAGGCCCCGGCAGTGGGCTGGGCACCAGCGACTCCTCCATCTCACACACGATCCTAGGAGTCAGAGAAGGTCAGGGCCAGCCTTGGAGCACCAGCCTGGGTGCTCACACAGCCGCACTCACCTCTCAGCGCTGATGTACTCAGCGGGGATGGAATTACAACGCACACCGGCCACCCGAAGGCCCACTTCTCGGTAGGTGAGGCCCAGGTTTTCACCCACGATGGTGACTCGGGTGCCTCCCTCCTTGGGCCCCATGAGTGGGTGGATCTGTAGAGTAGCAGGACAGGAGGTAAGAGGGTAAGCCAGACTCCTGGGTGCCTGGCGTGCAGAAGGTGTGGGAGGCTAACCTGGGCAATACGGGGGTGGCTACAGCGGGTGCCCTTCTGGCTTGGGTGCATCCAGTTGGTCTTGGGGGCTGGACAGTGGGCCCGCAGCTGGCACCTGTGCTCTGAGACGCACCAACCACAGTTGAAGCGGGGGTCAGCCTTCAGGCAGAGGCCACAGCTGGGTCGCTGTGCCCAGCACTTATACAGGAGAGCTGTGGACACAGAAGGCACTGCTGGGGGGCAGCTATGGGAAGCCAGAGCCACCAAGGGCCCTGATAGAGGGTCCCCTGTTGGGCCTGGCCCCAGCTCATACCAACTCTACCCCCAGAAGCAAGCTCCTTGGCCCCATCTCGCTCCTCACCTCGGAAGGTGGCAGGCTTGTCAATAGGGAAATCTCCATCCCACACCACAGAAAAGTCCAGTTCAGTGTCACCATACTCATCACCTTCATAGGAGTACTGGGGGAGAGGGACCACATGACCCCTCAGAAGGTCTCCTGCCACAGCCACCTGAGGATTCCAGGCCAGTGAGCTGGGCACAGACCCAGGGAGAGGGGCAGGGGGGGCCTCACCGAGGCATTCTGGCACTGCACGCTGCTGCTGTTGAAGCGCACAGCGGGCACCCGCTGCTGCCGCCCCTGTACCCGGACCACGCACTCATAGTTCTTCTGGCCTGACTGGGGCTGTGGCAGGTTCTTGGCCCGCAGGGTAAGAGGCTGCATAACACCAACTGGGATCAGGAGGTCACCACTAGGCAGGATCTCAGGGCAGCCCTGGGAAGGGGGAGAATGCCTGTCACCCACACACCAACTGCTGCCATCCTGGCCCAGCTGGGCCAATCCTACATTGAAGAGACTCCAAGAAATCAATGAGAATCAAAGGCAGAAAAGCCAGAGGCCAGCCCACATGGAGCCCAGCCCCCTCACGCGCGGCACCCGCCTCACCTCGGGGCTGTGGACCCTGCCCTCCTGGAAGGAGCACTCGTGGGGGTGGCTGGTACACACGTGGCGGTACTTACACCAGTGGCAGGGGTAAGGGCTGCCAACGCAGGACATGCACCTGGAGGGGAAAGGCTTCAGAAACAACAGAGAAGACCAGGCCTGCCCCCTCACCACCCCTCCTATGGGACACATGGGGAACAGAAGGAAGAAGGCACCAGGGCTCATCCAAGGCCTGTACAACACAGCAAGGGATGAAGTGACATGGGGACAGAGGTCACAAAGGCCAGTACTCACGACTGGAGGACACTGCAGTTGTAAAAGACAAAGTCGGTCCCAGCGAACCTCACACCAGTCTCCTTGGAGAGTAGTTGCAGCCGCACAGTGCGGGTGGCCCCTGTAGCATGCCCAAGAGCAGCCATGAGCCAGACAGAAACAGAGAGTACCCCCATTCCGAGCAGCTCCAGCCACTGACCGTGCCCTCTGGTGAGAGCCCGAAGCTCCTGGAGAGAGGGTGAGGGGCATCGCAACTCCCCAGAGGGCAGCAGGATGGCCTCGTTCTCTGTCACCTCCTCGAAGGCACAGCTCACGCCTGCGCTGAGGTCTGGCACATTGCGCATGGTCACAGTCAGCTGAGGAAGGCAGAGGGCTCAGCAGGGTGCACCCCCCAACACAAGCATGCATTGACCCACACACCCCACCCCACCCACTCACCACACTACTTACTTGCACCCCAGGTGATGTCACTGACACATTGTTGGGCCGGACCCGCACCTGGACACACTTGCTCAGCTCTTCGGCAAAGCCATGCGGGGCTGAGGCACCTGGACAGGCCCCTTCTCGACAGCATCTGTGTGAGGTCAGCCAGAGCCCATCCAGCATCTGCCCTGGGAGGGCTCTGTACAGGGCTCCATGGAGGGCTGGGGGGAAAGGGGACAGCCAGCCCAGCCCACAGTGCCTTGGCCTATGGGGTGGAGATTCTGCTCATTAACTGGAGAAAGTGGAAGGGGAGGGACAGGAAGACCACAAGGGCCGGGCTGGGAGACATTAGCATGTGGGCAAGGGCAGGTACTGCCCTCCCCAACCAACAATATGCCTAGGTGGCTTCTCTCAGGAACAGAGCCTCACTGAGCCCATCATCACCACCCAACCCCATACTGCCTCCCTCACCTGTGCTGCAGAACACACCAACCACAGTGCGGGTCCCTGGAGCCCAGGCAGGCTGCACAGCTTAAGTACTGCTCGCAAGTCTCCACTGGGAGCTGGCTCACCTGGGGACAACCTTGTTAGCACCCATCCCACCTCCACACAGCCGCCCACCACTACCCGCCTCGGGCCCACCTGCTTCTCACTCAGGAGGTAGATGTGCCGGTGGTCAGGGCTGAAGAGTAAGTCTCGGAGTATGGGGCTGCCATCCACCACAGGCACTGTCTCATACAGTTGGGCATCCTGGGAGCCATCAACTCGTACCTGGGCCACAAGACCAGGAAAGAAGGATGACAAGCCAGTTTGTGGCCACAGCAGCACCCTATGCACCCAGGGCATCCTCTTCTAGAGCCAGGGACTTTCCAGGTTGTGGCTGAACTGAAGTCAGGGCTTGGCAGGGCTCAGCACTCGACCTTCCCCTGCACCCACAATCCCCATGGGCAGGGGAAGGAGGGCTCAAAGACCACCCCTGGAGGTCCTTGGGGGTGACTCAGCCAACCAGAAAACACTCCCAGAAGACAGAGACAAAGATTATTGATGCCTAGGGATGGGGGATGGGGAAGAGGAGTAATATCAAAAGGGAAAGAGGTTTTTAGGGTGATGACAATGCCCTGGAATGAGATGGTGGTGAGGGTTGCACAACTCTGCAAACTTACTAAAACCACTGGAATGTATGCTTTAAGCAGAAGTGTATGGGATGGGAACTATACCTCAATAAAGCTGTTAAAATGACAAAAAGGGCCCAGGAGGGGAACAGGCCCACCCCAAGACCTCAGCAACTCCCTTCACAAGCCTTCCCCTAGCCACCCCCCCACCTCCCTGGGGATAGCTCTGCAATTGCCAGGCAAGCAGGATGAGAACGTGGAGGCTGTTCTGACTCCTGTCCCTTTAGGACACACCAGAGCTCCCAGGGGGTACATCTCCCCATTTCACACCACCCCCAGTCCTTGAACAGAAGCAGCTGAGGCCCTGCTGCACATAAGGGGACAAGAGGGCAAAGAAGGTTATGTCCACATTCATTTGACTAAGGATCCAACAATGACAGCTGAGCCACAGCCACCTGCTTTCCCGGCAGGGATGCCCTAAGATAGGTCTGGTCTCTGATCCCACAGCCACAGGAAGCCAGCAATTCAGGCCAAAGTGAGCAGTGATGTTGGTACAGGTGGATGGCTGCGGGGGCTGCCCGGGATCACAGCCAGGCTCCTAAGGCCCAGCCTGGGAAGTCCCTTTCCCCCACGGGCTGTGTACTGCCCAGGGCCTTACAAGGCTCATCTGCACATTCTTGTTCCCATCCCTCATTCCCTATCTGAGTCTGCCCCAATCTCCACATGCCAAGGGGGCAAGGGCCTACCTTCTTCAGACTGCCATTGCGAGTGCCGATGAAGACCACAGAGTGCTGGTGGTAGGTGTAGGCGGCCACACTGGCCATGCCATCAGTGCTGTCTGCCAGCAGGGGCAGCCCCTCGATCACGTGCAGGCCTCCTAGTGGCTGGTTCAACACCAGCCCGCAGAAGTTTCCATTTATCTGCATGGGCTGGTGAAATACGAGGAACGCATGTGAGAGTCAAAGCTTGGGGGCAGCAGCTAGACAGAGGCCATGAGACCCCACATTCAGGAAGAGAGCAGGACCTGGAACTTGATCCCCACCAGCTAAGACCAACTGCTTGCCCTGGACCCCACAGGAAACTGGGGACCGAGGGAGATGGAGGAAAGAGAGGATGCAGGAGCAGGAAAGGAGCAAAGCCTGGGCTTGCAAGATGGGACAGGCTGGGAGACTGTCGCTAACTCAGCGAGGGACATCTATGACATGGAGCAAGCAGCAGCAAACTGGGGATGGGAGGAGGAGCAGGAAAAGGGAGAGGTGGTACACAAGCCAAGAGAGACAGTGAGAAGACAGGCCAGGGAAGAAGGAGAAGCAGCAGATGCAGGGAGAGGATGAGAGGGCAGGGGTCCCTGAGCGGGAAAAGCAGATGTTTCAGGGCTAAAGCCCCCTACGCTCACGGTGTTGATGCAGGGCAGCTCCTTGTTGAGCAGCCAGGGCAGGGCCAGTGTGCCTTCCCCTCGATAGCATGACTGGATGCGGCGCCGGATGTGAGCATTGATGGTGCTAAGGGTAAAGAGACAGAGGACAGTCTGCCGGGGTGGGCTGGCCCGGTTCTTCTGGCCCTGAGAGAAGATGGTAAAGAGGACGTCCTCGTCAGCCGGCACACCCAGGGCCTGGGCCAGCAGCAGGCCGGGCTTGGCAAGGTGGGCACTCTGCACCAAGCGGTACTCCACACCACGCCAGGAGCAGCCAATGGGAAACTCCACATATGAGTAGAACTCCGAGTCCCCTGCACACATGCGCACGATCTTGGACGTGAAGAATTTCTCGCCTGCTGTGTCCAGCAGCGTCTGCTGGGTGTCCAGCTGCAGCGTCAAGAAGTACACGAAGGAGGCACTCACAAAGCCGTAGATGTAATAGATGTCAAAGGCGGGGTACAAGGACAAGGTGTCTGAGGGGATCTTGATCTGTGAGGAGACAAACTCATCCTGGTACACCTGGAGAGCAGGTCAAGGAGAGAGCATAGGATGAGACCTGGGTCTGTCATCAACCTCCCAAACTCTGGCCCCTTGGCCCCCACAATATGGTTCCCCCAGGGCTTCTCTCATGACCTCCTCCACCCCACACAGTCATAGGGGCCCAGAGCAGAAGGCAAGGTGAGGAGCCACATCCTATGCCTCAGCCCATCCTCCTGTCTTCAGAAGCTTATCCCCTCTAGGACCAGGGCTATTCCAGAGGTGGAGCTAGGACAGAGTGAAGGCAGGAGGGAAACAGGTGCTGGCTCTTAAGAGGGGCAGGAAGAGAGGCAAGGGGAGGAGTATAAACAGACAGGCAGGCTCACCCACCAGACTAAACATGTCGGCACTGTCCTCATCACTGATGAGCTTGCGGGAGCTCAGAGTAGGGAAGTACTCAGACTTGCCATCCACGGCGGTACCCACAAACAGCTTGCTGGGCCCCTCGCCCTGCTCCACAATGACACCAGCCATGGAGTCGGGCTCCTGGGCCCCTGATAGGTAGTGTTCCTTTCGGTGGTGGGGCTCGCCCAGCTTGAAGAGGTCATCCAGGCGCAGAAACTGGCAGATGCCTTGCCAGATGCTGCCGCAGGCCACCAAGCGGCGGGCAGTGTAGTCTATGAGAAGCAGCTTGTTCACGTTGTCCACAGGTGCTAGGCGGTGGGTGCACACACGCATACTGGGGGGTGGGTAGCAGCGAGCATTGTCCTCAATAGGCCCTGTGACATGGGCCCGTAGCTCAGTCAGATTGGGGGCCAGCTTGAAGACTCGGTTCACTGCACCCACAAATACCTCCCCAGTCACCCGGTGCACAGCCAGGTGGGTGAGTGTGGTGTCTGTCACTGAGAAGGCAGTGAAGGGCCTGCTGCCACCCAAGACTCCCCCCATGGCAAGGAGGAGCAGTGGGAAGAGGCAGACAGTGGGCATGGTCGGCGGCTGTGCTCCAGGACGAGCCTGAGGAGAGATTGAGAGTGCCAAGTAAGAGGCCCCTGGCCCAGACTGAAAGCTCTCTTTCTACCTCAGGACCCCCAGCAAACTAAGCTCCATGCCACAGTGGGTGGAAGCCACTCATTCATCCACCACCACACCAGAATCAGAGCCCCAGATGGTGACCACGGCTGGGAGAGGAGGGGCCTCCACCAAGGCCCAGGAGTGAGCAGTGAGCGCAGGCAGGCTTGGGGGCCATCAATCATCCCCCACCCCCCCACCTCTGGAAAGGAGCCAGGAGGCCTCGCCTCAATTGGGCCACACCCAAGGGGGCAGCAGAGCCAGATGCTGGGAAAGGCAGGGCGGGAGTCCCTCCTGGAATGAGACCCAAACACCAGATCCCAGAGCTGAGGGTGGCTAGCCACACACAAGAGTCACTGTAAGCAAACCCCAGGCCACAGACGCCCCACGCCCAAGTTGGGGGAAAGGGAAGAGAACAATCACAGCAGGGAGAGAACAATCACAAGCAGGGGGTAGGGGGGGGAACACCACTCTAGAGTGGCATTGCCACCAGGAGCCCCAGGACAGAGGTCTGAGGCATCAAGGCCTGAGACTGGACCCAGCACCAGCACCACATTCCCAACTGCTGGCCCCAGCTGCCTCCTCACCCCGAGGGCCTCCCTCAGCTGGCTGTCCAGGAGCCTGCTGTCTGGCCTACTGGCTGTAACACAAAGCCAAGTCACGCCTGTCCCCCCAGCCAGGCACCACTGAGACAGACATAAGTCAGGCTCTGCTCAGGCACAGCCAAACATATGGCTCGGGCAGTCCCACACAGCTCTCCCTCCAGATCTAGAGGTTAACTGGAGAAGGGGAGGTGCCAGGGTGCCCAAGGAATCCTATGGGGGGTTCACAGTCCCCAAATACAGAGAGACTTTGGGGAAATGGGGCAGGGACTGTAAGGACAGTGCCCAACGTTGCTGGGTCTTCACCCCCAGGCCACACCCAGCTGTCCTACCAAACCCAGGTAGCAAAGATAGGGGGAGGTGCCAGGAACCAAACCAAGGAGGTGCAGAAAAGAGAAAAGAAAAAATGCATTTGCTAGAACAAGGAGTAGGCCCAACTTGAAACTGCAAAGTTTCAGACTAATCGCCTCTCCAGGGCTCTTTTGTCAGGTCCACATCCTAGACCCCTAACGCAACAGCCAGAGAAGAAAGAAAGGCGAAAGAGAAGAGAGGCTGCATCCCACCCTCACCTCCTCTCCACCCAGCAGGAACACAAGCCTAGGAATGGGGATGGGGGACAGGTCAGGAGGAAGATCTGGAGAGGCAGGCTTTGCATCCCAAGCCCCCATTCCAACTTCCACCTGTAAGTGAGAGCCTGGGGCATCACAAGCACACACACTCCTCTGCTACAGCCCAGCCTGCAGGAAGCATGAGGATGAGAACAGCCCCTCGAAGAAACATGGCTCCAGCCCCCGTTCCCCAGTGCTCCCAATGCCCCCATCGTACTGTTCGCCGGGCTCGCCCTGCCCCCACCAGGGGCACCCCTAGGCCGACCCACGGGGACCCTAGTGGATGGAGGCGCCACAGCAGTCCTTGGAGAGGCCGCTCCTCCGCCACAAAGGGTCCCCATTGGGCAGGGGGGCTGCTGGGCTTAGAGTGGCCTTCCCTACCGGAGCAGGGCACGAAGGACCAGTCAGGCCAGCGCCCTAGGAGCAGGAGGAGAGACAGGGCCCCACCCCTTCAAAACCGACAGAACCCTCGGGCTACCCAAACCCCGAGCCGCGGAGCAGGCTGGCCCCGCACGGGCAGCAGGGGATGGTGGCCACCTACCTGTCCCCTCGCTGCCGCTGGCTGCCGGTGGCCGCCCACCAGCCACGTGGACCCGCCCCCGAGCCCCACACCGGCTCCGCTGGCGCGCGTCCCCGCCGCCGCGCCCCGCGTCCAGAGCCCTGTGTCCCGCTCCGGGCCGCCGCCGCCGCCACCGCCTCCTCCTCCTCCTCCTCCGCCGCCGCCGCCGCCGCCGCCGCCGCCCACACACTGGGCCGGCCTGCGGCCGCCAGGTCTTTTAAACCCGGACTGTACCACCGCTCCGGGCGGGGACGCCCAGAGAGGGCCGGACGGCTGGGCGCACGGGCCGGAGCCGCTCCTCTCCGGGGTCAGGGGAAGGCCCAGCGCGCAGCCCGGGCCCCGTGAGCTGCCGGGATCCCTGCCCAACGAGCTGACGCCCCCCACACTCGCACAATGGCCGCGTCCGCAGCGCGCGCCTCTACACCCTCCTCCCCACCCGCTGCCTCGGGCAACCCTGGGACCCGCGCGCGCCCACGCCACACCCCCTCGGGCCCAGGGCCTGCGCAAGAGTTACCCGGGCGCGCGCCGGCCCCGCCCCGCCCCGCCCCGCCCCGGCGCTCCGAGGCGTACCGAGGCCACCTGCTGCGGGCGCGCGGCCTCAGGGACCCCTCAGGTGCAAACCGGCCAAGGACTCGAGGTCCTCGCTTAGGACACGCTCCCCCTGGCGGCCCGTAGCCTGGAGGGCCCGCGACTAATATGCAAATAACCGGCACAAGGACTGGAGGCTGTCACCATTTATATTTGGCCCCTTCCCTAGCCTGAGACCAGGGCAGGAATCTGGGGATTTCATTCCCTTGCTTTTTTTTTTTTTTTTCCCTTTTCTTTTTAAACAAATTTGAGATATAATTCACCAATCATATTAAGTCACACATTTAAAACGTAACAGTCTCCTGGTTGAAGGTTGAGACTTCTCTCATCCAACATGTCTCAAGACAACTCTCCAAACAATGAATCCTAGACAAAGCCGCACCAAATTCACAGATCAATTAAATATCCTCATCAAAGCATTCAACCAAAAACCTTACCCAGGTTACACTACCAAGCAAAAACTTGCTTTAGAAATCAACACTAAAGAGTCTAGAATCCAGATCTGGTTTCAGAATCGAAGAGCTAGGCACCAAGTCCAGAGAAGATCAGAACCTGAGGAGGACTTAGAAGCAAGCCAAGACAAAGATCACCCTGTAGAGAAGGTTCCAAGCAGAGAAGGTAGACGGTATGGTACCAGCTACACTTCCTCCCAATTACAAACCCTTATCACAGCACTTCGAATATCAAACAGCCGGTGTCCTGGGATTGATTCCACAGAGCAACTTACTGAGGAAGTTGGGATTCCAGAGTCAAGAGTCCAAATTTGGTTTCAAAACTGAAGATCTAGATTCCATGTCCAGAGAAAAAAAGAACCTGATGGGCCTTTAGAACAGAAACAAGACCAGGAACAAGATCTCTGAAACGAGAGCGTTCAAGGCACAGAAACTACACATAATAACACCAATCTCATTAGGAACTGTCTTATTTCTCTAAAGCCAGAACGTAATGGACCAAGAGACAAATCAGTATATTTAATGTCATCGACCTGGACTCCAAATCTCTCTCACTCTTCCTGGGAACATACCCTTCTAAACATACCTTCAGCTCCTCCAGAAGCTAAGCCTCTGGAGGTGGTAAATAGATACAGGACTTCAGGAGGCAGATACAAGGCACCACACAGCCCTACAGACAGAACCTGGCTCACAGTTCATCAGATGTCAAAGATGATAAAAATGAACTTATTCATATCATATAAAAAATATAGTATAATACTCAATAACAGTACAACACACACAAAGTTGTGTGACCATCCTCACTATCAAATTCCAGAACGTTTTTGTCATCCCAAAGGAAACCACCATACCTATTAGCAGTCATTCCCCAGTCCCCTGGCAACAATTAATCTACTTTCTGACTAGGATTTTCCTGTTCTGGACGTCTCATATACATGGATTCATACAATATGCATGTGTCTTTTGTGTTTGGCTTCTTTTACTTACCATAATGTTTTCAAGGTTCATCCATGTTCTAGCATGTATCAGTACTTAATTTCTTTTTAGGGCCAAATAAGATTCTGTTACATGGATGTATCACATTTTATTTATCCATTCATCAATCGGTGGACATTTGGGTTGTTTTCATCTTTTGGCTATTGTGAATAATGCTGCTAGGAACATTAATGTACAAGTTTTTGTGTGAATACATTTTTAAAAATATTTTTATTGATTTCAGAGAGCAAGGGAGAGCGAGAGAGAGAGATAGGAACATCAATGATAAGAGTCATTAATCAGCTGCCTCCTGCACACCCCCTCCTGGGAATCCAGCCGCAACCTGGGCATGTGCCCTGATCGGGACTAGAACCCCAATCTCCTGGACCCTAGGTCGATGCTCAACCACTGAGCCAGGCCGCTGGGGCTGTGTGAACACATTTTCATTTGCCATCCACCTAGGAGTGGAATTCCTGGGTCACATGATAACTCCATTTTTCACAATTTTGAGAAAAGGGGCCAAACTACTTTAAAAAGTAACTGCACCATTTTATATTCCCACCAGCAATGTATGAGGGTTCCAATTTTTTCACATTCTCCCCAAGGCTTGTTACTATATTTTTGTTTCTAGCCATCCTAGTGGGTTTCAAATGGTATCTTGTGGTTTTGATTTGCATTTTCCTGATGACTAAGGATGTTGAGCATATTTTCATGAGCTTATTGGCCCTTTGTATGTCTTCTTTGATATTCAAAGAAATCTGAAATGTCCATTGAAGTTCTTTGCCCATCTTTTAATCAGATTTTTGTTTTGTTGTTGTTGAGTAGTAGGAGTTCTTTATATATTCTGTATAGAAATCCCTTATCATATATATTATTTCTAAATATTTTCTCTCATTTTGTGGGTTCTCTTTTCACTTTGTTGATAGTGTACTTGGATGCACAAAAGTTTTAAATTTTGATGATGTCTAATTTATTTATCTATTGTTACTTGTGCTTTACTTGTCATATATAAGAAGTGATTATTAAATCCAAGATCACAAAGATTTACCTCTATGTTTTATTCTAAGAGTTTCATAGTTTTCACTCTTAAGTTTAGCTCTCTAATCCATTTTGGGTTAGTTTTAGTATGTTACGTGAGGTTGTGGTCTAACTTATTCCTTTGCATGTTGCTACTGTCTAGTCCCAGCACTATTTCTTTCTTTTTTTTTTAGTCAAGTTTTATTTATTTATTTATTTATTTGTTTGTTTGTTTGTTTATTTATTTATTTATTTATTTATGTTATCTTTATCCTCACCGGAGGATATGCTTATTGATTTTAGAGAGAGAAGAAGGGAGAAAGAGAGAGATAATTTTTTTTTTAAAGTTTGGTCCTACAAATGTCTCTTGATTTCTTTCTCTCTTTTTTTTTTTTTAATATATCTTTATTGATTTCAGAGAGAGGAAGGGAGAAGGAGAGAGAAACATCAATGATGAGAGTCATTGATCGGCTGCCTCCTGCACGCCCCCAACTGGGGATCGAGCCCGCAACCCGGGCATGTGCCCTGACTGGGAATCGAACCTCATCTCCTGGATCCTAGGTCGATGCTCAACAGCTGAGCCAAGCCAGATGGGCCAACACTACCTTTTAATGAGCAAAAGTTTGGATTTTTTATGAAGTCCAATATATCAATTTTTCTTTTATGATTAATTTTTTTTGTATCCTTTCCAAGAAACCTTTGCCTAGCCCAAGGTCACAAAGATTTTCTCCCATGTTTTATTTAGATATTTTTTTTAGTTTTAGCTTTTACTTTTAGGTCTACAACCCATGTCGAGTTCATTTTTCTGTATGGTCTGAGTAAGGTGTATGAGTTTCCTGTGGCTGCCATAACAAAATTTCACAAACTGAGAGGCTAAAACAACAGACATTTCTTCTCTCCTAGTTCTGGAGGCCAGAAGTCTGATATCGAGGAGTGGGCTGGGCCACACTCCCTCCAGAGGCTCTAGGGCCCTTCCTTGTCTCTTCCAGCTTCTGGAGGGGGCTGGCAACCCTTCGCATTCCTTGGCTTGTAGATGTAGCATGCCAGTCTCTCTTGTCACATGGCATTTTTCCTGTGTCTGTCTGTCTCCTCTCTTCTTAGAAGAACACTAATCATATTGGGTTAGGGCCTATCTTTCTCCAGTATGGCCTCATTTTAACTGGATCACATCTACAAAGACCCTGCCTCTACATCAGATCCCATTCACAGGGGGCAGGACATGGACATATCTTCCCAGGGGACACAATTCAACCCGTAACATCAGGGTTAAAGTTCACTTTTTTCATTCAGATATCTAACTGCTTCAGCATCATTTATTAAACATCATAAATGTAAGGATTTATTTCTGGAATCCTAATCCTGTGCCATCCACCTCTATTCCTATCCTTGCACCTATACCACACTGTTTTTGTGTGTGTTTTTTTTTTTAATATATCTTTATTGATTTCAGAGAGAAGAAGGGAGAGAGATAGAAACATCAATGATGAGAGAGTCGTCATTGATCGGCTGCCTCCTGCATGGCCCTGGGCATGTGCCCCAACTGGGAATGAAATCTCCATCTCCTAGGATCCTAGGTCGATGCTTAACCCCTGAGCCACGCCTGGCCGAGCTATACCACACTGCTTTGATTACTGTGGCTTCATAGTAAGTTTTCGAATCAGGTAATGTGATCTCCTCAACTCTATTCTTTTTCAAAATTGTTTTGGATATTCTAGATCCTTTGCATTTCTGTATAATTTGAAGGTCAGCTTATTAATTTCTACAGAAAAGCATGCTGGGATTTGGGGTAAGGATTGCATAGAATTCAAAGGTCACTTTGGGGAGAGTTGTCATTTGGGGGGCAGAATTCTAAGATGACTCCAAGGTTCCTGCCTCCTAGTGTACAAACATATGCAATTCCTTCCCCTTGAGGCAGAGCAGAACCTCTGCATGTGATGGGATATCACTCCCATGGTTAGGTTACTAATCAGCTGACTTTGAGTTCATCAAAGGAGAGATTATCTGAGTGGGCCTGACCTAGTCAGGTGAGCCTTAACCAAAACTGGGACCTTCCTGAAGGGAGAGATTTGAAGCATGAGAGGGGCTATGGAGGGGACCAGGTAGCAAGGAACCTTAGGTGGCCTCTAGGAGCTGAAAGCATTCCCTGGCCCATACCCAATGAGAGAACAGAGACCTCAGTCCTACAGTCACAAGGAATTGAATTCTACTCAGAAGCATGTGAGCTTGGGAGGGGACCCTGCATATCAGATGAGAAGGCAGCCCAGCCAACCTTTATTGCAGCCTTGTGGGACCATGAGCAGAGGATCCAGTTCCATTATGTTCAGACTTCTGACCCACAGAAACTGTCGAGTAATAAATGAGCATTGTTTTAAGCTACTGAATTTTTGTTGTTACATGGCAATAGAAACTAAATACAGTCATCCCGCCAGTATTGAGTCTTCCAATCCATGAACATGGGATGTTTCTGTCTATGTAGATCTTTAATTGTATAATTCCACTTATGTGAAACTTCCAGAACAGGCAAATCCAGACAGGTAGAAAATAGATTGGTGGTTGCCAGGGGCTGGGAGAGGGGAATGAAGAGAGACTGTTCAGTGGGTATAGGGTTTCCTTTTGAAGTGATGAAAATGTTCTGGAATTAGATGGATGTGATAGTTGCATAACATTGTGAATGTACAAAATGCCACCAAAATGTGTATTTTTAAATGGTTAATGGTTATTTTTGTTATGTGCATATGTCCCCTGGTGGAGAGTAACAGTACCCTGTGCGAGCCATGACTCTTTCATCTGCTGGTGGAGCCGCAAAATGGGTCAGGCCCTAGGAAAAAGAATTTGCCAATATCTGGAAAATTAATTATACTACTTTAAAAGAAAGAATAAGGATGCTCTGCATGCACAGATATGGAGAGACATGTAGGATATTCAAATATATTAAGTGACAAATGCAAGTGCTTCTTTGTTGGGGACATTGTGAGAACTGGGCCAGAGGGCTGGGTAGAGGTAAGCATCAGTAGGTCCACCCTTTTGTGATGTGTGAACCAGGTAAATTTCTGGCCTCTGCAGAACAGTTCAAGGTAAACAAGAAAAGATCACCATCCCCTTCTTCCCACTCAGCTACCTCTTTGACCTTTCCTCAGTGCCTCTTCTTCCCCTCCCTCCTTCCCTCCATTTCAGCTCCCACTTACCTCATGTCTTTACAAGTGGATCACCCCCTGCCCAGTTTTGGAATGGCTGACTTGCCATGCTTGTCCGCTTCAATGTCACCACACCAGAAAGGCCTCCTCATCTTGCTTGTTTGTTTTGTTTCCCTATTTGTTGTTTATATCCACACCCACTCACACACCCACTCGCCCACCTACACACACACACACACACATACAATGAATGAAGCCTGGGCAAGTAAGGTACAGCTGGCCTTCCTCTCATCATTGTGTCTTTGGGAACCAACCCACCTCTGGCTCTGGCACACTGGTCCCCAGAAATATTGTTTTGGCCACTTATTGACTTCAGCGACCTCATATAGTTACAGAATATCAGATAGCAGTTCCACATCTTCTCTTGGCAGCTACCCAACCTCGCCTCTGAGCTCCACATTCACATGAATCCAAGGTCCCAAGGAGAGAGCCCTGAGGCTAGACAGTCCCCTCTCCAGGCAGAAACTGAGGGGACAGCTGCAAGAAGCTTGCTCTGCCAATGTTCTTCCAGTTTGGTCTTCCAGACTGCCACCGCAGTCCTTACTTAAGATAAGGGGCTCCTCCCTTGGGCTCCCCCACCATAGTGCAGCATTTCCCATCTCTTCACTGGCTACAGGGAAGTGGGTCTCCTTCCTTGACAGTCCTCCTGCCCTTTGATCCTGACTCCAAAGGGCTCCCTCTTCCCTCAGCCCAACCTCCCAGCAACTTAGAGGGGTTTCCAGAAACCAGCTCCCTCCCTGCTAGGACCCAAAACTGGGTCTCAAGGAGCTTGTTTTCCAGGAGGTTCAAGGCTAAAGACAGCTCCCTTGGAAACCATCTGCCACTGGCTGAGCTGGCTGAGAGGGGCTCATTTCCCTGGGAAGCCTGCTCTTCTGGTGGCTTCTCAAAGAATGCAAGAGGGGGTTGGTGCAGAAGGCCAAACAATCCCCTCTCTAGGGTTCCTGGAACCAAACAAAAGGTCCCATTGAGGTTCCCCAGACTTGTTCAAGACCTAAGGTCAAGCCTGGCCACCCCCTCCTGGCTGTGTCCAAGGTACTCTGGCCTACTCTACCCTCCTCCCTCCTCCAAGTGACCCCAGATGGTCACATCTCAGACCCAGGGCCTGGAAGCCTGAGTGAGAGCTCCTAGCTGCCAGCCAAGCCTCCCCAGGCTGTGGCTGAATAGAACACAGGGTCCTGCCTGTGGAAGGGCATAGGAGCCTCTGCATCCAGCAAAGCCCACACATTTGCCAGGGAGGTGGAGCCAGACCCAGAGCGTGGAAGCTCCCTACCAGCCAGGGGCTGTTCCCTGCCCCCTCTGTGTGGCCTCAGGCAAAGGGGAGAAGGGAAGGAGCAAGGAGTGGTCACCTTGCCTTCCTCAGCCTCCTGGAGCCAGGTGTGCCTGCCTCAGCTTACCCAAGGGGAACTGGGGAACATCCACCCCTAAGCCAGATTCCCTCTTTAGGGCCATGAAATTGACCCACCCCAGGGCAGTCTGAGCAGGGCACTCACAGCAGCCTTCCCATGTTGGGATTAAGGAGAGAAGCTGGGAAGGGCCCAGAGCAAGGAAGGCCACGATGAGTTTGCATAGCTGTGGTACTGATGTAGGGTGGCTGGGAGCCACAGGACAGCCTTGTCCCCTATAGAACAAGCAGCTTAGAGACACAAGAGGCGCCCAAGGGCCTGGGAGGGAGGCCTGTTGTGCAACGCCCCTCCCACTCACAGTAAAGAACCTCAATGCCTCATAGGTGCCCTGGGGAGGGTGGGCTGGCTGCAGGGATGGCTGGACCTGCCCAGACCCCTGTGGGTTACAAATGCCCCCCTTCTCCCTCTACAGACTCACATTCACATTCCCACCCAATCCTCTTCCACCCTTCCACCCCTACCAAACACACACTTTCTTGCCAGACACAAAGACCACAAATACTGCATGATTCCATTTATGTGAAACTTCCAGAATAGGCAAATCCATACAGACAGAAAGTAGACTAGAGATTGCCAGGGACTGAGGGAGAGACTGTTAATGAGTATGGGGTCTCTTTTTGGAGTGCTGGAAATATTCTGGAGCTAGGCAGAGGTGATGGTTGTACAACATTGTCAATGTACAAAATACTCCTGAATTATACACTGGCAAATAGCCAAAATGGTGAACTTTATGTTATTGTGAATTTTATCTCAAAAGTGTGGGGGGTTTTAATACTTTTTTATTGATTTCAGAGAAAGAAAGGGAGAGGGAGAGAGAGATAGAAACATCAATGATGAGATAGTCATTGATCAGCTGCCTCCTCTGCATACACCCCACTGGGGATTGAGCCCCAAACCCTGGCATGTGCCCTGACCTGGAATGGAACTGTGACCTCCTCGTTCATAGGTTGATGCTCAACCACTAAGACATGCAGGCTGGGCTCAAAAATGTGTTTTTAAAATAAAACACAGTACATGTGCTCTGACTCTGACATGTGCATTTCTTTATTGCAAAAGAAAAGAGCAGTAAATGACAGCATCAGGGGTAGGGGATGATCAGTGATGCCACAGGACAGGGGAGCTGGGCATCTGGAGTCCTGGAGACCCAGGGAGTTGGGAGACTAGAGGAAACTGGAGGAGTGAGCCTGCTCCACCTCTGCATTCACCGGATCTGGTGTGAGGACAAAGGAACACAGAAGGGAAGCAGAGCTGAGCAGGGTGGGCTGGACTATTGCTTGTGGTCCTCTAGCAGAACAGTACAGCCTAGCCCCAGCCAGGCCAGTTATCATCCCCCAGCTCCAGCTGACCAGCCCAGTACCAGGGCCACCTCAGAGGGCCCTCCTTACCGTGTACTTGTCCCACTTCTTCTCGGGGTCGTAGGGTTCCCAGCGGCTGGCAGGGAAGATGTGCTTGTTCTTCTCGTACCAGCTCCTTAGCACCACCTTGCCCGCATGTGACTGAGGAAGGGAGAAGGGCCACCCGAGGGCCTGACTTCTCCAATTCTCCTTTCCTCCACTGCTCCTCCCTCCCCGGCCCAGTGCCCCTGCACCAGTGTACCTCGTCCTTCTCCACAGTGGCATCACTGAGCAGCCGCACATCATCATGAACATCGAAATTAAAGAGTGGCCCTGCAGGGGAGAAGCAGCCAGCCCACTCTCAGGCTGCTGCCCGGATATGTTGGGGGCAAGTTGCTGGGAAGGGGAGGGGCTGGGCTGGGCACACTCACCACTCTTTCCTCGTGCCTTGGTGACGATGAAATCATAGAAGCTGTGGTGCTAGGAGCCGAGGGCAGGAAAAACATGGCTGATGACCCATCTCAGCCTCTCCCACCCACCTGCACCCACAGGCTAGATGCAGGCACAGCTACAGACATTGCGCCCCTCAGCCTGAGCCAAGGCCCCAGAGCAGAGCAGAGCAGAGCTGTTCCACAAAGCCCCTAGGCATGCCGAAGCCCACCACCCCTCCCAGTGCCAGGGCTGTGGGAAGAGAGAGGGGACTCACATGGGGTATGATTAGGTCCTCCTTGATGTACATGAGCTGCTCCACCCCTGCTGACCTGAGGGAGAAAGGCAGGGGGGCATGGATGGATGAAGCAGCAGTTAGCCAAGGAGACAACCCCAACTGCGCTGAGGCAGGTTGCTAAGTTTTATGAGCCCAGGAGTAGGGCCCACTCTCCTCCACCTCTGGGCTAAAGAGCTAAGGCCAATGCTCCCACCTAAGCTATGTGTGGCTAGAGGGATGGAAAAAGAATCCTGACCCTCTTCTCAGGAGAATAGTGCCAGCATGCCACTTTCCTACACAGGGAATAGTCATCCTGGTGTGCCACAAGCAGCAGCCACCACTTGGGGGTTCTGGTACCAGGGCTGAGACTGCAGGCTACACATGTAATGCATACATACACATGCTCACACATGTTCATGCACGTGTACATACATGTGCATACACCCCTTACCTGAGTTCACTGAAGTCTTTGCGCAGGATCTCAAGTGCCTTCTGCAGGAACTGCTGCATTGTGTTGCCTTTTTTCATCTGCACGAGGGCCCGAGAGTGGCACCCAGGACACCAAAGAGTTGGGAGGGAAAGATGGGAGCCTGGAGAAGGGCTCTCAAAAAGGCAGTGGCCCAGAGGTTCCTACCAGGGACCTTGGAGCCCTCACTACCATCACAGGTGGCCAGGGCCTCTTCCCTGCTCCCCCCAGGATATCCAGGGGCCACCCACATGAAAGGGCCTGCAGGGTTCCAAAGCACCAAGATTAAAGTTCCTTCTCACTGAATCTGAGCACATGGAGTGGGGTGCAGGCCCCACATTGCCCACCTTGACTGTCCGCCGGTGCCCAGAGCCATCCCAATAACTGAAGGTGATTTCAATTTCCTCGCCTACAAAGCAGAATTGCCACTTAGCCTCCAGAACCATGTGTCCCCAGCCCCCAGAAAGCTCCCTGAGGCTCAGCCTCCAGCCCCGGGCTCTCACTGCCACAGCACCTCAGGCTGGGCCATGCAGCTCCCACTTGGTGAGCACTCACTCTTGATCTTCTCCTGCTTAGCTTCCCACTCTTGCCGCAGCTCTTCCCGGAGCCGATTCTCTTCCTCCTACAGGAGGGAGGGCCAAGGCTACTCAGAGGACATGCAGAGCCCCACTCCTTCAGTAAAAGCCTCTGCCAAGGTCAGGGCCAGGGCTGGGGTTGGCTGCTTTTACCTCGCGGTCACGGTCAGGCAAAAAGCTAGTGTCCACATCTGGGTTCTTCCCCAATTTCCTCTTCTTCGTGGGCATCTCTAGAACCAAAGGAAACACAAGAGTCAGTTGCACGATGGGCCCTGCTTCCAGGGCACCTTGGACCTTTGTTGCTCAGGCCTCAGCTCAAACACCACCTCCTTGGAGTCTTCCTAGACCATCCTGGCTGGAACACACCACCCTCTGCTCTCAGCGACAGCGGCCTGCACTGTGGTATCAGGGCTGGGACTGCAGGCTCCACATGCACATGCACGCACACACACATACATATACTGCGTTCTTGTCCCATCAGCTTTGACCTAGACTATGTCAGAGTACTTAAGGCATCAGTACCAGTGTCTGAGAGAGCAAAGGCTCCTTTGCATTGGATGGGTAGGGAAACCACAGAAGGGGGGGTGCTTGGGGGAGGGCCCCCTCTGTGCCAGGAGTTGTGCTCATCACAGTCACTTTTTTTTTAATTGACTTTTTAGAGAGAGAGAGGGTAAGGGAGAGGGACAGCGAGAGGGGGAGAGAAACACTGATTTGCTGTCCCACTTATTTATGCATTCATTAGTTGATTCTTGTATGTGCCCTGAACGAGGATCGAACCCGCAACCTTGGCATATCAGGACGCTGCCCTAACCAACTGAGCTCCTGGCCAGGGCCCACAGTCACATATCTAATGTCTCATCTAATCCTCACAACAGCCCCAAAAGGGCATGACATTCCTTTTTTCCATTCAAGGAAACTGAACCCCAAAGTTCCATGGCTACTAAGACCAGAGCCAATGAGGAGAAGGGAAAGAAACGCCAGCCTTGCCAACATCCTGGACTCTGGGACTTGGTCTCCCCAATTAGAACCTATATGGATGAACCAAAGCTGGTTCTTCAACTTGCTGGTCTCAGCATACCCTGAACACTCTTACAAGTTACCGAGGACCCCAGAGAGCTCTTATCTACAGGGGTTGTAGCCATTGATATTTACCAAGTTAGAAATAGAGCCTGAGAAACACTGAAAACTCTAGAACAGAAAGACAAGCACTGTTACCTGTTGGAGTAATGATGTCATCATGTCACATAGCCTCTGGAAAGCTCTACTTCACATTTGTGAGAATCAGAATGCACAAGGCCAAGAATGGCCCTGGCCAGTTTTCTCAGTGGTTAGAGCATCAGCCCTGGGACTGAAGAGTCCCGGGTTCGAGTCCAGCCAAGGGCACATGCCTTGGTTGCAGGCTCCATCCCCAGTCCTGGTCAGGGTGAGTGAGAGGCAACCAATCGATCTGTCTCTCTCACATCGATGTTTCTTTCTCTCTCTCTCTGTGGGGAGGAAAGCCCCAACGAAACCCCAGTGATATACAGTGAGGTTGACAGCCTTCCCCCATACCTGAGCTATCCAAACAGGTAGCCTCTGCCACAAAGACACGTAGCTTGCGTGATGATGTGCTAATGGTAATATTTTAGATACCAAATATCCCTAAATACTTAATATTACTAAATAGTACTAAAATTAACTTCACCCATTTCTTTTCACGTTTTACTGTGGCTCCTGGATACTCAAAATGCAGGAGAGCCCGGCCGGCCGTGGCTCAGCAGTTGAGCATCAACCTAGGATCCAGGCGATCGGGGTTCGATACCTGGTGAGGGCACATGCCCGGGTTGTGGGCTCGATCAATTACTCTCTCATCATTGATGTTTCTATCTCTGTCTCTCCCTCTCCTTTCCTCTCTCTGAAATCAATAAAGATATATTTTTAAAAAAAAAATGCAGGAGGCTCACAAGCTTCTTCCTGCCCATATCAGCCACTCCCCTTAAAGCTGTCACACCTGGCCTGTTACAACACTGAGCAGTGCCATCTCATACCATTCCTTAGCTTTCACGCTTTCTAAACCAGTGCAGGCCTGCCACTGCACCCTCCCAAGTCCTCAAATGTATCACTCCTGCCACTCCATTTCTGGGCTCACTCATTTCTTGACTCTACACATTTCCCAACCCCCCCATCTCTCTGGCTGCTAATGAAATTCTCCTCATCCTGAAGGCCCAACTCAACTGTCCTCCCATGAGACACACTCTCTGAGCCCTGGGCTAGCCCCTGGGCTGGGCCCTGGCAGGTTGTATGCTGACACGTGATTCCAATGAGAGGGACAGTGCCCTGCTTTTTAAAACATATATATTTTAATCGATTTTAGAGAGAGAGAGGAAGGTAGCAGGGAGAGAGAAACATTGATGTGAGAAACATCGATTGGTTACCTCCCATTCACACCCCAACCAGGGATTGAACCCATAACCTGGGTATGTGCCCTGACTGGGAATCAAACCAGCAACCTTTCAGCACAGGGGACGATGCTCAACCAAGTTACACTGGACAGGGCAACAGTGCCCTGCTTTTGTTTGTCTGTCTGGGCCCTGGCCCAGCCTGAAGCAGGTACATGGCACATGAAGCCTCATGCAGGCTTCATCCTTGCTCCCCAGCCTTTCCAAGTTGTCCCTATAACCCCTTGTTTCTTCAGCTGAGTCCTGCACTGCCCAATAAATAGCCACTGAATTTCTATGACTCTGTCAATTTACACTGAAATTAATCAAACAGAACTTAACAATTTGGTGCCCCAGTCACATGCTCAGTGGCCACCTGGCAGCACAGACATGTGCATTTCCATCATCACAGAAAGTTCTACCGGCCAGCCTGATCTAGACCATCCTCTCTCGTCCTCAGTCCATCCTTCATGGTATCTACAAGCAGCTCACTCTGGCAGCCTCTCACACTGAAGACCCCATGCCCCTGTACAGGGGCCGCACAATTGGCTCTGATTCACTCTGCCAGTGAAGGCGAGGCCCCGCCCCAACTCAGCTTTACACGCAGTGCAAACTTGGCTCTTTCTCTCCTGCCCTGACATACAAAGATTAGGACCACAAATGCCGTGGGCAATGAAGGCTAAGTGGTGGATGTGCTTCTTCACTCTAGAGCCAGAAACCTCGAACAGAGCACTGCAGGCAGGGCCCCTTCCTGGTGCCCCAAAGCCTGCCCTCACCTTCCCTTTCCAACTCCTCTTCATACATGGTCTCCTCCTCTTCCTCTTCGCCCACCTCCTCTTCTTCCTCTAGGGTGAAGGACAGGCTGGAGATCTTCCGCTTGGCCTCCTTCTTGCGCTCCTTCTCTCGCAGCTTCTCCAGCTTCCTGCCGAGGCACGAATAGCCATCATGCACCACATCTTCACCCTGAGGTCCCTTCCCTGACCCAGAGCTACCTATGTGCTCAGTGTGGGGCCCACATGGTGCAGACCCTGGGGAGTCCTACTGCCATGGATCACTTTAAGCTCATAGGCAGGGCTCTGATTATGACACAAGGGTCCCCCTTCAAAATGCAGGAACAAGCCTGACCCAACCCCAAGCACTAGCTACATCTCAGAGTGGGGCTGCCAGCATGGAGGACAAGACTCACAGCTGCAGCTCCTTCGACTGCTCCTTCTTGGCCAGCTGCTTCTCCCGTTCCTTCACCAGTGCCTCCTGCTTGGCCTTCATGTCATTCAGGGTCACAAGTCCTGTGAGGCCAGGAGACATGGGGGTAAGGATTGGTCACCCAGAGCCAGCAAAGTAACAATTCTCTGGGTCCAGGAGAGGGTGACATGTGTGCTTTGCTTACCCACGGTGCTGGACTTGAGCTCTGCCTCCACGGCATCATAGTGCGCAGAGAACTTCTTGTCAATGTTGGATTTCATTATGTTCTCCTGTAGGGGAGGGAGAGTAGTGGTGAGGGCCACCCACCACCCCACAGTGGAAGTTGGGACCTGGGCCTGGGTTCCAGTCCCAGATCTGCTCCTGGCCTATAATATGACCTTGGGAAAGATGTGTCCCCTTTCCTTGGTCCATGGAAGGTTCTACAGGGCTGTGAGGGGCTCTTTCAGTGCTAAGGGAGCCAAACTGGGTTGTTTCCTCTGAGCTGTTCTAGCACCTCCATGCCTCCCACTGGGGACCAGAGCTCCCTCAGTAGCCTGGAGCCACAGGTTCTACCTGCCTTTTTTTAAAAAAAAAATTATTGATTTTAGAGAGAGAAAGAGAAAGAGAGAGAGAAAGAAACATCAGTGTGAGAGAGAAACAGATCAGTTGCCTCCAGCATGTGCCCGGACCAGTGATCGAACCCTCAACCTAGGTATGTGCCCTGACTAGGAAGAGCCACCTTTTGGTGTACAGGACAATGCTCCAACCAAGCCACACCGGTCAGGGCCACACCCAGCTTTTAAGCTGAAGCTCTGGAGACCCAAGCCAAGGGGCGACAGGATAGTGAAGAGTGGCCAAGGGACCTAGTCCCTCGCTGAGCAATGTGGCTCCCCCTCAGCTCCAGATGCTCTAACAGCTTCTCATGAGGCTTTCTTGCACCAGCTCAACCCCATCTCACATAGATCCCTCTCTGGTCAGTGGCCTCCAGAGGAGGTGGCCAGCAGAGAAATGTACCTCTGGAGAGTCAGCACTGAGACTGTGGGGCATGAACTGAGGCCTCAGCATGGGGCCTTTTGCTTGAGCTCAGCTTCCATAGGAGGTAAGGTAGGAGTCTGCTTGCCCCTCATGTCCTGAGTTCATACTTTCCAAAGGAAGTCTACTGCAAGGGCCCAAGTGGGGGCTCCTTTCTTCCTGACCTCCCACTCACTGAATCCCTTTGTGAACCGCTAGCATCCCTGATGCTCAAGCCTACATTTGTTGCGGGGCAAAGGGCTCTGGAAAGAGCCTCACCAACTGGTGGACTGACTGGGGCCTGCCCTTCCCGGTATCCATTGGCTAAGGGTGGAGACCTCACTCTCATGGCTCAGCGGCCAGAGCCAGGATGTTCTATGCCCGAGAGAGGCTCCCCAATGTGACCAATGGAACCAGTGACTGTTGCTCCCTCCAGTTGGAGACTTGTCACAAGCTAGCTCGGCTCAGCCTTCTGCGCCCATTTTACAGATGAGCAGACTGTCGCCGGTTCGCTTCTGCCCCTTGCTGGAGGTCAGCGAGCAAGGGTCCCCCTCCCCAGGTCGCACGGGGCCCCAGGGGGCCAGGAAAGTGCGCAGCGCGCATGCTCTGAGGTGCCCCGACCCAGCCCGCACCTCGGCGATCCGCTGCTTCATCTGCTCCATCTGCTCGCGCTGCTTCTCTCGCTTTTTCATCAGGTGCATGGCGCGACCCGCCTCGCTTGCGGCGCCCTTGTACTGAGCCATGGCGGCGGCAGCGGCGGGGCGGCAGAGACACTGACAACAGCCTGGCAGAGTCGGAGGCTGCGGTAACCGCGGCGTTTGGCCTCCGCGCAGTCAGCGGACGCCCGCGCGCGCTGTGACGTCGGCCAACGGGGAACGCGCGGGCGCCCCGCCCCTCCCCGTGCCGCACCAGCCGCCCCGCCCCGCAGACCCCCGGAGACTGGTCTCAGGTCCCCTCGGACTCCCGCCCTCCATCCCACCCCCACCCCCTCAGCTCCCCGTTAATTCCTGGACGTTAACCCCATGCCTGAGGCCGAGTTCCCCATTTCTGCTTCCTCCTGTTGATCCAAAGGCTGAGCCCCCGGGCCTTCCACTTGGTATTGGCCGGTCCCAAAGCCAGATTCCCCTTGCTGCTGCCCTGAGGCAGCACATTTCCCCTGCTTCTACCAGTTTGACCCTCACCCAAGGCTGGGTCCCAGTCCTCCATTTCCTCAGACCATGAGGCTGGGCCTGGGTCCCCTCTGCCTCCTCTTCCTTGATCTAGAGACAAGGACCCTGTTCCCTCTGCTTCAACCCCCACCCACCTCAGGCCAGACCCCTCTCTGGCTTTCTTTCGCATTGACCCCCACGGGTTGCAGTCCTGGTGCCAGCACTAACTTGCTGGCTGGCCCTGGGAAGGTTGATGTGACCTGTTTCCTCTGTACAAGTTCTTTCAATTCAGGAGCTCTTTAATTCCCTGATAAAGAAAGTGACCTTTTTGTAGACATCAGGAGCCAAGCTAAGACAGAGTCCCAAATTCATAAGGACAGCAGGACACCCCAGGGAAGCTGAGGCCCCACCCTGTGCCCAGCTTTTGGAAAATAAAGCTGAAGATCTGGGCTCAGGTTTCCACACAGTTTTATTGGGAGGTTTTGTTTTCTGTGAAGTACACTAGAGGTTGGGGAAGGGCACACATTCACTTTGCAAGATAAGGGTTTCCCACCACTAAAGGAAAGGTGTGAGGGCAGGGCACACTGGGGGATCTGGATCCATTTTCCCACCTCCTTCTGCTTGGCTCACATTTCTCTCTCAGTACCAAAGGACACAAACACAAAGACACAAAGAATCAAAAACAGTAAGATCAACCTCCAATGGGGCCACACCCAAGCCCTTCCCTCTCCCAGGCTGCCCAGGTAGCCAGGGGAGCTGCTCCACAGCCCCAGGCTGCACCAAAAGACTGCGAGGGAGGGGTACAGAACTCCCTTCTCAGACAGGGTGGGCAGAAGTTAATAAATTAGAATAAATTAACAGGGTGGGGAGGAATGAAGGATGAAACTTTGTGCTGGGAGGGCCCCTTCTCTCCAACACGCAAGAGTTGGTGGGGGGAGGCAGGGGGCATCTCCAAAGGCCACTACAGTGGGATTAAGAGTGGTGGGGGCAGAAGTCAGCTTTTCCTCTGCGTTCTTCCCAAACAGAGCAGACGAATTAGGGGAAGGGGGAAGAAACACACACAAGAAGAACCCTCTTTTCCCAGGATAGGAAGGGCCAAGAAAGAGGATGCTATCCAACCCCCCACCCGTCTCCCAAACCATCACTAAGATTAAGGATTTGGTCAGTGAATCAATGACGTGGGTGACAGGAATGTGGTGGGGGAAGCAGAGGATGCTGGAAACGGGTGCCCAGCCACACCCATCTCCTTAGTTCTGGGGAACAGGGGAGAGGGCATCTGGGGCTGGGGGAGGATCAGCAATCACTGGTCAGCTTCTCCAAAGACATCGTTCTGTTTGCGTTTCATGTTCTCAAAGTCAAAGGCGGAGCCTGCCATGCGCTTGTAGATGTCTTTGATGTCATTGCAGGTTGTCTCAAAGTGTGTGGTGGCATCATAGGAGCAGGAACAGAACACCTGAAAACAGCCAGAGCCGGGGCCCAGGGTGAGTTGGGCAGGGGTCCTGGGCAAGCAGCCAGGAGCCGGGGCCGGGACAGGCTGCTTACCTGGCTCTCAGAACCATCGTCAATGGGCTCATACAAGTCACTGATCGCCACAAACCTGAGGGGCAGATGGAGGGGAGGAGATAGTTCTCACAATCAGCCTTGCCCTCCCTGGTCTCTGTCCCCTAGTTCCCCAGCTCCTTGGTTCCCTTCCTCCCCCAAGCCCCTCACTTCTGGTCAATGGGCTCCAGTAGCTCCAGGGCCGGCTCAATCTCCTTTTCAGGCTCTGCGGTCTCCACCGTGGTGCTGGCAATGGCGATGTACTTGCCCTGAGCAGCCACATTGTGCGCGTAGGAGATCATGCACACATAGATGTCTGTCCAGAGGAAGCGCTCCATTAACGTGAGCACACAAAGGGCTCCCAGGGATGAGCTCAAACTGGGCCTGCCTGACCCTCCCCAGCTCCACAAAGCAGGCAGCATCCAAGCTGCCACACTCATGAAGGGGAAGAGTCCAAGCCACCCAATCCCTAGGGCCCTAAGTCATGGGGACTGTGATGCAGGTCCCTATTCTTCATGGAGGGATCAGGCAGAGAGCCCCAAGGCTTATAAGGAGAAGCAGAGTCACCTCAAAGACAACACCCTGGAGGAAGTCACATGGGGCTTGGCCTACCTGACTTCCTGTTGACCTGGTTCTGGGGGATGATTATTTGGCAGGAGTTGGCATCATTGGTGTTCTTGATGGGGTGGCTGAGAATACAGATGATGCGGATAACCTGGCCAGCCTTTCGCACACGGTCTGGAATGTAGCTGGGGTCACAGATCAGCTGCTTGCATCGAGCCACCTGTGAAAGCACCAAAATGACTTGTCTCTATCCAACACTCCCTTAGGTAGTCACGGGGATGGGCCCAGAGCTAGGGCCTGGTAGCTCTGGCAGGCAGGGTGCTCCTCTGAGCTGTCACCACTGCCCTTCCTGTAGCACACAGCTTCATTCTGCATCTCAGGGAGATAAGCCCGATATACAGGGTTGGGCAACCCCCTTTGCTGAGATACTGTGATCAGAAACACTTCCTGGACCACTGACACAGCACACTGGCTTTGAGAGATACCTCTTGCCAACAGGAATGGCTATGTAGACTTCTTATGGAGCCCCAGTGCACAACCCGAGGCCCTTACAGCTGAGAAGCAGCAAACCCAGCAGAGTCAGGGTCACTGGGAAAAGAACCTCTAAGGAGAAGAACAAACTCCACCCAGACCATCATGACTGCACTCTGAGAAACGCTTACCTCTCCCTCAGACTTCACACCCACCACCTTGCCATTCTCCATGATGATGTCATCCACAGGTTTGTTCAGCATATATGTACCCCCATAGATGGCACTCAATCTGTGGTGGGGAGAGTGATGGTGAAGTACCCCACCCAGGAGAAACAGGGACCATTGCCACTGTACCCTCCCCCCACCAGCACTGGGGTACAGAGAAAGCTGCCCCAAGCAGGCAGAGCTCAGGAGACCCAATGGTTCTTCCCAGACCAGTCACCCAGAATACCCTGTAAAGGGCTAGTGTAAAGGTGGCATGCGGGCATAGCTCCTCACAGAAGCGGTCTGGGGAATAAAATGAAGGGCTCTGGAGAAGCTCTGACTCAAGGTTCCAAGGATCCTGGCCCAGTCCTAGCACTGCCTGACTCAGTCTAGGAGACGAGCAAGCTCCATCTGTGGTGCCCTGCCTCTTCAACTCTGTACTTTAACACACTGCTGTGGCACTCCCATTACCCAAGGAAGATGCAAAGTAAATGAAGACCACAAGGGCAAGGTTCAGAATGCTATGAAAATGCTCAAGGGGGCTGTTCCCATTCTTGGCCTTAGTCCTACTCAGTACTGCCAACAGAAAGAAGCCATGCCCTCACCTTGCAAAGCCCTGAGGCAACTCGCCAAGGCCATAGAGTGGGTATAAATATGGGCTCTTGCCATACCGGGCCAGGGACTCGCTGTACAACTTGATGCGGTTGATGGTCTCAAGACACGGCTGGTCCAAGTAGCTGGAGGAACAGGGTCAGGAGAAGAGGCTCCAACAGCAAAACCCCTAGCTCACTCCCACCCGGGCACCAGGCCAGCATTCTCCCACCCTCAATGACCTGGGGAAGCCTATGGATTAAACACAAGGAAGGAATGGAAAAAGCAACAGGTAAGGGTGTGGCTGAGTACAAGAGATGTGCACAGTGGGCTGAGAGAGCAACAGGCAGGAGGGGGAGGGCAGGGGGCAGCCCAGGCAAGGTGCAGTGTGCTGTGCGAGCTTCCCCTCACTCATCAGTGCGGTAGAGTGCCAGGGCGTGGCCAGTGAAGTCAATGACGTCCTGGCCCAGGTCAAACTTTCGGTAGACTTCCCGCATGCTGGTGCTCTGGGGGTCGACGCCCTCAAAGGTCTTGGGGTCATTCTCATCAAAGTTTGCCACAAACACCAGGAACTTGCGGAAGCGCCGTTTCTCAAACATACCCATCAGATCTGTGGAGGTGATGCAAGGAGAGCCTTCGCACCACAAAACATGAACCTCTCCTTTCCACTAGGAAGGCCAAGAAAGCAGGTTCCCTAGCTCCCAGCTGAGTTCTCTTGCTGACCACTCTGCGACCTTAGATTAACCCCTCTGCCCTTCTCAGCCTCAGTTTCCCACCTGGGCAGGCTCTGAGGGCCCTCCCAGCTCTGACACTGGGGGATGTTTCACTGGTCATGTGGAGCCCCTGTCAAAGGCTGAAGTCTTTCAAGGAGTCCCCCACACACACATCCCTTCTGCACATGGACTTCCCTCCTGGCAACCAGTGTGAGGCACAGCTCAGGGTGGTAGAGGGAAGACAGAGCAAGGGGGCTTCTGGTACTGCATGGGGAATGTGACCTTGGGTAAGGGGCACCCCCATCCCCATGATTCTCTGGTTCAGGGGGCCCACACTCACTAGAAGCCAAGGCTTCAGTCTCAGTGGATGGCACTTTGTAGATCTTGCCCCCCTTGTAGACAAAGCTGCCCTCCACCACCTTGAAATCCAAGTAGCGAGTCACCTCTGTATACAGTAGCATCTTTACCAGCTGCCCTGCAGGGCGGTGAGGGAAAGACAACAGTATAAGCATGGCTCCCTCAGAAGCTCTAGCTGCTCTGGCTGCCCCGTCTATGGAGCTTGACCCTTCTCTGGTTGCCCCAATCACCCTCCACAATACCTCCTTCATCTCCCTCACCATTGGCCATGAGGAATTTGGGGATCAGATCAACATTCCAGTCTCGGCCCCGGCCCATCGACTCAGGTGGTCCCTCCAGCAATTGAAAACGCTTATACAGCTGCAAGCAGGAAGGAGAGAAAGAGATGCACCTCCAAGACCAACCCTCCCTCTCCCGCCCCTCCTGGCCAGAGAACCTAAGGAGCGCTTCAGCTATGCAAAGGTTAACAAGGGATGGGCCTGGGCTCAGGTGGCCTCACCTCCTCCAGGGGTGTGATAGAGGAGCTCTCACCCCCATAGTAGGGGTTCCGGTCCATATGCAGCACCTTCTTCCCATTCACGGACATGATGCCCGACAGGATGCATTCCTGAGAAAGGGTCAACATTTGCTGCACTCTCATCTGCCCACATTCCCACCGGCAGCCCTTACTTGTTCCCCACCCCAAACCAGAGAGGAGAGCAAAGCTAGAAAGACTGCACCAATGGACAGCTCCTTTCACACACACCCCACTACCACCGCTGGCCGCCTTGCCTAAGATTGGAGGACAATGGCTTCATCTGACCACAGTCTCCTTTATAAGCTTGTGGGGCAAAGACATAAATAAAAGAAATAATGGAGGCATAGCAGGAGAGTACCCAGCAGACACAAGGATGGTGTATCCAGCAACTACCATGCCAAGAAAATCATCTATCTACATCATCTATCTACACAGAGCCACAAGAAAGGACAGATAAGACACAATGAGCCACAGAGGAGACCCAGCTGGACAGTGAAGGACCCCCTGAAGGGAAGGGGAGAAAGACTTAGCAGGGTCCTGAAATCACAGGCCCCACCCTGGGCTGCTGGGTCCTCCAAGTTGCCCCTGACCCTGAACTTCCCACTGGGGGAGGGGCTTTTGCGCCACAGCTAGGGGAGAAGAGTCTCTCAGAGGAGCAGTCCAATGGGGTTTGAGGGAAGGGGAAAGATAAACAACCCTCACAATTCACTGTCACTAGCCCAAGGACAAAGGCTGCAGACACTAGTCAGCCTTAAGTCTCCCAGGGAAACCGGGGGTGGGGGATGGGGGTATCGGGAATGTGGTCACTGCCCCCACTGCTGCTCCTTCTGGAACATTCCCTGGGTCCCTAGGCCCAATAAAAAGCCGGGGAGGCAGGGTGAGGGTCCACCCTTGTGAGGCCCCCTGACCCGAGGTCCTTGCATTTCATCCTCACCAAGATTAGCGCAAGATGAGAGGAGATGGACAGGCCAGGGGTGCGGGCGATGGGTGGGGGGCGGTGTCGGGGGGGGGGGGCACTGGGGGTATAGAGCCCAGTGGGGGTGCAGGATGGAATGGGGAGGACGGAAGGGGCTAGCGGTCGGGGCTCGGGGAGTCGAGGGGGCAGAAAAGAAGGGGGCCATTTCTTGGAAAAGGGGCCATGGTGGTGGGTAGAGGCGACATCGTGGGGGGTGGGCACAGGGCTGTTTTTTCCAGGGACTCGAGCGCCGTGGTCAGCAGCGCAGCGGATGGCAGTGACAGGATGGGGCCGGGGGCGGCAGCACTACGGGGAGGAGGGGGCGATGCGGGGCTCTGGGCGCCCGAGGCCGCACTTACGGTGAGGCCGGTGCCCAGCACGATCACATCATATTCTTCATCCATGATCAGGCCTCGGTGCCAGCGCCGTCGGCTCCTCCTCCTTCACCACCACCACCGCCGCCGCCGCCGCCGCCGCCGCCGCCGCCGCCGCACTGGACCAAAGATGGCGGTGCGTCGACCGCCGCCCGACCCCTCCGCCGCGTCAAAGAGTCCGTCCCCCCGCGCCCCGCTGCGCACGGCCGGGGACACCGCCTCCCTGGCTCGCCTCCCGGGAGAGCTGCCAGTGCCCGGGCCTCAGCACCGGCGTGGCTCCGAGGGCAGCACCGCTCGCCGAGAGCCCTGAGGGGAGCGGAGCCAGGTGGGGCAGGCGGCGTAGGCGGGTGCCCGGTGCGGTGGACCAGGGATCCGTGCGCGGGAGCAGCCGAGCCCGCCCCGCCCTTTGGGATGCTCAGCACCGCCCCAAGGGCCAGGCGCTTGCCCCTGCGGCAGCCTAGGGTGGCCCCAAAAGGACGTGAGGGCTGCCATTGTCATCCCCAGGCGCTGACCGCCCTGGCCTTTCTTGCCTGCGCACTGCACCCCCCTCCCTAAACTAGTCACTTAGGGGTCCAGCTTGCTAGAGACCCTCTGGCTCTCTCCTGGCTCCCTGAGGCAGTCCGCAGGACCCCTACAGGCCTTCCCGCCTCCCCCTTGGCCTGCCTTGGCTACAGCTATACCTGGGAACCTCTCTGGAAGCCTTCAGTCAAGTGGATCCCTCATATCCAGTGCAGAAATCAGTGACAAGAGGCCAAGGCATGGTGACCCATCTTTATTTTATTAGGAAGGAAACCCATCGAGCACCCCAGGCTCCTGCCAGGCATTCCTGGCAGGAACTACCAGGAACCCAGTGAGCACACCCAGCCCACCTGCCGTGGAGGTCCCTTCCTTCTCAGGACACAGAAATAAACCCCAGTGTACTGCTTATTGTTAGCACATCGCCAAAAACACCACCAGCCAAGCGGGACAGACAGTTAAATAGTACTTCCAAACCCCCCTCCCCCCCCCAGCCCAGGGAACCTCCAGCTCCTGGCTGCTACAGGGAGCCCCCTAAAGCCTAGGGATGAAGCACTGACTACACAAAAGCACTATAAACAGCAAGGGGTGAAGGTGGAGATATGAAAATAAATAAGGAGAAACAGGGAGGAGGAAGGGGTTCTAGAATTCATGTCCCCTCCCCTCACAATCATAAAGCCTGGGAGATTTGTATACTATCTACGGAGAATATGTACACCTGTTGATAGAGATGGGGGGTGGGCAGCCCCAGGGCAGCCCCTCAGAGGGTTGAAAAGGAGCAAGACAGGCTGAGGGGAGTTGGGGGTTCATGCTATGGTAGGAAGAGAAGGAAGTCCTTCAGTCCAGCATGCCTTAGGTGAAAAAGCAACAACCTGGACACCATCACACCCTTAATCCCCAGTGGGCACAAGGTCACACAATCTGGGTCAAAGTAATGGTGGGGCCCTTGTGGTCATCAAAGCGGTCCATGGTCTTGAGGCTGAGGATCATGTGCAGGCCGTAGGTGAAGATGAAAAGCATGAACAAGGAGGTGAGCAGCCCCATCCAGATGCCCGGGGAGAAGAAGCCGGCACAGTCACTGGCGTAGGAGAACTGCTCGCCTGTCACATTGAAGGCCTGGATCTGGGGGACAGAAAGGACCATGCAGCCCCACACAGAGGGAGGCCCAGTAAGGGCTGAGGTTCCCAAGTTAGTGGGTGGTCCAAATCTCATGGGATGGGAGCACCATGAGGACATGACTTTTTACCACATTCCTGAGCCCAAGACCAAAGGGTACTAAGGCTTCAGGCCTCTGCTCCCTCCCCTCTCCCAGGACCTGCTACCTCTAGCCTGGGCTCCTCCCTGCTCCCTACCTGGAAGTCCTGAAGAGTCATCTGCCAGAGAGAGGGCTGAGTGTTGGGCACAAGGAGACTGCCCTTATTGCTAAGACTGCTGACATACTGGCAGTGGAAGGAGTAGATGCTGGGCCCTGTGATCTGGGAGACATTGAAGTAGACTACAGAGCCATTGCTGTGGATTTCGAGGCGCTCCATGGTAAACCAGTGCCGGGCTGACACTGGATAGAAGCGGTTCACCAGAGTGAACCTGGGGGAGACCACAGGGGTGTCAGGTAGCTGAGGAAGCCAGAGCCATGCCAGACCACCCACACCTTAACCACACCTCGGACTCACTTAAATGTCACTGTGGCATCAAAGAGTTGTTCATAGGTCAGCGCAAGCCTGTAGGACCAGAGTAAGACGCAAGGTGTTAGGCTCTGAAAGGGCCTAGAGCATCTTAGATCAAGTTGCTCAAGTCTGCTCCTACCTAAGCTGCCTGGTTCCTTGCAGCCACCTTAAGAGGCAATGCCCCCACTTGACAGATGGGAAAACTGAGACCCTGTCACATTCTAGGTGAGGAACCAGCATGTAGGTCCCCTACCTCCAACTGAGGGCTCCTTCTTCCTCTGGCTCCCTTGAATCCACTGCCCCTCCTCCTTTTAGCTCCCCCTTGAGGTCATTTAGGTGCCCAGGTTGGGCTTTGGGAGTAAGGGCGGTCTCTCTCACCACATGGGGAGGGTATGGAAGCCCCAGAACTTGCTCGGGCATGGTATGCACCATAGTGCAGTCACCTTGACGTTGCTCAAGGGGGAGGCGTCAGGTTCCCAGGTGACTGGGAAGTAATAACAACCAAGGTCCCAGTCAAGGACTAGAAGGCACGGGGAAGCAGAACTCTGAGCAACCCCCACACCAAGGGACCCTCTAATAGCCCCACCCCATGATACCATCAGTGTTCCCATGGTGAACACACAACCCCAACGCATATACCCACCTGAAGTGACAGGTATTTTGCCCTTACCTGGCAACGGAGTCATTCCAGAAGGAGCCAGTCAGGTTGAGATACTGGACCCCAAAGGTTCTGGGAGTCAGGTCTTCCCAGCGGTCCCTATATGCCACTGAGAAGTTCTGGGCCCAGAACAGGATCCTGGGAGCAGTATCATTATAACTCACAGGGGGGTGGATCACAACCGACACCAACTGTTTTGGCTGTGTTTGCAGCAGCTGGCGACCTAGACCCCCAGCCACCATGGCTACATCGCGGGCCACCTGCAGAAACAGCCCACAAGCCTTCTCTCAATGGCCCTGGGAGCAGGCCCCAAACCAAGTGGCCTGCCCTCACTGTCCCTTTCCACCATCTGTAGTTCCACCGGTCAAACTAAGAGGACCTTCTTCCAGGAAGCTTTCTGCAGCTGGCCCCTAAGCCTCTGTGATATTCCTAGTCCCTGCAATCTGGGGACACTTGGAATTACTGTCTGAGCATGCCAAAGGGTAAGACTGATAGGGCAAGATGGAAAGCTGCACCTGGAAGGAATAAGCAGGACTTTACAGTTCATATTCGTCTCTCCTGACACTGGTCCAGGGGAAAAGCTGGCCCCCACTGAGGCCACTTGGAGCCACACCCTCTCCAGGCCGACTCACCATGTGGCCTCTACCCACACCTCCCAGAGCCCCTGCAGCAGGGCACATACCCTGGAAGGGCGGACGGCTGTTAGGGCTGCTGTGTACGGGACATCTTCAGATTTGAGCATGCTCAGCACCTGTCCAATGACCTCATCTGAGGGGCAACAGGGAGAGCAGAGAACCAAGTCACAGATGGACACTTATAGCAACGCTTCCCACAACCTGTTAGAAACCATCTGAACTTCACATAGCAGAAGCCAGCAGAGGCAAGGTAGTGCCCTTCCACATCCCACATCAGTGCCCTTTCTTGATGGAGCTCAGTGAGATCACCTCATTGAGGTGGGAACCACCAGATGTCTTCACTGCGAAGTCCTCCCACCCCCAGCAACTAACATGTCCTCTGTGGTGGGACACTAAGACCCTTGAAGAGTCAGCTCCCATCAGTCTTCACTAGTGTTTTCAGTTTCCATTGTGAATCACTAACAGCAGCTGCTTCTCATCCTAATCTCACACACACACACACACACACACCAGCCTCCCCTGGGACACCTGTGGCCTCAATTGTCAACTCTCTAACGCCAAGCCCTAACTAAAGGGAATGAGAAAAGACAAAAATAAAGAAACTTCAGCCCAGCCAGCATGGCTCAGCAGTTTAGCATTGACCTATGATCCAGGAGATCGAGGTTCAATTCCGGGTCAGGGAACATGCCTGGGTTGCAGGCTCGATCCCCAGCAGGGAGCATGCAGGTGGCAGCCGATCAATGACTTTCATCATTGATGTTTCTTTCTCTCTCTCCCTTCCACTCTCTGAAATCAATATAATATTAAAAAAAGAAAAGAAAAAGAAACTTCAAACCACTCATAGAAGGTTTCCAGTAACCTTTCCACAGTGAATGACTGACTGTCCTTTATAGCAAAAAGAAGACATGTCTTCAGAACTGTTTTTTCAAATGCTGCCCATCTATTAAACCCAAACTATAGGATTCAGGCTGCCTTAGTGGAAACTGGCTCCACAGGGAGGATCCCCAGACATCCCAAAATCTTTGTCAGGCAGGGCCCAACTGAAGAGGGATCAGGCCCGAGGGCCAGCATTTCCCTGATCAACTGCCAGTTGCTCCAAGAAGCAGGGGAGCTGCCCTGGGGTTGAAGAGGAGCTGAGGAGCTATGGACCAGCTCTCTTGAGCTGAGAGCTGGATAAGGATGGAAAATGTGCACTGTCCCTGACCCTACTCACCATTGCCTGTGAGGACTTCCCTCGGTGCCATCAGACCTGAGCTATGGATAAAACAGAGCATCAGAGCCCCCACAATCCAAATAGCTCTCCACCATGCCCAGCTGCATCCCCTTTGCCCCTCTAGTGTGTCCTCCACTCAATACCACCATCTTTCTCCACTAGCCCCATTCACCTAGCACACTCTAGCTGGGGGCTCTGGGAGTCATCCTCACTGCTCCCTCCACATCTTTGCTCACCTCATGGCCCTGCCTGAAATCACTTGCCTCTCCTCCACCCCCACACTTCACGGTCGCACTCATGTCCCTGCTACATGCATGTGAATGGGCTGAGTCGGTTCCCTACCAGCAGAGCCCACATCAGCCTTGTCCCTGGTCTGGAGGGCCGATGGGCCTCGTTCAGTGCAGGGCACTGATTCCTGAGTCCCACCCCAGCCAGAGGCCCTTCCAGTCTCTTCTGGCCATACAGGGCACCTTCTGGAAGGGCTTCAAGGTTCTGAACAGAGGACTGTTGTCATTGACTGAGTTGTGCTGCCAGAGCCCAGAGCCTTTTGGCTGGAGGCTGGGCCATACCTGGCTGTGTAGGGCAAGCGGATGAGCAGCAAAGCCGGGAGGCTGGCATTGAGCTTTAGCTCCCGAAGGGTGGCCAGGTCCACGTGCAAGGGGCTTGCCCCAAGCTTCTCCTGCAGGTAAGTGGTCAGAGTGCTGACTGCATACCAGTCAACAGCAGGAAGCACAAGAGAGGAGGGAGCCAAGTCCAGGGCATTCTGGGGACAAAGGAGAGGTGTGGGTGAGTTAGCAAGGGACCAGTGGGCCTGAGTCAGCCCCTCAAACCTCTCTGGAAAAGCCATACCCACACCCATACAGTAGTGTCATTTGAGGTCAGAAAGAAAATGCCCCACACCCGACCCCTGACACTCAGGCCTTTCTACCCCCAAACCCAGCATCTCTGATTCCTAAGGGAACAGTTCTTTATTGTGCTGGAGGAGGTGGTACAGGACAGCCCCCATGGCCCGCAGCTGGGAGAGGACTCTTACCTCCAGGTTAGAAAAGGTGCTGTCCTGCTTGTTTCCAAACACACCACCGTATGCTGTGAAGTCCTCAATGCTCAGCTAGTAGGGAAGCAGGTAAGACGGCCTCAGAAGGTTGGGCCAGGGCCAGGGCAGGGGGCAGACACCTTCCCTGTGCATTTGCAGGGCCAGCAAAATCTCATTTAGAGTCATATTTGACTGTGGTCAAAGAAGCAAGCAAGGGTGAGCTTGGGGTGAGGGTGGGGAAGGAAAGTTCTTTCTTTTCTTTAGCATCCTCCTGGGAGGGTGAGGGTGAAAAATCATGGAAGGCAGTCATGGGGTTGGGAGGAAATCTGCAGGCAGCTGACTTGTGGTAACCTCAGGAGTAAGAGTCAGCTGCTGCCTGCAGACAACAGGAACTGAGTAGGGAGGAGGGAAGCTAGGGGGAGGGGCTGGGGGGGCAGTTAGAAGCATTTACCGCATGCCCCCCCAAGGGAAGTCAGAAAAAAGGAGAACCTGCATATCAGATGCAACAGCTAGAGTCACCTAGGTCCAGTCTGGACAGGACCTTTTTTAAAGGAAGGTGAGAAGTCCCCCTCCTCACCTGCTTTTGGTAGAAGGAGAGAAACAGGTGAAAATCTCAGAACATGCTGGAGAAAGCACTGAAGTCTTCTGAGCCCTCTGGACCACAGTAACCCCATGCTCATCCCTTTTCCTCTACAACCTAGAGATGCCCTTCAACTCCTGCCCCTCCACCCCAACTCCCAGCTTCCGCTGGCTTTTCCCAGTTAGGCCCAGAGGCGATCTTAATCAGGTTCCCTAATCTCATTCTGTTTAGTATACACACTTGCCCAGCTTCCTCTCCCTTCTGGGCAGTAATCCTGACCTTGTCTGGACACCTGGGCTCTCCTTCTGAAAGCTCAGAAACCACCACTATCTCCTCATGGCACTCTCTGCTTGAAATAACCCAAGGCTACCTGCCACATTTAGAACTGCAACCAATCTTTTTCCTCCTCATTTCCTGGCAACATGGCTAACCATCTCCTATCCCCTTCTCTCACTCACTATACTCCAGTGACACCAGCTCTTCCGAGGGCTCACCAAGAGCACTCCTTGCCTGGCCAGCATGGCTCAGCAGTTGAGCACTGACCTATGATCTAGGAGGTCATGGTTCAATTCCTGGTCAGGACACATGCCCGGGTTGGGGGCTCGATCCCCAGTAAGGGGCGTGCAAGTGGCAGCCGATCAATGACTCTCATCATTGATTTTTCTCTCTCTCTTCCTCTACCTTCCTCTCTCTGAAATCAATAAAATATATTTAATTAAAAAAAAGAGCACTCCTTGCCCAGGGCCTTCGCACCTGCTGTTCCCTCTGCTAGGAACACCCTTCCCCTATAGCTACATGGCTCTGTCCCTCCCTTTAGATCTCTGCTCAGATATCACCTCCTCAGTGAGCCCTTGCCTGATCACCTTTACCTTAAATAGGGTTGCCAGTCACTCTGTCCCCTTAGCCTGCTTCTTTCTTCTCTAAACACTATAGCACTGACACTATATCATATAAGAACTTAGCATTTACTTGTCATGCTCATGTGATGTCAGCTTCCTCAGGGTAGGGGCTTGGGTTATTCTGCTCACTGCTATGTCCCTAACACTTAATAACTGGCACATAGTAGGCAGTTCATATTTGGTAAATGGACAAATGCCATAAGACAGGAATCCAGCTAGATGTTTTAAGTGGATTTTAAGAATTGCTCCTCACAGCCCTCTGATGAGGTGGTATCTTCATTTTACAGATGCAGAAACTGGTAAGTAGTAGAACTAGAATTGAGTTCCAGTCTGACTACATTATTTACCGCCTCCTGGAAGGACTACAGGAGAGCATGACAGCCATGACCTGCCCACAGAGTGACGGAACAAGACCACAAGGGGAATGAGCCATACAGACCACGAATGAGGAAGGGACAAGCAGAGGCTCGATAACTTCCCCAACATGAAACCTACACTGCCCTAGAATCTTCTCATGGTCTCAATGCCTGGTTTGGGGGCAGAGAGACCTGAAAGGGAGGGAGCACAAACCCAGTCATGAGCACAAACTGGCAGCAGAGGTGTGTGTGTGGGGGGGGGGGGGTCTGACAGACTCAGGCCGGAACCAATTGTGGTGTGCACAAACCTGGCCAATCATTGCACCTCTACAAGCCTTAGCTTCCTTGATAGTAAAGCCAAGATAATGACATCAGTTTAGCACAGTGCATATGAAGCACTTAGTAAGTGATCCCTTTTTTTAAATCTCTATTATGATCATTACAATTAGAATCAAAACTCTGCTACCCATTAGCTGTGTGACCTTGAGCCAGTCACTTCCCCTCCATGGGCATCTGTCTTCTCATCTGCAAACAATAATCCCCACCATGTGGAGTAGCTCAGATAAGTTCATGGTACTGTGTAGATATCTGGCCTCCAACCACTTGCTTCCCCAATCAAGTTGGTGCCATTTTGGGGCCCTCACTATTCCCGCTGAACCTTCTCCTACAGCCCTTCCCAAGAAAGGAGCCACACCTCCCTGCACAAGGTCACTTAAGCTTCCCTAGGAGAATGGGTCTCATTACCCTGGGGGGAGGGGCCTGCCTGCCTCCTGATGACCCAGAGGGGGGAGGAAGGCTGGGACAGGCGCACCTTGTCCTGCAGGAACAACAGCACGTTGCGGGGGCCCAGCTCCAGGGCGGGGTCTAAATAAGTAGAAAGCTGCATGTCGCTGGTGATGTGGCCCTCATGGGTGTCGGCCGCAGGAGCCCACAAGTCCCTGTTAGTGGACAGAACAGGTTCTGTCAAGAGGGGGCGCATGGCTTGAGATCAGAAGCCCACGGGCTCCCAGCTTGATGCGTGGGTCCTGGAGCTCTGACCCAGCCGGCTCGCTACAGGCCGCAGAGCAGGGTACAGTCCCCTCTGGGCCTCGCAGCTTCTCGCCGAGGACAGCCCAGGAGTCGCGTGAGGGCACCCGAGCCGCCACGGCGCGCAGTGCAGCCCGCACCAGCCCACCGCCCAGCTCACCGGTCACTCGACCACAGCACCAGCGGCACCTGCTGCTCCGCCGCCGCCGCCGCCGCCGCCGCCACCAGCAACAGTGGCAGCCACCGCATTTGCCAGAACGCCGGGGCCCTCCTGGTCCCCGCCTGCACCCGAGCAGCCACCGTCGCCGCCATCATAGCTTCAGCCTCCACTGCCTCGGCCACCACTGCCGCCGCAGATCAGGTGACCGTCGCCCCCGCCTGAGCTCCGCCCCGCGCCACCATTGGCCAGAGTGCAGGCCACTCACGGTCGTTCCTTTTCACTGATTGGCCAAACGTGTCTCCAGGCGCGCACGCTCCTGTAGGAAAGGGAAGTGGATCGAGCTCCGTCAGTTCTCACCGCCACCCAGCCGACTCAGCTGACACTGACTTGATAGGATAGGCGGGGCGGGGCGGGGCCAGTGGGGGGCCAGAGCGGGCTCCGCTGGACAGGCCCCACACCCACGGCTTCGCCCGTGCTTTAATCTTTCAGTTTAAAATTGCGAGAGAGGCCTGGCGAGTGTGGTTCAGTGGTTGAGAGTAGAACCATGCACCAAGAGGTCACCGGTTCGATTCCTGGTCGGGGCACATGCCTGGGCTTCAGGCTCGATCTCCCGTGGGGGGAGTGCAGGAGGCAGCTGATGGGATGTTGATGTTTCTCTCTCTAAAATGCATTTTAAAAGATATTGTAAAAAACTGCAAGAGGGTGGAGTGCCTGGAGAGAACTCAGTAGCGCAGCGCCCTTTCGCAATACTTCGCCCTATGCATCTTTTACATCTGGTTATTCCTGAGTTGTGCAAGAGGGGTAATGCTGGCAATTCAGATGTGCCCAAGAGAAGCCGTAAAATACTTCCTTTAAGTGAAAAGCTTTTATGTAGAAGAATTGTTGGAATGATCTCTGTGTACAGGAATTCTAGAAGTTGCTAAAAAGTAGAAACTGGACACTTTCAAACTTCACTTCTGTACAGGTGGTGTGATAGCATTGAAAAGGAAGATGCCCTCCTTCCTGCTCAGCCTGCATGATTTTCTCCAGTGGCAAAAGCTTGCAAGTCATAGCTTTCATCACACTTTCTTTCCAGCTCTCAACTCACACAGCAGCAGTGTGTACAAGAGCCCCAGACAAGTCTGTACCCAGCTCAGGTCACTGCTTCCCACTCCATCTCCTCAGCCCTCAGCCCTGGAAGTGCACATGCGGGGAGATCCTGTGGGGCTGGCCACCCAGAGTCACTCTGGCCACTCAGAGCCACTGTGGCTCAAACTGTACACAGAAGTTTGCTGAGTTCCTGCAGAAGAGAGTGTCTCCAACTCCCAGTTTTAGCAGTGCCTGCAGTGGTGCCCCACCTTCCTCTGCATGTCCAACTGTCTGTGTGCCCACCCTTGCTTGCTCTCCAAAGGGTTGTTCCTGTAGATCTAGTGACTGTGGACCAGCTTTGGCCTGGACAACTCAGTGAATTTCTATACCATCCAGAGGGCTGAAACTACATCTTTTAACAAGAACACACCCTTCGAAGGAAGTTTGTCTTTCCTTGAATATACTCCCTCAGGACTGTATTACCCTTTAGAGGTTGCTATCTACCTTTAAAGTTACTCTCCTATTGTTGCTTAGTAATTTTTACATTAAGCATCCCCTATTTAAATTACTGTGTGTTGGGAGACAATTCTCCATGGATTTCTTGGTGTTCCTGCACAGTTGGGGCCTTCTGAGCAAAGAAAATTGATAAGCTATGATAAAGATAAGCCTCCCTCCCTGGAGACCTTCTAAGATCATTAAAAATTCCCTTCTTTTTAGAGATTTGCTTTTAGCTTACATTTAGGGTAATAAACCTAGAGATGCCTCCCCCCTCCCTAGGGAGGATTTGTTTAATTCCAGAGTAAATATGAGGCCTGTGTGTGTGTGTGTGTGTGTGTGTGTGTGTGTGTGTGTCTTGGATGGCAAAAGTGCCAGAAATGCTACATAAGCTCTCAGTGTCATAATTTTAGGGTTCCTCTCCTGTGGTGCAACCCTGCTATGTGTGCAAGGTAACCAGCACCAAAATGTTCTGTGAGTAATAAACTGTTCTATAAAAAAAATTGCAGAGCCCTGGCCAGTTTGGCTCAGTGGTTAGAGTGTCAGCCCGTGGACTGAAGGGCCTTGGTTTTGATTCAGGCCAAGGGCATGTACCTCAGTTGCAGGCTTGATCCCCGGCCCTGGTCCGGGGGCATTTGGGAGGCAACCAATAGATATGTCTCTCTCACATTGATGTTTCTCTCTCTCTCTCTCCCTTCCACTCTCTCTGAAAAGCAATGGAAAAAATATCCTCGCTTGAGGATTTTTTTTAAAAAAGAGCCCAGCCAGCATGGCTCAGCGGTTGAGCATCAACCTAGGATCCAGGAGATCGCCGTTCGAGTCCCGGTCAGGGCACATGCCCGGGTTCGAGCTCGATCCCCAGTGTGGGGTGTGCAGGAGGCAGCCGATCAATGACTCTCTCATCGATGTTTCGATCTCTCTCTCCCTCTCCCTTCCTCTCTCTGAAATAAATAAAGACATATTTGAAAAAAGAAAAAAGAAAAAAATTGCAAGAGTGGTTTCTTTTTCCTACAGATAAACCCTCTGTTGGAAGAGAAGAGGGCTTTAAGTGCTGGAGGAACACCAGCACTTAAAGCACTTACAATGGGCAGGGAGGAAGAGGGTCCAGAAGAGAAATAGGAGGAGCATCAAAGAGGAAGGGAGAAGCTTGGTTTCAAGGACACATTATTAACAAAGTCGGTGTCAACTGCTGCCAGGAAGCAGCAGGTAAGATGAGGACAGAAAACTGTTTCTTGGACTTAGCAACCACTGGAGACTTTGGCAAGAGTGACACCAGTGTGAGGAAATACAGACATGGTGTACTATTGTCCTTTCTCGATGTTTCCCTTAATGAGAGGAAAGAGAGTGACAGCGAGAGTCAGAAGACGGGAGACACTGCTGCAAGTGAGTTGGGAGACTTTCGCCTTTTCCTGTGTCCCCTTTTGTTTTATTTCTCAGATTGGTGACCGGTAGAAACAGCAACAACAAAATAACCCAGTACCTATAGGCAAATATTGAGCTCTCAAGGATATGTACAGTGACTTATTTGGGAGGAAGTGAATTGATGTCTGCAACTTAGTTTGGAATGCACCAAAAATAAAATGGAGAGGAGTGTTGTTACAGAGACATGTGTGTGATAAAGCAATGAGAGTAAAATGCTGATGGCAGAATGTAGGGGGTGGATATATGAGTGTTCACTGTAAGCTTTTTTTGACCTTGCTATACATGTACTGGGTTGAGTGGTATCCCCTTAAAATTCATATTCATCTAGAACTTGTAAACGTGATCTAATTTGGAAATAGGCCCTTTGCAGATGTAATCAAGATAAGGTCATGCTGGATTAGGGTGTTGTCCTTATAAAAAGAGGGAAATTTGGACACAGACACACAGGGAAGAAAGCCAGTTGACAATGATGGAGACAGAATAGTAACGCAGCTACAAACCAAGGAACTCCTGGAGCCATCAGAAGCTGGAAGAGCCCGGCTGGGCGTGGCTCAGCGGTTGAGCATCGACCTAGGATCCAGGCGATTGGGGTTCGACTCCCGGTCAGGGCACATGCCCAGGTTGTGGGCTCGGTCCCCAGTTGGGGACGTGCAGGAGGCAGCTGATCAATGACTCTCTCATCATTGATGTTTCTATCTCTCTCTCCCTCTCCCTTTCTTTGAAATCAATAAAGATATATTTAAAAAAAAAAAGAAGCTGGAAGAGGCAAGGAAAGTTCTTCTCCAGAGCTTTTAGATAATAAAAATACATGGGGAAGGAAGTTTAGTTGTGCCCATTGTTTGCAAGGATGTAATAGAGTCTCACCTACACAGCAATGAGAACATCAACTGGTAGGACCTTGTATGTATGGTATAAGGTAGGGGTCAAGTTTCTCTTTTTACATAGAGATCTACAATTGCCTCAGCACTGTTTATTGAGACAAACATCCTTTACCCATGGTCTTGAAATTCTGCTTCTGTTATATAAGTGCCCACAGCGCTGTGGGTCACTTTTTGGGCTCTCTATTTCATCCCACTGGTCAATCTGTCCATCTAACACCACATCATCTTAATTACCATAGCTTCATAATAAACCTTGGCACCCAATAAGGCAAATCCTCTCACCATCTTTCTCAGGAGGCTCTTCTTGGTCTATGGTGCTTCCATATAAGTTTTAGAATCAGCTTGTTGGGTTGATTAGATTATTTTAAAAAGCCTAATTAGATTATTTGAAATTGTGGTAAAATATGCACAACATAAAATTTAGCATTTTAGTCCTTTTTTACTTAAAAATTTTATATTGTAGTAAGATATTCACAATACAAAATTTACCATTTTATTCATTTTTAAGTGTCCTTTTTAGTGGCATTAAGTACATTCACACTGTTGCGCAACCGTCACCACCACCCATCTTCAAAACACTGTCATCATCCCCAACTGAAGCTCTGTCCCCAGTAAACACTAACTCCCCACGCCCCCTTTCCTCAGGCCCTGGCACCCACCATCCTACTTCCTGTCTCTATGAATTTGACTACTCTAGGGACCGCATACAAGTGGAATCATACAATATGTGGCCTTTTGTGTCTGGCTTACTTTACTTAGCATACTATATTCAAAGTTCATTCACATTGTAGCACGTGTCAAAATTTTTCCTTTTTATGGCTGAATAATATTCCATTTGTAAGATCACATTATGTTTATCTGTCAATGGACACTTGGGTCACTTCTACCTTTTGGCTACTATAATGCTGCTGTGAACACGAGCGTACAAATATCTGTTTGAACCCTGATTAGCTTTTGATTAAAATTACTTTCAATCTATAGATCAATTCTGGAGAACTGACACCTTTACAATATCAAGTCTTCCTGGTCATGACTGTGGGATCTCTCTCCATTCACTTAGTTCTTCTTTAATGTCTTTCAATAAAGTGTTACAATTTTCTTTATATAGTTCTTTCACATCTTTTGATAGATTCCTAGGTACCTTGTGGCTTTTGCAAATGGTGTCGTTTTAAATTATGTTTTCTAATTCTTTGTTGCTTGTGAATGTATAGAAATGCAATTGATTTTTGCATATATTGACCTTATAGCTGAGATACTTTCTAAATCCTTATTTCCAAAAATTTGTCTGTAAGTTCATTTGGATATTCTATGTAGACAATCCTATCAGAAGCAGATAATGACATTTTCTTTCTTTACAATCATTATACCTTTGATTTCCTTTCCTTATCATACTGCTCTGGTACCACCACTATGGTAGTGAGAGTTACTATCCTAATTTTGTTTTCTTTTTTGTTTTGTTTTAGTTTTTCTTGTGTTCCAGATTTTGAAGGAAATGTTTCCAAAACTTCAACATCAAAAATAGTATTGCCCTGGCTGGGTAGCTCAGTTGGTTAGAGAATCATCCTGATACCCCAAGGCTGTGGGTTTGATCCCGGGTCAGGGCACATACAAGAATCAACCAATGATGCAGAAATAAGCAGAAATGGAGCAACAAATAGATGATTCTCGCTCACTCTTCCTTCCCCCCTCTCTCTAAAATCAATCAATAAAAATCTTTTTTAAAGAAATAATAAAGTCCTGGCCAGTGTGACTCAGTTGGTTGGAGCATTGTTCAGCACACCAAAAGGTTGTGGGTTCAATTCCTGATTAGGGCACATACTCAGGTCATGGGTTCGATCCCCAGTCGGGGTGGGAAAAGGAGGCAACTCATCGATGTTTCTCCCTTTCCCTTCCCCTCTCTAAAAAAAATAAATAGAAACATCCTCGGGTGAGGATTACAAAAATAAAAATAAAAAAAGAATCATGAATTTTCTCCTTTAATCAGTTAATATGGAGAATGGCAGTTATAGATTTCACAATCTCTGTACAAGTCAAATTTTGCTGTGAACCTTAAACTGCTCTAAAAAATATAGTCTATATTTTAAAAAACCAAATTACAGAAGCATCTATTACACTACAATATCATTTACATAAAGTTAAAAACCTTGTAAAACAATGTTTGTATATTTATGGAGATGAGTATGTAGTTGAAACACAAGAACATGAGAAAACATGCAGCATTTGCACTTATAAATGCAAACTGGCCAACAGTCAGTCCATTTCTTACCTATATTTATTTACAAGTGTGTTGTTGTTTTTTTTACTCTCAAGTGATTTTTTTCCCTTCTGGTCATTTAAAAAAAACCTGTTTGTTTTGAAATAATTATACAGTTGCAGTTCTGATCATCTTTTAATTTTCTCTTCTTGCTGACTCCATCTTTTTTTTTTTAACCTCACCGGAGGATACTTTTTTGTTCCATTGCTTTTCAGAGAGTGAAAGGGAGAGACAGAGAGAGAGAAACGTCGATGTGAGAGAGACACATAAATTGGTTGCCTCCTGCATGAGCCCTGACCAGGGCTGGGGATCAAGCCTGCAACCGAGGTACATGCCCTTGGCTGGAATGAAACCCGGACCCTTCAGTCCACAGGCCAACTCTAACCACTGAGCCAAACCGGCCAGGGCAACTTTTTTAGTGGTTCCATCTTTTCTTTCTTTCTTTCTTTCCAGATTTCTCTTTTATTTTATTTTCCATAGTCTGCCTGACACTGTCAATTTCATAAGTCCCCAAGGGTTTCAACCTGTTCTTGTTTCTGCTGATATAAGTACTGGGCTCCATTTCCTTATATGTTTGGTGATCTTTGTAAGGTCTTTTTGGTTAATCTTCATCTTGGATGAACTGGAGATCTAAACTGAGCCTGCTTTTCTCGAGTGGATTTGCTTTCCACTTCTGTCAGGAGCGCCACCACCCTGGATCTGCTTTTATTCTCACCCAGGGTCCCAAGTTCAATTTAGGTGTTCCCCTTCCCACCTCTCACCACAGCACATGTTGCTCATGGAGGCTCACTGGGCCCTTCAGAGACCTCCTCTCTTCTGGGGAGCAGAGGGGGAGGACTGAACTGTTACTTGCTTCTCCCTACTTTGCTAGCTTTGAGTTTTGAAGCAAGTCCATTAGCCTTGCTCCTTTGCAAAATGAGATTAATTCCTACTTTCACAACGTTGTCATGAGGATTACAGACAATGACTGAAGTCAATGTCTGGTGCACACCAAGAGCTCAACACCCATCTATTCAAGTGCTCTGGATGCGCCCAGGGTTCTAAGGGTCCAGGCTTCCTGCCCATCCCACCCCTACAGAGAGGCCAGAGGTAAAACAGTACAACACAGATGCTTTATTTTTTACAAAACATGGAAATCCAGCCTCAGGTGGCTCAAGTAGTCCCAAGGACACAGAAAAGAAGGAGAAGTTGGTGGGCCCTAGCATGGGACAAGTGACCAGGTCTCAAGCCCTTGCTGCTGGCTCCACTTCTGGCTAAGGGCTGCTCTTCTGCCTGCAGCCTGGGCCGGGTCCTGCCCGAGGCTTCCAGGCCTGTGGGAAGCTCAGACAGAAGATGCAATGGCTAAAGACCATCCCTGATGAAGTGGTGAGCAGCTCCAGGTCAATGGCCTTGTGGGCTTCTCCCCAAGCTCCAGCCTAGTTGCCTACCCCCCTTCAACTATCCTCCCTCTGGACACTAGCCCTGGGAAAGAACACACGAAGGCAAGAAGGGAGGAGGCCACTACCTAAATTTTTCCCTCCCTTTGTGGCCAAGTGGAGGAGTAGCTATGACCCTTTTTCAACTGAAAAACCACAGAGGAGCTGGAATGCTCATCAACTAAGAGAGGGTACCCTTTAAGGGTTATAAAGAAATCTGTCTAAAAAAACCCTATCTGAGCTCAAAGCATCAGTCCATTACCCAGCCCTAGCCATATGCAGGGGTGAGAACCCAAAGGCAGCACTGCGAACCTGGCAGCTGTACACTGGGTCCCAGAGCTGCCTCTTGCCCAGTACCCTGAGGCAGCCAGGGCAGGGTCTGGGCAGGGCAGTGCCTATCTCCCAGGCTGCAGGCGGTTGTGGAGCTGTTCTGCCTGGGTCTTCAGACACTGGAATTCCTCCTGAATGAAGTCAGTCAGGGCTTTGCGCATCTCCACCTGAGAAGGACTGGAGCTGACCTGAAGCCCTCAAGGAGCTTTGCCCAGGGGCCCTGGAAGCCGAGGGTGCTGGGAGGGGTGAAGGACAGCCAGAGGGTAGCCTGGGGAAACTCACAGTGGACTTATTCTCTGCCCGGAGCCGCTCAAGCACAGGCAGGACGCTGAAGGGCTTCCCTATCAGCACGGTGATTTTCTGTGGGGGAACCAGCCACCAGGTGACAAGAACAGGGGGAGCGCCCACAGCCTCAGCCCAACCGCCCTGGGGAACCGGAAGCAGAGTCCTGCCCCTAACTTGCTAGGTACTCCCTCTGGCCACTCTCCCTCTTTAGAACGAGGCTTAATAGCACCCAAGAGCCTTCCCAGTCCTAGGGTCCATGCCTAGATGTCCTGTCCTGTCCTAACCCCAGGGACCACCCCTGCCACAGCCTGATTTCCTTTGCTCTCTTTCTATGGGGCTTGGTGCCAGAAAGGCCCTCTCAATGTTCCACTTGGTCACCCTGCTATAGCGTCAAACTCAGCTTCTCCTGAGTATGGCTTCAGTAATGCTGACTGGGAGACAAAGGGCAGATGGCAGGCAGGCAGGCATACAGACGAAGGTCAGCAGCTGCTACCTACCTGTCCAAAGCGGGGGAAGTATGGTGGGTTGTTAGGAAGGACGTCATTCATTCCTGCAGCACAGTGAACAGAAGGCTGGGAAGCAGGTGTGGGGTGGAACAGAGCAGCCCAGGTCCCCCACCCTGGACACCCTCTCCCTGCCACCCAGTGGAAACCACCCCCAAACACCTAGGGAAGCCCCTCTCCCTGCCTCCGTCCCTAGACTGCAGGCTTGCCCCAAGAGGAAGGCTCACCGACATGCCACAGTGGCAGGATAACAGGGTTGAGATGACACTCGGCAATCAGGCGCCCGATTCCTGCCCCACAGAGAGGCAGAAATGTTGGCGGAAGCAATGCTACAGTGCTAGCCTCTAGCGGGGGCTACCCTCCCCTCCCCCAGTTCAAACCAGCTCCCCCGGGCCAGCCCTTGGCTCAGCACCTGTCCCCTTGCTGCTGCTATCAACACATTCAACTGCCCCATATACCATGGTCCAACGGAGCCCAACAGGGCCAGCAGCCCTTACCCCACTTGAAGCGCAGGAACTCAGAGCTCATGTTCACTTTTCCTGGGTGTGGGAGGGAGACAGAGGGGAGGCTTTGGAGGAGAGTGGGGGTCTTGCCCATAATCTTGGCATTGTGACCCTGCCAACCCCACTCACCTTCTGGGAAGATGTGCACCCAGTCCCCACGGTTGAGCTTCTCCAAAATAAAGTCCATTCCCTTCTGGTAAACACCATCTCCTGCCAAGAAAAGGCGTCTCCCCATCAGTCCCCATTCTCCTAGGCCCCTCCTTCCCCCTCCCTCAAAATGAAGCAGCAGCTCAGGAACTTCGTCTTCCTCACAGAGACACCCTCCAATGACTGTCTCTCCCAAGCCTGCTCAGCCCCAGTGCACCACTTCACAGCCTTGACATCCTTTGTTAAATATCCTCTAAACCTCTAAGTGCCTGCCACGTGCAAGGCATCATCATCACCTCAAACTGTCTCCTACTGAAATTATGAACTTGACAATTCCTCCACTGACCTCCAACCTCACCTTTTGCCTGTTGGTCCCTCCAAAGCCTCACCATTCAGCCACAGGTATACACCTGCAGCACAGCCCCTAGCAAACCTCTGATCCATGCACTGCCCTCTCCAGCCAGGTGCCTGGAGCCTTCTTTCTCCTTGGGATGTGCCACTCTGGAGTGAGCCTACATCTGCTGCCCCTGGCCCAGAGGGTGCTGCTGGAGCAAATCAAGTCTATTCATGACTTCCAGCCTCACTTGCGCCCCAGATTCTGGACAGCAACCCTTTCTCGGGGTCTTGGCCAGGCCAGTTCTTGTAGCTATTCCTCACAGGCCTCCCAGCCTTGCCTGCACCCTCAGCCTCCTCCGTCCTGCTGGCCCCTTCCTCACAGGGCTCCCCCTGAAAACTAGACTCTCCATCTGATGGAACATATGGTGTTGCGAGTTGGGAAAAACTCAAACTCACTAGGCTGAAAAAAGTGGAGCCGAACTGCCCCCAGTGCTAGCAGTACTCGCCATGCAGATGCCCCAAGACCAGGACACTGAACCCAGGCAACCCAGAGGTCAACAACAGCGCAGACGTGCATGCCTAATTCTGTATGTGGGCTTTCAACTTGGAGCCATGTGGAGACAACTCATGACCACACAGTCATCGGCCTTGTCCATACAGTGGATAGAGACAAAGAAGGGGGAGGTTGAAGGAGCAGGAAAAACATCATCTGAGTAAGTAGAGTAGGTAAGGGCTACATCACAGAGGGAGAGACCCACACTGACATTATCTTGGGCCAAAGCACTAAGAAATGGACTTTTATTCTGTTCTCTGCAAGGCTGGGTCTTTGGAAGGTGCTAGTTAAGGTGCTAGCAGGAGTCTCAATCTAACCAGATGGGGACCTGGCCCAGCAGCTTCCTCAGGGGCTAGAGTTGGGAAGCATGGTGAGAATGGCAGTTTCCCCTCTTGGGACCGTGTTACCTGGTAGAGGTGGGCTTCAGGTATCGGCTCCTTCTCTACTAAAACCCACTGGTGCAACCGAGCCATCCAGCTTGAAATCGAAGTTTCAAAACAATGCTATGCTTTTGGAGCAACACTTCATAGTGTTTAGCTTTTGCAAATGCTCTTTCTACTCACTTGTAAAGCTTGTGCAAGATCACTCCAATACTTCATGTCATATCACAAGGCCTACGCTTGGCGGGGGGGTTTCGAACACAGGAGCAAAGTATGCCAGATAGTTCCTTTGCTTGAACACGTTAGATCTTTGCTGTCCATCAAATGCATTTAATAAAAGGCTTGTCCTGGCCCACTTTCTCACACTGAAGGTGTTTAGGATTAAGATTTTACTTTCTGTTTTTACTTGTGCAATAAATCTTAGATGCAGGTCAAAAAGAAGAGACAAAAAGTGGACATGGGATGCCTCTGTCTAAGGTCACAGAAGGGAGGAACTGAGACTCAGGGATGAGGGTACAAGAGCAGAGTCCCCATCTCTCAGAACAGGGCATAATAAACAACTCCATGGTCACCAGCCATGACATTGTAGCCTCTGCTTGTGCTTTAGAGAAACGAGGCAGCCTCCAAAAGCAGCAAAACGAGAAAGCATTCTAGGAGGCTGTCTCTGGGGAGTGGTTTGAGGATTTGGAGGCATGGGTGTGGCAGCTTTTCATTTATTTGAGGTTCCTTTATTGAATTTTACCATGTTTTACTTTGACCAACTAGAAATAAAAAACTCCCCCTTGACACCTCTAACACCCTTTGGTTACTTTTTTTCTTTAATCCTCACTCGAGGATATATTTTTATTGATTTTAGAGAAAGAGAAAGGGGGAGAGAGACAGAGAGAGAAACACCAATCAATTGGCTGCTGCATGTGCCCGACCAGGGATCGAACCCACAACCTAGGTATGTGCCATGACCGGGAACTGAACTTGCAACCTCTTGGTGGCATGGGACGGCACTCCAACTAACTGAGCCAGCCAGCCAGGGCCTTTGGTTACTTCTTCCTCTGTCTTCCTCACAACCAGTCTCTGGAAGGAGTGGCCACCCTTGCTGTCTCCCTTCCCTTCCCCTTTTCCAGTCCCCAGAAGCTCCTGTGGCTTTGCTTACTTCCTCTCTGGCCATTGCTTTCTGCTGCCTAGGTGACTTGTCTGTCCTTCTGAGCTCTGAGGTGCTGTTCTGGGCCCCTGCTCTCTCCCTGCTCTTCCGCTCCGCAATCTCACCTCTATGTTTGTGACTTAGTTTGTGGTTGAGTCCCAGTATCTTTATCCCCAACCGTTCGTTTGAGTTCCACAACTGCATACCCCACTGCCTCTGGAACTGCTCCCCTCCTTGCGTGACATGCTCTTCAGATGAAGCACATGCAAAACAGGATTCACCTCCCCTCCCAATCCCCTCATCCCATCCTCCAAGTGGCTCACTATCACACCAGATGTCATCTAGTGTCATCTTCTTTAAAAATATGTTTTTAATGATTTTTAGAGAGAGGAAGGGAGAGGGATAGAGAGATAGAAACATCGATGAGAGAGAAACATCATCTATTGGCTGCCTCCTGCACGCCCCCTACTGGGTATTGAGCCTGCAACCCAGGCATGTGCCCTGATGGGGAATCGAACCATGACCTCCTGGTTCCCAGGTGGACGCTCAACCACTCACTGGCTGGGCACCCAGTGTAATCTTTGAGTTCTCATTTCCTCGCCCCCTCCCACACCCAGTCTATCAACAAGTTTTGTCAGCTCTGCCTCCCGAGCAGATCTCAAAGCAGCCCCCTTCTCAGGCTCTCCACAGTGACTCCCAGGGGCTGAGCTACAACCCTCTGCTGCCAGAATTGCTGGGACAGCCCCTAACCAGGCTCCCCACCTCCATCTGGCCCTGCTCCCATCCACCAGCCACTCCGTGACCAGGATGCTCTCTCTCTGAACCACATCACTATCCTGATGAGAGAACAGTCCAAAATTCTTAAATCCAGAACTTTCACATTCAGCCTGAAACCTGCACTTTCAACATTTATCAATTACCTCTCCAGTGCCTGGCACATGCTTCCCATGTCTAGAATGCTTTTCCTTTCATATTCTGTCTGGAAAAATTCTACTTCCCCAGAAGAAAGAGCAACTTGGATTTGAATCCTGGCTTTGCCACATGTCACCCAGTGACCTTGGCCAGCAGCTTAATCCTTCCGAGTCCCTTTATGTGGAGAATGGGAACCCAAATGGCCCCTACCTCCTGAGGCTCTCGAGAGGTGCTGAGTAGTCATTCAATGTTACACACCTCACTCCACAAGCATGTTTGTTCTCCCTACAGCCTGTAGCACATGCTGCCACCACCACAGATACCACTCTGCTACCAGTGAGTCTCTTAGCAAGTCCTCAAGAGAAGGCGCTGCAGACAATGCCTCCTTGAATTCTAATGCCAGAGCTCCAGGTTTGTACAACACTGAGGCAACTGCAGAGAGTCAAGCACTCTCCAAGAAACCACTGCTCCTCCAGCAAGGGAGCTGGGCCTCACGGTAGTGGGGCAGCACTTCCTGGCTCCCCGTACTCCCAGGATGCCTGTCCCACCTGGGTCCCTCCACTCCCAGTGTTGCCAAGTCAGAGGCACTGGCCACCAGGCTCTCTGCCCCAAGCGAGACCAGAGAAGCCTATAGAAGCATCTCTCTGCACCCACTGCCCCACCAGCCCCTCCCAGAGGAGTAGCTTACCTCGGCATACAGGCACGCACTTGCCCAAGCTGAAAAAGTGAGAGTGCAGCTCCTTGGTGAAACAGATGTCTGCAGCTGCAGGAGTCCTGGAGTGGGGACAGACGCAGTCATCCCTGCCTCCCCTGGACACTGCTTCCCGACCATCCCCCCAGCACGATGCATGACATCATCAGCAATGTGGAATGGAGGCACAAGAGGACCTTTGGGGCCCCACCCCATGCCCTGCCTGGACTGCTGGACGCCGCCTCCTGGGCAGAGCAGGAGGAAGGCAAATCTGGGCAGAGACGGGTGAGGCCTGCCCGGCCCATTGAGAGGGGCCCATTCCTCCTCACCAACGCATCAACTTCAGGTTCCAGATGTGGCGGAGTTTCAGGATCCCTAGAGGAGAAGAGGAAAGGCTTCATGCCCCAACTTACCTTGTTCCTAGGGAGCACCTTTTCCTGTCACCCCATTTCAGGGAATGAAGGACAAGGGCAGCAGCACTACTATTTCCCTATGGCCCAAAGTGGTCTTCCAGACCCTTGAGCTGGACCCTCAAATTCTTTCTGGTTTCTTGCTCTGTCCCACTCCCCGTATCTTATTAGTCACCATGTCTGGTCTGCCTACCTCTCTAATATATTTGGACGGTGCCCTACTCTTCTATACCTCTCTTTCCAGTTTCACTGTAGTCCAGGCTACTGTAACGCTCTAAAGCCTCCTTCCTGGCCTCCTGGGATCTGGCTGCAGCACCTCACAGACCATTCTCTGCCCAGCAGCCAGGGTGAGCTCTGAAAGGCTCTGATTTGACCAGGTGATTCTCTGTGAACTCTAGGATAGTCTACCCTCCTGCGTTCAGCAGTGAAAGCTCTGGATACCCCTCTACCCAGCCATTTGGGTTATTGGAGCCAAGCAAATTCCTGTGAAGTCAGTTGAGCAGGAACTTCTAAGTGGGGAACCAGGCTCCCAAATAAGGCTGGTTGAAGGGTACAAACCCAGCCTGGGGCAAACCTCGAACGAGGATACAGGTCTCCCAGCCCCTAACCCAGAGTTTCCTTGAGAGGTCCTCAAATTTGTTCCCAAGACTCCAAGACTATGTGGGACGTTCAAGGATTTAGAGATCAGAATTCCACAGGCCTGTCAGACCTTGCCCTGCAGCCATTTCCTCACTTCCTCATTCCCTCCAAATTTCTGAGGCCCTCTCCAAATCACCTTCCCTGAGAGGATGCTGAAGGGGTCACAAATCACACTTTCACTGCTGGGGAAGGATGCCCCAGGAACAGGATGCCAGAGTTATGTGAAGAGCCCAGTGAGAAGTGAGTTTGTTCTGCTTCTTTGGCCATTTCCGGGGTTCTCTCCCTGCCTCCCTGTGCCCAGCACACTGGCCCGGGTACCCCAGAGATGAGGGTCATCCATGCAGGACTGGTGATTGGAGACAGTGATGAGGGGGGTGGCTGGGCCTCGGTTCTCGATGAGCTCATACAGCACCTCCTTGTTGTAGACGGTGAGGTGGTTCATGTACTCTGGGAGGGAGAGAAATAATGTGGGGGTCTCGGCCTCCTTCTCCCCTGGGGCCCAGGCCTCCCCCCAAACAAGCCCACTCACTGGTCCAGAAGCAGCTGTAGGTGCCCACCAGGCCCATGACAACGCTGCTGGCCAGGGTCCACGTGACCGGCGGCACCGCGGGGAACGGCCATTTCACACGCAGGGGCATCTCCCCCCACAGCCCCCGGCAGCCCGGACGTTACGCTGCCACGGGGCAGCCTGTGGGGCCGCTCTAGGTCTGTGTCCTCAACCGCTCCACAGCCCGGTCCCTAACAGGCCTACGCCACGGACGCGCGCCGCAGCTCAGCGCGACAGGGGACTCGACCAAGGTCACCTCGCGGGGCAGGCCAGATCCTGGCCTGGCCCCGCTCTCTCGCCACAGACGAGCCGCCACCGTGATCAGAAGTCGGGGATCGCTGTGAGGAACAGGAGGAGCTGGAGCCGGAAACCGCGCGCCCCACCCCCACCCCCACCCGCACCCGCACCCGCGGAAAAGCGAGCCTGAAAAGGCCCCTCGCTCCTCCGCCGCCTGTCGCAAAACGCGCTCGGGCCGCTTGACGGCAGCGGGGGCAGTCCTAACCCTAACCCCGCCCGGCTCCAGCGCAGCCTCAGTTCGAGTCCGCCCGCCTGCTGCGGGTCCTTTTTTGTCTGAATTCGTGCCCAGAAAAATCATCGTACGTAACACGGGTTGCAGAGCTGGATTACCTGACACCACTCGAAGTCGGAGCTAGTGGAGGACTTTTACTTTAGTCCCCCCCCCCCTTTATTTTTGTTGTAAAATTCATACAACATAGAATTAACCATTTTATAGCATTTTAAATGATATATTTTATGTATATAACATATACGTTGTTATATATTATGTACTCTTACGTAATTACAATATTACAGAATTGTACTAACTGTATAAGACATAATGGAACATGTCATGTAACATAAATGTAGCAATACATATACATAGTATGTTATATCACTTAATACATTTGCAGTGCTGTCAACCACCACCTCTAACTATTCCAAAACATGTTCATCCCCAAAAGGAAGCCCTGTACTCCTCAAGAAGTCTGTTTTTTATTTTAAATAATAATTTATTGATTTTAAAAATTTTCCAACCTGCTCATCACCACCCCCAATCCTGGCAACTGCCACACTGTCTTGATGACCACTTTACAATCATCAAGTGAAGATCCACCTCCCACCCTCAGACCCCTCCAGAGTCCCCTAGTCCCAAAACGGACAGTGCCGGACCCCACACGGTATTGAGCTGCCAAGCTCTCTAATCCCCTTCTCTCGGGGACAGTTCTCGGTCCGCCCTTGGCTTCCACCACCGTGCCTATTTCCTGCACTAGCTCTCGCTGACTTTGGGTCTCCAGAGAGCTCAGGACTGTGCAGCCACACTGAAGCCAGGCCCAAGGACGCGGAGAGAAGGCTCTTGTCCTCGGGTGTGCCTAGGCGCTCCGTGGGGCTTCCCCACGTCGCGCACGAGCTCCAGTTTTTGCGCCTTCTCTCACCAGAAAATGCCTGGAGAACAGGGAACGGAGAACCGGCTGAGCGCCGGGCTGGGAGAATGCAGCTCAGGGTTTGCACTCAGGCGCCAGTTCCTCCTCGCCGCCCTCGGTACTGGCAACCACTTATCGACCGGCTGCTGCCACTCGATCTCTCTCTGTGACTCACAGGTCGGTCATCTTCCCGCAGCTCCAGGCGCCCCCGCCCGGTCCCACACAGCTGGGTGAAGGCTGGGTCTGGTGGGAAAATGGGCGGGGAAGTCTGCTGTTCACAGAGAGGGCGCGGGGTCTTACTTGCAAAAGCCTGGGCGGAGCCGGAACTAGTCCTGCCTGCCAGGAGGGTAGGGCGGCCAGTCTGGCCCCGACGAGTGCGGTGGAAAGACAGCCTGTTCCTCTTTTCTCCTCTCCGGTCCCTGCCAGGCAGCTGCTGCGATTCCGTGGGGTGCCTTGATCCGCTTACAGCCGAGGCAGGTGTGTAGACAAGCTGGTCTGAGCAGGTATGGAAGCCCTCTGGGCAAAGGGAAGGACGAAGTTGCCGTTCACCCCGGAGGTGGGGGGTAGTAGGAGGGGAAGGGAACCCCGAGGCCTGGTGTTGGGAGCGCAGGCTGCGCTTTGGGCTGAGGCCAGGTACAGTCACTCTCTGGTTCTTCTTGTCCTCCACCCTCCTGACCCTCCTGGCCCTCCTGGCCCTCCTGGGTGCCCCTGGCCCTAGAGCCTCCAAGCCTGCCCTTGCCAGCCCAGGGCTGCCCAAACACCCACATACATCCCAGAATAGGCACCAGGGCAGGATACCCAAACTAGCATGAGTGACAGAGCAGGTGACATGGGAGAAACAGGCATTGAGCCCAGCCAGGAGAGTGAAGATGTGCAGAGGAGCCATGACAGATAAACAGAGAAGAGAGGCCAAGAAAAACAGAGGCACCTGAGCTGGTTTGGCTCAGTGGTTAGAACGTTGGCCTGTGAACTGAAGGGTCCCAGGTTCGATTCCGGCCAAGGGCAACCTTGGTTGCAGGCTCAATCCGGTCGATGTGTCTCTGTCATGCTGATGTTTCTCTCTCTCTCCCTTCCACTTACCCTGAAAAGCAATGGGGGGAAAAAAAATCCTTGGGTGAGGATTAAAAAAATAAAAGTCACTACTTTAAAAAAGAAAAGAAAAACAGAGGCAGGTAGAGCCTGATAGAGGCAGAAAGTGAGCCCCAGGGGGAAGGTGACAAGATGACAGAGAAGACCAGGCAGACAGAAGTAGATATCTCTGAATGAGAGCCACATGAACAGGGCGGATCAAGGAGCTGAACCCTAAAGAACAAAGTCTGGGTGAGTCTGAGACAAAGATAAACTGAGAGACCCTCAGGGAGAAGAAGAGGGCTCCAGTTCATAAGATGAACAAGATAGGAAAGGAGACCCATCAAACACTGCAGTAGGGTGATTTGGTGTATCTGAGATAATTTTAAATGCATATGCCCTTGAACCTAGCAATTGCACTGCTGAGAATTTATCCTTAAGATAACTTCTCATGCTCTGGCTGGGTAGTCAGATGGTTAGAGCATTGTCCCGCTATGCCAGGGGTGGAGAACCTTTTTTCTGCCAAGGGCAGATATTTGGATATTAATAACATCATTTGCAGACCATACAAAATTATCAATTTAAAAATTAGCTATGGCCCGGCCAGCGTGGATTAGTGGTTTAGCGTTGACCTATGAACTGGGAGGTCACGGTTCGATTCCGGGTCAGGGCACATGCCTGGGTTTCAGGCTCCATCCCCAGTGTGGGGCGTGCAGGAGGCAGCCGATCAATGACTCTCTCATCATTGATGTTTCTCTCTCTCTCTCTCCCTCTCCCTTCCTTTCTCTGAAATCAATAAAAACGTATTTTAAAAAATTAGCTATGAAAAAAGTTCCTAGATTTATTGAATTTTGAATCCCTGCAGTTCCCTTGGCAGAGCCAGACCAAATGATTTCTTTCCTTCCTTTTTTTTTTCTTTTTTAATCCTCACCCAAGGGTATTTTTTGAGGATATTTTTCCCATTGCTTTTCAGAGAAAGTGGAAGGGAGAGAGAAAGAGAGAAACAGCAATGTGAGACAGACACGTCCATTGGTTGCCTTCCCTACCCACCCCAACTGGGGCTAGGGATCGAGGCTGCAACCGAGATACCTATACTTGGCCAGAATCAAACCCAGGAACCTTCAGTCCATGGCCTGACGCTCTAACCACTGAGAATAACCAGCTAGGGCCAGACCAAATGATTTCCCAGCCCGCGGGCTGGACGTTCCCCACCCTTGTCATACACCAAGGTTTCAGGTTTGATCCCCAGTTAGGCCACAACCAATGAATGCATAAAAAAGTGGAACAGCAAATCAAAGTTTCTCTCTTTCTCCCTTCCTCTCTCTTTAAAATAAATTTTAAATTAAAAAAAAACCCATAATATCTCAGAAGTAGAGAGAGAAAGATTCATGAAAATGGCCCTCCTAACGGTGGTGAGAAGCTGGGATCAACCCTGAGGTCGAATCCTTGTGCACTGCTGGTGGGAGTGTAAGTTGGTGCAGCTGCTATTGAAAATAGTATGGCACTTCCTCAGTAAATTAAACAGGGAGTTTCCATGTGGCTCAGCAATTCCACTTCTGCATATATACCCAAAAGAATTGAAAGGAGGAACCTGAAGAGATATTTGTACACTCACGTTCATAGCAGCATTACTCACGGTAGCCAAAAGGTGGAAGCGGCCCAAGTGTCCATTTATAGAGGAATGGACGAGTCAGGTGTGGTCTATCCATACGGTGGGATATTATTGAGCCTTAACAAGAAAGGAAATTTTGTCTACGGTCATACCACCCTGAATGCACCTGATCTCACCTGATCTTGGAAGCTGAGCAGGGTCGGGCCTGGTTAGTACTTGGGTGGGAGACCCCTTGGGAATACCGGGTGCTGTAGGCTTAAAAAAAGGAAAAACAAGGCCCTGGCCGGTGTGGCTCAGTTGGTTGAACATCATCCTGTGCACCAGTTTGATTCCTGGTCAGGGCACATGCCCAGGTTGCGGGTTGGGGAGGCAACAAATCCATGTTTCTCTCTCACATTGATGTTTCTCTCTCCCTCCCTCTCTCTCTCAAATCAATACAAAATCTTTTTAAAAAGGAAACTTTGACACATGCTACAACACGGGTGAACCTTGAGGACATTATACTAAGTGAAATAGGCCAGACACAAAAGGACAAATAGTGTATGACTCCATTCTGTGAGGTCCCTGGAGGAGTCAAACTCAGAGAGACAGAAAGTAGAGTGGTTGGTGTCAGGGGCTAGGGAGGGGGCTGTGGGTTAGTGTCTAATGGGGGCAGGGTTTCAGCTGGGGAAGATGGAAAGTTCTGGGGATGAATGGTGGTGACGGCTGCACAACAATGTGAATGTATTTAACACCACCAAACTGGTTGAGATGTTAAATTCCACGCTATGTGTATTTTACCACAATTCAAAGAATGAGGCCGAGCCATATGTGCCGGTGTCAGGTGTTCACAAAGAGAAAAGGCAGGAAATCTGCGACACTGGCAGTTCTAGGGGGCTGGCGCCGGGCAGCAGGATGAGCATCACTTTGTCCTTAACACCATGTCCTTCTGAAACCAGAACCAAGCCCAGCTGGGACTACACACTGGGGCAACCTGGATTCCTCCAGAAGGTCCCAGCAACCCAAACACGGCCATGCACTGCTCAGCTGTGCTCCTGCTCCTGGTTGGTGTGGCTGAGGCCTTTCGCATCTGTGCCTTCAACGCCCAACGGCTGACACTTGCCAAGGTGGCCAGGGAGCACGTGATGGATACCTTAGTTCGGGTAGGTTCACCACTGTAGGGAAGCTGCACTCCTGAGGACAAGCCAAAGCCCACAGCCCTGCAGACACCGGGGCATGTCCCAGGAAAGAGGGGACATCAAGAGACGTGGGTGCAGAGATATTGAGCAAGCTCCTCCCCTGTCACTGGCCTGAGTCTCTTCCTCTGTAAAATGGGTGCAGTGTGGGTGGGGATGGCACTTGGTTTTCTCCCAGGTCTTTTCTAGTCCCACTGCTCTCTGTGGGCCACATCCAGCACACTGTGCCACTCTTACCCACATCATTGGTCAGTGCCAGTTTCTCAGGGACTCCACCCTCATCCTGGAGCAGCTGGCACTGAGTGGGGCCAGCCTTCCTGGTGTCCTGCAGATCCTGGCTCGCTGTGACATCATGGTGCTACAGGAGGTGGTTGACTCTTCTGGCAGTGCCGTCTCCCTCCTTCTTCGAGAACTCAACCGGTGAGCCGGGCTCTGTGGATCTAATCTGGGCCTACCCTTGAGCCTCAGGACCCCTGACCCTGCGCTCCCTTTCTTGGAAGGTTTGATGGCTCCGGGCCGTACAGCTCCCTGAGCAGCCCCTTGCTGGGGCGCAGCACATACATGGAGAAGTACGTGTACATCTACCGGTAAGCGCAGCCGGTGACCAGGGCAGCCTTGGCACCTGGCCCACTATGAGACAGCTGAGTAGTCCTAAGGGCTACAGGCCCCTTCCTCCTGGGGCAGCCCTCACCTTCTTGGCGTACTTTTTCTCCTCGACCGGTTTATTCTGGGCACTGCCTCTCCTCTACCCTTGCCAGCTTTGGTGTTCACATGTCTCTACAATAGGCCTTCTCCATGCACAGATGTCGGGCCCCTCTGCCTTTCTCCTGTGGAAGCCACCGGGGCTCAGGGCGTGTCTTGCCCTGTTTGAGAGTGGCTGGCTGCAGCTTCTGGGAAGAGGCTCAGCCATGGCCCGTCGTGGCCTCTGGTGGACACGGTTTCCAGAAATAGCTCTAAGATCCCGTGAGGACAGCTTGCGGGGAGCCCTTTGGGGTCAGGATCGAGAGGGCAAGGGGAACTGCCAAGGAAGGAGACATTTCTTTATATAGATGGAAGTATATAATGTCTAGAAATCACTCCAAGATAATGGGGGAAGAGTGCCCACACAGGAATGCTCATAGCAGCACCGCTCATAACCCCTCAGAGTGGAAATGACCCAAGTGTCCATCAGCTGATGACTGGGTAAATAAAAGGTGGTCTCTCTATCCAATGGAATATGATTCAGCCATAAGAGGGAATGAAATACTGAGCCATGCTGCAACATGGGTGAACCTTGCAATCCTATGCTAAGGGAAAGAAGCCAGATACAGAAGACCACATATTTGATTACATTCACGTGAAATATCCAGAATAGGCAAATCTAGAGACAGAAAATAGATGAGTGGCTGCCGGGGGCTTAGGGGGAGGAGAGTGGGAAGTGACTGCTTATGGGAACAGTTTCTTTATTGGGGTGTTAAGAATGTTCTAAAATTGTGGTGATGGTTATACAACCTTGTGAATGTACTAAATGACACTGGAATGTTGTATGTGAGTTTTATTGAAAAAATTCTAGAAAAAAAGACTAGGAAGGCTGTGCCCACATGCAACAGAGCTGAGGGTGGAAAGTCCCCTCCCTGAGTGCCAACTCTGATGCTGGCACTTGCAAACCAAAATCAGTGATGTAGGGCCACTGCTTCCTAACTCTTGGTCCCCCAGGTCACAAAAGACACAGGTCCTGGATCACTACGTGTATGATGACAAGGATGACCTCTTTGCTCGAGAGCCCTTTGTGGCCAAGTTCACTTTGCCCAGCAAGGGTAGGAAGGGAAGAGGGTTGGCTCTGTTATGGGGGAGTGGGAAGGGGGTTCTGGCTGGCTCTATTGGGGGCTTGGTTACTGAGAAGAGGCTGTGTGGAGAAGGGCCAGGAATGGGTGGGAGCCCTCCATCCCTGGGGCCTTGTAGTCCTTCCCAGCTTGGTGTTGGTCCCCCTACACACCACTCCGAAGGCTGTAGAGAAGGAGCTGAACGCCCTGTATGACGTGTTTCTGGATGTCTCCCAGCACTGGCAGAGCAAGGTAGGGCTGGGCAGATTGCATGGGAGAGATGGGGACCAGATGGCAAGGGTGGCCTGGCCCAACAGCTGACCCCCTCTCCAGGACATAATCCTGCTTGGGGACTTCAATGCTGACTGTACTTCACTGCCCAAAAAGCGCCTGGGCGAGCTGGTGCTGCGGACTCGGTCAGACTTTCACTGGGCGATTGCTGATGGGGAGGACACCACAGTGCGGGCCAGCACCCATTGTGCCTATGACCGCATAGTGCTGCATGGAGAGCGCTGCCAGAGCCTGCTACGCATGGCAGCTGCCTTCAACTTCCCCAGGATGTTCCAGCTCACTGAGGAGGAGGTAAAGGGATGAAGCAGGAATGGTCACAGGGAGGTCTTTCAGCCCTGACATTTTGTCCTTCTGTCCACCCCCAGGCCCTCAACATCAGTGACCACTACTCTGTGGAGGTAGAGCTGAGCCGGGCAGCGCACAAGATCCAGCCCCTCAGCCTGGCCACTCTGTTGCTGCCATTGCTGCTGCTGCCATTCCTGCCCCCCCAAATGGGCCTGGTGGCCTAAACCTCACCCCCACCCTGGTGCCTGCTGCCCACAGATGTAATGACTACACTGCCTTCAGGACTCAAACCCTAGCCTCTCCTGTCCCTCTGCCCTGGGGCCAAAGCAACTTCTCAGGGGCTTTGACTGCAGCCCTGCCCTGCCCTGCCCTGCCCTGCCCTGCCCTGCCCTATTGGACTGCAGCCCTCTGCCTTTCCTTTGGTTTGGCTTATGTTCTTCTGTTGGGCCTGTGCCTGGCATTAGAATGTGCAAGAGGAAGGCAGAGGCCCTGAGGCTGGAGCCTGGTACCTTTCCCCCAGGTAGTGTCAGGAGTGGGGACAGGACAGGCTCCAGGGCTAAGGGAGGGAAAAAGGGCTCAGAAAAGGGAATCACAACATGAAAAATTATGACAAAAAGGAAACACATACACACTGAGAACAAAAAGCTAGACAGGAGTGACACTACATGTGTGTAGCAGATACGTCAATGGGCCACCTTTATTGTACATGGGATTCACATGAACCAGTGAAGATCCCAGTAGATACAAGAATGTAGATAAGCAGTTCACACACACACACACACACACACACTAGTGAAAAAACGGCTGATGCATTTAAGCTCATTTGTAATCTCATGAAAATAGCTGCAAACAGCCCTAATGCCTGTGGTGAAGCCCATGAGGTGCAATCAGTTCACGTTGGCACCATTCATAGGGTGTGGCCCCAGGGAGAGTGGCTACAGGTGCACAGAAAATATATGAACCAGTTATCACACAACTAATAGCTATAATTGTAAGAAATTCTTAACTTTTTAAGCATGATGTTTGCTTTGTGAAGCAGTCATATTACTGGTGGTCACTGTGTCCCTATGTTACACTATCAGCAAATGGAACAAGCAGATTTCCTTGGGATGTGTTAGAACAGTCCCACAATAAGTGTGAGAGGGCATGAACAGGTGGCCTGAAAAGGACATGAAGTCAGAGAGGGACCTAGCTAACTCCAGGACTGCTCCATTTTCCAGAAAACAGAGCTCAGTAAAATCAGCTACTTCCCTAGCCAGGTTGCTCAGTTGGTTAGACCATCTTCCGGATAAGCCAAGGTTGCTGGTTTGATCCCCAGTCAGGGCACCTACAAGAAGCAACCAATGAAGGCATAACTAAGTGGAACAACAAATCGATGTTTCTCTCCCTTCCTCTCTCTCAAAACCAATAAAATATTTTTTTAAAAAGATAACATCTTGAGAGGGGCGTGGTCACAAAGCACTGGCTTCCATCCCACAGATGGAAGGGTGAGAACATGTGCACGTGGGAGGTTGGAGGCATATTGTCACTCGTGGATTTCCTGCGGGAGATGAACGTCTATAGTGTGTCTGCCAGGGTATGAGGGCAAGGTGGGCATGGCTGCTGTGCAGCTGGCCTCCCCACTGGACCTTTGATGGGCAGAGGCTGTGCGAGAACATCCACGTTTGGCTCCCTGCCTATGCTGTCCGTCATTTCATCCGTATCCAGGACGCCCTGGAGATCACAATCACATTCAAACTGGTGAAGTCTCGGTGTGTGAGGGTTTCAACATGGGTGTTATTGCTGACTCACTGTTTGTGCTGGACAACCAGACCCAGGCCTTCCGGCCCCTGACACAGGAAATATACCAGGCTGTGTGAGGGTACCTGGAAACTCTGAACATCTGGCCAGCCAACAGGACATCTGAAGGGGCACGACCCAGTGCTGACCACTGTCAAAAAATAAACAAACAGAGGCACTTTAAAATGGAGCTAGAGTTGCCATGCCAGAGGAACTACCTTGCATGTCCTATGTCTCAAGCCTTTTGAACGTTAAAACAGGGCCTAATCAACCTTGTGTCCTGAAGAACTGTTTGCAAGAATAACAAGAAAGCAGTTATTATGACTACTGGACTGATGACTATAGGACTGAGAAACTAAAAACATTGTTTAAGCCCGGCTGGTGTGGCTCAGCAGTTGAGCATGGACCCACGATTAGGAGATGGTGGTTTGATTCCCGGTCAGGGTACATGCCCAGGCTGGGGGCTCGATCCTGTCGGGGGCATGCAGGAGGCAGCCGATTAATGACTCATCATTGATGTTTCTATCTCTCCCTCTCCCTTCTTCTCTCTGAAACCAATAAAAACATTTAAAAACAAAAAAATTGTTTAGAATTAACATCACCAAGCTATCTGCACTGATAGCAATGCCTTCCTTCTGTGAAGTAATTGTTCCCCTTCCCTTTTTCATAAATACCCCTTGCCTTTGCCTCCTAATCCAAACACTATTTGGGCCTCTGCCTGAATCAGTGCTTCCGGAATGGCTATTCTTTTTCTTTTTCCCCTCCAACCTAAAAAAACACTAGTTTCCTCCCCCCTCCCAAAAATAGAAAAAGATAATATCTCAGAAGTGGAGAAAGAAAGATTCATGAAAATGGCCCTCCTACTGGTCGTGAGAAGCTGGGATCAACCCTGAGGTCGAATCCTTGTGCACTGCTGGTGGGAGTGTAAGTTGGTGCAGCTGCTATGGAAAATAGTATGGCACTTCCTCAGTAAATTAAACAGGGAGTTTCCATGTGGCTCAGCAATTCCACTTCTGCATATATACCCAAAAGAATTGAAAGGAGGAACCTGAAGAGATATTTGTACACTCACGTTCATAGCAGCATTACTCACGGTAGCCAAAAGGTGGAAGCGGCCCAAGTGTCCATTTATAGAGGAGTGGACGAGCCAGGTGTGGTCTATCCATACGGTGGGATATTATTGAGCCTTAACAAGAAAGGAAATTTTGTCTACGGTCATTCCACCCTGAATGCACCTGATCTCACCTGATCTTGGAAGCTGAGCAGGGTCGGGCCTGGTTAGTACTTGGGTGGGAGACCCCTTGGGAATACCGGGTGCTGTAGGCTTAAAGAAAGGAACAAGGCCCTGGCCGGTGTGGCTCAGTTGGTTGAACATCATCCTGTGCACCAGTTTAATTCCTGGTCAGGGCACATGCCCAGGTTGCGGGTTGGGGAGGCAACAAATCCATGTTTCTCTCTCACATTGATGTTTCTCTCTCCCTCCCTCTCTCTCTCAAATCAATACAAAATCTTTTTAAAAAGGAAACTTTGACACATGCTACAACACGGGTGAACCTTGAGGACATTATACTAAGTGAAATAGGCCAGACACAAAAGGACAAATAGTGTATGACTCCATTCTGTGAGGTCCCTGGAGGAGTCAAACTCAGAGAGACAGAAAGTAGAGTGGTTGGTGTCAGGGGCTAGGGAGGGGGCTGTGGGTTAGTGTCTAATGGGGACAGGGTTTCAGCTGGGGAAGATGGAAAGTTCTGGGGATGAATGGTGGTGACGGCTGCACAACAATGTGAATGTATTTAACACCACCAAACTGGTTGAGATGTTAAATTCCACGCTATGTGTATTTTACCACAATTCAAAGAATGAGGCCGAGCCATATGTGCCGGTGTCAGGTGTTCACAAAGAGAAAAGGCAGGAAATCTGCGACACTGGCAGTTCTAGGGGGCTGGCGCCGGGCAGCAGGATGAGCATCACTTTGTCCTTAACACCATGTCCTTCTGAAACCAGAACCAAGCCCAGCTGGGACTACACACTGGGGCAACCTGGATTCCTCCAGAAGGTCCCAGCAACCCAAACACGGCCATGCACTGCTCAGCTGTGCTCCTGCTCCTGGTTGGTGTGGCTGAGGCCTTTCGCATCTGTGCCTTCAACGCCCAACGGCTGACACTTGCCAAGGTGGCCAGGGAGCACGTGATGGATACCTTAGTTCGGGTAGGTTCACCACTGTAGGGAAGCTGCACTCCTGAGGACAAGCCAAAGCCCACAGCCCTGCAGACACCGGGGCATGTCCCAGGAAAGAGGGGACATCAAGAGACGTGGGTGTAGAGATATTGAGCAAGCTCCTCCCCTGTCACTGGCCTGAGTCTCTTCCTCTGTAAAATGGGTGCAGTGTGGGTGGGGATGGCACTTGGTTTTCTCCCAGGTCTTTTCTAGTCCCACTGCTCTCTGTGGGCCACATCCAGCACACTGTGCCACTCTTACCCACATCATTGGTCAGTGCCAGTTTCTCAGGGACTCCACCCTCATCCTGGAGCAGCTGGCACTGAGTGGGGCCAGCCTTCCTGGTATCCTACAGGTCCCAGATCTAGCCCCAAGGGAGAGTGGTTACCAAAGCTACAAATGCAGAGAAAATATATGAACCAACCATAATGCAACTAATAGCTAGAAGAAATTCTTACCACTTTAAAACATGTATCTTTATTGATTTCAGAGTGAAATGGAGAAACATCAACGATGAGTTACTGATCCGCTGCCTCTTGCATGCCCCCGCCCCCCAGGAACAAGCCCACAACTGGGGCATGTGTCACGACTGGGAATTGAAGGATCCTAGGTTGATGCTCAACCACTGAGCTACTCCAACCAGGCAAGAAATTAACTTTTTATAGGTTTGCTTTGTGAAACAGTCATATTAATGGTGGTCAGTGTCCCTGTTACACATCAGCAAATGGAACAAGCAGATTTCCTTGGAATGTTGGAACAGTCACACAGTAAGTCTAAGAGGGCCTGAACAGGTGGCCTGAAAAGGACATAAAGTCAAGGTTACCTAGCTAACTTCAGGACTGCTCCATTTCCAGAGAACAGGGCTCTGTCAAAACAGCTAGTACCCTGGCCAGGTTGCTCAATTGGTTAGAGCATCTTCCAGATATGTCAAAGTTCCCGGTTTGATCACCGGTCAGAGCATGAATGAGAACCAGTGATGGATGGGTGGAGCAAAGTTGATGTCCCTCTCTAAAAATCAATATATAAAAATTGAAAAACAGCTAGCAAGCCATCAAAACCATTAAGTTAAAGTTGCAGTCATATTTATGGCTTGGGGCTGCACACTATTTGCTTAAAGGTCTCCTGTTGCAAAGCTCTATGGGACACTTGGGGAATAAACTGGATGACCTGGAGGGTTTGTTAAAATATGGCTGTGACCATGCCCAGATGGATTCAGCTCTTCCCCATTCCCTGTGATACTGCTGTCTTGGGACCCATGGGCAAAGATCCCCCACCAGCCCAAGGGTCACCTTAAGCCACAAGCCCTTTATCACCCAGGGAAGGGCACTTTATAACCATGGCCTGAAGCTTTTGAAACCTACCACCTCTGGTCTAGGCAGGTGGAAGTCATGTTCTAAGTAGGCTCTGCTGGGCCCTGATCTGTTGTCAGACATTTTTGCAAGACAAAGGACAGTGATCCTGCGGTTCCCAGAGGCTCCCCCATACCCCATGAATCCAGATGCAAAGACATGAACAGGAAGTAGGATTTATTGGTGGGTGTAAGGTGGGGGCAGCACTGAAACTCTCACGAGTGCAGGGCCCGCCATTTGTCCAGGGGACCACGATTAGGGATGTATTTGACTCCACAGCCATCTGGGATGAGCCGCTTTTCAGCCACCATGTCTTCAAACTCATCCGCGTTAAATTTAGTAAAACCCCACTTCTTGGAGATATGAATCTGAGGAGAAACAAAGAACTGAGTCCAGGGATTTGGGGACTGGGGCAAGTTAAGAAGGAACCAAGACTGTGGCACTAACCTTCTGGCGGCCAGGGAACTTGAACTTGGCTCTGCGTAGGGCCTCAATCACATGTTCCTTGTTCTGCAGCTTGGTGCGGATGGACATGATGACTTGTCCAATGTGGACCCTGGCCACTGTGCCCTGGGGCTTTCCAAAGGCACCCCGCATACCTGTCTGGAGCCTAGATTGGTGACAGCATGAGCTCAGACATGAGTGTCCACCAGAAAGCGCTGTATCCAAGGTCCCTTAAAGCAACCCATACTTAACAACAGGTTGCATACACTACCAAGGATGCTACTGTTTGCAGCCATTGCACACCAGGCCCCCATGAGTAAAAGAGCATGGTCGGCTTAATTGGCTGCAGCGAACCCCAAAACAGACTAGACAGAATCCCTACCATGGTGCTAATGGGCTCATTTGAAGCCCTCCAACATAGAACTGCCCCAGCAACATGCTTGCAGTCAGACGGGTCATCAGGCTAGAAGCTGCTCCCTCCATCTGCCACCCAGAGGCTGCTAAGACTTAGTCATGATGCCCTTTTTGTTTTTATTTCTGGGAGTCAGTTCTAATTTACAAAGCAGTGGAAAAATTAGTGTCCATGATATCTTGCCAGCCACCTCTTTGCCCTAATACAATAATCCAGCTCAACAGAGGCCCTCAAGCTATGGGAAACACCAGAGACCCAGGACCCAGCTCACCTGTCAGCCCCAGCACAGGACAACATCTTGTTGATTCGGATGACATGGAAGGGGTGGAGCCGCACTCGGATGTGAAAGCCATCTTTGCCACAGCTTTTCACCATGTACTTGTTGGCACAAATACGGGCAGCCTCCAGAGCTAGGTGGGAAGGAAGGCAGCAGAGTAAGGATGGGATATAAGCACTTTCCATGGTCTTTCCTGGCTCTTAGGGGACATCTGTATTGCCTAGGTGAGTTTCAAAGAGGCTAACAATTGGGTGTTCATGATTAATAAACTGGTAATTCTGGTATAGTGAGGTCCAGATTTGGCTGGGGGAGCACATAGAAATAGGTGGGATTAACAAGGAATCCTGCACCTCACCTTCAGAAGAGAGCTGCTCATATTCATCTGACACCATGTGACCACAAAGTGGGAACTCATCCACTTTTGCCTTCTTCCGCCCCAGGTCAAAGATGCGGATCTTGGCATCTGGAAAAAAGCTTGGGTAAGTTGTGTGTGGGATGCCATTGACAACTGAGTCAGTGCAGTCAAACCAGTTGGGGAGCTCTTCCACAACTTACCAGGGACACCTCGGCAGAAGCGAGACTTTGGGTACGGCTTGTTCTTACAATACCGGTAACTGCAGTGGGGGAGAAAAAACCCAGGTTTGCAGGGATTCACAAGTAAACTCAACAACAGTCACTTCCAGTGCTCCCCCCTTCCAAGTTAAAACCAAAGGAGGGCTGCAAAAGGGGGTAACAGCACAAATCAATCTGTAATCTGCCTCCACGTCTGGAAAGTGGCTCTAAAGCAAGACACAGTCACAACTAGGTGGCCAAAAGTTAAAAGGACAACCATGTTAGGAGCATATAGGAAAAAATACCATCCTTGACCAATTATTGGGTTTTAAACTTTCTATAAGGCCAACACTTTGAAACACTTTCCCAGTTAAAAAACCTCTCTCTTCCAGACACTGCTGACTACAAATTTGCCTTGTAAGAGTAGCAGAGTTCCTGTGATCCAGATAGACTTTTGAACACGTGGCATTTCGCCTCCAAGCCACGTGAAGGGCTCCCGGCGCCCCCTGCAGGCCACAGAAGAATTCAGAGATCTCACAGCTCGCAGCCCGGAAATAAGATGGGGATGGCACACAAAGGCCCAGAAGGCATTGAGCCTGAAAAGGTGGCGAATTTCCAGGACAAAGGGCGGAATGCAAGGCAGTTGTCGCTTCCAGCCTGAAACTGGCTCAGAAATGCAGTAAAGGGTCAACGCAACACCCCAACAAAATTTCGGAAGCGCTTAAAGAGCAGCATCAAGTTTTAAGTTAAAGAGGCACATGATATAAACGAAGACCTAAAGAGACGCGTAAAGTACAGAGGAAAACGATAAGTCCGTTCCCAACATAGGAAAAGCTGCACTAAGAAGGCCCCACCCCATGGTTGCCTTCGGCGGCCAAATGCAGTTATCCCTCTTCCCAGCAGCGAAATTTCATGGATTCAGTACTCACCACCGGGCGGGCCGGCGACCCATGGCGACACCAGGATCTTCAGTGGCTGCAACGAAACAGAAAAAGTGGGAACAGAGAACGAAGAGAGGCTCTAACCACGGAAGAGAAATGGGAAGGGCTCGGCAGGAACCTACAACCGACACTACTCACCACGCCGAAGGGAAAGACGCTCCCACGCCTGCGCATGCCTTATATAGGCCGTCTATCTTCGCGCGTAGGAACCATAGAGTCCTGACGAGGGCGGGTGGACGCTCTGTCAGACTTGCAGACCATAGACGCAAAGACGCTCTGCGCCTGCGTGCAGGCAGCCGGATACATGCGCAGAACGGGAAAGAGGCGGAGCGCCTGACAGTTGTGGACAGCTAGCAAATGGGTGCCAGCCACATCAGCACGGGAAACCCTTGCCCAACTGGCCATCTTGGGCGTAGAACTCGGCCCGAGGTTTTGCTCTAACTATAAAAAACTTTTGTTCTTAGAGTTGAAAGAGGGGCAGTACCCCCGAATGGGGCTCACGGCGGCTGTGCGCAGTGTTCCGGGGGTTCGCCTTGCCGTGACACGCTCTCTGTGCCTCCCTCTCGGTTCCAGGGCCGGCAGGGGACGCGCCGTGCTGGAGCCTCGACCTGCATTCCTTTGTCGATGGGGAGGCTGAAACCCGAAGCCCGCCACCCCCCCACCCCCGCCGTAACCTAAGAGCCCGCATCCGGCTTTGCTCACTGTGAGCCCTGCTCCATGTCTGTTACCGGAGAATTGGGGCGTAGCCTGCGCCGGTCCCGGGTGTTCTGCCCCCGCCCGCAGGACAAAAGCTGATAAGGAGCCTCCACCAAAATCCAGGGCCCAGGAGACCCCGTGAGCACCGTTGGGCCCTCTTTGCCCACCCTGACTGGGCAGAGAAAAGAGACTTTGTGCCCATGGTGACTTGGAGAAAAGAGGGCTTCGACCCCTTATAGCAAAGGGCGCAATTACTCTGTCTCCTGCCCCGCCCAGTCCAGGCCTCAGAGCAGCATTCACCCTTCCAGGGCCCAGAATGTGTCCCCCCTCCCCCCACACACACTCCTTGCCAAGACCACTATGGTCCAGTGCCTCTTGAGTGTGACTGGATGGTTCTCTGTAAAGCATGGATTCACTCTCCCTGCCCGCCAGGATCCTAGTAATTACCGAGAGGTGGACAGAGCTGGGGGCCAGCCACCTGGGAATGTACTGTCTGCTGGAGGTGTCTGTCCAAGCTTCTGGAGGTGGGGAAGACTGGAAGTACCAAAGTCTTCTCAGTGTTACTGGACAGGAGTGGCCCTTGGAGGGTGGGAATCCTTCTCAAGCATGCCTGTTCTCCAGGATAACCTCTCACTTAAGTAAATGGCTGCAGGTCCCTTTGAAAAAGCTCAGAAAGATTTATGGTGTGCAGGTCCAGCAGTGGTGCAAAGGCCTTCCCAGGGGACCCAACCTCTCATTCCATCAGGGGGCTCTGGGTCTGCAAACTGAGTTATAGGCTGTGACCCTCTACTGTGGCAACTCAAGTCAGGTGTTTGGCTCCCAGACCTAGAGCATTTAGGGTTATATACATAAAGCAGTGCTGTGAAAGGCTGCCTATTTCCTAAAGAGACCATGGTCTTTTCAAAGACACAGATGTCGTCCCCGTCCCCGTCCCCCCCCAATGGCTCTCAATACCTCACTGAAAAGAGCTGTTTCGGGACTTTCCTGTGGAATATAGTTGGGGGTGGAGGGTTCAGGTGGAATGCGATAAATCTACTCAAAAATTCCTCTCTCCCTGAGCCTTTGGATCTCCTCCTCCACATCATGCCAGGACAACTCTGGCATCAAAATCCATGAACTGCAGGCCACAGGCATGTTCAAATTTCAGTCAGCCAACCAAGTGAGCCGCTGGGCTTCTCACCAGGTGCATGCACTAACACATTCAAACTGGAATTCTGGTAAGTGTACCCCTATCAGTGAATCCAGCCCCAATTGAGCGTTATAGCTTACCTCGTTAGTCTAACATCCTGAAAATCCACTCCCACAACTGTTCAAATAGGGTTCAGCTGGTAGATATCAGTCAAGTCATGGAAATTTATATTTATCTGTGAGCTATTTCCTCCTGGACTAGACTTTCTGTCTGTACCAAGGAGCATATAGGTATTTGACACTAGTTGTGGGTATAATATCAAGGGAAGGTTGCAGTGGGTCTTGAGGACAAGGGGTGTCCCCTTGCCCAAGTGAGGTAATAAATAACAGTCCTTCAGCAATGGAGCACCAGTCCCCCAGACATGAGAGGACAGGCTATTTACACCAGCAAGAGAGGCTCAGAGGGACTGGGGGCTTCGTGATGGCCAGCTTCAATTGAGGCCAACCAGATGTCCCAATTCCACGTTTCAGGATCCCTCTCCTCCAACCGCTGCTCTACCTTTCACATGAGAAATATGGAGACGCTGCGAATTCAAGTGACATTGGGATTCTGTAAGCCACACAGCTAAACACTGTGTTTGATTTTTAGCACTGTCAGCCCTGCAGATACAGAAGTATGGGAATTTTTAGGGCTGTCATTGAGGTTCTCTGCTTGTCATAGTGTGACTTGAGCAAAGAGAAAAGGAACCGGAGCTTGAATAAAAGGGGTTGGTTACTCAGGGGTCGGACAACTGAAGTGCAAAAACGGATACCAAAGTAACAGATAATACAGGAAGAATCTGCCACCCCTAGAGAAAGGGGGAGAAGGGAGGAGGTGTCATCAGAAGCCTAGAAGCCAGGATGAGGGACGTTGAAGACCCAGAGCCCAGATCTCTGAGGAGGGGCTGCTGTAATTTTTCAGGGGAAGCAACATCATCAGCTAAGAGAGGGAACAAGGCAAGAGGTAATTCCCAAGGCACCATCTTCAGGTCACTAGTTCTTTGGTGGCATCTCTTTGTGGCTTAATCCATTTGTTGAGATTTTTATTTCAATGATTATGTGTTTGTACTTCTAAGGTTTTTGTGTGTTTTTTCAAGTCGGCCTATGTTTTGAAAAGTATTATCTTTTTGATTCCTTCTTTTGTATCTTTATTTCATCGTGTGTCAGAAGCCATTGAAGATTCTGGGAGTTGGAGTAGCCTTATATGACAATACTGAAAACAATTTCTAAATATCCATGAGAACTGCTTTCTGGTCTCATGAGAATTCGAAGGTAATATCAATCTGTGTTTCTTAAGTGCCCCCTTCTTAAAAGGTGATTCTCTTTCTCACGCTCACTTCCTAAAGTGCTGGCCCAAGGCCTGGGGGATACTCACCTGGGCATCACCCCTGACACCTTTGGGACATACTGATGTGCCACACGCATGAGCCGGGAATCTGTGAGGAAGGGAGCAAGCCAGGCTGCAGAGCATAGCCCGCAAAAGGGGGTCAGGCTTGGAGCCCAGTGTCCTTGATCCACACCCTGCCTTGGCCACTTGCTAGCTAGTGATTCAGGACAAACCACTCAACCCTTATTTGTCCTGTTTTCCTCATTTCCACCTCTGGAGACTAGGAATAACACTGCTACCCACCTCCCAAGGCTGCCAAGGGGATGGGATGCATGAGTCCAGGCACATAGCAAACACTCCCAGCCATTACTGAAAAGTACGTTATCTGGCCTCTGACAGTTATGCTCTGAGAATGTTGACAGGGCTACTCCTCTTTTTTATTTTTTAAAACTTATTTAAAAATTTTTATTTATTGATTGATTTTAGAGAGAGAGAGGGAGGGGGAGAGAAACATCAATTTGTTGCTCCACCCTTTCCATGCATTCACTGGTTGACTCCCACACATGCCCTAACCAGGGATCGAACCTGCGCCCCTGGTGCACTGGGGCAATGCTCCAACTAGCTGAAGTACCCGGCCAGGCCAGGGTCAGTCCTGTCCTTGACGAACCTGCTAATTTTCCATGAAGGTGGGCAGTGTCTTCAATTTTAGATTGCCGACCCACCTTCAGCGGGGCCTCTGGGAGTCCTGGGTGGGAATCCTGTGTGAAGTGTCCACTTCAGAGAGGGCGGGTTTGCTCTGCCAGAAGCCCAGCAGTACTACCAGGACAGGGGTAGTTCCTCTCAACCAGGGGCTCACCGAAGCCCCTCTGTAGCCAGTAAAGGCAGGCCGTGCTCATTGATGTTGTGGGTGGTCGAATTCTTGGCCCTGCTCACTCAGAGCCAGGCTGGGATGAACTTGCTTCTTTTTTCTTTTCTTTTCTTTTCTTTTCTTTTCTTTTCTTTTCTTTTCTTTTCTTTTCTTTTCTTTTCTTTTCTTTTCTTTTCTTTTCTTTTCAATATATCTTTATTGACTTCAGAGAGGGGAAGGGACAGGAAGAGAGAGAGATAGAAACGTCAATGATGAGAGAGTCATTGATTGGCTGTCTTCTGCACCTCCTGACTGGGGATCGAGCCCGCAACCCGGGCATGTGCCCTGACCGGGAATCGAACCATGATCTCCTGGATCCTAGGTTGATGCTCAGCCGGTGAGCCAAGGCGGCCGGGCTGACTTGCTTCTTTTCATAACTCTGTCTTTCCTTTTCACCCTGGAGGTATTCCTTTAAGAGCACTGGTTTTAGGTGGGATCTCAGTTCTGCTCTCCCACCTTCAGAAGTCCATTAACTCCGAGTGCCTTGGAAACCCAGCCTGGCAGCACCTGGCTGGGCCCCAGCCCCCCACTCACTCCTCTGTTTTTAATTTGATATGTCCCCAGGGACTTCCCTCCCTTACATCCGGGCCCCCTATGAATTTAGACAATGTAAGTAAACACTTATTGCATATTTCCTTGTCTTTCTCCCAAACTGGACTGCCATCACTGGAGGGCAGTGGCTGGGTGTCTGAGAGACACTGCCCCCAATCCAGACAGCACTGGGTCATGTGACCAACATCCCAGGCCACAGTGATGAGCCAGTAGGCCCACCTGGCAGCCTGGGTCAATGAGCGATTGGCAAGCAGGACTCAGAAAATTACGCTGCATGTCTCCTCACTCGTCACACATGGGAAGAGGCCTCTTTGTCTAAGATACACAACCTAGAAATCAACAAATGAGGGTTTAATACATTTGATCATATAAAAATGTTTTAACTTCTTTTTGCCTGGCCAGCGTGGCCCAGTGGTTGAGCATCAACCTAAGAACCAGAAAGTCATGGTTAGATTCCCCAGGCAGGGCACATGCCCAGGTTTCAGGCTCCATCCCCAATAGGGGGCGTCTGAAATCAATAAAAACATATTTTAAAAAAATGTTTAACTTCTGCCGGGCCGGGCGTGACTCAGCAGTTGAGCGTCGACCTAGGATCAATTCCCTGTCAGGGCACATGCCCAGGCTTCGGGCTCCATCCCCAATGACTCTCATCATTGATGTTTCTGTCTCTCTCTCCCCCTCTCCCTTCCTCTCTCTAAAGTCAGTAAAGACATATTTAAAAATAAAATAAAATGTTTAACTTCTTCTTAAAAAATAGAATTTGTATTTTTAAATAAAAATTCATAACAAATCTTTACAAAATTGTCACGCAGAAACACACCGTAGAATAACGTTACATGCTTCATTTACTTAGAAAAAGTTACAGATAAAGTAAAAACAAATAGGTGTCATTTATAAATTCAAGTTTTTTTCTTTGAGCAAAAGAAAGCTCATGTGAAATATCAGACTGAAAACCAGTGAGACACAATGATGTGATGAGGGCTCATCACCTCCCTGAGTGAGGAAGCTCGGAGCCTGGCCTCCCAGGCTGGGGGCTGCAGTGCTGCTTCTCTCTAGCCCTCAGCTTCCATGGGCACCAGGGGAAGACTGGATGATTTCTAAAGCCCTGTGCACCGTGGTCCTTTCATTTCAGAGAACAGTATATCATTATAACCATCAGTTTCCTTTGATTGTAAACGTTGACAGAAAATAACAATGTGCTCAAAAATTTTACTACAAAGGGGACGATGGCTTTTATCGTGACTCTCACCATCTTTGGAAAGTTTCCATTTCAGAAGCTGCTGATTTGGTTCACCTTCCTGGAGATTCCTGCCTTGGGACATTCTCCGCGCACACCAGCACATATGAAGAAACTAGCAGTGCTTCTCCCGAGCCTGAGTCTATGGTTCTGCCCTCATCACGTGGGCTGCGCTGTCTCTGCTCCAGCCCAAACCATCTTTCCCTTTTTTTTTTTATCAGACAGTTTTCATCTCTTTATTTCTCAATCTTGGTACCAGATTTTCTCTGGGACATTGAACAACTGTTGTATGCTTTTACTGTTGGTAGCACACAGTTTTTCCAAATTAAAAAGAAAAAGACAGGAACTAAAAGGTTATGCTTTTCATCTATGTCTGTGTAAACAAACCCAGTAATTACCATAACTCCAACTGTGCTGAAACTCTCCATATTTTAATGCGCACACTGTAGCTCTTGCTACTAAATCTCTGCGTATATCCTGGGGAAGTTAGTCCTGAATTAGGACATAGAAAACCTGGTTAGAATAAAATTGGGCCAAGTTCATGATTTTCATATTCATAAAATTCAAAATCTGTGGGAAAATATGCAATGCTAATTGAATTATCTTCCAGAGTAATGACACAAAACAAAACAAAGAAAGCAAAGCAGTGGTAAAGTATCCATGCAGAGAGCTGTGTGAATTAGGCTGGCTGTGGTTTCAGTGGATTGCGATTCACTGTTCTGCCCCTGTGTCAAACACCCTTTACTCACCAGGCTGTGCAAACTCAATGCTTTCCAGTCTACAGTCGATATTCTCTATTTTTCATGGAGCGACATTTCTTCAAATTTTACACTGTTAACAAAAGAGGTTCCAAACCATCTTCTAATTATGGAGTGACCACCTATTTCTTCCTTACATTTCACTGTTTATCATATAAATTATGTTTTAGTATGTTCTTATAGAATTTCTTCAATTCATGATGTTATCAGTTTGATCAACAGTTTGAGGTATTTACCTAACAAGCAGCTCTTCAGATATTTTGCTGGTTGCATGGGGACAAAAAACAGGATATATTTGCCGGTGGACAAGCTGCCTTATAGTTCTAACTTTGTCTTTCTCTATTAATGTTGCATTTTGCCTTAAAAGACTCGACTTAGACCTAGCTGGTTTGGCTCAGTGGCCCTCAGAGCATAGGCCCTCAGACTAGAGGGTCACGGGTTGGATTCTGGCCAAGGGCACGTGCCTCCGTTGCAGGCTCCATCCCCTGCCCGCGTCAGGGCACCTCTGGGAGGCAACCCATCAATGTGTCTCTTTCACATCAATGTTTCTCCCCCACCCCCCACTCTCTGAAAAGCAATGGAAAAAATATCCTCGGGTGAGGTTTAAAAAAATAGAGTTCCTCCCAAAAGCCATTGAGAAAGAGAGAGGGGGGAGGGAGGGAGGGAGGGAGGGAGGGAGGGAGGGAGGGAGGGAGGGAGGGAAGGAAGGAAGGAAGGAAGGAAGGAAGGAAGGAAGGAAGGAAGGAAGGAAGGAAGGAAGGAAGGAAGGAAGGAAGGGAGGAGAGAGAAAATGCTTCAGGACATCAATTGGGGATTCATTATGTAAATTAAAATACATGTATTTTATCAAATACCAAGCTGCCAGAAAATAAGTGAGCTAGACATTTGTGTACTGACATGGAAGGATCTCAAAGATATATTACTAACTAAAAGAAAATCACAATTAAAACGTATAAGGTGTATGTTTTTTAAAACTGAGCAACTGTTGGTGATTGCACAGAAAAATGTAGTTAGATGAGAAACAAAATTGTTAACAGTCTTACTGAAAATAATGTTTTGTAACACCTTTTATAATTATGTGCTTTAAAAGTATGCAGGGTGGTGATGTAAATGGTACAAGCGCTGTGGATTGCAACTCAGCTGTTTCTTTTCTCTATTATTTTTTAAAAATATATCTTTATTGATTTCATAGAGAGGAAAGGAGAGGGTAGGGAGATAGAAACATCAGTGATGAGAGGGTCATTGATCGGCTGCCTCCTGCACGCCCCCGACTAGGGATCCAGCCTGCCACCCGGGCATGTGCCCTGACGGGGAATGGAACCCCGATCGCCTGGATCCTGGGTCGACCCTCAACAGCTGAGCCACACCCGGTCTGGCTCATCTGTTTCTTTTAAAGTTAAACATTCATCTCCAAAGGACCCAGCCATTGCATCCTTGGGCACTTATCCCCAAGAAATGGAAACTTGTAATCACAGCAAAACCTGTGCTCCAATGTTCATAGCAGGTTATTTGAAGAAGCCTGAGACTGGGAACAAGCAGCGCGTTCCTCAGTGAGTAAACGCTTGAACGAACACTGGTTGATCCACACCAAGGACTATAGCCAGCAATACAAAGGAAAAACTATCAATACATGCAACAGCTTGGATGGAACTCAAGGGCATTAGTGAGTGGAAAAAAGCTCACCCCTGGATAAATACTGCATATTTCCATTTATGTTACAGTTTTCAAATGACAAAATTGTAGGGATAAGAAAAGAATACTGGTTGCCATGGGTTGGCAGGAGGCGGGCAGAGGCTGTGGCTATGAATGGTCAACCGGAGGGATGCTTGTGAGGGAACAGGCTGGAAGTTGACGGCAGTGGCGGTCACTTGAATCTACACGCGCGGTGAAAGTGCACAGAGCTATGCGTGTGAGCACGTGCGTACACACACACGGATGGAACTCGGAGCAGCTCTCGGTTGGCATCAGTGTGGTTTCCTGGTGTGCGATCGTACTAAGTGTGCAAGATGCTGACCCTGGGCAACTGCGGGAGGGGCACAGGCGTCTTGGACGTTTCTATGGAACTTCCTGTAAAGTTAATTACCTCAGAATACAAGCTCGCACCAAAAGCACGCAAGCAGGGCTTTTGTACAGTGTACAAACAAGACGATTCTCGCGGCTCCGCTTGGGAAGTCCCTGCTTTCCCCACGTTGACACCTACTTGGCCCCCAACCCACAGACAGCTCAGCCCCACCCACCACCGAGAAAGGAGCTCTCAAACCCTAAGCCAAGAGAGGCGGGAAGGCGGCCGGCTAGCTCTGATTGGGCAGAAGAACTGTCCATCAGGACCCAGGCGCTGCGCTTCCTCTGGCGGTCTGTGGGCGGGTCTCGTCACTAGCCAAGCTGACTTATTGGTGGGGTTCGCCTGAACCTGTGGGAAGAAAGGCGGTGCTTCCGGTTGGCGGGAGGAGGTCCGCGTCGTGGGGGCGGGGGGGGGCGTTCAGTGCGGGGGCGGACGCTTTGTGACAATGCCCTGCCGCTGGGTCTCGGCCATCCGCCCCCTGCGCGGTCCCTCACCCGGCCATAGTTCCCGTTCCCTAGACTCGGGACCTACGACCTCCCCCCAGGGAGAAGCCACCACCGAGACTGGTGCCCGGGAGATTCTGGGGTCTCCATCGTGCGGCCCTACCCCGGCTCCCGGCAGGACTTCCCCCACTGTCCTGACGGTACCTGACCCTCCAGATGGCCAGGGACAGTGTGTTGGGGTCCCCAGGGGCCTGGTGAGGGGAAAGGAGGGCGGCGACCCCAGTGAGACGGCAAAAGGCAGGGTCATTCCGGCTCCGGCGACACCCAGCCTGGCCTGTGAGAGTGGCCTTGCTTCGAGCCCGTGGGAGCTGCCATCTTCCCAGGGCCCCGAACGTAGCCCCCCACATGCAATCACACACACTCCTTTCCGGTCCCACTGTGTTCCGGGGCCTCCTGAGTGTACCTGGACAGTTTTCTGTAAAGCATGGACTACAAACAAAAACATACGCACCAGGAGCCTAGTGTCCAGGGAGAGGTGGACAGAATTGAGGCCAGTCACCCGGGAATGTGCTGTCCGCCAGAGGGGACTGACTGTCCAGGGTTCGGGAGGTGAGGACGATAGGAAGTAACAGTCTTGCCCGTGGCACTTGGCAGGGGTGGTTCTCCAGGGAGAGAATCCTGCTCAAGCGTGCATGTTCCCCAGGACAACCTGCGGTTGTGACCATCAGCTGTGCCTGCCTGCCTCTCACCTGGAAAGGTCAAGGTGAGCCCTGCAGAGACTCACCCCGAGCAGCCCCGAGCTGGTGGCTTCTCTAGAAGGAGGTGTGATCAGGAAACACCCATCCTCGTAGTTCTCACGCTGGAGGGCTTGTTCAAACCCAGGTCACTGGGACCGCCCCAGAGTCTCTGATCTTGCATATCTGAGGTGGGGCCTAAGAATTGGTGACTCTCACCAATCTCCCCGTGATGCTGATGCTGCTGGTGCAGGGACCCCACTGTGAGAAGCACTTCTTTGAGGGCCTGAAGCTCCTAGGTGTGTGCCCCCTGCCCTACTTGGGGCTGGCTCCTTTGCAGGGTGCCGGCAAGTCTGGAAATGCTAGGAGGGTGCTAGCCCTCAAGAGATCAGGGGTGCACTACTCGGGTGCACTGGATGGCGCCGTCCACAGCCCAGGCTGGGAAAGGTGTCGGGCTTGTGCAGGTGCTCAACAATTCCCAGATTGTATCTGATAACGTCTGGACGTGTAGGAGAAAGAGACAGAGATCAGATTTGCGCCTGGGAGTTGGGATGGAAAGAACTCTGATGAGGCAGAGGAAAGACCCAAACCCCAAGCTCGGGGATGGGAAAGGAACCTGGGCCCCGACAGCAAGAACATGGATTTGGGGGCACATACAGACCAGAAAGTGGTTTTCTGCCTGGGAACTACCTTGACAGTTCTCAGGTCTGTGTGTGTGGCCAGCCCTCTAGTTGGTGGGAAGCCTGCACCTTTCCTGCCCGATATTCCTCACCAAGAGGGTCTCCCAGTTGGAGTGGCAGATGAAGTGCATTGCCAGTCACCGCCCCTCTTCATTCCTGGGGGCCCAGCACCCAAGCATACTCTGGCTGCGGGAACTGACGGTGGAGTGACCTTTGCCTTTTGTTTTCCACGTTTCCCCTCCTTGGCCCCCTTTTCTTTTTGGGCTGTCGGCTGTGCTCCATGCACTGGTTCAAGCTCTCTAGACGTTAATGATAGGAGCCCTGAGTCACATCTTGTCACTATTTTCCCCCCACTTTGTCACTTGTCTCTTGACTTTGTGGTTTGGGGTTTGTGTTTGGTCAGGCAGACGACTTTAGTTTCCATGTCATCAGACTTTCCAGGCTTTTCATAATGGCTCCTGGGGTCTCTTGTCAGTTTGTTTGCTTCAGACTTACTTTGAGCCCCCTTCTCTATTTAAAATTGTGTATTAGTTCCCTGCTGCTGCATAACAAATTGCCCCAAACATAGTGTGGTGCCCTGATGTGACTAACGCTTACTTGTGATCTCCCAAGTGTCTGAGGGACAGGACGCTAAAGGGATTGGCTGGGGAGTTGGGGTTGAGGGTCTGTCACAGGCTGTAGTCAAGGCATCAGCTGGTCTACCTGGTGGGGGTGGGGCTCTGCCTCCAAGATTACTCACATGGTGACTGTGGCGAGGGTCTGTGCCTGCCCACAGGGCCTGTCCATAGGGCTGCTCAGGGCAGGGCTTCCCCAGAGCCAAGGGAGAGGGGTGAGCAGCCCCGAGCTGGAAAATAGTCTTTTATCACTTCATCTCTCAGTGACATTCCCTCTCCTCTGCCGTATTTTTATGGGTCACACAGGCCAACCCTGGAACAGTGCTGGAGGGGACAACGGCGCCCACTAGGCTGAAGGGTGTTCCTTTCACAGCAAAGGAGAAGGCTCCGGGGAAAGTTCTTGCTCCTGAACCTGGGTGTCCAGTAGCAAGGATTCCTGGTCCCGCACAGAACAGGCCCTTCAAGAACACACGTGTCCTTTGTCTAAGGGGGTTGCCGAGTTCTAGCCCCAGGACCAAGACAGACAAGGCCTGTGTGTTTGTCAGGGCAGAGTGGCTCTATGTCTTTGAAGGATTGTAAACAAAACACACAAAAAGCCAGAGAAAGAGAGGAGAATGTGCCTCAGAGCCCCGGTGTGCCCACTGTGTGTGCTCCCTGCCCTTTGCAGGGGAGTTTGCAGCCCTGGTGGCAGTCCCAGCCAGTTGAGCAGCTCCGGGCACAGTGCAGGAAGCTCTGTCTCATCACAGCAGCCCTTGCCAGCACCCTGTCCATTCCCACCCAGGCTGGGCTGCAGGATGTCCCTGACCTCCAATGTCCCCACCCAGGGGCTCAGTCTTGCCTCCACTCCTTCTCCATCCCCAGGGGCAGGGGCAGGGGCAGGGGCAGGGGCAGGGGCAGGGATAGGGGCAGAGGCAGTGGCAGCTCCCCTGCTTAAGGCCGGGGTGACCTCTCTGCACACAGGCAAGGTCCTTCCTCTCCCCTCTGCCTTCTCCTCCAGCCTTCCACCATGTAGCCTTGAAGTGGGTGGGGGCAGGGAGTGGAGAGGCACAGACCACATTGTGGAGGTGCAGGCCGACAAGCCCCTTTTCTTCAATGAAGGTATCGGGTAGCCCTGGGCTGGGTTCTGGTGGCTGGGTGTGGTGGTGGCAGGTGCCATTCTGGAGGGGGGGCAGCCGAGTGTCCAGTTGTTCAGGAATAAGCTCCCACTGTGGCTGAAGGAGGCCCTTTGCATCTAGTTTCCCGAGAGACATGCCCGCCCCATCATTCCTGGCTGGGGCTCAGAGGTGACTTCCCCATGATGCGCTTGGTGGCTCTGAATTTGTCACACAGGTTCTGTGGGCGGTGAGTGCTTTTGTTGTTCGCTCTCGCTGCTAGGCAACACTGAAGCCTTTGGAGACAGCTCCTGGCACCACCCAAGCCTGCTGTGTGATTCTTGAACCCAAGGACAGCGAGTTTCAGGGGAGCCGCGCTCTCTGTTTCCCCAGAGCGGAAGCAGTGACCAAGGTGACACTTGCTGGCCTTGCCTTGGGGGTCCTGGTCATGACTCCTGGGGACAATCAGCCAGGGTGTAGCAGCAACCCAGGGTCCCAGGGCTCCCCCGGAGATGCTCAGGCCTGGTGCAGCCCCTCGCTCTTGGGCCATCTGACTGCTGAGCTCACTGTTCCCCGGCCTGTGCCCGAGCTGAGCCACCTTCCCATCCCTCCGCCCTGGGCAGGAGGAACAGTGAGGAGGGCCCGCTTGCCCTACAGCCTTCCCTCAGGGGCTGCCTGTCCACGAAGGCTGTGGAGGGCTGGACAGGCACTGGGTCCTCCCTCACCCAGCTGCACGGCACCCTTTCCTGGGGAGCTCCTCCTAGTGGCCTGCTCTGAGGATGGGCACAGTCAGAGCATCAGCCAGACCCTGTCCCCATCTACCTTCAGTGACCATCTGTGGCCACCACCCTCTCTGCCTGAGGACCTGGGTCCTTTCCCAATGAACATGGGATGTCTGTGCCCAGCCTGTCTTCAGCAGTTGTGCGGACCCAAGGGCAGCCTCTACCCCGCCTGCTGCTCAGTGATTTCCTCAGCCCTGCTCCCCTGGCTGTGGCCTCGCTGGGCTCATGGGGACCTGCCCTGACACCCGTGGTGGGTCACGGAGGTGGCCGAAACCAGCCTGACCTCCAGGCAGCACAGTGTCCTCCTGCCAGAGAACGCCCTCCCTGGAGAGACCTTGGGCCTGAGGAGGAGTGTGGTGTACATGACTGTCCCTGCCCTCTTGGCGACCTGTCTGCAGCTGGGATGGGCCCAGGGTCCTGGAGTAGGATGAGACCGTCCTGAGCCGTAGATCACCGAGTGCACACGAGCGTCCCAAGGCCGGCACCCAGTACCCCGCATGCTCGCTGACCCTGACTTGGTGGCTGTCCCTCCTCGGCCCACTGGGTCCATCTGGGTTCCCAGGGCGCTGCCCTGGAGCACCGTGGCCCCATACCCTGCAGTGGGGTGACGCCGCCCATGCTGGTGGGCCCTGCGGGAACCCCAAGGGTCCCCAGACCAATTTTTCCCTTGTTGACATGCTGGGACTCCCTCACTGTCTAAGGAAGCAGTGGTGGCAGCTCTACCCTGAGGGTCCGGTGCTCCTCTTTCTCCACCTGGGTCCCTCCCAGCCTCCTTCGGGGCTTGGCAGCAGGGAGGGTCAAGTACAGAAGTGTGGCTGGGGCAGGGGTGGAGGCTGACTGTGGGGTGGGGGTCAGCTTGGCCTCCCCCTTCCCTGCCCTGCCTGGACTCAGGGAAGACAGGACCTGCGGGGGCACGGGTCAGGTGCTCCCAATAGGGTGACCAACCATCTCCTTCCCCGACTTAGTAGGTGAGATGGGTGAGCCTGGGGAAGGCATGTGGCCAGGATCTCTCTTCTGCTCCTGGCACCTGTTGGTGAGCAGGGCTCGGGCGTGGGGCCTGGTGGGCTGAGGTGACCACTCTGCTGGCTCTGGGCAGGTGGCCAGGCCTCAACACCCAGTTTGTGACCCTGGCTGAAGGCCTGGGCCTTGCACCTCCGTGTGTCCTCCTAGCAGCCAGGGTGTCCTCTGGGATTTGCTCAGTCGATCAGCTGGGTCCCATGCCATTTGCCCCAGCAGCATGGGGTCCTTGTGGGTGCTCTTTTTCCTGGTGCCAGCTGCTGGTCCTCCACTGGAGCCCCTCACGGTACCATGCCCCAGTCTCACTCCCTCCTGCCCCGTGACAGGCTCAGGCTTGGTCTGACCTGTAGCCTCTGTCCAGGATGGTCCCCAGGGGCCTGTTCCCCCAGGTTGGCATTTTCCATCGTTGCTGCCCCACACCCCACATGTCACAGCTGTCTGGGCATGACATGGCCTCTGGGCGGGAGACGGGACTTCTGGTTAGCTTGGCTCAGCTCTGGAGCCCTCTCCATGGGGGTCCCGCCAGGCAGGCATTTGGGAGAGTATGGGAGGCAGGACTGTCTCCTCTTGGAGAGGCCAGCCTAGGAAGGAGGCAGGAGGCTCTGGGTGTCTCAGGGAAGGGAGGTGTGTCCTGTGTGTGCAGAGGGCCTAGGGGAGAAGGGGTGCCTTGGGGGGATCTCTATTACTGTACTGGTTCTGGATCTCTCTGGTGCTGGCTCTGCCTCCTGTTACCTCTCCAGCTGAGTAGCTTCTAGAAGCCTCCAGAATACACTTGCCTCCCTCTACTCTCAGCCTTCAATGACAGTGGGAGAGAGAAGTTTGGGGCCAGGGGGTAGGGCCTGACTTTTTTCTGTCCTGTCCAGTGTCCCCTGGGACAGAGGTTACTCCTGAGATTGACCACCCAGAGCATAGGGTAGCAATCTAGCCCCTCGTGCAGTAACTGAGTATCCAGTGTCACTTTCCTCTTCTGTGCCTATTCGTCCAGCACATGCTATGGGGGGTTGAATTGGGGGTAGAACTCCATCAGGGGCTTGGGGAGCTGGCTGTTTAGTTCTCTCTTGAGTTCATACTATTTCTCCTGGGATAAGCAACTCTGCCCCAGGCTCTGGGCTCATCCTGGCTCTCAAAGTGCATCCAGAAGCATGCTTGTAGCTGATGATTTGGGGAAGAGGCCTCAAAGCTGATTCTTGGCTGATTTTAGGGCCCTTTCCCTCAAGTGGGAGAGGAGGCTGCCGCTACCCATGGCAGAGGACTTGGGGTGGGGCATTGGGAGATGTGGATTAGTTTTTAGAGTGGGAGTTACTTGGGCAAGATGTGGGAGGCAATGGATAGGGATGCAGAGAAGGGGACAGTTAAGTGAGGGGCTGATATTGCCCCAGTGCACGTATGGCAAGAGGGAACCATGGCAAAGCATGCTCAGGGAGGGAGGGCAGGGCAGACAAGGACACCTAGGGTTGGGTGGGAGTGGGGCAAACTGCAGCTAACAGGCAGTTTCTCAAATACTTCCACCTGCCTGCTGAGGAGCCTTGAGATGGTCCCTTATCCCAGGGGTGGTGGCACATTTAAGATGTCTAGGAGATGGCCAGGGTCTACTGTGATATCAAGCCTGACTATCTGGTCCTCCCACCCAGAACTTTGCATCCTGCAGCCTGGCCATGGCCTGGCCTTTCCCTAGGACATTATCTATTCCTGGTTTAGGCTGGGACGAGTTTACCAGGCCCTGTTCGTGGGGTGCTACACACCCCTCACCTAGCATTGATCTGAACCCAGGGAGGCACAGGAGGCTAGTGCAGATGAGGCCTCCTGGGGTCACGGGGTGGGGCTTAGTGGGAGCCCCTAGGTGCTAGGGCAGCGGGAGGGGGCCAGCTCTGGAGATCCAGCAGCCTGTGGCCTGGGCCCATGCTTTGATCTACCCTGTCGGCGCCGTTGCAAGAAAGCTAGAGTCACTCTCAGGAGAATGAAAGCTGAGCTTTATTCTTCTTGGCTAGGGAAGAGAACTAGCAGGTGGTCGTGCACAGGCCCCCTCCCATCACCCCTCCCAGAACCAAAGAAGACAGGCGGAGCCACCAATGGCTCCCTCTGCTCGTCTCTCTCCTTTGCCCAAGTGGAGGCAGGTGAGTGCAGGGCAGGGGTAGCTGCAGTGACAGGGCGGCCAGGACTGGCCAGGACTCCAGGGTTGAGGAGCGGAGGGGGGCTGCTTGGGGGGGGATCGGGGGGACGCAGGGGAACTTCTGGTCCTGGGAGTTGCCATGGCACAGGCACAGAGCTCAAGGCACCAGGACACGGTAGGGGCTGCCCGGGATGTGCTCATCGCCCCACTTGACAACCAGCGTGTACTCCCCCTTGTCCTTGAGCAGGTAGGAGACACTGTAGAGCCGGCTGCCCACGTGCTTCACCAGGATCTCCTCACAGGGTGTCCGGGGGCCATGTACCCCCACTAGCAGCATGTTGTTGCCTGGCAGGGGAAGAGGGGAAAGGGCCTCAGTCCCAAGCTCCAAGTCCCCTATTTTCGGCTGTAACTACTCTGACCTCCATCCTCCTGTCCTTGTATCCTCCCCTACCTCCCTCACCTGTTCCAGGGTGACAACCCTTTCTTTCTTTGAAAACAGTTTTGATTTTAGAGTGAGAAAGGGAAAGGGAGAGGAGAAACATCGATGTGTTGTTCCATGTATATATGCACTCATTGGTTGCTCCTTGTATGTGCCCTGACCAGGGATCGAACCCGCAACCATGGTATATCGGGACAATGCTCTAACCAACTGAGCTACCTGGCCAGGGCAGGGTGACAGCCCTCTCTTTTTTTCATTTAAAAAAGTTTTTCTTTTGTTAATTCTCACCTGAGGATATTTTTTTCAATTGATTTTTAGAGAGTGGAGGGGAGGGAGGAGGGGGAGAGAAAAAGAGACACATGGATAAGAGAGACACACATGGATTGGTTGTCTCCTGGATGCGCCCTGACTGGTGCCAGGGATGGAATCTATAACCCAGGTATGTGCTCTTAACTGGGAATCGAACCTTCAGTGTGAGGGCCAACGCTCTAACCACTGAGAACACCAGCCAGGGCATGGCAGCCCTTTCTAAAGAGCTGCCAGCACCCCTGCCCCCCCTCCCCCCACCAGGTCAGAATAAGAAACTCCAGCTCCTTCAAGGTACTTTCCCAAAGGGTAGGGGGGAGGGGCAGGGAGGCAGGCCCAAATGGGAAGTGGCTTTAGAACTGACAGTTACACCCTCAAAGGCATTCCCAAGCCCTCAACCCCCCTTCCTGTGTTCCAGGCACCCACCTGCTTTGCTGCAGTCCACTGTGAAGCTGCTCTTCTGGCCCACGTAGGCCTTGCTCAGCCCCAGGCCCTTGGCCAGCACCTTGCTGGCATCAGTGGGACCTGGGCCTGGAGTGCCATGCTGGGGGACACTGGTAGCCTTGGTCAGTGAGTCCACAAATACTGATGATGTCTCATGGAGGCTGTGGTTGCTGACAAGACGGGGACCTGCAGGGCACAGCAGGTGGAGCTAAGAGGTAGCCGGAGTGCCAGGCACTGAGTTGGGCACCACCAGTCTGGTGCAAAGGCTTACCTGTAACTTTGGCCTTGAAGGGGCTGCCCCCAATGTGATAGGGGCCACCATATTTGATGGAGATGAGGTAGCTGCCAGGTACCATGGGGGTGTAGGTGACGCGGTAGCCCTCGGGGCACTCCTGGCAATCCATCTTCACCTTGGAGGGCCCGTCAATGGTTACTGACAGGGCACCAGCTCCCGCGTTACTTGTGTTCACGATAAACTCGGCTGGGCTCCCTGGGGGCACAGGAAGTCAGGCAGAGCTGGTCTGGCCCATTTCCCTACCCTAGTCCCCCACTCCCCACCCAACAGCATAGCTTTGTCATTTCTGTGTGCCTCCTGTTGTCACTGACATCTTAGAGGAGCCCTAGTAGCTGTGTCCACATACCGGAAGCTGCACCCACTGACCTACCTGTGACGCCACCTTCCAGGCCAGCTCCGTAGGCAGACACTAGGCCTGGGTCCCCTCCATGCCCAGGTTCCCCAACTCGGATCTTGAAGGGGCTTCCAGGGATGTGGGTGCCATTGAATTTGACATCAATCAGGTAGACGCCATTCTCCCGTGGGATAAAACGCACGGCGTACTTATCTGAGGAGCAGAGGGGCATGCTGTGGACCTGGGGTCCCTTCTTCAAAACTGAGCAAGTGGCATCTGTGAAGAGCTTCCCTTGGCCGCCAGCATGAATCCAGCAGGTCCACGTAGCTCACTCGGTTTCTCCCATGGACCATGCTGGGCACCCACACCCCACAGCACAGACCTCCTAAAACCTGAGGGGTGAAGCTTTAGATGCCCAAGCAGTCTCTCAGGGCTCTTTTGGACTGAAATCTTTTACAAGCAAAACTCACACCTCACTGCCTCTTTAGAAAGGTCACCATGAATGCCATACTCCTCACATGTTAACTGGGGCTCAGAGGCAGGCAGGAATTTGCTCGGGGTCCCATAGCTGGCAAGGGGCAGGATTAGGGTGTGAAACTAGTGAAACTGAGCCTAGCAGCAATGCTCACACTCTCACACTCTCCCATCCTTGGGTTGCCCCAGGCCTGTCAGTAAGTGCCATGCCCTGGCTAAAGGGCCAGGCAGCCCCTTGGCTGCACCTGAGGGCTCTCCTTCAGGAGACTGCATCCTGAAGGCTGTCTGCAGAAGGCTGTCTTCTTTATAGCAGTTGTGGCTGCTGAGCCAGATTCACAAGGGTGTGGGTCACGAGTAGTGCCAGGGTTGCCTGGCTGAGGGAGCCCAGGTGTGTGGGCCTTGTCTCGGCTGCTTACAGAATCTGTACCTTCCTTTGGTACTCTCAGCCTGATTCCAGCCAGCTGGGCAGGCCCACTTCTCCTAGTGGGGCCAGGGCAGATGGCCGGGTGGCCGGGTAGGGACAGAGCCTCACCTTGGTCGATCTCTGTGACATAGCACTCCTCCAGGGCTCCTGAGGGGCTGTGCACCTTGGCATCGATCGCCCCCTTTGCCCCATTCAGGCTGACTGCAAAAGAGGCTGGCTGGTTGACCTTTAGCCCTGACTCCTAGAAGCACAGACGTGGTTAGATAGGGTGGCTGGGGCGAAGGAGGGCAGGGCCCCAGAAGCAGGAGGCCCACAGGGTTGCACTTACCCATCTGGCGTCCAACTTGGTTTAAAGAGGGAGAGCCATTGAATCTCGAGGGGCAGCAAGCTACAGGCACACGCCCCACCCCCAGACCCACGCGCTCTGCAATCACACCTGGGCAGTATGAAGGGAGGGAGGCCCCACCCAGTGGCAGCACTCAGCCCTTGCAGGCTATCCCTCTTTAAACCTCAGCCCTGGTGCTCAAGGGGCACAGGCTTCTGTTCAAAGCCTTTAGACCTGAGACACGAGAAAAACTCCACGCAGTGGGCAGGGGTGCTTCCTGCCGACCTGAAGCGTGGGCTGCACCCGGCCAGAGCAGAGGCCCGGCGCCCTGAGCAGGGCTGGGTGGGTCACTTGACACAGGGCCAAGGCCTGTTCTGTGCAGCAGCTCTGGTCTGGCCGGGCCCAGTAGCCCCAGGCAGGCGGTTTCTCTCAGTGCCTCACCTGAAGACTAGAAACAGTAAGGCGGCGGGCATCGCCAGAGGGAGAGGCCACAGGCACCACGAAGGGACTGTCAGGGATGTGCTCCTCATTGAACTTCACTGAGACCTCGTAGTCACCTGGGCAGGGAGAGAGGCAGGTCTTGGCATGCTGGGAGGCCCCCATTTGTCAGTGTTCTGGCCTCCCACAAATGGCCTCATGGCCCTGGGTCAAGGTGGAGGGTGGGAGCCAAGCCAGGCTGTCTGCATAGACCCAGACTAACACCCACACCATGGCATCGCCTCCCCTGACCCCAGCGAGTCCCGTAGTACCTGGTTCCTGGACCACATAGGCCACGCCACAGGAGCCATCCTTACGGTCCTCGAAGGAGATCTCAGCCTTGCTGGGGCCCTCGACAGCAATGGCCAGACCCCCAGCGCCAGCTTCCCTGGTCCAAATACTGAATTCAGCTGTGGGAAAGCAGTGTGTTTTCATGGAGGGCTGTAAGCCCTGGCCTCAGCCTCCTCCAAGCATGGCTGATCTTCCTCTACCCCCAACCCTGCCCAGGAGAGCAAGAACCTGGCAGGAAGCAGGCCTACCTGGCACTCCAGCTTCAGCCCTCTCCAGGCCAGGACCCCCGGCGCGGACTTTGTGGGCTCCCCCTTCTCCTAAGGGCCCCACGGTGAACTGGAAGGGGCTCCCAGGCACATGTTGGCCCTTGTACTTGACGCTGACCGTGTGCATGCCCATCTCGGCAGGCACAAAGCGGATACAGTACGTATGGTTTTCCCCTTCCACAATCTCAGCTTCATGGGTCTTGCCCGATGGGCTGGTCACCTGGGCTGTCATGTCCTGGATGCTAATTTCTGTAAGTGGGGGACAGCCTGGTGAGCAGGAGCTCCAGGCCCCACCCTTCTGGTTTGGGCTACCAGAACCCCCCAGGACTCCTCCCTGGCTCTATAGCTACCAGGGATCTTTAGGCTGAGGTCACAATGACTGCCAACGTTGGCCACTGAAGGGGCCCGTCGCCTGCGTGTGATGCTCTCTTTCACCCGGCCTTCGCCTGTCACCTTCACAGAGAAGGGGCTGCCTGCAGGAGGAAAGCACAGCCCACGCCCCACACAGGTTACATTCTGACTCTGGGGTATGATAAAGGTCACCTAGCCATGGGAGAGGTGCATGTGCGCTATACTCACCAGGCACGTGCTGGTCAGCGAACTTAATGTTGATGATGTAGTTTCCAGGCTCTGTGGGGCAGTAGGTGACCCTGCATGTGCCATCCTCCAGGTCCTCTGTGTTGATGTCCACCTTGCTGGGGCCCTCGATGGACAGGCTGAGCCCACCGTAGCCTGCAGAAGGGACACCCCTGAGCCAGGGAGCCAAGCACAGTGGTCTCACCCTGGCTGGCAGGCCACCATTGCTTACCAGCATCATGGGTGTCAATGATAAACTCTGCGGGCTCAAAGGTGTGGCCTTCATGGAGGCCCTGGCCTGAGACCCGCACACGGCTGGCATCCCCAATCTCTGACTGGCTGATCATCACTGGGATGGGGCTGCTGGCCACGTGCTGGCCACTCTTCTTCACATGCACTAGGTGCTCTCCTGTCTCCTTGGGTACGAAGGAGATTCCTGGGCACAGAGCAGGGCTGTCAGCCAGGGAAAGGTGTGCCCCCCCCCCACCCCTCTCCTTTCAGAAGGCGCTGCCCCTCAGCCTCTTACCCACATGGCCATTGCGCAGTCGCTTCAGCAGACAGGGCTCTTCCCGGCCTGAGGGCGGCACCACAGTGGCCGTCAGCAGGCTGAGGTCCGTCTCCGAGATATTGATGGGGATGTCAGCAGCAGAGCCCACCTTCAGGTGGGACATGCGCATAGAGTCATCACCTGGCAGGGGATAGTCACTGAGTGTCCAGAAGCAGAGAGAGACTGCACCCACACTGCCACCTGCCTTCTGTCACTATTCCCAGTGGCACCCACCTGTGACCCTGGCAGTGAAGGGGCTGCCTGGGATGTGCTGCTCATTGTATTTGACTAGGATGCTGTAGTCACCAGGCAGCACAGGCAGGTAGGAGACGCTACATGTCCCATCCTGATTGTCGGTGCAGCTGATTTCTGCTTTAGATGGGCCCTCGATGGCTAGGGATAAGCCCCCTGGAGAGAATCGTGGGTGAGGGTGGGAACTGCAGGGACACTACACAGGTGAGGAAGAGCCCCAACAGGCAAGCAGAGACCAGGGGGGCAGGGCAGGGAGCCCCATTCAGGAGTGTCTCCTGTGTCCAGCTCTCCATAGGATGAGGGCATACCACAGCACACAGAAGGTCAAAACTACAGCTGCCACTCACCCTCTCCTGCATCCTTGGTGTTGACTGTGAAGACAGCAGGCTTATTCACTACTCCGTGGGTGAGGCCAGGCCCGTAGGCAGTGACGTGGCCACAGTTGACGTAATCCACATAGAATTGCAGGGGGCTTCCTGAGGCAGGAAGAGGGGCCATGTGGAATGGGGACCTTGTGTCGTCCCCAAGTCCTCCCCTAGTCCCAGGCCTCTAGGAGGTGGTGGCATACTGTAAGGGCACACCTGGGATGTGCATGTTGTCATAGCGGATGTCCATCTCATGCAGGCCAGCTTCGCTGGGTGCGTAGCGCACAGTCACAGTGCCATCCTTGTTGTCGGTGATCGCTGGCTGTGCCACTTTGCCGGAGGGCATCCGCACCTCCCCTGCAGGGCAATGTGTAGGGGTCAGGGCAGCCCATTGGCACACCCTGGCGTCTGCAGCTCCCAAGCTCCTTCCCGCTCCCACTCACCAGTGATCTCGCCCTTCTTGATGGTGAAGGGGATGACAAGGTCAAAGGGCCTCAGGCTGGTCACATCCAGTCCATTGACACCTATCATGGATCTCTCTGGGGCCTGCAGTGGAGACAGAGGGCTGGAGTGAGGGGCTATAAGCGCTAAGGGAATCCCAAGCAGGAAGATTTGGGGTCCCTCCCCACATGTGCCAGAATGGGGTCTCAATGGGACACCCAGCTTGCCAGCCCCCAAATGTCCCCTAGAGCTAGGTGAGCCAGGAGGAGGCGGGCCAGGCCATACCCAGGTCTGCTGGCCACCCTGAGAGTAGGTGTATGGTGGGGCCAGCTGCTGAGGCCGCAATGGAGGCTGTGCCGTGGGCTGGTCCCCAGCTAGAGCCTGCAGAGCAATATACAAGAGCTGGAGACTCTGAAATCACAATGAAACCCCAGGGGGGACAGGACAGGTCCCACCCAGACCCCTTCACCCCTGGCCCCTTCTGACCGTCACTTGGAAGGGGCTGTTGGGCACATGCTCGCCGCCAAAGCGCACACAGATGACATATTTGCCCGGCTGGGGGGCTGTGTAGAAGATGTCAAAGGTGCCATCCTCATTCTCTACTACGTCCACGTCCACCTCGGAGCCATCAGGTGTGCACACAGTGCAGGTGACCTTGCCTTTGCCCGCAGCCTTGGTGTCCACAGTGATCACTGTTTCCTCCCCAATCTGGATGGTGGGGCCGATGCCAGCACCTAGTGGGGCAGGGCGGGTCCCCAAAGGGGGGCCAGTGCATGAGCTTGGTGCTCAGGTTGCTCCTATCTGCCTGCTGCCCACCCAGGCCTTTTACTGCCACCACCAAGCACAGCCAGGCCTCCCGCCCTTGACCCCCAAGCTGGGACGGTGAGTAGTTTCTCAGAAGGCAGGAAAGGTTCCCTTGAGTCACCTCTAGCCAGGAAGTCCTGTCTTGGGGGTAGCCCCACGTGGGAAAGGCCTGATGGGTGGCACCCAGGTGTTTGGGAGGAAGGGCGGGCCTGGAGGCCCATGAGGCCGCTGCTGCCATCGGGGCACAAGCATTTGCTGCCACCTCCCCTGCCAACTCAGCCTCAGCTGGTGTGGTGGACCATGCTGACCGATCGATGCCAGTGCTATGGTTGGGCCCACAGCTGCCTTTGCCCTTGTGGCCTGGCCCTGGCCCCCAGTGCTGTGTGCGGATGCAGTGAGGCGGAGTCCTGCTGCAGTGTGGGGGAATGTGATACTCGCCTTCCAACCTCCCCCTGCCCCCAGGCCTGAAGGGGAAACTGGAGTTTCCTGACAACTGAGAATGCTTGCTCAACCGAAGGCTTGTGGTGAGGGGCGGCTGGGCACAGCCTGGAGCAGGCAGGGAGCTGGGAGCAGGGAAGCAGGGAGGCAGCGGGGTTAGCACCCTAGCAGCACAGCGCACAGGCAGTGGCAGCACCCAGAGGGAAGGGGGACAGGAAGTCCAAGCCACAGCCACCACCTCTAGGTTGCAAGGGCAGAGCAGCTGAGCAGCCTCCAGGGCCCCAGAGTGTCTGAGGAAAGGGAAGGGACAGTGACGTTATGACTTGGGCTCAGCCGTGGAGGCTCAGGGGGTTGTGGGCTGTGAGACCTCAAAGTAATAGGTAGGCTGGCCCCTGCCAGGGAAGCCACCAGAAGCATGGAACCTGATCCAGGGCTACATTCAAGAGGTTCCCCAGCCAGCCTGCCACTGAGTTTCCCTATGGCCAAGGGCTCTTGCTACCCTAGGCTTCATGCTGGCCTTCCGCAGCTCTCCTGCAGTCTAGACCTGGCCACCTGCTGCCCATTCTGCCCTGGGAGGCCTCACCTCACACCCATCCAACACCTGCTCTCCCTAGCTGGGAACCTGAACCCACCACCTAGCTAGTGATTTGGGCCCCAACCTCACGGTTACCCTTGAATCCCCACTTTTCCCACCCAGCCCATCAGCAGGTCTTGGCTGCTCCATCCTCAAAGTACACCTCCCAACCTGGTGCCCCCCTCAAGTCCCATTGCCACAAGCCTGGCCCAAGCTGCCCTTCTGGCTAGTCTAAAAGTGACTTCAGCCCTAGCTGGTTTGGCTCAGGGGTTAGAGTGTCAGCCCAATGAACTGAAGGATCCCGGGTTTGATTCCGGCCAAGGGCATGTACCTCGGCTGCAGGCTTGATTCCTGGCCCCAGTTGGGGTGAGTGCGGGAGGCAACCAATCGATGTGTCTCTCTCACATCGATGTTTCTCTCCCTCCCCTCCACTCTCTCTGAAAAGCAATGGAAAAAATATCCTCGGGTGAGGATTAAAAAAAAAAAAAAAAAAGACCAGCTCCCCAATTGGGCTCTTTGCCTCTGTTCTGCACACAGTGGCCAGGTAAACAGGCTACTCCCTCAACCAAGGCTTGACCCCACCTCTGGTCTCCAAGGCCTTGTCCCCCTGCCCTAGGCACACATGCCTATCATGTCAGATCCCAGGGCCTGCTCTATAGAGCAGATGAGCCCCTGCTGCAAAACCCTAGCCACTCAACTGTCATGCTGGCTGCCTCACTCAAGCTCCAGGCCTGCAGCCTTCAGAGCCTCCCAAGTAGTTGTTGGTCGCCTCTTATTGGTGTCCCTGGCTGGGGCTGGCTCTCCCCTGCCACACCAGAGTAGGAGACCTCCCATGCCCAGTTGGAGACCCTCTGAATAACTTCACGGCTGGGGGAATAGGGGTAGGGAAGAAGGCAGGGAGGGCGGATAGGCCAGAGTGCACTTTGGGGCTCTGAGGCTGGGCTGGGCCCCGCCATGCTGGCCGCTCAAGCAGTTGATGCTGGTGCTACTGCACTACCAGCTAGCCCCACCCGCTCATGCAGGCTCCACCTCCCCCGGCCTGGGTCGAAGAGGGCCCTGGGAGGTAGGGATGAGGGTCTGTGGATCTGGCCAGGGCTGGGGACTCTCGCTTGTCAGGGGAGACCCCTTGTCCCCTTAGCCCACGCAGGAGCCCTTGACACGAAAGGAGGAAGCAAGAAGGAAGGGCGTGCTGCCCACCTCCAGGACTTTCCTGGGGTGCCAAGATCCCCAGACCCCAGAGCCCCAGCGGGGTGCCTCTCAGGATGCACCTCACCCCAAAGCTCTCAGCTGCAACCCAACTTCTCAGATGGGGAAACAGAGGCCCAGAGAGGGGAAGGGCCGGAGCGCTCATGCTCAGCTCCAGAGGCCTCCCTGGGCCCTAACCCTCCAGCCCCCCCCTCTGTCCCTGCCAAGAGCTGCAGCTGGAACTGTCCTGGGAATCAGCACAGAACAGGAAAGGAAGCTGCCCTCTGGGCAGGAGGGGCATTGGGAGTGGCCCCGGCAAGCAGCTTACCTAGCCCGTGACCTCCGATTGACACTGAGGTGAGAGGGCAGAGAGCAAGGAGAAAGGTCAGGTGAGTCACTCAAGGGGGCGGCCCCCACTCCCACACGCTGCCCCAAGCAGCGAGCCCTTGCACACAGGCACACCCAAGCCCCGTGCTGAGCGCCGTGGCCGATGGTGGGATGGCTCACCTGTGACCGTGCACTTGCTGGCGTCCCCGGTGGGCACGGCACGAACACGGTACGGGGAGAAGGGGATCTCATCACCGCCATACTTGATAAGGATGGTGTAGCGGCCCGTCACATCTGGCACATAAGCCACCGTGTACGTGCCGTCGTGGTTGTCTTGGATATGCGTCTTCTTGGGCTTGCCCTCAGGGTCCTGTGTGGCAGAACACAGGGGAGGGAAGTGGTTGGTTTAAGCCTACCCAGGCCCAGAATTACCTCAGGTTCTCTCAAAGGAGCAAGTATCAAGTGTTGTTGCTGCAGGGACAGCCTCCAAGTCACTCACCCGCCATGGCCCAAAATAGCTGCCTGCATCCAGCATTGTCTTTACTTCCCCATTGGCAAGGTCCAGAAGAGAAGTCCCAAAATGCCCAATGCTCCCTTCCCCCACAGGACATCAGGCAAGGCCAGGGAGCTTGGCACCCATTCTGCTTTATCCCCATGAGTACCTCTTGGTTTCCATCCTCCGCCCTAGCACTAGGACTACCCTGGAAGATCTCAAGGTCCTAGTACTTATACCTGGCCCATGAGAATGTTACAAGCAGGCAAGCTGAGGAACTAAGGGCTTTGGTAATGTGCTCAAAGTCAGGAGTGAGCTAGTGTGTGGGTGGGGAAGCCTGTGCCTGTCACCAGCATCCTAGAGGTAGGAGACCTGCCCTGGCTAGCATCACTCTCAAGGGAGAGCTGAATTGCCCCAGCTGCATGCCCTATATCGCACACAGCCTCAGCCTGGGCTCCTCCCTTGCCTTGCCTTCCCTTCCCTTCCCTGTGCCTGGAGTGGCAGTCCAGCAGGGCCAGGCTGCCCAGGCAGCCAGCTCACCGTAATCTGGACAGCCAGCAGGCCTTCCCCTGCGTCCTTTGCATCAATAGTGAACTCCACAGGCAGGCTGGCAGGCACGCCACTGGTGTTGAGTCCAGGGCCACTGGCCTTCACCTTGCTGGCATCATGCGTAGGCAGCACCTTGACCTTGAACGGGCTGTTTGTGGGGACAGGGTATTGTGAGTGATTAAGAAGGCTCTCGATGCCCAGCCTGCCACCCCTACTCTGGCAGTGAGCTGCCTCTTACCTGCGGGGCACCTCCTCTTCCCCGTATTGCACAGAGATGCTGTAGGGACCCTCACGGCTGGGCACATAGTTGACTGTCTGGGTGCCATCAGCGTTGTCCACCACATCCACTGGCTCCACCAAGCCTGTCCCCAGTCCCAAAGACAGACTCAGCCAGTCTCCTGAGCCCTCAGTCCCACCACACTGAATGGCAGGGGCTCAGCTGTGCACCCAGTCCCCTGCTCCAGGCCTACACATCACTTTGCCCTCATTTGCCCATCCCAGGAATGGGCCTGAGCCCTTGTGACACCATAAACTAATCTAGGTGTCATCTTTGATCCTGGCCCTCTCTCCCTCCTGCCACATCTGCTCAGTGTCCAAGTCCTGTCTATTCTATCTCCTTCTGGTCCTGTCACCTGAGGCTCCTCTATTAACTGCCTGCACACCTGCTCCAACCTCTGTGAGCTGGGCCTCTGCTCTCCTTTCCTTGCCTCTCAAAGAGAACCATTCCCTCCCAACCCCCTGCACTTAAACATGTGGACACTCACCTTTGGGTCCTTGTACTTTGACCTGTAGTGGGGCCACACCAGCCTTGCTTGTGTCCACCTGGAAGGACTGAGGGAGGTTGGCGCGGACCATGCCTGGGCTCAGGCCAGGCCCAGAGCACTTGACCTTGGACGCGTCTGTCACATCATGCACAGGGACCTTGAAAGGACTGCCTGGGTGGGGGACAGAGGGATGGATTCTGTGTGAGACAGAGTGGAGGCAAGTGGGTGTTTCCAGCCTGGCCCTAGCTGACCTGCCTCCTCACCTGGCACTTGGTGGCCGCCATAGGTGACATTAAGGCTGTAGGTGCCAGCTTCATAGGGGATGTACTCGACTGAGCAGCTGCCATCCTTGTTATCCATGCAGGACATCTTGGCCTCAGAGGGGCCCTCTACAGCCAGGCCTAGGCCCCCTGTGCCAGCCCCCCTGGTCCAAACAGATAGCCAGTTAGTCCTGGGGTTTCAAGGCCCATTGCACCCCACCTCTTAGGCGCTTCCTCACCTTGTCTCCACAGTGAACTTGTTGGGCTTGTTGGTGGTGCCACTTTGAATGCCCGGCCCATGGACGCGCACCCGGGAGGGGTCGCAGCCCTCAGTCACGGGCACCTGGAAGGGGCTGCTGGGCACAGGGCTGCCATCGTAGGTCACGTCCACAGAGTGGAGTCCTGGATGATGGCAGGCCAGGTAAGAAGGAGCCCAGGCTACCCTGCCCATGTCCCATATTTCTCAGGAGACCCAGCACATACCCTCCTCATAAGGCGTGTACTCCACTTTGTACGTGCCATCACCACAGTCCTGCACATAGGTCTCAGTCAGGTTGCCTGAGGGATTGGCTACACGAGCCTTGACATGTGGCCCTCCAGTTTTCGTCAGGGCCCGGGCATCCACGCTGAATTCAGTGGTGGCCTCTCGGAAGACACCTGCAGGGGGGCAATGAGGAGAGGCATGGGGCTCCAGGAGGTCTGGTTGCCCCCAGCCCCCTTGTCTCACAGTGGGGCCTCTCACCTTGGCCCTCGATCCCAGGCCCATAGCACTGGACACCTGAGGTGTCTACTGCGGGCTCCACCTGCAGCTTGCTGGGGAAGTTGGGCACAGGCTGGCCACCATATTTGATGGTGACGGTGTAGGCCCCGGGGCAAAGGGGGATGTAGGTGATGGTATGCGTGCCGTCACCGTGGTCCTGTATATGCACCTCGGCTGGCAGCCCCGCCTCAGAGCGGATTTCGATGGTCAGCTCTGCACTGCCGGCGCTCGAGCAGTCCACATGGAATTGGCCTGCTTCACCAGCGGTGGCCCGCTCCAGCCCAGGGCCTGAGCACTTGACCTTGGATGGGTCAAAACAGGGAACCACGTGGGCCTTGAATGGCGAGCCAGGGATGTGGGTGTCAGCGAAGAGGATGTTAATGTTGTAGTCCCCAGGCTCAGTGGGCACATAGGACACAGAGCATGTGCCATCCCCATTGTCCAGGCACTCGAGCTGGGCCTCACAGGGGCCCTCCACTGTCAGGCCCAAGCCACCTGTGCCGGCACCCTTGGTGTCGATGGTGAAGCGGGCAGGGGAGCCTACACTGCCCCCCTGCAGCCCCGGCCCAAATGCCTTCACCTGAGGAAAGAAGGACAGGTCAGAAGCTGAAACCACACCACCTCCCTGACCCTTGACCCCAGACCCCCATTTCCATTTACTTCCTCTTGTCTTGGCTTCCCTCTCCCACAAGACAGGGGCATAAGCAGGCCTGGGCAGGGCCATCGGTCATAAGGACAAAAATGATAAAGGACGAGGGCATGTCTGGAAAAGACAGGGTGGCCCCCATACCTCAATTACCTTACTAGGCTTTGTGGGGGGCACTGCTTCCAGAGGAAAGGGACTGCCAGGCACAGGCACACCATCGTAGGTCACCTCAACCTCGTAAGACCCCTCCTCACGGGGCACAAAGCGCACAACACTGTTGTCAGCCCCTAGGCCTGGCTCCACTTTGCAGGGCACTGATGTGCCCGAGGGGCCCACGATCTTGGATGCCACTTTGCCTTGGCCACCAGCACCCTTTGACTTGACTGTGAACTCCTGGTCTTTGCCAACATCCACCTCTGTTGAGATGACAAAAGAAGAAAAAGAACTATGACACTTAGTCCAGGCAGCCCCTGGAGTATCCTCAGTGACAAGGACAAGGGCCCCAACTACTTACTCTCTCCCAGGCCGGACACCTTGATCTTGCTGAGGTCCAAGCTTGGAGACACTCCCACCGAGAAGGGGCTCTTAGGGATAGGATCCCCTCCATAAGTGACACTGACGCCTACTGGGCCCTGGGAGGGGTGCAGAAGGGCAGAGTTATAGGTTATGACCTTGGTCTCCCTGGCCTGTGGCTTCCCTGCTTAGATATGGGGGCTGGTCAGAAAGGCACTGACTCTCCTCTTCCACCCCTGGCTTTCCATGCCCACTGTCTCCCAGGTGGGAAATGAGAGTGGGCTGGAAGCCTGGAGCAGCCCACGAAGCCCACCGCTCAAGGAGGACCACTGGCTTGGTGGGTATAGTGAAGGGGTACAGCTGCAGGGGAGTAAGATAGCTACCTGTTGTACAGGAGTGTACTTGACCGTGTAGGTATTATCATGGTGGTCGATGATGTCCACGTCACGCACTGCATCCCCCTTGGCCAGGCCTGAGAACTGGACATCCAATTTGCCTTTGCCAGCGGCTTTGGCATTGACCGTGAAGTGGGTGGGTTTGCCAAGCTCGACACCTGAGGAGACATGGTGACCATGTAGGGGCACTTTTCCTCAATCACCCTTGAGGTCCCCGACCTCTCCAGAGGGTGGTCATTCTCACCTGTGCGGCTGAGGCCAGGGCCCTCGGCCTTCACCTTGCTGGCATCATGGGAGGGCTCCACCTTGACCCGGATGGGGCTGGTAGGCGTGGCCTGCAGTGGGCGGGAGAAGAGGACTAAGAGGAGAGCAGCACCTCAATGCCCAGCAGTATTAGGGGCAGGAAGCAGCAACACCCACCTGGTCAGCAAAGAGGACCATGATGGTGTAGCTGCCAGCCCCACGGGGTGTGTACTTGACCGTGAAGGTGTCATTGTCATTGCGAATGATATCAAAGTCGATGTCGGCCTCAGCGGGACCCACCACACCAGGGGCACACTTAATGCCGATGCTGACATCGCCTGCAGCAGGGGAGGGAGTGGAGGCTGGGACCTCATGTGGATGCCTCACCCACTCGTCCACCCACCCGAGGCAGAGCCTTACCCTGGCCAGCCTCCGTGCAGTCCACAGTGAAGTAGGTGGGCTCATGAGCCTTGAGCCCTGTCTTGGCCACTCCTGGGCCATACACCTTGACCTTGTTTGGGTGGCTGCCGGCTCCCACGTTCACCTGCACAGTACAGGGGTAAGTGCAAGGGCATGACCAGCCTGGAGAGGCAGGGGATCCTTCATCCACTGCTGGCCATTACACAAAATTGTACAACCACCTTGGGAAGTGGTCTGGTGGTTCCTCAAATGATTAACCATAAAATGACTGTATGACGCTGCCACCCTTAGGTATCTATCTACCCAAAGAAATGAGATTACTCGTCTGCACACGCGTACCAAAATGTTCATAGTGGCACTATTCACAACAGCCAAAAGGTAAAAAATACCAAAGGTCCATCAAAAAATAACTGGATAAGTAAAATGTGGTCTAATCCATACAGTAGAATATCACTCAGCCATGAAAAGGCAGGAAGTACCAATTTATGCTACCATGTGGAATAACCATAATGAAAACATTATGTTGCCTGGCCGGGCGTGGCTCAGCGGTTGAGCATCGACCTAGGATCCAGGCGATCGGGGTTCAATTCCCAGTCAGGGCACATGCTCGGGTTGCGGGCTAGGCAGCCGATCAATGACTCTCTCACCATTGATGTTTCTATCTCTCTCTCTCCCCCTCCTTTCCTCTCTTTGAAATCAATAAAAGATATATTAAAAAAAAAAAAAAGAAAAAAAAAAAGAAAACATTATGTTGAGTGAAAACCACCAGACACCAAAGGCCAGACATTGCATGGCTCCATCTCTAGCAAATGTCTAGAACAGGCAAGCCCATAGCCAGAAAGCAGATTAGTGGTTGCTTAGAGCTGGGGGAGGGGGATTCCAGGGGTAGAGGAGTTTCTGTTGGGGTGATGAAAACGACCTAACCTTCAATTGTAGTGACAACTGCACAACTCTGAATGGCCTCAAAACTACCGAGCTGCATGTTTGAATGAGTGAGCTGTATGGGATTCACGTTTTGCCTAATAGAGCTAGATAAAAACACAACAGGCGCCCTAGGAAGATGTGCTAAAGGACTGTTCAAGGCCTGTGGAGGACTTGCTCACCCGGAAGGGGCTGTTAGGGATGCTGACGCCTCCCCAGGACACCATGGCTGTGTGCTTCACGGGCTTCCTAGGCACGTAGGAGCAGCTGTAAGTGCCATTGCCGTTGTCCTTGACCGATGCCTCCACGGGGAAGCCCTCGTTGTCCTGGAAAGTAGGCCTGTTTATCAGCCACCAACTTTACCAGTGCCCTGGCCAACTGGTCAGTGCCCCGATCTGGGCACCTGCCCACCCCCAACTCTGCGCCATGGGTGGGCACCCCACCTGCACTTGAACCCGGAGAGGGGCCTTCCCGCCGTGCTTAGCATCCACCGTGAACTCTGCTGGCTTGTTGATGGCCACGCCTGTCTTCTCCAATCCAGGGCCACGTGCCTTCACCTGATGGGAGACCACCCAGATCTCAGGGAACCAAATGCAGGCCACCAAGGATACAGGGTGGCAGGAAAACACTGCTGGGGATAATAGCCCAAGGCCTGGAACACCACTCAGCCCAGCCCCCCAAGCAGAAGCAAGATGGGACCAAAGCCAAGACCCAGGCTAGCAGCACGTGCCCATTACCCTGTCTGGGTGGAAGTCCTGCGGTGCCTCGCGGATGTCAGCCATGAAGGGGCTGAGGCGGATATCCTCGCTGTTGCACAACACGTGCACAGCGTACTCGCCAGCCTCCTGGGGCCAGTAGCGCACATCACAGGAACCGTCGCCCTTGTCATCACATTCAATCTTGGCTTGTGATGGGCCCTCCACGGAGAAGCCTGACAACAGCCACCAACTTTATCAGTGCCCTGGAACCTGGCGGGGGGGGGGGGGGCACTGGCTACCCTCTGCCCCCAGGTGCCCATGCTGTAACCTCCAGCTTACCGAGAGTGCCTACGTCATCCCCAATGGCCTCCACCACAAAGTCCGCTGACTTGCCAACGACACCACCTTCCAGCCCAGGCCCCCAGGCCCGCACCTTCTGATTGCCACATTCGGTGCCCACCTTCACCTCGAAGGGACTGCAGAGAAAGGGCCACACAAGGGAGTGCTGAGGGACAGTGCCCTGGAGGGGTACCACCCTGAGTGGAGTGGGGGGGGGGTGTACGCCACATTGGTTCTAAGAACTCCATTGGGGCCTCACCTGCGCCCGATGTTCTGGCCGCCCCACGTGATTGTGACAGTGTATGTTCCGGGGACCATGGGGTAATACTCGAAGCCGTAAACACCATCCCCCAGGTCCTTCTGTTTCACACGCTCCTCACCCTCTGCCAGAGATAAAGGAGGGCTTCAGGCCTGCCCAGGAGCAGCCCTGGGGCTGCCATTGCCCACCCCAGCTGCAGCCCAACTTACTTGGACCCTTCACAATGACCTTCAGCTCCCCGCTGCCGGCTCCCTTTGTGTACACCTTGAAGTCAGCAGTCTCCTTCACCCGCACGCCCTTGGGCTGGAGGCCGCGGCCGACAGCACGGCAGGCACCCGGGTTACATGCTATGGGCAGAGGGCCCACTAAGTCACTGGGAGCTGGCACTGAGTGACCCCTCCCTTGCTTCCCAGAGGGCTCAGCCATCCGGATGGGGGTGGGGGCCCTCAGAATTGCCCCCAGGAGATAGTGAAGGACATGCAAAAAAGAAATGAAAGGGGCCTTGATCCCAGGACCTTTGACCCAGACCGGGATGTGGTGGGCCTCCTCCCTCCTGCTCCACACCAGCCCCCACCCCTGCCCAACCCTCCCCTGCCAAAGGAAGACAGATCCAAGTACCGTTGACCCTGTGAGCAGAGTAGAGAGCAGCAGGTTTCTAGACAGCTGGAGCAAGTTCTTCCGAAGGTGAAAGCGTGAAGAGAGAGAGAGAGATGGGGAGAGCAAGAGGAGCAGGAAGAAGGGCCCCAGTAGGGCAGGAAAGAGAGCTCACCCAGACAGTGCAAGCACAGAGACCCAGGGTGCCAGGGCGGGGAGGGCTGGAGTGGGACCCTCCAACTGACCCTCCCATGGAACACCCCAGCAAGGGGGGAATTAGGGTGACCAGGATTAGCCTACCTTGGCCAACAGTAACAGTGTAGGGGCTTCGAGGGATGGGCACGCCAGCAAAGGTGACGTGCACTGTGTGGACACCTTCCATGGTAGGCTGATAGCTGCAGCGATATGTGCTGTCGCCCCTGGCCTCCAGCTGAGGCTCCACAGTGCCCTTCTGTCCTGCAGGGTCCTGGATCATGACCTCTACCTCACCTGAGCCAGCTCCTGCCATGAAGTACCAGCTTAGTTCCTGGAGCCTCCAGGCTGCTCCCGGGCCCCAGTGACTCCACCCCCCAACCCAGACCTGCCTGCCTCAGCAGCCTCCTCACCTGCTGTAAAGATCTCAAAGTAGGTGGTCTTGTTGGCAATGTTGCCACTGGGCTCCAGGCCAGGGCCCTGGGCAGTCACTTTGCTGGCGTCACCTTGGGACTTGTCCACATACACCTCAAAGGGGCTCTTGGCAATATGTTGGCCAGCAAAGAGCACAGTGACCTGTTTCCAGGAGGGGCAGGCTGTGAGTGTTGGGTTGGGGCCCTGCAGCCAGTGTCCCTGCCACCAGCCTCCCCACAGGCTGAGGGCTCACCTTGTGAGTCCCCGTCACCTCGGGGACATACCAGACAGAGAAGGTACGGTTCTTGTCGTTATTGGCAGTCACTTTTGCCTGTGGTAAGAAGGAGCCCATGAGCCTTTGCTAAGAGCAGCTCCTTCACATGGAGGCACTGAAGTACCCTGCCCTGCAGGTAGCCCTACCTCCTCCTGGTGTCCAGCTGGGTCCTCCACATACACCAGCACCTCTCCCTGGCCGGCACTTCTGGTCTCCACAGTAAACTCTGCCCGTTTCTTCACCATATTGCCCGTGGGCTCGATGCCTGCCAAGGGAGAGTTAGAGAGGCATGCACCGGCTGTTAGAGCCATTGCCTTACCCCTCCATCCTGTAGCATCTCCTTCTGCAGGTTTAGCAACCCGCCCTGCCATACCTGTGAAACACTCAGAACTGGATAAGTTCAGCGTGAACTCTGGTGCATGGAGCCTGGCCTTGGGCCCCAGCTGTACTTTTGCTGTGAGACAGGCCTGGGCCTGTTTTCTGGAACGCTCACTTGGGTTTGCCTGAGCCCTTGCTCCATTTACAGTAAAGTGGCTGGGTCTTCCCTCCCTGAACAAGCTCCATCTTGTGCTGATGGCCAGTCGTAAGTGGCCAGTTTTGACCAGCTCTGACCCATTTCTATCTGAGTCTCAGGGGGCATTTGATAACCTAGCTGTCATGTGCTGAGACTCCCAGGGACCTCAAAGTTCAGAAGGGACACTGTCCCACAGGGAGGTCAGTGAACAGACCCATCTCCCTCACCTGGCCCGTAGGCTCGGGCTTTCTTTGGGTTCAGTTTGGGTCTCAGGGGAGCCCCTGGCTTCAGCTTGGCCTTGGGGAACTGGGACAGGTAGGTCATGACGGAGTGTTCGTCCACATTGGGGTCCACGATCTCCTCAGGGGTGATCACCTGTCACGGTCAAAAGACAAGAGCCATTTGGCCTCCAGGCCTTAGGTTCCTGGAATATGACAACTCTCCCCACTGGGACTGTAGCCCCTGGTCAGCCCTGAATGTCCAGGCAGAGTTGTACCTGAGGGATGCCCAGCCAGTCATCAGCCTGCTGCATGGCTTCCCGCGCATTGTTCACAGGTTTGCTGGCGTCCCAGGAGTCCCAGTCAGGACACAGGCCTGCGGTACAATGAAGGCTGAGTTTGGGGTCCACTGGACTCTCTTGCAGGCTGTATCCACTGTCTTACTCATAGCCCCAGCCCCTCGCCCCCTACTCCTACACTCCTCACCTGGGGCACAGCTGTCAACAAGGGCGCCTAGGGCTCTGCCACTCTGCCAGTCCCGACTAAAGTTGGTGATGGGTAGCTGTGGCAGCTTGTTCTGAATCCAGCCTAGGAGCCTCTGCTTGGGCGTTTGCTTCTTGGCTTCTTCATCCTCCTCCTCATCCCACATGGGCATGGAGATGGAGTAGTGCAGGATCAGGGTCCAGATGAGGCCCAAGATCAGCTTCAGGTTCCCATCCACGATGGCCTTGCTGTCTGTGAGGACAGAGTGGCAATGTTGGGCAGCAGCGGGCTGGCCAAAGTGTCCCTGCGCACATACATGCACAGATGGGATTGGGGGGGCGGGGTGCACACACAGGTTGTCAGGTGGCTCCTAGGCAGTGGGGAGTGTGGCAGTACAGGGAACCCCAGGGAGCGAGAGGTCCCCTGTGGGGCAAGGTGAGCCCTTTCTGCCCAGGACCCCTGAGGGGGTGTAGGTGGTTTCAGAGGTGGAGACTTCTGGGAGGAGATGAGACACCTATAGACATGAGGCAATACAGCGCAATGAGTGGGTATTGCCAGAAGCCCTGGGAGACAAGAGGAAGGACTGACAATAGCCGCAGGTTGCAGGCAGGGCCAGGGGAGGGCTCTGGAGTGAGCAGGATAAGTGCTTTGCAGCGACCCAAGCAGGGGCCCATCGCCCATCTCCAGGGGTTTCCAGGAGACAGGCAGTAGGAACAGGCCAACTCTAGTGGGCCTGGATGCCAGGGCCCCTGACCTGGTGCTGGCAGGGCAGGGGGAGCTGGGGTAGAGGAAGAGGAAGGCTGGTGGGTGGGGGAGTTGGGAAATACAACTGCTGCCCCAGGGTGGGTGGCATGAGGCAAGGGAAGTGGAGGTGTTGGGCAAGGACCCTTTGGGTGGAGGGTGCAAACCCCACCCCCATTTCCTTAGTGTTCCCCGCCCAAAGAACTAAGCTGGGAGTCGGGCAGCAGACCTAGCACAGGGGAGGAGCTGGGAGCCCAATGGAACCACCAGTTGGGCCGAACACATTCTAGGGGTCCCCCCTCTCACAGCCTGAGGAGGAGTGCAGAGCTACTGAGGCTGGGTTGGACACCCAGGGCCCAGCTTGAGAACTGGGATGACAGAGGCTATGGGTGGGGTCCTTGAGTCCCGCTGCTTCAGCAGAGCCCAACCAGCTGCTGCCTGCCCTCCTTGCCACCTAATGGGCCGCTGGGCTGTGGGCGGGTGGCCACCAAGCTAACCACAAGGGAAGTGGTTAGGGCGGGCACCCTGTACCCTGTCACCATGGGAACCCCTCTGGGCTGTGGGACCCACCCAAGGCCCTTCTGGGTCTTAGCCTCAAGGGGTGAGGGGCTGGGAGTGGGGCTCAGAGAAAGGTCAAGCTTCCTAAGAGCTCATCTTTGAAATCCCTGCTGTCTCTAACCTATCTCGAACCCCCAATCAAGAGAAAATACTTGTCTAGTGAGTCAACTTGGGGGTGGGGAAAAGGAAATGGACACCACCAAAAGGGCAATCAATGGCAGGTGGCCTCTAAACCCAGTAGGCAGCATCTTGAGGACCAGCTGAGCCACTCAAAGCAGAGTGGCCTCGCCCCAGACTGGGATTGGTCAGAGTCTGGCACCACTGGCTTGCACTGTCCCCAAATGGTGGGAAAGTGGAGAGGGGGTTTCAGGCTAGGGGGTGACTGGAAGGTTCAGAGAAGACCAAATGCACAAGATCAACCAAGGCTTCCCACCAGGTCCCCATCACCAGAGTCCTGGGTCCAGCACAAGGGCCCTGAGGAGGCCCGAGGCCTGCTGTGACCCAGGAGAGGACACATAAGGCCAGCCAAGCTCATCAGCCTTGGTGGGTCTGGCTGGGCCAGACCCCCGGTCCAAAGGAGGAAAGCCTAGGCCCTCCCCATCCCCCTCAAAAGAGAGGGAAGGGCCAGGCTTCACTGGGAGACTGCCTGGTTGGATGGCCCCGCCCCATCCCACCCCCTTTCCCCAGCCACGGGTGAGCCTGCCCCCTCCCTCCCCTAATCACTGCTGCTTTCCAACATTTTTTTGCCTTATATGGCAAAGCTCTGGGAACTAGGCCTGCTCTAGCCAGCTCAAAAGAGAAGGGAGGAGGAGACCCCCCCCAGACATCTGGGGTGTGGCCTGCCTCCCCACATCCGGTTGCCCCCCCACCCAAGGCTCAGAGATGACTCAGCTTGGCTAGACAGAGGCTGGGACTGGGGGGTGGGCCTGAGCCTCCAAAGGCATTCCAAAGAAAGAGGTGAGGCCCGTGAGACCTGCCCTCAGAGTGGTTGGAGGCACCTGAATCTTGGTCTCTCACTTTATCAGGTTCACCATGGACCATGCCCCGGCCAGGTGCCAACTGAAAGACCCCTTTCAATTCTTAAAAAAGCTCATGTCCCTTCTCTCTCTGTTGTACATTGCCCCCAAGTCACCAGTTCTGGTGCCTGTCCCTGAGTGGGTTCCATCTTAAGAGCCAAGGATGCTGCAGTAGGCCCAGTCAATGCCAGCATCACCAGCCCAGTGACACGGGCACACTGGGTTGGCGGTGAGCCCAGCACAAGCTGGAGTACCTTCCAACCAACTCCTGCATTCTAGATACAGAAAAGCCAAGTCCTACATGGAAACAAGAGTTTGGCCCAAGATCAACAGTAACTCAGTGTCTCAGTAGACTACAAACCAGCTCCCTTCACTGGCTGACACCCAGACTCATCTCAGGTACTGTTTTGCTAGCCATGCTCTTCTCTGGCATAAGTTCCCTGGGGCCATCTTCCAGGGCCAGAAAAAGCCGAGAGCCCTAAACAATGGAACCCACAAGCTCCAAATCCCTTGTTTAGGAACCACAGGGGCGCTAGAAAGCCAGAAGGCCCTCTCCAAACTGCTGTAGCGGGTGGAGAAACCGGGCCTCCCCCTGCACAGGGATGGGGCACTGGGCGCAGGGCCAGAGCCTGGCTAGTGCCCACCCCTCCAGGCCCTCTCCCACAGCAAGCGAAGGGGCGGGAGCACGGCCTGCGGAGGATGTGAGCTCAGCCTGGGCGCGGGCCAGCCGGGGCGCGGCGGGCGGGGGCGCGTAGCGGTCCGCACAGCAGCCCGGCCAGCCTGCCAGCGCGCCTTTGTTCTCGAGGCCCTCGAGGAGCCGGGCGGCCGGGGTCCCAGGGAAAGTACCACGACTCAGGGAGGGTGGCTGGGAGGGATCTACCCGGGGCAGATGGGAAGACACGCGGAGCCCCCGCCCTTGCCCTCCCGGCGCCACGGGGCGGCACGCGCCCTCACCGATGGACACGAGCTTGATGCTCTCGCGGTCCAGGAACTCGAGCGCCACCGACACGTTCTCGAGCTGCATCTGGCGGAAGGTGGGCCTCTGGTTGTGCTTGCGGTGCATCTTTTTCTGGCTGAGCACTTCGAGCAGCGCGATAAGCCGCAGCCCATCACTCAGGTCCGTCTGCAGGTTGGCGATGCGCTTGCTCACGCATTTGAGGTGCTCGTTGCACCAGCGCGTGAACGTGTTCTGCTGGATCTTCTTCCACGGCGCGTCCTCCGCCAGGTCCTTCTCGGTGGCCGGCATCTCGGCGTCTCGCGTATCGGTACCGCCACCCGGAGCCGCGCCCGCCGCGCTCTGGCCCGCTCGGGAGTGGGAGCTACTCATTTTGAGGCGCGAGGAGCCGAGGGGCGGTGCTGCAGCCTAGGCGAGGGGACGGCCCTTTAATTAAAGTCGCAGGCACTCCGGCGTGCAAGGGGCGATGCAGGCAGCGGAGGTTGGGCTGTGGAGAGAGCGAGCCCTTTAAATGCAGGCTGGGGGCGTGGTTGGAGGCGTGGCCACCGCGGGGCGTGGTCTCGGGTGGGGCTTGGGGCTGGCCCGCCCCGCCTCGCCCTTAGGAGTGCCCCCCAAAGCCCCCAGCCCGGGCCATTGTGAGCCGACCCCCGGGGCTCCGAGGAGGTTTCGTTGGACCCTAAATGGGGCAAATATGTACTCAAGCCCCACGGCCTCACGCCAGCGTTGCAGAAGACCCTGCAGTGAGGAAAGGCTGAGTAGCGTCTGGCCCTGGACCACTTGGTCTCTAGCGAGCACGCCATACAAGGGACTTTCCTTCCCCATGGCCCCTGCGGGGGTAGTGATGACTTGCCCTCTCTGAGTCACGTGGGCTCCGCCCCATCCCCCGCAGCCCAACCCTGATCCCACCCCCGGGGCTCCAGTATCTGGGGTTACCCAGTCGCACCCTGTCTGGTGCCCCGGCAGCAGCGGGAAGCGGCGGGATCCTAAGGGTGAGCCCTTGGAGAGCGTGGGTTCCTGGCCAGGCGCTGCTGCGAGCGCTTTGAGTGCTTGCGCCACACCAGGGAAGCGGCTCCAGTCAGAGCCCAGACCCTAGGCTTCCCCCCCAGACCCTCTGCCCCAGGCCAGGCATTCCACTCTGCAGGGCTCTGGCCTGTGCACCTGCCTACAGGTCCTCACTGCTTCCCTCCCTCCCTCCTCCACCCGGGACGAAATGGGGCACTGGGCCAGGAGGCTGCCAGCACTCCAGGAGCAAGCAGTCTTGGAAGGGGCTGGGCGTGCCAATGGGCATTGGCAGAGGGCACCATGTGGTGTGTGCACAAACAGCAAGTGTCTGCCTGGGGTTGCTGTCCACCTGGGGCATTAGGGGTTTCCTCTCCTGTCTGAATGGCCCCTGAGCCCAGTGTGACCCAGGAGGCAGCTAGGCAGGGGCCCAGGGGCCCTTCCAGATCCAGAGGGCTTGCTCAGGGCTTCCAATAAGGCTTGGTAGGCTCTGACCACCTGGGTGGGCTTCAGTGCTGTGGCAGTGCAGAGGGCCCCCTCTGAGAACAGGGGAGCCAGGGAACTGAGGGGGACAAGCCACAGGTTGCCAAGGCCTGCTGAGGAGCCTGGGCTGTGTAACTATTCACGCAAAATTAATTTTCTAGCAGATAACTCTGGAGACAGTGAAGAGGCTGCTGTGGGGAGATGGACACCAGCAAGAAGCCTGTTGGAGACACTCACTGCCACCCTCTTCAGTCAGTAGAAGCCAGCCTACCCATGGCTTCATCCCCAGAGTGGGCTTATTCCTCCCAGTCTCATGTACCTCCCTTCTCCAGTATGTTCCCTTCTTTAGATCTTTGTCCCTCCTGCTCAATTCTTAGAGCTGCAGACTAGTTGTAATTAAGTTATCTGCTAAAGACCTGTGGGACTGCAGGCTCTGGTTCGGCCAGCATGTCATGTCCAAATATGGTTGACTCTTGCATGACTAAGTGTCTGCATTACCCACGGTGGGGCTATGGTCCCAGCCAACATCTTCCCTGCCCTCCAGCACACTCACTTAGGGGCTACCTGTCACCCAACTGGTTTTCCCCACCAATGGTGGTGGTAGGGACTCCAAAGGCCATTTTCCAATCTGAGGCCCAACTCCTGTGTACTCTCCCCTCTCCTGAGCACTTTCAACTACACCTGCATAAAACTCCATACCACAGTGTCTTGGGAACTGGAATGGAGGTGGGAGGGAGAGCTGTGAAGGGGGAACCCAGACGGACCCCTCCCTACCAGGGCCCATTCAAGACAGGCTAAGTTGTCCTTCTGCTCCCCCTGCCCCAATGGAAAGCAAGTTCCCAAGGACAGCATTACATCAAGAATTGATTTCCTTTTCACTAAGTGCATCCAACTGGATTGTCTGTGTTCATTCCTTAATCTTCAGAGAGCAGGGAAACTGAGTCAGAATAACTGGCCAGTAGTCAACTCTAACAGAAAGGTGGACAGAAGCTAGGTGTCCTGGCTCCCAGCCCTAGGCTTTCCCTGTTTGGGGGAGATAGGGATGGGAGTGTAGAGGGTTCTTGTCCCTAGGGGACATAGTATCACCACCAGATGGCGCCCCATCACAAAGCCCCCAGATCAGGCAGTCTTTGGAAGACTAAATCCAGCTCTTTCATATTTTCCCTTATTTGGAGTAGATTCTTGGATGTTAGACACGCCCCGCCCCCATCCCCCACCCCCACCCTACCCCCACCCCCGGCCCTGAGACCCCAGGCCAGGCTTTCCCAAAGGGGTGCTTCAGCTGGTGAAGAAAGCCTCAGAATGGCACAGTGAGAGACCTTGGTTGTCAAGGCAAGGCCAGGTACTGCAGCTGAGGGCACAAGTTTCCTGAGCTCCCATCTTGACCATGCAGCCTGGAGCCTGTGTAGGTGGGCCTGCTAGCAGACTTCACCTATTTTTCCTGGACCTGGGAATCTGGGTATATTGCTGCTCACGTCCTGGCTGGTAGTGAACATCCAGCTCAGAGCCAACCTGGGACAGGCCCCAGGGCCCAGCCCAACAACCTGGCCTGAGGAGATCCTGCTTTTTGTACCTGGCTGAAGCCCTGCCCTTGCCCCTATGGAGTGCAGCAGCCCCGGACCAGCTTCCTTGTGACCAAGACAGCTGGTGCCCTGAGGACTAGTGCCAGCCAAGAGCCCACTGTTGCCCTTCCAGGGGCCATGCTGGCTTCAAAGTGTCCTTCAGGTGGCCACTCACCTTCAGCCTACACTATTTCCTGCTCTTGGGGCCGTCTTCCCCACTCATGCAGTAGCCAGCTCGTGGGCACCCACAGTAGCCCATATCCTACCAGATGCTCAGACACCCTCTCTCTCAGGGACCTCGTGGCCTTGGGCTCCCACACTCCTGGGTAAAGACACAGCTTCTCGGGTACACTAGGAAAGGCAGCCTCTGGGTACTGCACTCCCAGGAGCACGGGTCGCCTCCACAGCGCTCACGCACCCCAGCTGCACTTGGCTTAGTCTTGGGTGTATGCCGGCGCCTGTGTTCTCCGGGCTTTACCGCTCGCCTTCGCCACCCCCGCCCCTAGTCCGAGCAGCACGGTGACCGTCCCGCGCGGAGCCTCACCTGCTGTCCCTGAGGGCGGCCGGCAACCGCAGGGTGGCGCCCGGCTTGCTTTCCCGCCGGCGCCCGGCGCCTCGGGACTCCACTGGCGTCTGCTGCGCCCCGGGAGCCTCTAAGCGAATGGGCCTCCGCTGCTTGCCTTCTTGTTGGCCGCTCCCCCGCCCCGCGCCCGCCCTGCACCCGGCTCGTCCCGGCCTGGCGAAAAAGCCTTAATTGGTAAAATCGTCCAGGAGCGGGGGAGGGGGGCTGGCGGGGGCGCGCGGTGAGCTCAAGCGCCCGGACCGCCTGGCTATGTGCCCCCCCCTCGATGAGCTCACCGCCCGTCGAGGGAGCGGGGGTAATGGGAGGGGGGCTAGATTCGTCTAAAGAGCCCACGGGGTCTGCAGGGCCCACATCTCAACACAGCCGAAAGGCCACCTCCTCCAGGGAGTCACCCACAGTGATGGCCCCTGCCTTTGCCCCAAGCCTAGACTGGCCAGCAAGTTGGATTCTGCCCTCTGGGGTGGAGGGGAACAACAGGCCTTTGCAGGTGTCCACTGAATGCTTACCACCGGCAAGGCCCCAGTGGGGCAGGGACCCAAGCCTGGTGATGAGCAAGCAGCCCAGCTGGGTGCCAGGCCTGCCCACTGCAGCAGAACCTTACTGAATTCTTAGAAGTGCAATCAGGTGCAGTACGGAAGCCTGGGACTGTACAGTGAGGTGCAGGCAAAGAGCCAAGTGTTTGTGAGCTGGGTGGGCACAGCCACACCCTGGCTCTGCCAGGCTTCCTCTTCCTCTTCTATGTGCCCATTTCCTGGTAGCTTCAGATTCAGCTTAAATGTCACTTCTGAGGAAGGCCACATAAAGCAGTGTCGTTTTAACATTCTGCCCACAATAAGAACTACATTTTATATCCTGAGCCAGTATGTGTGTGCGCACACACAGACTGACACAAATAACTGAAATAAACATTTCATAAAACTACTCTCCCTTAGTACCTGCAAAGCACTTTGGTATTTTCTATTCTATTTTACTTCATTAAAAGAGAGGAAGGGCCCAGCTGGCATGGCTCAGTGGTCGAGCGTCAACCCATGAACCAAGAGGTCTCTGGTTCGATTCCTGGTCAGGGCACATGTCCAGGTTGCAGGCTCAATCCCCAGTAGGGGGTGTGCAGGAGGCGGCCTATCAATGACTCTCTCATCGATGTTTCTCTCTGTCCCTCTCTCTAAAATCGATAAAAACATACATTTTTAAAGAAAACCTATTTTTTTTAAAAAAGAGGAAGGGAGTAAGGGATAACAGAGGAAGAAGCTTGGTCACACCTGCTAAATGAATTGGTGATCTACAGTTTAACATGAATGGGAAGGCTCTGATTACCCTCCAAGCTTCCCTTGCATCCACTGCTGCCAATGACCTTTCTACCCAGGCCCATGGTGGGATCTCCTGGCAGTGCCAGGGTTTCCATCTCTCACTGCTTGCACTACCACTGGGGAGGGCAGTAGATTATCATCACTTGATAGATGAGTGGCTTGAGTTCAGGCCCATTAGCTGGAGCTCATGGCCACCGCTATCCTTCAAAGAGGGAAACTTATCTATCACAGGCATTGCCAGGGATACAATAGGTGAGGGGGCATGAAGGAGGCAGTGGCCATGTGGCTGGATCTTGAGATCCCCACCTCCATTTGAATCCTCTTTTTACACTTCTGCTTCCCTCCCCCTCCACATACACCCCCTCCACACATGCGGTTCTTGGTCTCTACTTTTCCAGGTCTGGGGGAAACGAAGGTTTGTACAGCACCAGCTGTTTCCTGGTTTTAAAAAATGTCATAAAAGACCTTTCCTCCTTGTGTTGAAGGTTTTGGAAAACCACTAGAATCAGTTCCATTCCTGCTGCCAAGGTAGGCTGACTCTCCAACTGGCCATTCCAATGGCTCCCAGATGAACCGATGGTTCTAGGGTTGGAACACAAGGCATTCTTTGAGAGGCTTTTGGTCAGCTAACCAGTCACTGTTTTATATTGCTTGTGACAATCTTCTACACATACATTTTCACAATAATCACCATCTTATGACTTTTGTTACTATCTGAGCTGTTTCAAAGCATTCAGATACTGGGTAAAACCCAAACGATCTCTAACATCCTTGAAAAGTTTAAGTTTTGTCCAGTACTAGAATATTAAGAAGATTCTGATCTTACAGAAAGCATTAATAGCTCAGGGAACAATCATGTCCTTGGACATGGATGCTGAGAAATTTGTGTTGATATTATTTTTCCTTACAACTTTCAATATGGCTGGGATTGCAAGTTATACAATATACTGCTTAGAAGCCATTCCCCATCCTTAAAGGAGAAACTATAGCCCTTTCACCCTGGTTATAGTTCCATAAAAAGTCCTCTTATTTAACTTTGCTCACTCTTCCCAGGAAGACTAACATGGAGGCCCCAGATTTCCTCCAACAGCCCCTCTGAGGACTCGGAACCCCTGCTGGGTCACACTGTCCAGGTCACTGCCACGAGGAATAGGTATTGGCTGGGAAAACAGTCCATTGAATGAATTGCTGCACATGAGGCCCTTGGGCAAGTCTCCTCCCTCTCTGGTCTCCTAATTTCTCCTCTATGTGATGGGGGTGATGCAGAGGGCCTCTGAGCTCTGATGGTAAAGAGCTCTCCCTGGTTTCTGGTGGTCTGGGATGGATCTGTACTGCAGTGGGGCTGTACTTGGACTCCAGGAGCCCACAAGATGGGCACAGGGGACCATCACAGATTAGCCTCCTGGTGGCACCTGTGGTGGGACCTCATGGTGAGAAAACAGAGGGGGACATAAAAGGCAGAGTGCCGAGGCAGGTGCCGGGGGAGGGGGTGTTCCTTGGGGAAAAAGCAGACCTAGAATTCCTTGACCTCATAAGGAAACAGCTTGGATACATACAGGGAGGGGTGGCATGGGGGAGGACTGAGCCTCTGGGACATGGGCCAAGATTGCAGAAGAAGGCTTGGAGAGAGGTGCTGGGGAATCTGATCTTGCCAAAACTCAAAATTCCAAGAGGCAGCCTTTGAGTGGCCCAGAGCCCAAACACCATATCTCTCCCTGCTCTGAAGCCATGCACGTGTCTGGGGACCCACACACCTCCTCCACATTTTTCAGGAGACAGAGCAGGCTCTTCCTTTACTCTAATACCAAGTCAACAGCAACTCTTCTGAGGGTCTTTGTGTGTGGTCAATCCATGGCCCCATCTCTTTACCACTCCCTGTATGGCCAACTCTTCTCCCATCCATTGAGAACTGATTGATCTGTGACCCTCACCAGCTGGGCCAGCCAGCCTGAGTCTGAACTAGAGTCCTCCTCTCTTCTGTTCCCCATCACCAGCTATCATCTATGAGACCAGGGACAGCACCTCATCTCCCCATGTTCTCAGTTCTAGGCCTGTCCAGGGAGAGGCACCTCAATTGGTCCCACACTTCACTGGCTGTCTTTGTTTAGAATCTCCATGGAACAGCTCTTTACTGACAAAGGCCCTTACCAACTCCTAGTGACATTCTAGGCTCCTCTAGGCCTTGGTGCTTTCTGTGGTTTGCCCCTCTCAGCCCTGGGCCCCCTGTCCTGGGCGGAGGGGGGGCGGGGCTGCACTGTCATGCCACTGAAGCCCACCCAGACCCAGGTGCTCAGAGCCTGCCAAGCCTATTGGAAGCCCTGAGCAGGCCACTCTGGGTCTGGAAGGGCCCCCTTGGCTCCTTATCTGGCCACCTCCTGGGTCACGCAGGGCTCAGGGGCCATTCAGGAGGGAAAACCCCTAGTGCCCCAGGTGGATGGCAACCCCAGGCAGACACTCGCTGTCTGTGCACACAGCACACGGTGCCCTCTGCCAGTGCCCATTGGTACGCCCGGCCCCTTCCAAGGCAGCTTGCTCCTGGAGTGCTGGCAGCCTCCTGGCCCAGTGCCCTATTTCCTCCCGGGTGGAGCAGGGAGGGAGGGAAGCGGTGGGGATCGCCGGGCGCAGGTGCACAGGCCAGAGCTGTGCAGCGAGGGAAGTCGGAGGGGAACAGGGGGTCTGGGGGCAGCCTAGGGCGCAGGCTCTGCCTGGGGCCGCTTCCTTGGTGTGGCGCACGCGCTCAAACGCTCATAGCAGCGCCTGGCCCGGGACCCGCGCTCTCCAAGGGCTCACTCTTAGGATCAGGCCCCTTCCTACTTCTGCCCGGGCGGCCTGCCGGGGTGCGGCCGGGGAACCCCAGACTCTGGAGCCTGCGGGTAGCGGGGGCTGGGGGGGGGGGGAATAGGGCGTGCCCACGTGACTCAGAGAGGGCAAGCCTAGACACGCGCGCTGGCCCCGCCCCGCTCCCAGGCCCTAGCCGGTTTCTGCCGGTTCCACTCGCAGGGACCCCACTCTTCCTCACTTCTCGTCCGCACACACCAGTGGGTGTCGCCTGGCTCGCCAACCCCGTCCCTTTCCCTGGGCGCTCAGCCAGGCCTACTCCCAGGGTCCAACAGGTCTGCGTTTCTTTGGCTCTCCGTCGCCCTCCGCCCCTCTTTCGCCTCTAGCCAATCCCACCCACTTCTGAGGTCTGGGCTCACCAGCCCCGCCCCGCCCCGCCCCGCCCCGCCCCGCCCCGCCCCGCCCCGCCCACTCCCGAGGCCGAACGGGTCGGCGCGAGCTGCTTCCCGGCGGACAGGCTTCGCCCTGCGTGGCGCGCGCAGCCCGCGACTGTGACGCGAGCGTGACGCAGGCGTGACGCGAGTGCTGCCCCTCCCGAGGCACTCGCGCTGCCGCCGCCGCGCTCCAAGGCAACCGTAGCTAGGCCTGTGTACCCAGGCCTGGGCTGCTAGTAGGCCTCTGCCGCCCGCCATGGACGACTACGCGGTCCTGTCGGACGCTGAGCTGGCTGCAGTGCTGCGCCAGTACAACATCCCGCATGGGCCTGTCGTGGGTACGCGGCGGCGGGAGGCGGGCGGCGGGCGGCGGGCTGGTCCCCCCGGGCGGGTCCCCCCCTTCCCGGGCCCCAGCCTGCTCTCCGAGCCCCCTCCTGGGACTTCCTCCCCAGGCTCCGGGCCCACGTCCCTGACCACCCCGCTCCCCGTGTCTGGCCAGGCTCCACTCGTAAGCTCTACGAAAAGAAAATCTTCGAGTACGAGACCCAGAGACGAAGGCTTTCACCCCCGAACTCATCTGCGTCCTCATTCTCCTATCGGCTCTCGGGTGAGGCACCCCTACCCCAGAGCCCCACCTGGCCACCTGTGGGGACCCGGTTTGGGCTAAAGGGAGGATTGCGTTGTGCGGGTGTGGCAGGGACGCTGGCCAGGAGGGGCATGGGGAAAGGAGCTTGGGGGCAAATGGTCGTGCTCCCCTCCCCCATTCAGACTCAGATTCAGCGTCTGTGGACTCGGATATGTATGATCTGCCCAAAAAAGAAGACGCCTTACTTTACCAGAGCAAGGGTAAGGCAGTGGTGGGGTGGGCCCTGACATATTTTCATTCCACTCCCTCAGGGAACCCAGTGTCAGGGAGAACCTGAGACCTCAATCCCCACTGTTCCTCACCAGTCCTGGGGGCAAGAAACTGTGTCACAGGCCCCAAATGGGATTCAAACTAGGGCCATCGCCTAAGCCGGGGATACCACTGCCCCCTTTACTACCGCTGTCTCCCACCCCCTTCCCAAGGCTATAATGATGACTACTATGAGGAGAGTTACTTGAGCACCAGGACTTATGGGGAGCCTGATTTTGTGGGCACATCCAAGGGCTTCCGCCAGCCCTCAGCTTCACTCTCAGATGCTGACACCTTTCACCACCAGGTGAGCTAGCTGTTGGGCACCCTGTACTTGGGTACAACCTCAGGGGGTCATAGCTGGGTTTGGATAAATCAAGGGGGCCCCTGGTTACAAATGGTAGCTTTCAAGCCTCCAGGGAGAAATGGGGTCAGCAGACACCTGCCTGGTCAGGGCTTTCCTTTGGGGGGCTGTCAGAACTGTTTGACTAGAGCACATGGGACATGCTCTGCACCCTGGTCTGGGTTCTAGGTTTGAGCTCTTTCTAGAATCCTGGGGCATAAAGTAGGGTGCAGGCAGCCAGGAGTTACTGAGCAAGTGGCAAAGCCCCACAGACGTAAGGCCAGGAATTCAGGAGGGTTCTGGAGGGGGGGCAGGGCCCTGGTCTTTAAGCAAAGGTCAGAATAGGCCAGCCAGGGAAGTTTGGACTGAGATATGACAGGACCACGCTCACCCTGAATGTCAGTCTCTTCACCCTGATTCTCTTCTTTAGGTGCGTGATGACAATTTTTTCTCTTCAGAAGAGGATAGGTGAGTAGTGGGGAGGGCCAGGGACCAGGACTGATTCTGGGCCCAGGCCCTCCTGGCCCATCTGCTCCCCTCTTTACCTCAGGGAACGCCCCATGTATGGCCGGGACAGTGCCTACCAGAGCATCGCACACTACCGCCCTGTTTCCAACATCACCAGAAGCTCCCTGGGCCTGTCCTATTATCCCACATCCTCCTCCACCTCTTCCATGTCCTCATCTTCCTCTTCCCCCCCCTCGTGGCTCACCCGCCGAGCCATCAGGCCAGAAAAGCAGGCCCCTGGGGCGGGCCTGGGCCAGGACCGCCAGGTCCCACTCTGGGGCCAGCTGATTCTTTTCCTGGTCTTTGCTGCCTTCCTGCTCTTGGTTTACTACTCCATGCAGGCTGAGGATGGCAACCCCTTCTAAGGAAACACCTGAGGGCCTGGCTGGCTTTGTGGTCAGCTGCTCTTGGAAGTGCTGGCCAACTGCCTTAGCAGTGTTTGTTGGGGGAGGGGGGTGGGGGCTTTTTTGTGTGTTCTAGCTTGGGGGTGCCTTGTCCTGCCTTGTCCTGCCATGGAGGCAGCAGACCCAGGCCCTCTGCAGCATGGTGGGCCTGGGTGGGCCTTCCTCCTGACCCTCTTTGCCTCTGACCCTTAGGGCCCAGGAGGGTAAGACCCTTCTGAAGAGGAGAACATAGTTGTCATTGCATGCCTCCTGTTCTTGTCACCTTGTTGGGGGGATTAACCAAAGGCCACCTTGACTTTTGTTTTCGTGGACACACAATAAAAAGACAGTTTATTTTTAATCGTGTGGGCTCTTCTTACTAGGGGAGGGGTTGGGCTCCTTTGCCTGGGGCCTCCACCCTGGGTCTCCAAGATCACCACCTTGCTTTGTTGGTTCTCCCTTTTTGCTTTGGGATCAGGGTAGGGATCACATTCTACCCATAGACACATTTGTGCTTTGCTTTTGGGGTCTATACCCAGACCTCTTGTAACTACTTAAGAAAATAACCCTGGCACCATAGGGTGTGGAAATCCTGGTTGGAAATGCAGCTGAGGCTGCACACACAATGCTGGTTGTAGATCTTTTAACCAGGAAGAGCTGACACCAACCTCAGTGTCTAAAGGCAGCATGTGCTTGGTGGGCCTTCTGGAAAGCTGCATGTTTAATCACATGGGGAAGGCTCCCAGTACTCTGAAATGCCCCATCATCTCTGGGTAATCTGATTCTTCAATTGACTATATTGTTTTGTTTTGGGGTTTATTTTTGGCAGAATTTTATAGTTTTATTAACACAAATACAACGTGTACACAATCTGTCTATTCATTTTCTTCGCTGCACAGCCTGGCATTGGGATTGGTGACTCTGATGGCCGGCTGGGCTACTCTTTGCACAGTGGCTTTGCAGTTCTTTGAGGAGACGTTGTGAGCAATCTCAGCACAATAAGATTTGTTGCACATCGGCAGCACTTCAAGCTCGACGTTGTGGACCAGAAACTTCCGAAAGCCACTGGGCAGCATGTGCTTTGTTTTCTTGTTGCTCCCATAACCAATGTTGGGCATCAAGATCTGGCCCTTGAATCTTCTGCACACCCTATTGTCAGTGCCTCTGGGTTTCCACCAGTTCCACTTAATTTTGACATATCAGTCTGACTGGTGCCGGATGAACTTCTTGGTCCTCTTTTTGACAAGCTTGGGTTTCACGAGGGGCCTGAGGGCAGCCATGGTGCCAAATGGAAGATGGCTGCCACTTCCATAGGCAGCGCTGAGGAAGAGAGCCTGACTATATTGTTTACCTCCATGTTTTCTGTTGTGGGTATTTCATAATCTCCAAATTTTACACATTTTTAAAAGTAGCTGCTAAGGAAACCCAGGGTAGAATGCCATGTGAGGCTGTGTACCCTGTTGGTATGCCAGCAAAGGTTGGGAAAGCACGTAGGGGCTGGCATGTGCTCCATGCCTGCAGGTGGGAACCAGAAGTGAGGCTAGGGCTTCCAGGAGAGGTGGGGCCCTGACATCACTCTGTCTCACCTCTGGCCCACTCCTTGCTACAGGTGGTAGAACTCAGCAGGCCCCAGCCTCTCACCTGGCACAGTGCCCATGCAGCACCAGCAGGAGCACCCATGGGCTCCTTACCCTTTGGGGTTCTCAGCTGTCTATGGCCACACAGCAAGCTCAGGGCTGGGACTGGGACCCACCTACCCCCAGCTCCTGGCCATTTCTTTTTGCTGTATCCTAGTCTCTTCCCACATTGTTTTTTTGTGTTTTCCTAAAAGTAACACATGGTTTTTGTGCATTTAAAATATACAAAAGGATGAAAGAAACGAATTGCTTCTGTTTTCCTCACCACTCCAATAGCTGCAGCCTCCCTTAGTTTGCTGCAAGCCACCTGGCTCATCCCCAAGTGCACGGACACCTGTGGCATGGACCCCCCAGACATCCAGACTCTGCCCCTCACCATCCCAGTACAAGGGCTGAGACCTGGATGCTCCATGGGGGACTGTAGGCAGGGGCAGGAAATGCTGCCTCATCACTGACAATAAGGCCTGATGTCAGATCAATGAGCCTGTATGAGAGGGAGGGGCAGAACAAGTAGTCAGGTCACTAGTATACCAGCACACCAGAGGGGCAGTGATATAGCTTGTTTCAGCAACCGATCCCAAATCAAGGATGTTAGGAGGCCCCCCACCCCAAGCACTACATAGGACTGTTGCACTGGAGAGGTAGGTGGAGCCTGGCAAACCCCATATGAGGCCTGGGGACGTGGCAAGGTTAACATGCCAAAGCTCTGGAGTAGATGGGTGGAGAAAACGGACAGCATGAAAGGAAAAGGGAGCTGAGCTTGAGGCACCCAAGTGAAGGGAAGAGAGATGGCATGGCTTCTGGGTAGAATGGCTCTCTCTAGGTTTCTGTTCTTCCATCTGTTTCAGGAGAGAGGGGGAGGCTAGGTAGGTGTGCTTGGCAACCACTGTGGTGTCTGGCATGAGAAAAGAGGCAATACCCTCGTGACATAGTCTCTCCCTTTTCATTCATTTATTTCCCAAGGGCAACCATATCCATTCATCACCAGATGGAGGAGGATTGCTGAGGGCTCCCAGACAAGGGGCTTCTAGCCTCCTGCCCCAGGACTCTGAGAATACCCCATCCCAAGGAGTCCTGATAGCTCCTGAGGAGTCTGGATCCCCATTCTAGGATTCCCTCTCAGGCTTGGTCTCACTCCCCAGGGCTTCATGGGACCCTGACTGCTCTTCCACCCCTCCCGTGGTCCGAAGGGCTCTACACAACCAACCCCCAGAGCTCTGGAGCCCCATAAGGGTACCTGAGTGCTCCCTAGTGCTCTGGGCACCCCAACCCAAAGGCTTGTGAGGGCTCCCTGGGCCCCCAAGAGAATCCTAGCCTTAAAGGATTTCACCTAGTGTTTTCCAGGGCTCTCTGCAGGACTCAGGTGCCTTGCCCACTCCTGTCTTCCCTCACAAGTGCTGAGGACACAGCAGAGGGCCGAAGTTGTCTGTGGCTTAGCACACCATGTCTCCACTTCCACTGGGGGTACCACCTGAGCTAGGCCCTGCTGGGGCCTTAAAAAGAACAGTGTGGGCAGTGTAGGTGGCTGTGGGAGGAGCTGAGCTGAACCCTGGGGGTAGGAGGAACAGAGAAGAGTACCCTGTTGGTGAGGCAAAGGGTAGATCCCAGAAGAACCACTCCAGACCTCCCCCATGAACTTGGCCCCACTGACAGGTCCAGTGGAGGTGGCAGACAGCACTGGGCAGGCCCAGAAGTGTCTTTGCATTGACTCCCTTGTTGCACAACAGCCAGCTGTTGAGCTGGAGAAAGTATCTACTGAGCCAGTTGGGTGCCAGCACCAAGCAGGCAGCCTCTAAGAGGACAGCCCAAGGGATGGACATCCTGTGGTTCCCTGAGGATGGACCACCGAGGACTCTGAAAGCCTTAAAGGACTGGAAAGTGACAATGGATTTTCCCTATTACTGCAACAGGGACTAGACTGCTACCCTAGGATCTGGGTGGCCAATTTCAGGAGTAACCTCTGTCCCAGGGGACACTGGACAGGACAGAAAAAAGTCAGGCCCTACCCCCTGGCCCCAAACTTCTCTCTCCCACTGTCATTGAAGGCTGGGAGTAGAGGGAGGCAAGTGTATTCTGGAGGCTTCTAGAAGCTACCCAACTAGAGAGGGAACAGGAGGCAGAGCCAGCCCCAGAGAGGTCCAGCACCAGTAAGGGAATAAAAATCCCCCCGAGGCACCCCTTCTCCCCTAGGCCCTCTGCACACACAGGACACACCTCCCTTCCCTGAGACACCCAGAGCCTCCTGCCTCCTTCCTAGGCTGGCCTCTCCAAGAGGAGACAGTCCTGCCTCCCATACTCTCCCAAATGCCTGCCTGGCGGGACCCCCATGGAGAGGGCTCCAGAGCTGAGCCAAGCTAACCAGGAGTCCCATCCCCTGCCCAGAGGCCATGTCATGCCCAGACAGCTGGGACACGTGGGGTGTGGGGCAGCAACGATGGAAAATGCCAACCTGGGGGAACAGGCCCCTGGGGACCATCCTGGACAGAGTCTACAGATCAGACCAGGCCTGAGCCTGTCACGGGGCAGGAGGGAGTGAGACTGGGGCACGGTACCGTGAGGAGGACCAGCAGCTGGCACCAGGAAAAAGAGCACCCACAAGGACCCCATGCTGCTGGGGCAAATGGCATGGGACCCAGCTGATCGACTGAGCAAATCCCAGAGGACACCCTGGCTGCTAGGAGGACACACGGAGGTGCAAGGCCCAGGCCTTCAGCCAGGGTCACACACTGGGTGTTGAGGCCTGGCCACCTGCCCAGAGCCAGCAGAGTGGTCACCTCAGCCCACCAGGCCCCACGCCCAAGCCCTGCTCACCAACAGGTGCCAGGAGCAGAAGAGAGATCCTGGCCACATGCCTTCCCCAGGCTCACCCATCTCACCTACTAAGTCGGGGAAGGAGATGGTTGGTCACCCTATTGGGAGCACCTGACCCGTGCCCCCGCAGGTCCTGTCTTCCCTGAGTCCAGGCAGGGCAGGGAAGGGGGAGGCCAAGCTGACCCCCACCCCACAGTCAGCCTCCACCCCTGCCCCAGCCACACTTCTGTACTTGACCCTCCCTGCTGCCAAGCCCCGAAGGAGGCTGGGAGGGACCCAGGTGGAGAAAGAGGAGCACCGGACCCTCAGGGTAGAGCTGCCACCACTGCTTCCTTAGACAGTGAGGGAGTCCCAGCATGTCAACAAGGGAAAAATTGGTCTGGGGACCCTTGGGGTTCCCGCAGGGCCCACCAGCATGGGCGGCGTCACCCCACTGCAGGGTATGGGGCCACGGTGCTCCAGGGCAGCGCCCTGGGAACCCAGATGGACCCAGTGGGCCGAGGAGGGACAGCCACCAAGTCAGGGTCAGCGAGCATGCGGGGTACTGGGTGCCGGCCTTGGGACGCTCGTGTGCACTCGGTGATCTACGGCTCAGGACGGTCTCATCCTACTCCAGGACCCTGGGCCCATCCCAGCTGCAGACAGGTCGCCAAGAGGGCAGGGACAGTCATGTACACCACACTCCTCCTCAGGCCCAAGGTCTCTCCAGGGAGGGCGTTCTCTGGCAGGAGGACACTGTGCTGCCTGGAGGTCAGGCTGGTTTCGGCCACCTCCGTGACCCACCACGGGTGTCAGGGCAGGTCCCCATGAGCCCAGCGAGGCCACAGCCAGGGGAGCAGGGCTGAGGAAATCACTGAGCAGCAGGCGGGGTAGAGGCTGCCCTTGGGTCCGCACAACTGCTGAAGACAGGCTGGGCACAGACATCCCATGTTCATTGGGAAAGGACCCAGGTCCTCAGGCAGAGAGGGTGGTGGCCACAGATGGTCACTGAAGGTAGATGGGGACAGGGTCTGGCTGATGCTCTGACTGTGCCCATCCTCAGAGCAGGCCACTAGGAGGAGCTCCCCAGGAAAGGGTGCCGTGCAGCTGGGTGAGGGAGGACCCAGTGCCTGTCCAGCCCTCCACAGCCTTCGTGGACAGGCAGCCCCTGAGGGAAGGCTGTAGGGCAAGCGGGCCCTCCTCACTGTTCCTCCTGCCCAGGGCGGAGGGATGGGAAGGTGGCTCAGCTCGGGCACAGGCCGGGGAACAGTGAGCTCAGCAGTCAGATGGCCCAAGAGCGAGGGGCTGCACCAGGCCTGAGCATCTCCGGGGGAGCCCTGGGACCCTGGGTTGCTGCTACACCCTGGCTGATTGTCCCCAGGAGTCATGACCAGGACCCCCAAGGCAAGGCCAGCAAGTGTCACCTTGGTCACTGCTTCCGCTCTGGGGAAACAGAGAGCGCGGCTCCCCTGAAACTCGCTGTCCTTGGGTTCAAGAATCACACAGCAGGCTTGGGTGGTGCCAGGAGCTGTCTCCAAAGGCTTCAGTGTTGCCTAGCAGCGAGAGCGAACAACAAAAGCACTCACCGCCCACAGAACCTGTGTGACAAATTCAGAGCCACCAAGCGCATCATGGGGAAGTCACCTCTGAGCCCCAGCCAGGAATGATGGGGCGGGCATGTCTCTCGGGAAACTAGATGCAAAGGGCCTCCTTCAGCCACAGTGGGAGCTTATTCCTGAACAACTGGACACTCGGCTGCCCCCCCTCCAGAATGGCACCTGCCACCACCACACCCAGCCACCAGAACCCAGCCCAGGGCTACCCGATACCTTCATTGAAGAAAAGGGGCTTGTCGGCCTGCACCTCCACAATGTGGTCTGTGCCTCTCCACTCCCTGCCCCCACCCACTTCAAGGCTACATGGTGGAAGGCTGGAGGAGAAGGCAGAGGGGAGAGGAAGGACCTTGCCTGTGTGCAGAGAGGTCACCCCGGCCTTAAGCAGGGGAGCTGCCACTGCCTCTGCCCCTATCCCTGCCCCTGCCCCTGCCCCTGCCCCTGCCCCTGCCCCTGGGGATGGAGAAGGAGTGGAGGCAAGACTGAGCCCCTGGGTGGGGACATTGGAGGTCAGGGACATCCTGCAGCCCAGCCTGGGTGGGAATGGACAGGGTGCTGGCAAGGGCTGCTGTGATGAGACAGAGCTTCCTGCACTGTGCCCGGAGCTGCTCAACTGGCTGGGACTGCCACCAGGGCTGCAAACTCCCCTGCAAAGGGCAGGGAGCACACACAGTGGGCACACCGGGGCTCTGAGGCACATTCTCCTCTCTTTCTCTGGCTTTTTGTGTGTTTTGTTTACAATCCTTCAAAGACATAGAGCCACTCTGCCCTGACAAACACACAGGCCTTGTCTGTCTTGGTCCTGGGGCTAGAACTCGGCAACCCCCTTAGACAAAGGACACGTGTGTTCTTGAAGGGCCTGTTCTGTGCGGGACCAGGAATCCTTGCTACTGGACACCCAGGTTCAGGAGCAAGAACTTTCCCCGGAGCCTTCTCCTTTGCTGTGAAAGGAACACCCTTCAGCCTAGTGGGCGCCGTTGTCCCCTCCAGCACTGTTCCAGGGTTGGCCTGTGTGACCCATAAAAATACGGCAGAGGAGAGGGAATGTCACTGAGAGATAAAGTGATAAAAGACTATTTTCCAGCTCGGGGCTGCTCACCCCTCTCCCTTGGCTCTGGGGAAGCCCTGCCCTGAGCAGCCCTATGGACAGGCCCTGTGGGCAGGCACAGACCCTCGCCACAGTCACCATGTGAGTAATCTTGGAGGCAGAGCCCCACCCCCACCAGGTAGACCAGCTGATGCCTTGACTACAGCCTGTGACAGACCCTCAACCCCAACTCCCCAGCCAATCCCTTTAGCGTCCTGTCCCTCAGACACTTGGGAGATCACAAGTAAGCGTTAGTCACATCAGGGCACCACACTATGTTTGGGGCAATTTGTTATGCAGCAGCAGGGAACTAATACACAATTTTAAATAGAGAAGGGGGCTCAAAGTAAGTCTGAAGCAAACAAACTGACAAGAGACCCCAGGAGCCATTATGAAAAGCCTGGAAAGTCTGATGACATGGAAACTAAAGTCGTCTGCCTGACCAAACACAAACCCCAAACCACAAAGTCAAGAGACAAGTGACAAAGTGGGGGGAAAATAGTGACAAGATGTGACTCAGGGCTCCTATCATTAACGTCTAGAGAGCTTGAACCAGTGCATGGAGCACAGCCGACAGCCCAAAAAGAAAAGGGGGCCAAGGAGGGGAAACGTGGAAAACAAAAGGCAAAGGTCACTCCACCGTCAGTTCCCGCAGCCAGAGTATGCTTGGGTGCTGGGCCCCCAGGAATGAAGAGGGGCGGTGACTGGCAATGCACTTCATCTGCCACTCCAACTGGGAGACCCTCTTGGTGAGGAATATCGGGCAGGAAAGGTGCAGGCTTCCCACCAACTAGAGGGCTGGCCACACACACAGACCTGAGAACTGTCAAGGTAGTTCCCAGGCAGAAAACCACTTTCTGGTCTGTATGTGCCCCCAAATCCATGTTCTTGCTGTCGGGGCCCAGGTTCCTTTCCCATCCCCGAGCTTGGGGTTTGGGTCTTTCCTCTGCCTCATCAGAGTTCTTTCCATCCCAACTCCCAGGCGCAAATCTGATCTCTGTCTCTTTCTCCTACACGTCCAGACGTTATCAGATACAATCTGGGAATTGTTGAGCACCTGCACAAGCCCGACACCTTTCCCAGCCTGGGCTGTGGACGGCGCCATCCAGTGCACCCGAGTAGTGCACCCCTGATCTCTTGAGGGCTAGCACCCTCCTAGCATTTCCAGACTTGCCGGCACCCTGCAAAGGAGCCAGCCCCAAGTAGGGCAGGGGGCACACACCTAGGAGCTTCAGGCCCTCAAAGAAGTGCTTCTCACAGTGGGGTCCCTGCACCAGCAGCATCAGCATCACGGGGAGATTGGTGAGAGTCACCAATTCTTAGGCCCCACCTCAGATATGCAAGATCAGAGACTCTGGGGCGGTCCCAGTGACCTGGGTTTGAACAAGCCCTCCAGCGTGAGAACTACGAGGATGGGTGTTTCCTGATCACACCTCCTTCTAGAGAAGCCACCAGCTCGGGGCTGCTCGGGGTGAGTCTCTGCAGGGCTCACCTTGACCTTTCCAGGTGAGAGGCAGGCAGGCACAGCTGATGGTCACAACCGCAGGTTGTCCTGGGGAACATGCACGCTTGAGCAGGATTCTCTCCCTGGAGAACCACCCCTGCCAAGTGCCACGGGCAAGACTGTTACTTCCTATCGTCCTCACCTCCCGAACCCTGGACAGTCAGTCCCCTCTGGCGGACAGCACATTCCCGGGTGACTGGCCTCAATTCTGTCCACCTCTCCCTGGACACTAGGCTCCTGGTGCGTATGTTTTTGTTTGTAGTCCATGCTTTACAGAAAACTGTCCAGGTACACTCAGGAGGCCCCGGAACACAGTGGGACCGGAAAGGAGTGTGTGTGATTGCATGTGGGGGGCTACGTTCGGGGCCCTGGGAAGATGGCAGCTCCCACGGGCTCGAAGCAAGGCCACTCTCACAGGCCAGGCTGGGTGTCGCCGGAACCGGAATGACCCTGCCTTTTGCCGTCTCACTGGGGTCGCCGCCCTCCTTTCCCCTCACCAGGCCCCTGGGGACCCCAACACACTGTCCCTGGCCATCTGGAGGGTCAGGTACCGTCAGGACAGTGGGGGAAGTCCTGCCGGGAGCCGGGGTAGGGCCGCACGATGGAGACCCCAGAATCTCCCGGGCACCAGTCTCGGTGGTGGCTTCTCCCTGGGGGGAGGTCGTAGGTCCCGAGTCTAGGGAACGGGAACTATGGCCGGGTGAGGGACCGCGCAGGGGGCGGATGGCCGAGACCCAGCGGCAGGGCATTGTCACAAAGCGTCCGCCCCCGCACTGAACGCCCCCCCCCGCCCCCACGACGCGGACCTCCTCCCGCCAACCGGAAGCACCGCCTTTCTTCCCACAGGTTCAGGCGAACCCCACCAATAAGTCAGCTTGGCTAGTGACGAGACCCGCCCACAGACCGCCAGAGGAAGCGCAGCGCCTGGGTCCTGATGGACAGTTCTTCTGCCCAATCAGAGCTAGCCGGCCGCCTTCCCGCCTCTCTTGGCTTAGGGTTTGAGAGCTCCTTTCTCGGTGGTGGGTGGGGCTGAGCTGTCTGTGGGTTGGGGGCCAAGTAGGTGTCAACGTGGGGAAAGCAGGGACTTCCCAAGCGGAGCCGCGAGAATCGTCTTGTTTGTACACTGTACAAAAGCCCTGCTTGCGTGCTTTTGGTGCGAGCTTGTATTCTGAGGTAATTAACTTTACAGGAAGTTCCATAGAAACGTCCAAGACGCCTGTGCCCCTCCCGCAGTTGCCCAGGGTCAGCATCTTGCACACTTAGTACGATCGCACACCAGGAAACCACACTGATGCCAACCGAGAGCTGCTCCGAGTTCCATCCGTGTGTGTGTACGCACGTGCTCACACGCATAGCTCTGTGCACTTTCACCGCGCGTGTAGATTCAAGTGACCGCCACTGCCGTCAACTTCCAGCCTGTTCCCTCACAAGCATCCCTCCGGTTGACCATTCATAGCCACAGCCTCTGCCCGCCTCCTGCCAACCCATGGCAACCAGTATTCTTTTCTTATCCCTACAATTTTGTCATTTGAAAACTGTAACATAAATGGAAATATGCAGTATTTATCCAGGGGTGAGCTTTTTTCCACTCACTAATGCCCTTGAGTTCCATCCAAGCTGTTGCATGTATTGATAGTTTTTCCTTTGTATTGCTGGCTATAGTCCTTGGTGTGGATCAACCAGTGTTCGTTCAAGCGTTTACTCACTGAGGAACGCGCTGCTTGTTCCCAGTCTCAGGCTTCTTCAAATAACCTGCTATGAACATTGGAGCACAGGTTTTGCTGTGATTACAAGTTTCCATTTCTTGGGGATAAGTGCCCAAGGATGCAATGGCTGGGTCCTTTGGAGATGAATGTTTAACTTTAAAAGAAACAGATGAGCCAGACCGGGTGTGGCTCAGCTGTTGAGGGTCGACCCAGGATCCAGGCGATCGGGGTTCCATTCCCCGTCAGGGCACATGCCCGGGTGGCAGGCTGGATCCCTAGTCGGGGGCGTGCAGGAGGCAGCCGATCAATGACCCTCTCATCACTGATGTTTCTATCTCCCTACCCTCTCCTTTCCTCTCTATGAAATCAATAAAGATATATTTTTAAAAAATAATAGAGAAAAGAAACAGCTGAGTTGCAATCCACAGCGCTTGTACCATTTACATCACCACCCTGCATACTTTTAAAGCACATAATTATAAAAGGTGTTACAAAACATTATTTTCAGTAAGACTGTTAACAATTTTGTTTCTCATCTAACTACATTTTTCTGTGCAATCACCAACAGTTGCTCAGTTTTAAAAAACATACACCTTATACGTTTTAATTGTGATTTTCTTTTAGTTAGTAATATATCTTTGAGATCCTTCCATGTCAGTACACAAATGTCTAGCTCACTTATTTTCTGGCAGCTTGGTATTTGATAAAATACATGTATTTTAATTTACATAATGAATCCCCAATTGATGTCCTGAAGCATTTTCTCTCTCCTCCCTTCCTTCCTTCCTTCCTTCCTTCCTTCCTTCCTTCCTTCCTTCCTTCCTTCCTTCCTTCCTTCCTTCCTTCCCTCCCTCCCTCCCTCCCTCCCTCCCTCCCTCCCTCCCTCCCTCCCCCCTCTCTCTTTCTCAATGGCTTTTGGGAGGAACTCTATTTTTTTAAACCTCACCCGAGGATATTTTTTCCATTGCTTTTCAGAGAGTGGGGGGTGGGGGAGAAACATTGATGTGAAAGAGACACATTGATGGGTTGCCTCCCAGAGGTGCCCTGACGCGGGCAGGGGATGGAGCCTGCAACGGAGGCACGTGCCCTTGGCCAGAATCCAACCCGTGACCCTCTAGTCTGAGGGCCTATGCTCTGAGGGCCACTGAGCCAAACCAGCTAGGTCTAAGTCGAGTCTTTTAAGGCAAAATGCAACATTAATAGAGAAAGACAAAGTTAGAACTATAAGGCAGCTTGTCCACCGGCAAATATATCCTGTTTTTTGTCCCCATGCAACCAGCAAAATATCTGAAGAGCTGCTTGTTAGGTAAATACCTCAAACTGTTGATCAAACTGATAACATCATGAATTGAAGAAATTCTATAAGAACATACTAAAACATAATTTATATGATAAACAGTGAAATGTAAGGAAGAAATAGGTGGTCACTCCATAATTAGAAGATGGTTTGGAACCTCTTTTGTTAACAGTGTAAAATTTGAAGAAATGTCGCTCCATGAAAAATAGAGAATATCGACTGTAGACTGGAAAGCATTGAGTTTGCACAGCCTGGTGAGTAAAGGGTGTTTGACACAGGGGCAGAACAGTGAATCGCAATCCACTGAAACCACAGCCAGCCTAATTCACACAGCTCTCTGCATGGATACTTTACCACTGCTTTGCTTTCTTTGTTTTGTTTTGTGTCATTACTCTGGAAGATAATTCAATTAGCATTGCATATTTTCCCACAGATTTTGAATTTTATGAATATGAAAATCATGAACTTGGCCCAATTTTATTCTAACCAGGTTTTCTATGTCCTAATTCAGGACTAACTTCCCCAGGATATACGCAGAGATTTAGTAGCAAGAGCTACAGTGTGCGCATTAAAATATGGAGAGTTTCAGCACAGTTGGAGTTATGGTAATTACTGGGTTTGTTTACACAGACATAGATGAAAAGCATAACCTTTTAGTTCCTGTCTTTTTCTTTTTAATTTGGAAAAACTGTGTGCTACCAACAGTAAAAGCATACAACAGTTGTTCAATGTCCCAGAGAAAATCTGGTACCAAGATTGAGAAATAAAGAGATGAAAACTGTCTGATAAAAAAAAAAAGGGAAAGATGGTTTGGGCTGGAGCAGAGACAGCGCAGCCCACGTGATGAGGGCAGAACCATAGACTCAGGCTCGGGAGAAGCACTGCTAGTTTCTTCATATGTGCTGGTGTGCGCGGAGAATGTCCCAAGGCAGGAATCTCCAGGAAGGTGAACCAAATCAGCAGCTTCTGAAATGGAAACTTTCCAAAGATGGTGAGAGTCACGATAAAAGCCATCGTCCCCTTTGTAGTAAAATTTTTGAGCACATTGTTATTTTCTGTCAACGTTTACAATCAAAGGAAACTGATGGTTATAATGATATACTGTTCTCTGAAATGAAAGGACCACGGTGCACAGGGCTTTAGAAATCATCCAGTCTTCCCCTGGTGCCCATGGAAGCTGAGGGCTAGAGAGAAGCAGCACTGCAGCCCCCAGCCTGGGAGGCCAGGCTCCGAGCTTCCTCACTCAGGGAGGTGATGAGCCCTCATCACATCATTGTGTCTCACTGGTTTTCAGTCTGATATTTCACATGAGCTTTCTTTTGCTCAAAGAAAAAAACTTGAATTTATAAATGACACCTATTTGTTTTTACTTTATCTGTAACTTTTTCTAAGTAAATGAAGCATGTAACGTTATTCTACGGTGTGTTTCTGCGTGACAATTTTGTAAAGATTTGTTATGAATTTTTATTTAAAAATACAAATTCTATTTTTTAAGAAGAAGTTAAACATTTTATTTTATTTTTAAATATGTCTTTACTGACTTTAGAGAGAGGAAGGGAGAGGGGGAGAGAGAGACAGAAACATCAATGATGAGAGTCATTGGGGATGGAGCCCGAAGCCCTGGCATGTTCCCTGACCGAGAATCGAACCTCAATCTCCTGGATCCTAGGTCGATGCTCAACCGCTGAGCCACGCCCGGCCGGACAGAAGTTAAACATTTTTAAAATATATGTTTTTATTGATTTCAGAGAGAGGAGGGGAGAGGGAGAGAGAAACATCAATGATGAGAGTGTCATTGATTGGCTGCCTCCTGCATGCCCCCTATTGGGGATGGAGCCCGAAACCCGGGCATGTGCCCTGCCTGGGGAATCTAACCGTGACTTTCTGGTTCTTAGGTTGATGCTCAACCACTGGGCCACGCTGGCCAGGCAAAAAGAAGTTAAACATTTTTATATGATCAAATGTATTAAACCCTCATTTGTTGATTTCTAGGTTGTTTATCTTAGACAGAGGCCTCTTCCCATGTGTGACGAGTGAGGAGACATGCAGCGGAATTTTCTGAGTCCTGCTTGCCAATCGCTCATTGACCCAGGCTGCCAGGTGGGCCTACTGGCTCATCACTGTGGCCTGGGATGTTGGTCACATGACCCAGTGCTGTCTGGATTGGGGGCAGTGTCTCTCAGACACCCAGCCACTGCCCTCCAGTGATGGCAGTCCAGTTTGGGAGAAAGACAAGGAAATATGCAATAAGTGTTTAGTTACATGTCTAAATTCACAGGGGGCCCGGATGTAAGGGAGGGAAGTCCCTGGGGACATATCAAATTAAAAACAGAGGAGTGAGTGGGGGGCTGGGGCCCAGCCAGGTGCTGCCAGGCTGGGTTTCCAAGTCACTCGGAGTTAATGGACTTCTGAAGGTGAGAGAGCAGAACTGAGATCTCACCTAAAACCAGTGCTCTTAAAGGAATACCTCCAGGGTGAAAAGGAAAGACAGAGTTATGAAAAGAAGCAAGTCCAGCCTGGCCACCGTGGCTCAGTGGTTGAGCATCAACCTAGGATCCAGGAGATCATGGTTCGATTCCCGGTCAGGGCACAAGCTCGGGTTGCGGGCCTGATCCCCAGTCAGGAGGTGCAGAAGACAGCCAATCAATGACTCTCTCATCATTGACGTTTCTATCTCTCTCTCTCTCTTCCTGTCCCTTCCCCTCTCTGAAGTCAATAAAGATGTATTAAAAAAGAAAAAAAAAAAAAAAGAAAAAAGAAAAGAAGCAAGTCCATCTCAGCCTGGCTCTGAGTGAGCAGGGCCAAGAATTTGACCACCCACAACATCAATGAGCACGGCCTGCCTTTACTGGCTACAGAGGGGCTTCGGTGAGCCCCTGGTTGAGAGGAACTACCCCTGTCCTGGTAGTACTGCTGGGCTTCTGGCAGAGCAAACCCGCCCTCTCTGAAGTGGACACTTCACACAGGATTCCCACCCAGGACTCCCAGAGGCCCCGCTGAAGATGGGTCGGCAATCTAAAATTGAAGACACTGCCCACCTTCATGGAAAATTAGCAGGTTCGTCAAGGACAGGACTGACCCTGGCCTGGCCGGGTACTTCAGCTAGTTGGAGCATTGCCCCAGTGCACCAGGGGCGCAGGTTCGATCCCTGGTTAGGGCATGTGTGGGAGTCAACCAGTGAATGCATGGAAAGGGTGGAGCAACAAATTGATGTTTCTCTCCCCCTCCCTCTCTCTCTCTAAAATCAATCAATAAATAAAAATTTTTAAATAAGTTTTAAAAAATAAAAAAGAGGAGTAGCCCTGTCAGCGTTCCCAGAGCATAACTGTCAGAGGCCAGATAACGTACTTTTCAGTAATGGCTGGGAGTGTTTGCTATGTGCCTGGACTCATGCATCCCATCCCCTTGGCAGCCTTGGGAGGTGGGTAGCAGTGTTATTCCTAGTCTCCAGAGGTGGAAATGAGGAAAACAGGACAAATAAGGGTTGAGTGGTTTGTCCTGAATCACTAGCTAGCAAGTGGCCAAGGCAGGGTGTGGATCAAGGACACTGGGCTCCAAGCCTGACCCCCTTTTGCGGGCTATGCTCTGCAGCCTGGCTTGCTCCCTTCCTCACAGATTCCCGGCTCATGCGTGTGGCACATCAGTATGTCCCAAAGGTGTCAGGGGTGATGCCCAGGTGAGTATCCCCCAGGCCTTGGGCCAGCACTTTAGGAAGTGAGCGTGAGAAAGAGAATCACCTTTTAAGAAGGGGGCACTTAAGAAACACAGATTGATATTACCTTCGAATTCTCATGAGACCAGAAAGCAGTTCTCATGGATATTTAGAAATTGTTTTCAGTATTGTCATATAAGGCTACTCCAACTCCCAGAATCTTCAATGGCTTCTGACACACGATGAAATAAAGATACAAAAGAAGGAATCAAAAAGATAATACTTTTCAAAACATAGGCCGACTTGAAAAAACACACAAAAACCTTAGAAGTACAAACACATAATCACTGAAATAAAAATCTCAACAAATGGATTAAGCCACAAAGAGATGCCACCAAAGAACTAGTGACCTGAAGATGGTGCCTTGGGAATTACCTCTTGCCTTGTTCCCTCTCTTAGCTGATGATGCTGCTTCCCCTGAAAAATTACAGCAGCCCCTCCTCAGAGATCTGGGCTCTGGGTCTTCAACGTCCCTCATCCTGGCTTCTAGGCTTCTGATGACACCTCCTCCCTTCTCCCCCTTTCTCTAGGGGTGGCAGATTCTTCCTGTATTATCTGTTACTTTGGTATCCCTTTTTGCACCTTCAGTTGTCCGACCCCTGAGTAACCAACCCTTTTATTCAAGCTTCGGTTCCTTTTCTCTCTGCTCAAGTCACACTATGACAAGCAGAGAACCTCAATGACAGCCTTAAATATTCCCATACTTCTGTATCTGCAGGGCTGACAGTGCTGAAAATCAAATACAGTGTTTAGCTGTGTGGCTTACAGAATCCCAATGTCACTTGAATTCGCAGCGTCTCCATATTTCTCATGTGAAAGGTAGAGCAGCGGTTGGAGGAGAGGGATCCTAAAACGTGGAATTGGGACATCTGGTTGGCCTCAATTGAAGCTGGCCATCACGAAGCCCCCAGTCCCTCTGAGCCTCCCCTTCTGGTGAAAGTAGGCTGCTTTCCTGTGTCTTGGGACTGGTGTTTCATTGCTGGAGGACTGTGTCATTACTTCACTTGAGCAGGTGCCTTGCAATAGGACACTCATTGTCCTTGAAATCCTCTGCAACCACAGCCTGTTGCCATGAGACCCAAAACTAGGGTCCAATTACAGCATGCTCCAGTGGAACAGGCATAGAGTAAGGGCAGGATCTTTTTCATCTCTGCCGCTGCACCCCCTGGTGTACTCACATGCTGTACCCGGAGAACTCAGCTGCCAGACTCCATCTGCTCTGGATCTCTGAATCTCTGCATCATTTTCCTTTCCCTTTAGGAGTCTAGGAGGGCCTGGGATGCACACCCCTCCACCACTCTTACCTTCACCACTGCCCACTATGTTCTCCTCCACACCATCACACATCCGCCACCACCCTTACCTGGACCTCCATCCACTACTACCTTCCCCTCCCTTGTACGCTTACCCCTACGCACCGCCATCACACCTCCAACCCCATTTCACCCTAGCGTCCTCTTTCCTCTGGCCATACCTCTGTCCTCCACCGCCGGTCAGCCTGCTGTTAGAAGCAGCGCCCTTGTCCATCTCTTTCCTGGGGACCAGGGTGGCTGCCTAGCCCTCTTCTCAGGAATGCCCGGACTCGCACAACCAGTCCCCCTCCACCCTCAGGCTGGTGGGTAGTTTGCTCGTTTGGTGTTGCCCTCCACACCCAGCTTATCGCCGGCAGCGTTGATTGGCTGAGGCCCAATGAGTGACGGAACAAAACCCAATGACGCGGCCTGGACCGCAGCCCACAAGCTGATTGGCGTGCTCGGAGGCAAGCGCGGGCGGGGCGCCGTCCCCGCGAAGCAGTGTCAAATGGTGGGTAGAGGGCGCACCACTAAAGCACAGGCAGCTCGGAGGGGAGTGCGAGCAGTTAGGGCTGCAGGGGAGGGCTGGGCTGGCCACGGAGGAGAAAGATGAGCCTGATTCTCCGCTGGGCCCTTGGACAATCCCAGTGAGACCAGGAAGGGGCTGGGGCGGGCTGAGGGCCGAGACAGCAGCTGGAGAAGAGAAACTGGCCAGGAAGGCAGGGCGGCTCTTAATGGGGATATTTCCAAAATCCTGACCACAGCCCTATGAGATAGATACTATTGCCATCATGAGCACCAGCATCCTCTTTTACAGATAAACAAAGTGGGTTACTTAGTCACTGCCCCAGCACCCAAACAAGTAGCCGAACTGGGGATGAAAGCCAAGCACCGGGCCACCCTCCCTGCATACTGCTCTTCCATGGAAGGAAATTATAGCGGAAAGTAAGCATTCTGGATTCAGAGGCAAGGGTGCGAGGGTCCATGGCTCCAGAACAATTAAGGAACATTCAGTGCCTATACCAGTTTAGTGTGTGCCTGCCCCCTCCCCCAGCTACTTTACTCAGGGGCTACATCTGGGCCAAGCTGGAGATAAGGGCACTCCTTTTCTGAGTGGTCATGGCTCCTCTCAGTGCCTATTACTGAGAGGAGCCATGGTAGATAGGTCAGATAGGTCCTACTGCCCTCTCCCAGCATCTATGGGGGCCTGAATTCAGGCTTTCAGAATGGCACTTTAATCATGGACCTTATCTACACTATTTCTGTTGTAGATATTACCAGATGGGGCTATTTTATACCTGAATTCAAGCAAATGTGCTGCTAGTGCATGGCCACACATTCTGGTTTGTCTGTGTTCTTGTCACAGCATTGTCTCATTCACTCCTCACAAATCTGTTTAAATGCACACACACAGAGATACTCAAAAGGGTAAACATTTACTATATGACCCAGCAATTCCACTGTGAGGTTTGTACACACCTGAGAAGTGAAAATATATGGGGTGCCCCCCCAAAAATGTATACATACTATATATAACAGATGATAGCTCAATTTTGAAAATGAAATGTATTTTAATAAACACTGCCTTTATAATTATTCAAAGTGTGTGTATACATTTTTGGGGACACCCTATATATCATATATCCACAGACAGACTTAATGCAAATGTTCTTAGCATTACTCATGATAAACAAAAAGTGAAAACAACTCAAATGTCCATCATGTGATGAACAGATAAAATGTGGTCTATACAGAGGATGGACTATTCCATGGTCTTAAAAAGAAATCAAGTTCACCCTTGCTGGTTTGGCTCAGTGGTTAGAGCGTCAGCCCGCAGACTGAAGGGTCCTGGGTTTGATTCAGGCCAAGGGCATGTACCTCAGTTGCAGGCTCCATCCCTGGCATCGAGGCATGTTCTGGAGTGTTTCTCTCTCTCCCTCTCTCCCTCTCCCCCCCTCCCTCTCTCTCTTTCCCTTCTACTCTCTGAAAATCAATGGAAAAAATATCCTCAGATGAAGATTAAAAAAAAAAAAGTTGTCAAATATTATGTGGTTGAACCTCAAATGCATTATGCTGAGTGAAAAAGGCCACATACTATGATTCCATTCATATAAATGTCTAAATCCACAGAAAAAGAAAATAGATGAGTGATTGCCAGGGGCTCAGAAGGTGAATGGGGAGTGACTACTAAGTGGTGCAGGGTTTCTTTTTGGGGTAATGCAAATGTAAAACTGACCATGGCGATGTTCTCACAACTCTGAAATTACTAAAACCACTGAATTGCATATTGCATACTTTTAATGGGTGAAATTGTATGGAGCATGAGGTAGTTAAGTGAGGTAAAAATCTTTTTTGCTTATGTGCATCTTCTAAATTTTCTACAAGGACCCTTTATCAACCGTGATTTTTGCTAAAAAATCAACGGTTTGATATTTTTAATTTTTGTATTTGATATATTTATATTAATTATATCAACTGTTTTACAAAAAAATAAAATGTTTTGAAATCTTATAAAATAAGCACAATGAATATGCTAATTTTACAGGCCAGGAAACCAGCTCAGTGTTTTAAAAGGGCAGGAGCAGAATGAGTAGGTCCACAAGGGAAGACTCTGGAGTGTCAGGCCAGTTCTTCAGTCTTTACCTCACATTCCAGGACAAAGACCCCTGATGACCAGTTAATGAAGGCAATTAAAATAAGGACCACGACATACCAGACACATCCAGTCAATTTTAAATTTAGTTTTGAAGTTTGAACCCTCCTTTATCTGGCTGGTACTTTCTTTTTGTATTCTAGCCACATGATTTATGTGCTTACGGCTGAAATAAGGAGTGGGCTCAGGGATGGCTTTTCAGGCCATACACTGTCCTTTAGTGGTGCATCTCCTGCTCAGTGCCCTTTCCTGGGTTTGTTGTTGGGGGACATGGATCTTTCTCTTTCTGGTTTAGATAGAAACTCTTTCCTTACTGAGGATTTTATCCAGGAGAAACCAAACCACATATACAAGGCACAAATGAAATAAAGCGGCTGCCTTTTGAATGCTTTATTAACTTTAACTAGTAGATGAATATAATTGAGCTAACAGTTTGCTCTGGTCACTGAGCAAATGAGACATTTGAGACCTCACAAAAGAGTGCAATGTGGAAACTAGAACTAGTTGTATCCTTTTTTCACAGACTAGTCACCTCAAGCAGCAGAGGACAATCTAAAAGCTTTCGCTGCTGCTCCATGCACCGTAAGAGGGGAGATGAAATTCCAGGGCATCTGCAGTCACACAGTACCCAGGAAACTGCAGGTAGGATGGCAGCATATAAATTCTCAACCTGGGACAGCAGTATGCAGCATGGTGCTATTGTGCTGCAAAACCCAGGCGATCACAGTCCATAGTTCACATTTTCTTTACTTAGGAGGAAAATATACACATTTAAGAAATTGTTACCCTATGTTGATCCCCAGCCCAGATATCTGTAGTCTCATCATAAAACTTCATGTTAGGGGGCTGTTTTGTTAGCCATTCTGTCACTTAAAAACTTATAACCCACTTTAATTACTTAAAGATGAGAGTTACACTTGTATGGCTTAATTGGAAGGTAGTTAATCTGCTTTGCTTTTAAGAACAATGAACAAACAGTATAGATTTAAATGATGGTTTGTCAACAAGAATAAATGTAGAGATGCCAGCAGCTATTTTAGTTTGTTAACATACATTTCACAGCCACTATAATGTGTCTGGCACTAATTCCAAACATATCCAGGAGTTCACTTGACTTTCCACTCCGAGGAACTCCTTGCACTGCCAGCCCATGGACCAGGATGCCAGGCTCCATGGAAACAGCTGCACAGACAGCCTCCCAGATGCCACCTGGGGAAACAAGGGATGTTAGACTCTGTTCTGGAAGTGGCTAGTCAGCCTTAACACCCCATGATACACAGGCCTTTGTATTTCCTGGTTCCCAGGGAGAAAGATTTTTCACTAGTACTGATTCATGGAAGCAGTCATTCCCTGATTGGCCGGAAGAGTTCTCATTCTAACACCGCAGATTTCCAAATTGCTCCCAGCCCCAACTATAGTAGGAGCTCTCAACCAGGGCTTCATGGATACAGGGGACTGTGGAGCTCAGATACTCAGCGCTGTCAGGAACCCCAAAATGATTAAAACCAACAGATGAACTGTAAAGGAAAGAGCAACTGGCATGCCTGAGGCAACCAGCTTTGGAGGGGCCACTTGCAAGGTTAGCCTTCAGGTGGCACCTGGGCAGAGGGCTGGTGCAAGTCCCCTAGGACAACATGACGCTTTCCCTAATGATAACAGTGCTCCCTGTGCCTGGACTGTTTGTACGATAGGGTGATTTATTCAAAGCTCCTGCTTTCTTCTGGGAGCTGGGAAATTTGGTGTGTGTCTGGCACGGGGCTCACATGACCCTCAATAAAACCCAGAATGCTGGGTATCAAGTAGGTTCCTTTGGTCTGCAGTGATGCATTTTTTGCTGCCGAAGAGCGGAGAGTACTTGGAAGGCCCCTCATGGGAGGGAGGGAGCGAGCCTAAGACATGGGGTTCTCCACCCAGATCCTTGCCCTTTCCCAGTAATAAATCTCAGCCATGAGGGTACTGGGAGTGCTTTCAGAGACTATCTGCAGATTACAGGTGTGCTTTCGGGACCGCTGACATGAAGCTCCTCATTCCCTTATCTGCCCCACTTAACCTTCCCAGGCCAAATACTGCCTAGCCCCCTTTCTCTGACGCATACTTTTTCTGCATTTGCTGTGTTCTCTGCTTGCAAGGCATTATTCCCGCTGTTGTTGTTGTTTTGGGGGAGGGGGCAAACTATTAATCATTCAAAACTCAAGAGCAACTGTGAAGCTCTTCATGAACCCTCCTGGCCCACAATGCTGAGTTAGACACTCCTTTGTGCTGCCATTGAGCCACCCAGGGACCAGGCACTCTGCATTGTGCTGGGACCACACAAATGAGTACTGGTACGGCCCCACCCTTAGGGAGCCAGTATAGGTTGGCAAGAAACTTCTAAGCTGGTATACTTGCTAAGAGCAGTAATAAAGGTTGTTGGGTAAGTAGTTGCCTGGAGGTGATGCCCAGGAGCACAGGGCACCTCCAATCCAGGAAAACACAGACACATTCTGCCAAAGCAGACTCTGAAAAGACATACCTTCTGGGTGGTGATCCTCCACTGTGATAATTCGGCCACCTGTGCATTTTGCATTGGAGATGATGGTGCTAGCATCCAGGGGTTTAATGGTAAACAAGTCAATGACGCGGATAGAAATATCTGGAGAAGAGCAATAACCAGCTTGGTATATGAAGCAGACTTAGAATAAAAAGACCAATTGGGGCACATGAGGCAGCCCAAGTTCTACCTCTCTCCGGCTGGAACTTCAACATTTAGCAACAAACTGACCTTGTTTGGAAAGATCATCAGCAGCTGTTAAGACTTCATGCAGAGTAACTCCAGCTCCAATAACTGTGACCTTGTCATTGACACTCTGGCGAATGACCTGGTATTGCACCCACAAAACAAAAATGCTGTGATTACTACGCTCAGAGCACATCTCAAAGTGGAAAACACTCTGCTATGCTGTTCTTCCCTGATCTTTTGCTCTTCCCCAATTTCACTCCTTAATTCACTATAAAAAAAGGCTGAGTCAATGCACTGAAAAATGACACACTTTTTGATAATCCCCTCTTCATATTTGTTTTACAAATTTGTCTACCTTTCCTCAAGATTTTTAGTACCAAATTACTAAGTTCTTATACAATACATATACAAAATGTCCCTTTAACAAAGAAAGTGGATATCAAACTGGGAGCTGAAAGGCAGAGGGCCAGAAGTGAGTTGTACAGCCTATGTACAGCAAGAGCACAGACTCATACCCACTGGGGGGTCTGGAAAGGCACCATCTCTGGACTGTTTGGACAACTTGCTGGGGTGAGCACACAGATTGAACTCCACTGATGAACATGTTAACACGGACCATTCTGGGGCTTTTGCTACATTCTCTGTGCCAAGCACCTTGCATGTACCAAGTGCTCTGTAACATCTGTGCATTAGTGGGCCCATTCTGCAGCCAAAGAAAGTGAATCTCAGAGCAGGGGGAACTTGCCCAGGGCTGAGGCTAGCAACCAGGCCTATGTGACATCAAACCCATGCTCTCAACCACTTGCTACTCTGCAAGCAAAGACAGGGGCTCTTGGCTTTTCTCACAGAGTTTGGTTTCCTTCAAAGCTCCCCAACCAAAGGCATCTGGAATTAATCTTCATTTCAACCATCTGTGTAAGTTTCCCTATAGCTTTAGAACCATTGCTGACAGTACAGATATTCAGGGTTTCTAAGCCATCCCATTCTCTGAGAATGTCCTAGCCTTTTCATTCATACACACACATACACATACACACTACCCTCCATATGTCCCTTTTGCAAAACTCAGCCCTTGAGTTATCCATGCCACGCATATCATCATACACATTTTAACTAACATCCTTTACCATTAGGAAATTTATTTTGTCAGGACAGGGCAAATATTAGGGGGGCAAAAGACAGGAGAGATTGAGCCAGAAACCTGCCCTGATAGGGAATTCAACCGTGACCTCCTGGTTCATGAGTTGATGCTCAACTACTGAGCCATGCTGGCCAGGCATGGCCTTGAGTTTAAATGTGGGAGTATACAGAGAACAACAGAACACTGAAGGTGAATACTGCAGCTTTTCCATTCAGTGTTGGCCAGCTACCTAGTGGCAGGCCATGGACTGTTCTGGATATACCAGCTTTATTATAGCACTAAAGCCACTCAGCGCTCAGACATTCTGAGCACTAGCAACTGTAAATTCTGGAGCAGCCTAGCTAGCCCTTTGCAATCAAGTAGGATGTCACCTGTTGCTCCTTCAAGAGTGGCTACTGGTCTTTCACATATTCAAGAAGAGTATTAATGACTTTCTAAAATGCTTATAAGAGTAGGGCATAACACTTTCCTATGCAGTATGATCTCTTGCTGTTCACTATGGTCCCTGAGCAAGCTGCTCACTTTCCCTGGTCCTCATCTACAAAACAGGGCTGCTACCTGGCCGAGAGTAGCTCAGCGGTTGAGCATTGACCTAAGATCCAGATCCAGGAGATTGCAGTTCGATTCTCGGTGAGAGCACATTCCCGGATTATGGGCTCTATCCCCAGTTGGGGGCGTGCGGGAGGCAGCTGATCAATAACTTTCTCATCACTGATCTTTCTTTCTCTCTCCCTCTCCCTGAAGTCAATAAATATATATTAACAAAAAAAGGGCTGCTAACAATCCATGCTTCTAGAGCTTTTATGAGAATGCAGGAGATATAAAGTGCCCAGAATGCTAGCCTTTAATAGCAGGTCTGCAGATGAGGCCATACCCAATGTGCAAAAACCATCTCAGGGCCACACAATGGCCAGCAGCAAGATGGTTCCTGTTCCCATTTCTTCCTGACCTCGGATATGGAAAACCAGAACCTCACAGATCTGTTATTCCTTTGAAATAATGGGTTCTATTATTTTGTTTAGCTTGAGGTTGTGATAAGTTATAGCTAAGCAACTCAAGTACCTTCAAGTTGTATTGCTTTATTTTTAAAAATTCAACAAAAAGAGATTCCATTTGGGAAGGAGAAAAGTTCCGTTCTAGCTGATATTGGTAGAATGTTCCTTCTGGAGGAAAAGCAGGCAAAGGTCACAACTGATTTTTTAAAAACTAGAAAAAAGAAAGGCTAAAGCCTTGACTGTGGGGATACCTAGTGCTAACTTTAGAATAGTTCCCTGCATGTGAAATGACACCAGACACTGGAGAACTTAAGGCCTTACCTTGGCCTGTCCAATCTCAAAAGTTTCTTGAGCGGTGTAAATAACGTCAGTTTCCGGTCGACTGGTCCGAATGTAGCATATCCCCTAGGGTATAAATGAAAAACAGTACTACTAGAAAGTCTAGCTGAATTTCCAACTAATAAACCTTTAAAAAAAGGTGGGGAGGGAGGAGGACTGAATAGTTCCTTTTACTAAAATAAAGCACATATTTTGGAGCAAGGGATAAGCACCTACAACCACTGGCAAACAGATGAGGTATCACCTGGTCAGGTTACTACTGAGCCAGGGAAAAGCTTTATGCAGGACCCTGGTGGATGCCCTGAGTGACAAGCTTTCCATGTTGTCATGTTCACTGATTTAAAAAAGCTTTCTCAAATACATAACAACCTGTTCTGTCCCCACAGAACATAAATTCAGGGCAGGAGCACTGGCTCGTGTTAAATAGAAAGGTCAGAACACAATGTTAAACAGGTAATTTTCCCCACAATAGCTTTTAATACTTCAACCTTAAAGATACCTTAAACATTGGAATATAAAATGATGCAATGTTTCCCCAGTGAGAAGATACACATTTTTATCAACTTGAACACATAAACAGAAGTATAAATACTCAAATGTTTAAAGTATTTAATATACATATTTCATACATTATAAACTAATATATTAATTTAAAAACATAGCTTCTGTTCATTGATTCCAATGTTATAAATCAATTCTTTCAGTGTTTTTATTGAAGTAAAATTTACCTCAGTGGAGTGCTCCACAAATTCTGACTAAGGTATACACCACATAACCATCACCTGAGTCCAGATTGCATTCATCTGCCCAGAAAGTTCCCTGTGCCTCGCTCCTGTCACTCTCCCATCCAAGCAACAATCTGTTCTGATTTCTGTCACCACAGCTTTGTTTTGCCTCTTTTGGACTTCCTAGAAATGGAATCCTCCAACACATATGAGATCACTCTGTATATGCACAGGCATAAAACAATTTCCAGGATATAGTAAGCAAAAAAGCAAGTATAGAACAATACATACAGTGTGAGCTCACTTAGGTTAAAAAAAAAAAAAAAAGTCAAAGAAACATGTCTCTAACATGTTGCAAATGCCTAGAACAGAACTTCCACAATCTACCCCAACTGCGCCCAGAGTCACCTGTACAGGGGCATGGGCTAGTGCAGGGCTGGATGGTGAGGAGAGTCTGGTAATAGTTGGAGTGATTGGAAAGGTGAAAGCTACATCCCCTAGATGCTCCTGCAGCTGTATTCCAGGCAAGGATTAGGTTATGTGTTTATCTGATGTCCTTGCGTGAGACTTCAGGAGGGGCAAGTGGGACAGAAGCCATACTCCTGCCCTTCTGCACTGTTTCTCAGGTCAGAGCCAGGCTGGGGACCCTGGGGTTTGTCTGCAGTGAAGTCCCACAGGCCACTCTCCAGCTTTCTGGATGTCACAAGGTGGTGGCATGGGGTGTGTCTAAGGCCAGCACCTGATAGCTCACTGCTGGAGCCCACTCCTTTGGCCCTGCCAAAAGCTCCCTGCCTCAGAGCCCCAGGCTCCCTCTTCTCACCAAGCCCTGCCTGATCTGGGCCATCAGGTGGTCAGATGGTGTTTAGTGTCCCTCTGTACTGTTTGTCTTTAAATGTGGTCATGTTTTATATGCTTAATCACCTTTTTGGGTAATGATTCTACAACCCAATTTTCTATAATAAATATCTATTACCTTTACACAGAAAAAACGGGAAAAATCCAAACATCAGTACCGAACTAGTAGCAGAGCTCAGTAACATTTTCTGTCTGAACCAGTATCCCCTAAAAATACCTTGGTATTGGCCGCCAGGAACACAGCATGCTCTGTTGAGACTGCATCACTTGGATAGAAAATGGTGCAGTTGGGAACTGCTCGGAACATGGCCAAATCCTCCAGGGCCATCTGGGAGGGTCCATCTTCACCTTAAAAACAAAGTCACAGCCCAACAAAAACATGAGCGAGAACAAGAAGCTAGGACCCCGTCCTCATATGGATAAGCAACAGCTCTTATTGACACGGGGGTGGGTGTGTAGTACAACTGTTAGCAGAGTGCTACAAAACTGTCCAATTCTTAGGTCGATATAATGCCTTATAATTATGAGCCATCACACGTCTATCTGCCTCGAGACAGTACTGTGACACTCCAGGTTTGGCTAACTGACCTTCTGGATCAACAAACCAATGATCTGTTCTTGGCCCTGACCCTTGCCAACCTCTGGAACTTGGTCACTGGGCACTTCTACTGCTGTCCAAGGTGACTTGATATGCTTCTCCCTGAGCACAGGTGGCTGAGTTGGCCCCATCAAGTCTCTGTCCCTGTTGCCTTCTCCTTATGAGGGTCCTCTCAGGCTCTGTCCTTCCTGCTCTGCTCTTCTATCCTCCCCATCGAGACTGGCAGGTTTGAGATCGAAGTGGTCTTAGTCATTTCTTAGGGCCTTCAAGGTACCTGAGCATAACATACCCTGGGGTGCTATTGTAACTAAGGGGGCCTTAGGGTTTGTTTGGGAACAGAGTTTCTGTATACCCAATGTGTACCAGGGTGGCCTACCTCTTCTAGCTAGGAAGGGGGCTGTCACTGTGCACACTGCCTTGCCTGGGATAACTGTCTAACCTCAGAATCCTAAGCTCTTCTGGGTTGGACCTAGAGCCACTTCTCCACCTACCTGACTTATTTTGAAACTTTCACTGTACCAATTCCTAGGTAAAGATCCCCAAATCCGTACCCAGGCCCTCTGCCCAGGCCAGCCCTGAAATGCTGTTGGCTTTCCTCTCTCCCCCTCCATCTGGCCCATCCAGAGGCTTTTTAGTCAGTCTAATTCTCCCAGGGAGTCCCAGAGAAAACTCCAAAATGTACCCTTCTAGCCCTCCCTTCCAGCATTCTAGCAGTAAATATAAGCTGTCACATCTACCTAGGGGTCCTGCCCTGCCACAGGTACATCAGGCACCTCCATCTTTCCTAAGTCCTCATTTCTGTCACTCATGACCATGATTCCCTGACATTTCCCAGGCAATTTTGGACTCCTTTATCTATCAGCAATCTAACTTCTTTCTTCAGACTTTTTCAGATTCACCCGTATTTTCTACCCACTGCTAATGCACACCGTATTTCAACCCTCTTCCTGGCTTCCCCATTACCCGTTGTTTCCATCTAGTTTGTCTTGTCAGATTAATGCCCTGAGAGTGACATCTTCCTTAACCTCACTCCCCAGCATCAGGATTCTCATGGCTTCTCATTCCATCCCGCCAGGCTTCTCTGCCCAGGCAAAGCCGTGGCAGTCTGTGCTCCTCACTTCCCTGTGTCATGACCACACCAAGAGCAGAAAGGGATTCTGTAAGGCTGGGGTGGCCCTATTCAGTGTATGGCTCGACATGTAAGAGGCACTCAGGACAGATGATTATTTCTCAATGACTATAAGAGCGGGCATTTTACAGTACTATCAAGAGATCCGCTCAAAAGTTACCTGGAGTATCTGGAGCTGTTAAAGCACAGTATGTTTTTGTAAAAAAAGTAGTTACAAATAACCAAATGTTATGAAACCCTACGTACACTGGCAATTCAACAGTTCAGATACTAATCTTTCTCTGTAAAGTAGAAAGGCTATCAAGATGATGGCATTGAGAACTCATACCAATGGATACACCGCAGTGGGACCCAATAAGGTTGATGTTAGTTTCAGAGATGGTTCCAATCCGGATCTGATCAAATGCTCGGGTCAAAAAGGCAGCGAAGGTGCTAACAAAAGCAATGGTCCGATCATGGATGGTGCATCCCAGCGCAACGCTCACCTGTTAACACCAAGAAAGTGAATCAGAACACCCCTGGACACAGCCCTCATCACCCCTAACTGCCCCCTTTTCCCCTGATCCAGTGTAGAATACACTGTTCCCAGGATAACACCACTGCTCTGAACCCCCACCCACCTCACCATACCCCAGGCAAACCCCAAAACTGGCAAATCCACAGTGTTCTCTGAACAATGCCCAAAAACAGAGGAGTTGTGGTGCTGACCTGGCTCCTCAAATACAAAGAAGGAAAAGATCAGGACACTCACGGCCACCCTCTCAGTCCTCGTGGGTCTCCTTCCCATTCTCCTCTTCCCAAACCTTCTGCACATCTTTCTCCCTACCCCCTCACATGTGCCCTAACCTCAAACCTCCTGGGGAGTAAGAGGTAAACAATGGAGGCTCTGCCATCTGCACCCCGGCTGGCCTCTCCACTGTGCTGCTAGGAGACATGGTGGCCCTGCACCTACCTAAGGCCCACTCGCCATGCTGAATCTCGTCTTCTTCCTTTCTCAAGGGCATCTCCAACTATGCAATTATCCCTGCCCCTCCTATATTCAATCAGTTTCTCCCTTTCTCTTGGGTTCACTCTCCATTTGAGTATGTGCTGCTATTTTCCATCTTCACTTTCCCATGTCCACCTTGTCCTCCCTCTCCAGAGACTGCCTTTCATCTTTGTTCTCCTTCACAACTTCTCTCACTGTTCCCACTCTCTGCTTGGTCTCCTTCTTCTTGGCTACCATCCCTATGAGGGACCTTGAAGGTGTCAAGTGCAAGAGTTTGCCTGACCTCCATTTGCACTGTATTTGACCTCTCAGCAGAATTCCACAGTACAACTCCTCTCCCCCACTGGATGCTGCACACCTGTTCCCCAAGGACACTGGACTGAGTCCTGGGGCTCGGTCACACCCTTTCTCATTTGCCCTCTCCACTGGGAACTCGCATGAGGTTGTCACCTGCAAAAGCCCCGTATGATTTGGCCCTTGGTGACCTTTCTGAACCAATTTCGTTCTATATTCACAATGCTTCTGCCACTGTGTCCCTTTTTCTGCTCCCCAAACATCTCAAATTTGAGCCTACCACAGAGATAGCCATGCCCCCTCTCAGATCTGTGCATGACTGACTCCTTGTCACTTAAGTCTCAGCTTAAATGCCACCTCTTCTGAGGCTGTCCCTGATTGGACTTAGTCACACTCTCACTAACCTATTTCACCATGGCACTGGATACTACCTGCTGGCTGCTTCTTTATTAGTTTTCTTCCAACTCTAGGAACACATCAGTAGGCACAGAGTATATGATTGGTGACTGAAGGGATCATCAATGAGTTGGGTAGCAAGCTTTTTGATAAGAGGCTCAGTTCAGAAAATTATGGATTGTATTTTTTTCCACTCAAAATGGAAATAGCTCAATAAGACTCACAGAAAAAATGTATATATTCCTTACAATTGTGATGACCTACTTTTACTGAACAGGGGGCCTTAAATTCCAACACGAACAGGGCCATGGAAGCACCGTGAATGAATGAGCAGGCTAGTGGGAGGCAGGGACACAGCTCCAGCTGACTGGTAGCAGGAGGGAATGCCATCTCAGTGTTGCCAGATTTTCCCATTCTTCAAGAGAATCCAGAAATTCAGATTCTATATAAAACCTGATTTTTAAAAGCTGGCAACTAATTAAAATATCTCTGGTGGTCATGTGAGACCTCCTGGCCCATAGTTTTCTGGCCAGTGCTGTTTTTGGCCTCTACAATGTGAAGACAGATGTGCATTGTCCTCTGTACTGACACAGAGTTTTAGAAGTCAAGGTGTTTACTAGCATTAACTTCTTTCTCTCTTTAAGAAGAGAGTGTTTGTGTGTGGGGGTGCACACCTAAAAGATACTCCCTATGTTAATATCACTCCAGGGAGAGATGAAACACAGATAAGCAAACAGTTTTACCCAAGACCATAGCTCTATTGGCATTCTTGAGGCTGCAATTAGCACAACATTTGAGTATCTAGGATATATTAATTAGGTCCTGCACTACAGTGCAGAGAGAGAAATCACAGTCCCTTGTAGCTCTCTCAACCTACTGGCCTCTAGGTGATGGTAGGATTGCTTAATTGTGAGGACAGAAAGAGCAGAGCCACCCAGAGCTACAAGGGATCTCAGGATGTTTTGGGCTTAGAGCCCTGGGTCAGATGGCTGTGGTCTACCAGGACAGGGTGCTGGGCAGTCTACCATGCTCCTCCTAGCAGTCCTGGAAGTTATCCCTTAGACTCTGCCTGGCTACTCTCTACCCGTTTCCCTGAAGACATTTTTTTTCCCTCCAGTGCCTTTACTTTTATAAATGGAAAGAAAAACTTTAAGGTGGGTTGGGCCTCCTGTGTCCAGTGGGCCACTGTTAATCAATGAGAAGACCCAAGAAGGACACCCACAGCATACGCACCATGTTTTGCTCAGCAATAAAACACTCGATGAAGCGCTCAGGGTGCTCCTTCTTGAATATCTCGGAGAAGGTGGAGTTCTTGGTGTCACCGTCCAGCACAATGACTCTATCATTTGCATGGCCCAGCTTAGCCAGAGCCAAACCACATGCTTTGCGAGTAGCTACCTGAAAGAGTCAAACAGTAGAGTTTCTTAGAATGAATTTAGGAAGGTGATAATTTTGTAGAATTACAAATTGTCATCTATCTAATAAAGAAAGCAAATTTGTGATTCACAAGTAATCTCCTTTAGGGTCACAAAAATGGATTGCTAACAAATCCTAAATCCACATTTGGCTCAATGGTTATCAATTTCTCAAAAATAAGTTTATTCTTCTGTACCATTTGTATAGTTAATTCAAAATTTTTAATTTCCCTTGCCCTGGCCAGGTGGCTCAATTGGCTGGAGCATCATCCCGTGCGCCAAAAAGGTTGTGGGTTTGATTCTTGGTCAGGGCACATACCTAGGTTATGGTTTCAATCCCTGGTCGGGGCACGTATGGGAGGCAATTTGGTCGATGTCCCTCTCTCTCCCCCTCCTACTCTCTCTAAAAATCAATAAAAACATATCCTGGGGTGAGGATGAAATTTTTTTTAATTTCCCAAAATATAAATGTCTCTGTGACCTTTCAGCTATAAAACTGATAATACTGCAAAAATTAAAATGTAGAACTTTAGAATCCTGATACCAATAATAAGGAATTCCATTAGAATATGTTTGAGATTTGACTGAATTTATGAATGTAGAGGAGAACTGACATCTTTACAATATTTTTCTATTAAAAAACGAGGTTTGGCATTTCCTCAAAATGTTAAACATAGAATTATAATGTGACCCAGCAATTCTACTCCTAGGTGTATACCCAAGAGAATACTGTATCTATATAAAACTTGTATACCATGTTCAAAGCAGCATGATTCACAATAGTCAAAAGGTAGAAACAACTCAAATGTCCATCAATAGATTAATGGATAAATAAAAATGTATAGTATATCTATAAAATAGAGAACTGTACATGCCATAACATGGACAAATCTCAAGAACATTGTGCTAAGTGAAATAAGCCAGACACAAAAATTCACATATTATATGATCCCATTTCTATGAAATGTCTGAAATAGGCAAATCCAGAGAGAGGAAGTAGATTAGTGGTAATAAAGGGCTGGGTGGGAATGGACAGTTATTGCGAATGGGTAAAGGGTTACTTTTTTTGGGTAATGGAAATGTTATAATAATATTGAGTGTGGTGATGGCTATGCAATTCTGTCAATATGCTAAAAGCAAATGGGTGGATTATATAGTGAGTTATATCTCAATGAAGCTGTTATAAAAAAAAAAAAAAAGGTTTGCCTCTTCGTCTTTGTCATTCATCCAAACACAAAAATATTTTTTAAAAATAGGCAATTCATGTAGATGGTACAAAATTCAAATTATGAAAGGATATCAAGTGAAGATGCCATCTTCTTCCTACTCTCCTATCCCCAAGCCACCCAGTTGCCCTTCCCAGAGGTAAGGGGAAATGATAGATTTTTATAGCATCTTTTTAAAAAAATTGGTATTTTGAAGGGGGGGGGGAGAGGGAGAGAGACAGACAGACAGACACATCGATTTTGTTGTTCCACTTATTTATGCATTCACTGGTTGTTTCTTGTATGTGCCCTGACTGGTGATTGAACCCACAGCCTTGGTGTATTGAGACAATGCTCTAACCAACTGAGCTACTGATTCAAGGCCTGCAGCATCCTTTCAGGAATGGTCTATGCAGAAATACTTGGTGAGCAGATCATTATGTACAAGGCATATGGGCTTCCTTTAGGGCTACAGCTTTATAGCACCTTAATATATTGTATATTTGTTTATTTTTTTGTGTTTTTTAAAGTTTTTATTGCCACTTCTCCATTTTGTTAATATAAAATAGGACTTAATCCTTGTATATTAGTTTTGCTACAGGCTCTCTTACTACACTTTAGTTCTAACCATTTCTGGTTGATTCTCTTCAGTGTTCCAGACATACAACTCTATCACCTGTAAATGATGACAGGCTTGCCTTCTTGTCAGGACTGAGTCTTTTATTGTGTTAACTGCATTGGCTAGCACTTTCAGAGTGGAGCTGACTCTCTGTCAGGTTAATGAGATGTTTTTGCCATTAGGTATGAAAAGAGCTCCAGGTTTAAGATATCTAGATTGAGAATCAAACTGAAGCATTTTACTAGTCCTACTTTGTTTCACTAAGAGTTTTTTAAAATTGATCTTAAATTTTAAGATTTAAGAGTAGGGACAGGGAGAGAGAGAAACGTCGATCAGCTGCTTCCTGCATGCCCCATATGGGGAATTGAGCCTGCAACCCAGGCATGGGTCCTGACTGGGAATCGGACAATCTTTCATTGTAGGGGATGACACTCAACCAACTGAGCAACACCGGCCAGAGCTAGCTTTGTCATGTTTTGGTTTCATAAATGAATTGGAATGATGTGTTTGACTTTCCCTGTATTTGAGAAGGTTTGAAATAGCCTAGGAGTTACTCAGTCCTTAAGGGTTAAAAATAAGCCACTTATAACTTGGTGAGCTGACTGGCGATTTGGAGGTGTAACTCTTGAACAGTTTTCTCAATTTTCCCTATTGCTGTTGATCTACTTAAGAGTTTTCCATCTTTTAAAGTCAATTATGGTATTTTATGTATTCCTAAAAAAATGGTCCATTTTTTTTTTACAGGTTTTTCATATCAATTACCATAGAGTTGTACACTTTATCATAATTTTTTCATTGTTTTCTGCATCTATGGTTATCTCCTCTAATGACTTGCGTACTATATTAGTAATTCAGATAGTTAACTCTTACATTTGTGTATTAATGCAATTTGTTTTTTTAATTCATTAATTTTTATGAACTGGTTTGCTTCCTTAATTTTTTTCCCCCATAAAATATACATACTTCTTTTAAAAAATGAAAAGTTCCCGTAATTCCACCTTTCAGAGAAAAACAGTTCAATTTGGTCATGGCTTACTCCATGCTCTTTTGCAACTTTAAAAAACTTTAATAATAATTTGGGTAAGCTCTTAACTTCTGCTATGTTGTTTCCAATTTTACCATCGTAATCAATGGTGCAATCAACATTCATTCTGATAGATATATCATCACACTTACAGGTATTTCTGTAGGACAAATTCCTGTGAGTTGCACAGCTAGTTTGAAGGGTCTCAACAGTTAAAACTCACATTACAATTTTAACCCATATTACTAGGCCAAGAAAACATAATCACCCCTCAGAAATTCCACAAATAAATAAGGAAAATAAAGAAAGGTCAGAAATATTTTCTTCCTCCCAGGCTCACCACCTTGTTTCCTAGGTCCTGAAGAACCCGCCTACTTTGGGTCTGCTATAATATACCCAGAAGGCAGGATATAAAAATGATTATAAAGAGATTAAAGATGGCGACGGACTGAGTGGAAGCTATGCTGACACTCTCCTGGGACCAAACTGGAATTACAACTAGAATATAGAAAAACCACCCTGAATAATCCCCATCAACTGCAACTGAAGTTGAGCTGGAGAGCACCCTCATAACCAAGGACGAAAAGTGGAGACCACATAGAGAATGGTGGGAAGTGCGGAGGCGTGAGAGGGCTGACTGGGCTCCCACAGGCAGCAGCTGAAAGCCCAGAGGGATATCTCAGCTGGCGGGGGGGGGGGGGGGGGGTGTGTGTGTGTGTGTGTGTGTGTGTGTGTGTGTGTGTGTGTGTGTGTGTGTGTGTGTGTGTGTGTCTCTCTCTCTCTCTCTCTCTCTCCCCCCCCCCCCCACTGAGGACTCTGGGGCCTAAACACCAGGCTGGGTTTCCCAGCCAAAAGCACCAGAACTGAGAAAGGTGCCCACATAACATCTGGCTGTGAAAAGCAGCAGGGTTGCTATCGGCCAGGGAGAGATGGCTAGAAATGCAGGCACCCTCTTAAAGAGCCAACACACAAAGTTCCGTGTGCAGCCACTCACCTTGGGCTCCAGCAGAGGGAAGGCAGAGTGGACTGGAGCTGTGTGAGGAGAATCTAGAGTTGTGGGCTCTGGAGATAGAGCTCAGAGGGCACACCTCTGGATACCTGTGTTAAGTCATTCCCCCATACTGCAGAGGACATCTTTCTCAGGCAGACATTTTGCCGCTTTTGCCTGGATTGGGGAAGTAATTGCCCCACCTTGCTAGAAAACCTCTCCTATACCCTAAGGAGTTTCTACAGCCTGAGGCTCATTAAGAGAATCAGATTAATCAGCCTGCAGACAGAGGCAGACCTTAGAGTGTTTTGAGTCTTTGCTTGATCTGCTTCTGGACCCAGGCCTTGGAAAAGCAAACTTTGGTGTCCACCATGGTCCTGTCCAACTGCACCCAGCCCCAGCAGAGGAGACCTCAAGCCGAGGGTGGTTGATAGCCAATCACAAACTGCGTCTGACATTGGCCTGCACCAGAGTCCCTTCAAAAAGAATGAGAGTCCTAGCAGATCTACCTAATGCATAGAAACAAACCCAAACAGGCAGCCAAAATGGGGAGACAAAAATACAAGCCCCAAATGGAAGAACAAAAGAAGTTTCCAGAAAAAGAGCTCAATGAAATGGAGATAAGCACCTATCAGATATAGATTTCAGAATACTGATTGTAAGGATGCTCAACAGCATAAAAAAAGATATGGAAGCCATGAAGGAAATTAAGAATGACATAGCAAAAAAAAAAGAAAAAGAATGACATAGCAGAAACAAAGAATACACTGGAAGGAACAAACAGCAGATTAGAGGAAGCCGAGGATCAGATCAGTGAATTAGAATCAGGATAGGAAAAAATCACCCAATCAGAGATAACAAGTCTCTACAAATTCAAGAAGATTGAAATCATATCAAACATCTCAGATCACAATGGCATGAAATTAGAAATCAACTATAGTAAAACTACACTCAAAAACATTCAAACACATGGAGGCTAAATAGTATGTTATTAAACAATGAATGGGTTACCAATAAGATCAAGAAATAAATAAAAAACTTCCTGGAAACATGAAAATGAACACAACACAAAACCTATGGGACACAGTGAAAGTAGTCCTAAGAGGAAAGTTCACAGCACTGCAGGCCTACCTCAAAAAGCAAGAAAAAGTTTTAGTAAACTATCTAACTCTACAACTTAAAGAATTAGAAAGCTCCCCTGTGAAGCCATCCGGACTAGGGCTTTTGTTTGCTGGGAGTTTTTTTTATTACTGCTTTGATTTCATCAGTTGTTATTAGCCTATTCAGGTTTTCTGATTTTTCCTGATTCAGTTTTACATGATCTCACTCCTATGTGGAATCTAATAAACAAAATAGACTGAGGAACAAAATAGATGCAGAGACATAGAAGCAAGGAAGAGAGTGATGAATCTCAGTGGGAAGGCGGGGGTGGGGGAGTGGGGGGGAGAGATCAAAGAACTTATATGCATATATGCATAACCCAGGGACACAGACAATAGTGTGGTAAAGGCCTGAGGTGGAGGGGATCTATGGGGGGAAAAAGGGGGCGGATATCTAATACTTTCAACAAAAATAAATTTAAAAAAATAATAAAAAGTAAAACTTAAATTTTTAAAAAAAATGATAAAAATGAAAAGACTTTATATCCATGGTTTCATGCCTAATTTGTTTCCTTTTTGAAGAATTGGTCTTTTTAATTCTTACTTGTGTAATCCAGGAAGGTCAAAAGATCAGCCCAGCCAGGCCCTCAACCTTAGAGCAGACAGAATTTTTTCATGCACAGTAGATTGCCAAATCACAAACTGATTTTAGGAAGCAAGCAAAAGCTACACAATGCTAGGCACTAATAAGTAGCAAATGATTGATAAGAAAATTCAGATGTAAGTTTGAAATCAAAGAATATCAGACATAGTAAAAGAGAACCCATCTTTACTGCTTATAACTTTATTTTTTTAATGTTTTTATTGATTTCAGAGAGAAGAAGGGAGGGGGGAGAGATAGAAACATCAATGATGAGTCATTGATCGCTGCCTCCTGCATGCCCCACACTGGGGATTGAGCCTACAACTCAGGCATGTGCCCTGACCGGTAATCAAGCTGTGATCTCCTGGATCATAGGTTGATGTGATGCTCAGCCGCTGAGCCACGCTGGCCGGACTTGCTTATACCTTTTAAATGTCACACCATCTAATAATTGGTTCATCTATGGATATGAGTAAATAGAGTCCTGTGGATTTAGAAAGTAGAGAACAAAGCAGTTTGCTTACCTTGTCACCAACTTCGTAAGCAGGTGGAGAGGTCATCTCTATGTCCGTGATGTTGATTTGAGGCGAGTCTTCAACAGGGGGTTTTGGTTCGAGCTGCCTGTTGGTCTCTATCTGGCTCTCAATTAGTTTGATAATTGCATCTGCTCTTTCTGTTGGCATTGGCTTTCCATGCCAATTTTCTGCATCCTCAATACCTGCAACCAAAGTAATAAAAGAAGTTCATTCTATGAATATTTAATAAGCACCTGTTAGGTCATCTGAAAGATATCCTGATGGAAAAGATGTCAGCCAAGGGCTCACAGGAGTAAAAATCTCGCACAGCTGGAGATGGTATTGCACTCCCAAAGAACAGCCTGGACAAAGGCTCAGAGGCTTTTGAATGGGCCACTGGTCCATGTGCTGGTGAATGGAGGGGAGAGTGAGGGAGATGAGGCTGGAGAGACAGGCAGGGCAGACCATGGAGGATCCCATATGTATAAGGAGCTTTGAGTTTTGTCCAAAACGAGATGGAAAACCACTGAAGGGTTGGAGTGGGGGAGGTGACTGATCAGACCTGTGGTGTAGAAAGACCACAGTAGCCCTGTGGGGACTAGCTTTTGGAGATAGCAGTTAGGAAGAGATGGCAGGGGCCTGGGCAGGAGAGATGAAAAGGAGTGAAAAGATTTGAGATATACTTTAGGGGTAGAAGTCAGAACTGATAGTGGACTGGGTATGTATGTAGGAGGGGCATGTAAGGGAAAGGGAGAGGCAGAGGCAAGGATGATACCCAGGTTTCTGCCAGAAGCAGATCGGTCAGGCGGTCATTTCCTGAACTGGGGATACCATAGTAAGACTATTCTGGGAAGGAGCCAGAAAGAACACTTTTATTCTAAAATTTCTTTATTAAAACACAACAGAAATTACACCCTTTCCAACTATCTATATTTGAGATGAACAACTTTAGGTGCTAGCTTTGAAATCTACAAGACGACTTTCAAAACCCCTTCCTTCCCCAGGCCCTCCGTCACACAGCTACCTTTCCTAGAGGCACCACTTTACTAGTTGCCTATGTTTCCCCTGATGGTGTGGGCACAGGCAAACGTGAGTGTGTACACCCTTATTTACATATCTGCTCATGCATGTAGTAGCACCTTCTCACTCTGCAGTCCTGTGGAGATCGTTCCCTGCTAGTCCTCTAACTGGACTATCCTCCTAGCTACTCTCTCCTGTAGGCAGAAAATCACTGCTCACTTGTTGGACATCTGTGCTTCCCCTCTTACCCTAACAAGACACGCTATCTATAAAAGCCAAGGAGAACAAGAGATTCCAGAACATATTTCAGGCATAGTCATTGTGCACTAAGTCAGTTGTCTGCCTGGCCAGCCTGAGTCTCCTGCCTTGTCTTCTGTGCAGATACATGTTTCTAATAACCCCAAGCAGAAAACACTTGTTTACTTGGAGTGCCCCGGCCCTTGAAGGTCTTGGCAATTACAGCAGTAGGCTTGTTCTTCACTTGAGTTGCTTGCCAGAACACCTCGCACAGTGCCTCAACGTCACGACCATCCACCACGTAAGTGTTCCACCTGTCAAACAAGGAGGCAGCCAGGTTACAAGGTGAAGGGTGGATGGGGTAGAAAGAGGTGGCATAAAACAGGTCAGTTACCCAAAGGCTTCGCAGCGCTTCTGATAGATGTCTATGCAGTTCTCAATGGGCAAGACGCCACTGTGTCCTAGGCGGTTCACGTCAAAGATGGCCATGAGATTATCCAGATTGTAGTGAGAACCGAAGGCCAACGCCTCCCAGACGGAGCCTTCCCAAGATTCGCCATCTCCCAAGAGGCAGAACACTCGGTAGCTGGGGCAAGCCAAAAGAAGTTTAGGACTCTGCTCGGGTCTCTCCAGGGTCACTCAAGCAAATACATTTCATGGAGACAAAGGAACAGCCCAGAGGCAACTGCTTCAGATCATCAATTTCCTAAGATTATTTTTCTTGTCCACCCAGTTCAAACTCAACATCTGAGGAAACACAGCTTTAAAAGCTTGGGCCTCATTAGTTGGGCTTCACCTTTGGCTAGTTTTCTCATTCTAGCTGTAAAGGCTACTTTGAGGTTCTGCCACTTCTCTGGGCTCAACAAACAAGAGGGGATGGGAAGAAAGCAGCTCCCTTAAACACCCAAACATTTACATACACAGTTTTTTTGTGAGCTCCATTTTAAGCACTGCCACATTCTACTTCTGACCTTACAAATTTATTTACAATAATCACAATAATCAAAACACTCTACACCTCAGGAACACATGTTCTGTTGTAAATGGTAAACTCCTTCATAGCAGAAACATGAAACATTTATATCAATAAAACACAACCCAGACCCCACAAAAATGCTATAAGTTTTAAAAAGTGATTAACTGCAGGATAGGGACTAATAGAACCAATAATGACGAGATAAAAATGTCAACACTTATGGGAAATGGAGCAGGGCAGCTGCCTGAGCAGTGGAGGAAGCATGAATTGCCTCCAGAGGGGCCGCCTGGGCTGGAACTGGGGACTGAGGGGCTCTGAACATGCACACTACCACAGCCCCTGGGTCCCCCACACCCAGCCACCCAGCCTCTGCCTTGTTCCCATTTCAGCAGCAGCTGGGCACATGCCCCTGTAAGAAAGGCACTGATCTGCCTGTCTTCAGAAAGGTGGAACCACTCCAGAAAAAGAAATCTTTGATTATATTAATATTTAGGGGTCCCCAATGCAAAGGCAAATGTGCCATCTGTTCACTCTCTAGTAAAGCTCACCGAGACATGGAGAACAGGAAGACGTCTTTCTTAGGAAAGATTAGAGTCCCAATAGACTAGTTTCTATATGGCAGGCGGCACTTAGCCCAATCAGAGATACTAGAACAGTTTCCAGAAACGTGATTTCTATACTTCTTGAACACTTGGTAACCTGAACTTTCACAATAATCATTGTCTTTCCAAACTAATAAGCCATAAAGCCAAAGTGCCTGGGGTGGTATGAGACAGTTAAGTGGTTTCTGGGTAAGCACCTTACCTGGCATTGTCAAAGTACTTGCCAGTATATGCCATCCCACACGCAGCCCCCAGTCCTGGTCCAAACCATCCGATTGCCACATCAACAAATGCCAGTCGCTGTAAGAGAAGGTACCAAATGAACCTAGGTACACATGCAGGACACACATGAATCAGGAAGTTGAGGATCAGGCAAACTTCTGGCATTGAGCACAGGCTGCTCCTCAGAACGGCCCCTCCCACCCTGTGGGGTGACTTCCTCTTCACTACACCCACATGCACCCTAAGTCTCAGATCACAAAGACAGGGGAACCATAGGTAATCAATGCAATGTGGCAAGGGCAACTGGAGCTTTCGGAACATAGAGGGAGGCTTTTCCTCCATATGGCAGGCTAAACAGAGCCCAAGAGCAAAGCAGAAAACATAAGCATGAACCTTGCCATTTCACAAGGCCTTTCATCCACAGCCATGCACAAACCAAATATTCAATCCTTTTGGAGAACATGGGTTCTTAAGACACACTGAACTTATTCATCCTCCCACTGCCACCATCTCAGGCTGGCCACAAACATCTCTTCCCTCCATCACTGCAGTGGCCTCCCTGCTCCTCCATACCCATTCTCAACATAGCTGCCACGGAGAGCCTGTTAAAACCTAACCCTGCTTATTACTCTCTGCCAAAAACCAACCAAGGTCTTGGCATCTTGAACCAAGTAGAGCCCAAGTTCTTTCACTGGCCTGTTCACTCCTCTGTGCTCCCCCACTCTCCCTCCCACCACTCCAGTGCCCTGGCTTCCTTGCTGCCCCTTGAACACACTGGGCATATGCCTGCTTCAGGGTCTTAGCACTTGCAGCTCCCTCCTCCCCAAGTGCCCAGTGCTTGTGCCTAAATAGGTGCAAAGCTCACTCTCTCACCTCTTCCAAAATTCTGCTTGAATGTCAGCACCATGGCTGTCCTGGACCATCTCTTTCAACTAGTAACTCCTACCCCTCCACTTCCCTTGGATCCAGGATGCTCAGCCCCATCTGACATGCTATCTATCTACAGATTTGTTTCGTCTCTGCTCCCTCCCTCCATTCAAATGTCAGCTCCAATCAAGCAGAAGTTGGTGTGTGTGGTCACTACCATGGTGTTAGTCTCAGATCCCTCTCCCTTCCACTTCACCATATTCCTCTGCTCCTCCCAGGGCTCCTGACCTTCCCTAGCTTTCTTCACATGCTCTGTGACCGCAGAGACTCCCTCTCCATTTTACATCTCTATCCCCACAGAACTGTTTCACCGAAGTCTCTCCTGATGTCACCTCTAGCTCCATCCTTTCCCCCATGACTCCTTCCTTACTCCTGTAACGAGCTCTAGCTCCCAGTCACCTTGCATGCCCTTGGACCCAGCCTGTGCTCTGCACTCAGATAAACTCTGCTTCTTCCTGTGTTTTAAAGAGGGACAAGTGAAACTACCTCCTCAAGGCTGTACTTTGTGGGTATGATGGAGACGAGAGCCCTCCTTAGGCGGCAGGAGGCTTCAGGATTGACTGAGAAGATTAACGGGGCACCAGCACAATGCTGGCATGGCTGAAGTATCCCCACATGGGTTCCCTTCTCTTCTCCAAGAACCCTTATGCTCTGGAGGGAGACACTCATAATTGAGGGGGGCCAAGAGCTAGAATAAAGATGTGTACAAGGTGCTATGGACACCCAGAAAAGAAAGACTTCTCTTCCATGTTCTCATCTTTGTTCCAGCATAAAGTGCACATCAAGAACAAGTTTACAGAAAGGCCTTCTGGTTACTTTCCAGGCCTACTTGGCTGAAGGAAACATAAGAGCTGATAAAACAAAAACAAAGGCCTGGGTAGGGGGTTGGGGGCATTGTAAGCTCCCCCCTGCCACAGGCCTTCAGCACCCTGAAGGCTCTAAGGCAATTCAAGCACCTGTCAGCTACACTGCCAGGCTTTAGCAGTCAGCCTTCCAATGTACTTGTCTGCATTAGACATTCGTATACCAAAAGCACTGATCATGAAGACTCTGGTTCCTCGGTTTGTATTGGAGTCCATTTACTCCACTCCCAGTGAAAGCCAAGATGGACCATGCTTCTGTGTATTTTTTCCTTTCTCCAATTTTACCTGCTGATTAAATCTGATGAACACAAATTCTGGCAACTAAATCATGCCCAGTCTGCTACTTTGTGCCAGAAAGCCTCTTTATCCCTCTAAGATCAATGTCTCTGATTATTTGATAGGATAGCAGTGAATATGGGATAGTCTAGGCACCTTTCCTTTTTCTAAACCAGAGATCTAAACATTCATACTGTGTTTGTACACTCATATTTGATTTTTATTGAAAAGGAAGTTCAAACTTATAGGAAAGTTTTAAGGAGAGTATAAACATGTCCCATGTTCTCTTCACCTAGATTCACCAACTATTACTAATGGACAATTTTTGCTTCATCTCTATCTTCACACACACACACACACACACACATTTACATTTTGCCAAACCTCATTTGAGATTATGTTTCAGACACAAAGACAGAGTCATAACCCCAGGTACTTCGGCCAAGCCCGTATTCCCACTGTTTTTAAACTACTTCCTGCTGCCTAGATCTGGGGTTTCTGTTTGTACATGGTACTCTACTAGTTGAGTTTTAAATATGTTTTTATTGATTTTTATAGAGAGAGGAAGGGAGAAGGATAGAGAGAAAAACATTGATGTGGGAGAAACATCATTGACTGGCTGCCTCCTACATGCTTCTCACAGGGGATCAAGCCCACAACCTGGGCATGTGCCCTGACCAGGAATCAAACTGGTGTCCTCTTGGTTCCTGGGTCGACACTCAACCACTGACCCACACAGGTTGGGCAAGTTTTAAATGATTTGTTCAGGCCCTGGCCAGTGTGGATCAGTTGATTAGAGCATAGTCCCATGCACCAAAGGGTTTTGGGTTTGATTCCTGACTCAGTCATGGCACATAACCAGGTTGTGGGTTCAATCCACAGTCAGTTGGGGCACATACGGGAGGCAATGGATCAATGTTTCTCTTTTTCTAGAATCAATGAAAAAAAGCAAACCCACAACATATCCTTGGGTGAGGATTCAAACAAACAAACAAACAAACAAACAAACGATTTGCTCAGGATGCAACAAACTTTCAGATAGCATCAAAGAGCTGCATAGAGCCCTAGCAGGGTTGGCTCAGTGGTTAGAGTGTCGGCCTGTGGACTGAAGGGTCCTGGGTTCAATTCCGGCCAAGGGCACATATCCCACTCGGTTGCAGGCTAGATCCCCAGTCTGGGGTGCATGCAGGAGGCAACCAATCAATGTGTCTTTCTCACATCAATGTTTCTGTTTCTCTCTTTCTCCTTTCACTCTCTATGAAAAGCAATGGAAAAAATAATCCTTGGGTGAAGATTTAAAAAAAAGAAAAGAAAAAAAAAAGCTATACAGAGCTGTACGTTTTTCTAAATCAACCTTGCTTTTAACAGTCTTTTTCTTTCCCATCCCCCATTGTAATGAGGTACCTGGCACTATACCTAATCTAATGAGAAAGTCTCCCATTGGTATCAAGTCAAACGTGCAGAGAAATGGAAGAGAAAGTTGAATGAAAGGGATAGGATGCTTCTCCAAATCCAATTCAATTTTCCTAAAGCTCAGCAAGTTGGATCTGCTATGTTGCCCACCTCTACCCAGGTGTGACAGAGGATGGGAACAGCATGACCCTGCCAAGGGGCTTTAGTGATATGTGGTGTGAGGAGGGGCACCACCAAAGGAAAGGAAGGGTGGCCAGTTGCCACAAGTCATCCTTCCTACCATACAGTCCTCCCTAGAACACTTTTTAGATCTGTATGAGGTACTATGGTCTAAATGTTTGTGTCTGCCCCAAATCCCTATGTTGAAAACCTAATTAGGAGATAGTATTAGGAGGTGGGGGTCTCTGGGTGGTGATTAGGTCACAAGAGCAGAACCTTCAAGAATGGGATTAGGCCCAGCCGGGCGTGGCTCAGCGGTTGAGCGTTGACCTAGGATCCAGGCAATCGGGGTTCGATTCCCGGTGAGGGCACATGCCCGGGGTTGCAGGCTCGATCAATGACTCTCTCATCATTGATGTTTCTATCTCTCTCTCCCTCTCCTTTCCTCCCTCTGAAATCAATAAAGCTATATTTTAAAAAAGAGAAAAAAAAAAAAAAGAAAAAAAAAAGAAAAAAAATGGGATTAGTGTCCTTATAAAAGAGGTCTCAGAGAGACCACTTCTTCCATTTGAGAAGTCTGTGACTAGGTAGAGGGCTCTCACCAGAACGTGACCATGCTGTGAAAAATGAATTCTTATTTTTTATAAACCACTCAGTCTGTGGTATTTCGTTATAGTAGCCCAAATGGATTAAGAGGTAAGGCAAAGAAAGAAGAACCAAAAAGATAAAGCCTGGCCGGGAGTGGCTCAGCAGTTGAGCGTCCACCTAGGATCCAGGAGATCGAGGTTCGATTTCCGGTCAGGGCACATGCCCGGGTTGCGGGCTCGATCAATGACTCTCTCATCATTGATGTTTCTATCTCTCTCTCCCCCTCTCCTTTCCTCTCTCTGAAATCAATAAAGATATATTTTAAAAAAACCAAAAACCTCTTTAAAAAAAAAAAAAAGATAAAAAGAGCCCATTTCAGGCCTTGTTTGCCACATGGTGGCTTTATTTTTTGTTTATCCTCATCTGAGGATATTTTTTCCATTGACTTTTAGGGAAGGAGTGAAGGGGAGATGGGAGGGGAGAGAGAAAGAGAGAGATAACAATGTGAGCGAGACACACCAATTGGTTGGCTCCCGAATGTGCCCAGACCAGGGCGGGGATCAAGCACCCAACCCAGGCACATACCCTTGACTGGGAATAGAACCTGTGTGTAGGCCAGGTGCTCCAGTGTGTAGGCTGATGTTCCAACCACTGAACAACCCAGCCAGGGCCACATGGTGGCTTTAAAAGTGAGTTTAAGTTAGCATCTGAGTAGGCCCTGGGCTCTCATGCCTGCTAACCTTGCAAAGGATGAATCGATCGTTGTTCGGGTTCTCTGGGTCTTCCTGTTTGTATTTCATGACGTGGAAGAACAGCACAGACATGATCTCAGCAGCACTGCTACATGATGTGGGGTGGCTGAAAGACAGATATGGCACAAGTCATTTCTCACAGGTGACTCACTAGGGACAAGTGCATGGGGAGGTTTTTCAGCACAGTCTCCTCAGACCAGAAGCAGTAGTTATTACTCCCAGCCCTGGAAGAATTCAGCCAAGGGAAAGGGATGCAGGGCCACTGCCTCCCAAGCTCAGTTTTTAAGGATGCTTTAAGGACCAGTAGCCTCACAACTTGGTGATTCCACAAGCACTTGAACAGTTTTTCACTTGTTTGAATTTATCTGTGATATCATTAGTCAGAAATGCCATGCAGCAGAAATAAACCCATGCATATATGGTCAACTAATATTTGACAAGGGAACCAAGAAAACTCAATGGAGAAAGGACAGTCTCTTCAATAAATGGTGCTGGGAAAATTGGATAATAACATGTGAAAAAATGAAACTAGACCCCTATATTATAACATTCACAGAAATTAACTTGAAATGGATTAAGAGGAAAATGTAGGACCAGAAACCATTAAACTCCTAGAAGGAACCACAAAAAAAAGTCTCCTTGACATGGGTCTTGGTAGTAATTTTTTGGATATGACACCTACAGCTCAAGCAACAGAATAAAAAATAAACAAATGGGACTAGATCAAACTAAAAAAGCTTCTGCATAGCAAAGGAAACCATCGACAAAATGAAAAAGACAACCTGTTATATGGGGAAAAAATTTGTAAACCATGTATCTGATAAGGGGTTAATATCCAAAATATATAAAGAACTCATACAACTCAATAGCAAAACCCTCCAAATAATCCAATTAAAATGGTCAAAGGACCTGAATAGACATTTCCTCAAAGATATTCAAACAGCCAACAGATGCATGAAAAGGCGCTCAATATTACTAATCATCAGGGAAATGCAAATCAAAACCACAATGAGATATCATCTCCCATTATGTTAGAATGGTTATAAAAAAACAAGAGATAGGTGCTGGTGAAGATATGCAGAAAAGAGAACCCTTGTTTACTGTTAGTGGGAATGAAAACTGGTGCAACCACTATGGAATACAGTACGGAGGACCCTCAAACAATTTAAATGAAAACAGTATGTCGAAGGGATATCTACACTCCTATGTTCGTAGCAGCATTATTTACAATAGTCAAGACATGAAAATAACCCAAGTGTCCACAGAATGGATAAAGATGATATGGTACATGTATACAATGAACTATTATTCAGCCATAATAAAGAAGGAAATTCTGCCATTTTTGACAACATGGATGGACCTTGAGGGCATTATGCTAAGTGAAATAAGTCAGATGTAGAAAGGCAAATACTATGTGATCTCACTTATATGTGGAATCTAAAAATAAAAACAGAAAAACTAACTCATAAAGATAGATCAGATTTGTGGTTACTAGACATGAGGGTTGGGGGAGGGGGAATTGAAGGTAGGTGGTCAAAAGGCACAAATGTCCAGTTGTACCAGGGATGTACTGTACAACAACAAGATGACTATACTTAATACTGCTGTATAGTATATTTGAAAATTAAGATCCTAACAGTTCTCACCACAAGAAAAAAACCAATTTTTCTTTTTTTTTGTACCTGTATTATATGATGTTAACTAAGTTTATTGTGGTAGTCATCTCACAATATATGTAAGTCGAATCATTATGCTGTACAGCTTACTTATACAGTGCAGTATATGTCAGTTACATCTCAATAAAATTGGGGGAAAGTGTTTTTTAGTTTTTTAAAGAAACACCACAAAGAAGAACCCATTCAACTACCTAAAGCTAATTTCTTTTAGGTAGTGAATGATGAGACTGAGAAGTTTCTCACGGTGGAGTAACTTAAGGCTCTTACTGAATGCCAATAACCGCTGCTCTTAGAAAGCAGCCTGCATGGGAATCTAGCTAATCTCTTAATAATTAAGAAGAGGGGAGTGAACAGGGAAGGGGACAAAACCAACTACCTAGAGCCCTGCCTCAACTGTAGGAAGACTAAAGATTTTAGGCCCAAGCCCTAGCCAATTTGGCTCAGTGGTTAGAGCATTGGCCCTCGGACTCAAGGGTCTCAGATTCGATTCTGGTCAAGGGTTGCAGGCTCCATCCCCTGCCCCAGCTGGGGCCCTGTGGAAAGCAACCAATCAATGTGTCTCACAACCATGTTTCTCTCCCTCCCTCCCCCAATCTCTTCCACACACTCTGAAAAGCAATGAAAAAAATATCTCTGGTGAGGATTTAAAAAAAAAGATTTTAGGCCCAAGTCATGCACATTAATATCTCCGTTTCAAGTTTCACAACACAGAAAATGAAGACGTAAGACTTCTTGCCATGCAAGTATCCCCTAAGGGGATGATTTGGATTTAAAAGCTGTTAGAGCCTGGCCAGGGTGGCTCAGCAGTTGAGCACTGACCTATGATCCAGGAGATCATGGTTTGATTCCCAGTCAGGGCTCAATCCCCAGTAGGGGGCACGAAGGAGACGGCCAATCACTGACTCTATCATTGATGTTTCTATCTCTGTCTCTCCTCCTTTCCCTTCCTCTCTCTGAAATCAATAAAGCCATATATATATATATATATATATATATATATATATATATGTATATATATATATTTTTTTAAAAAGGCTGTTAGAGATCCCTTGAGAAAATGCAAACCTGAATTAAGTTTGAAGGTGAAGGGAGCAAAATGAAAGTTTAAAAAAATCCAAAAATAGGCAGGTCTTAAATGTAACCAATGGGTCAAAGAAGAAATCACAAGAAAAATTAGAAAATACTTAACACAAATGAAAATGAAAACACAACATACCAAAATTTATGGGTTGCAGCAAAAGCAGTGCAAGGAGGGAAATTATAACTGCAAACACTTACATTAAAAAAGAAAGATCTCGCCTGGCCAGGCATGGCTCAGTGGCTGAGCATCAACCTATGATCCAGGAGATTGAGGTTAGATTCCTGGTCAGGGCACATGCCCAGGTTGCGGGCTTGATCCCCAGTGTGGGGCGTGGAGGCAGCTGATCAATGACTCTCTCATCATTGATGTTTCTATCTCTCTCTCTCTGAAATCAATAAAAATATATTTTTTTAAAAAGAGAGAGATCTCATCCTAGCTGGTTTGGCTCAGTGGTTAGAGCGTCAGCTCCAGGAATGAAGCGTCGGGGTTGATTCTGGCCAGGGGTGTGTACCTTGGTTGCAGGCTCCATCCCCAACTCCGGTTGGTACACATTCGTGAGGCAACCAATCAATGTGTCTCTCTCACATTGATGTTTCTCTATCTTTCTCTCTCTCCCTCCCACTCTCTCTGAAAAGCAATGGAAAAAATATCCTCCAGTGAGGATAAAAAAAAAAAAAAAATCTCAAATAAAAAACCTAATTTTACAAGTTTTGAAACAGAAAACTAAATCCAAAGCTACCAGAAAGAAAATAAAGATTAGAGCATAAATAAATGACACCAGGAAAACAGAGAAAATAAGCAAAAACAATCTGGTTCACTGAAAAGATTAACAAAATTAACAAACCTTTAGCTAGATTGACTAAGTAAAAAAAAAATTACTAAATTTATTAAATCGGATTTGAAATTACTAATTTCATTCAAGAAATGAAAATAACCTAGAAGAAATTTCTAGAAACAGAAAACCCAAGACTGAGTAACAGAGAAATAGAAAATCGGAATAAACCCACAACAAACAAGGAGATTGAATCAGTAGTCAAAAACTTCCCAAACAAAAACTCTGGACCTGATTTTTTTTTTTATTGGTTTGAGAGGGGAGGAGGAGGAGTGAGGGAAGGAAGGAAGGAGGGAGGGGGGAAGGGAGGAGGGAGAGACAGACAGACATCAAGTGGTTGCCTCCGGCAAGCGCCCCAACCAGGATGGAACCCTGATCGGGAATCAAACCCACCACCCTCCTGGTGTATGGGACCACGCTCCAACCAACTGGGCCACACCAGCCAGGGCCGGACCTGATTTTTAAAGAATTAACATCAATCCTCAAACTCTTCTTTAAAAAAAAAAACTGGAGGGAAACACTGAAACTCATTCTGAAGCGAACATTGCCCTTACACTAAAACCAAACACCTTACAAGAAAACTGCTAACATCTCTTAGGAATATTGATACAAAAGATACTGAACAAAATACTAGCAGACCCCACAGCCCCCTTTTAGGCTTTATTTCTTTAAACTCCCACACCCTGGGTTTTGGGACCCTGGCGATGAGGGCAACCACTTACACAGAAAACCCCGGGCCTTCCCGCTCCAATGCTAGCCCGCTCCAATCCCCAGGATGGCCCCTTGCCCCCACTGGCCCCAGTCGGTTCCCGGGGACCGAGGGGTGAGGGGCTAGTACCTGAGCATGTGGCGGCCACTAAATGAACCAGTGGCAGCCACACTTGGCTGGCGCCTGGGGTGGAAGCCAAACCCCGGTGGTCCAAAATCGGGCCTATACGACCAAGCCCACCCAGCTCCAACGGCTCACTTCACCTTACTCCCCTCATGACCGCTTGGCCTGCGGCTCGGAGCGGGACCCACTTTGGCCTCGATGAAGGCGCCTTACCCGGTGCTCGAGGCACATGTGGCCCTGATGGAGTGGATGCGCAGGCGATTGGCCAGGTCCCGTAGCACCTGCACAGTATCCGCATCAGGTTTGTCTTCTTCGGCCATGGCAACGCTCACCTCAGCATCCGCCATGGCTGCTACTCCTTCAGAGCCTGAGGAGAAAATGGCGTTGAGGGGGCTCTTCCGGCTTTTATAGGGCCCCTGCGTTGGCTCCCTCCGCGCAGCTCCTTCCGCACATGGCTCCCTCCGCGCACCCAATTAAATGGATTTTGAACATTTCTCATTTGCATATATGACAATTTTCAAAATCATCTAATTTCTTTATATCTTCCCTCGTGTTATTAGTTCAAAGAGGATTGCCTTTGTTCGTGAGTTCAGGGTCTACTTTTGGGATTGTACGTGAGTCCAGGATCTACTTTTGGGTTATTAAAAAGTTCTGGAACTAGATACTGTGGTGGTTGACAAGATGGCGAAAATAGTAAAGTGGTCTTCGTTTCGCACACTTTAAAATAGTTTCATTGGGGAAGTTTGTTTTGCACATTTTCTCCCACTTTTAAGAGAGCTACACTGTAATTTTACAATTTTCGGGTACCCCCTTATAGCAGCCCAGTTCCTAGGTCAGCTTCTCAGCACATGAGGCGGGCTGAGAGCTCTGAAACAGCACGGCGTCTCTGCCCTGACCATTTTTGACAGAATCTTCCGTCTGGCAAGACCTGTGTGAGTGTTTAGCTGGCATTACCCCAGCGCTGGCCAGCAGCTTTCCAAGGAAGCCTGACTTGAGGGGGTTCCCGTTGATTTTATGTATGAAGGTCCCCATATGTATACGAAGGTCACACTGTGTCTCGGAGAGCTCGTCTCTCTCTGATTTTGAGACGGTCTACCAAGAACCAGCCTTGCTCCCAGCGACACCATCTCCACATTATACCTAAGTTTAACCACTGGGAAGCATCTTGAAAACTGCCGACCTCCGGAGAGCCCCAAATGTCCCTGAATGTGGCTAGACGGCTAGACGTTCACGTTCTTGCTTGGTTAAAGGGTAGTGCATTGAAATTTTTCATCGATACTCCTGACGGCGCAAGAAAAACTCTGCCCCTATGCGCTCCTACTCGCAGAATACGTGAGTGCTCATTTCCTCACGCCATCCACACTGGATATTGTTAGCCTTTTTAATGTGTGGCGTTCTGATGGGTGAGAAAATTATATTTAATAATTGCTTTCATTTACATTTGCCCAAATTCCTTGCAGTGGCACATTTATCATATGTTTATTGCCATTTGAAGTCCGTCCTTTCTGAATTGTCTATTGCACCCTTTACTGTTTTTATATTGGATTATTTCTCTTTAGCTTCCTAATTTGTAGGATTTCTTTGTGTTGATTAGCCTCTTGTCTATTAGAGATATAGCAAATCTCTTCATCTCAATCTGTTGCTTTTTACACTTGATCTTAGCCAACAGGCCGAGAAGCGATCATTCTGTTGCCTTTTTAAAAAAAATGTTAGCAGAGATACTTTAAGAATCAAGTGTTTGAACCAAAACCTAACTATAAGCTTTTGCTCCATAAGAATGTTTTAAAACACCTTTATGCAGTAAAATATGTAAATCTTTTGCTTCATGGCATTTTGGGTTGAGTGGTTTAAAAAGATCTCCAAAGATTATAATAATATTCCTATTATGTCCTCCTAATACTTTTACAGTTTCATTTTTATGTCTAGTTCTTTATCCTGTCTCAAATTTATTATTGCATATGTTAGGAAACACTCTAACTTAATTTCAAAAAGCCAGTTGTCTCAAGACCATATTTACTATTCTTTTTCAAAAACTTCTTAGCCCTTTTTGCATGTTTTCTTCCAAATAAATTTTGAAATCAACTTTTTTTTTTTTTTAATCCTCACCCAAGGATATTTTTTCATTGCTTTTCAGAGAGAGTGGAAGGGAGAGAGAGAGAGAAACATCAATGTGTCTCCAATTGGTTGCCTCTTGCACTCCCCAATTGCCTCCTGCACACACCCCAACCGGCTGGGGATCAAGCTTGCAACCAAGCTTTGTGCACTTGACTGGAATGGAACCTGACACCCTTTAGTCTGCAGGCCGAGGCTCTAACTACTGAGCCAAACAGACTAGAGCTGAGATGAGCTATTTTTAAGATTCATAAGACATTCCCTTTTTTTTTTTTATTGTTCAAAATATTACAGATGTCCCCTTTTCTCCCCATTGACCCCTTCCACCATGCACCCACCCCCTTTCCCAGTCCCTCAACATACCATTGTCTGTGTCCTTGGATTACGCATACATGCATATAAATTCTTTGGTTAATCTCTCCCCTCTTCCACCTTCCCTCTGAGATTTGTCAGTCTGATCCATGCTTCCATGTCACTGAATCTATTTTGTTCATCAGTTTAGTAAGTTCTTTAGATTCCACATATAAGTGACATCATGTGATGTTTGTCTTTCTCTGCCTGGCTTATTTCGCTTAGCATAATATTTTCCAGGTCCCTCCATACTGTCCCAAAGGGTACGAGATCCTTCTTCTTTACAGCTGCGTAGTATTCCATGATGTAAATGTCCCACAGTCTTTTTATCTGCTCATCTACTGATTGGCACTTGGACTGTTTCCAGATCTTAGCTATTGTAAATTGCACTGCTATGAACGTAGGGGTGCATATATTCTTTCTGATTAGTGTTTCAGGATTCTAAGGATATATTCCTGGAAGTGGAATCAATGGGTCAAAAGGCAGTTCCATTTTAAATTTTTTGAGGAACCTCCATACTGTTTTCCATAGTGGCTGCACCAGTCTGCGTTCCCACCACCAGTGTACTAGGGTGCTCTTTTCTCCACACCCTGGCCAGCACTTGTAGTTTGTTGATTTGTTGATGGTAGCCATTCTAACAGGTGTGAAGTGATATCTCATTGTGGTTTTAATTTGCACCTCTCTGATGATTAGCGACGTTGAGCATTTTCTCATATGTCTCTTGGACATCTGTATGTTCTCTTTTTGAGAACTGTCTGTTCAACTCCTTTGCCCATTTTTTAATTGGATTATTTGTCTTCCTCTTGTTGAGTTGTATGAGTTCTTTGTACACTTTGGAAATTAGCCCCTTATCGGATGCATTGTTGGCAAATATCTTCTCCCATACCGTGGGTTTCCTTTGTATTTTGAGGCTTATTTCTTTTCTTTTTTAAAAAATATATCTTTATTGATTTCAGAGAGAGGAAAGGAGAGGGAGAGAGAGAGATAGAAACATCAATGATGAGAGAGTCATTGATCGAGCCCACAACCCGGGCATGTGCCCTGACCGGGAATCGAACCCCGATCACCTGGATCCTAGGTCGACGCTCAACCGCTGAGCCACGCCCAGCCGGGCTTGAGGCTTATTTCTTTTGCTGTGCAGAAGCTTTTTAGTTTGACATAGTCCCATTTGTTTATTTTCTCCTTTCTTTCTCTTGCCTTAGGAGATGTATCAGTGAAAATTCCACTACACGAGAGGTCTGTGATTTTACTGCCTATGGTTTCTTCCAGGATTTTTATGCTTTCTGGACTTACATTTAAGTCTTTTATCCATTTTGAATTTATTCTTGTGTATGGAGTAAGTTGGTGATCTAGTTTCATTTTTTTGCATGTATCTGTCCAATTTTCCAAGCACCATTTATTGAAGAAACTGTCTTTACTTCATTGTATGCTCTTGCCTCCTTTGTCAAATATTAACTGACCATAATGGCGTGGGCCTATTTCTAGGGTCTCTGTTCTGTTCCATTGATCTATATGCCTGTTGTTGTACCATTACCTGGCTGTTTTGATTACAATGGCTTTGTAATACAGTTTGATATCCAGTAAAGTGATCCCTCCAACTCTGTTCTTCTTTCTCAAGATGGCTGCAGCTATTCAGAGTCTTTTTTGGTTCCATATAAATTTTGGGAATATTTGTTCTAGCTCTGTGAAATATGCTCTTGGTTTTTTAATAAGAATTGCATTGAATCTATAGATTACTTTGGGTATTATGGACATTTTAATGATGTTAATTCTTCCAATCCGTGAACATGATATATCCTTCCATTTCTTTGTATCTTCCTCTATTTCTTTTTCCAGTGTCCTATAGTTTTCCAAGTACAGGTCTTTTACATCCTTGGTTAAGTTTATTCCTAGGTATCTTATTTTTTTAGTTGTAGCGGTAAATGGTATTGTTTTTTTAGTTTCTCTTTCTGAGTTCATTTTTGGTGTATAAAAATGACGTCGATTTTCAGATCTTGATTTTGTATCCAGCTACCTTGCCGAATTCATTTATCACATCTAGTAGTTCTTCGGTGGATTCTTTAGGGTTTTCTACGTACAAGATCATGCCATCTGCAAATAAAGACAGTTTTACTTCCTCTTTCCAATTTGGATACCTTTGATGTTTTCTTCCTGTCTGATGGCTGTGGCAAGGACTTCCAGTACTATGTTGAATAAGAGTGATGAAAGTGGGCATCCCTGTCTTGTTCCTGTTTTTAAAGGAAATGGTTTTAGTTTTTGCCCATTGAGTATGATGTTGGCTGTAGGTTTGTCATATATGGCCTTTATTATGTTGAGATGTGTTCCCTGTATTCCCACTTTGCTGAGGGTTTTTATCAAAAATGGGTGCTGGATTTTGTCGAATTCTTTTTCTGCATCTGTTGATACGATCATATGATTTTTGTCTTTCATTTTGTTGTATCATATTTATTGATTTGGGAATATTATACCAGCTTTGCATCCCCGGAATAAATCCCAATTGGTCGTGGTGTATGATCTTTTTAATGTATTGCTGGATCCAGTTTGCTAGTATTTTGTTGAGGATTTTAGCATCTATGTTCATCAGGGATATTGGCCTGTGATTTTCTTTCTTTGTAGTGTCTTTATCTGGGATTAAGATGATGCTGGCCTCATAAAAAGAGCTTGGGGATTTTCCCTCCTCTTGAATTTTCTGGAATAGTTTGAGGAGAATAGGTGTTAATTCTTCTTTGAAAGTTTCATAAAACACTCCTGTAAGTCCATCTGGTCCCAGGCTTTTGTTTGCTGGAAGATTTTTGATTACTGCTTTAATTTCATTAGTTCTTATCAGCCTATTCAGGTTTTCTGCCTCTTCTTGATTCAGCTTTAGAAGATTGTATGCTTCTAGGAATTTGTCCATTTTCCCATGTTGTCTAGTTTGTTAGCATATAGTTGCTTGTAATATTTTCTTATGATCCTTTATGTTTCTGTTGGGTTAGTTGTTATATTACCTCTTTCATTTCTGATTTTATTTATTTGGGTCCTCTCTCTTTGTTTCTTGGTGAGTCTCGCTAAAGGTTCATCCATCTTATTTATCTTTTCAAAGAATAAGCTCTTGGTTTCATTGATATTTTGTATTGTTTTTTATTCTCTTTGTCATTAATTTCTGCTCTGATCTTTATTATTTCCTTCCTTCTACTTCCTCAGGACTTTTCTTGCTGCTCTCATTCTAGTTCTTTTAGTTGTTGTGCTAGATGACTTAGTAAAGCTCGCTCTTGTTTCTTGAGGTATGCCTGTACTGCTATGAACTTTCCTCTCAGGACTGCTTTCGCTGTGTCCCATAGATTTTGGGTTGTTGTCTGTTTATTTTCATTTTTTTCTAGGAAGTGTTTGATTTCTTCCTTGATCTCATTGGTAACCCATTCATTGTTTAATAATATGCTATTTAGCATCCATGTGTTTGAATTTTTTTGAGTTTTTTTATAGTGGTCAATTTCTAGTTTCATGGCATTGTGATCCTAGAAGATGCTTGACATGATTTCAGTCTTTTTGAATTTGCAGACTTGCTTTGTGTCCTAACATGTGGTCTACTTTTGAGAATGTTTCATGTGCACTTGAGAAGAATGTGTATTCTGCTGCTTTGGGATGAAATGTTCTGGAAATGTCAATGAAATCCATTAGATCTAGTGTGTCATTTAAGGTCTCTGTTTCCCTGTTGATCTTTTGTCTTGATGATCTGTACAATGATGACAGTATGGAGTTAAAGTCCCCCAATATGATTGTGTGCTGTTGATTTCCATCTTAAAGTCCACCAAGAAATTTTTAATATATTTAGGTGCTCCTATATTGGGTGCATATATATTAATAAGGGTTATTTCCTCCTGTTGTGTTGATCCCTTTAGTATTATGTAGTGACTTTCTTTGTCTCTTGTTATGGTCTTTTTTTTTTAAACTCTATTTTGTCAGAAATAATTATTGCTACTCCAGCTTTTTTTTTTCATTTCCATTTGCATGGAATATTTTTTCTCATCCCTTCACTTTCAGCCTGTGTGAATCTTTTGCTCTCAGATGGGTCTCTTGTAGACAACATATCTTTGGGTCCTGTTTTCTTATCCATTCAGCTACCCTATGTCTTTTGATTGGAGCGTTTTTTCTGTTTACATTTAAGGTTACTATTGATATATACTTATTTAATGCCATTTCCCCCCTTTATGCTGATGTACCTTTCTCTCAGTATTTCTTCTTCCTCTTAAAGCAGTCCTTTTAGCATTTCTTGCAATGCTGGTTTGGTGGTATGGAGCTCTTTTAGCCCTCTTTTGTCTGGGAAGCTCATTATTTCATTTTCAATTTTAAATGATAACTTTGCTGGAAAAGCAGCCTTGGTTGCAGGTTCTTGCTTTTCATTACTTTGAGAACTTCATGCCACTCGCTTCTTGCTTGAAGTGTTTCTGATGAGAATTCTGCTGTCAGCCTTATGGGGGTTCCATTGTAGGTCACTGCTTGTCTCTCTCTTGCAGCCCTTAATATTCTCTCTTAGTCCTTAACATTTACCATTTTAATTATGATGTGTCTTGGACTGGGTCTCTTTGGGTTCCTCTTGTTTGCGACCCTCTATGCTTCCCGAACTTGTGTGGCTGTTTTTCTCATCAGCCTAGGAAAGTTTTCTGTCATTATTTCCTCCACCAATTCTCTATCTCTTGCTCACTTTCCTCCCCCTCTGGCACTCCTATTATGCGAATGTTGTTTTGCTTCATGTTGTCTCACAGCTCCCTTAGACTGTCCTCATGCTTTTTAAGTGTTTTTTTTGTTGTTGTTGCTCTGAATGAGTGTTTTTTTCTACCTTATCTTCTAAGTCACTTATTCTATCCTCTGCTTCATTGAGCCTGCTTCCAATTCCTTCCAGAATATTCTTGATATCAGATATAGTATTCTTCATTTCTGCCAGGTTCTTATCTATGATATCTAGCTCTTTTATCATGTTTTCACTAAGTTCCTGAACCTTTCCATTAACTGTATTGTTGTTCTTAATTTCCTTGAGCATCTTTAAAACCATTACCCTGAACTCTTTTTCTGATAACTTGCTTAACGCCATCTCATCAAAGTCTTTTTCTGGCGAGTTTTTTCTTTTTTAGTTTGGGGGTTGTTTGTTTGTCTCCCCATTTTAGTGGCTCTTAGTGTTTGTATCTGTATATTAGATATATTTGCTGTTTCCCAGTCTTGTGGGGGGAGATTTTGTAGTGTATGTACAGTGGATCCCACAGGTGTGTTTTCCTTATACTTCTGAGCTATTTGCTCTAGGCATGTCCCTTTTGTGGGTGTCCCTTTTGTCTGTTCTTTGGGCTCTCCTGTTGTGACTGAGTCTAGATTGTTGTTGACCTGTTCTTTGGAGGACTCTTCTCTCAGGTTGGCTAGCTGTGTGGCTCAGCCCCAACCACGTCATGTGAACTGTTGTACACATGCTGGCAAGACAAATCAAAACACAACCAAACTGCCAGGAAACAAGCAGTATCTTATAAAATATCCTGACAATCACCATGAAAACATCCCAAGAGAAAGTAGAATTGGGAGAGTGAAGTGATAACACAAATACTAAAGCAAAACAAACAAACAAAAAACCCTCTAAAAAAAAAAAAAAGTAGAGGAAAGAGGGAAAAGGATATTATTGCTAATAGTAAAGAAAAATTTAAAAATAATAATAAAATAAAGTAAAAAATAGAGAAGCTACTGGGAGACAAAAGGGGCAGAGAAAAGATTTGGAAAAAAGTGTGAGCAAAAAATTAAGGGTAAATTGTAGGAATAGGAAAATAGTTGAAAAATTAAAAAAATAAAATAAAGAGACAAACAGAAACAAAGAAGCAAACAAAAAGACAGGAAGACAGAATAAAAGGAGAGGGGAAAAAAGAAAGAGAAAAAATAGGTTATGCCAATGGAACAAGAAGAGAGAGAGAGATAAAGCAAGGGTAGGGAGGGAGTCCAATAAGAGATATGGGGGAAACAATAGAGAAAAGCAATAACTTTTTGTTATAATGATAATATCCCAGCAATTAAGCAGAGAATATCAAGAAAATCTTGATAATAGGACAAAAAAACCAACAACAAAGCAAAACAAAGCAAATAAAAAACGCAAAGCAAAACAAATTTTAAAAATTTAATTTAAAAATTTAAAAATTTAAAAATTTAAAAAGAAAATTTTTTCTTTTCTCTCTTTAAAAAAAAAAAAAAAGAAATCAGTCAGGTGAGTTTCATCTGGGCTGCTTATATTATCTGAGGCTCACTGTTTTGTATGTTGATTTCGGTTCTCCTGGGAGGTACTTGTGTCAGCCAATGTCAGGAGCTGTCTAGGTTTGGCTCTGGTGTCCTTAGGTAGTTGGCTGGTCTGAGGCTCTCTGTCGACCACCTCCACTTGTCAGCTATTTTGCTTCCCCCTTGTAGTTGCCTGGTTTTACTCCAGAGTCTTCTGAAGAGTCTTTAGGGTGCAGGATGACTAGTGTAGCTCAGGATATTGCTCCCCTTACTTAGAGGTTTTGCTGTCAGGCACTCACTGTGAGGGAGTTAGTCTCTGCTCCACAGCCAGCTCCTCAGTCTCCACCCTGTCCTCTGATTCTAGTTCCCCATGCTCTGGCCTGCTGCAGTTTCAGATTGATTTCAGCCTGTTGCCTTTTCTGTATGGGCAGCTTCAGCAGCCTGGGCTCAGTGGGTTCTATTAAAAAGAAATTCTGGTGAGCACTTTGCCTGCCCAGCCCCTAACAGGGGTTTTAAGCTTTTCCTCCAGTTCCCAAACAATAGTCTCTGAGAGTCTTATTCTTGTAATGTCCTCCTGTGAGCTGTTCTCCTTTCCCCCTCAGGACTGTGCCTTGCCGGGGATATCTGGGGTTTATGTGAGCTGAACCAGCCCCTTTCCTGTTGGGGGTGGTGCTCCTAGCTTGCAGGAGAGGTAGTTGTGCTCTGCCCCTCCTTTCCTGGATCTGTTTGGCTAAACTCACAGGGCTCGTATTTCAAACTCTCCACTATGCAGAAACAAATCCCAGCTTTCGCTGGTCTGTCTCCCCAGTGCAAGCCAGGAAGGTGGACGACCATTCTGCTATCAAAAATTCAAAAATGCACAAAGCAGCACACAGGCAGATAACTGATCCTTCAAGGTCCCGTTGCCCCCACTCCTTGGTACCAAGCAGGAGGGGTCATGAAGTCAGCCGCACACAGGTCCCCTGCATAGTTGATTTCAGTAAAGCTGGGGCAGCTCCTTGTGTACTATCCTGGCTCCCCTCAGGGCAGGTCAAAAATCCCTGATTCACTGCACCGGCAGCTCCGGCAGCTCCGGAGTCTGGAGACTCAGTCCGCCCCACTGGTGGCTCCAGTCTCTCTCTGGTGCCTGGAGTCCCAACCCCCTCCCCCCCAGCTCCAGTCCCTCTCTGGCAGAGGGCTTTTTTCCCCTCCCCCATGCCACACAGTTCAAATACTTTCTGGGGTTCAACACATTGCCTTACAGGAAAGTAGAAGGTCCCTGTAGGTGGATGCCCAGTGCAGCCTTCTGGCCCCTTTATATTGGGAAGCCACACACTGTGGGACAGCCTTTCTTATGGTCAGAGCCTGGTGTGAAAGACTCCAGTCCCAGCCACCATTAGAAGCATTGTTTCACTAGGAAAGCGCAGCCCCCTCCTCGCAGGCACACTGTGCCCCTGGGTCCCTCTGCCTGCCCAGCACGGGCTCTCTTTCCCTTCTCCTCCTCTCGGGGTTTGAGATCCCCACTTTTGGATGTGGGTCCACACTCCCAAGGAAACAAGTTGTGCAGCCTCTAAGCCTCGGGGCTCAGGGTCCAGCACATGCTTCAGGGGGGACTCCCTCTTTCTACGCCCCCCCCTTACCAGACTCTATGATGTTTCTTCAGTGCTCCCTACTCACAATATGTCCACTCAGGTATATTTCTCTTATTTTTCCAAGCTGGTTATGCAGTATTTTAGTGGTAAATCAAGTCCGTGGCTGGGAGCAAGGGCTCTCTGCTGCTTCTCACAGTGCTGCCATCTTCCCTCCCACTCCCATTGGATTTTTAATTAGGATTTCATTGAATTTATAGGTTAATATGTAGGGGGCTAACATATTTACAGTATTGAGTCTTCTCCTCAAGTACATGGTATATAGTCATTAATAATCACATCTTATTGACATCCTATTTTATATTTAACCAGAGATCTTTTTCTTTTTCTTCTTCCTTTCCTACATTTTGTGGATTAATCAAATTCCATTTTATGTCTCACCTTGGTTATTTGGATATTATGTACCTGGATTTTTCCTAGTGGTTCCCTTTAATTGTTTTCACCAACATTTTTCTCTCAATTTTGAGTTTTATGTGATATCCATAAAATTTCCCAATAGAACAAGTCATTAGCAAATTTTAATTTTCCTTATTTCATATTTCCTTTTAAACAGTTATTTAGTTCTTTTATTTATCAATGGTATATATGAAGATAGTTTAAAGCAGGGGCCAGCAAACTTTTAAAATATATATATTTTTATTGTTGACAGTATTAAAGATGTCCCTCACTTCCCCCCCAGCAAACTTTTTCTATTCAGAGCCAGATAGTAAATATTTGAGGCCCCAGGATCTCTGTTGCAGGTACTCAACTCTGCCATTGTGCTGACACAAACACAACTATGGACAATATGTAAATGAACAAGAATTGCTATGTGCCAATTACACTTTGCTTATGGACATTGAAATTTGAATCTCGTATAATTTTCACATGCCAAAAATATTCTTTTTCTGATTTTTCAACCATTTAAAAATGTAAAAATCATTCTTAGCTCACACCTATACAAAACCAGGCCACAATTTGCCAAACCCTGGTTCAAATAGTTAAATTGTTCTACGAGATTTATGACAAAAAATAGCAATCCCTCCTGGCTGGTGTAGCTCAGGAGTTGGGCATCGACCTATGATCCAGGAGATCATGGTTCAATTCCTGGTCAGGACACATGCCTGGGTTGTGGCCTCGATCCCCAGTAGGGGGTGTGCAGGAGGCAGCCGATCAATGACTCTCTCATCATTGATGTTTCTCTCTCTCTCTCTCTCTCTCCCTTTCCTTTCCTCTCTCTGAAATCAATAAAGACATATTTTTTAAAAAAATAGCAATCCCTGGGTTACACCCACTCAATTGTCCACTCTCCAGAATCAACCACTTTCTACCCTTTTAGCTGTTTCTTTTGGCATTTACCTCTAAATGCTGTTTATTTAGTTCTCTAAATAAACAGCTTATAGTGCTATTTCTTTATTTTTTATATTTTAGAAATTATTGAATGACTTCTCACTATAAAGGACAATGATTAGCTTGTTCACTCCCCACCCCTCACCATCCTTCTAGTATGGTATTCAATGGTTTGGGTTAGATCATTCCTTGATGTTCACATTGTCAAGTTCATGAAAACACTGGTCACAACTGAGTCGTTACTCTGATGACTTTTCCTTTCTCTTCCAGTGTTTTGTTTTCCTTAGAGTTAACACTTGTCTCCCCCAATCCCTGTGTTGCTTGTTCTCTGCTATATAGGTCAGCACTTCTCCCAACTGTCTATATCTCCTCTCCAGCTGTTCAAATATGTCAGGCATTTCATTCATTTCATTCCCTTGGAGTGCTTGCTGCTAGAGCCTTTTGAGTTGCCCTCCAGGACTGCTGTCCAGCCACCAGCCTAGGCTCCTGCACCATCATCCTGGAGATTACATTTGCCTATCTTTTGGCTTGGGGCCCCTATTTCATAGATTCCATCTCTACTTTTTTCTGAGGTTCTTCTCTGGTTTTGGTGGAGCACCTTCTCTGGTAGCTTCCAGAGAAAGAATTCAGAAGAAGTAAACTATATGAGTACCTCCATGTTGGAAAATGTCTTTAGTCTAAGCTCATAATTGACAGTTTGGGTGTAGAATTCTAGGTTGGAAAATCATTTCCTCCTCAAATTTGGAAGACATTAGTTCATTGTTTAGTAGTTCCTGGTGCTTTGCTAAAAAGTTTGAAGACATTCTGACTTCTGATTATTTGAATGTGATCTGTTTTTTTCCTCTCCAACGGTTATTCTTTCAGGATATCGAAGATATTATTCAACTCTCTTCTGGATTTCATTGGTGCCATTGAGAAGTCAGCTTTCAGTCTAAAAGTCATGGTTTTAAAGGTAATGAGCTCCCCCTTTTATTCAATTTATTCAATTTATTGGGGTGATGGTTAATAAAATTATATAGGTTTCAGGTGTACAATTCTATAATACATCATCTTTATATTGTATTGTGTGTTCACCATCCGAAGTGGTAATCAGCTTTTTAATTTGGCTGCTTTTAAGGTCTTATATCCAGGTGTAGATCTATTTCTGTTCTTCCTGCTTGGGGTTTATTGGGCTTCTTGAATTTGTGGATTTATGTCTTTCATCAGTTCTGGAAAGTTCTTAGTGACTGTCTCTTAAAATCTTGCCACTGCCTCATTCTATCTTCTCCCTGTGGCATGGCAGTTAGATTTTTTTAAAAGACTTTCTATTTTCCATGTCTTCTGTTTTTCAAATTTTTTCAAATGTTCTATTTCTTTGTGCCTTTGTGCTGCATTCTAATGCTTTCTTTATCTATTCTACAATTTACTTATATTTGTCTCCAGCCATTTCTAATCTGCTATTAAATCCATCTATTGAACATTTTAAAACTTTTAAAAATTGTGAAATCTGGCGTATGTACATAAAGGTACAGAAAACATCAACATACAGTTTAGGAAATAACAAGGTGAACACACATTTAACTACAACCCAAGTCAAGCACCCTGGCCTCCATGTGTCTCTCCCAATCCCCATCCCCTTCTTTTACCCTAGTGGGAACCATGTCCTGATGTTTATGCTACCAACACATATGCTTTTCTTTGTAGCTGTATTGCTTTTGTATGCATCCTTAAAAACATCATTTTGTTTTGTCAGCTCTTGAACTTTATACGAATGGAATCATATATAGTATAAATTATCTTTTGTTTCGCTTCTTTTATTCAACATTATGCTTATTCATTCATGTTTTCAGGGTTGTTCATTTCCATTGTTGTATAGTAGTATATTATTGAATATATTACAGTTTGCTTACACATGCTACTATTAATGAGCAGGTAGATTGTTTCTAGCATTTGGTTATTGGGAACATTAATGTCCTTGTCTCTCAAGGACATACCTAGGAATGTAATTGCTGGGCCATTTGGTATACATGCCTTCAACTTTACAATATTACCAAATGCTTTTCCAAAGTGCTCATACCAATTACTCTCCCACCAGGATTGAGAGTTCCCATTGCTCCATATCTTGGCCAACATTTATTATTGTTAGTCTAAGTTCTGCCAACCTGCTAGGTCCATTGTGGTAGCACATTGTGTGTTTCTTAATTGAGGTATAATTTGCATATAATAAAATACACAGAACCTAGCTATCTATCACAATATAATCACTCCTGACTTTGTACTGGGAGAGCATTTCAGTCATGAAGGCACTTATGGTTAAAAAGTAGAACAGAACAGTGGCTCTTCCTGTTCAGACGCCATTGACCTCTCCTAGTTCAACATCATTCACTCTGCCCTGGTCCACTCTGTTCCAGCTACGCTGCTATGGCCATCTTTATTTTAGACATGAGAAAATTGACTCTCTGAGTGGTTTATTAGCTTTCCCAAGGCCCCAGACTGGTAGAGTTAAGATTTGAACTGAGCTCTGTCTCAAAGGCAGTGCTTTTCCTGTTATCTTTCACCATGTGAGAGACCCATTCATTTGTGTCACAATAGAATTTTTCATCCTATACTATGAGCTCTATGAGAGCAAAAAATGTGTCTGGCTTCTGTAACATATGGTAGGCAATCAGGAAATATGTGTTGAATGAATGACTGAATAAAGGAACAAACCTGCTAAGTGCAAAACTCTCTGCTTATCTCTTCTGTCTGCCCAGCAGTAGCAATACAGCAAGGTATATGGCTTAATGGGAATGAGTTTATTCCATACTTTACAAGAACAGTTTTTAATAAAATGAGATGCACAGCTTGTAATTTTTGGAAGGGAGGAAGCCCAAGAACAGAAAGGGTAGGTGTGGAGGGGCTTTCTAGCCATCTGGGGTTATAGTGAGATACACCCATAAAGCAAGAAGTCGAGTGCTGAAAAGGAGGGGTCCAGAAGATGAAACTGACTTCTCTGATCTGTGTTGGGCCCACCTCAAATACATGAATCTTGCATATATAAGTATCTGTACATACATATAAGTATTTTTATAGAGTGATGCAATAATGTGTTCAATTCTCCTACTATTTGTAGCTTACAGAAAAGTACTTGTTTTTTGTTTTGTTTCCCAATGCAGGCGGAATACACCAAGAGCCCAAGTGCAACCCTCCCCTCCAACATTCCCTCGTGCAGGTCCTTGTCCTCCAGTGAGGGGTGTGCCAGTGGCCACTCCAGCCTCTTGGATGGGGAGATGGCCCAGAACTTACAGGAGAGCATCAAGCACCGTATCCTCTACCTCTCAGAGCAGCTGAGAGTGGAGAAGGCCAGTCGGGACGAGAACACTGTGGGCTACCTCAGGCTGGTGTCCAAAGCCGAACGACACCAGGCCTTTCACATCCGGCAGGCCTTTGAGAAGGTGAACCAGCGTGCCTCTGCCACCATTGCCCAGATTGAGCGAAGGCTCCGCCAATGTCACCAGCAGCTGCAGGAGCTGGAAGAAGGCTGCCAGCCCAAGGGCTTAGTACTGAAGGAAGAAAGCAGCTTGAACAATTGCCAGCAGCTCAGTGAGAAGGCCCCATTTTTAGAGCCTCCCAAGCCAGGTGGGAAAGATTGCTTATCCACCAACCTGTTTGACAGACACTTCCCATCAGAGAGTCATTTTCTGACCTTACAGCAGGGGGCGTCCTCAGAGATAAAGGGAAACTTGCTATTGCAGAAGGTGAGGGAAGAGCTCAAAGACATCGAGAAGTTCCACCTATGTCTCCAGGTGTCCTATCAGTGCCTAAAGGGGAGGTATCTGACAGACCTGCATGTGTCGCTGGAGTCCCTTCAGGAGGAAAAATGCAGGTGAGGTGGAACCCCTTCTGACACCTTGGCTCTGGGGACAGCCCCCAGGACTGTCTGTAGGAGGCTGAAGGGGAGCTGGGGAGAGGGGAAGGAGAAGCTCAGCGTTCCTCTTAGCGACTGGGCCCCCGCAGTGAAGAGTGCTCATCCATTGTCCATGGTTGCACACCAGCCTGACCCTCTGCTGGCAAATGAAGCTCCAGCCCCAGGCCCTACCAGGCAGTCCTGCACCTGCAGCTCTAACTGGAATGGCAGGAGACAGCTGACGTGATGGTGAGCCCAGCAGACACCTATCATCAGTTAGGAGGCATTTTGCCATCCCATCTGCTGGAATGGTGTATAGGCAGAGCTGGAGTTGCCTTGACAGCTCTGATCCCTTCACTTGTGCTCATGGCTGAACTGGGGCACAATGTCACATATGGGACATTCATTCTGAAAATGACTGCCTTCTGGGGAATGTTTTCTCCCCACTGCGTCATGGGTTGATTTTATTTTCATCTAAGAAAAGACCTGGCCCACACCCTCCAAAAGGCAAACTCAAAGGACCCCTCCATTCCTATCTGGTCACTTCTCAGGGTCCCACTTGCCCTCAAAGGTGCCACACTCCCTCCCCTGATCCCTGCAGTCTTCATTAATGCTAATCCTTTCTCTCCACTACACTGACAACGGGGCTTTATCTTGTCCACTTCTATATTCCTCATGCCTAAAACTGTGCTAGCCATTTAGCAGGTACTCAGTAAATATTTGTTAAATAAGTAGGATAAAGGGAGTGAGGGATTCCCTTAGATGAGGCAAGATTCTCAACATTTTCATGAAAGCAAGTCCATTTAATCCATTTAGTCTGTTTTCATGGGGAAATCTTACTTGCATTTACACTAATTGGCAATTCCATAAAGGGCAGTCAAAGAATACAATGGGGCAACCCACTGTCAAGTAAGATAACTAATCAGAATTACAAGTTTCTTTTAGAGGTGATTTTCATAAGACATGGCAACACAATCTAAAATCTTGACACTCTTAAAGGCCCCTTTGTCAAAATAACATTTCCAAGGTTGGATTTATATAAAGCAAGACCAGAGCTTGGTGGCAGTTATACATACCCCCATACGTTTCCGTATTGCCCAGACCAATGGGACTGTTGTGCTCAGGTGAACTCTTAACCTCTTAAGCAAATCAGAATCTGCCAGCTGTGCAGGGGAGTAGGATGACCTACCTGCCCCCCCAGACTCTGTGTGAATTCCACAAGCTTGCACTGCTGAGACAGCCCCCACCACCACCATTGGAATGTGACAGGAGTGTGAAATAAACTGTGTTCAGCTACTGATATTTTCTGATTGTTGGCTACAGCAGTTAGCCTACCCTGATTAACATACTTTAGAAGCAAAAAAGCAGGTCTGTAGGACTCAGATTTACCAAGAGAAATGGAGGACTGGCTGAAGATGACTTGATGCAATAACAGTGACTACAGGGAGCACATAGCATTGTTTACCTACAGCGTTCAGGTGCCCACTTTACAGGTGGGGAGAAAGAATTTCAGAGAGGCACATGCAAGCTACACAGCTAGGAAGTGCAGACCCGAGTGCATGTCAGCATGTCCTAGCCAGCTGTGTGGCTTCCTAAGCTAAGTGAGGGTGACACAAGAATTCATTGCATTTAAATATATATATATATCTCCTTCAAATCTTTTTAAAAACCTTTATGTAAGCTAGATGCAGACATAGGAAAGGGTACGAGACATATGTGTTCAACTCAATGAAGTGTCACCCTGTCTCCATGCCTGTGTATTCACCACCCAGGTGCCTGTGATTGTCATGTCTTCTCTGGTGCATCACAAACTGAACTTTCAAACTGAAAAGTCCTATAACATTTCTCACTGGTAAAACTGTTTGCATTCAAGAGGGCTTTCTTTTTTTAATTTTTAAATTGAGATGAAATTCACAAAATGTAAAATTATCTGTTTTAAAGTGTATAATTCAATGGCACTTAATATATTCACAATATTGTGAAACAATCACCTCTATGTAGTTCTAGAACATCATTCCAGAAAGAGACCCCATCACTATTCCCCTCCTCCAGCCCATGCTCTGTTTCTACTGATTCGTCTATTCTGACATTTCAGATAAATAGAATCATAGAGTATGTTGTTTTTGTGTCTGGCTTCTTTCACCCAGTATAATTTTGAGATTAATCCAAGTTGTGTGTAAGAACAGTTCATTCCTTCTTGCTCAGCAGGATTCTATTGCATGGCTGCACCAGTTTGTTTACCCATCATCTGTTGCCAGTTGGGGCTGTTATGAATAAAGCTGCTATGAACATTCTGGTACAAGTCTTTTTGTGAATGTACAGGGTTGGGCAAAAGTAGGTTTACAGTTGTTTGTATGGAAAATAATACAATAATTAATAAATAATAATACAAGAATAAACTCTGTGTTTCATATACTCACAGCTATAAACCTACCTTTGCCCCACCCTGTACACTTTCATATGTGGAATAATAGGGTAAATGTACATTGAACTTTTAAAGAAACTGCCAAACTGTTTTCCAATATGGTTGTACCCTTTTATGTTTCTACCAGGAGTGTACGAGTGTTCCAGTTGCTTCACACTCTGGCCAACACTTGGTATTGTCAGTCTTTGAAATTTCAGCTTCTTAAGTTCAGCCACAACTTGGTGGCCCCTAAATTCCAAATTGTGTCATCCTAACCCAGGTTTTTGCAACCTCAATACTATTGACATTTTGGACCAGATGATTCTGTTTTGGGGGTGCTGTCCTGTACACTGGAGGATGTTGAGCAGTGTCCCCACTAGATGCCAGGAACACCTTGGAGGAGTTTCCTACAGCTGTCATAACAAATTACCCCAAACTTGGTGGCCTCAAACAACAGAAATTTATTCTGTCACAGTTATGGAGGTCAGAAGTCTGAAATCAGCTTTACTTGGCTGAAGTCAAGGTGTTAGCAGGGCCATGCTGCTTCTGGAGGCGCTAGGTGAGATCCATTCCTGGCCTCTTCCAGCTTTTGGTGGCTGCCAGGCTTCTTTGCTTGCAGCCACATCACTTCAGTCTTCAAGGCGAGCATCCTTCCCATCTTTCTCTGTTCTGTCTTCACATGGCCTTCTTCATTGTGTGTAAAAGTTCCCTCTGTCTCTCTCTTACAAGGATGTGTGTGATGGCAATTAGGGTCCTCACATGCTCAGGAGGAGCTCCACTGTCCCTGCCGCATTCCCTAGCCATACCCCTGCTGCTTGAGCACCCCCACATCTGTTTCTCCATCTCAGATTTCTAATCCAAGTGGCAGGCCATGGGTTCCAGCTTAATTTGCCAAAAAACCAACCCTCAGATATAGTTAAGAGTATAATCTTTTGCAACAACAATATAGTTTAGGACAATTTGTATTGGAGAAGGCAGCCTTATCAACTTTAGAAGATTTAGGAGGCATTTTGATTGACTGGTCATCATTTTGTCTTTGTAAGAGCATTTTTCAGAGTGGTCCATTTGCCTTTGTGACTGGAGAAGCTGGACAGAGAGGGGGTACTTGACTAAAAGAGGGACAATGAGAAGAGTCAGCTGTGTCACAGCCAGGACACTGCTGCCAGAGGGTAAAGAGGCTGGGGGAAAGGGAAGGGGGGACTGAGAGAATATCTTTATGAATTAATATCGTCTTAATTCATTAATTTATTCAAGAATATATTTACAAATATATTCATACATTCTTATAAATATATTAATGAAGATTCTATTAATTCACTTCATATTCATGAAGAATATACTCATGAAAACATACATAGCTAATATCTTGAATGTTCTTGTGGCTGGATCTTGAATGGTAATGGAAAGATAATCATGGGGAATCTACGTTCAGGGTACACACCCTGCCTCTCCCCCTTTCTGTGGAGAGTAGCCTTGGCCATGTTGTCAGCCCACTCTCTTCTCAACAGGGTACAGTGCAGAGACTAATGGAATGTTCCTTGAAACACTGTTATGAATTGGCTCTTGATGAACTGGCTTTCAACAGATGAGTGTTCAGCTTATTAGCTCCCTGGAGGACATATACTTGTGGGTGTCAGTCAAGTTCTTTTTTTTTTTTTTAATTTTTATTCATTTTTATTTTTAAAAAGTTTATCTTTATTGTTGAAAGTATTACAACAATTTTCCCCTCCCAATTGACCCCCTCCACCTCACTCCCACCCTCTCCCCAGGCCTTCACCCCATCATTGTCTGTGTCCATGGGTTATGCATATATGCATATAACTTCTTTGGTTAATCTCTTCCCACCCTCCAGCCCCCTTCCCTCTTCCCTCTGAAATATGATCGTCTGTTACATGGGCCAATGTCTCTGGATCTACTTAGTTTGTCAGATTCTTTTGTTCATTAGTTTCTTCTTAAAGAAGACCCTTCAACATTTCCTGTAGTGCTGGTCTGGTGGTGATGAACTCCTTTAGCTTTTCCTTGTCTGAGAAGCTCTTTATCTGACCTTCAATCCTAAATGATAGCTTTGCTAGGTAGAGTAATCTTGGTTGTAGTTCCATGTTTTTCATCACTTTGAATATTTCTTGCCACTCCCTTCTGGGACTGCAAGGTTTCTTTTGAGAAATCAGCTGATAGTGGTATGGGTGCTCCCTTGTAGGTAATGAACTGCTTTTCTCTTGCTGCTTTTAAGATTCTCCCTTTGTCTTTAACTTTTGGCATTCTAATTATGTGCCTTGCTGTGAGCCCCTTTGGGTTCCTCTTGTTTGGGACCCTCTGTGCTTCCTGGACTTGTAAGTCTATTTCTTTCCCCAGGCAGGGGAAGTTTTCTGTAATTATTTTTTCAAATAGGTTTTCAATTTCTTGCTCTCTTTCCTCTCCTTCTGGTACACCAATGTTGGGCCTCTTGAAGTTGTCCCAGAGGCTTCTTATACTATCTTCGTATTTCTGGATTCTTTTTTCTTTTTGCTCTTCTAGTTGGTGTTTTTTGTTTCCTCATGTTCCAAATTGCTGATTTGATTCTCAGTGTCCTCTACTCTACTGTTGATTCCCTGTAAATTATTCTTCATTTCAGTTCGTGTAGTATCGATTTTCTCAATTATTTTTGTCATACTCTTAGTAATATCCTTGAGCATCCTTATAACCATTATTCTGAACTCTGTATCTGTTAGCTTTCTTGGATCTATTTCATTTAGTTCCTGTTCTAGAGATTTCTTCTGTTCTTTCCTTTGTGACATGTTTCTTTGCCTCTACATTTTGGCTGCTTCCAGGTGTTTGTTTCTGTGTATTAGGTAGAGTTGCTATGTCTCCTGGAATTTGTAGACTGGCTTTGTGTAGTAGGTGTCCTGTAGTGTCCAGTGGCTCAGCCTCACCAGTCACCTGAGCTGGGCCTTTTAGGTGCTCCTCTGTGTGGGCTGTGTGCACTGTCCTGTTGTAGATGAGCCTTGGTTGCTGTTGGCATCACTGGGAGGAACTGATCCCCAGACCAATCAGCTGTGAGGACCTGTTGCAACTACAGCCAAAGAGCTGCTGTGCTGGAGGCACTCTTATGGAACAGGATTTACTTCAGTGGAGCTTTGGTGTTCACCAAGTGCGCCCCTTGAGTGTGTCACTTGTGGATGTGGTAGGGTTGTAATCCAGCGTGGTCGAGTCTGACCACCAGGTGCACTGTCTCTGAGGCCTCCCTGGAGGTGCAAAGCCAGCCTGTGCCAGTGCCTTGCCCAGGGCCATCCAGCATGAGCTACTCAGCAATCTGTAGATGGCTGCTACTTGTGCTGGGCTTGGAGGTGTCCAGGAGAAGCCAAGCTATGAGCCAATGCAGGCTGCTGCTAGTGCCAGGCCTGGGGCCACTTATTAAGCTGTATGGGGCACGCTGCTGCTTGTTTGAGAGATTTGAGGAAAATCCTAAGCATAAGGCTCGAGAGGCCACTTGCATAGAAAAGCCCCTGGAAATGGCCTGGATGAGCCTGCAAGTGGGGAGGGGCGGGGCCTCCGGGAATCACGGGGTGGGGCCAAAGGTGTGAGTCAGGTGCTGATGATTCAAATATGGCGCCTGCCTGCTGGCTGTGTGTGGGGAGGACTCGCCAAAGGAGCAATGGCCTCTGCCAGCTCTTCTGCCTGGGAGAAAGCTGCCCCTATAGCTCTTACCCCAACTTCAGGCAGGTTAGTTCCTCCCCGAGTGTCCCGGGTCCTTTCAGGCTGCTCCCGGCGCTGGGCTCAGAGGGAGCGTCCAAGTGAGTCCGTGCGCGGGCCCTTTAGAGGAGCTGCTGGGGCTCCCGCAGATTCCGTGACCCTCAGTCACAGTCCCTGCTGGTTTCACAGCCCGGAGTTGTGGGGACGTCTCATCCCGGCCCTGGAGCCCTGGGCTGGGGGCCTGCTATGGAGCTGGGACCCCTCACTCTTCTGGGAAACCCCCACCGCCAAGATTCCCTCCTGGGTTTCAACCGTGGCACCGGGTGTGGGCCGCGGCCGCGTCTCTGTGATTCAGCCCCGATCCACCCGCGTCTCCGCCCCTCCTGCCGGTCTCGATGCTCCTTCAGTTCCCTGGTTGTGGGGCTTCTGTGCAGCCGGATCTCAGGAGGCTCTGAGTGATGGTGGTTCTGTGTTTTAGTTGTAATTTTGACGTGGTTGCAGGAGGCGGCGGGTGCGGCTGTTACCTACGCACCATCTTGTTTCCTCCTCAGTCAAGTTCTTGAAGCAGGACCAAATTACCTCCTTGCCTCACATTGCCTGTCTGTGCTACAGCACCATCGGTTATGGCCGTCAGTCACGGCCATCAGCCGGGCCCCTCACTGCCCTGGTCTCCAGCATTCTCTGGTACCTTTCCTCTTCTCTGGTTTCACTGCCCCTGGCTTGGGTCAAGCCTTCCTCAGCTCTTCCCGAAATGAAAGTGCTCAAAGCCATCTGACATCTGTCCTTCTGGCCTATCCTTCCTGTTGCCCAAATGAGGCACCTCAAAGATTTTTTAAATTATAAAACATCCCAAACCCAGGCGAAATGTAGAGAATAGCACGATCAACACTGTGTGCCTACCCCTGAGCTTTCTCAGATCCTCAAATTTACCATTTTTGCTTCAAATCTTATTTTTTTAAGAAATAAAACTTTAAAAAATTCACTTGAAGCTCTTTCATTACCCCTTTAGCCAGCAGCATTTCCTTTCTTTCCACTTGGCTATCCTCATTGGGCACTTATCTTTTCCATGCATGTTTTTATTCTTTTACTACTTACATATGTAGGCATAAACCACAGCTAGTGATGTTTTGTTTATATTTTTAACAGATCTACTGAGATATAGTTTACATGCCATAAAATGCACTGTTTTAACTGTACATTTTAATGATGTTCAGTAAATTTACTGAATTGTGCAATCATTACCACAATCTTATATTTGTTATTTGTTTTAATAATAGCTTTATTGAGATATAATTCACATACCATAAAACTCATCCATTTAAAGTGTACAATTCAGTAGTTTTTAGTATATTCATAAAGTTGTGCAATCATTACCACTATCTCATTGCAGACCATAACATTGCCATCATTCCAAAGAGAAACCCCATCCCCATTAGCACTCACTCCCCACCTTCCCCTCCCCCAGCCCTCAGCAACCACTATTCTGTTTCTGTCTTTCTGGATTGGTCTATTCTGGACATTTCATATAAATGGAATCATACACTACGTGGTCTCTTGTGACTGCTCCATCTTTATAATCCACAGATTTTTATGGAATAACTATTGAATGCCAAACATTGGTGCTGGGAATACATATGGAATTTAATAGCATACGGAGGTAATTTAGATTTTGATTTCCACAACTTCTAGTATATCTCTATTTTGTTAAAGCTGTTGCAAAAGGGGAATGATAGATAGGAGATACACGACTGTCAGTGTGGGTGTGGCTGAGGTGCAGACCTGGAAGAGTAGGCTGAGTTTGACTGGAGCTGAGGGCAAGAGGAGGAAGGCAGATCCTGAACCCAAGTCTAGTCTTGATGCAGGATCACTCACTGCCAGCACAAGCTCTGGGTGGGGTACTCAGAGAGTATTACTTTCTCTTTTGCTCCCAAGACATGTGTTGATGGAAGAACTGGTGAATGACCACCTGCAGCAGCACCTGGATGAAATTTACTGTCTCAAACAGAATCTGGCCTATGCTGAAGAGAAAATGGCCTATCTTTCCTATGAGAAAGCCAAGGAAATATGGGTGAGTTCCTCATGGGGGAGCTTTATGAGAAAGGGCCGGTGAGAAGGATGTAGGGATGAGAGAAGCAAGGGATGAGCAAATCTGTTCTGATAACCTCCAAACCAAGGAAAGAGACAGATATTCAAGCTGTACCCCTGTTGAGGATTCAATGGTAACTCACACATTTCTTTTCGAGCTAGCAGTGTCCAGTCTTTATGTTCATGCCACACTTCCACCCTCCCCCCACCTTAGCTGATCTGGGAACTTGGGCACTGCAGTTTTCATATTTGAACCTGCACAGAACCACCTGTGGGGGTGCTGATGAGTACTCAGGAGCTGCTGCTGCTGCAGGGAAAACCAGCTGGGAAACCCTGCTTTTGACCCTGGAGTGGCAAGCATGGGTAAAGGATTTCCCTCTCCTTTAACAGATAGCCTCACTCTCTTCTACACCCTCAGACTGTACACCTGTCCTTGGTCAGCTCTTTCAAGGCCAGGCTTTCAGTCTCAGACCACATTGGATGAGGGCGAAGTCAGATGAGACCTTCACTGTTACTAGGAAATATGGACTCTCCCAAGACAGGGTCCTCAGCATGTTGGTGCTCTAGGTTCTTGATTTCCCTCCTAAATCTTCAGCTCACCAACACTTGCTGTGTGACCCTTAAGAACTCAGGTAAAGGACCACACTTCCCTTCTGACCTCTGGCGAGGGCATGTGTTTTTATCACCTGCAGGAGGTCATGGAGACTTTCAAGAGTCGAATATCCAAGCTTGAAACTCTACAGCAAGTGGCTCAAGTGAAGACGACAGAGAACCTCAGGAACTGTTCCCAGAAGTTCATGTTCCAATTTCTGAACCTGCTCCTCACACTGGCCACCATCTTCTTGGTCTTCATCTCTACTGTGTGCGCCTGCTCCTTTCCGCTGTTGAATTCACACCTGCGCACATGCACTGTGCTCATGCTGATTGGGGTTGGGGCCCTGGCCTGGCAAAAGTGGCATGCCATTCCTGCCATGGACTGGCAGGTCTGGGTCCCCTCCAGATGGAGGCTGTATTCCAAGGACTCAAAGCCTCTATCAGATGGGCCTTGAAGGGCCTGGGTTTGCTAGTTCCTCCCCCTTCCAGGTGTCAGGGCATCCAGCCAGCCCTCCCCAGACAGCCACTTCTCAGCTCTCCCTTTCAGATTTTATCAGCACCAGCCCCATGAGAGGTATGTGAGTGCCCACCCAGCTCACAGTTCCCTTTCTCACAACCCTTCCATACCATCTGCAGACGTGAGGTTTGGAAAAGATTAAAATCTCTGAAGTACAGCGTTGTGCTCCTCTGTAAACCCCTCACACCCTCTCTCAACCTAGTGACTGAACACTCAGAGGCTCAGGTGCCCCCCTCTGTGACTTTGTTGTTTTTGACAAAGAGAAACTACATTTACTTCACAGGGATGGAAAAGAAGGGATGGTGACCAAAGCCCCGGTGAGTGGGACAGGGGTTACGTTTTCTGGTAGGAGGCAGATCTTTTCATTGTTGGGGCTGGGAGAGACTCATGCAGGTGACACCGAAGAGACAGATGAGGCCTCTGTTTTGGACGTGCTGGAGTGTTCAGAGCTATCATCCACTTTCTTCCCCAAAAGCTGCAAGATGCAGTTTCGAAACTGGCAGGACAGAAAGTGTTATTCAGCAGAGCAGAAAGGGTCAGTGTGCTATGCTAAAGGGAATACTTATGGCATGGAGGAAGGTATTCATTGTCACCTGGATGACTTAACACCTTCTCTCCTACAATTCAGAATCCTACAAAGTGAATGGAGGCAGACTCAGGTTGTCCCTTGCACATGGAAATGGTCTATTCCTAACTATCCAGTCATCTAAGTCATCTAATTTAGCAGCTGATGGTGACAATTGTGGGTCACATCGTGTCTCCCCAAAAAGCTCTGTGATGTGACCTTATTTGGAGATAGTCTTTGAAGATGTGATTAAGATGTACATTACCATGAGGTCATGCTGGAGTAGGGTGGGCCCTAATCCAATGACTGGTGTCCTTGTAAGTGGAAGGGAATTTGGACACAGCACACAGGCACAGAGAGAAGGCCATATGAAGGTGAAGGCAGGGATCAGGGTGACTCATCTGCAAACCAAGGAACAGCAAGTACCTACCAGAGGCTAGGAGAGGGATATGGAACTGATTCTCCTCCAGAGCCTTTAGAAGAAGCTAATGCTGCTCACACCTTGATCTCAAACTTCTGGCCTCCAGAACTGGGAGACAATGTATTTTTGTTGCTTAAAGCTACCCAGTTTGTAGTTGTTTGTTATAGCACTCCAGGGAACTCATACAGTGACCAAAGATGATGCCAGCTAAGGGGCTCATGCTGACCTGTCTCTAGAATGTTTGGTAAGGGGCATTTTAGTAAAAGGGAACATGATTGTCATCTTGTTTCTATTCCATCAATTTTCAGGCCAGCTGAAGACTAGGTAGACAACACCTTATCTAGCCACCACCTTATCTCTCTAGCCAAGAGAGTCTTCTGGTACCAGGAGGGCTCTGCTCTTTGCTGATTGACCCCTAAAGACATCTGGGCCATATTCGTTTCTGAGATTATATCTCGGATCATCACTGAGCTAACCAAAATGCTTCGAGAACACAGACCAGATGCTTTTCCTATATATTCCAAGCCTATTCTTGACAACATCCAGCTCCCTCCAACATAAAAAGTCCCCAAAATAAAAAACATAATTGTTGAAATTGATAACATAAGAAATGAGCTGAACAACAGAATCAACTCAGCTGAAGAGCTGGCAGATGAGGGTGAAGAATTCATTCGACACATTTACTTAATGTCTACTTACTGAGCACCCATTGTGTGCCAGACTGTGTCCTAAGGGCATCAACAGGGATGTCCTCATGGAGTTCCATTCTAGAAAGTTCTCTCAGAATGCAATAGGAAGGAGTAACAATGTGAAAAGGGTGAAAGAAAAGTTGGAAAGCCTGGAGAGGTTAAGAAGTGCAGATACCTGTCTAGGAGGGGGAGAATGGAAATACTCAAGCAAAGACAGTACTTGGCAAGCTAGCCAAGGATTCCACAAACAAAAGCCACACCTAAAAAGAGACCCTTGTGAAAAACAGGAAACAGGGATCAGGGATAGAACTATACTCTGGGTATAGAAGTGCCAGGAATGGAACCCTGAAGAGTCAATTGTTGTTACTGGTCCTACTGAATATTTAAACATTATCAAAAGAATGCATGCTTAAGGAACTCAACCAAGAGTCAGGGCCCGGTTGGAGGGGGCGGAGCCATGGAACAACCATAAAGTGGAGGAACAGAGAAGAGCCAGTTGGAGTAGGCTGGATCTGGTAAAATAGGAGGTCCCTGAGGGGGCAGTATTTCTGACCCACAGACCTTTCTGGTCACCAAGTCACATCACAGATGCACTTTAATGAAGTAGACATGATGGATTCAAGGAAGAATAATGAAAATTGCTCTTGGAAGATGATGATCCTCAATGGTCACCTGTAATCTACCAAGAAGTCTGGGGGTTATGGGTAGTTTGCTGTGGGGGCCCAATATGCCAGCCCATGCTGGCTGCCATCTGGCAAGACTTTGGGCAGGGCCACAGCCTATAAAACCATGAAAGACACAGGTCAGTGCAGCCAAGAAGGGCCTCTTTTATGTCTTGGTCAGAGTTAGGGTTTGAAGAGGGAAAGATGAAGGTTGAGAGAAAAGTTGTGCCAATAACGGCAAGAAGTGCATACCTAGGGTAATTTGGCCATGTTCAGGCAGTCCTCTGGTGTTCAAGCTCTAGACTAGCCCTGAGGCCAACAGATGGGAAGAGCATGCAGTACACAGGCACTGCAGGAAATACCCACTCTCAGGCAGAGACCATAAAAAGATCCAGAAGGAGAGCTGCCTAGGATTGGGTCACATGATGAGCCTTCTGAAGTCATTGTCCTGGAGGCCAGACACGATTACTAGTGGGAGCGATCATGGCGTTCTTCCAGGGCCTATTTCTAGTTTGCTCTGCGGATGGTGTGACTTACCTGCCGGTTCATAAAGACATAGATAATGGGGTTGTAGATAGTGGCGCTTTTGGCAAAGTAGGCTGGCAGGGCGGCCACCAGGGGGTGGAAGGCATAGCCAGGGTGGGCAGCAGCAAAGCATGCAAAGAAAGTGTAGGGCCCCCAACAGAGGCAGTATGCCAGGATCATCACCACCACCATGCGTGTCACCTCCTTCTCTGCCTTCTGGGTGGACTCGGATTCTTTCTGCTGTTTTGCCACCTGGGGGAGACAGAGGGTAGTGCCAAGGGACAGTGAGTGGGAGAGTCCCTCAAGGCTCTGAATCTGAAGGGACTCCGTGTTCCTCTTGCTTGGGCAGCAAGTTGGGGAAGCTGTGAGTGATGGGCGGCCCAGAGATGGGGAGTTGTGAGGAGAAGGAGATGGGCCCACCCACTACAGCACCCTGTCCAGCCAGCAGTCAGCTCCCATCTGAGTGAGTGCACGCCTGGCCCAGGGTGGCCTTGCCAGAGCTGTGCAGGCTTTGAGGTAGCACGCAGGTGAACCTGGCTGAAATGGCTCTGAGCTGGGGCCTTCCAAGCTCTTGGCTTAGCTTGGCTCCTGTTAGGAGTTTGAGCAGGAACTAAGGAGGCTGTTCTTAGCGTCACCTGGTCCCTTAATAGCATGACTCCTCCTGTGCTTAGGTCTGAGGGGTTGGGCAGGAGAAGACACAGGGGCTGGTCACTGCCTGCTATGGGCAGGGACAGATGGAAGACAGCTGAGTAGGCATGAGGGGAAACTGTGAGGGTAGGCAACTCATTCTGGAGCCTGGGCTCCACAACTCAGACCTAACATGGCCCAAGACATAGTTGGACACCTGTGGGAGTCAGTTAAGTTGGTTCTGATCCCTGCCCACCAACAGGATGGGGGAAGGAGGAGGGGGGATATTACTGGCAAAAGGTAGTGAGATGAGGGGAGCTTATCTCAAACCCATGGCCTCCACTCTAGAGAGAGCTTATAAACACATGCTGATCAGATTGTGGGCACAAGCAGCTTCATAGGGAAAGGCACCACCACAAAGGGCCTTCTACAGCCTGTGCCAAGCAGAATTACAACAGGAACAGATGGCATATCCAGATCAAGCTAATTGTAGCTTAGCTAATTGATAAAAGAACAACTTATGGTGTTTAGGACACCACAAGGGGAGCACAGAGCTCTTAGCACCCCAGGACCCAATCTCACTCTCCTGTCTTGCTCTGATTTTCTGCAAGGCTCCCCAACGGTAGCCAACCTTGTACAGGGAAGGAGAGACGTGACTGTGGACAGGATCAGCTTCCCAGGGAGGAGGGTGGTGGAGAGGGGCCTGGGGGCACATGGCACATGTGAATTCACTCTTTAGCCTGCTCCAACAGGCCAGTGAAAGGGAAAAGGGCCCTCCAGTGGCAGCCTTTTGAAAACACTCCTTGAGCCTTAGCCAGTTTTGCTCAGTGGTTAGAGCGCCAGCCAAGGACACGTACCTTGGTTGCAGGCTTGATCTCCCTCCCAGGTCAGGGCACGTGTAGGAGGCAACCAATTGATATCTCCCCCCCCCCCCCGCTTCTCTCTTTGTGAAAAGCAATGGAAAAAATATCCTCAGTGAAGACTAAAACAAACAACAAACAAACAAACAGACAAATAAAAACACCCCTTGATTTGCAAGTTTCACTTGCAGATCTGGCTGTCCCTGGAACTGTCCTGGATCAGGAGGAATGCAGCTCTGCTCCATTACTGGGGTAATCCCTTCCCATTCTATAAGGACACGGACAAGGGCAAGGCTGTAACCGCAGTCCCAAAGAAATTGCCAGATTCATGTCTGGTTTGGGGGCAGGAGAGCAGACTGAGTGACCCTCTGTCCCTGCCCAGACATCCCTGGCCTTCATGGTCCTACTAGCCAGGGATGAAGCTAGGAGGGCACGGGGGCTTACAGCTCGGATGGCCATCCACACTTGGAGGTAGCAGAGCATGATGACGCTGAGCGGGATGATGCAGCATGTGGTCATGAGGACAATCATGTATGACTGTACCCCAGGATACGAGCTACCGCTGAACACGTCCGGGCCGCATGAAGTCTTCAGGCCATGGGGCCAGTACCTGGATAGAAGGGCCAGTAGCCTGTCCTGATGCAAGCAAAACAACCTTGGACCCCCTAGCCCAGGCATGCCACTTGGGTAGGGTTGTTGATTATTTTGTTTTTTATTGAGGTGAAATTCACATTGCATGAATAGACGGTTTTTGAAGTGAACAGTTCAGTGGCGTTTAGCACATCCATTGCCACTATCAGTTTTAGAACATTTTCATCACCTTGATCACATCCCCTTTTTACAAAAGAAGGGTGAAACACCCTCTTGCTTTCTAAGAACCTGTAAATACCCGAATCATTTTTCTGGGTTCAACTAGATTAGCCCATGGCCTGAAGTTGTAGGCATTTCTCCATGTGTTACTGTGAGCAGCTCATGTATGGGAGAAACAGACCTTCCCAGAGGCTTGAAGACCACAGGGCCCATTTCCATGTTGCAGCCAGCCAGATTTATACATTCATAGACACTGCACACTCGAAGGCTCCTCAGGGAGAATCCGGCCCATCCTCACTTTATTCGTGGGGTCATGGAGGCCCAGAGACAGAAAGCTATTTGTCCCAAGGTCACAAAGGGAATCACGAGTCTGACCTTCTCCTCTCTGTCCTAACAAGCCACCTTCCAAGCACCGTGGCATCCTTACCTGCTCCAACCGAAGATGGGCGGGGCCGTCCATACAGCTGCCCAGACCCAGGAGAAGGTGATGCCTGCGATGGCCAGCTTGGCATCAAATCTCACGTTGCCAAAAGGCTTGCAGACCACCATCCACCTCTCCCAGGAAATGATGGCCAGGGACCAGAGACCCGTGATCCCTGCAGGAGAGGACAGACAGATGACAGCTTTGAGCCTCCTACATCACTTCTTCCATCCAGACCAGCCGACAGTTTTCCAGTTGAAGAGACACTCCTCAGCTACCTGCAAAACCTCATTCTCTAAAGAATGTTTTCAGGTCCAGGCAGCACTGGATCTCTTGGTCAATTTCTTTTTCTAACACCTGTTTTCCCATTTTTTCCCATTGGGCCTTTCATTGTCTCCTCTAATTCAGCCTCTTGATCCACCTTGCTTCCCTCCCCACTTTCTTTTACTTGGCCACCAGCCTTTCCTCTGATGCCACTGAGGTAAACCCTGATGGCCATGTACACACTAGCATGACACACTGATGTGCTATGATCACAGCCAAGAGCTGTGCCCCTTCTGCCAGTATGCACTTGTTCCTTTAGGTGCTTGGAACCCTCTCTCCAATATCCCACCACCTTCCTCCATTTGGCAGGTGGAGACAATGTCTTCTGTCCTGCTTAGACCCCAGAGGTCCGTGCACAGAATTCAGGGACCTGTGAACTGGGTTGGGAAAACTGACATTTTTGTTTCCACCAACCTCTAATGGACACTGGCATTTCCTTCCATTAAGAGTGTGGCAGCAATGCCCGGCCGCCATGGCTCAGGGGTTGAGCATCGACCTATGATCCAGGAGATCGCAGTTTGATTCCCAGTCGGGGCACGTGCCCGGGTTGCAGGCTCGGTCCCCAGTTGGGGCTGTGCAGGAGGCAGCTGATCAATGACTCTCATCATTGATGTTTCTCTCTCTCGAGGCAGCCGATCAATGACTCTCATCATTGATGTTTCTCTCTCTTCGTCTCCCTTCCTCTCTCTGAAATCAATAAAGACATATATATATATATATATATATATATATATATATATATATATATATATATATATAAAAGTGTGGCAGCATTAGCAGTGCCAGTGACCTGGTCACTTTACAGAGGTGGCAGACATTTCCCAATATCATTATGTTCATTACCAAGTTGAAATTTCAATGGCTGTCAGGACAGATCCAGTTATTTGATACTTTAATAAAGAATAGTGTCACTAATACTTCTAAAAAATAGTAATATTTCTAATACTATTTATTTCATTAAAATATAATTAAATTTAGTATAATTTTAATACTAGTACTTTAAATGAAAAACTATGTTGCTAATTACTGTTTAATACTTTGATAACTATTTCAATATCATTGTAATCCTTTGTAATCCTATGGATCTTGTGTGCGTTTGCAAACATTCTTCTGAGAAGGGGTCCATATGTTTTCCCTGAGGGCCAGGGGACGTCCGTGACACCAAAACTGGTTTCTAGATGCTGGTATCATGTTAGCACTTACCTCATAGGGTTGTAGGAGGGTTCAACGTGTTCGTTTAAATCTTCCCCCAAGTTCTGCCTCCATTTTATAGATGGAAAAATGGAGGAAGAGCAGAGCAGTAAAGTAATTTAGTGAAGTTCACACCACTAGTAATTCAAATCTGGGGCCAGACTCCCCCCTCCTCAGGCCCCTCCTATCTTAGTGTCTCTTTCTCTTGCTGTTGTTCGCTTCCTCAGAATCTGAGTTGGAGATCAGTTTAGGCAGCAATGAGATAAACACAAGTTAGATGTGGGAATTAAAGATCTAGGCCTGGTGGCCAGGTGGCCCTGGAAAAGTTTTAAAATGGGACAGCATCTGCAAGCTTCAGCTGGTTTGACATTGAGGGGCCTGGAGACAAGCTGCATGTGCTGAGTGCTCTGGCCTTTGGGCTCCTGTCATCTTGAGTGGACACCAAGACTATAAACCTGCAGCCCTCTGTTCTCTCTTGAAGGCATGGCACACAGGCCGCTGAAGGGGACCTTGGCCTCATCAAGCCTGCCTATTCTCTCCCTCGAGGGCCTCTGAGAAAGAAACCTGGCCTCACAGCAACCACCTCACTTCACCAGGTCCCCAACTTCTTCTCTAGCCTCAACACTCCTGTTGATGTGGCTTTGGCCCCCTCTCTCAGACTCCCTTCCTCCTTCTAGCCTCTTCCAGGGTCTCCCCCTCCATTTCCCTCCTCCCAAAATAAAGTCCCCACTCCTCTGTGTGTAGTCCCAGGCTTGCCTGCCTCTGTTGTCTGCTCAGCAATTGCTTATCAGTTGTCTGCCCTCCTGACTACTGACCGAGCCTGGCTTTTTCCTCTGCCACCTCGCCCCAGCCCCCTTCTCCTTCTGCTGACTTAAGATTCAGCTCCTCCAGCACATGGTCCTCTGAGAGGATTGATGGCACTGTGTGGTCACTATCTAAGATAGGGCCCTCTCTTCTCAGGACTTGGGAACATCTCGGGGCTGAGATCCTGTGTGCAGCATCCTATATGCCCGGTGCCCAGCACAATGCCCAGCACATGGGTACTTCTCAGCCAATGTTGACCTGAACGGAGCCACGGCCCACAGAGATATTAGTGATGGGAATGGGGAAAGAGATCTGGGAATTGTTTCTTTCCCTGGAAAAAACCAACACAGGTGAGCTGAAAGGGAACACGTCCCTGATTTGGGTGCGAGTTCTGTTAGGGGTCTAGAGCCCTCCCCTCCCACATTGTTCTGGGGTCATCTGGCTCTATCTGTCTCCTCACATGCCAGCTGCATAGCCCCAAATTGGCTGTCCAAAGGCATAACTTATCTCAGAGTAGGCACTCAGGGTGTGCTGGACTGCACAAGCCCCTCCACCTAAATGATGACCCCGGAGCAATTTCCCCTGCAGGTCTGTCTCCCTTCAAACATGTGCATTGCAGGCACACCTGGGGGTTTGCCATGTGAGTGGGTTTTTTTTACACACAGCAGGCTTGGTCTTTCCTGAGCCTGGGCCTTCAGCTGGCTTACCACACAGGGAGACAGTGTAGCCCTCCACAATGCACAGAGGGTGGCCCAACACAAAGTAGCCATAGATCTGGTTCACAATGCTGATGGTGCTGGCGATGACGGTCTCTGCCAGGTCAGCGACTGCCAAGTTCACCAGGATCCAGTTCAGAGGGTGGCGCAGCTTCTTGAACCTTAGGGTGGCCACCAGCACGAGCCCATTAGTGAAGACAGATGCAATGACCACGAAGACCATCCAGGCACTGGTGAGGTGATACACCCATCTGGGAGCAATGTGGTAATTGGGGCCTTCAAAGGGGCCTGGAGGCAGGAGGTACAGAGTAGGTAGCAGTGTCAACCCCATGCAGAGTTACACTGATCCCTCCCCTACCCACCCTGCTGGAGGCTTCCCTCAACCCTCCCACTCTCCTGCCCGCCACCTTTGCAACTGGCTCTTTCTCTCTAGTTTTGTCCATCCACAAACAACCTGCCTTCCATTCTGTCTCTCAGACCAGAGGACATGGCTTTCTGGACAGCTACATGGGCATCTTTGAACTGAAGAAAGCAGAACTCATCATCTCTGCTGGGTATCTCTCCCTCCTCTGCCCCAGTATGCTAGGCCAACCCCCTGTAATGCCATTAGCAGGCTTCTGCTCCCCTGAACCCCCTGCACCCCATGCACTGTTTCCTTGGGCACTTCATGTCTTTCTGTTGTTGGCTCTTCACTCACACTCTCCCTGCACCTGGGTCTGCTTCCCTTCCATACCATAGAGCCCAGTTCAGATGCCCTTGGCTTCCGGGAGCCTTTCCAGGTTCCCCAGCTCAGAATCAACTCAGTCCCTTGGGACTACCATGATACAACACTATGATGCTCTAGTATGTATTAGAGTTACCCAGAAAGTACAGAGGTTGAGTGTGATAATAGCAACTGGAACTGCGAAGTGTTTGGAACACTCCAGCTTGCAGGCAAATGCAAGGGGCTGGAATAGTTTCAAAATGAGGCAGCCTGAGTGTCTTTCCAAACAACCCATGGAGTCCAGATTGGGCATGGCAGGGGCAAGAGGGACAGGACAGGAACAAGGACAGTGAGTGGTGGGGGTGGGGACAGGGGCACTCTGAATGTGGGAGACCAGAGAGGAGCAGCCTCTAGCAGTGCAAACTGTGCAGGTGCTCCTGCCTGCTCCTCCCTCCTGAAAGCTCTGGGACTCATTTCATAAGAAATGAACATGAGAAAGTATTCTAAAAAAAATACAAGAAGGGAAAGAATCAGGTGTGGGGGCAGGCAGAGAAGCAAGATGTCTTCAAATATACCTTGTTTTCTAGATTTTAATTTGGAACCTTATAAATATTTTATTACATAATTATAAAACAACATTAAATTTTAAACAATCCCTGAAAATAAGAAGTGAAACAAATGGACCTAAATGTTTAGCCACTCAGTGGTATAATCAAATAGAGAGGGACTGTTCTAAGAGACTTGAAAAGATACTAGTTTGACTACGTGAACCTAGGGACATACACCCCAAAGATGAAAAGACCTGTCCAAATGTTACGTTTTTGGTAATCATGCTGTTGGCAGTTGTGTTGACGTCATATTCTGAGAGCATTGTGACTGTGTGTGGGCTAAAGCAAGTGATTAAATGATATTCTAATTCTGATTCTACCCAAAGCCCTTGAGAACATGATTTTTGGTGGGAGAGAAAGGAAACAAAGAGGTCAAACTCAATTGGCTCGACTGGGGAACCAAGTTGTTATTTTCAAATGGGAGAGGTAAACGGGAAGAATCAAGCATTTTGCCTGCCTTTCTCCCCGGGGGAAACACAACAGTCGATGAGGGCATGTTTCTCTTTATCGAAGTAGTCCAGTTAACAGATGAAGACAGTCAGAATGCAATTTTTGCAATCCCCAGTGGTTTAATGGGTCTGGGCATTGGGCTTCAGCAGCTACCAACACTCTGGAAAACAGGACACCCTCCTAATGGAGTGGTCTTGCCAAAACACCTGACAAATCCAGCTGGCCTCTCAGCAGACCTTCAGATCAACTGCCAGTTTACAGAAACATCTTGATGAAGGAGGTGGGAGGGGCATGGGAAGCCACACATGGGAAGCCATCAGCAAAGTCTGAAGTGGGTGAGTCCAGGACTCGTTTTCTTTGACAAATAAATTGCAAAGAGGTCAAGGGGGAACTTCTAAATTCGAAAAGGATGAAAAGACATTGATCAATAGGAACATGTGGGCCTTATTTGAACCCTGGTTCAAGCAAACGGAAAAAATGTTTAAAGTTGACTGGGATTTGATGATATCAAGGCAGTGTTACCTTTCAGGCTTGATAATGGCATTGTGGTTATGTTTTCTTTTCTTTCTTTCCTTTTTTTTTTTTTTGGTGGTTATGTTTTCTAGAGTCCTTTCCTCTTAGAGGTGCATACTGAAGATTTATAGAGGAAATGGTGTGATGTCTTGGATCTGCTTCCAGAAAGCAGAAGGAGGAGTTAGTAGAGAGGGTTACAGATGAAATAAGACAAATGATCGCTATCCAGGGGTTCACTACACTTTTCTCTCTACTTTGGCAGATACTTGAATTTTTGTGGGGGGGAAATTATAGAAAGGAATCTTGGGCATTGTTGAAGCCCTAGGGAGCCCCCACGGAGAGCGCTGCTCCATCTCATCAAGGCTATTCTGGGGCTCAATCAATCAGGCCAACGCAAACTTCAAGGTCTCAACCAGTTTGGCCCGGGAATCCTGTTGCTGATCACTGCCCTGACCATGAAGAAACCAAGGCATGTGAGACATTCTTGAAGGAACCAATGGTCTTTGGTTTAGAGGAGGGACTTAGGAAGGGTCCAGGGCTGGGGATCACTAGTGTCCTCAGCTCTTTGAAGGGCTTACATGCAAAGCTTTTTGATGAGGCCACTCTCAGGGCAGAACTCAGCTGCCTCAACAGAGTTTTCAGTTTCTTTGGGGCTTAAGCCCTCTCTTGCCGTGGGCCAGCTCTAAGAGGAAGGGCAGCCCTGGGAGTGGAGCAAGCTCCTTCCCCCAGAATGTGCCAAGTGAGGCTGCGGGCCCCAGGACAGAGTTGGACAAGATGACCAATACAGTCTCCTATGCCCCTAAGGTTCTAGGAGTCACTCATCCCCTCCCCCAGGTCTCCTGTTCCTGGAGTTTGTTTCCTTTTGGCTTCAGAACAAGTAAAGATGGGTCAGACCCGGGTCCTTCCCCAGACTTGAATGTAATGACTGATCACTAGCAGTATGGGGCCACAAGGAAAGAGTAATGAACTGTCATGGGACATGGATTCTCAAAGGGTCTGGGAAGCCTACGAGGGTTGAAAATGCATATTTGATATTCTGATGTCCTTTTCTATTCTGAAAGGAACCTCCCATTCATGTCATCATAAAAGTAAAGGGAGAAGATCCTTTTGGCTGGTGACGATGTGCAGAAGAGCCTTTTGGGTGGGGTGGGTGGCAGACGGCCCCCCGTGTCGCCACTTGGGCCTGGTGTCCCAGAGCGGCTGCTTCAGCCATCGTAACCCAGCCTCCATGGTACCTGTCCTCTCACCTCTGGTGGCGTTGCTGTTGGTGTAGGTGAAGATGCTCGCCTGGGTGCTGTCCTCAAATCCGGCCTGCAGCTGCCTGCCTGCTAGCCTTTGGGGGCCCCATCGCTGGGCCATGGTTCCAGAAAGCCCAGTCTCTGGTGCCCGCCAGGGGGTTTACAGTGCTTTATACAAGCCTGCAGGATCAGCCTGGGCCTCCTCACCTTAAAAGCTCCCAAACCCTTCACAGTCTGATCTCTTAATTGGGCCCTGGACTTAGACCTCATCCTCCCGGCCCCTTGCCTCCAGGCTCCTTAGGTGAGCCCATGAGGGCAGCTCAGAAGGATTTGCTTGGAACCAAACTCAGAGCCCCTGGCTTTCTGAGGTGGCTGCAGGAACTCCCAAGGACCCTTTTCCTGTTTATGTGTCCTCTGTTCCCTTCTATTATCCAGCACCGGCTCTTGGGTGAGGGGGCCCAAGGGTCAGGATTTTCAGATTTGGGGAGCAGCCCAAAACCCAAATCTACATTTCCCATTTGGTTTGCCCCCCAGCTCTGGGAGGTGGGGGAGTTCCAGGAGGCTTCTGCAAGGCTGAAGCCTGGAAATGGAGCCTCTTTGAGAGACAAGCCTTCTCACTGTGCCCACAGGGATGCAAGTTGCAGTGGTGGGGGCTCCTCCCCCAAGAGGGGAGGGGCAGACCTGGGAGGTGAAGAGACTCCACTGTGCATCTTGATTTCTGCTTCCTGGTCCCCTTATCCCCCATGAACTGCAGTTCCTTCAGTCACCAGGGTCCTCATCTAGGCAACCCTACCGCAGCACCTGAAGGTGCCCACAGACACTCAGACCCCACCTGGCCAAGCCTCCTTCCCCTGAGTTCACAACCTTTCCTTGGACTGCCCCTGACTACAGCCTCCCTCTAGACTTGCTTTAAAAGTAAACCCTTCTACAGAGTGTTCCAGATGAGCTACATCCGCTGTCCCTTTTCAGCCACTGCAGTCTGGCTACTCCTGGCTCTGCACTTGACAGGGGCACCAATTGTCTGCTAATTGCCCAATTCTGCAGCCTTATCTGTTTCTAACTGAGGACCCCTGCCTTCCTCCACAGCCTCCTTCAAACTATGCTGTTCCCTCCTCAGTATAAGTCTCTACATTCTCAGTTGGGTCCCATAATCTCACTTCATCTGCTGTAGGCTTTCTGAAGTGCTTCTGCCAGTTCCTCTCTACTCAGTCCTGAAATTCAGCTGCCTTCAGCCACCTCCTTTGGGTTGGCCCTAAGTTCAGTAAAGCCAAGACATGGGCTCATGGCCTCACTTTCCCGTTCTCAGTGCCATGACTCTTCAGCGCTCCATGCTAAAGTTCTTGGTGATATGGCCACTCCTACAGGTGGAGGGGAAGCATTCACTACCAAGCTGAGGGCCAGAGCTGTGTGCAGCCCCAGCTGAGCCTCCCATAGAAAGAATGGCTCTTAGCAGTGGCCAGTGCCTGCCACGTGCCAGGCGCTGGGCTAGAGGCTCTGCATGAAATGGAAGGAAAGAGTCCTGGCCACAATCTTGCCAAGGCCCATTGGCAGCTTGGAAAGCTGAGATCACTGCCCAAGGACACCTGGAAGTCTGTGTTTTCCTAATGGCAAGAGAAAGTGCACCCAGCATTTCCACTCCTGAGTATCTACCCTGAAGGATTGAAAACATGTCTACACAAAACACTTGTACAAGAATGCTCATAGCAACACTATTTGCAAGAGGCCAAAAGGTAGAAACTGTCCAAAAGTGAATCAACAGGTGGAATAAACAAAACGTGGATTATCGATGCAGTGGAGTTCAGCCGCAACAAGAAATGGCCCTGACCCACGGTACAACACGGATGAACCTCAAAGACATGATGCTGAGCTAAAGGAGCCAGTCACAGAAAGACATCTAATGTATGATTCCATTCATATGAAATGTCCAGAATAGGCAAATCCACAGAGAGAGAAAGGAGATTAGTGGTTGCCAGGGCCTGGGGAGGTGGGGCAATGGGGAACGACTGCTAATGGGGACAGGGATTCCTCCAGAGGTGATGGAAATATTCTAAAATTAGATTGTGACAGTGCAGCCACTGTGGAAAACAGTTTGGCAATTCCTCAAAAAATTAAAAATAGAATTACTACATGATCCAGCAATTTCACTTCTGGGTATACACCCAAAAGAAGTGAAAGCAGGGGCTCATAGAGGGAACTTAGCATGTTCAAGTGGCTCGCAGTGTAGTTTAATGCCACAATGTCAGATCCCTAGAAGTCAGCCCCAGGTCATTGTGACTTCCAAATCCACACTTTTCCCTCTTCCTGGGTCCCAGGGAGCTCTGTCTCTCTGTCTTCACCAGTGTCAAAAAATCAGAGCATCTGAGAATGCGAGAGCTGGAAATGGGCCTCCTCTAAGATAGCCTGCCCCACCTGGTCCCTTCTGAGCACTGAACACAGGACCACCTCTTCCCAGCACCACCACGGACTGGCTGGGTGGCTTGGATGGGGCGACCCTGCCATTTTGGGCCAGGTTCATCTTCTGTCTAAAGGGAGATGACTAATCCCACCTGACCCCAGTCCCCCCCACATAGAGCTGCCATGTCTTTGGAAGCCCTTTAAGGACAATGTGAAGTGCCATCTCAGTGGGGGTCTGGCACAGGAGGATCGGGACATCTGGTGGAAGCTTCTAGCTTGAGCCCTGGAGGTGGCCCACCACTTGCTAGGCCTGCTCTTGTCCAGCCTTACATTGATTACTGAGCTCAGTCCTGGGCTGGCCCCAAGACCCTAGGGAAGGGGAGGGGAAATCGCAGAGGCGAGAGGAGGTGGGGATGGCAGTGAGTCCTGGACCATCACTGTCTCTGCAGAGTAGGGTGCTAATTGATGATTAGGGCTAACAAAAGATCAAGTCCTATTTTAGCAGAAAGCAGATTACTGCCCTGGAAAGTCACCCAGCACCTGGGCGCACACGTGTGTTCCCTGAGGCCCAGTGAAATCTCATTGAGGTCCTGCACTATGGCAAAGGGTGGATGAAAGAGGAAGGGCACTCTAGAAGGAGATGAAGGACAAGGATGGGGAAAACATGGGTGAAGAGCAGCAGGAGAAACAGGAGAGGCCCTCCACTGTGCCCCCATCTCCCTCCTTTGTTGCCAGCTGGGGCTGCCTGGCCAGGCTGGAAGATAAGATGGCCAATTTGTCTAATCCGACTACTCCTAAGTGACTGGGAGGGGCCATGATTAGGAGCCCTGGGAGCTGACTGTCACCTTGGTCCAGCTTTGGTTCTGGCCAGCAGTCAGCGGCTGCTACAACTACAAAGCAAGGAAACACTTGCCAATTTGTCTTTGACTTTTTTTATTGTAATAAAATATACATAACATCAAATTTACCATCTGAGCCATTTTTAAATTTTACTTTTCAATTAAAGTTTGCATTCAATATCATTTTATATTTGTTTCAGGTATACAGCATAATCTTTAGACAATCATATACTTTACAAATTGTTCCCCTTGATAATTCTAGTACCCACCTGGTATTCTTGGCTATATTCCCTATGCTGTTCTTTACATCCCTGTGACTGTTTTTTAACTAGCCATTTGTTCTTCTTAATCTCTTCACCTCTTTTCACCCACTCCCCAATCCCCCTCACCTCTGGGAACCATCACTTTGTTCTCTGTATCTATGAGTCTGTTTCTGTTTTGTTTGTTCATTTATATTGTTTTTCAGGTTTCACATACAAGTGAAATGACATGGTATTTGTCTTTCTCTGACTGACTTATTTCACATAACATAATACCCTCTGAGTCCATACATGCTGCCACAAACAGTAAGATTTCATTCTGTTTTATGGCCAAGTAATACTGCATTGTCCATATGTACCACAGCTTCTTTAACCACTGGAAATAGATATCCACTATTCATGGCACTTGGGCTGCTTCCATATCTCTGCTATTGTAAATAACACTGCCATGAACATAGCGGTGCATATATTCTTTCGAATTAGTGTTTTGGGTTTCTTCGGAAGTGGAATTGATTTGAGGAACCTCCACACTGTTTTCCATAGTGGCTGCTGCACCAGTCTGCATTCCCACCAGCAGTGCACCAGGGTTCCCCTTTCTCCACCCCTCACCCACACCTGTTGTTTGTTGATTTATTTATTTATTATTGTTCAAAATATTACAGATGTCCCCTTTTCTCCCCATTGACCCCTTCCACTCCCCACCCACTCCCCTCCCCAGGCCTTCACCACACTATTGTCTGTGTCCATGGATTATGCACATATGCATATAAATTCTTTGGTTACTCTCTCCCCCTCCACCCACCCCCACTGTCCCTCTGAGATTCTTCAGTCTGATCCTTGCTTCCATGTCACTGAATCTATTTTGTTCATCGGTTTATTAAGTTCTTTAGATTCCACATATAAGCGAGATCATGTAATGTTTGTCTTTGTCTGCCTGGCTTATTTCACTTAGCATAATACTCTCCAGGTCCATCCATACTGTCCCAAAGGGTAAGGGATCCTTCTTCTTTACAGCTGCATAGTATTCCACGGTTTCCATGGTGTAAATGTCCCACAACTTTTTTATCCACTCATCTACTGATGGGCACTTGGGCTGTTTCCAGGTCTTAGCTACTGTAAATAGTACTGCTATGAACATAGGGGTGAATGTGTTCTTTCTGGTTGGTGTTTTGGGATTCTTAGAATATATTCTTAGAACTGGGATCACTGAGTCAAATGGCAGTTTTGTTTTTAATTTTTTGAGGAACCTCCATACTGTTTTCCATAGTGGCTGCACTAGTCTGCATTCCCACCAGCAGTGTGCCAGGGTTCCCCTTTCTCCACATCTTCGCCAGCACGTGTCATTCGTTGATTTGTTGACAGGTGTGAAGTGATACCTCGTTGTGGGTTTTTTTTTTGTTTTTTTTTAAATATATCTTTATTGATTTCAGAGAGAGGAAAGGAGATGGAGAGAGAGATATAGAAACATCAATTATGAGAGAGTCATTGATCGGCTGCAGCACGCAACCTGGGCATGTGCCCTGACCAGGAATCGAACCCCGATCGCCTAAATCCTAGGTTGACGCTCAACCGCTGAGCCACGCCCAGTCGGGCTCATTGTGGTTTTAATTTGCATGTCTCTGATGATTAGTGATCTTGAGCATTTTTTCATATGTCTTGGCCATCTGTATGTCCTCTTTGGAGAAGTGTCTATTTAGGTCCTTTGACCATTTTTTAATTGGATTGTTTGTCTTCCTCTTGTTGAGTTGTATGAGTTCTTTGTACACTTTGGAAATTAGCTCCTTATCAGATGCATTGCTGGCAAATATCTTCTCCCATACCGTGGGGTTCCTTTGTATTTTGAGGCAGTTTTCTTTTGCTGTGCAGAGGCATTTTAGTTTGATGTAGTCCCATATGTTTATTTTTTCTTTTGTTTCTCTTGCCCTAGGAGATGTATTGGTGAAAATCCCACTACCTCAGATGTCTGTGACTTTACTGTCTATGTTTTCTTCCACGATTTTTATGCTTTCTGGGCTTACATTTAAGTCTTTTATCCATTTTGAATTTATTCTTGTGTATGGAGTAAGTTGGTGATCTAGTTTCATTTTTTGCATGTACCTGTCCAATTTTCCCAGCACCATTTATTAAAGAGAATGTCTTTACTCCATCGTATGCTCTAGCCTCCCTTGTCAAATATTAACTGACCATAATGGCGTGGGTCTATTTCTGGGGTCTCTGTTCTGTTTCATTGATCTATATGTCTGTTGTACCAATACCAGGCTGTTTTGATTATAATGGTTTTGTAATACAGTTTGATATTTGGTATAGTGATCCCTCCAACTCTGTTCTTTCTCAAGATGGCTACAGCTATTCAGGGCTTTTTTGGTTCTATATAAATTTTTGGAACAAAACAAATGTTCTCTATCTGTGAAATATGTTGTTGGTATTTTAATAGGGATTGCATTGAATCTATAGATTGCTTTGGGTAGTATGGACTTTTTAATATTAATTCTTCTAATCCACAAACATGGTATATTCTTCCATTTTTTTGTATCTTCCTTTATTTCTTTTTTCAGTGACTTGTAGTTTTTTAAGTACAGGTTTTTTACATCCTTGGTTAGGTTTTTCCAAGGTATCTTACTTTTTCAGTTTGCAAACTAAAAGGTATTGTTTCTTAATTTCTCTTTCTGAGTTCATTTTCAGTGTATGAAAATGCTGTCAGTGTTAATTTTGTAACCAGCTACCTTGTTGAATTCATTAATCAAATGTAGTAGTACTCGGTGGAGTCTTTAGGGTTTTCTACGTACAATATCATATTACCTGCAAATAATGACAGTTTTACTTCCTCTTTCCAATTTGGATACCTTTTATGTTTTCTTCCTGTCTGATGGCTGTGGCAAGGACTTCCAGTACTGTGTTGAGTAAGAGTGATGAAAGTGGACATCCCTGTCTTGTTCTTGTTTTTAAGGGAAATGGTTTTAGTTTTTGACCATTGAGGATGATGTTGGCTGTAGGTTTGTCATATATGGCCTTTATTATGTTGAGGTGTATTCCCTGTATTCCGACTTTGCTGAGAGTTTTTATCAAAAATGGGTACTGGATTTTGTCGAATGTTTTTTCTGCATCTATTGATATGATATGATTTTTGTCCTTCATTTTGTTTATGTGTTTATTGATTTGTGAATATTATACCAGCTTTACATCCCCGGAATAAATCTGACTTGGTCGTGTTGTATGATCTTTTTAACATATTGCTGGATCCAGTTTGCTACTATTTTGTTGAGAATTTTAGCATCTATGTTCATCAGGGATATTGGCCTGTGATTTTCTTTCTTTGTAGTGTCTTTATCTGGATTTGGGATTAGGATGATGGTGGCCTCATATAAAGAGCTTGGGAGTTTTCTCTCCTCTTGAATTTTCTGGACTAGTTTGAGGAGAATAAGTGTTAATTCTTCTTTGAATGTTTGGTAAAACTCACCTGTAAATCCATGTGCTCCGGGACTTTTGTTTGCTGGGAGTTTTTAAATTACTGCTTCAATTTCATTAGTTGTTATCTGATTTATTGATGGTAGCCATTCTGAGAGGTGTGAAGTGTTATCTCATTGTGGTTTTAATTTGCATTTCTCTGATGATTACTGATGTTGAACGTCTTTTCATTTGCCTATTGGCCATCTGCATGTCCTCTTTGGAGAAGTGTTTATTCAGGTCCTTTGTCCATTTTTTAATTGGATTGTTTGGTTTTTTTGGTGTTGAGTTGCATGAGTTCTTTATAAATTTTTGATATTAACCCGTTATCAGATGTATCATTGGTGAATATCTTCTCATTCAGTAGGATGTTTTTCATTTTGTTGATGGTTTCCTTTGCTGTGAAAACATTTTTTAATTTGATGTAGTCCCATTTGTTTATTTTTTCTTTTGTTTCCCTTACCCAAGGAGATATGCCATAAAAAATATTGCTAAGATAAATATCAGAAATTTTATTGCCTATGTTTCCTTCTAGTAGTTTTATGGTTTCAAGTCTTACATTTAAGTCTTTAATCCAGTTTGAGTTTATTCTTGTATATGGTGTGAGAAGGTGGTCTAACTTTTTTTTTTGCATGGATTTGTTCAAGTTTCCCAACACCATTTATTAAATAGACTCTCTTTACCGTTGTATGTTCTTGAATACTTTGTCAAATATTAAGTGAGCATGTAGGCATGGATTTATTTCTGGGCTCTCTATTCTGTTCTATTGATCTATATATCTGTCTTTATCCCAGTACCATGCTAATTTGATTACAATGGCCTTAATAGTCAAGTTTCATATCAAGTAGCGTGATTCCTCCAACTTTGTTTCTCTTTCTCAAGATTGCTGTGGCTATTTGGGATCTTTTGTGGTTCCATATAAATTTTTGGATTACTTGTTCTGGTTTTGTGAAATATGCCATTGGCATCTTGATAGGAATTGTGTTGAATCTATAGATTGCTTTGGGTAGTATGGACATTTTAATGATGTTAATCTTCCTACCCATGAACACGGTATATGCTTCCATTTATTTGTATCTTCTGAAGAAGATACTCCCAAGCTCTTTATATGAGGCCACCACCATCCTAATCCCAAACCCAGATAAAGACACTACAAAGAAAGAAAATCACAAGCCAATATCCCTGATGAACATAGATGCTAATTTCTTCCTTCAGTGTCTTAAAATTTTCTGAGTACAGGTTTTTTACCTCCTTGGTTAAATTTATTCCTAGGTATTTTAATTTTTTTATGCAATTGTAAATGGGATTATTTTCTTAGTTTCCATTTCAGTACTGGTGTATAATAACGATTTTTAAGTGTACAGTTCAGCAGCATTAAGCACGTTCACATTGTTGCACAACCATCACCACTATACATCTCCAGAACTTTTCATCTTCCCCAAGGGAAACTCTGTCCCCATTAGACGCTATCTCCCCATTTTCCCTTCCCCAGTCCCTGGCACCAACCATTCCACTTTCTGTCTCTATGAGTTTGCCTATTCCAGGGACCTCATATAGGGGGAATCATATACTATTTGTCATTTTGTGTCTGACTTCTTCCACTTAGCATAATGTTTTAAAAGATCATTCATTGCCTTTGACTTTGTATTTGGAATAAATTTACATACATTGAATTTTAATTTTAATGTGATCAAATATGACTCCATTTCTGGCCTTCTTACCTTATTGGAAAAGTTCTCTCATCCTAAGTTCTTCAGAGATCCATAAATATGCACCATATATATAAAGTCCAAAAACAAGAGTTGGACTGTTTCCCCTTTTTGTGACTGTCCTATCACATCCCAAATGGCTCACCTCAGAACCTGACCACCATCAGATCTTCCTCACCTCTCCAACTGACCACTGTTCCCTCCTCATTATAGTCTCCATATTCTCAGTTTGGTCCCATCATCTCACTTCATCTGTTGCAAGCTTTCTGAAGTTCCACCATGTCTGCACTCTGTGACCTTGAATAAGTCAGTCACCACTCCTAGAACACGTGTCCTCATCAGGAAGATGGGGGTAACTTGCAGTGAGTCAATACTTGCTGTAAGGCTTGAATGAGGTCATCCTTTTAAAAAGTTCTAGCACAGTATTTGGTACAGAAAATCCAGTCAACAATTCATTCCACAGATACTCATTAAGTACCTACTGTGGCCAGAGATTCTTCTAGGCCTCCCTTGAATAAATAGATGGAGATCCCTGCCCTCTTGCAGTTGCCATTCTAATGTGTGTGTGGGGGGAGCAACAGGAACACCAGAAAAGTGATATGATGTGACTTAGGTGCTAACAAACTCCCTCTGGGTTGTTCTTCTGAGAATGGTAAGGGTCAGGGTGGAAGCAGGGGACCAGATAAAAGGTACTGTAGTAATCCATGTGAGAGACGGCAACAGCACCCACTAAGGAGGGGCCAGAGGCTGGTGAGGAGTGTCAGATGCTGGGTAGCTTTTGTAGGTAGAGTCAACAGGATTTTTTGGTGGCTTAGGTGGAAGCAGTTAGAGAAAGGGAGGAGTAAAGGTCCACTTCAAGGTTTGGGGCCTGAGCAACTAGAAAGATGAAGTTGTTCTCAGCCAAGAAGTCAGGACTGTGGGCATTGGGTGTTTGGCTGGTGGGGGAGGGTGTGAGCATCAGGAATCCAGGCATAAACAGCCAACATGAGGAATAAAAGGGGCCATCACCTTGACCCACAGACATTCAAAGAGAATTTGCTGAACAACTTTATCTCAATCAATGTGAAATTTTGGATTAAATGGAGAAATTCCTAGAAAAACACAGCTTTACAAAATGCCTCAAGAAGAAATGGAACATTTGAAGAGTTTTGTATCTACTAAAAACCCCACTTTAAACCTTCCCACAAAGAAGGTCTCTGTTCCATTTCTGACCCACACAAGGCTTTAGTTGATTTTTAGACTGGATATACCTTTTTTGTATCATCTTAACTAGGAATTCTCAGACCTTTGCAGCATATCCCCAGAGGTCTTTAGTCTCACAGGAACAAACTGAATCAACAAGTAATAGAGCCGAGCCGGCCTGGCTCAGCGGTTGAGCATCGACCCATGATCCAGGAGATCGAGGTTTGATTCCCGGTCAGGGCACATGCCCGAGTTGCCGGCTTGATCCTCAGTCAGGAGCGTGCGGGGGGCAGCCGATCAGGAACTCTCATCATTGATGTTTCTATCTCTCCCTCTCCCTTTCTCTCTCTGAAATCAATAAAGATACATTTAAAAACAAATAAACAGACAAGTAATAGAAAGTTTGGGTGCAAATATCTGAAATTTGAATGGATTAAAACTCATCATACCTCCACCCCCAATTCTGTTTGCTATGGTAGCCACCATGATCACCAAAGAAGAACTACAGTTTTGTTCGTTTATGGTATTATGGAATTTTACTCCAGAAAAACCTGTTGGGCTTTTGTTGCTTTGTGTACTTTTTTTGTTTCTTTTTCCTATAATTATAAAATCAATTTTTCTTCTTTTTACTTGAAAAAAAAGTGTCATTGATGAAAGTGGACATCCCTGTCTTGTTCTCGTTTTTAAGGGAAATGGTTTTAGTTTTTGCCCATTGAGTATGATGTTGGCTGCAGGTTTGTCATATATGGCCTTTATTATGTTGAGGTATGATCCCTCTATTCCCACTTTGCTGAGAGTTTTTATCAGAAATGGGTGCTGGATTTTGTCGAATGCTTTTTCGGCGTCTATTGATATGATCATATGATTTTTGTCCTTCATTTTGTTTATGTGATGTATCACATTTATTGATTTGCGGATGTTGTACCAGCCTTGCATCTCCGGAATAAATCCCACTTGGTCGTGATGCATGATCTTTTTAATGTATTGCTGGATCTGGTTTGCTAGTATTTTAGTGAAGATTTTAGCATCTGTGTTCATCAGGGATATTGGCCTGTAATTTTCTTTCTTTGTAGTGTCTTTGTTATACACCAACAATGAACTTTCAGAGAGAGAAACTAAAAAAACAATACCACTTACTACTGCAACTAAAAAAATAAGATACCTAGGAATAAACTTAACCAAGGATGTAAAAGACCTGTACTCAGAAAACTACGTGACACTGAAAAAAGAAATAGAGGAAGATTTAAACAAGTGGAAGAAGATACCATGCTCATGGATTGGAAGAATTAACATCATTAAAATGTCCATACTACCCAAAGCAATTTATAAATTCAATGCAATTCCTATTAAAATACCAGCAGCATACTTCACAGACCTAAAACAAACATTTCGAAAATTTATATGGAACCAAAAAAGACCCCGAATAGCTGCAGCCATCTTGAGAAAAAAGAACATAGTGGGAGGAATCACATTATCGGATTTCAAACTGTATTACAAAGCCACTGTAATCAAAACGGCCTGGTATTGGTACAACAACAGGCTTATAGATCAATGGAACAGAACAGAGTCCCCAGAAATAGACCCACGCCATTATGGTCAGTTAATATTTGACAAAGGAGGCAAGAGTATCCAATGGAGTAAAGACAGTCTCGTCAATAAGTGGTGCTGAGAAAATTGGACAGATACATGCAAAAAAAATGAGACTAGACTACCAACGTTCACCATACACAAAAATAAACTCAAAATGGATGAAAGACTTAAATGTAAGTCACAAAACCATAAAATCCTGGAAAAAAAACATAGGCAGTAAAGTCACAGACATCCCACGTAGTAGAATTTTCACTGATACATCTCCTAGGGCAAGAGAAATAAAAGAAAAAATAAACATATGGGACTACATCAAACTAAAAAGCTTCTGCACAGCAAAAGAAAACAGCCTCAAAATACAGAGGAACCCCACAGTCTGGGAAAACATATTTGCCAAGGATGTATCTGATAAGGGGCTAATTTCCAAAGTGTACAAAGAACTCATATTACTCAGCAAGAGGAAGACAAACAACCCAATTAAGAAATGGGCAAAGGACCTGAATAGACACTTCTCCAAAGAGGACATACAGATGGCCAAGAGACACATGAGAAAATGCTCAACCTTGCTAATCATCAGAGAGATGCAAATTAAAACCACAATGAGGTATCACTTCACACCTGTCAGAATGGCTGCCATCAACAAATCAACAAACAACATGTGCTGGCGAGGGTGTGGAGAAAGGGGACCCTAGTACACTGCTGGTGGGAATGCAGACTGGTGCAGCCACTATGGAAAACAGTATGGAGGTTCCTCAAAAAATTAGAAATGGAGCTGCCTTTTGACCCAGTGATCCCACTCCTAGGAATGTATCCTAAGAATCCTGAAACATTAATCAGAAAGGATATATGCACCCCGATGTTCATAGCAGCACAGTTTACAATAGCTAAGATCTGGAAACAGCCCAAGTGCCCATCAGTAGATGAGTGGATAAAAAAGCTGTGGGACATTTACACCATGGAATACTACGCAGCTGTAAAAAAGAAGGATCTCTTGCCCTTTGGGACAGTATGGATGGACCTGGAGAATATTATGCTAAGTGAAATAAGCCAGGCAGAGAAAGACAAACATCACATGATCTCGCTTATACGTGGAATCTAAAGAACTTAAAAAACTGATGAGCAGAATAGATTCAATGACATGGAAGCATAGATGAGACTGATGAATGTTAGAAGGATGGAGGAGGGTGGGTGGGTGGAGGGGGAGAGAGTAACCAAAGAATTTATATGCATATATGCACAACCCAACGACATGGACAATGGTGGGGAGAGGGACTGGGGGGGGATGGGACGGGGTGGGACGGATCATTGGGGAGAAAAAGAGACATCTGTAATATTTTAAACAAAAATAAAATTTAAAAATTAAAAAAAAAGAAAAAAAAGTGTCTTATTTCCATTCTGACCCATAGTTACAATCTAGTTCAGATCCAAGCCTTAAACTGGGCAGAATTTGTACTGTAATTAAACTATGTAGTGTTTGCGTCATGCAGGGACAGGTGCTCAAGTAGGGGAGGACCAGCTCGGAAGCTGCCATCTCATTCTGCATCTGCCTCGCCACCACAGGCTTTTTTCTTTTCGCATTAGTTATCATTATGTCAAAACTGGCTTCTTTGTATCCTGGGACAAAGACAAAACGAAATTTGCTTCACAAATCCCAATCTTCAAGAGTAAGAGGAAGAAGAGAGTTGTAATACCGCTTGCTAACTGGAAATTTTGATCTCAACTCATTGTTTTAAATACACATGTATAGATTGATATATTTTATGCATATTTCCTGTATTTCCCTGTCTATGAGAAGTACAAAGTGAGACTGGTACATCTGTGTTGCTCCAGAAACTGTGAGGAACGGCAAAAGGACGCGAGAGCCAGCTTGAGGGGGCTCCCACTGGCCAAACTTGTGGCAAACTGAGCAATCAAAAATAATTCCTGACAGGAATGGAGTCTATGCAAACCTCTGACTCCGTACTGGCCTGCAAAATGTTTCGCTGTGTTTGAACGACTTGGGTTTTCCCGCCAGCTTTTTGCCGGCTCTTAGCGCAGGCATCCTTGGGGAGCAGGAAGGGGCCACCGCTAGGCCTGCGTGCTAGCTGTTGGGCGCCCTCTTCTGGCACCGCCGTGCCTCTCGCCCAGCTAGATGACACTGCGTGGCCTCTCCGGGCCGCTTTCGCTTTCTTCGCCTCTTTTATCCCTCCTCCAGCACAGATCTCTGTCCTGATTCTTCTCAGATCCGCCCACAGCTGTCCCCACGCAGGATCCACCTGCGGGGTCATCCTGGTCAGTGCGTTCTGGGTACCGCTGGGACCCTCTGTACCACCCCACCTCCGTGCCACACCCTAGCAGCTTCTGGTCCTACAGACTCTTCTGGTTACCAGTTGTCTGCTTCCTGGTTTCAGAAAACATGTAGATTGGGGTGGGGTGGGAGGTGTCATGCATTCTTCTTGTGTTTTTGTGATTTTAGAAGTGGGGAACTTGGAGGCTTCGCTGCCTTCCTACTCCTACCTGAACCCAGAAATCTCTTCATTATTTGTTTTTTCTTTTAAAAGGTTGATTTTTAAATTGTGGTAAAATACACATAATGTTAAATTCACCATCGCAACCATTTTCAGGTGTGCAACTCAGTGGTCTTAGTACACTCTCATTGTCTTCAATTACATTTGTGGTCCAGGTAATTTTTCTATTTTCTCTCTCACAGATAGTGGAAATTGGACAAAATCGTACACAATATATATGCAATAACATTATCAACAAGATGTGCACATGCAATAGGATTCCCTTTGACTGTCCACCACTGTCAGGGAAGAAAATCGAAACAGAAGCCCAGGGCGAATCTGTTTTAGCAGTAGTATTTCCTGCAGCTGAGGGCCAGGTGTTTTCATTGTGTGTATTCCCCTTATCTGTTATGTGTGTTCCTTTTATCTGTCCCATCCTTTTTACACAGTGCAACAAGAGATGCGCTTTGTTTCCATTGTTCTAGAAATGCTTTTACTGCCTTTGATTCAGGAACAGAAAGCTTGTCCCCACTGGGTCCAAATGCAGGGTGCCGCTCCCTCTCTGGGTGAGTGACTTACTTGCCTCTCTATAAGGCTGTGACCCTCCATGTTAGGGATGGCTCCAGGCCATTTCCTGCGAGGTCCAGCCTTGTTCGGTAAGGCTGGGTGTCTGAATCTGAGCTTTACCTTTTTTACAAGTGACGTTTCTGGTGAGGTTGTGATTACAAATTCAATGTATCCAGTTATAGTCTGGGAGGCAAGAGGACCCGGTTGGGATTGACCAATGCAAGTAACTGCTTTGCTCTGAAGCCCAGCAGCCCCAGGGAAGAGGTGCAGCGTACTGTTGCCACCACATTGCTCAGGGACAAGCCAGCTGTCTTCAGTCCAGTTCTCCATTGATTTGTTATAAACTGCACCTGAAGTTAGGTATAAATGAACTATAATTTTGCTATAGTCTCAATGTTTGTGTCCCCCCAAATTCATTGTTGAAATCCTGATGCTGGTATAAGGAAGTGAGACCTTTGGGAAGTGGTTAAATCATGAGGGCAGAGCCCTCGTGAATAAGATGATGCTATTATAAAAGAGGCCCGAGAGAGACCCCTTCCCCTTCTGCCACATGAGGATACAATGAGAAGTCCTCAGTGACCCAGAAGAGGGCCCTCATCCAACTATGCTGGCACCCTGATCTTGGACCTCCAGCTTCCAGAACTGTGAGAAATAAATGTCTATTGTTCATAAGCCACCCAGTCTATGGTATTTTGTTACAGTAGCCCAAACAGACTAAGACATTAAACTGGTACCAAATAGTGGGGGTGCTGCTGTAACAAACACCTAAAAATGTGGAAGCGGCTTTGAACCTCGGTAATGAGCAGAGGCTTGGAAGAGTTTGGAGGCATGTTCTAGAAAAAGTGTACATTGCTATGAATGGACCTTTAAAAGCAATTCTGGTGAGGATCCAGAAGATAAAGAGGAAAGTTGTAGAGAAAGCTTCAATCTTCTTAGGGAATACCTAAGGGGTCATGAGCAGAATGTTAGCAGAAACATGCACTGTAACAGCCATTCTGATGCAGTCTCAGATTGAAATGAGGAGTGTTATTGGAAATTGGAGGAAAGGCCATTCTTGTTATAAAGTGGCAATTCTGAATTTGGCTGAATTTTGTTCATGTGCTAGTGTTTTGTGGTAGCAATGAAATTGGGCATTTGGTTGAGGAACTATTTAAAGTGGTGAAGGTGTGGCTTGGCTTCACTTGAATGCTTGCAGTAAAATGTGAGAAGAGAAAAGTGACTTAAAGATGAAATGGTTAATCAAAAAGGAAACAACTTAAAATTTTGGAAAAATTTCAGCCTATTCATATTGCAAAAAATGAGAAAGCATGTTTTGAAGAGAATACTGAAGGTGTATGTCGTCAAGCAACCCTTCAGTAAGGAAAGTAATACCTAAATACCTAAAAACAGCCATCCTAGCAGGAAAACCGCCAATTTGAACTGAAGGGGAAGGAGTGAAGGAAGACTGTGGGACTTAGATTGTACAGGACTGGTCCATAGAACTATTCTTCAAGACAAGGGAAGGACCCCAAAGGCTATTCAGAGATCATCAGCGCTGCTTCCTCAGTTTCAAAGGTGGGGGGGGCATTGCCTGTTTCATCAGGCTAGACAACTCCCACCCAGAGCTGTGGGGAGAGAGTCTCCCAAAGCCCTGGGGGTGGTGCTCCCCAAAGTGTGGGGACCAATTCCTGCCCAGCAGAGTTCAAGGGAATGGCTCCTTCCACCTGGACCTTGAAGGAAGAAGCCACCTGGAGCTGGGACCCAGGTAGAGGGCCTTAGCTACAACAATGCCTAGCAGAGTGTGGGGTAGAGGGAACCCCTGGGGGTCCTAGACTGGTAGAACCACTTGTGTGTGATTCCAGCCTGGGAGCCACAGGCACGCAACTCCAATCCATGAGAACTGCCACATGGGCTAGACCTAGCAAAGCAATGGGGACAGGGATGCCCTAGTGTGTCCAGAAGGTAGGCCCCCTGCCCCAGTGGGCCTGATGGGCAGAGCATCGAGTTCAAGAAAAGAATTCTCAAGCATTTAGATTTGATGCTGTTTTCCCTGTTGGGACTTGTTGGGACCTGTTAGTCTTTTCTTTCCAATTTCTTCATTTTGGAATGGGAGTGTTTACCCTCTGCCTGTTCCGTCATTGTATTTTGGGAGCACAGAACTTATTTGATTTACAGGTTCACAGCTGGAGAGAAATTTGTCTCACAATGAATCAGACCTTGAGTCTCACTCTGATCTGATTTAGGTGACATTTAAATGAGACTTTAGACTTTTGAGTCAATGCTGGAACTGGTTAAGAAGACTTTGGGGCTTGTTGGGATGGAATGAATTTATTTTGTACATGAGGAGGACATAAATTTTGGGAGTCCAGGGGCAGAATGCTAAGATAAATTTGAATGCATGAAAGTCCAGCTTAATATGGCCTCAACCTGAATTCCTCTATCAAAAGCTAGTTGTGGGTTTTCGAATCATTTGTTATGCAAGCATCTGAATCTTGCTCTGTGCTCATTGTCTTCAGGTTTTCTTAAGCATTTTCTGCATTGCAATACTTCCCTTTCTGATGGTGGCATCTATGAAATATAGTGTGATCCTGATGTCAGTGGACTGTGCAGTCCAGTCTGCAGAGGTATAACCTGTTATAATAGAGAAAAAGAGAAAGAGCAAGGAGAAAAGCTTTCATTGCATGACTATTAGAAAATGGGACGCTAAGGACAATGTCGAGAGTATTGCATTTGTCCTAGGAGTCCTGAGCTTTAGTTCTTTACAGGTTGAGGTAGGTTTTTCAGGTAGTTTCAGGTACTTGTTTACATAGTCTCTGTGATTTTGTCTGGATTCAGTATATCTGCTGTCAGGTGCTGCATAGCAAGCCACTCCAAAAGTTAGTGGACTAAAATTACAAAGATTTGTTATTTTTTATGAGTTTCTGTGTTGACTGAGCTCTGGGGGGTGGTTCCTAGCTCTTCATGGTGTTGGTTGGGGTCTCTCCTGTGACGTCACTGGGAGCTTAGCCAAAGCTGGAACATCAAAGAGACTTTGGCCCCATGTCTAGGCAGTGCCTGCTTTAGCTGGCTTCTGTTACTCTCTTCCACATGGCATCTCACCCTCCAGGGCCTCCGAGCCAGGCCTCTTCTTTCTGTGGTACTGGCTTCCAAGAGGACACATATGGAAACTGGCTTAGGCCTGGCATCTACCCAGTGTAAATTCTGTCACATTCTATTAGTCACAGCAAATCACAGGGCCAACTCTGATCAACGGAAGGGGAAATAGACTCTACCTCTTGTTGGGAGGAGGAGTGGCCAAGTTATATTATAAAAAGACATGCAGAATGGGAGTGATTGTGATGACTCTCTTTAGAAACAGTCCACCCATTCAGTGAGAAGTGCTGTGTCAGTCCCCAGATCTCAGAGAAAACCCAAGGGACAAGAAAAAGTTGTTAAACAGTTGGCACTGAAGTTTCTGATAGGGGAAACTGTGGCCCCTTCCCAGGTAATGGTGTCCATGTTGCCACCACTTGACAAACCTTGATGTGGGTACAGTAGCCAGGTTGTACACCATGACACTGTGCTACTGAGCCATTTGTTTCAAGCCACCTTGGAACTAACAATCTGTCCATTTTGTGTGTCACTAAAAGCTATTAATAAACAAGGGGATTTCAATCTTGGAATATGACCTTTCAGAAGGTATTAAAGTTATTGTGCTGAGAGTGCATGTGTTAGCTCTTACATAAAATATAAGCATTTTAAAATTCATCCTCAGAAGTTATGCAATTATTAAGACATTTTACTTATTAATTTAATTTATTTTAGTTTAGTTTAGTTTAAAATATTACAGATGTCCCTTTTTCTCCCCATTGACCCATTCCACCCTGTCCCATCCCCCTCCCCAGTCGTATCCTCACTATTGTCCGTGTCCTTGGGTTGTGCATACATGCATAAATTCTTTGGTTACTCTCTCCCCCTCCACCCACCTTCCCCTCCTTCTCTCTGAGATTCGTCAGTCTGATCCATGCTTCCATGTCATTGAATCTATTCTGTTCATCAGTTTATTAAGTTCTTTAGATTCCACATATAAGTAAGATCATGTGATGTTTGTCTTTCGCTGCCTGGCTTATTTCACTTAGCATAATATTCTCCAGGTCCATCCATACTGTCCCAAAGGGTACGAGATCCTTCTTCTTTACAGCTGCGTAGTATTCCATGATGTAAATGTCCCACAGCTTTTTCTTTTTTAATTTTATTTTTGTTTAAAATATTACAGATGTCCCTTTTTCTCCCCAATGGCCCGTTCCACCCCATCCCATCCCCCTCCCCAGTCCCCCTCCCCACCATTGTCCCTGTCCTTGGGTTGTGCATATATGCATATAAATTCTTTGGTTATTCTCTCCCCCTCCACCCACCTGCCTTCCTCCATCCCTCTGACATTCGTCAGTCTGATCTATGCTTCCATGTCATTGAATCTATTCTGTTCATCAGTTTATTAAGTTCTTTAGATTCCACGTATAAGCGAGATCATGTGATGTTTGTCTTTCTCTGCCTGGCTTATTTCACTTAGCATAATGTTCTCCAGGTCCATCCATACTGTCCCAAAGGGTATGAGATCCTTCTTCTTTACAGCTGCATAGTATTCCATGGTGTAAATGTCCCACAGCTTTTTTATCCACTCATCTACTGATGGGCACTTGGGCTGTTTCCAGATCTTAGCTACTGTAAACTGTGCTGCTATGAACATCGGGGTACATATATTCTTTCTGATAAGTGTTTCAGGATTCTTAGGATACATTCCTAGGAGTGGGATCACTGGGTCAAAAGGCAGTTCCATTTTTAATTTTTTGAGGAACCTCCATACTGTTTTCCATAGTGGCTGCCCCAGTCTGCATTCCCACCAGCAGTGTCCTAGGATTCCCCTTTCTCTACACCCTCGCCAGCAGCAATTTGTTGATTTGTTGATGGCAGCCATTCTGACAGGTGTGAAGTGATACCTCATTGTGGTTTTAATTTGCATCTCTCTGATGAGCATTTTCTCATGTGTCTCTTGGCCATCTGTATGTCCTCTTTGGAGAAGTGTCTATTCAGGTCTTTTGCCCATTTCTTAATTGGGTTGTTTGTCTTCCTCTTGCTGAGTAGTATGAGTTCTTTGTGCACTTTGGAAATTAGCCCCTTATCAGATACATCCTTGGCAAACATGTTTTCCCAGACCGTGGGGTTCCTTTGTATTTTTGTTTTTTAGCATGAATATTACAATTTATTCAATAATTTTTCTATTGATACATATTCAGATTGTTTACAGGGTTTTTGTAACTATAAAGAGATGCAATAAATAGTTTAATGGAAGTCCAGTTGCTCAAATAGGATCAATTCCCAAATATTATAGGAATCAAAGATATCAAGTAGCTGCCCACCTCTGGTATATCGTCAAATACACTCTTAACACAAGTTTGAGTGAACTGTTTAGCCCTGCACCACTCTGGTCAAAGGCCACTCTGGCCACTCCAGCAAACTCTTATATTATATAATCCTGTTGCCCTTGCCTCTCAGAGATGCCCAACTTTAAAACAACATCAACAAAAACAACAAGACCCACTTTGTTTTTAATCAAAAACTAAAATGATTCCACAGGATACCAGCAGCATAAATACTGACTTTTGTTTTTACCCTCATCTCATTGTCAACTAGGGTAGAAAATTTAGAAGGGTCATAACAACTGTGGCCATGGCCTCTGCCTCGACTTCCAAGGTTTAATTTATGCAGGTCTGTGGCTGATTTACTAGCATTGTCAGTTCCCTGGTGATGTGATGCTTTCATTGGTTTCACAAATCTAACACCTGTTCGCTTCTCTTAAGCAGTGAGTGGATTCAGCCACAAACCAGTTATTGCTTGACCCTGAATATCCTATCTGTTATTTTCCATCCTGTTTCTTCCCTTCCCCTCTGCCCTCAATTTTAATGCCTCTTCTTTATCATAATAATGTTTTAATTGAAAGAGTTGTATTTTTTTTTCTTTCCAAAGATTTAATTCTATGACCTACGCCATCAGTGAATGCCAAATAGCTTCTGTTTTCCATCACCATTAAATTGTTACTAGTGAATAAAAACTAAATTTTTTTTTAATATATCTTTATTGATTTGAGAGGAAAGGAGAGGGAGAGACAGAGATAGAAACATCAATGATGAGAGTCACTGATCGGCTAGCCCGCAACGACCGGGAATCAAACCCTGATCGCCTGGATCCTAGGTCAACGCTCAACCGCTGAGCCACGCCCGGCCAGGCAAAACTAAATTATTAAGACGATAGTAGTAGTATTACTAAGTCTTAAGCACTCGTCTGGCTTGGGTCCTCAGATTGTGCGACAAACCAGTATTTCAGCATCCACATCTCAGAATATTCAAGTAGATGGAAGTTCTGCGACACTGTCTTAGAGTGCAACTTGGCCCCTCGCCAGCACAGGAAGTCCTGTGGAGACCGTGGCAAACTGTGGATTGCTTGGAGCTTCAAACACGTTGCTGAAATTGGGGCGAGAGCTGGTGGGGCAGCTTTCTCCCTGACAGAAGAGCTGGTTGAGGCCGTTGTTCCTTTGGTGAGCCCTCCCCGCACATAGCCGGCAGGCAGGCACCATATTTGAATCTTCAGCACCTTGTTCCTTTGTATTTTGAGGCTGTTTTCTTTTGCTGTGCAAAAGCTTTTTAATTTGATGTAGTCCCATATGTTTATTTTTTTCTTTTGTTTCTCTTGCCCTAGATGTATCAGTGAAGACATTTTATTTTTTTTAATTGAAGTAAAATTCATGTAATATAAAATTAACCATCTTAAAGTGCACAGTTCAATTCAGCGGAGCTTAATACACTAACAGTGCTGTGCAGTCATCACCACTATCTAATGCCAGAGCATTTTCAGCATCCCAAACGGAAACCCCACACCCATTGGCAGTCACTTGCCATCCTCTGTTCCCCTGCCCTGGCAAGCCTTAATCTGTTTTCCATCCATGGATTTGCCTGTTCTGGACATTTCATGTAAATGGAATCATACAATATATGACCTTTTGTGTCTGTGTTCTTTCCTTAGCATAATGTTTTTAAGATTCATCCACAATGTAGCCTGGATCAGTGTTTCATTTCTTTTTACCAAAACAAATTTAAATTAATGACATTTTAATAAATTTATAGGGTAGCTTTTAAAATCCCATTAAGTTGTTTTTAATAGCAGGCACATTCTGATCATACCTCGCTATTTCTGTTACCTCCCCCCGCTTTATTCACATGTGCCTTATAATGGATCACCCAGGCCAGGCAAAGGGGCAAACCTTGGCACTACCGAGCAGCCATCTACCAAGGACAGTGGCGTGGAGAAGACCCTTTTCAGCACTGTTATTAATTTGAGGACTGATCTTGGAGAAGGCCAGTATCAAAGAGAGTTGTGAGAGAAAAATGGTCAGTTGCTTGATAACTGTTCTACACCCAGAAATGCCCATGGCCTTGACAGTGTAACCAGAGTCACAATATTTGATAACAACCCAGAGGAGAAAGTAACATGATAACCAGTAGGAATTTTAGCTCCTCCACTAGGGACGAACCTTGGCTGCTTGTTTTGTTTGTTTGCTTATTTTCTTATAATTGGCCTCAGTTGTGAAGTAACCATGCCTAGCACCTCTGTTGACAGAAATTTTAAGGGGCCAGTTCCTACCAGGGTGAGAAAAAGTTTCTGCCCTCTGGGTAGAATACCTGTGTTGAAAAGATATTGATTACTTAAAGACCCTTTTTCTTCTGAGCACCCAGGCCTCTACTGTATTATACATAAGCTTTTAAAACATATATTGACTTATTACACCTTCATTTGTATTATGCAAATTTACACTTATATACAGTCACAGCAAAATATATTCAGATGGCAATATTATTTAAAGCTCTAAGACTTTTAGCTCTTAAGGTTTTAAAATATAATTAAAACAATCAGGCAGAGTACAAAACAATGTTATACTACAGTGATTTTCTGAATTTAATTTGAATGTTATGAGGGGCAATTATGTTTATATACAGACAAGGATATATAAGTAAAAAGTAACTATGTACTTCTGTATTCTCTGTCTCTATGAATTGTAATTCCTTCGGAAATTGTTCAGATAGAGCTTACTTGCTAATTACCTCAGTTTATTATTCACCCAAGGTCTCAAAATCAATGGATTAGGAAATCTTGGAAGTTATAGTAGGTCGACAGTGAAAAACAATATGATCATAGTTCATGAATGAAAATTACTCACTTTACAAAGGGAGTATTTTTGTAGGACTGCATAATTACTGCTATTGTTGGAAATTTAAAGGGATCAATTTTTAAAATAAAGACATTCATTATTTTAACTCAATTTAGTTTGACTCACATGTTTACATTTACATAATCATAGATATTTAGTGTAAGAAATAATGTATCTGATCTATAGGATAAGTATCACGAGTTTAAAATTTTCCATTTGGTAAAGTTTTTTGTAAGAAATTAATAATAAATAAATCTCAAATCTTGCAAAAACCCAAATGTAGAGTTTGCGTGATATTTTATACTGTGATAAAATTGGGGAGAAGAAAGCTTTTTAAAAAATGAATATTAACAAGACAATTTAATTGTTCAAGGATTTACCTTGCATAGAAATGTTGAAGGAACTTGGAGTTTTAGGATATTTTCTTGGCTTTATTTTACCAAGTAGAGTACAACTAAGGCTGCAACTTGATAAGTGGGGTTCAAAAACTTTATCACAAAAAATGAGTTGTGTGCGTCATTTGGCAATGAATGCAATGACCAGGGCCTTTGCAACCCAAGGCCACCCAGTTCCCAGCTTAAGTGGCCATAGAATCCTGTGACTGGAGGGGATTTGAGGAGTCTCCCAACTGTTGGCATTGGATCCTTGGTCCATGGATGCACATAGGGCAGAGTAAACCTCAGGGGTCAGGGTCTTCCTCTCTGTTTTTCCATTCCCATCAGGCTCACTGACTACTTCCTCCTTTGTTTCTTGTATGTTGCTAAAGCCCTTGAAATAGTGTAAGAGTGTGTAATACAGAAAGGGTTCTTGAAGCTTCTTTATAACTGTTAATATTTGGACTAATAGCAAAGTGCCTCTCTTTGTTTCTTATCCTGTAACTTACCAACCAGGACATCACAGCAATTAAAGAAAAAATTTCCAGTTTTTCATTTTCTCCTCATACAAAAACTTTTTTAGAGAGAAAAGGAGTGTATGAAGGAAACAGGACTACTGTTTAGACTTTTACTAATAGCCTGGTTGGTTTTATATGGTTATTTACACATATTTTATTTTTACTTATTAGAACAGCAATTTTCAACCAGTGTGCTGCAAGAATTTTTAAAACATGCAATACCTGACTATTTAGTCAGGGGCACTGATCTCTTTTCCCTTAGATTGTCAAATAAAAAAATGACAACAGTCAACACAACAATAGCCATCTGGTGTGGATGAATCAAAATTATACCATTTTTTTTTTTCAGATTGGCAAAAAATATAACATATTTTTTGGTGTGCTGCAGAATTTTAGTAGTTTATGTGCCATGAGATGAAAAAAGTTGAAAATCATTGTATTAGAGTGTAATAACCAAAAATTCTATGATTTTATTGATTTTTTTCTTTTCCTTTTTGAGTATTTAGAAATTACCTTTGTGCACAGAAGATATTGTCCCCACAAGATTAATTTTTAAAATTCATCTAATATCTAAACACATACACCAGAGAGCAGAACCATATTGAATGGGGACTGAAGTTTACACAATTTAAGTTGATCTTTAAGAAAAAGAATACAAAGTTCCAAAAGTGTATATTGATTTAAAAAAAGAAAATAAATCACAACAAATTACAAATTTTAAAAAGCTGACAAATACCACAAAAATAACAAAAACCAACAAAACACTATTGTTGTTATATTTTCTACTTGACATACTTGTATTCTCTTTTTCTTCCAACATTTTGGATGCATACTCTGATCACACCATCATATGACAATGATTTTGAAACATAGTTTCTATAGAAGGATAAAGCAGTCTTTCTTTCAGCATGCTTGGTTGAAATGTCTTACTGTTGATGGTTTAAAACAGTCTCTTTCTGTTTCACAAGTCCTCATCAGAAAAGCTACCTCAGGAACTTCCTCGGCAGTTTCTTGCTCAGACCCACCTCCTTGCTCTGAGATCAGCCCTTTGGATGTGGCCTGGGGCATGGGTGTAGAAGGCCCATTTCCCTCCATATGGTGGCTGTCACTCAGCTTGGCCAGATTCTTCCTGTCCCAACTCTCACCACCCTAGGACCATCCTGATGACTTTGAAGTCTGGTTGCAGCCTCCCTTATCCACCTGCCCTTAACAGAGCAGAGCTCCTGAGGCTCCCTCTCTTCAAGGTCAAAGAGAAGTCATGTTTTTTGATCAGGCCTTCCGGCCCTGGGATCTCCTCCAACCAGGATGTGCGAGTAGCCCAGGGCTCTGGTGCCAGCTCCAAGACGCTGGGGAAAGCCCCCTGAGATGGAAGGAGACTGGGAATGAGGGCTTTGCTGAATAAACCTGCCTGGGCTCTGACCCAGCCTGCGGTTTCTTCTGTTTCCTAACCCTGAGGGATGAGCACTTTACAGGACCAAAGATGAGGGCTTAAAATTTTTTAATGTTTTCCTCCTGGGAGTCTTTGGAACCAATCGAAGTAGGAGTTTCATCAGCTCTGAGAATCTCGGTGTGTGCATTTTTTCATTTGCTCCAGAAGTGTGCAAAGATAATTTGCAAGGAAAATTCCTCCAACTGATATGCATACAGAGAAAAAAAGTCTTGCCATCACCCCACAGAAGAAACTTCTCTGTCTCCTGCATGCTGAAAACTGTCAAAGAAACCTCCTGTGAGGACAGAAGTCCCCTCCACCACTGTGACTGTGCCCAAACTGAAGATCTTTGTTGGGCATAGAGTTTTAGGGTCTCTTTGGCTGTGTTTTGATAAGCTTTGAGATCTCCTGGGTGTGGATTGACAGGTGGGTGGAGACTGCTCCTGTTTCCTGCAACACTACAAAAAGTCTGTACTTTGTTGTGAAACTGAACAACAGTGGGTCAGGGCTGCTTGTCACCACTTGAATCAACTAAGCAGAGATAGAGTTCAATCATATATGTGCATTTATTCTAATGTTGCTGACAATATGAGAGAGCAGTAAGGCTCATCCAGGAAAATCTGCTCTGTTGCCCCACATAAGCTAGCTTAGAAAAAGATTACATGGGAAAGTAGGAATTACAAGCATGAGGAAGTAGGCAAGGTGGGCTGAGGGTGACAAAGGGCAGGCATCTCTAGAGCTCCAGGATTTCATTGTTTTGGGGAACAAGGTTGTTTTTTTGTTTGTTTTGTTTTTGTTTTTGTTTTTGTTTTAAAGAAGCTTATATATCTTTTTTTATTGATTTCAGAGAGAGGAAGGGAGAGAGAGAGAGAAACATCAATGATGAGAGCCTCATCATTGATCAGCTGCCTCCTGCATGCTCCCGACTGGGTATCTAGCCTGCAACCCGAGCATGTGCCCTGACCGGGAATAGAACCGCGATCTCCTGGATCCTAGGTCAATGCTCAACCACTGAGCCACACCCGGCCGGGTGGGAACAAGGTTGTTAATCTTTCCGTGATAATAGGCAGTTCCTTGAAAATAAGAATGGACCGAATTTCAAGGGTAATTCCCATGTCCTGGGATGTACAACTCCCAGACAGGTTAGAAAGTGCTCTTTCTAATTAGAACAGAACAATCACAGTTAACAGAACATAATATTTCTTATAATTACAGCTAACCATCATGGTCAACAGAGCATGATCAACATTTCAGCAGCCAATCAATGTGTCCCTCTCACATCCATGTTTCTCTCTCTCTCTCTCTGACTGTCTCTCTCCCTTCCACTCTCTCTGAAAAGCAATGGAAAGAATATCTTCAGGTGAGGATAAAAAAAGAATAAGAAGAAGAAATATAGAGAGTAAGAAACATAGACATAAAGGGGAAAAATGTTAAATAAGCACATATCAATAATAACCTTAAATGTAAACGGATGAAATGCTCCAAACAAAAGACATAGTGTAGCTGAATGGATAATAAAACGTGACCCATATATATGCTATCTATAAGAAACCCACCTCAGAACAAAAGATTCACACAGACTGAAAGTGAAGGGATAGAAAAAATATTCCATGAAAATGTCAACAGAAAAAAAAGCTGGGGTAGCAATACTTATTTCTGACAAAAAAAGACTTCAAAAGAAAAGACCATAATAAGAGACAAAGAAGGTCACTACATAATACTAAAGGGATCAATCCAACAGGAGGAAATAACTCTTATAAACATATATGCACCCAACATAGGAGCACCTAAATGTATTTTTTTAAATTGTGGTGGACTTTAAGGGTGAGATCGACAGCAACACAATCATAGCAGGAGACTTTAACACCCCACTGTTATCTTTGGATAGATCATGAAGACAAAAAGTCAACAGGGAAACAGAGACATTAAATGATACACTAGATCTAATGGATTTCAATGGCATTTACAGAACGTTTCATTCCAAAGCAGCACAATATACATTCTTCTCAAGTGCAAATGGGACATTCTCAAAGATAGACCACATGTTAGGGCACAAAACAAGTCTCTACAAGTTCAAGAAGACTGAAATCATATCAAGCATCTTCTCAGATCACAATGGCATGGCACTAGAAATCAACCACTATATAAAAAAAAACTCCAAAGTATTCAAACACATGGAGGCTAAATAGCATGTTATTAAACAATGCATAGGTTACCAATGAGATCAAGGAAGAAATAAATAACTTTCTGGAAACAAACAAAAATGAACAGACAACAAGCCAAAATCTCTAGGACACAGTGAAAGCAGTCCTGAGAGGAAAGTTCATAGCATTACAGGCCTATCTCAAAGAAAAAGAAAAAACTCTAATAAACTAACACTACAACTAAAAGAATTAGAAAGAGAACAGCAAGAAAAGCCCCAAGGAAGGAGAAGGAAGGAAATAATAAAGATCAGAGCACAAATTAGTGACATAGAGACTAAAAAAAAATACAAAAAAATCAATGAAACCAAGAGCTGGTACTTTGAAAAGATAAATAAGATTGATGAGCCTTTAGCCAGACTCACCAAAAAACAAAGAGAGAGGAGCCAAATAAATAAAATTAGAAGTGAAAGAGAGGACATAACAACCTACCTAACAGAAATACAAAGGATATCAAGAAAATACTATGTGCAACTATATGCCAACAAACTGGGCAACATGGGTGAAATGGACAAATTCCTAGAAGCATACAATCTTCCAAAGCTGAATCAGGAAGAGTCAGAAAACCTGAATAGGCTGATAACAATTAATGAAATTGAAGCATTAATCATAAAATTCTCAGCATACAAAAGTCCTGGATGAGATGGATTTACAGGCAAGTTTTACCAAACATTCAAAGAAGAATTAACACCTATTCTCCTCAAACTATTCCAGAAAATCCAAGAGGAGGGAAAACTCCCAAGCTCTTTTTATGAGGCCAGCATCATTCTAACCCCAAAACCAGACAAAGACACTACAAAAAAAGAAAATTACAGGCTAATACCCCTGATGAGCATAGATGCTAAAATCCTCAACAAAATATTAGCAAATCAGATCCAGCAATTCATTAAAAAGATCATACAACTTGACCAAGTGGGATTTATACTGGGGATGCAAGGATGGTATAATATTTGCAAATCAATAAATAAATGTGACACATCACATAAATAAATGAAAGACAAAAATCATATGATCATATCAATAGATGCAGAAAAAACATTTGACAAAATCCAGTACCCATTTTTTGATAAAAACTCTCAGCAAAGTGGGAATAGAGGGATCATACCTCAACATAATAAAGGCCATATACAACCCACCTACAGCCAACATCACTCAGTGGTCAAAAACTAAAACCATTTCCCTTAAAAACAGGAACAAAACAGGGATGTCCGCTTTCACCACTCTTATTCAACATAGTACTGGAAGTCCTTGCCACAGCCATCAGACAGGAAGAAAACATAAAAGGCATCTAAATTGGAAAGGAGGAAGTAAAACTGTCATTATTTGCAGATGACATGATATTGTACATAGAAAACCCTAAAGACTCCATCAAAATACGACTAGATTTGATAAACAAATTTGGCAAAGTAGCAGGATACAAAATTAACATCCAAAAATCAGTGGTGCCTGGCTTGGCTCAGTGGTTGAGCATTGACCTAGGATCCACAGCTGAGATATCCATCTAGACCTTCAGCTGTTGCCTGTGGGAGCCTAGCCAGCACTTCTCAGCAGTCTCTATGTGGTCTCCACTTTTTCTCCTTGGTTATGAGGGTGCTCTCCAGCTAGTCTTCAGTTGATTACTCAGGATGGTTTTTCTTTATTTTAGTTGTAATTCCAGTTTTGTCCTGGGAGAGTGTTAGTGTAGCTTTCACTCAATATGCCTCCATTTTGGAATTCCCTGCAATAACATTTAAAAAAACACAAAGTACCTAGAAATAAATTTACAAAAGATTTGCAAGCTTATTGTGGAGGAATTTGTAAAACTTTAATGAGAGATCTGAAGAAAGACCTAAATCAATGAGATACATTCATGTCCATGAATTGGAAGACTCAGTATTGTAAAGGTGTCAATTTTCCCCAAGTTGATTTTTCAATTCAATGCGATACTTATCAAAATCATAACACAACAAGCTGATTCTAAAATTAATATGGAAATGCATAGCTCCAAGAATAGAATTGGCACTCGTAAAGATGAAGGACAAGGGGAAGACTTGCTCTCCCAGATATGGAGCATATTCTAGAGCTATGGAAGTTAGTACAGGGTAGTCTGGGACCAGGAACAGACAAATGGACCAGTGGGTTTGAATAGAGAGCCTAGAAATAGCCTCCTTGCTTATGTGGACTCTTGAATTCATGACAGAGGTGGTACTTAGGGCAATGGGAAAAGGATGAACCTTTAAATAAATTGTGCCAGAACAACTGTATTCATATGCCGATACAAATGAAACTATAAAAATAAAGAAAAAGAAAGAGAGCAAACAAAAGAAGAAACTGTACCTCTACCTTACATCCTATACAAAAATTAATTTCTCATAGATTAGAAACCCAAATATGAAGGACAAACCATAAGTCTTTTAGAAAAAACATATCAAAGTATATTCATTACTAGAAGTAAGCAAGGGTTCTTTACACAAGATGAGAGAAGCACTAACCACAAAGGAAAAAACTGGCAAACATTAAAATCATGTACTTGGATTCATCAGAAATCTCATAAAATGAATGAAAAAACAAGCTACATGGTGAGATGATTGCCATGTATGTACCCAACCAAGGACTCATATACAGAATAAAGAATTCCAATTCAATAACAAAAGGCCAACAACTCCATTTAAAAATAAGCAAGAGACTTGAATAGGCACCTCAAAGAGCAGAACTTTTTATAAATATACAAAAAGGTGCTTAACTGCTATAGTAATCACGGAAGTGAAATAACTAACCCACAATAAGATACTACTGCACATCCACCAGATAGGTAATAATTAAAAATCTCAGCTCTGACAATACCAAGTGTTGGCAAGGACATGAAGTAAGTAACAGGAATGCTCAGACATTGCTGGTGAAACTGTAACTTGGTGCAATCACTTTAAAAAACTGTTTGATGCTGGGCCGGGCATGGCTCAGGGGTTGAACATTGACCTAGGATCCAGGAGATCAAGGTTTGGTTCCCAGTCAGGGCACATGCCCAGGTTGCAGGCTCGATCCCCAGTAGGGGGTTGCAGGGGGCAGCCGATCAATGACGACTCTCTCATCATTGATGTTTCAACGCTCTCTCTCCTTCTCCCTTCCTTTCTCTGAAATCAATAAAGATATTTTTTTAAAAAAAGGAAATTGTTTGGTATTACCTACTTAAGTTGAATATACACATACCCTGTGGCCCAGTAATTTCCCTCCTGGGTGTATGGATATGCCCAACAGAAAGGTGGGCACACAGGCTCAAGAGGAGCCAAATGTTTGGCTCTTCAGAATGAGCAAAAACTGGAAAGCACCTACATGCCCATCAATAGTGGAATGGATAAATAAACTGTGGTATATTCACACATTGAAATATCAAACAGGAATGAAAATGAATTAACTCTAGCTATATTTAATAACAGAGGTAAATCTCATAAACATAACGGTGAACAGTAAAAGAGAGACACACCCCAAGTAGCCGCAGCCATCTTGAGAAAGAACAAAGTTGGAGGGATTACAATACCTAATATGAAGCTATACTACAAAGCCACTGCAATCAAAACAGCCTGGTTCTGGTACAAGAACAGGCATATAGATCAGTGGAACAGAACAGAGACCCCAGAAATAGACCCAAGCCATCACACTCAATTAATATTTGACAAAGAAGACAAGAACATACAATGGAGTAAAAACAGTCTCTTCAATAGATGGTGTTGGGAAAATTGGACAAGTACATACAAAAAAATGAAACTAGATCACCAACTTACACCATACACAAGAATAAACTCAAAACTGGTAAAAGACTTAAATATAAGACCTGAAACCATAAAAATCCTAGAAGAAAACGTAGGCAGCAAAATCTCAGACATCTTTTGTAGCAATACGTTTGCTGATACATCTCCTAGGGCAAGAGAAACAAAGGAGAAAATAAACAAATGGGACTACATAGAAATCAAAAGCTTCTGCACAGCAAAAGAAACCATCAACAAAACAAAAGGAAGTCTACTGTATGGGAGAACATACTTGCCAATGACACATCTGATAAAGGGTTAATATCCAAAATATATAAGGAACTCATACAATTTAACAAAAGGAAGACAAACAATCTAATTAAAAAATGGCCAAAGGACCTAAATAGACACTTCTCCAAAGAGGACATACAGATGGCCTATGGATATATGAAAAAATGCTCAAAGTCACTAATCATCAGAGAGATGGGAGTTAAAACCACAATGAGGTATCACTTCACACCTGTCAGAATGGCTACCATCAACAAATCGACAAATGACATGTGCTGGCGAGGATGTGGAGAAAGGGGACCCTAGTACACTGCTGGTGGGAATGCAGACTGGTGCAGCCACTATGGAAAACAGTATGGAGGTTCCTCAAAAAATTAAATATGGAGCTCCCTTTTAACCCAGTGAACCCACTTCTAGGAATATATCCTAAGAAACCTGAAACACCAATCAGAAAGAATTTTGCCTTGCAAGGCGTGTCTCAGCGGTTGAGCGTCGCCCTAGGATCCAGGCGATCGGGGTTCGATTCCCAGTCAGGGCACATGCCCGGGTTGTGGGCTTGATCAATGACTCTCTCATCATTGATGTTTCTATCTCTTTCTCTCCCTCTCCTTTCCTCTCTCTGAAATCAATAAAGATATAATAAATAAATAAATAAATAAATAAATAAATAAATAAATAAATAAAAAGAAAGAAAGAATTTATGCACCCCTATGTTCATAGCAGCACAATTACAATAGCTAAGATCTGGAAACAGTTCAAGTGCCCATGAATAGATGAGTGGATAAAATAGCTGTGGTACATTTACACCATGGAATACTATGCTACTATAAAAAAGAAGGATCTCTTACCCTTCGGGACAGCATGGAGGGAACTGGAGAGTATTATGCTAAGAGAAATAAGCCAGGCAGAGAAAGACAAGTACCACATGATCTCACTCATATGTGGAACATAATGAACAAAATAAACTAATGAACAAAATAGATCCAGAGACATAGAAGCATGGAACAGATTGAGGGATCTCAGAGGGAAGGTGGGGGTGGGGGTGGGGGAGTGAGTGGGCAGAGATTATTCAAAGAACTTATATGTTTATAATCATAACCCATGGACACAGACATTGGTATAGAGAAGGCCTGAGGGGTGGTAGATTCCAGGTGGAGGGGATCAGTGGGGGAAAAAAGGGAACATCTGTAACACTTTCAACAATAAAGATAAATTTAAAAAGAGAGAGAGAGAGAGAGAGAGAGAGAGACAGCCTTAGCCAGTTTTGCTCAGTGGTTAGAGCATCGGCCTGTGGACTGAAAGGTCCTGGGTTCAATTCTGGCCAAGGGCATGTACCTCGGTTTCAGGCTCAATCTCCGGCTCTGGTGGGGGCGCGTGCAGGAGGCAACCAGTCGATATGTCTCTCTCACATTGATGATTCTCTCTCTCTCTCTCTCTCTCTTTCTCTCTCTCTCTCTCTCTTTCTCTCTCTCCCCCTTCCACTCTCTCTGAAAAGCAATGGAAAAAATATCCTCAAGTGAGGATTTTTAAAAAACAGACACACACACACAAACTGATATATACTGCATTATTCCATTTATATAAAGTTCAAATATCAGAGAAACTAAACTCTTGTTTGGGGACTCTTTTGTAGGAGGTAAAACGCTATAGAAAAATGAGGATAAGATGATCACAAAAATGGAGACAGGAGTGACAGCTGGTTTTGGGAAGAGGACTGTGCCTGAGGAAGGGCACTTGGCCTGGCAATGTTGATTTATTGAGCTGTGAAGTGGTTACACAGTGTTTCTTTCAGAATTATTCTATAAACTGTACAATAAAGTATTTGATGTGCTTTATTTGAAACAGCTTTATAGAGGTATAACTTACATACAACAAAGTGTATTGTTTAAAGTATACAATTTGGAACATTTTAGCACATGTGATATACACCTATAAAACTACCACATCAAGATAATGAACATAGCCATCACCCCCCAAAGTTTCTTATGCCCCTCTATAAATCCTCCCTTCCACCACTCCCCATAGTCCAATCCCTTGGCAACCCCTGATCTGCTTTCTATCACCATGTGTTAGTTTGCGTTTCTAGAGTTCTATATAAGTGGAATCACGCAGTATGTACTATTTTTGCATCTGGCTGCTTTCACTCAGAATGATTACTTTGAGATTCATCCAAGTTGTTGCATTTTTTGATATTTCCTTCCTTTTCGTCATTGAGTAGTATTCCTTTGCATGGATGTACCACAGTGCGTTTCTCATTCATCCTCTGAAAGACATTTGAATTTTTTCCAGGTAAAACTATTACAAATAAAGCTGCCCTGAATATTAAAAATGCACAGAGAGGTTCATTTCAGGTTGAATAGCAGATTGAACATCTGTATCTAATTCTGTGCCTCAGTAAAGCTATAGTAAAGCAACTCTTGGGAGAAAAATCTATTACACAAAAGGGGACAGCAGAGGGTGAGATCACAGCAACAAAGATTTGGGAGCTGGGAAAACAGGTGGCTGAATGGAAACTGACTTCACTAAAGCTATAGTAAAAAGCTATAGTCTCTGGGGACTCTATAGTGCTGAGGTCACCCTCTCCTTATGAACCACTGCGGTTGTATGTTCATCTTTCTTGTGCATTTCTATGAATTGGGCCACCTGTCACCCTGTTTAAAATTATAACCGTCCTACTGCCTGTCATTCTAGATTTGATCTATAACAGTGAAGAAATCTGACAAAGACACTATTTCCTTCTTGACACTGATAACAAAGGCAGTAGAGGTGCAAGTGTGGTTTGGGAATTTATTCATTAAATCAACTGACATTTGAGTGCTGACAATAGGCCAAGCACTTTTCAAGCACTGGATAGAGCAGAGGACAAGGTATATCCCTGCCCTCATGGCGCTCACCTTTCAGCGGAAGAGACAAAAGCTAACACGCCCCTAGAATCTGTAACATTGGAGAGAGGTACCCTGAAGGGAGGCAGAGTCAAAGTGTACAGTGGCACAGTGCAGCAGTGCCAGCTGTTATTTTAGGTGCAGTAAATAGGGAGGGCTTCTCTGAGTCTGGGACACTTGAGCAATTGATTGATTCCAGTTTCCTTTGCAGTGTAATCTATTATCAGTTTTTGTTGTTGTTGTTTTTGTTTTACTAGAAACTTAACTGTTTACTTGCCAAATAGTTGGAAAGAATTATCAGTTTATGGAAAAAAAAAAAAAAAAAAACCCAAATCAAAACAAGGCTTTTATTGCATCTTTAAAACATCACAAAAAGTGTGACAAATCATTTGGCATCTTCGTGTTTCTATAGCTGGACAACTTAGATCTTATTGGTCAGCCTGCTGAACTGTTCCTTTTTCAGAAACATAGGCACCATCCCAAAATGTTCCGATATACTTGTTTTAACTACTGTGGCTTGTTGAATCAAAGCAGCTGAATTGGATACAAGATCAATGTCGTTTCCCTCAAGAATCAACTCATCTTTCTCGGCTTGAGATACTGAACAAGCAACATCTGTTCTCATCTGAACCCTGTGGATGTATTTTTCACCCAAGAAATTTCTGATTTCAACAAGAACCATTCTCCTGAATAATGACGTTGATGGGGAAGTGAGCGTACACAGACTTCATCTTGTAACGGAAGCCCCGTGTAACATCCTTGATCATGTTCTGTACATGACTGCAGATAGTGCAAACCGTGGCCAGTTCCTTTCTATTTCCCCACCATTTGTCATCATGGAGCCTCTTCTTTTTCTTTCCAGGGAGACTGAGTTCTACATTGATGTGGTTGAAATCCCTCCGCAGGGTGCCTCTGGGGCCCTTCACAGTAAGTGTGCGTCCCTTCAGAGTGATGTCAACATTTTCCAGGATGTCAACAGTCTGATTGCTGAGAATGGTCTTTAACCTCTCAGTAGATGCAGCAAAGAGCCATTAGCAGGTGTGTGTTTTTTAAATTTATCTTTATTGTTGAAAGTATTACACGTGTCCCATTTTTCCCCCCAATTGACCCCCTCCACCTTGCTCCCACCCCCTCCCCAGGCCTTCACCCCTTTATTGACTGTACCCAGGGGTTATGCTTATATGCATATAACTTCTTTGGTTAATCTCTTCCCACTCACCACCCTCCTTTCCTCTTTCCTCTGAAATATGATGGTCTGTTGCATGCGTCAATGTCTCTGGATCTATTTAGTTCGTCAGATTCTTTTGTTCATTAGCTTCTTCTTAAAGAAGACCCTTCAACATTTCCTGTAGTGCTGGTCTGGTGGTGATGAACTCCTTTAGCTTTTCCTTGTCTGAGAAGCTCTTTATCTGATGATAGCTTTGCTGGGTAGAGCAATGTTGGTTGTAGTTCCATGTTTTTCATCACTTTGAATATTTCTTGCTACTCTCTTCTGGCCTACAAAATTTCTGTTGAGAAATCAGCTGACAGTGGCATGGGTGCTCCCTTGTAGGTAATGAACTGCTTTTCTCTTGCTGCTTTTAAGATTCTCTCTTTGTCTTTAACCTTTGGCATTTTAATTATGATGTGTCTTCCTGTGGGCCACTTTGGGTTCTCTTGTTTGGGACCCTCTGTGCTTCCTGGACTTGTAAGTCTATTTCTTTCCCCAGGCAGGGGAAGTTTTCTGTAATTATTTTTTCAAATAGGTTTTCAATTTCTTGCTCTCTTTCTTTTCCTTCTGGCACCCCAATAATATGAATGTTGGGCCTCTTGAAGTAGTCCCAGAGGCTCCTTATACTATCTTCATATTTCTGAATTTTTTCTTTTTGCTCTTCTAGTTGGTGTTTTTTGTTTCCTCATGTTCCAAATTGCTGATTTGATTCTCAGCGTCCTCTACTCTACTGTTGATTCCCTGTAAATTATTCTTCATTTCAGTTCGTGTAGCCTTCATTTCAAATTGGTACTTTATCATGTCATCAATTTTCTCAGTTATTTTCATAAAACTCTTACTAATATGGTTGAGCATCCTTATAAACAAAATTCTGAACTCTGTATCTGTTAGCTTGCTTGGATATATTTCATTTAGTTTCTCTTCTAGAGATTTCTTCTGTTCTTTCCTTTGTGACATGTTTCTTTGCCTCTACATTTTGGCTGCTTCCAGGTGTTTGTTTCTGTGTATTAGGTAGAGTTGCTATGTCTCCTGTAATTTGTAGAGTGGCTTTGTGTAGTAGGTGTCCTGTAGTGTCCAGTGGCTCAGCCTCCCCAGTCACCTGAGCTGGGCCTTCTAGGTGCTCCCCTGTGTGGGCTGTGTGTACTGTCCTGTTGTAGTTGAGCCTTGGTTGCTGTTGGCATCACTGGGAGGAATTGACCCCCCAGGCCAGTCGGCTGTGAGGGCCAGCTAGCTGCAGCTACAGCCAAAGAGCTGCTGTGCTGGAGACACCCCTATGGAGCAGGATTTACTTCAGTGAGGCTTTGGTGTTCACCAAGTGTGCCCCTTGACTGTGTCACTCGTGGATGTGGTAGGGTTGTAATCCAGCGTGGTTGAGTCTGACCACCGGGTGCACTGTCTCTGGGGCCTCCCGGGAGGTGCAAAGTCAGCCTCTGCCAGCGTCTTGCCCAGGGACACCCAGCATGAGCTACACAGCAAACCGTAGTTTGCTGCTACTTGTGCTGGGCTTGGAGGTGTCCAGGAGAGGCCAAGCTATGAACCAATGCAGGCTGCTGCTAGTGCCAGGCCTGGGGCCACTTATCAAGCCATATGGGGTACGCTGCTGCTTGTTTGTGAGATTTTAGGAAAGTCCTAAGCATGAGGCTCGAGAGGCCACTTGCACAGAAAAGCCACTGGAAATGGCCTGGATGAGCTTGCAGGTGGGGCGGGGCGGGGCCTCCGGGAATCATGGGGTGGGGCCAAAGGTGTGAGTCAGGTGGTAGAGATTCAAATATGGTGCCTGCCTTCTGGCTGTGTGTGGGGAGGGCTCGCCAAAGGAGCAATGGCCTCTGCCAGCTCTTCTGCTTGGGAGAAAGCTGCCCCTATAGCGCTCGCCCCAACTTCAGGCAGGTTAGTTCCTCCCCAAGTGTCCCAGGTTTCTTTCAAGCTGCTGCCCGGCGCTGGGGCTCAGAGGGAGTGGGTCTGAGTGAGTCCGGCAGGGGCCTTTTAAGAGGAGCTCCTGGGGCTCCCGCACCCTCCTCAACCCTCAGAAACAGTCCCCGCTGGTTTCACAGCCCAAAGGTGTGGGGATTTCTCTTCCCAGCCCTGGGCTGGGGGCCTGCTGTGGGGCTGGGACCCCTCCCTCCTCTGGGAAACCTCCAGAGCTGAGATTCCCTCCTGGGTTTAAACTGAGGCACCGGGTGTGGGCCCGAGGCCAAGTCTCCAGGATTCAGCCCCAATCTGCCTGCATCTGCACCCCTCCTACTGGTCTCAGTGCTTCTTCAGCTCCCTGGTTGTAGGGCTTCTGTTCAGCCAGATTTCAGGAGGTTCTGAGTGATGGTGGTTCTGTATTTTAGTTGTAATTTTGGTGTGGTTGTGGGAGGCAGCGGGTGCAGCTGTTACCTAAGCCGCCATATTGTTTCCTCCCATTATCAGTTTTTTAAAAATATGTTTTTATTGATTTTTTTTAGAGAGACAGAGTAAGGGAGGGGGTTAGAGAGACAGAAACATGGATGAGAGAGAACATGTCTGCCTCTTTCACACCCGCTATGGGGAATGGAACACACAACTCAGGCTTGTGCCCTGACCAGGACTTGAACTATGATCTCTAGGTTTATGGGTCGAGGCTCATCCACTGAGCTACATCGACTGGGCTATTATCACTTTTTGTAAATTTCTCATTGGAACTAAAAAACATGTATTCTCTGTAGTGTACACAGTTTGATAGTTAGAAAACCAATGTCATAGATTATAGTTTTAGCCAACTGTATTGTAAATATTTTTATGTTTTCTGTATATTATGATGTTTGACATCCTAAAAATACTTTTCTGGCTGAGGTGAAATTGTCCTTCCCAGGGCTAGCCAATTCTCCAAGATAACAGACAGCAAAGGGGCAGCCTAGGAGCATGTCTTTGATATGCTAACTGATCAGTCCAGTGCCATACCTCCTCTAGCAGGCCCCCACAACCCAGAAGGCAATATTCTTCTGCCTTAATTATCAAACTGCCAAGTGTCATGCCACTAGAGACACTCCTATAGCCCAGAGCCTGCAGAGACTATTTAAACTAGCCAATCTTAGACTGTTCTCCCTGTCATGCATGCCTTTCCCATGGAAACTCCAGTAAAGGTTCTGGCCTAAATCTTCTCCTTGTTCTTCACCTCCTGACCACCCTGGAGCTTCCCTGTGTAGCCCTGCATGGTGTGCTTCCTGTCTCTAGGACCCATGAGTGTAATAAACTTTCTTTTCCTGAGCCTGTGCTCTGTCTCCTCTGGTGGCTGCACCTGACTGGTCATCCCATAAAAGAATACAAAACACCAACTTGTGTCCTCTTTGTTTTGGCCCAAGAATAAGACTGTTAAATCTCTGCCCATTTCTTCTTCACACATTTCTAGCAAATTGTGCTTTCTGTGTTTCAATGAAATACTGCTCAATTCATAAAGATTCATTATAGTGACTTCTTTATTGTAAGGTGCTCTCCTTATTGACATAAAATGATACTTTGGATTACCATTTAATATTCTGTTAATTCTCCTTTGGCACACAATAGCATTATTTTTTCCATGAATTTAGGAAGGAGACTGCTGAGAGCAGATATGTCTCTGAAGAGTTCAGCCAGTGCATAGGATGTTCAAATTAACTGGCACATCTAAGGGACAAACCAGTGAGCCTTAGCTTGGGGTGGCAGGCCCATAGGGTATAAGTAGGCCGAGGGTTGTCTTCAGTAACTGGTTCAAATGGAATCATCCCATTTTGGAAATGAGTAATTCTCTGAAAGGAAACATTCTGAAACCTGAAACCTATGCCAAAATACTTGATGACAAAGTCTAGTAAACCCAGACACAAGATGCAACAATGTTCTGAAGAATGACGGTGAGCATTAAATCTATGAACATTGAGAACTGTAAGAAAGCCAAGCATCTGTGGAGCATTTCCAAAATGGAATGGAAATATCCAGAACTGCGAGGATTCAGAAATAATTCAAAGAATGAAATCAGGGATAGAGGGAAAAAAGGTGAAAGTTCAAGTGGGATGATTTTCTTATCTTTGAATAAAAATTGGTCTTATCAATAGGTATTGTCTGATGTTGATCAATCAAGTAATAAAGCTTTAAATATATTATTTAAAGGTTTAAATAAAACCACTAAAAGAGGAGCAGAGGTCAGGGAAGGAGGGGAGGTGGCAAGGAGGATGAGCCTACTAATTTCCTAGTCTTTTAAGTAGAGAGTTCACCAATGGGCTTGCTCCAGGCCTGTTTGTCATCAGATCCATTCCTCACCTTTCCCTCACCCTGCAGAGTGAGGCTTTGCTACCTGCCTTTCCCAAGCTCCTGGCTCAGCTGGTTTCAGGCTGGGATTGACAGTGAGAGGCAAGCACAAGAGATAGAGGTTGGAGGAAGGAACAGCCAGGGTATTGCTTCTCTTCCTCTCTTCCCCAGGGACAGAAGCTGCAGCTCCCACTGAGAGGCCCTCGATGATTCTAGGTCTTCTCCCTGTGTCCCTCCAGCCTAGGGGTGGCAGCAACTTCCTGCTGATGATCTCTTAGCTGTCTCACTATCCCCATCAACCTCCCAGTGGTCTTAGGTGCCCTGTTCCTGGCATTCAATGCCTTTAGTTGAACTGTTTTCTGTTTTCCTGGGAGGATTCTAATGGATAAAAGAGTCATTTTGAGGACACAGTAAGGAACATCCCATACTGGGCACCATGGCAGAGGCCAGTGTTGAATGAACCACTGACCATATATTAACCTGGAAAGGGTCCTCAAGAAATTTCAAAAAATAGAAAAGAAAATAATACAGAATGCATTCTTGGATTAAAATATTAACAACAAAAATGGAAAAGAGAAGAAAGCAAAAGCCTAGCTTTAAAATTTAGAACTTCCTTTAAAAAAATCTTTGATTTGGCTCAGTGGTTAGAGCATTGGCCCATAGACTGAAGGATCCTGGGTTCGATTCAAGCCAAGGGCATGTACCTCAGTTGCAGGCTCACTCCCTAGCCCCAGTTGGTGCGTGAGCAGGAAGCAACCAATCGATGTCTCTCTCTCACATCCCTCTCTCTCTCTCTCTCTCTCTCTCTCCCCCCCTTCCACTCTCTCTGAAGAGCAATGGAAAAAATCCAGTGTAGATTAAAAAAATTTTTTTAATATTTGGTAAGAAAAAGTCAAAGAAAATTTCAGAACATCTAGAAAACAGGAACAATGAGAACAGAAAGCAACTAGTTGGAACACAGAGAAACCAGAGAACTAAGTCAATCCTGAAACTCATTCTTTGAGAACCCCAAAACAAGACAAGAAGACAAAACAGTAGCCAACCTAAGAAAAGGAAAAAATAACACAAAATTAAAACCCCAATCTGGGAAATAACAATGAATACTGATGAAGTCTCTAATCTCCCAAGACCTCATAGAAGTGGCCTTAAGCACACATGCACACGCCCCGGGGGATCACAAGCAACTTGTGATCAACAGAAAAAGTAGTTATGGCAGGGGAACCCTTAACCACAGAGAGAGTTCTCATAAAGAGAGCCCTGATGCCTGATTGAGCTACTGCCACTATTTTCAAATGTCACCTTCAGACCCAACCCAGTTTGGAGGAATAGAAGGGCTGCGGCTTCCCAGAAGCCCTTGGAGGATTTGGCTGAACTTCTCATTGGTCAAAACTATGTCACCAGTCATCACAGTTCACCACAGCAGGATTTCTTCCTAAATCACACACAAAAAAACAATGGGAGCCAAAATATAACCAGGGCTCTACAGACAAGGCAGAAGGGAGATCTACCCCGACTGTGTTTGGGTCTCTTCAAGACCACTCAGTTTCATTGATCATTTGTCTCTTTTGAAATCAAAGTTGCACTATTTCCATCAATGTCATTTCAGAGTTTCTTTTGATGTCTGGTAAAGCAAGTCTTCCCTTGAGTCAACATATTCTTAACCCATCTTGTGCATTTTTACTCTGATGAAACTTAGAATCATATTGTCAAGTTCCATGACATTCAGGGAGAAAATGGATATTACTTATTGGGCCCCTTCAAACCCCAATATGCTTTTGTTCCCCCTTTCTCCACTCTCCCACCTCTCCCTTGATGATTATCTTTTAATCTTTATCAGGATGGGATATAAATGATAACTCTGACAATATAAAAGTAAAGTGTAGCTGATATCAAGTTGTCAAAGATATGTTACTATTGAAAGTTAATGGAACAAGAGGTTTGAGTGTGTTATTTAAACTTACAAAGAACTAAAGATAGTATGAATATCCAATATGGTGTATCAGGGGTCCTCAAGACCACCCTCAGGAACACCCAGATCTGCTGAGTTAACCCTTTACTACATATAAGGGGAAGAGGGTTATGTTCCAAAAACCTATCCCTCCATGTTTTGTGCATAGGTTGACTCTAAAAGTTGAAAATCAAAGACAAAAATTAACATTATGATGTTCATGTAAATATTTTGTAATGCAAGATCAAGAAGAGGTGTGTTAGGATTACATTTCCTTCTTATAAGGCTAATTTGATGATCTCTGGGCCGTTTGAAAAGGAGAATTTTCTTAACATCAAGATCCAATGGATTCTCTTTTCTTACACATCATCAGTTGGTAAAATTATAATATATTTTATACTTTGCTTATTTTTATCATAACTTTCTTGTCCAGTTCTTTTCCCTCTGCTGTTTCTAATTTCTCCCCTTATTTTCTTGTACTAATTACCATAATATTCAGTTTTCTTCAAACTCATAATCACACCATCTAATGTTTAGTTCACATACACTCAGACTTTTTTTTTAATCCTCACCCTAGGATATTTTTTCCATTGCTTTTCAGAGAGAGTGGGAGAGAGAGACAGAGAAAGACAGAGAGAGACAGAGACAGAGAGAAATACCGATCTGAGAGAGACACGTCGACTGGTTGCCTCCTGCTCACTCTCGGACCAGGCCGAGGATTGAGTCTGCAACCAAGGTACATGCCCTTGGTCTGAATTGAACCCAGGACCTTTCAGTCAGCCGGCCAATGCTCTAACCACTGAACCAAACTGGCTAGAGCAGACTTTTTTTTTTTTTTTTTTAATTCTTGGAGTCTTCTTTCTCAGATCCTGCCTTTCTCTTACTCCAATCAGGACTGATTGCCAATCAGGCCTTCTGCCCAGTTGGCATTCTTGTTATTTCCTGTCATTACTCTCCTGGATTAGATCCACTGTGTTGTGGATCCCATATCTTCTTTTTTCTTGGCTTACACCCTTATTTTGCTGGAGAACACCCTCAAGTAGCTTCCTAAGAAAGTATATTTGAGTTGTAAAATTTCTTAGTTCTTGTATATCTAAAAGTATCTTTATTCCATTGTCACACTTGATGAGAATTTTGGCTGGTATAGAATTCTAAATTGAAAGTCATTGTCTCTTGGAAGTTTGAAAGCATTGTCGTATTATCTTTTTTTAAATTGTTGTTGTATTATCTTTTATCATCCAATGTGGTTATGAAGTCTGATGTTATTTATTCTGATTCCTATTCACTTTTCTGGGTTTTATTTCTCAAAAACTCTTCTTAGTTGCATTCTGGATTTCCTAGATCACTCTTTAAAGTCCTAATATTTTCTTTCATATTTTTGTCTATATTGTTTAGTTCTGTTTTCTAGGAGACTTCTTCAGTTTTATCTTTCAATATTTCTATGGAAATTTGAACTTCAATAGTCACATTTAATTTCCAATAATTCTTTCTTGTTCTCCACTCTTTTTACATAATATTCTGTTCTTGTCTTGTGGATGCAATATTATTTCTTAGTTCTCTGAATAAGCTAATTAAATTAAAATTTGCTTTCCCATATGTTCCCTGCATTTTCTGGGATTTCTCCTAGTTCATTTTCCCCCTATAGGTTATACTTGACATTTTTTTTAATCCTCATCTGAAAATATTTTCCCCCCATTGCTCTTCAGAGAGAGTGGAAGGGAGAGAGAGGGAGAGACCGGCCAGACATGGCTCAGTTGTTGAGCATCAACCTAGGATCCAGGAGATCGGGGTTTGATTCCCTGTCAGGGCACATGTCTGGGTTGCGGGCTAGGCAGCCGATCAATGACTCTCTCATCATTGATGTTTCTGTCTCTCTCTCTCCCCTTCTTTTCCTCTCTCTGAAATCAATAAAGATATGTTAAAAAAAAAAAAAAAAAAAAAAAAGGAGAGAGAGAGAGAGACATTGATGTGAGAGAGACACATCGATTGGCTGCCTCCTGCACTCATCTGGACCAGGGCCGGGGATCGAGCCTGCAGCAGAGGCACATGCCCTTGACCTGAATCAAACCCGGGACCCTTCAGTCCGTGGGCCGATGTTCTAACCACTGAGCTGAACTGGCTAGGGCAATATAATTGACTATTTTTAATGTTGAGGGCCTTATTCAAATTTCTGGTGATACTTAGTGGTTGTTTTATATTTAATAAAGGACTGGGAACTATTATGGATTTAATCTGCTTTAGGGCAAATAGGTCCATTTTCCTGCTTTAACTTTTCTTTGTAGGGCAGAGAGCTGAGGAACAGAGTCTACATTCCACGAATGCTAGAATGAGGAGAAAATTGTTCAGGGGTTGCCAACATCCATGCTGGAAGCCCTAGCCCTCTACAGACATTTCATTCAATTTCTTTAGAGAATTGTCAGGTATTTTCATTGCAGGCCTGCACCAGCTGCCAGCTCAGCTGTCTGTTGGAGGAGAGGAGGTTCCAACTGGTGCAGTCATTCTGCATTGGGGCCTTCGATCAATCCCCAAGTGTTCAGTCCCATTTAATTCTATTTCCTTCCACCATATGCCTGCTGATTCTGAGCTTACTCTCTGGTGTTGTATCTGGCAAACTGGCTCCCACCTTCTCTGTAGCTCCCTTGTCAAATATTCTAGGCTGGATTTTTCCTGCCTATTTTGTTCAAGTAATTCCCATCTGTTTTCCAAAAACAGTGCTGAAATCTGTCCATTAAGGATAACCTCCCATTCTTGCCACATTCTCTTCACTTTGATGGGTTTATTCCTTTCTTTTCCTCAATACTTTTCTTGTAGTGAGCTTCTAAGGGTAAAGAAGGAAAACCCTTTTTCTATGTTTGTGTGTAAGCATATCAGAATCAATTCATTTTTCATCTATCTTCTTATTTCTAATAAATGTATTTAAGGCTATTACTTTTCCTAGATGACTTCTTTGGCCACATAGCATAGGTTTTAATATGTACGGCTCTCATTGTCAGTCATTAATGAAGTGTTTATAATTTAAGTTTTTGTTTCCTCTTTAACCAAAAAGTTATTTTGAAGTCTGTTTTAAAACTTCCAAATGGAGAGTGGTGTTTTTGTTTGCTTTGTTTTATTTTTGCCCATTCTTTTGTTCCTAAGTTTTAATTTCATCGTATTGTTGCCGGAGACTGAACTGCAGAATTTCTACATTCTGGAGAATACTGAGATTGTTTTTGGTTTCTTTTGAGCCTACATGCAGATTAATTTTTTTCTCTAACAAGTTTACATCAGTGTATAACAGTTACAGACATTTATTTCATAGTAAGTACAACCATATTTATTAAACTTGAGATGAGGACAGTAGGGAAGAGGGAGGAAAAAACATTCAGGAATGAGTTCTCAAACTAAAGCTCAGAACTGGTGTCCAAAATGACACAGACACCACCTTCCCAAATGGCAGAGCCTTTCCTTTCCTTAGGATGAGTGGTAGAGGGAGCAGTGGTCACAGCAGTGCTCCTGTTAACTTCTTCTCTAGTCTCACCTTCTGTTTCCATTCTTGGCTGTCAGATGGCATTCTGGGAACCAGGAGTTATTTCTATCACCTATAAGTTATTTATAGAGTTGAGAGATATATCTATAAGCAAAAAAGATGAATATGAGGAGTAGTTACTCACATTGTAGGGCAGGAAGATGGGATCAAGGGCTGCAGAACAACACAAATCCATGGTAAGGAATCTCACTCTTGTACCCAGATAATTTCTTCATAAGTCAACCACTATTTCTGTCTTTTTTTTTTTTTTTTAATCCTCACCCGAGGATATTTTTTCCTTGCTTTTCAGAGAGAGCGGAAGGGAGGGAGGGGGCGAGAGAGAGAGAGAGAAACATCGATGTGTAAGAGACACATCGATTGGTTGCTTCCTACATGTGCCCCAACCGGGGACGGGGATAAAGCCTGCAAAGGAGGTACATGCCCTTGGCCAGAGTCGAACCCGGGACCCTTCAGTCTATGGGCCGATGCTTTAACCACTGAGCCAAACCGGTTAGGGCTTAACCATTATTATTTTTTTTTTAATTTATATTTACTGCCCGGCCGGGCGTGGCTCAGCGGTTGAGCCTTGACCTAGGATCCAGGCGATCAGGGTTCGATTCCCGGTCAGGGCACATGCCCAGGTTGCGGGCTGCAGCCGATCAATGACTCTCTCGTCGTTGATGTTTCTATCCCTCTCTCTCCCTCTCCTTTCCTCTCTCTGAAATCAATAAAGATATATTTTTTTTAAAAAATTATATTTACTGTTGAAAGTATTACAAATGTCCTCTTTTCCCCCCCATTGATCTCCTCCCCCCTGCATCCCTCCCCCCAGGCCTTCACTACATTATTGTCTGTGTCCATGAGTTTATGCTTATTTAACCATTCTTTCTTTCTTTTTTTTTTTTTTTTAAATATATCTTTATTGATTTCAGAGAGAGGAAAGGAGAGGGAGAGAGAGAGATAGAAACATCAATGATGAGATTCATTGATCGGCTGCCTCCTGCACGCCCCCGACTTGGGATCAAGCCGGCAACCAGGGCATGTGCCCTGACCTGGAATCGAACCCCAATCGCCTGGATCCTAGACCGATGCTCAACCGCTGAGCCACGCCCGGCCGGGCTTAACCATTTTTTCTTAACTTAAAAATATGGGCAGCCTTGGCCAGTGTGGCTTAGTTGGTTGGAGCATCGTCCCGTGCTCCAAAGGGTCACAAGTTCAATTCCCTGTCAGGGCACAAACCCAGGTTTTGGGTTTGATCCCTCGTCGGGGCATGTATGGGAGGCAACCGATCCATGTGTCTCTCTCACATTGGTGTTTCTCTCTCTCTTCCTCTCCCTTCCACTCTCCCTCTCTCTCCCTCTCCCTTCCACTCTCTCTAAAATCAATTAAAAATTTTTAAATAAGGGTAAAATTATGATGGGAAGGTATGTAAGACTAGTCCTTGAAAATTAAATAGAAAAACCCAAGGGATGTGTTTTATCTTTCATTTTCTCCTTTACCTTCATTCTTTCCTCTTTCAAGATATACATAAAAATCTCCACCACCGTTAAGGTATTGATTTATACTATTAAACTAATTCTGTCTTTATTCTTTTGGGTTCTAAGATATCAGGGGTTTTTTTAGTCCAACAATTCTTACGCTTCATACTGCAGGTAAAGGGAAAGGAGGGGAAACACCAATTTTTTTTAAAAAAAAAAGCTTGGAATGCAGGCTCAAGCTGACACTGAGCAAGTTCCTTCATAGTACAAGTAACAACATTATAACTATTAAATGATATTTTAGTAACTGTGGCATTTCTGGTTTCCATGCACTTATTCTGCCTTTTTCTTTGCAATTCCAGGTAGGTTTGCTTGGATTTTTTCAACAGTTGACTTGAACTGATCATGGGCGATGCCAACATTAGTGATCAGTCTGGGTCTTGTACATCTCATAGACAATGGGAACACTGAAATGAGCAGTTCAGCATGAATCGGAAGGGTGAATTCATTGAAAATGGCACCAACATTTCAGTCACATGAAGACAGCCAGCTTCAAGAAGTCAATGAAATCTTCTACCAGAAAGACAGGATAATGAGTTTCAGGGCCCTGCTGATGTGCACCATAGCAGCATTCACGCAATTATGGAAAGCTTCTGAGGACAGAGTAATATCTACATTCTGGTAGGTTGTGAATAGATGGCCTTCTTCTGACTTCTGTACAGCTTGGATGACAGACTTATATACCCTGAAGCTGACGGTGACAGAGAGAAGATCCAAGATGAGGTAAGAAACCACACTGATGACACTGAAAGCTGCCAGGGAAAGCAGCATGATCAGCGTGGTGCCAAAGACAGACAAACCCAGTCTTCTTCACATCCCGCCAGAAAATCGTATCATGCACTTAATAATGTTATATTGAGACAGATGTAATATCAATGTTTGTTGGTCACTTCCTGACAGGGTGGATTTCAATGGATCTCTGTTGGTAGCCCTATGGCCCTGGCCAGCTTTAAATACCAAAACCACCTCAACCACGCTGGTAAAGGTTTGAAGCTGCTTATCCCAAGGGCTCGATTCCAGGCCAGGTCTCAAGGCCAGGCTCCAGGTAGAACCTGAGACTGTTTTTGAGGGTCATAATTCATAATCAATTTTAGGAAATGTTCCATAGTGTTTGAAATAAATGTGTGTTTTTTCTTGTGTGTGGTATCATTGGGGATGTTCTAAAAACTTGGGCCATCTGTTTTAGCCTTCTCATTTTACATTGTCATATTGGATTTGCTCTTCTAAAAAATGTATATCTTTGCCTGGCCAGTGTGGCTCAGCAGTTGAGCATTGACCTATGATCCAGGAGATCGCAGTTTGATTCCTGGTCAGGGCACATTCCCGGGTTGTGGGTTCGATCCCCCGCAGGGAGCGGGCAGGAGGCAGCCGATCAATGACTCTCATCATTGATGTTTCTATCTCTCCCTCTCCCATCCTCTCTCTGAAATCAATAAAAATATATATATTTTTTAAATGTCTTAACTTCTAGTCTTGTACACTTACTCTTCCCGATCTAGCATTAACTTGTTACAGTCTATAAAAACTCCTGGATTTTGACTCAGGCAAAGAATTTCCAGATTAATTTATGAAGAATTGACATCTTTATTATGTTGACTTTTCCCTTGGTAGTTTCTCTCTCTTTTTTTCAGCTCTTCTTTTTTTTTTTTTAATATATCTTTATTGATTTCAGAGAGAGGAAAGGAGAGGGAGAGAGAGAGACAGAAACATCAATGATGAGAGAGTCATTGATCGAGCCCACAACCCGGGCATGTGCCCTGACTGGGAATCAAACCTTGATCACCTGGATCCTAGGTTGATGCTCAACCGCTGAGCCACGCCCGGCCGGGCTCAGCTCTTCTTTTGTTTTCAGTAAAGTTTTATAGTTTTTTAATAGAGATCTTTAGCTTTTCTTATTAAATTTATTCCCACTGTTTTATAATTTTTGTAGCTAGTTTGAGTTGAATCTTTTTTCCCCTCATTACTTTTTCCAGCTTTTCATTACTAGCTGGATTTCCATGTCTGCATCCTAACAACCAGGGAATCGACTTGGGATTAATGGGCTTTTCTCCTCACCGTGAAACTCCAAGGATGAAGTTTAAAAGAAAGTGGGAGCAAAACACACATGTGCTTTATTTTACATGAATGATATTGGACTGTAGATCTTGTTCTGTTTCTTGCTTTATTTCCACTTAATGCCATTAAATATGATGTTTGCTCTAAGTCTTTTATAGATACCTTTGATTAGATTAAGAAAGTTCCCTTCTATTCAGTTCTCTAAGTTGCTGGGTTTTTAAAAAAATCATAAGTAGGTGTTGAATTTTATCAAATATTTTTTCTGCATCTATTGGAATAATCATGTAATTTGTTACCCTTAAATCTCTTAAGGTTGACTTTCTACTTTTAAATCATTCTTGCCCAGCCGAGTGGCTCAGTGGTTGAGCGTTGACCTATAGACCAGGAGGTCATGGTTCTATTCCTGGTCAGGGAATGGGCCCCGGTTGCAGGCTCAGATCCCCAGTAGGGGGCATGTGGGAGGCAGTCGATCAATGACTCTCTCATCATTGATGTTTCTATCTATCTTTCTCTCTCTCCCTTCCTCTCTCTGAAATCAATTAAAAAAACACATCTTTAAACCATCCTTGCATTCTTAGGGTAAAATTCAATTTGGTTATGATATATCATTATATACTGCTGGATTCAGTTTGTCTAGGATTTTTACCCCTATTTCCATATCCTGTGTTATACCTTCATTGCCTTGTTAGTTATTTAGTCTCATAAAAGTTTGGAGAGATTTATTTCTTTTCTGCCTAAGATTGGAATTACCCACTCATTAAAGATCTGGTAGAACTCATCATAAAGCTCTCTGAATTTTCTTTTGGTGGGGTAAATTTTTAAAATACAGAGTCAATTTCTTTGTGATTATAGAGGGCCTATCCAGGTTTTCTGTTTCTAGAGTCAGTTTTGGTAAGCTGGTAAGCTGTGCTTTTCTAAGAATTTATTCCTTGTGCTTATATTTTCCAATTTACTGACATACAGTTGTTCATAATATCCTTTAAAAATGTGTCTGTGTTATCTATCATCTATTGTATAATCTAGTGTATCTGTAGGCTATGTCTCCTTTTCATTTCTAATATAATTGACTTGTCTTTTCTCTCCTTATATCTAGCTTTTGAGGGTTCGCTTTTGTTTTTCAGCTTTTCAAAGAATCAGCTTTTGATGTTCTCAATCCTCTCTGTCACTTGTTTCTGCTCCATCAATTTCTGCTCATCCTATTTTTCTTCTACTTTTTCTAGGTTTACTATGCTGTTCTTTTATAGCTTCTTGACTTGGATGTTCAGTTTGCTGACTTGTTGACTGCTTGTTGACCCAACCACCTACTCAACATCTCCACTTGCACATTTAATAGGTATCCCAAGCTTAACATGGCCAAAACAAAATTCTTGATCTGTACCTCCAAAAATGTGCTTTCCCTACAGTTTTCCCAATCATGGTGAAAGGCATCCCTTTACTCAGTTGTTCAGGCCCAAAACTCAGGAACTATCCTGTTTCTTCTCTTTCTTTATACCCTACAGCCAATCCTTTCTGCTTGATTTTGAACATATAGCTTGAATCTCACAACTTCTCAGAACCTTCACTACTATCACCCTAGTTAAAGCCACTATCACCTTTCCTAGACCATGTCAGAGTCTCCTGATTGGGCTCTTGCTCAGTTCTGTCCTAGCATGGATAGTTTTCCACACTGCACTTACAACATAGATCTTATGATGTCAGTTCTCAGTTCAAAATTCTCCAAGGGTTTCTCATCTCAGAATAAGCTCCCAGTTCCCATGGTGGCTCCAGCTTCCTCTCCAACTGCACACCCCACCCCTCTCTAGCCACATAAGCTTCCTTGTTAGTCCCCAGCATGTCAGGCATAGTCTTTCCTCAGGACTGTTGAACTTGCCTGAAATGTTCTCTCCCCAGATATTCATATGGGGGACTAAAATGAGGACAAAAACCTGTGGATATCTAAATAGCATCCCCTTCACCCTTGTTTTATCTATGTCAAAGCCCTTAGCACTATGTAACATTATATTATACACTTATTTGTATGTTTAGTATGAATCTTCCACATAATGTTAGTTTCCTGTCTTGTTCAGTACTGTGCATCCAGAGCCTGGAACAGTGCCTGGCACATAGCAGCTGTTTAATAAATGAATGGGTTGTAGCTAAATCAGAATCAGAAGGTTCCTTATTAATCATAGAACTAGCATAAAGAGCATTGGATGAATTGGATAATGGCTGGAATCAGAGTAAGGTGGCCTTGACAAGCAGTCTTGTCCTGAACACCCCATTGGCTAAAACTTTTCTCATACTCAAGTATTTTTCCAAAACAGAATTGCTGGATCTTAGCTCCCAAATCTCTTAGACCTCTTCTAGGAAGTCTTCCCTCTCCCCTCCAGGCAGAGTTTAGTGCTGTTCCTTTGTGCTTTCACTGTCCCTTCTTCACAGCTCCACCAAACCATCTGATCCAACAATGACAGGTCTCATGCAGCTTTGGCATGTACCCTCTTCCCCCACGAGAGTTTCACCAAGGCCAAGGCTGTGATTTGCTGTCAGTTTATTCCCTGCCTCTATGAAAGTGTGACTCATGGCAAGCTCAGATCAAAGTAGCAATGGGCCTATTAAATCAAGGTCCCTCGGCTGGAACAACGTCAGGGTCCAGAGCAGGCAACTTTGCTGCTTCTATTGAAGGTGGTGGTACTGAGAAAACGTGGGTGCAGAGGAACACTTATTGCAGCGTACTTGGAGCATTTGTGGACAGCACGTCAACAGCCGAGGAAGGCCGCGCAACCAGGAGTCTGGAGCCTAGGCCCTCACTTGCCCAGCATCCGCAAGGGCCCATTAATCCTTAATATTCAAATACCGCCCACTAAACCAGCCCCTTCAAGCCGAAGCCTCCTCTTTTCCCCAAATGACGGCCAACGGCAGCCAATCGGCAGCGGGACAGGGTACCCGCCCCCTTTTCCCTGGCCAAAATAGACACAAACCCCCGCCAATTGGCTGCTCGGCCTCCGAGGCCCCGCCCTACCCCGGCTATCGCACCCAATTGCTGGCGGGCTCGCTGCGGCACCGTGGGCGGGACGCGAGCGCGCAGGTGCAGCTGCGCGCCTGCCGGCTGGGAGGGCGGGGCGCGACGTCCGCCGTGCGGGGTCCCGGCGTCGGAGGCGCGCGCTCCCTCCTATCGGAGAGAGGGCTGTGGTAAAAGCCGTGCGGAAAATGGCCGCCACCGCTGCTGCCGCGCCAAGCGGAGGAGGAGGAGGAGGCGAGGAGGAGAGACTGTGAGTGGGACCGCCGCAGCCGCGGGCGGGGACCCTTGCCGAGGGGCGGGGGGTAGGGGCGGGACGTGGCGCGGGAGGGGCCCGCGGGGTCGGCGACACGGCTGGCGGATGGCGTCCCTCCTCTCTACCCCCCCCCCGCCGCCGGTGACGGCTCCCCCCGGCCCGTCACCCACACTTGCGGGTGCCAGTTCTCTACACGGCCTCGGAGGGCCGCCTTCGCCTGGCGCCCCGCTTCCTCCCGCCTTCGGCGCGCATCCTGGCCCCCAGGCCCGCGGGCGCCTCTTTCGCCGGGGCTTCACTTGTCCGGGCTGCGCGCGCGTCGTGCCCTTCTAGGGGCTTCGGGCTCGCGGCGCCGTCGCGCGCCCGCGGCCCCGGCCTCTCCCTGGATCGCGCTCTCCCCTCTCCCTTCCTCGCGCGCCCCCTCTCCCGTTACTCGGCACCCCCATCGGCGCGCGTGCGCAGTCCGCCTCCTGTCGGGAGAGTGCGCCACAAGGGCTCTTGCGCTCTCACCCCCATCTCCAGGCTTTTCCTCCCCCTCCTTCTCGCCCATTTCATGAATTTCTGCCCCCCATTGTGAGCAAGTCGTCCACCATCTCCTTTCCTGTCTAGCAGGAACAAGTAGGTGGGAATTATTGTCCACCCACAAAAGGGACTAGATATTGTACCCCTGGTCCCACAACTCATCCTAAAGAGGTTGTTCTAGTTCCCATCAGGATTGTGTGTCCGACAGCACCTGAGGCTCTTCAGTGGAAACGCGCCCCCGGGGTCTTTGGAGGTGCTCTGGCCCCAGAATATGAGCGCCCTCCCATCCTCCCCCCCTTCGCCGGCGATCTTCCAGTTACATAAGTGGAGTGGGACATAGTATGTAACGGGCTCCCATAGTCCTGGAGCACGAAGATCACCAGTACCAGATGGGGCAAGTTCATCGCATCGCTGTGGTTTCTGTCACTTGTCCCTGAAAGTTTATTTTCTTTTTAGTTAGTTTGGTTATGACTGAATCACCCAAACTGAAACTCAGGTGACTTTTACGTGGGGTGGCAATGTGTCTGTGGTTTTGCACTGAAGACTTAAGGTCATTGTGAAGTCTAAAAAGAGTGCTCTCACAGAGGAGACCGTTTATGACATTGCTAAGTATGGACCCGAGAGGGGAACGCTCTGTGTGTTGGGTGTGGATTGGTCACAGCAGAAATGGGCTCCACCACAAAATTGATATTCCTGACTCATGGTCAGGCAGATGTGTGCTTCTGATCATTTTTCCAGGAACAGGAATGGGCTTTGCAGAGCCATTCACATGTTGTGTCTGCTGTGTGGGATCAGTATCCTAAATTGTGAGGTGATAGGGTCAAATTCAGGGGGTGGTTGGTGATCTTGAAGCCAAACCAACCGTGTGTGATGCTAAGTGGCTTAGACTTTGTAGGACTCACAAGTTGTAGGCATTTTGGTTATATTAGAAAAATGAAGCATGTTCTGATCTTGGTAGTAAAATTCGCTGTTAAATTCGCTGTTAATAGGCAGTTACTACTCTAGAGGAGAAAATTGGGTTTTGTAGCTGGAATTTTCATCTGGATCTCAGTGATTGCAGTTAATAACAAAATTGAGCTGACCTCTTGGGTCTTTTGAAATATGCTGGATCCTTATAAAAAATACAGGGTCTGGATTTTTAGGTCTTTTGGGAATTTCCCTCGGAATTCAGAGAAATGGGCTTTTTTTCAGACTTCTACTTCAAATCCCAGTCAGGAAGCCTAGGAAACACTTCTTTTTATTTTCTTACTTACACTTGTCAGAACCTTAAAGGGCACAATCAATCTAGTAGAAGTACAGTTGCTTAAGTAAGTCGCCACAGAGCACCCATTTGTGGCACGTCAGCTAGGTGGCTGATCACTGAGGTACATCCTGTCCACACACACAGACACACAAGCCTCACTTGACAAAGATTCGAAGGTATGCACTTCTGAACTTGAGATGTGACAGGACAGGGGCTCTGCTTTGTTTTGCCATTGTTGGCAATGTGTTTGCTTCCTCAGATGCCCTCCAGCTAGCTGTTTGTTATACCCCAGCCCTTAAACAGCACAGGCAGCTTCCAGAATATAGTTTCTCTGCAAAATTCCTGGTGGCATCTGAAGTCAGCATGTCCTGACAGCTTGAAGAAACCTAAGGCTTTCTTGCTCATACTGGCTTATCACACTGTCCTATTTCTTGTTGTTACAAATTTGCCTGGAATGCTTTAAACCTAGAGTACTTTGTTTCACCTGACAGAGCATGATGCAGTCAAACCCTGCTCCGACTTTTGTGCTGTTCTGTGTATTGGTGGGGTTAGAATACAGTTTTTGCATTCTATTTGCAATTCCCAGCCAGAGTCATTGTTTGCCTTGCCTGCCAGGCTGAATCTAGTGGGATGGGGAAGCAAGCTGTGGAGTTTGACAAAAAACTAGCTAGATGACTGCAGTATGATGTTTCCCCCACCCAAATACTCCTTCTCCCACATAGATACGGAATGAGAATCTCGCTTCTTTAACTTACAATAAAGAGCAGGGGTAAAATTGTTAGTTCCTGTCTCAAGGCCAGTTTCCACCACTAATGTACCTGCCTGGAACTATTTGCATGATAAATGATGTGTCCTGGAACCAGTAATCTTTTATAAAGGTGAATATCAGTGGAAATCTTTTAATTGGCTAAGAGCAGTTTGTTGGCAGGCTGCCTGAGTATCTGTGAGGAGGGGAGAATCACAGAAAATGTTTGATGTTTTAGTTTGATGTTTGTAGTAACTAGTGTTTTAAATGCACAGGGGTAAAGAACAGTCCTAGACTGAGGACGAGTTCCAGACACTTAGGCAGAACACTTGCTTGTATTCACTGCCCTCTGTTATGGCGACATGAGACCAGTCTCCTGTGGCCGAGGGACACAACATTTTTTCTTGGGTAGAGCATTATTGCCACTTCAACAGAAGGACCTTGTCCTCAATGCTTCTGTACCAGCCCTGTTCAGGCAAACTGCCATTGTCACCACTGTGCTTCTACCTTGTTTTGGATAGGACAGATATAAATGCGTTCCTCTTATTTGGGTTCACTTACACGAAGGTTGGGCTCCTCTGCCTTTGCTTGTTCTCTTCTGCCTTTTTCTTGCAAGAAACCTTTACCTATGAAAACTTGATTTGCATGCCATTGCTTAAAAACTTGGTTCCACCACTCTGATGGTGTGTAGGGGACCTGAGTGGAAATGAGAATTTGGGGATGGGTAGGGCATCCCCACTCAAAGGGTGAAGTGGCCATTCTGTTAGAGAATGAAGCCTTGGCCTTTATAGCTTTTTCAAGGCACGTTTGTGTTGGGTCTGCTGGCATATGGATGTATTCTCACTATAGCTGTTTTGCTGTTACTGCAGAAGTCTGGACTCTCAGGAGCAAGCCTGAGGAAGCGGTCACTTGTCTTCTTGCCTAAGAGCTGGGGGTGTTATATATATGGACCTGCAAATCACTGATTTATTGGGTTTTCACCTAACTTCTCTCATTTGCTGGCTCTTTTATTTCCCCCATGAAATCTTGGATTAATTAAAGATCTTAAACTTTCAGAGCTAGAAGGGACCTTAGTCCAGCTCCCTCAGTTTATAAGTAAAAAACATTTGTGGCTGTGAGAAGTTGTGGCTTTTCCAGGGCCTCCCAGCCAAGATACCAGTTTGATTTTTATTATATAGCTAACTAGTAATACTGTTACCTTGACTTTGGGGATTTCAGAGCATTCTATGACTCGACTGCTTAAGGGAATTGTAAGGCCTCACTGCACCTCAATAGATAATTTTAGGTACCGTCCTGGTAGTTACAGACCAGCCATAGGTAAAAGACTTGGTTGGTGTTGCCCTTCCTCTGCGTTATTTGAATAGTCTCTAAGTTGTACATGCTAGGCTTTTTTAGTCTAAAGAAGAAAATGCTACTTTTGGGCCAGCGAGGTATCAGAGATTAGCTAATATGGGCCAGTTTAGGTTTTAACAGGGAACGATAGTTATCTTAATGATGAAAAGTTTGATGACAAAAGTCCTTTTTTGAACATGTGTTCAAAAGCAAAAGAAAAACTGTCAAACTAATAACTCAGTTTGTTGAACGTTCGAACATTACAATTTACTGATCTGAGAGGCTTTTAAGAAGTGATTGCTCTGAGTCAGACTTGTGTATTTTGGAGGATGGCTTTGAATCTCCCAGGATACATGGTTTCTGTTGGTACTGCTTTTTTCTCTTAGGGTTAAAGCCCCTTTATGTGACGTTACAGCAGCTTGTTGTAGCTTCAGCTTGAAAAAGAAGAGAGACTTTGCCTCTGGATTTTATGTGTTCTTTTGGGGATGAGATATTAATGTTGCATGTTCTCTTGAACATGCATTCTATCCCTGAGTATTTCTGTATGATATGGTACAAGAAATACTTACCAGAGATCACCACTAACGATATGCTTTATAGTGTCTAAGTGTGCTTCAGAGGTGACAAGACCTGTGATAGTGTTGATTCTAACATGCATGAATCTTTTCTTTATTTTAGCACTGTGTGTTATGTGCCAGTAATTTGCAGTTTATCCTTTGTTTCTAGCTAGGTAAGCCGGGAAATAGCATAGTACTTTGTCTATATGTTTATCTTCAAAATGTCCCAAATAGCCCTGGGAAAAAGGTCGTGCAGCACAATGGGGGCTTTCAACTTACAATTTTCTTTGTTTTAGGCTCCATAAAAATACAGACTCACCAGTTCCTGCTTTGATGTGACATGTGACTCCCCAGAATACATCTTGCTTCTGTAGACCAGCTCCAACAGGATTCCATGGTAGCTGGAATGTTAGGGCTCAGGTAAGTAACCTTCCCTTTTTTTTTTTTAGTATATGTCCTGGTTTGGCCATCTGTTTTTAAAGAAAAAAGGAAAAAAAAACAAGATATACTACTCTTGGACAGTATAAAAGTACCCCAAAGACTAAAGACATAACTGTGCCAAACTGTGCCATATAATAAAAAAAAGTCACTTCCCTGAGCCCTGAAAGGTCAGTTTGGGTAGGATTACTTGGTAGCCACAGCGTGATCTGGGGGCGGGCGTCAGATTAGAGCCGGAACTGGTGATCTGCAACTTCAGTTCACCTTGAAGCAGGTCAGCTGAGCTGAAAGTGCTTTGGCTGAGCTTTTCACCTGCTGCTGCTGCTGTTGCCCAGTGGTCTTCAGCATGGTGCTTTGTTTGCTTTGGTTTTGGGTAAATGACTTCCTGGTTAACATTAGTGAGCAGTGGTGATGTATTTTCAGATATGGGAACTGCTGTGTGGTCCCCTGGAAGGATAGCCTTCTGAAAGCTGTCACAGAACAGTGGAGTCCATGGCTAATGGCATGTACTTCCCGCACTCCTTCTGGGGGAACTAAAGAGAACACCCAGACACACGTCTGGCTCTTGATACTCTAGAGCAGAATGTATGCCTTTTGAAAAGCTGGGGCTCCAAGCTGTTGGAGGTCTGACACTCAGGTGCTCAGTCAGCCACACTTTTGGCTACTTTGTTACCGTTGTGTGTAAAAATGAGTTGCTCCTTAATTTCTCAGTTGTCAGGCTCAATATCTCAAGCTTTTAAAAAATCAGTGGCTACTCCACATTTGATGTTTTGACACCTGGATTTCAAACATTCCGTGTGGTAAGGCAAAACATTCTAATTGATTTTTTTCCATTTCTTTTCTTAAGAAAAAAATGTGAGTTTACACATATGCTACCACTGTGATTCCAGATGAGACTCCCAAGTAGCACTTTGTTGTATCTCTAGTGGTTTCTGACATCTCAGTATAGAGCTGTTTGGACATCCATAGTACATGGCCTGTTTAGAGACTATGTGATGGGCAGTGTTTGGGCAGAGGAGAATAGATGGTGTGGAAGGGAAGGGAAGAGCATCACACTGCCGCCAAGTCCCAAATTTGGTTTCACTCCTGATCCTATGACTCAAATCGTCATTTCCCTTTGCTGTGGGGTGTGCCCTGGGCCCTGCTGACAGGACATTCTTTGTACTCTGCGTATTTATACTGGTGGGAGTTGTGTGGCTGGCGCTTTGTGCATTGTCTCAGAAATTGTGTGGACTAAATGTAATATGGGCAATAAATGGGTTTTTTCTGGTAGATGGTAGGCCAGGGAGGTGGTTTATGTTTTTGTTGTTGTTGTTAATCCTCACCCAAGGATGTTTTTTCCATTGATTTTTTTTTTTTTTTTTTTTTTTTTAGAGAGAGTGGAAGTGGGGGGAGACAGAGAAAGAGAGAAAAACATCAGTGTGAGAGACACATTGATTGGTTGCCTCCTGCACATGCCCCAACCGGGCTAGGGCTCAAACCTGCAACTGAGGAATGTGCCCTTGACCAGAATTGAGCCCGAGACCTTTCAGTCCTTGGGCGGACGCTCTAACCACTGAGCAAAACCAGCTAGGGTGTGGTTTATGGTTTCAATAAAGTCTTTTTCTAAGATTACAAATGGGTTCTATAAAACAGGCAGTGGTGACTCTATATAATTTCTCCTAAAAAATATAGAAAGGAAGGAGATGTTTTAAAAATATCTCTCATTACTTATGAATGGGAAAGATATGGCCATTTGAGCAACAAGGAACGTTGAAGGGAATACATGTACTCAAAGGACAGAACCTGTCTTTAGTAGATGAGTGCTTGTATCTTACTAGTTTTCTTTTTTAAGAAACTATAAAAATAATACATATTATTACAGAAAATTCAAGCATTTTAAAGTGTATCAAGTAAAAAAGTGAAAGTTTTCTGTTACTATCTGTGTCCACTATCCAGAGTAACCACATTAATAGCTTAGCATACATCCTTCAAAATCTTCTCAGGCTATACAAATATGCTCCTTTTGTGTTTTTAACAAAACGAGGTCTGTATTATACATATTTAGTATCTATCTCTGTGATACGTTTCTCTCTGTCTCATCTTTGTTAAATAAGCACCATGGTCTGGTACTAACTTACTATCAAGCATTGTCCCCCTATTGGTTTTCCCAATGGTTCCCTATTAAAGATACTAGTGGGTTGAACTTCCTCATGTGTCAGTCTTTTTGAAGAACAACTGCTTAGACTTGAAGTTGCTGGTAGGTACTACCACATTGCCTTCTTAAGTGGCTATTCCAGTTTCCATGACAATCTGAGAAAGTACCACTTCCCCTACCCTCCCAGAATTGGCTAGCCATTATTTAAATTTGTGCTCCTTGGGCTGAACCTCAGTGATCACTGGCCATTTGTATTGGGTCCTTCTATATTTTCTTTCTTCATAAAACACTTGAGCCCTGACCGATGTGGCTCTGTTGGTTGAGCATCGTCCTGTGCACCAAAAGGTCACTGGTTCGATTCCCAGTCAGGGCACATGCCCAGGGTTATGGGCTCGGTCCCTGGTGGGGGTGGGGGCGGTGTGCGGGAGACAGCCAATCGATGATTCTCTCTCATCATTGATGTTTTTCTCTCACTCCCTCTCTGAAATCAGTAAAAACATATTTTTTTAAAAAAAATAACTGTAGTCCGGCTGGCATGGCTCAGTGGTTGAGCATCAACCCATGGACCGGGCAATCACAGTTTGATTCCCAGTCAGGGCACATGCCTGGGTTTCGGGCTGGGTCCCCAGTAGGGGCGTGCAGGAGGCTGCTGATCGATGATTCTCTCTCATCATTGATGTTTCTCTCTCTCTCTCTCCCTTTCTCTCTCTGAAATCAATAAAAAAACACACCTGTATTTGTAATTAACTTCAGAATAGGATGAGGTCTAGAGCCCACTTAGCCTGTTGTGTCATAGCTATTTGGTGAACCAGTGATATGGTCTTCACCTTATCATGTGCTGACTTCAAGTAAACAAGGCATCTCTTTTTTCTTTCTGAATTTTTTCTTTGTGAGGCTTGGTGGCAAGCCTGTCAGCAGATAATCATTTATTCATTCACCCAACAAATATTTGAGCCCCTGCTTTGAGCCAGGGGTGGTACTGGATCCTGCAAGTGCTGCCTTCTTCTTGACTGGGGGCAGGGTTACAGAAGTTGTGATGCCAGTGGCATAGCTGCAGCGCTCATTCTGGAAGATTCAAGAAAATAGTGGATCTTCACAAAAATAGGTTTTAGATAATATAGGAGGAATTCAGAGGCGGTGTTTGTGTGTGTGTTTAATTCTAATATGTAAGTTTTAGCTTTAGGATAGACTGCAACATAAAGCATAGTTTGTTTTATAACTCATGTAATTGCAGACTGATTTTTGTCTTGAATTATGATGAGGGCTTTTTGCTGTTTAAATAGTTCTATATTCAGCCAGCTTGATTGTTATGATAGAATAAAAGTTACATACTGATAAAAATGGTAATTTTCTTCTATGATGATTTTGAAGTTTTTCTGTAAAGGCTGATACATATAAAGACAGGCTTTGGGTGAATATAATCTTAGGGGGAACAAGTGTAATTTTTTATAACTTGCATCATTTAAATCTAATAAATACCCACAAAACTGAAATGGAATCCTGATTTGGATTGAAAATATTTTTTATTTAAAAAGGGATATAGCCCAGCCGGGCGTGGCTCAGCAGTTGAGCGTCAACCTAGGATCCAGGTGATTGGGGTTCAATTCCCAGTCAGGGCACATGCCTGGGTTGCGGGCTCGATCCCCAGGAGGCAGCCAATCAATAACTCTCTCATCATTGATGTTTCTATCTCTCTCTCTCCCTCTCCTTTCCTCTCTCTGAAATCAATAAAGATATATTTTAAAAATAAAACAAAAAGGAATATAAATGACTAAGGAAAAGGCTTCTTGTATAAGACTGTGTTGTTTTAAATGATTTTTGGATAGTTGGGTATATAGTACAGAATGAAAAACGAGGTATTAAAGGTTATATGATAAAAGATCTCCTTGCCACCCTGTCCCCAGATATCCATTTCTCTCCCTGGAGGCAGCCATCATTACCAGTTTCTTCTTAGTCTGTGTGTGTGTGTAATTTTTAAATTATGGTATAATACATAATGTCAAATTTACCATTTTATACATTTTCAGTATACCATTATACACTTAATTGTACACATTTTAAGTGTACAATTTAGTGACCTTAAGTACATTCTCATTGTTGTGCAGCCATCACCACTATGCATCTCCAAAATCCTTTTCATCTTTCAGAAGTGAAACTGTCTCCATTAAACCATTACTCCCCGTTTCTCCCTCCCTCTCCCAGCCCCTGACAATCACCCTTACACTTTCTGTCTCTAGGAAATTGGATACCTCATATTGGAAACACATATATAATATATGTGTTTATGTATATATTTTGTGTGTGTATTTTTACACTGTAAATACTATGCACATTTGCGATTGCTCTTTATCAGTTCCTATAGACCTGTATCATTCTTATTTTTTTTTTTAATCCTCACCTGGGGATATTTTTTTCCATTGATTTTTAGAGAGAGTGGAAGAGAGGGAGAGAGGAAGAAAGAGAGAGAGACAGAGACAGAGAGACAGAGAACAACCCATGTGAGAGAGACACATCCATTGGTCGCTTCCCACATGCACTCGTACTGGGCCCAGGGATCAAACCTGGGACCCTTCAGTGCTTGGTCCAATGCTCCAACCACTGAGCAACACCAGCCAGGGCCCGTATCATTCTTTTTAAGGGTTGGGTTAGTGGTCCATTATATGGATGGGCTATAATTTATTTAAGTAGTTTTCTATTGTTGGATATTTATGTTTCCAGTGTTTTTAACTTCATTAATGCCGTAATGAATAGTCTTTTACATATACCATTTTGCTTCCAGCCGTGTGTGTGTGTGTCTGTATGAGAAATTCCTAGAGATGGGACTTGCTGGATCAAAGGGTATATGCTTTTTGTAAAATCCTCACCTTAGGATATTTTTTTCCATTGCTTTTCAGAGAGAATGGAAGGGGGGGAGAGATTGAACCTGGGACCCTTCGGTCTGTGGACCGATGTTCTAACCACTGAGCAAAACTAGCTAGGGCAAGGGTATATGCATTTTAAACTTAGATAGATATTGCTAAATCAAGGGTAGCCTTTTATTATCTTTTCTAAAGATTTATTTTATTATCAGTATTGCAGATGTCCCCATCCTCCCCTCCCCCCAAGGGTAGCCTTTTAATTGTACAATTTTAAAGAAAAGACTATATATAAGGAGATAAGCATTCAAATTTATGACTGCATGGCTATTTGTAGAGATTAGAGAGCTATTAATTAGTCTAGGGTGACAGTTTTTAACAGCCCTAGAAAACAAAAGTTCAGAAGCTTCCATTTCATCAAATGTGAGCAGAACCTGTGAGGCAGGACTCTTTTGTTGGCAAGAGAAGCTTCAGCCAGTTCTCATTTGTGAATCTTGAAGAAAATGGAGCATTTTAATTTTGGTACTGTTCTAAGTTGCAGTGGCTCCTTGGGGCTCAGGGTTGAAGAGTCTTCGTGGCTGCTGGACCAGATTGCTGTTGCTTCGTTTCTCTTTCACTATTGTACTCTATATAACAACACTTTATTCATTTACCCTATACTAATCGAGCATATATTAGGTGTCAGTTACTCTCCTAGATGCTAGGGACCGTCTCTAACCTTAAGTAAACTTAATGGTCTAAAGAAATATCCAGACAGGCAAACAGGCCACTGCTTTACAAGGGGCTAAATGCCACAATGGAGAAGTACTGGCCATGGAGTGAGCACATAAACTTGAGGGGTCCCACCTGGACATGGGGGTGTAGTGGAGGAAGTGACTTCTTTGAAAAGTGACCCCCAAGACATTAGCTAGTTCTGGAGAAAGTAGGAATGGAGGAGAGACCAGCATTCATGGAGGCTTGGGCAAGAGATAACTGGTCGGGTCTGAGGAGTTTGGAGTTTGGAGTGTGGAGGTGAGTGAGAAAGGCAGAGCAAGTCAGGCTGCAGGACTGGGAGTGGTTCTGTTTGCAGTGAGCTGGTAGGAAATCAGACACAGCCTTACCAGCTATGCTGAATAGTCTCAGCTTTCCTCCAAGCTGCATCATACTCGAAGATGTTCCCGAGCCTCAGAAGGTAATGCAAGGTGCTCTGGTCATCCGTCGTGTCCCCTTTCCACCCCTCACTGCTCTGGAGGCCGTCTGCCCTGAGCTGATACTCCACCCATCCATCAGGCCCTGAGGGCTCCCACTCCAGGTCCCTTCATGGAACCTTCCTTCCCTCTACTTTTGCCCCAGGAGACCCTGGAAGACCCTTGAAAGAGGCCTTCCCCTTCTCCAACACACTTTATTCTCTCATACTCAGTACTGACAGGAGGGCAGGAGCTTGCATGGTGTGTGCGAGTCAACTATGGTACCAAACTCACTGCTTAGTTTTTCAGTTTTCTAAATTTTATTTTTTATTTTACCAAGACTTTTATTGTGAAGGAAGCAGTGCATAAGCAGGCTTGCTCCTGGCTTGTCGAGGATCAGGTTCACCCTAACAAGCCACTGTGGATGGCCCACTGTAATCCCTGCAAGCCTGGGCTAAGGAGGAGAGCCTTCCTCGTTGCCTCTTCGTGTGCATGCCTTTGAAGTCCTGCTTTCCTGCAGTCCTCCCTGGCCTCTGTACTCTGCTCGTGTGGTAGCTACTCGGGTACTTTCCACTTGGACTTCTGAAATATTAACAGTTTGTCCAATTTACATCAGCCTCCTTTTACAAAACTCAAATGTGACAGCTCCAGTGAAATCCCAGCCTGTGGTTGCACTTGCTGCCCTGCCTCCCCAAGGTAGCCTGCTCCCCAAAGGTAATGGGGATAATCTCCCTACTCCATGCAAGCTTTATGCTGTGTTACACATGACCAATACATAACATTCAAAAGTATTTTTGCAAATTTACAGGGTGGTATTGTGAATGTAACGTTCTGCAACTTACTCTTTTCACTCAATACTTGCCTTTTGAGCCTGGTCCATGTTGCTCTATACACACCTTCATTCATTCAGTATGTCTCCTTGCTATAGAAACATCTTTACAGCAGAAGCCCCACCAGAGCCCTGAGGGAGAATGGAATTGTAGAGAAATGAAGATTGACATCTGGTTTGTTTACATCCTTTGGTCCTATTAACCAAGAAGATATTTTTATTTCTGTGTTTGTTAAAGCTTTCCTCAAAAAAGGCATCCATTTTCTAGACTTATTAATAGGGCAGTTTGAAGGTTTTATTTTTAGATTTGAAAGAAAGCAAAGCTGCTTCTAAGATATAAACATTTCTCTGTTTCTATCTCCTTTGCAACATTTCACATCACTACTAAAATATGAATTGAGCACTTTTAAGCATGATATGACTTCTGTGTGTAAGTGGGTTTTTTTAAAATATTAGGGTATTTTTGGTTTTGGGGGCTTCTAGTAGTGTTTAAGTTTTTGTTTTATTTTAAAATACACTTTTATTGATTTTGAGAGAGAGAGAAACATCAATGTCAGAGAGAAACATCGATCGGTGGCCTTCCGCATGCACCCCAAAGAGGGATTGAACCCACAACCTGGCCCTGTGCCCTGACCTGGAATCTAACCGGCAACCTTTCAGTGCACAGGATGATGCTGAACCAACTTAGCCACACCAGCCATGGCAAGTTTTGACATTACTTTGATAAGTTGTATTTTAAATTTGTCCACACATATTTACTAACTTATTTTTTAAATATAAATTTTCGTGTGCTTCTGGTTTTTGTGTTTTTTGTAAACAACAGAAGGTATCAGTCCATATTTAAGTACTAATTTGCTCTAATATTTTCAGCTGTTTTTGGAATTACACTTGGCAAAAAAAAAATAGACAAATGTCTGCAGTTGTGACAGTTTGTCTTTTTGTTCCTTTTTAACTCCAGAGTAAATAATTCTAGTGAATTTTTTTCTAGAATTGTAAGAATATGGGAAGGATTAAAGTCGTCAATACTTAAGTGGTTAAGGAAGGTTGAAAGTCTTTTTTCAGTTGTATCACCCTATAAAAAAAGTTAATGTAGTCCTTGCTGGTTTGGCTCAGTAGTGAGAGCATCAGTCTGCAGACTGAAGGGTCTCAGGTTCAATTCCAGCCAAAGGCACATACCTCAGTTGCAGGCTCAATCCCCAGCCCCTGTTAGGGCACGTGCAGGTGGCAACCAATTGATGTGTCTCTCTCACATCAATGTTTCCCCCCCCCCCCCCAAAAAGCAGTGGAGAAAATATCCTCGGGTGAGGGTTAAAAATAAAAAGAGAATTTGGGGATTCTGTGACCTTGGATGAGGATAACACTCCATCTTTATTTTCACCAACCTCTCACTGAGGTACATGCCCTTGGCCGGAATTGAACCTGGGACTCTTCAGTCCGTGGGCTGATGCTCTAACCACTGAGCAACACAGGTTAGGGCTAGATCTGATTATTTAATGGTTTACCAAAGAAGCACATATTACTCTAGCTCCAATATTCAAAGTATGTTGTTACTCAATTTCTCTACATTTTGTTTAATGCATTTCAAAACATTCTTCTGGGGGTGACATTCCAGAGGGCCAAAAGGGTCTATGGCAGAAAAAGATTAATGCCTGTTGTGTACATTATACCATGCAACTACAAATAGAACAGCCAGCACTAAGTATGTGGGGAAAAGCGACCAAGGAAAGCCCTAAAGCACAGGTGCAATAAAGGGAGATAAGATGACATTTAAAGCTTAGTTCAAATTATTGTATCAAATATTTTTATGACCACATTTATTGTTTTACAGATACCATGTAAAGTGTAATGCAACTAGAATTGTTTAAGGATTCTTAATATGCATACATATGTTTTAGATTAATGGGATCATATATGTGGTTGTAACTTGGCTTCTTTACTCAATGATATGTTGTAGATATCTGTCCATGTCAGTAAAAATAGGCTTATATTATCATTTTTCCTAAAAGGAAAATAACTTAATTGTATTTTCTAATTACAATAGTAATATCTGTTCAATGAAAAAAAATTAGAAAATACAGGAAGAAGAAAAGTAAGAATTGCTCATAAGCCCAGCCAGTGTGGCTAAGCGGTTAAGCATTGACCTATGATCCAGGAGATCACAGTTTGATTCCCAGTCGGGTCACATGCCTGGGTTTCAGGCTTATCCCCAGCAGGGGGTGTGTAGGAGGCAGCCAATCAGTGACTCACTATCATCATTGATATTTCTATCTCTCTCTCCCTCTCCCTTCCTCTCTCTGAAATCAATGAAGATATATTTTTTTAAAAACAAGAATTGCTCATAAATCTGCTACCTACATACAGATAGATAACATCTGGATAATGTCTTTACACCGTCATTTTTAATGACCACATGACATTTCATTGATGGTTATGCCTTGATTTAATTAGAAGCTTTTTCATTGCTCTGAATGACAGGTACAGTTGTGTGCTGACGATTTCACTCTGTGCCTGCATCTCTCACCTCCCTCTTAAGCCCCACGTGACATTGGATGGCCTCTTCAGTATTTCTGCTTGAATTGCTCATAGACATCTCAGACTTAACAAGTCCCAAACAGAACTCTTGCTTTTTTCCCATTTAAATCTGCTTCCTCTCCTGTGTCTTTTCTACCTCAGTAAACATCGACATCCACCCAGTTACCAATAAAAAAATTCTAGTTGTCCTTGATTCTGCTCTTTCCTTTACATTCCTCTAATTCACCGGCAAATCCTGTGGGGCTTTACCTTCAAAAGGTACTCCAGAACCATCTCTACTGCTAAGACCTCCATCCAAGCCACCTCTCAGATGGATGCAGCAGGACTTTGGGTGATATACATTTCCTAAGACTATTTGTAAAATGACAATTCCAAATAATGGGATTGTTCCACATTTAGCAACTTGTCATCTGGCCAATACAGTTTAGTTTGAGTACTGAATTCCTTGCTGTTCCATGCCAAAGGATCTGCAGTTTATCAGGCTGTCATTCAGGCGTTCATTCCATGATAAAGTCAGGTGCCTGTGGTACCCCAGGCCCTGAGGCAGATTGGTGGTACCTTTCCTCTTGGGGCATAAGTTTGGCAGAAGCAACAGACTTTGAATAAGTAATTATGTAATTACAGTGGGTTAAGTGCTCTAAAGGATAAATCTGGGGTGCTCGCTGTGATCATGTGTAATTGGGAACAGCCCAGCCTTGGGAGGAATGAGGCAATGCCAAAGCTGGAAACCAGGGGGTGACCAGAAGTGTTGGGCAAGGTGCAGAGTGGATGAGGGGGTTTTCCCAAAGGAGAAAAGCATGTATGAAGTACCCTCTCCCCCAACTCTGACAGGAGCTTAGCCATCTGAGGCAATTAAGAAGCCCTATGTGGCCCTAGCTGGTTTTGCTCAGTGGTTAGAGCACTAGCCCACGGACTGAAGGGTTCAGTTCCAGCCAAGGGCACATTCATGGTTGCAGGCTCGATCCCTGGCCCTGGTCAGGAAGTGTGCAGTAGGCAACCAATCGATGTGTCTCTCTCACATTGATGTCTGTCTGTATGTCTCTCTCTCTGAAAAAGCAATGGAAAAATATCCTCAGGTGAGGATTTTAAAAAAAAGCACTGGGTGGCTGGAACAGAGCAGGCTTTGGGGTGGGGGTGACATGCAGGCAGTGGTTAACAGTCTGGGTGCAGGATTTTTAATGTTAATGTCAGAGCAGTAGGAAACTATTGAGGGTTAGATTTGGATTTTGAGTTTTTATCAAAATACTGCAGTCACTCAGTAGCAACAGAATCTCTCTCAAAAGAGGTTGTGGTGAAAACAACAGTCTACCCCTTCCCCTTCCTGTTCCATGACCCAGAGATGACAGCTTTTAACCGTTTTCTACTTTTAGTTTCTTTTATGGTTACCTTCAAAACTAAATCATATGCATATACATTTTTCTTGATTTGCCAACTTTGGGGCATTATATTAACTCCCTGAAACAAAAGAGGGCGACTTAGCTTACATCACCTCCCATGTTGAGATTCATAATTACATTTTCTTTATAACTTTAAACAGTGGCTCCTGTTCTATAAATTTTAGTCCATATGGCACTTCCCCTCTGTATAAGATGAGGATATTAATGACCCTGCTTTTCCTTCCCCAAACCCCCATTTCTAAAGTTGAAAGCCAGTCAACATCATTGACATTATTACAAATATGTAAACACTGTTCACCACAAGGCCTAGTAACGAATGCAAGGATTACATTTCCTTTTTTATATATCTAGAATCATAATTGCTCAACCACTCATAGGAGAATGACCAATCAAGTTCAAATGGATTATCTTTTCTTAGACTCTACCACCTGCTTAAAATTCTTGCCAGAATTTAACCTGCTTTATATTTGAACCTTAGCTTTCTTGTACAGCTCTTTGTTTTTTCCATTGTTTCTGGTTGCTTTTCACTTTTGTTTAATACTATTTCCTGGTCTCGTAAAATCCTCTCAGCCATGTTCTTTCTTTCCTGCTGTTCTGCATTTCTCACCTTTAAAGGCCTTCCTCTTAGAGCTCTCTGTTATCCTGCAATCTGGACTAGTACTTGGTCTCTAAGGTTGTATACACTGCCATCTGGATCTTCCCTTCACTGAGCTCTTGGGTTTAAGCTACTGTTTCACAAAATCCATATCTTTTACTTGGTGTACTCCTTGTTTTCTGGAATACATCTTTAAATTACTTGCTAAGAGGGTGTGTGGGTAGCAGACTGTAGTGGACACTGTCGTTGCTTACCCGTACCCAGTGTCTATAGAACCCTGGAACTACTCCCCTTTCTACATTATTCCCAACTCCAGCAAGGATCTTGCAGTCATTCCACACATTGCATTCCCTTGGCAAGGAAGTGTTTACTGATCAAAGCTGGACCTATGATCTCAGTCGGTCCACTCAGACAAGGGAAGGGCTTGAGTGGCATGTTCAGGGGAGACAGTCTTTCTTTCCCTCACTGTATGTAAATAAGGAAGGTGCTGCTGGCAGCTCTGGTGTAACCTCAGACTGAGGAACCAACCCTAAGGACAGCACTTCTCACCAAGGATGGTGGAGAAGGGAGAAGCCTGGGGCCTGCCCCAGCTCTCAGCTTCTAGTAATGTGAGAGAATACACTTTTTTTTTTTTTTTTTTTTGTAAGCCAGTTTGAATTGGCTTTTCTCTTACTTTCGGTGAAGAGCATTATACCAGACATGCCTTCTGAGTAACTGCATGTCTGAAATGCCTTTCTTTTGCTCTTCTACTTGATTGGCTAAAAATAGGATTCCAAGGTTAATTGTTATTTTCCCTAACTTTGAAGGCATTGCTCCCATTGTCTTCTAGCATGCAGAGTCACTAATGAAACAAACTAATGCCAATCTAGTTGTGGTAGGTGGTTTTCTTTACTCTCTTCTTCCCTGCAAAATTTTTAGAATTTTTTCTTTTTCTTTAGTGTCCTGAAATTTCATGAGAATGTGTCTAGAGTTGTGTCTTTTTCATTCACTATGCTGGGGTCATTCAATCAGAATATTTTTGTCTATCGTCAAGTCTTCTTAAAAATATGTTAGCTCTCATTCTTTCATTTTCTTTCTTATGGAGACCCTGCTCACTTAATTTTGGACTTCTTATATTGGTCCTCTGTCTTGATCCTCCCTCATATTTTCCATTATTTTTTTGCTTTGAATTTTGTAATATCTCCTAGAGTTTCTTTTTATTTTTTAATAATAATGCTCTATTCATTCTTTTTTAAAAATATGTTTTTATTGATTTTAGAGAGAGAGGAAGGGAGAAGGATAGAGAGATAGAAACATCAATGAGAGAAATGCTGCCTCCTGCATGCCACCTACTGGGGATGAGCCCCCATCCTGGGCATGTCCCCTGACCGGGAATCGAGCCAGTGACTTCTTGGTTCATGATTCGATGCTCAACCACTGAGCCACAGTGGCTGGGCTAGACTTTATTTTCTATCCTTTCTGTTAAATTCTTTTCAGTAAAATCTTTTTCTCTAACTTACTATAAATCCTGTTTGTCCACTACGTAGATTCAGCAATTGTTGACATTTTGACATATTTGCTTGGTCTGCATTGCTATGTGCATTTTTATATCCTTTTACTGGACCATTTGAAAGAAATTCGCAGACAGCATGACATTTCATCCCTGAGTACTTCAGCAAACATCTAAAAATCAGGACCTTTTCCAATATAAGCACAATGTCCCGAGCACATCTCGAAAAATTAACAATAATTCTCTAATGTTATCAAACAGCCATTCAAAATTGTGATTTCCCCCAAATGTCTTTTATAGCTGTTGGGGGGGGGGGGAGGCAGGTAGTAAGCAATTAAGATTTATACTTTGTATTTGCATTTGCTTCCTTTGTCTATTTTAACATGAACAGCCTCCTCACCTCCAGTCCACCTGTAACACTGACTTTTTGAAGCAACCAGTCCCAGTTGTCTTATAGAAGGCCCACATTCTAGATATGTCTCTCTTCCTGTTTATCCCTTAGATCAGTTGTAAATGAGAGGTTATATATGTGGGCTTGTTAGGTAAACATTTGGGGTAAGAATATTTTGTATTAGCATCAGACTGGCTAGTTCTCCTATGGTTCCTGGTGCTACATTTTACCACTTGATTGAAGAAGGATGTGACTGCCAAGTCTCTCCATTGCGGATGTACAGTTTTCCTGTTGTAATTGATAAGTAATCTGTGGTGTGATGCTTTGGCACCATATTAAGATCCTGTTGCCCAACCACCATTTACCAAATGATTTAAGCATTCATTGATGATCCTTGTCTGCATCTGTTATTACATTGGGGGTTACAAAATGATGGGTTTTCTAATTCTGTCATCTCTTCTACTTTTAATATTGGTATTCAGTAAAGAACTTTCCTTCATCATGTGAGGAGGAACTGTATTTCCTTCTAAAAAGTATAAATGCTAAACCTTTGCCTTTAATTACTAAATTAATTACCAGATTATATAAGGAGTTGGTATAATGAACACCTCAGATGGTGGCAAAGTATTTGCTCTTGTGTTTTCTCTTTCATGTCAATATGGACTTATGGAGTTTTATTAAATGTTTTACAATTCAGCTACAGTCACTATTTTTTGATCAAATTATTCCAGATTTGGTCAGTGAGAGTTGCTTCATGCTGGCACCTGTGTCTCTTCTTGGAGTACTCATAAATTAGTATTTGAGTGATTCTTTGCTTTTTGGCATAAGGCATTTCATTTGGCTTTTCCTGCTTCAGAACTGGTTCCAAGAGCTCTGGTTCCTTTTAGTGGGAAATGCTGTTTAGAATCCAAGAATTGGTTAGATGTGCTCATCCTTAGTGGGGTGACATTGAGTCTAGACCCTTTCAGCGGACAAAGCTAGAAAATATATTGAAAAAAACTTTCTAAAGTCATGGATACGTAATGATATTTTCGATGGAAATTTAACATTAGACGGTTTGTCTTTAACTTTTATTTTATCCTTATATATCTTTTTCTTGCACTGAAAATGTTGATTCTTAATTAACATACTTCCTTTGTCTTGTAATGTACATAAAATAGTTATAAAATAATAATACCAGTGTTACTACTAGCAATAAAAATACTGAATGAAGCTTAATATTTCTTTTTGTCCTTAGGATGTATCTCACTAAGAATGTAAAATCAAGATTATTGTGTTCAAAAGTTACCTGGGTAATTTGCTTCTGGTAGTAGTGAAGTAGCTCATGTTGGATTACCCCTCTTGCAGATAACAGCTAAAAACTCTAGACAAAAATTTTTAAAAATAAGTATTTAAAGGTATTAGAGAGTGACCAAAAGCAGGCAGTAACTGGAGGGAAGTTGATATTTGGAAGAAGGGAATTTCATTAGGTGAATTTCCTGTCTGTCAAGGCTTTTTTTTGCCTGAGGGCAGTCCTAGTCAGGGAGGCTAAGACTTACTTGGAGATCCTGCCTCTGGAGTTGAGGAATCAGAGGACAGAGTTCAGAGCAACCACGACAATGGGAAACTGAGGGCAAAAATCCTGGAAAGCAGATAGCCATAGGCAGAGGGCCCAGATTCTTTATGTAAGCTCTGCTAAACACCAGCTAAGGTAAAAGAAATGAACAGAGGTTTCAGCTGCCCAGCATAAGGAAGACAGTTTGGAGTTTGAGTTATACCATGTTTACTGCCTTCTAAAAATTAAAAAAAAAAATCAGTATTCTTCATTGGAACATAACAGAATACAAAGTCTGACAGTGTATCATTCATAATGTCTAGGCATTTGTAGAAATAAAATGTGACTCTTACTCAAGAGCAAGGTTAAATAAATTTTTTCTTAACACATCATTTTTTAAAAATATATCTTTATTGATTGCAGAGAGAGGAAAGGAGAGCGAGAGAGAGAGAAACATCAATGATGAGAGAGTCATTGATCGAGCCCACAACCCGGGCATGTGCCCTGACTGGGAATCGAACCCCAATTGCCTGGATCCCAAGTCGACGCTCAACCGCTGAGCCACGCCCGGCCGGCAATAAATTTTTTCTTAAAGAGTAACTATTTTAGGCCTTGCAGGCTGTACAGTTTCTGTCACAACTGCTGCACAACTCTGTTGTTGTAGTGAGAAAGCAGCCATAGACAGTACATAAACAAATGGGCATGGCTGTATTCCAGTAAAATTTTACATGCAAAAACAGGCAAGCCTTGGCTGAGTACCTCAGTTGGTTAGAGCATCGTCCCAATATGCCAAGGTTGCTGGTTTGATCCCTAGTCAGGACACATACAAGAATCAACCAGTGAGTGCATGAATGAGTAGAACAACAAAATCAATATTTCTCTCTCCCTCTCCCACCTTCCCTCCCTCCCTCCCTCTCTCTCTCCCTAAAAACAAACAAACAAACAAAAAATTAAAAAATAATAATAAAGCAATTAGTGGGTCAGATTGGGCCTGCAGGTTGCCCACCCCCATTCAAGAGAAAAGGCAATCGATGGCAGTCTACCTCAAGATGCCCCATATGTTGGAATTAGCAAAAGATTGTAAAGTAGCTGTTGTAACTATGCTCAGGGACATAAAAGAAGATGTGGTCATAATGAAAGAGCAAATCATTAGTCCTAAATTTAATAATGTCAATAATTACATTAAATATAAATAGACTAAACATTTCAGTTAATTGGAAGAAATTATAGGCTAATGAAAAAGCAAGACCTTACTATATGTTGTCTATAAAATAGACAGTTTAAATATAAAGACACAGCTAGGTTGAAAATTAAAGGATGGGAAAAGATATACCATGAAAACAGTAAGCATAGGAAAGCTGGAGTGGCAATATTAACGTCTAAAAAAGCAGACTTCAAAGCAAAGCATATTGCCAGAGATAAAGAGACACATTTCCTAATAATAAAAGAGTCTTTTCATCGCAAAGGCATTATCAGTCATAAATGTATATGTGCCTAATTACAGACCTTCAAAATACATTAAGAAAAATTGGCAAAATTAGAGAAATAGATAAATTCATAATCATATTTGGCAATTTTAATACTCTTCTCTCAATAATTGATAGAACTAGACCAAAAAAAAAATCAGTAAGTATGTAGAAGATCTGAACATTACTAGCCACATTGACCTACTTGACATTTGCAGAATAATACACTTAACAATTGCAGAACACACATTCTTTTCAAGTGTACATGATACAGTTTAACAGCCTATCATTTGCTGGACCATAAAACAAGTCTCAGTAAATGTCAGAAGCTTGAAATCTTACAGATTATGTTCTATGATTAGACTGGAATTAAGTTAGAAATCATAACAATAAGATCTAGGGAAAAATATTTGAACATTAAACAACAGATTTCTAAATAACTCATGGGTCAAAAAAGAAATCAAGAAAAATCAGAAAAAATCTCAAGCAATAATGAATTATAATGAAAATACAACATAATTAAGATTTATAGAATGCAGCTAAAGGAGTACTTAAAGGGAAACTTACACCTTCAAATGCATTGATTAGAAAAGAAGAAAAGTATAAAAGTATTGTTCTGAGATTCCGCCTTAAGAAATTGGAAAAAGAAGAGCAAAGTAATCCCAAAGTAAGTGGAAGAAAGGAATTGATAAAGGTAAGTGCAGAAAACCATGAGCTGGAAAAAAAATAAAGAATAGAGAAAACAAAGCCAAAGTTGGATCATTAAATATATCAACAAAATTGATAATCTCCTGCCCACACTAATGATAAAAAGAGAAGGATGTAAGTTACCAATATCAGCATAAAAGGGGGCTATTACTAAAGCTTCTTCAGACATAAAAGGATTACAGTGAATGCTATTAATGAATGTTAGGATTATACTGAAGTTGACAACTTGGATGAAATGGGCAAATTTGTTGAAAAACAGTACATGTCAAAGCTGACATCATATGAAATAGAAAATATTAATTGCCCTTTAGTAAAAATACTTAATTCATTATAAAAAAAATTTTCACAAATTTTTCCACAAAGAATACTCTAGGCCTAGATGGTTTTACTGGTTATTTTTATCAGACATTTAAGAAATAATACCAGTCTGCCTGGCCGGGCATGGCTCAGCGGTTGAGCATCGACCTGGGATCCAGGCAATCGGGGTTCGATTCCCGGTCAGGGCACATGCCTGGGTTGCGGGCCCGATCCCCAGTGGGAGGTGTGCAGGAGGCAGCCAATGACTCTCTCATCATTGATGTTTCTATCTCTCTCTCCTCTCCCTTCCTCTCTCTGAAATCAATAAAGATATATTAATAAAGAAAAAAAAAGAAATAACACCAATCTTACATAAACATAAGCTTTTAGACCATGGAGGAGGAAGAAGAAACACTTCATAGCTTGTTTTATGAGTCCAGCATAATAACCCTGATACCAAATCTTACAAAGACATTACATAAAAAGAAAATTGTGCACCAGTATCCCTAGTGGACATAAATGTAAAATTTTTAATATAACACAATTATACCACATAACCTTTTGGTCAGTGATGGGCCACATATATGGTATGCCATATAGCCTAGGTTTGTCTAAGTGTACTCTATGATGTTTGCATAATGATGAAATTGCTTAAGGATACATTTCTTGTTCAGTAGCACATGACTGTATTAGCAAATCAGATCTAACTATATAAAAAAGATGATATATCACAACTAAAAGAGGCTTTTCACAGTAATACAAATGTGGTTTCACTTTCAAAAACGAGTCATAATTCACCATATATATTTTTTTAAACAAGATTTTGGCAGTTTATTTTTTGACAAAAAGTTGAAACATTCTTAAGTCACCTTGCAGGTAAGCTTGTGTATGCCAAAGTTGACTCCCTTTGAAGTAGGTTCCTTTATTTAACTCTGGGTTGATACTCTGCTATCTATACCAGTATGGTGAATTACTAACCCAGCTGTGTTCTGGGTTAATAATTCAACATATTAAGAGAATAAAGAAGAAAAACCATACAATTATCTCAATAAATATAGGAAAAACATTTGATAAAATTCAGTGCTAATTCATAATAGAAACTTGGCAGATTAGGAATAGAAGGGGGAACTTCCTCATCTGAGAAAGTACATTATAACAGAGCTACAGATGAATTGTTTTTAATAGTAAAATATTAAACATGTTATCCCTAAAATCAGGAAAAAGGCAAAGATGTCCACTCTTAGTACTTCTATTCAACATTATACTCAAGGTTCTAGTCAGTATGATAAGGCAAGAAAAAAGGTCCTAGGCATTAGTATTAAAAGGAAGTAAGACTGTTTCTTTTTGGAGGTAATGTGGAAAATTTGAAAGAATCTATTATAAAGAAGGAGTGAAAAAGAAAGAAAATACCTTACTAGAACTAAAAAGTGAATTCAGCAAGGTCTCAGGATACAAGGTCAACTATACAAAAATTAATTGGATAAGAAATTTACACTGCGGTATCATTAGGAATAATTTAATGAAAAATGTACAAGGTCTATACACTGAAACTGAAAACATTGCTGAAAGAAATTAAAGACCTAAATAAACAGAAAGATGACCATGTTCATGTATTGGAAGACTAAATAACCGTTACAGTGTCAGGTTTTATATTATTAGCTGTAGATTAAACATATAATAACCCCAAACATAACTACAGGCTTTTTTATGGAAGTTGACATGCTGGTTCTAAAATGTATAGAAAAAAATAAAAGCAACCAAAAAATTGAAGGAATATCACCAATAAATAAATAAAATGTCTATGGATATGCAAAGTACTTCAAATATCTAAAGCAATCTTGAAAGAAAACAAAATTGGAACACTTACACTACCTGACTGACTTACTGTAAATCTACAGTAATCAAAACCACCTAGTACTTGTATAAGGATAAACACACAGTTCAGTGGAATAGAATAGAGAGCCCAAAAATTGATGTAATTTCTGTGATTGTTTGATTTTTAACAGAGATGCCAGAGCAATTCAGTGGGAGAAGGGAAAGCCTTTTCAGCAAATGGTTCTGGATGATAGCAAATGATGTCCATACTAGACAAAAATGAACCTTGACCCTACCATATCAGTTTCCTAGGGCTGCCATAACAGAACCACAAACTGGGTGGCTTAAAACTCAAGGTGCCTGTCTGCAGGGCTTTGCTCCCTCTAAAACCTGCAGGGAAATCCTTTCTTAACTCTTCCTAGCATCTGGTGGTTTGCTAGCAATCTTGATGTTCCTTGACTTGCAGCTGCATCATTCGTCTTCTCGTATCTGCCTTCCTCATCATGTGGCATTCTCTGTGTCTGTCTTCACATAGCTATCTTTTTATAAGGACACCAGTCGTATTGGAATATGGGCCCACCCTACTCCAGGATAACCTAATCTTAACTGATTATCTTCAAGGACCTTATTTCCAAATAAGCTCACATTCTTAGGTATGTACTAGGGATTAAGACTTCAACATATCTTTTTTGAGGAAGACACAATTTAACACATAACACTATTTCATACCATACATAAAAATTAATTCAAGTCCTGGCTGGTGTGGCTCTATTGTTTGGGTGTCATTCTCTGCACAGGAAGGTTACCAGTTCCATTCCTTTCCCAATCAAGGGCACATGCCCAGGTTTCAGATTCAATCCCCAGTAGAGGGCGTGCAGGAGGCAGCTGATAGATATTGCACTCTCACATTGATGTTTCTCTCTCCCCCTCTCCCTTTCTTGCTCTCTAAAAAAGTCAATACACTATTCTTTTGTTGTTGTTAATCCTCACCTGAGGATATTTTTTCCATTGCTTTTTCGGGGGGGGGGGACAGAGGAAGGGAGGGAAACATCGATGTGAGAGGGACACATCTATTGGTTGCCTCCTACACATGCCCCAACCAGGAGAGGGGAGAACTGCAACCCAGGTACATGTCCTTGACTGGTAATCGAACCTGTGACTCTTCAGTCTGTGGGCCGACACTCTAACCACTGAGCCAAACCAGCCAGGACAATATAGTATTCTTTTTAAAAATGAAAAATTCAAGGTGGATTATAGACCTAAATGTGTGTTTTTTAATGTTTTTTTATTTATTTCAGAGAGGAAGGGAGAGGGAAAGAGAGAGAAACATCAATGATGAGGGAGAGTCATTGATCAGCTGTCTCCAGCATGCCCCCTGCTGAGGATTGAGCCCACAACCCTGGCCATGTGCCCTGAAGGGGAATTGAACTGTGACCTCCTGTGTCATAGATCGATGCTCAACCACTTAGCCACACCAGCCAGGCTAGACCTAAATATTTTAAAAGCTAAAATGTAAAGCTTCTGGAAGCAAACATAGGAGAATATCTTTACAATCTGAAGATTACAGATTCTTAGGCTGCAGAAAGCAATAAGTATGAAAGGGAAAATGGGTAAATTGAACTTCATTAAAATTTAAAACTTTTGTTCTTCAAAAGAGATCATTAAGAAAATGAAAAGACAGCCCTGGATGGTGTGGCTCAGTTGGTTGAGCATCGTCCCGTGCACCAAAAGGTCACTGATTCGATTCCCAGTCCAGGCACATGCCCAGGTTACAGGCTCAATCCCTGGTAGGGATGTGTGCAGAAGGCAAATGATTGATGTTCCTCTCTCAGAACAATGTTTCTCTTTCCATTCCTCTCTCTCTAAAAAGTAAATAAAAACATATAAAAAAATAAAATGAAAAGACAAGTCACTGAGAAGATAGTTGAGATAAGTCAAAGAGAAAATAGAAAGTCATATCTGGCAAAGGACTTCTATCAGAATAAAGAACTCATGTAAGTCAATAGTAAAAAGACAACCTATTTTTAAAAAGTGAAAAGATTTTAATAGATACTATAGTCATGAGAAAGTGTTCAACATTAGTCATCAAAGAAATACAAATTAAAACCACAATGAAATACCAGTATACACCTACCATATTGGCCAAAACTGACAACACCAAATGTTGGGGATATGGCGTGGGGCTTACTGGGAAGTGGTACCAGGGAACTTTCTGTGGCCATGGTGACATCTATCTGGATAGGAGTTTAGCCTATACAGGTGCATGCAGTTGGCAGAACTCATCAGATTATACACTTAAGATTTGTCATTTCACTGGATGTAAATTTCACCGAAAAAAAAAAAGGGAAATGAATTTTCAACTCTAGTTAATGATTATGCATGCCTAAGTGTTTAGGAATGAAATGTACTGGTGTGTGAACTTTGAAACATCAAAAATAAGATGAATTCATGGAGGGATGTCAACAATGGTAGAATCTAGGTGATGAGTATGTGTGTGTTCTTTATACAGTTCGTTCAATTTTTCTGGGTGTTTGAATTTTTCTTTACAATATGTTGGGGAAAAGTCACCTGGAATAATTCTTTTCTGTATTGTTATGTTATTGATTTGATATATTGTTAAGTTTATTATTTTGTGGTTTGCTTTTTTCCCCTCTATTTTAGGAATACATAAAGTATTTAATGGTTCAAAAGTAAAGCCTAATTTAATACAGGGGAATTGCTATTTCAATTATCTTTGTTTAGTTTGACTGTGGAATAACAAAGTTAAGATTCTGGTAGTGATTCTTTATATTAATGAAATAACAAAAAGTTACGATTGTGGTATTGATTCTTTATAATAATGGCCTATATGCAAATTTTACATACACATAAACATGTATGCTTTTGTAATTATCTTTTGTTACACTTGTTCTGATTATATTTATTGAAATGCAATTTGATGTCTTAGTATAATTGTCCTGAATTATTTTTAAAAAACCAAGCCTAGAAAACACACCCAGCCCCAGAAGAGGGAACCACAAGCTGTGGAGTGTGAAAAACTTCAAACAGGGTACTCAAGGCCAGTCAAAAACAGTGTCTGACATTGGCCTGCACCAGAGACCATCCAAAAGACTGGGATCCTAGCAGATCTACCTAATACATAGAAACAAATTCAAACAGGCAGCTAAAATGGGGAGGAAAAAAATCAAGCCTCAAATGAAAGAACAAAAGTATTCTCCAGAAGAGCTAAATGAAATGGAGATAAGCAATCTATCAGATACAGATGATAAGGATGCTCAACAGCATGGGAAGAGAAATGGAAACTGTGAAGGAAATTAAGAATGACATAGTAAAAATTAAAAAAAAAAACACACACACAAAACAGTGGAAAGACTAAATAGCAGATTAGAGGAAGCTGAGAATCAGATCAGCGAATTAGAAGACAGGGTAGGAAAAAATTACTCAGAGAACCAAAAAGAAAAAACAATTAAAAAACAGGACAGTCTAAGGGAGCTATGGGACAATATGAAATGTAACAATATTTGCATCATAGGAGTACCAGAAGGAGAAGAGAATAAGCAAGGATAGAGAATCTGTCTGAAGAAATAATGGCAGAAAACTTCCCTAACCTGGTGAAGGAAAAAGTCACACAAGTTCAAGAGACACAGAGAGTCCAAAGCAAGAACACAAAGAGGCTCATACCCAGACCCATGTCGTAATTGAAATGCCAAAAATTCAAGACAAAGAGAGAATATTAAAGGCAGCTAGAGAAAAGCAATCTGTTACTTACAAAGGAGCTCCCATAAGTCTTCCAGCTGACTTCTCATCAGAAACTCTACAGGCCAGAAGGGAATGGCATGAAGTTTTCAAGCTAGTGCAAAACGAGGATCTGAAACCAAGACTATTCTATCCAGCAAGGCTACCATTCAAAACAGATGGTGAAATAAGCTTCCCAGGCAAAAAAAAAAAAAAAAAAAAAAGCCAAAGGAGTTTATCACCACCAAACCAGCACTGCAGGAAATGTTAAAGGGACTGCTGTAAAAAGAAGTTGAAATAGAAGGAGAAACATATACATAAAGAAATAAAATGGCAATAGATAAGTTCCTATCAATAATAACCTTAAATGTAAATGAATTAAATGCTCCAATCAAAGAGCATAGGGTAGCTGAATGGATAAGAAAATAAGACCCAAATATATGCTGTCTGCAAGAGATCCACCTCAGAACAAAAGACTCACACAGGCTAAAAAAACAAACAAACAAACAAAAAAACAACTTCAGGAGGACTTTAAAGAAGAGATAGACAGCAATACAGTCATAGTAGAGTACTTTTAGTACCCCACTGACTTTACTGGTTAGATCTTACAGACAGAAAATCAACAAGGAAACAGACTCTAAATGACACACTAGATCAGATGGATGTAATTGACATTTCCAGAACATTTCACCCCAAAACTGTAGAATATGCTTTCTCCTCAAATGCACATGGGACATTCTCAAAGATAGGCCACATGTTAGGACACAAAACAAGTCTCTACAAGTTCAAGAAGATTGAAATCATATCAAGCATCTTTTCGGGCATTTACATCATGGAATACTATCCAGCTGTAAAAACGAAGGATCCCTTACCCTATAAGACATCGTGGTGGGACCTGGAGAGTATTATGCTAAGTGAAAAAGTCAGAGAAAGACAAGTATCAAATGATCTTACTCATATGTAGAATCTAATGAACAAAGAAAACCGATGAACAAAATAGATCCAGTGACATAGAAGCATGGAACAGACTGACAAATCTCAGAGGGAGGGCAGGGGTGGGTGGGTGGGTGGGGAGAAATTAACCTAAGAACTTATGCATGTATGTATAACCCATTGACACAGACAATAGTGTGGTGAAGGCCTGGGGGGTTGGGTGCAGAGTGGAAGGGATCAATGGGGAGAAAAAGAGGACATTTGTAATATTCAACAATAAAGATACATTTTGTAAAAATTAAAAAATTAAAAACCAAGCCTAGCCCTGGCCAGTGTAGTTCAGTGGTTAGAGCATTGGCCCATGCACCAAAGGGTCACAGATTCTATTACTGGTCAAGGGCACATACCTGGGTTGCAGGTTTGATCCCTGACCCTGGTCAGGGTGCATGCAGGAGGCTACCAATGTGTCTTCCTCCCATCGATATTTCTCTCCCTTCCCCTTCCACTCTCTAAAATAAAATCAATAGGCCCGGCCGGGCGTGGTTCAGCGGTTGAGCGTCGACCTGGGATCCAGGGGATCGGGGTTCAATTCCCGGTCAGGGCACATACCTGGGTTGCAGGCTCGATCAATGACTCTCTCATCATTGATGTTTCTCTCTCTCTCTCCCTCTCCTTTCCTTTCTCTGATAAATAATAAATAAATAAATAAATAAATAAATAATAAATAAAATCAATAGGAAAAATTTAAAAACCAAGCCTATATAGAAAGGTATACTCAGAAGTCACATTTCCACTTCTCTCCACTTGATCCTGTTTCCCTTACCCCTTATAGGTGACTATTATTGGTTTCTTGCTCATCCTTCTAAGGTTTCTTCTTGCAAAGATAAGCCAATAGAGGTATGTGGTTTTTAAAAAATATGTTTTTATTGATTTCAGAGAGGGTGAGGGAGAGGGAGAGAGAGAAACATCAATGAGAATCATGGATCAGCTGCCTCCTGCACGCCCGCTACTGTGAATCTAGCCCGAAACCCTGGCATGTGCCCTGACTGGGAATGGAACCATGACCTCCTGGTTCATAGGTCGATGTTCAACCAGTTAGCCACACTGGCTGGGCTAAATGTATGTATTTTTATTTCTCCTTTCTTACACAAAAAGTTAGCATGCTGGATATACTGTTTCGCGTCTTGTTTTTAGTTTATTCTCACTTCATCTATGCTGAAGGTCACTCCCTGATGACATTGATACACTCATTATGGCAGTTGTAGAGCTTTCCCTTCTGTAATTCTTTTTGTTCCTGCTTCACAGACTCTGTTGTGTAGATGAACCATGCTTTATTCAAGCAGCTCCCTGTGGATGGACATTTGGGTCCTTTTCAGCCTTTTCCTATTGTAAATAGTACCCCACAGTTTCTTTGTATTTGTAGCTAACCCGTTTTTAGTTACTGACCTTCTTTATCATTTGTCTGTTTCTTGTGGACTTTTTTTTTTTTTCCTGGTTTTATGGCTGTATTCTAGAATTTCTCCTCCAGGGACAGAATTGGTGTGTCTTCCATGTTGCTGGGTCTCTTCTTCTGATCCTGAAGAGCCATTTGGGTTGGAGAGAAGAAGCCTGGGTATCTGGCATGCTGCCCCTGATGGAGTTGCCCGTTTCTTGCACAGTCCCTTCCCTGTGTTATGAGGGGAGCAGGGCAGGGCAGGTTGACCAACAGACTTGACTTTGAGGGGTAGCAGACGGGTTAGCTCTCGTGCCGTGGACCCTCAAAGGCCAGAAAGGGGTGAGCTTCACCTGGGCTGCTGCCAGCCACATCAGGAGTCTTGGGAGGAAGGGAAGGTTCCAGCCATTGATTTAGAAAAGACCCTTTGGTTTCTTGCCTGTGGGAGGAAGTGGCACATTACCACTCAAAGTGCGCTCCACTGACTAGCGCCAGTACCATCAGCCTCACCTGGGAGCTTGCTGGAAGTGCCCCCTGCCAAGCCTACTGGGTCAGAATCTGATGGTCAACAGAGCTTTCCAGGTAACTAGTATGCACATGAGAGAGTCTGAGGGGCACTGCTTACCCCTGTTCTGCTCTGCTGTGATCTGAGAACCTCTTTGGGGTTCTCATCTCCTTTGTAGCTCCCTTGTAGTACATTCTGCTCTGCTTGTAGTACATTCTGCTCTGTTTGGTTAGTCAACATGTTCTTCTTACTTCCAGCATCTAGAAATTTGTGAAATATCTCATCTGTTCACAAGTCCCCTCCTGCTATCTCTATGGGATGTTTCTTCCTCTTTATACATCTGTACTTTGTTTCTTTCATGTTTGAAGATTAAGGTCGTAAATGCATATATACAGTTGATCATCCTCTAGTGAAAGATTTTAAGCAGGGAATTAGCTGTAATGTGGTGAACTTTATCAGAGGTGATGGGGACAGAAGCCAGCTTGAAGTGGGTAAGTGGGAGTTGAGGAAATGAGACTGGGTGTAGACAACTCTTTTTGAAAAGTTTTGCTGTGATGAGGACCAGAGAAATGGGAGTGGGGTTGAGGGCAATGTAGGGTTGCAGAGAATCTTCAGGTGGGTGGCTGTGAGAGCATGTTTGGATAAGGAGGAGGAAAAAGAGGAGGAGATGGGGCCCTGTGAAGGAGTAGATTTCTTGCATGGAGAGTGACCACCTGAGGGTGGGTTTGGAGTAGATTTCTTGCATGGAGAGTGACCACCTGAGGGTGGGTTTGGGGCAGGCACTTCGTCTTTGGTAAAAGCAAGAGAGTAGAAGGCGCATGGATCCTTAAAGCTCAGGGTTCTAATGAGAATTAGAGCTCAAGTAGAAGCTGATGAGTTTATGGGACAGCTTACAACAAAGTATCCCAAACTCAGTGGCTTACATCGATAGCAACATATTCTTGCACATGCTGGATGCCAGATGTCCAAAATCAAGGTGTCACAGGGCCCACTCACTCCTAAGGCTCTAGCGGAGAATCCTTCCTTGACACTTTTAGCAGCTGGCAGCTGTCTGGCAATCCTAGACATTCCTTGGCTTGTGGTTGCATCACTCCAATTTTTGCTTCCCTCTTCACTTAGCCTTCTCTTATGTGTGTTTTCTCACCCTAAATTTAAGGTGGTCTTCACTTAATTGCATCTGCAAAGACCCTTTTTCCAAATAAGGTAGCATTCATAGGTCTGAGGATTAAGACATTACATACCCTTTTGGGTATACCATAGAAGCCTGTCTATCTGCAGGATAGAAGGGCCAGGGAAGGCCAGGATCCCCACCGAATGGTTGTTTTCAGTGGAATCCAGGCTATAAGTTGATGGGCAGTGGCATGTAGCATGACCACAGTAGTTCAGCTAAAGGAGTTCACAGTAGACTTAATGAGATGCTCATCTTGTCTTAAGTAGCACCCACATAACTTCTGTCTGGTTGCCACGGTTTGGCAGCTGTAATAAGGACACCCCTTGTCATTCACTGGAAAGTTTGTGTAGTTAAAATTAAGTGTTGCCTTACTCAGCCATTAAAAAAAAAAAAAAGAAGGAGAAGGAAATCTTACCTTTTGCGACAGCATCGATGGGCCTTGGGGTTATTATGCTAAGTGAAACAAGCCAGTCAGAGAAAAACGAATATCATATGATCTCACTTATATGTGGAATCTAATGAACAAAATAAACTGACAGACAAAATAATAACAAAGTTATGGATACATGGACAGACTGGCAGCTAGCTGTCAGAGGGGAGAGTGGTTGGAGGGCTACATGAAAGAAGGTGAAGGGATTAAGCAGAAAAAAGAAAATGTGTATAAAACACATAGCCACAAACAACAGTGTAGTGATAGCCAGAAGGAAAAGGGGGTGGGGTAGGTGGAGGTGGGCAAAGGGAGGATAAATGGGGACAGAAAGAGACTTTGCTTTATGGGATGGACGCATGATGCAGTGTGCAGATGATGTTTTGTTGAGTTGTACACTTGAAATCTGTATAGTTCTGTGAACCAGTGTTACCCCAATAAATTCAATTTAAAAAAATTTAGCCTGGCCGGGCATGGCTCAGCGGTTGAGTGTCGACCTAGGATCCAGGCAATCGGGGTTCAGTTCCCGGTCAGGGCACATGCCCGGGTTGTGGGCTCAATCTCCAGTCGGGGGACTTGCAGGAGGCAGCCAATCAATGACTCTCTCATCATTGATGTTTCTATCTCTCTCTCTTCCTCTCTTTTCCTCTCTCTGAAATCAATAAAAGATTTTTTTTTTAATTTTTTTTTTAATTTTTTAAAGTAAAAAAGGGGAGAAGAAATTCAATGTTCCCTTAAGTTCATTCTGTACTTCTGTACCTTGTTCTATGACTAGACATGGAAATGAAACATTTTTAAAAGTTAAAGTACTTAAAACTGCGCTCTTCAGGACTTTTTTTTTTAATCCTCACCCAAGGATATTTTTTCCATTGCTTTTCAGAGAGAGTGGAAGGGAGAGAGAGAGAAAGAGAAACATCGATGTGAGAGAGACACATTAATTGGTCACCTCCTGCACTCTCCCCGACCGGTGCCAGGGATCAGGGTACGTGCCCTTGGCTGAAATCGAACCCAGGACCCTTCAGTCCGAGGGCCAATTCTCTAACCTCTGAGCCAAACAGACTAGGGTTTCAAGACAACTTTTTAAAGATGCACGTGCTCTGGCAACTAGTCACATCTTATTCATTCTTCCTCAAAGTCAAACAACTTTTACAATGGCTGGTGCTGGTGCCAGAAAATTTAGCCCTAGTCATTTTTATCATCTGCAAAAGAAGAGATTCTCCTATATGTTCAGCTCACAGCCTCTATACCCAACTCCATAATCCTTTCCCTTCACTGGCACTCAAACGCCATTGATGGTTCCATCTTCTCTCTGGCCCTTGCCACCCTTATACCCTCACTCATCTCCTTCCCAGGCAATCATGAGTACTCCCTGGCATACCACCTCCACAGCCTCGCCGTATTCTTACTTTGTCATATTCAACCGGCAAAGCCCCAACCCTGGTGAAATTCAGTCATCTGTGTGCCCCATTCCTGCTCTGCCATACAGCTGAATGTTGCCCCCTGACTGCTCTCATTTCAAGTTCACATCCACTTACTTCAGGAGAAATTCACACTTCTCAGCCATCCTACTGCAATTCCCCAGTCTCTCCTTGCTTCTCCCACCCTCCTCATCAGTTGTCACACCATCTTGCAGCTGATATCTCATTTCCTAGTTCCCAAAAAGCAGGAAAGCAATCTGAAGAGAACATCTGCAGGCCCCGCATCTCCTTACCAGCATCTGCCCCCACTCTGTCTCCCCAGTCCTCTCCTGGGCCCTCACTCCTGCTCCTGTTCTGGACCATCTCTCCAGCCCTCACCTGCATCAGAAATTCCTCCCTCAAAGTAGGTCCTTCCTATCCCCCCAAAAGCCTGCTGTTGTTTCTCCCACCTTGACAGAAGCTTCTCTTTGCCCCCCAACCCTTCCAGCTTCTCTGCTTCCCTTTTCCAGCAAGGCTCCACTCTTTCTCTCCATATGCTCTCTTGAGCCCTTTCCAGTCAGTCCTTTGCTGACACAAATGATGACCTTTTGTATTGTTACACCTGGAGGCCAGTTGTCACTTTTCCTCTTCCCCAGCCTGTCAGCATCAGTGATCTCAGTATCCACATGAGTCCGTCCCTTCTCTCCCATGAGGCTTTGCACCAATGTGCATATTCTCAGTAGGGCCTACCCAGAATGCCCTGTTTTTTTCCAAACCACAGCTTTGGTCCCTTTCTAACAGATCGTGTTTATCTTAACCGTCTTGTCCCTGCTGGGGCAGAACTCTATAGGGAATGGTTGTTCACTGTATTCACAGAGGTAGCTCAGGCACGTAGAACGGTGCCTGGATCTTCCTCAGTGCCCCACATGGTGTTGGAGGGCCTCAGGCTGAGACTTCTCCACCCTCACTTCCAAGGTGATCTTATCCAGCCTCATAGCTTTCTATTCTATCTGCAAGCCACTGGCAGTTGTCTTCATGCTGACCAGGTACCCTGAACTCCAGACCTGTACTCCCAGTGCCAACTTAACATCTCTGCTCAGCTTCTCACAAGCTTCTCCAACTGTACCTGTTTAAACCTGAGCTCCTGCCCGGCCGGGCAGGGCTCAGCGGTTGAGCGTCGACCTAGGATCCAGGTGATTGGGGTTCGATTCCCAGTTGGGGCACATGACTGGGTTGCAGGCTCGATCCCCAGTCAGAGGCATGCGGGAGGCAGCTGATCAATGACTCTCTCATCATTGATGTTTCTATCTCTCCCTCTCCCTTCCTCTCTCTGAAATCAATAAAGATATATATATATAAATAAAAATAAACCTGAGCTCCCGACCCCCCACACCTTCTCTTTCCCTGGTCTTCCCCTTCCCATTAAACAGCAACTCTATCTTCCTACTCCTTAGGCCAGAAACCTGTTGCTGGTTACCTAGAATGCTTTGTCGCACACCACATCCATTTATCCACAAACCCTGTTCATTCTCCCTAATGAGTTCTCCCCATCTTCATTGGTCTCATCCTGGTCTGAGCACCCAGCCTCACCACCTGCCGCCTGCCTCTGCCCTTGCCCCCTGCGTCTCTGTTCAGTCCTGCAACATTTGGGCTGGAACGTGGTGCTTTTCTGTTCAGAACCGTCCAGCGGGCTCCCCTCTCAGTCAGAGTCAAAGCCAAAGTCCTTACCTCTCCTGCTGCTGCTCTCCTGTCACTCATCCATTGAGGTTTCCCTGGCCTCCTTGCTTTTCCCTGGACCCTCCAGGTACACCCCTGCCTCAGGGTCTTGGCCTCGGGGTCCTTCCCTCTGTTAGGGACATTCTTGCCCTGCTTCAAGTCTGCTCAAGTGTGGCCCTCCCTGAAGATTGATGCTGGCCTCTACCCCACCACTTCCCCCTGCCTGGCCTAGCACTTGTCATCATATGCTGTATGCTATTTTACTCAGTTTGATTTGTGTTCCCTCCCTCCCTTTCCCCCTCTCTCTTCCACTTGAATCTAAGCCCTATGAAGGAAGAAATTTTTTTTCACCTCTTGTCTGCTGTATCTCCAGTTCCTAAAATTGGCATGGTGGATGGATGGATGGATGGATGGATGGATGGATGGATGGATGGATGAATTCTGAAGTGGGACCTTGCCCTAAGATTTTGTCTTATGCTAATAGGGGCAGAGTAGACTGCAGCCTGCTCTGCTGTTGATCCATTAGCTTTTATGTGGCCAAGAGGAACAATATTGTTTATGGGTTAATCAAACCTGCAGTCGAGTCAGAAGGTACACATAAGGACCAGATATGTGAGGTTAAAGTTTGTGTTACTTTTTGGGGATTTGCAGTTAATCAGAGAACACGGAATAAATTGATAAGAGTCTAAATAGCACCTACACAGTTGCCCCACTTTTTAAACACAAATCCTTTATGAGTTATAATTGAACAACATGATTTCCCAATGCAGCTTTGCAAAACAGGAGAAATGAATTTTAAAGGCTGTCAGGTGCCTTTGCAAGCTGTGGCTTGGTATTTGTGTAACAACATTTGTGTTTTGCCAACAGATGTGTTGCTTAAAGTACCCATGAGAATGGCCTTTGTGGTTTTCCGCCTGACTGGATGAAACCTCAGGAACTGATTCCTGAGAAGAGGCTGATACTGCCCATCCCAGCTCCCAGGCCTGAGGGACCTGACCACTCTGCCCTTGGGCCTTTAGTGATCCTTGCAGACATCTGGTGCAGCTCCTGTAGCCAGAAAGGACAATAGTTTTCTCACATGTTCTTTCCCTAGTGGTAAAGAGCTTCTGGAACAGAGACCCCACGCAACTTCTGAGGGCCTTCCCCTGCATAGTACAGCACCTGGCATGAGTGGCTGATGGAGTCTCTCCTGGGAGCAGTAAGGGGCAGGGTTTCTGGCTCACCACCTGGCTTGCGCTCATGCCTCCACTATCTGGACCTGATGTTCCAGGATCATTCAGAAGGCTTGGACCACTTGTCTCCCTGCTTGGAGGCTGTAGTTTGGGGAGAGCAAAATTCTCTGGCTAATTTACTGAACTTTCTGAGTCTCAGCAGTTCAAACAATGTTTTGTTTTGTTCTGGTCAGGTTATCACACCCATACTATGAAGGAAAGGAAAGCAATCTGGTATTTTAGGAGGTGGTGTGTTGTGTCATTGTTTTACTTTTAAGTTTTGTTTTTTTTATATTTTTGTAGTGAGGCAAGTTTTCTTTGAATAAAAAATCCTGGGAGCTTATCACATAGAAGGCATATGTGTTGTCCTCAGTACATTCTGAATTATGTGGGTTTACTTTTGTCTCTTGAATTAATTTATAAACAACTCAAAGGCTGCATTTTTAGCCAACAGAAATAGGAAGAAGCTCAGAATTTATTTTGTCATTTTTCAGTAGCTTGAGTTACAGTGATTGTGATAACTTAATGAAAAAGCTGTATAGCAAGTAAACCTCATATATGCTTTATCATGAACTTTTTTTTTTTTTGCTTTTTTTTTGCTTCTAAGCACCTTGGTACTTTTTCTGTGTTAAAAGAATCCCACAGATTTACTCCAGGGATGCAAGACTGGTACAATATTCACAAATCAATAAATGTGATACATCACATAAACAAAATGAAGGATAAAAATCTTATGATCATATCAATAGACACCAAAAAAGCATTCATCAAAATCCAGCACCCATTTTTGATAAAAAGCAAAGTGAGAATAGAGGGATCATACCTCAACTTAATAAAGGCCATATATGGCAAACCTACAGCCAGCATCATACTCAGTGGGCAAAAAGTAAAAGTGTTTCCCTTAAGAACAGAAACGAGACAGGGATGTCCGCTTTCAGCACTCTTATTCAGCATAGTACTGGAAGTCCTGGCCACAGTGATCAGACAAGAAGAAAACATAAAAGTCACCCAAATTGGAAAGGAGGAAGTAAAACTCATTATCCACAGGTGACATAATAGTGTACATAGAAAACCCTAAAGACTCCACCAAAAACTGCTAGATTTAATAAATGAATTTGGCACAGTAGCAGGATACAAAATTAACATCCAGAAATGAGTGGCATTTTTATACACCAATAATGAACTCTCAGAGAAACTAAAAAACAATCCCATTTACCATTGCAACTAAAAAAATAAGATACCTAGGAATAAAATTAACCAAGGAGGTAAAAGACCTATACTCGGAAAACTATAGGACATTGAAAAAAGAAATAGAAGAAGATACAAACAAGTGGAAGCATATACTGTGTTCATGATTTGAAAGCATTGACATCATTAAAATGTACCATTTTGGGGGGTGGGAGGTGAGCCTAATATATGGTGACGGAAGATGATTTGACTTTGGGTGGTGAGCATACAGTGCAATATATAGGTCTTGTAACCTAGAAATCCACACCTGAAACCTATGTGATCCTATTAACCAATGTCACCCCAGTAAATTTAATGATAAAATGTCCATACTATCCAAAGCAGTCTATAGACTCAACATAATCCCTATTAAAATACCAATGGCATATTTCACAGATCTAGAACAAATATTCCAAAATTTTATATGGAACCAAAAAAGACCCTGAATAGCCACAGCCATCTTGAGAACAAAGAACAAAGTTGGAGCGATCACGATACCCCATATCAAGTTATACTACAAAGCCATTGTAATCAAAACAGCCTGGTACTGGCACAAGAACAGACATATAGTTCAGTGGAACAGAACAGAGACCCCAGAAATCAACCCAAGCCATTATGGTCAGTTAATATTTGACAAAGGAGGTAAGAGCATACATTGGAGAAAAGATAGTCTTCTTCAATAAATGGTGTTGGGTCCGGCCGGGTGTGGCTCAGCGGTTGAGCATCGACCTAGGATTCAGGCGATTGGGGTTCAATTCCCAGTCAGGGACATGCCCGGGTTGTGGGCGCGATCAATGACTCTCTCATCATTGATGTTTCTGTCTCTCTCCCTCTCCTTTCCTCTCTCTGAAATCAATAAAGATATATTTAAAAAAAACAAAACGGTGTTGGGAAAATTGGACAGGTAAATGCAAAAAAAAATGAAACTAGACCACCAACTTAAACCACACACAAGAGTAAACTCAAAATGCATAAAAGATTTAAATAATTAAGTCTCACAACCATAAAAATCCTAGAAGAAAACATAGGCAGCAAAGTCACAGACATCTCGTGTAGCAGAATTTTCACCAGTACATCTACGGCAAGAGAAACAAAGGAAAAAATAAATGGGACTAAGTCAAAGTAAAAAACTTCTGCACAGCAAAAGAAACCATCATCAAAATGCAAAGGGACCCTCACCGGTATGGCTCAGAGGTTTGAGCATCGACCTATGGTCCAAGATATTGCGGTTCGATTTCTGGTCAGGGTACATGCCTGGGTTGCAGGCTTGACCCCCGGTGGGGGGACGTGCAGGAGGCAGCTGATCAGTGACTCTAATCATTGATGTTTCTATATCTCTCTCTCCCTTCCTCTCTCTGAAATCAATAGTAATACAAAAAAAAGGTCTAAATACAGGTTGGAGACTTGTGGTGTCTTTTGTTCTCATGTGCCCTGAAGTCTGGAGGCAGGCTATCCATGGCCACTGCAGTGGTTCTGTAAGTAACAGGGAGCCAGAACCCCTCAATCTTTTTCCTCCATCACCCTGAGCAAGAGACTTCCATTCTCAAGGTTGTCTGTGGTCACAAGATGACAGTTGCAGCTCTAAGGATTGCATCCTCCTCTCCAGGTAGAAAAAAGAAGGACATGGGGAAAGGGCAAAGGGGCACTTGCCAGCTTACCCTATAGTCCCATTCAATAATTTCCATTTCCATCTCCATGTCTGTTGTTTTTTTTATACTGAGAAACAAATAGTGGCTATAACAAGCAGTTACTTTTCACTAATGGGTCTGGATCACTGCAAGATGGGGTTCAGATCTCTTCTCAAGCCTACGGTTCTAGGACCCAGGAAGAGAACGCAACTGCCAGGGACAGTCTCTTCTTAGATGAACAGTCTATTCTCAGGAGCCCAAGAGGAGTGAGCAGAGACACAGAGGCCTTTTAAAGTCTTATCCTCCTTAATCTCATCAGAGAAAACCAGAGCAAGTGTGAGCAAGTGCAGAGCCAGTGGGCAGGAAGGTGTGCTCTGTCCACAGCCCATGGGGCAAGAGCCAGCCAGAAGAAGAATGGAAGGGGCAGCACACTCTGCCTCTGTCTCATTGGCCAGAGCATTGTTCCAGCTCTGCTGGGAAGCTGGGAAATATCTTTCCTCAGCTGAGCACAGGGTCCTGTTAGGAAGGCAGATGGAGAAATCTGGGTGTCGGGGGCAGCTGGTAGTGCCTACCATAGGGGACAGTATCCCCTCCCCTTGTTCCCTATACGAGCTAGGTGATAATGATGAGACTAAGTCTTGATGAAACCCATTTTGCCTTCAGGGACTTTGACTCTTGAGGGATAGTGAAATATAAGTCATGGTAGTGGCATATGCATCAGAAAGCAAGCAGTGGTGGCTAATGTCCAGTGATGAGGTGATAGTGATGCCCAGGATGGGTTTCCCAACTAGATGGTCCCTTTAGTACACCTCAGCTGTGTTTTCAGTTGTGCGGCTGCTTTTCTGAGCTTAGTTCTTTTAGTTTTCAGTTATGCGACCATTTTTCTGGTCTTGACTCTTTAGTCTTCTTTCCATTTCCAGATCTGCCAAAAACACACACACAAAAAAACTCCTTTGTAATTGCAGTTAGCTAGAGTTGGTTTCTGTTGCTTGTAGCCCAGGTCCTTGATATATGGGCAAGGAAAAAACATGCTTTCATAATTTTATCTCAAGATAGTAGGGGAGCTTAGGCTTTTTGAGCCATCTTGCCTTAGGATTAAATCTCAGCTTTTATACCTACTAGTTGTCAAGTCCCTTTTCTGTCCTTGAGCCTGTGTTGCCTTTGGTTAAATGCTGCTTTGGTGTCTTGTCGAGCATTCAGTGAGACTATAAAGCAGTGGTTGTGAAAGTATTGGGAAGTTGTCTTTGTCTGAGCTTTTGGATTGATTATATATCATTTGAGTAATGGGTTGGTAACTTAGGAGTACTGATAGCAGCTAAAAGGGCCCTCTGGAAAAGGGAGGGGTAAAGAAGGATGAGAAGTGCTGCTGGTGCCCACTGAGCAAGACTCTCCAGTAAACCTTGGCCTCCATCAAAGCACAGTGCATGACAAACAGAGACTGTTCAGTGAATGAATGAATAAATGAATGCTTGGGTGTAATACCATGGGATTTAGGTGAGTCTGAAGTGTTTGAATTGGGGAAAATAATTCAGCTACATACCACCATCCAACAAATTATCCTAGGCTTAATGCCTCTGACCTGGCATTGAGACAGTTATCTTGGACTATTCAAAGGTCACTTATTGTGAGTGTACTTGGGAAGATTCTTTTATTTCCTTTTTAGTCTAGATTTGAATGCAAGCCTTTATTGCTGACTTTACCGCTAGTCACCACTAATGAACTAAGAATACGAACAAGAAATTCATTAAAAAAAAAGAGAGATACAGGTGGCTAAGAAAGATAGGAAAAGAGTTCTGTCTCAGTGATAATCAAAGAGACACAAATGAAAACAAACTAGATGCAGTTATCACATTCCAAATTTGTAAAGATTAAAAGGACAAAAAGAAATACCTAGTGCCAGCTAATACTGGGATCTGCTCCTGCTGCACAGCTTGCTCCCCACCTACTGAACCAGCCTACACACGCAGCTAGGTGAGACCTTTCCTTGTCTATGGGCACATATGGATCCACTGTTGAGCAGGTGACTCGCCCACATGGTTCACAATTCGGGAAGTGCAAACTTATTTTTTCAGAGACAGTGGAAGGGGGAGAGACGGAGACAGAGACATTGATGTGAGGGAGAGACATCAATTGGTTGCCTCCCACACGTGCCCTGACCGGACTGGGGAGCAAGCCCAGTACGTGCCCTTGACCGGAATCGAACCCAGGACCTTTCAGTCCATGGGCCAATGCTCTAATCACTGAACCAAACCTGCTAGGGCAGGAAGTGCAAACTCTCAAGTGATTCTTGGTCTGTGAGTGTCCCTGCTACCACCCAGGCCCTTCTGTAGGGAACGACTGCTTTCAGGGTCCTGTATATGTTCTTTGATGTGGTCTGTGCACATACATACACTTGGAAACCTATTTTTATTTTCCCTGCACCTGCTCGGGTCAGATATATTTCTGTCCATTTTGTCTAGGTTACTAAATTCATTAGCATGAAGTTGTGCGTACCTTTTTATAAACCTCTGCAATATCTGTATTTATGTCTACTTTTTCATTCTAGAATTGTTTGCTTGTATCTTCTCCCTTTTTCCTTGTCTTGGTAGAACTTTGCTGATTTTATTAGTCTTTCAAAGAGCGACCTTTTGGGCATTGTCCTGTATTACTGTATTTCTGCTTTCTAGTTCATTAAGTTCTGCTTTTATCTGTATTATATCTTGTACTTTCTTGGGGTATGTTCTCTGGTTTTCTTTTTCTCACTTCTTAAATTGTAAACTTAGCTCATTGATTTCCAACCTTCTTTTCAAAGATAAGCATTTAAAGCTGACCCTCAAACTATTTCAGCTGCATCCAGCAAGTTTTTGATGTATAGTACTACCACTTTAAGTCACCTTGAAGGGTTTTAAAAATGTTCATGATTCTTCCTTTGAACCACAAATTATTTAGAAATGCATTTTTTAAATTTCTTAGCACATGGCTTTGTGGTCTTTTCCTAGTTACTGTTTTAAAAACTCAAGTTCTAGCTAAACTGCACTGTGGTCCAAGAACTTGGTATTTGTGACACCAGCCCTCCCAGCTTGTTGAGAAGTATGTGACTGCTTGAATAGAGCATGCAGCTGTCAGGCAGGGATGCAGAAGCCAATCACCTCAGTCTTGTCCACTGGGTTATGAAAGAGAGTTCACTGTTATTTTGTCCGCTTGAGTTACCCACTGCTGGGGAACCTTTGTTTCCTGCCATGCTGGTGGTCACGTCATTTTCTCCGTAGGCTCTTGTTAATTTTGGCGTTATTTATTTTGAAGCCTTTTAGAAGGTATTTTATTTTCCTGGTAAATTGAACTTTTGGCATTATGAAGTGATCCTCTTTATAATTAACAGTGCTTTTGCTTTGAATTTTACTTTGTTTGATAGCAATGGCACTGTACCACCTGTGTTTTGGTCAGTACTGCCACTTTTCATTTTCCTCCCTTTTGTGTCTTTATGGGTTGGATGTAACTCTTGAAAAGTGGCAAATAGCTAGGTTTTTTAAAAAATCGATTCTGTCTGTTTCATCCATTAACATCTATTTAATTACTGATGCATTTAGATTTGTTTATACCATTTTACTTTGTGTGTTCCAGTTTTTCTACATTTTCTGTTCCTCCTTTCTTGCCTTAGATTGATTTTTTAAAATTTTGGTAAGATACACATAACATAAAATTTACCTTCTTAAACATTTTTAAGTATACAGTTTAGTGGCATTAAATAAATTCAAATTGTTATACTACCATCTTTTGGATTGAGTTTTAATTTGTTTCACGTAGTATATGTAGTGCCCTACCCTTCGTTTATATTTTTCATTTGCCAGTAGAACATTGTTATGGACTAAAGTGTTCGTGTTCCCCCAAAATTCACATGTTGATGCCCTAACCCCCAATGGGACGATATTTGGGGATGAGGCCTTTGGGAGATTATTAGGGCTATATGAGCTCACTCACTGTCTGTCATGTGCCATGAGTACATGGTAAGAAGGCAGCTGTCTGCAAGCCAGGAAGAGGGCCCTCACCAAACAGCGAATCTGTCAGCACCTTGATCTTGGACTTCCTGCCGCTAGAACTGTGAGAAATAAATTTATGATGTTTAATCCACTCAGCCTGTGGTATTTAGTTATGGCAACCCAAGAAGACTAATACATCCGTGTTATGAAAAACATACACCTTTTAAATATACCTTACTTTGCATTGCAAACTTAGCATATCTTCTATCTTGGCCTTCTATTGGCTCCCTACCCCTTGCCTCTGGACACCCTGCATCTTCTCTGTGCCAGGCTTTCCAAAAGAGTAGTTTATATTCACGATCTCCACCTCCCCATTGGTCAGCCCATAGGATCGCTTCTCTACTCTGTCCTTCCATGTGCAGTGGTTCTGGACGAGCTGCTGTCTGCCTGATCAGGATCCACTCATGGAATCCACACCAGCTCAAGAGGCAGTCTCGTCCTTACCCACACTCTACAGGTGAGAACTTACCAGACTCAAGCATTTACCTTAGTGGCCTTTCCATGGCATGTGAAAATGTTGATTTCCTTCTTGCAGCTCTTCACTGGCAAAAAAGGGGAGTTAAACCAGGTCATGCTTTTTGACCCTCAGCTCTTTGTCCCCTCCCCTGCACTGGGCTCTGTGTCCTGCATTGAGGCTCCTGTGAACTTCTCTCCAAGCAGTGCCAGATGACGGTGAAGTTACCTATTGCTGCATGCGCCCTCTGCTCTGCTGAAGCCACTGAGAGCAGTGACTGCCTCTGCTCACCCACCACAGCTTCCCCTTGTTACCTATGGTATGGCACTTGTTACACCTCTTGTTCAGTGTATAACATTTGTAGGTATGCTGGAACTGTGGAAGGAAGACAGCAGCCAAGGAGTAAGTCCGCCTAGATCTAGAGGTGGCACATTAAATACTAGAACCAAAAACTGAGCTCAACTAGGTTCGTGTCCCAGAGTTTTTGTCCCACCAAATAACAGTGGTGGATCCCTGAGCATGACTTAGTTTGATGGTTGGTCCTAGGAGTACAGAGAAGTAAAGATTGAAGTATGTCTGCAGAAAATGATCTTAAGTTGAATGAGAGATTAATGAATGAATGTCTCTGTTAGCTGCAGGAGCCTCTGATCTTCCAGAAGATGCTCCCGTGGACCCTAGAGGTGTTATCAGATGTCTGAAGTCAGCAGGACAGGTCCTTCTCCACCCAGGCATTGTCCCATTCCCCCACCACCACCTGGGTGGCTGCTCTGTCAGGAGTGTTCCATTGCCCACCTGACAGTCCATGGATGAGTCTTCAGGTTTAAGCTGGCATCCCATTAGGTGGCGCCAGCACTAAAATGAAGTATGAACTTGTTTTGCTTCGTGTTAGAAAAAGGCTCATGGGGTGTATGTACAACTTAGTCAGATTTTACTGTGCAAAGCATTTGAAGGTTTTTGCCCTTTTCTCTCCTTCTCATCCTCCTTAACTCACTGTTTGCCTTTCCACATCCCTGCTTCCCCCCATATAAGGTACTTAGATCAGAAGACCAATCACCCAAACCCCATGTCCTCTGGTCTATGTCACACTTGATAGCAGCACCAGTCATGCAAGCTGGGAACCCTAGAGTCTCTTGCCCTGCCTATCACTGCCCACATACCAGGAGCCAGCCAGCCCTGCCCTATGTTTCCTTTATTTCTCCAACCTCTCTCTTCATCCCTCCTCCACTAACCTGGTTCAAGGCCTCATCTCTCTCTCTAGGACTTCTACAGTAACTTGCTAACTCTCCTGCACATTTCTATTGTCCATGCATTCCCTAGAGTCAAATATCACTCCCCTGCTTTAAACCTGAGAATGGTACCCCTGTCTTCAAATGGTGTTGAGGCCCCTAATGTGACCCCTGCCTCTTTATGGCTTCTGTTGCCACCCTTTTTCTCGTAGGTGTACCCCTCAGCCATACAGTACTGCTCTCTCTCTGTGTTTCCCCTGCTGCATTTCCTTCTCCTATTTATTCTTGAAAACTCAGCTCAGGTATTCCTTCCTGTGGAAAGCCCTCCCTAAGCCCCCAGGGCCCATCTGGGTTAGATCCCTCCTCTTGCTCCCACTTCATACCAAGAGAGCAGCCTGTTAACTGTCATGCCCATGTATCCCAGGCAAGAGGAGGAGCTGTGTCTTCCACATTCATGGTCCATGCTCTCAAAAAAGCATGCTGAGCTCTGGCCAGGTGGCTCAGTTGATTGGAGCATCGTCCTGTGTACCAGAAGGTCACTGGTTCCATTCCCAGTCAGGGCACATACCTAGGTTGCAGGTTCAATTCCAAGTTGGGGCGAGTACAGAAGGCAACTGCTGTGATGTGATGTTTCTCTCACATCGCTGTTTCTCTCTCTCTCTTTCTGTCCCCTTCCTCCTTCCTCCTTCCTCCCTCTCTAAAATCAATAAAATTTTAAAAAGCATGCTGAGATGCTCGTTCCACTCAGCTTTCCAAGCCCACACACTCCCTGTCTTAGGCTTGCTCACCACCCCAAACAGTCCCCCTCCGTTGAGGATTCATTGGCAGGCCCACAGTCTTTGTCTCTCTGACCCAGTCTTTCCATTCCACAGGTGACTTAAGTGTGCACATAGATGACCCTCCTAGTGCCTGTCTGTCATCTCCTTAACCACCTCTGCTCCAGTGACCTCAGCCACCCACTGCCACGGTCACAGCCTGGACTTTGTCATCACTGGAAACTGCTCCACCCACGGAGCCGTAACAGCTCTGCTGGTGACAAAGACTTCCTGTGCTCCTAGCTCGCAGGTTCCACGTTCCCCGGGACTCTGTCAGTATTCCCTCCTATCATGAATCATGCCCATCACCCTACAAACATTTTAGAATTTCCTGCCTTCACTGAGCACTCCCTCCTCCACTCCTGCCCTATTCTCTGTTCCCCCTTTGGCCAAGCTCTTCAAGAGTTGGCTACTCACCATCCCATCTCCTCACTTCCCACTGTTGCTCAGCCCACTCCACAGAGGCTTTCTTCCCCACATTCCACGGAACAGTCACAGCCCTCAGTGGATGTCCACATTGCCATGGCCATTGGCAAGTCCTCCTTTTGACATGGTTATTCCCTCCTGGAAACTTTGTATCTCCTCTGGGACCTCACCCTCTCCCTGTACAGCATCACTGGCATAGTCAATTTTCTTTTCCTTGGCCACCTTATCTCATATCTGAGCCCCCTTCTGTGTTTGGAGGAATTCTCATCCCACCTTATGAGTTTGATGAGAGGCCAAATGACCTCTGACTGTAGTCTCTGATGCTTCTTTTCCTAGGTTCTCTTTCAGCTGGGGCAGCTGTTGGCAAACTACATCCCAAGGCCAAATCTGGCCCACTGCCTGTTTTTGTAAACAAAATTTTATTGCAGTCCAGTCCCACCCCTTCCTTTATGCATTGTCTGTGGCTGCTCTTCCACTACACCGGCAAGTTGAGTGGTTGTGACAAAGACCATGTGATCCACAAAGCAGAAAATATTTGCTGTCTGGTCCTTTACCCAAAAAATGGCCTGAGTCCTGTCAGGAGGGTATGGGCATGTGTTCGGGCTCCACCACTCAGACCTGCCTGGGGAGAGAGGGGTGGGCAGCAGGAGAAGCCCTTGCTCAGTGCCAGGGCTGCCAGTAGGACCCCAGTGGCCTGTGGCCAGTGCTGCCTCCTGCAGGGTGGCAGAGGCAGTGCTGGCTGCCCTATGCCAACCTGGCAACAGGATTTGGAATATTGTTCCTGGCCAACTAAACTCAAAACCTTTTCCTCCAACCCTCTAGGGATTCTCTGGCCACCCAGTGAGCCGTTTTCCCCAGTTTTTGTTATTATGGTAAAATTTTACACATGACATAAAATTTACCATTTCTAAGTGTACAGTTTTGTAGTATTAAGTACATTCATATCGTGCAAACATCACCACCTTCTATCTTCCAGTAGCCTTTTAATCAAGTCCTTGTCTGTGTAGATCAGTTAGAGTTGGTCTCCTTTGCTTGCCACCAATGATCTGGACAGATATACCTGGATTGTCCTGCTACCACCTCACTCCTCTTCCTCTTTCTCCTTTGCTGACTCTTCTCACCAGGACTCCAGATAGTGGAGGCACGGTTGTTCACACTCACATCTGAGGTGCCCTCACTCACTCGCCTGGCTCTTCAGACCTCTGTGCTGAGAACTGAATATCTGGCTCTAGCCCAGACCTCTCCCCTGAACTCTAGGCTCATATATCTGACTGCCCTTTAGACTTCTAGAAGGCAAAATGTCTCAACATTAAAAACATAAAATATGGAAATCATAACCCTTGATCGGCATTACTCCTGCCCTCAGCAAATTGCCCTCCACTGACAGCAGCACCTAGACCAGCCACCGCATCACCCATCTAGACTATGCAATAGCTCGTACAGCATAGAGGTCACCGGCAGATCCCCAGCTGGAGGTACGGTCAGCAGAAAGCCTCCAACTGCCTGTTCCTTTGAGTGAGAGCCTTCTCACCTGGTCACACTGTTTCCAGGACAGCGCCTAGGTGACTGAGTGAGGGGGAGTATAAAAACCCTTGCCTTGTCATCTCTGCCCAAGGTAGGCCAAAGCTTTGTTGGGCCTACATTACACTTTGGCTCCTTCCTCTACCCAGATCTACTTCCTCCCCCATTCACGGTGTCAATCTCTAATAAACATTTAACACCCCAAATTGTGAGCCTGCCCTGCAGCACCTTGAGTCTCCCTGTCCCCTCACCCACACACACTCTACATCTTCACATAGTGAGCTTTTTAAAACTGTTTATCTGATTATGTCACTACTCTGAGAAGAAACCCTCTGGGAACCGCTCATCCCTCTCAGAATAAAATCTAAAGTCTACTGCCTGGAAGCAGGACTGGCTTCTTGAGCATGTAACCTATATAATGCCCAGGGCTTAGAAGAACTGTGCTTGGCGTAATGCTCTACTGTGGCCATCTCAAAATTCTCCATTTTTAAAAAAATATATGTGTTTATTGATTTTAGAGAGAGAGAGGAAAGGAGAGGGAGAGAGAGAAATATCAATGAGAGAGAACCATCAATTTGCTGCCTCTTGCACTCACCCCCACCCCCAGCCCCACTGGGGATCGAGCCCACAACCCAGGCATGTGCCCTGACCGGGAATTGAACTGGCAACTTCTCAGTGCACAGGACAATGCTCAACCAACTGAGCCACACCAGCCAGGGCTCAAAATTCTCCATTTTTAAACAAGGGTCCCTGCTTTTTCATGTTGCACTGGGCCCTGAAAATTGTGTAGTCAGCTCCGCCTTATTTTGAGCTCATTTTCTCTGCCTTGCTCATGTGGCTCCAGCCCATCGCTCTTGCTTTTCCTGGAACATGCCAGATTGTACCTGGGGTCAGGGCCTTGGCTCTTGCTTCTCCTTATGCCTAGGCCCCTCTTTATAACCCAGGCATAGGGCCTCCCTCCATCTCTTAGACCTTACCTCTGACCTCGTGTGTGCGCACGCACGGAGACCCATAATGGCTATGCCAGAATTTGAGCTCATGGCTTGCTGGCTTTAGAGCTTATGCCCCTTACCACTGCACTAAACTGTCTTCTGATGTTCTCCCCCACCCCCCTGGAAATCATTTGCTTTTTCCTCCCTCAGGGTGCCTGAAGAATTCTTTTTTTATTCTTAAAGTTGGGGAGGTTGACCAGAGTCTTACTGTTGAGTGTTCTTTATTACATTTTCATGGGAACACAGTGTATTCTTTCAAGCTACATATGTAGTTTGTCTTCATTTCAGGTCAGTTCTCTTACAATATATCTTTGATGACATATTTTCCATTTTGGGGGTTCCCTACTATGGTGGCACAAGTTCTCCTTCTGTTAGATTGGCTTTGTCTCATTTCCAGTGCTATTAGTTTTGCTCTAATTGCTTTAGCTTTTGTCTTTTTCATTTGCATTCAATTTGTTTAATTTGATTTTCAGTTATGTATATGCTGTTTTGGGCTCTTTTTAAATATATTTATGAGTTTCATAATGATGTGGTTTCGTCTGCAGTTTATTTCTCTAGATTGGGAATTTGTCCTTTCACCTTACTATTTTATCATTTCTTCTTTGAACTTCTATTGAGAACGTGTTCTTATAAAGTTGTGGGGGCTTTCCTTCTTGTCCTTGTGGTATATTCTCTTCTTGGTGGAGGACTTTGCCTTTCCTGAGCCATCTCCTTCCCTGTCTTCTTTTTTTTCCTTTTGGCCATAATGTTTGCAGAGGTACCATGTCATTTCTTGTCATCTTGGCTCAGGCTTGGATGGCTCCATGCAGTCATTCTGTTTGCTTTGGTACAGTGGGGGAATTCTTGGCCCTTTCGTCCCAGTCTCTTGGCATCCACTCTCACTGCTTTCCCCTCTGGGCTATGATGAGCTCTTCATCCTATGGTCAGAGAGAAGTTGCACACTAGGGAAGCTGTAGCGGGGAATAGTCTTTGGCAGTATCTAGATTCTTCTCTCTGTCCTAAGAATTGTGTTAAATATCTTATACCAAGGCTCACGCCAACTGCTTGAAGAACATGTATGCCACTCCTTTAAGGATGCAGAAGGGGAATTGGCACCTCGGGCTCCAGGTGGTTCCCTGAGTCCATGTGTACCCCAGAGTAGTTTTTTCCCACAGAGCCAACCTGGCTCACTGGCACTTTACCTGTTTGTCCTGCATCTCCCAGCAGGAACTTCTATAGCTTCTGGACCTAAAAAGAAAAAGTTACTGATTCCCACCCAGTTGCTTCTTTCCACCTTGTTGGCTGAGAGGCCTTGGGGTATTGTTGACTCCCCAACATTGCTTCTGGGGATGAGGCAAGGACAGGAGCTCATTCTTGTTGCTGCTTTGTCCTCTGGACTGCTGGGTTTTAAAATGTACTGCATTTGATTTTATGTGCCTTTCCTATGTGTGATGAATTCTTCCCTTCACATTCCTCCTCCCCACCTTTGTTTTGTTTCTTATTTTATTAGGGATTGGGAGAGAGCAATTCTGTGGGAAGTTGTAAAACTGCCATTTGATTCTAATTCTCTGATCCATGTGAAATCAAGTTTGTTGTGTGGTGTGTGATGCAGTGGCCACAAGAAGCAATTCACGCCCCCCCACAATATGTTCTTTGGCTGTTCGCAGATGCTTACTCTAGGTAAATGTCAAGTTCCAAAGCGAATTCCATTGGGATTTTTATTGGAAGGACAGTATTCAATCTTCTTATTGTATTTTCTACCCAATTACTCTTTGTACACAGGGAAGTGACCGATTTGTTGGTATTTGTCTTGTCGCCAGCCTTGTTACTTATTTTTTAGTCAGTCCCCAGAGTTGTGGGATAGAGACCTAGTCCCTCCTTCTTGCCTACTGCTTCCTGATGGCTTTGAACCCCTGTTGTCAGAAGCTGGGTTGGGAGTAGGGTAGATTCCCAGGGAGTTTGCTGAGATAAGTGGGATCTCCATTCATATCTGTGTATCTCTTTCTGGGTGTTCCAGTAGTGCAGAGTCACTAGAGCACCATAGCTCTTCTCTGCCCCTCCCCTGCTCTCAGCAGTGCTCAAGGGAATCCTTCAGCCTGTCACCAACCTTTCCATGTATGGTACTATTGGACTCCAGGCCCTTCTTTTGTCACCAGCAAATTGCATTTCAACCAGCCTGGCTCCAAGGTCCTGTTGTTCTGACCTTGAAGATTTCCTAGGGCTCTGATAGGAATCCTATCCCTAGACCTCCCTGATGGGTCCACCCCCGCCCCCCATATTTGAGTGTGGTAGAACTGTTGGGGCAGAACTTTTCTCACAGTGACTCCAACTGCACCACATCTACGGCAGTTTCTCAAAAGTGCCTCAGCCAGCCCTGGCTGGCAGGGCTCAGTTGTTAGAGCGTCAGCCTGTGGACCAAAGGGTCTCAAATTGGATTCCCAGTCAGGAGCATGTACCTGGGTTGCAGGTTCGTCCCCTGGCCCTGGTTGGGGCGCATGCAGGAGGCAATCAATGTGTCTCTCTCACATTGATGTTTCTGTCTGTCCCTCCCTCCCTCTCTCCCTCCCTCCCTCCCTTCTTTCCACTCTCTCTAAAAAATAATCAATGCAAAAATGTCTTTGGGTGAGGATTAACAACGACAACAAAAAAGTGCCTCAGCCATTGGTGGCACCCTTCTTGTTTGCCAACACTGATAGAGATTTCCTCTTTTTTCTATTTTGTTGGTCATTTCAGTGGGCTCAGATGTCATCATTAGAAAACAAAAGTTTGTCAGGCATGCAGATGTAGGGTAACCTACACTAGTTAGAGGCACAATAATGAGAACAAGGCCATTCACTTCCAATTATTTATGAGATATTCAGACAGAGTGAGTTAACTCTTATGCAGAGTTCTCTCTTCTGTTACTAGAGATCTCCTTTCTGCCCCTTCCCTCCCCCACCCCCCCAAATATGTTGCCTCTGTGTTAAAATTTGATTTTGACAAATATTCTGTTCTTCAGTAAAAGCAGCTGATATTTGATAAAAGTCTGTGAAACTGACTTTTACATAAAAGAATACAAAGGTAAGAAGAAAACAGTATCAACAGAAAACGGTAGGAGGGAGAAGCAGCTGTGGTAATGTATTGCTGGGGACCAAAAAGGCAGGCACAATGTAAGTGCCTATGGAGACCAGCTGTTGGGACCTTGAAGACTAGATATTTATCATGGGGGCACTGGAGGCCGACTTTGCCCTGGCGAGTGTCCAACCACTCATGCAAAGAATCTCCATGAGCACGCTGAAGGATGTTGGAGCAAAGGCACTGAGGAACATGATGGAAGAGAAATTTCCGGGTGGGAGGCTAGAGAATGGAGAGTGAATTCTGACAATACAGGCCTTCCAGGGGGAGAGATGAAATAACACAGAAATCAGTAATAAGGATTGGGTTCTTGATTTCTTTCCATTTGGCCAGCTCCCTCTAACAGTCACCTTCATGAGGATAGCTGGTGAAGCCACTCTGCTTGGGTTTTGGTTGTGGTCCACAAATTTATCAGCTTTACCACTTTGGGCCTGATCCTTTTCCCACCCCCAGTGGCCCCACATCCTCTGGTTGCAGTGTCACCATCGCATTCATATTCTGGGGCTCTCGCTCGGCTCCTCGTTGGGTCTCCTCTAGCTCTTAGTATCTCCCCTTTCACAACATTCATCAAAATAGCTATGATTTCATTATTGACTGCCTTAGAAGAGTGACCACACCAGGAGAAAGAAGAAATGGATGCAGGTAGAAAGCATGCCTTGTTGCTGTAGCACCCCTGGCCCTAGCACATCTCTTGCATGGTACCTAGAAGGTACTTGAGGAATGTTAGCTACTAAATGAGTGAGTAGGTGAAGTGAAACACTCTGCACTGTTCCCAGCATTCTTGCTGTGATAACTTCTGTTTAAAGCTTGCCCCTATCTACTAAGCATTCCAGAGTGAAAGCAGTTTCTGCCACCCCACTTTACTCCTGTCTAGTTCCAGAACATTTTCATCACCCCCAAAGGAAGCCCCATGGGAAACAATCTGGCAGTTCCTCAAAAAGTTAAAGGGTTCCCATATGACCCAGCAATTCCACTCCCAGGTATATACCCAAGAGAATTGAAAACATACATCTGTGCAAAATCTTGTGCACAAATTTCCATAGGAAACAACCCAGATGTTGTTCATCAGCAGATGACTGGATAAAAAAGTGTGGTGTTTCCATACAGTGGAATGTTATTCAGCCATAAAAAGGGATAATGTTCTGCCCGGCCGGTGTGGCTCAGCAGTTGAGCATCAACCCATGAACCAAGAGGTCTCAGGTTCAATTCCTGGTCAGGGCACATGCCCGGGTTGGGCCTCGATCCCCAGTATTGGGGGTGTGCAGGAGGCAGCTGATAGATGTTTCTCTCATTGATATTTCTCTCATTGATGTTCCTCCCCCCCATCCCTTCCACTCTCTCTAAAAATCAATGGAAATTAGTACAATATCACCTCTATCTAGTTCTAGGACATTTTCATCACCCCTAAAAAAAAAAGTCCTGTACCCCGCTAGCAGTCACTCCCTGTTATCTACTATCCCTAACCCTTGGCAATGACTAATCTATTTTTCTGTCTGTGTGGATTTGCCTATTCTAGATAAATGGAATCATTCAATGCCTGGCCGTCATGGCTCGGTGGTTAAGCATCGACCTATGAACCAGGAGGTCATGGTTTGATTCCTGGTCAGGGCACATGCCCGGGTTGCAGGCTCCACCCCGGGGGGGGGGGGGAGGCATGCAGGAGGCAGCCAATCAATGACTGTCTCTCATCATTCATGTTTCTATCTCTCCCTCTCCCTTCCTCTCTCTGAAATCAATAAAAAAAAATATATTTAAAAATAATAATAAATGGAATCATTCAGTATGCCTTTTTGTGAGGGGCTTATTTCACTGAGCATAATGTCTCCCAAGATTCATCCATGTTGTAGCATGTGTCAGAATTTCCTTTTGTATGGCTGAATTACATTCCATTGCATGGATAGACCACCTTTGTTTCTCCATTTATCTGTCGTGCACTTGGGTTGTTTCCACCTTTTAGCTACTGTAAATCATTCCTTTCTGAACATTGGCATGCAAGTATCTATCTGTTCGAGTCCCTGTTTTCAATTCTCTTGGGTCTGTAGGTAGGAGTGAAATTACTTGTTCATATGGAAACTCTGTGTTTAACCTTTTGAGGAACTGTCTGACTATTCTCCACATCAACAATGTTTGTTTAAACCTGCTTTTCTTTCCCTGTGTGTGGTGGACTCGTGCTATAAAGATGAGGCTTACTATATGGCGCTGGTTGCCTTCATTTGGGGAGGGACCTACCTTTGGGTGGCAAAAACTGTGTTTTATTTAGCTTTTTAAAATGTAGACAGTTTCTTGCATCTTCTTAAAACTGGGGTATTAAAAAATACACTGAATTCAGAGCAGGGCCACTGAATTTCAGGTTCTATCACTAGCCTTTGAGCTGAAACCCCATCTCCTCTTTTACTTCCAAGAGACCACTGAGACTCTGTCAGTGCAGTTTGATTTCTCTCAGATCTTTAAAGGGGCCAAAGCTGGCATCTCAAAGTGCTGCCGCCTTTATTGATATGTGCAGAGAAGCTTCCTTGATTCTGAGATTCTGCAGTTCATACTGGAGGTAGAAAGAATTGGAAGCACTAAGTGAATGACACTTCAGGATGGAAGTAGCCACTGTAAGGAGGCCATTTCTCTCCTCTGGTCCCTGACCATTGACCTGGGGAAGTAGCCACCGACCTGCCCTTGCATTTCATTACCTTGTTGTGGTACTTGGGCTCCTGATGCAGCTCTGTGGGATGGATGACTGGATATGAAAGGTGCTGAGAAATAACATTTGGAATTGGCATGATGCAAACATGAGTGGAATTGGGAAAGGTCAGCATATTGCTGGGACTGTGGAAGGTTCTCTGAAGCTCACTCTGGGAGGGGCTAGATTCCAATTCAAGTGAAAAACTTTCAGCTGCTGCTTTCACCTGCCTTTGTAGCCTTTTTATTTTTTTAATCTGAAGATCTTTGGGATTGAGTGGTCCCTCCTCCCACACTTGTCTGGACAGCTGTACCTGCCAGCTGTTGGTTGCCTGCTCCCCTGTAATGTACAGTAGCCTTGGGTCTAATGAGCACCAGGTACAGCCTCCCATGACTGCCTTCTACAGGATTACTGTAGGTTACTTTCATTATTAAAATACAGGCAGTTCTCACATCAAACCCCTTGAGATAAAATTATTTGGCCCAAAAACAAGCTTCCTGCAACTCTAATTTTTCCCTGCTAGATCAAAGGAAAGATTTGGTCTAATGTTTGTGGTCTAGCAGCAGAATCACTGAATGATGTTTTATTACCAAGAGCCTTTTCTCATGCTTCGTAGATGTTTAAGATTTGTGAATACCTTTCTGCTTGAATGCAATATGTACATTCCCGGGGGGGTGGGATCTTGTGTTCTAGGAATCACACAATAAAATACAGGAGTTGTTAAAGGAAAAATAGGTGGAGTAGACCGTGCCAAATATATGTGATTTGGTAACCAGAGCTCACTAACAAAACCCGTGACAATTCTATTTAAAAAATAGAACACCAGGCCACTGAAATCTCTCTTGGCATTTGCACCCAGCATCTCCATCAGCCAGCCATTTTTCACCATAACCCCTATTTGTGCTTCCTCCCACATAATGCAGAGATGAGTTGTTCCATTGACATTAAAAGTCAGGTCCCAGGCAAGGCTTCCTTCAGCAATGATTGTATTTTAAACACAGGAAAATATCTGGACACCTTAATTCACACTCACAACTTCACCATATAGAACATTGTGGAAGATAATTATGGTTCTTTGAGCCACTAAAGAAGGCACTTCTGCAAGGTTTCCAGCTTTTTCTCTTAATATAGTTGTGTAAGGTAAAGATGCTCTCTTTAATTGTTAGAAAGCTTTCCTGAAACTGCTTCAAAATATTACTGTCAACTAGCACAGCTTCCAGTTATATTGATGTCATCTTCCCCCTTTTAAACATATGTTTCCCATGAACTCTTTACCATTGGAGGGTTAGTTGCAGTCACTGGAAGGAACATTGCATTGCTAAGAGCACGGGATGCAGTTATAACACTCAGAGAGTTTAACGTTGAGCTAACGTGGAACCATATTTACATTCCCCAAATGCCCCATTACTGCCTCTTTTAGCACCTTCGAACCCGGGAGCCAGTCCGGGATTGCATGTTGCTTTTGGTGATTCTGTCTCTTTGGTCTCCGCTAACCAGAAGCAGTCCCCAGCCCTTTTTTTCTTTAATCCTCACCCAAGGATATTTTTTTCCATTGCTTTTCAGAGAGAATGGAAGGGGATGGGGAGAGAAACATCAATGTGAGAGAGACACATGGACTGGTTGCCTCCCACACAAGCCCCAACCTGGGCCTGCAACCAAGGTACATGCCCTTGGCTGGACTTGAACCTGTGACCCTTCAGTCTGCAGGCCAGTGCTCTTAACCACTGAGCCAAACCGGCCAGGACACAGCAGACCATTTTGAAGAGTCCAGGACCATTGTTATGTGGAAAGGAGCCTCTCTTTGAACTCTTCCAGTTGTTTCCTCATGGCCTCAGTTACCCCTTCCTGCAAGATGGGGTGGTGCTGATGCTCCTGCTCCTCCACAGCACTTCTGCAGGCTGGCCACAGTCAGTAGTGCTCAGTTTGATCTCTTGTTAAGGGGGCACTTGCCAGATTTCTTCACCAAACAGAACACCTTCCCTTATTAACTTTAACCTATGTATGCCTTAATTTCTTGCTAGCTTGTCCATGTAGGTAGAGGTTTTAAACAGTCTTCTATAGCATCTTCTAGAAGATGTTCAGTCCAGCCTTTTTAGTAGTGTTAGCAGGAGGAGTGTCTATGGACCTGACCATCTCATTGCTGGAATCCAATCTGTGGAAGCCTAGAACCAATCCTCCCAGTGTACCATCCCTCATACTGCTGCCCTCGTGACCCCTCCCTCCTTCCCCATCACCGTAGATATCGCTGTCTGTACTTCTGGGCGAGCATGACACCAAGGCCCTCAGTGACCGCCCCAGCCTCATCTCCTGCCAATCCCAAACCACCACTGACCGCCAGACTCCTGGTAGCACCCAAACTCATTATTTAGTCACTCAGAGCCTGCTTGCTTTAGGTGCTAAGCTAGAGTCTGCTCCTTGAAGCTAATGGCCACAGGGATACAGCCATCAGAAGAAGGAAAGGTAGCACAGTATCTGAGCTGTAATTGCCACTTGGCACATGATTATTAAGCACTGTTCCTGTACCTGGCACTGTGTGTTGAGCAGGGAGATGACAGTAAAGAAGTGATACAACATCTGGGGGAAGTTGCCCATGATGGTGGTATATTCAAAGTACACTGTTGGGCTCCTGCTCATGGAAAGTGGGAGGCAAGTGTAGGGAAGGCTTCTCAGAAGTACCATCTTAACCCAGATGAAGATGGGAGAGGCGGCTGGCCCAGAGCCTCTGGTCTCTCAGGAAGGGCATCATAGTGGGGACAGGATGGGGCTATTGATGTTGCTGCCTCTGCTCACCTGGCCTTGCCTGCCTTGAGCCCTCCTGACCAGCCTGTGAAACATCTCGAGTCTTAAAAACCAAGCTTAGGACTTCCTCCAGGGAATCTCCATCTCTGGGTTTCCTCTCTGCCTGGAACAGGGAAAGTTGTCACTATTTCTTTGTTACCTCTTTGTGTCACACACACACACACTCTCTCTCTCTCTCTCTCTCTCTCTCTCTCTCTCTCTCTCTCAAGTGGGAGCTCTAAAAGACCAAAAAATGATGCCAATTCTGCCCTTAGCAGAGTCTGATTCAGGGCAAGGGCATCAATGAAAACATTGGCTCAACTGTGACCTCAGACAAGTTCCCCTGTCTGGTTGTACTTCCTTTTCTTTTCATATGTGACACTGAAAAATTGAATAGGTGGTTTTTCTGAGGGTGATCCCAACTCTAAAATACACAAACTTGTGAACTAGGTGCTCAGTTCTCCTCATACTCAGGATTATGTATGTGTGCACACGCATGCACACGTACACATATATGTGCTGTGATTAGAGGGAGGATCAAGAGGACTGTTTGGCAAACCCCATAACCTCCGTGGGGGGGGGGCTTCTTAGGGAGTTGCCAGACCTCCTTCAAGGTCACCCTGGGACTGAGCAGGCACCAGGGCCCGGGGTAAATTCATTTGGATTACCTATTTTGCATCATTTTTACCTCCACACCCAGCAGAATGGCTTCCAGGCTTTGGGGCTTTTGTTATTTAAGTAACAAACACCTGTGTATCCATTGATGCACAGAATTGAAATCACCATATTGTCATAGTAGTTTCGAGTAATTTCAATTTAAAGAACTAGAATATTACAGATAGAGTTAAAGGTCCTTTTATTCCCCATCATCTTTAGTGCTATTGAAAGTTCATTTATTGCCCTGGCTGGTGTGGCTCAGTTGGTTGGGCATCATCTCGTGTACCAAGAGGTTGCCAGTTCAGCTCCCAGTCAGGGCACATGCCCCAGTTGCCGGCTGGATCCCCGGTAGGGGGTATACAGGAGGCAGCCGATCGATGTCTCTCTCATCGATGTTTCTCTTTCCCCCTCTCCCTCTCTCTCTAAAAATCAATTAAAAATATTTAACAACAACAAAAAAAGTTCATTTATTGTACACTTCGGAACAATTAAAAGGGTGTATTTTATGTTATGTACATTTTATCACAATCAAAAACTTTTTTAAAACAAACAGTTCATTTAGGCCCAAGTCGGAGTTTGGGTACAGCTGGATATCCCACCTTTATAGTTAGTAGCCAAAGATCTATTTTCTCCTCTCCTTGAACTCTATCCTCTCAGGCTTTGGCTGAGGTCCTTAACTCATCCCTGCCTCTCACCCCAACACCAGTCCATCAGCCAGCAGTGTCGCTTCACCTCCTGGTCATGTCCCCAATCGTCTGCTGTCCCCATCCTGGGCCACACCAAGGCTACTGCAAGAGGCTTCTAATGGGTCCTCCCTGCTTTCCTCTTGGGTTTCCTGCAGTTCGTTTAGACTCAGGTTGGGGAACCTCTTTTCTGACAAGGGCCATTTGGATATTTATAACATCATTCGTGGGCCATACAAAAGGTAATTTTCATAGCTTAAAAATTAGCTATGAAAAAAGCTCCTAGATTTATTGAATTTCGAGTCCCGCCTGTGGTTGCCTTGGCAGGGCCAGACCTATACAGCCCGCAGGCCGGACACTCCCCACCCCTGGTTTAGGGTGATCCTTTGAAGATAAGAGCCCTTGTCCCTGCCTCCTGCTCAAAGCTTCCCATCACACTTCCAATAAAACCCGACAAAGCCCTCCATGTTCCCCCTTGAGGCCTCTCTGCTGTCCTGAACCTTTTTCCCCCTCAACAGCCACATGGCTTGCCCTTTCACTTCACTTAGGTCTTTCTCTCTTTTCTCCTCTAATATCACCATGTGGATTTTTTTCTTCATTGTGTTCTAATCAGTTCTTTCTTTTGAACACTCACCTGGTCACAGCATTCGCCAATGAGAGGAACCCTTTCAGCCAGCGCCGGTGTCCTTTTGACTCTCCCTATTAACCTCTACATGCTCCCACTTTCTGCCTCCACAGGCGACCCCAGAACCAAAACCACCCACTTCTCCCAGGGGCCAGCCTGGTTCCCTTCCATGGACACTAGGCATGTTCCCTGCCCCTGGGGTGCCATCATTGGCCTTAGAATATGTCCCACCAAGGGTGTACAGAGCACTGTGGTCAGACGTATTTGAAATAAATCTTTTCTCTATGGTATGTTATCAATTTGATATAATTATTCATTTGTTTCTGTTTACATTCAATGTAATGAGGTTTTGTTACGTTCTGTTTCCATTTTATTTGGGGTTATGTAAACTTTTACCTGATTTAGAAGTTGAAATTATGCTCTGGTGTACCCAGAGAGACCTCAGCAGTTCTGTTAGTTTCTCCTTTGTGCTTCCTAAAGTCTGCTCCTTTTTCACACAAAAGACAGCATACAATATACATTTTTTACCTTACAGTAGATCCTGGGGATCTCTTTCCATGGTGTGGGAGTGCTGTCATCTAGTCAGCAGTTCCCTGGTGGCAGCTGAGTTGTCCACAGTCCTGGGCTAGTAAAAACAGTGGTGTTGTAAATAACATCATCCTCTGTTGTTTTGCATTTCTGGAGGTGTCTCTTCAGGGTAGATCTATAGAATGGATTGCCCTAGATTGCAAAAACACCCTTGATTGTATCCTGGGTCATATGGCTTATGCTTGACCTCATGATGGTGAAAGTATTTGGAGAATGCAAATGAGAGTTCTGAAGAAGCCAGACCTTTTCCATTGGTGCAGTATTTTTCTCTGCCTCCAGGAGCAGCCCTTGACTTCAGCAGTGCCACTGTGGACTGTTTGGAAATGGTGATTCCAGTCTGTCCACCACTTTGCTGCTGGCAGAGCTCCCCTTCTCCCTCTGTGATGGTGGGCCTTGGGCCACACCCAACTTCCCAGGGTTCTTCCTCATTTCCTGCTGAGAAGCTAAGACTGGGAGAATTGAAAAGTAAGCTCTGCTGGAACAGGTTAGGGACCCCAACTTTTACAGCAAGAAAAGGTCTCCTTTGAGCCAAGGGCTGAATCTGGGTGACACTGGCAGCCATGCTCAGGGCCCTAAATTTCCGGAGAAGATCCAGGAAACCTAGGGTAAGCCCGAGGAAGGCTGGGACACACCCTCACCACAATCTTTTACCGCACGCCTGACCTGAGCTGTTTAGGAAAGCCGTGTCTTCATGGCACCAAGTGAGTCCTGGTACTAACCTGCTTTCAGTGACTTACCCATGTCATTTGAGTCATTTCTAGTGCACACCACAGTGCCTTCATTGAAGTCGCCACAGTGTGGACAGAAAAGGAAGTCACTTGGGATATACCAACCACAGGACAGTGATCGATGTGGACATGAGCTATATAAGATAGGACAGCTCTAGGGCTGAGGTATAGACGACAGGAATAGTCTATATCCCTTCCATAATGAGCTATGCCCTTTCATTATGGAAAAGGGCATAGACATCTGAGGGTCTAGCAGATGGCTAATTCTGAGCCCACAGTTCTTTCTAAGCCTCCCCTGGCCCCAGTTGTTTTCTTGTCCTCTTAGCCCAACCATAAGAGCATTATGGTCAGATTCTGATCCCAGGGTCCAGGGCCTGACAGTGAGCATTTCTGAAGTATACAAGGAAGGGACCCTACCAGATGTAACTGATGTATAGGGAAGCAGCTGCTCTGTCAGTGTGAAAGAATGGGGAAGTGCCCACCCTGGACCAGTGTCGAGGGTGCTCCTCTGTGCCTTTCTCCTTCCTCTTTCCTTCCACCAGCAAGGCCGTGTCCTTGCCTTGTGTTGTAAGGGAGTTGTAAGGGAGCATCTGGTGATAAAAGCTTACCCGACCTGGGATCACTTTTCTTCTTATGCGAGAACCCTGCGCAGCGGTTTCTGGTTGCCCAAGTTAGCCAGGATTTATATAGTGCCGTTGTGACTTTTCTTCCTCTGGGGTGTTGGTACCCATTGTTGAGATGAGGAAACAGGCATGGGATGTTGCTGTCACTTGCTCGGGTCCGTGTTTGGAAATGGCAAAGTCAGGATTTGAGCTCAGGTTGGCTGGCTCCAAACCTATGTGCTCTTTCTACAGTGCTGCGCTGTGTGCCACCTCCCAAGGGAGTAGTGCAGGGCTGTGTTCCTGTCAGCAAGTTGTACTGTGCCCCGTAGCAGCTCTTTGTCCAGTACACATATGAGAAAACCCAAAATACAGAAGCTATAGTAACACCCAAGTCAAGCCATTGTGAAAAGGAGTTTCACCCTCGTTTTGGGTGGATAGCTCCCTCTCCAGCAGTCAAGTCAGCCCTCGGGTGCAGCTTATACGTAAAGTGGCCTCTGCCAAGGCAGCATGCTGAGAAGCCACATAGTGTTTCTACTCAGAAAAAATGCCACCTATACAGGCCACTTCTTTCTCCTGCACACTAGGAATGGGACTTGAGGTGGTCACAGTGCAGGCAGAGTTCAGTTGGCTACCACCATCAGCACCCCAAAGCCCCTAAAGAAATCTGTGAAGGGAAGAATATCAAGCCTGGGTGAGCATCAGTGGGGTAACCCTGGCTCCCAGAGCCCTGCCTGTGCTGGGTGACCTGAAGCCTGCCAATTCTCACTTTTTCTGCAAACCAGTGTGTCCTCTGTGATACTTACATACTTGTTTAACACTTCAGGGAAGAAAAGTCAGAAGACCAGGATCTCCAGGGCCTCAAGGACAAACCCCTGAAGTTTAAAAAGGTGAAGAAAGATAAGAAAGAAGACAAAGAGGGCAAGCATGAGCCCCTGCAGCCACCAGCCCACCACTCTGCTGAGCCAGCAGAGGCAGGCAAAGCGGAGACCTCGGAAGGGTCAGGCTCAGCCCCAGCCGTCCCAGAAGCTTCTGCCTCCCCCAAACAGCGGCGCTCCATCATTCGTGACCGGGGACCCATGTATGATGACCCCACTTTGCCTGAAGGTTGGACCCGGAAGCTTAAGCAAAGGAAATCTGGCCGCTCCGCTGGGAAGTATGATGTGTATTTGATCAAGTAAGTAAGGGCAACTCCTGTCTCTCTCGAGCTGGGAGGCCTGGGTAGGCAGGAAGTCAGGGATAGGCACTGAAAACTAATAAGGCTCCCTTGGAGTAGGAGCTCCTTGCTGCTAATCAAGAAAATGTGTGTGCATAACCCAACCTGGGGCCAAGGTGGCTTCAGTAATGAGTATCGCTTGCAAGCACGAGTAGGTATGCTTAGAATGACTGTGTATGGAAGTCACTGCCCTAAGTGAGACATGCACAGGGTAACAGTGTGCTTTACCCTACCAGCCCTTGAGGCCTCGTTTAGAGATGGAATAGCAGTAGGGCCTACCCAGGGTCACAATGAGAATGCCAGGAGAGGTCACCTGGGAAGCACTGAGGCCACAGGGCCTGCCATGTGCAGTGGCCTGGGCTCGGGAGGCAAGTGGATCTCCCTGGGGTTCCTGCCATTCCTCAGCTGGAGAATATCCAGCTGAGTGGCTCTTCTCAGAACCTGTTAACCTCATCTTCTTTCTGGGAGAGTTGTTTTGTGACATTGCTTTATGAACCAGAAAAAAATAAAACAGGAGTTCATAGAGCTCAGTCCACTCTTTGAATTGTGCTGGGAAAGGTGAGGTCTCGGACAAGGCCTCTGGGGAAAGACACCAATAGGCCCCATGTGCCTTTCCAACTGTCCCTTTTGCATTTGTCCAGCCTTGGGAGAGGGTCACTGGGAGTTTTTTTTTTTAAATGATTTTTTAATTGATTATAGAGAGAGGAAGGGAGGGAGAAATAGCGATGTGAGAAAGAAACATCGATCGGTTGCCTCCTGCACACGCCTGACTGGGGATCAAACTGGAAACCTGGGTATGTGCCTTGTCTGGGAATCGAACCCACCATCTTTCAGTGTAATGGGACAATGCTCCAACCAACTGAACCACACCGGTCAGGGCATGAGTGTTTTCTATTGAAACAATAACTTCCAAGCCTGAGCTTCAGAGGAGGAATGAATAAGTACATTTCAGTTTGGCCCCTTAGACAATGCCTAAAAGGTGAGCAGTTTTCAAAGGACATTTGCAGCCTCGTTTGGTCCCAGCAAGTCTGAGAAGGGTGAGCAAAGCATTATCTTATATACATATGAGGAACCCAGTTCCCAGAGATGCTAAACTGCACAGGTTCAGACAGAGGGTGCTCTACTGGTGGATCAGGCCCAGGCGCTAAGCAGCAGAATGGGCCTGATGGCTAGACAGGGTCCCCAGGTCATAACCCTTCAGGGGCCAGAGGGGGCTTCAGTGGCAGGCAGGTCCTCGGGGGCATCCAGGTGACAGCTGTGGAGCAGCTAGCACCAAACTATTCTGGTATAGTAGCAGGCCATATAGATGCCCACCACTGCCCGGCGACCTGATTACTTCATGTATAACTGGCTGTGCCCCTCAAGTTTTAGCTCATGTTGGCTTTTCTTAAATGTGACTCTGGTTCACTATCAGCTGCAGAACATCTTGTGTCAAAGTTCATCATCACCTGTTCTGCCCCGTCTCCAACATTGCTGTGGAAGCTTCTAATCATTTTTTTGTGTCTCTCCATTTGTTCCCACAGTCCCCAGGGAAAAGCCTTTCGATCTAAAGTGGAGTTGATTGCGTACTTCGAAAAGGTAGGCGACACCTCCCTGGACCCTAATGATTTTGACTTCACGGTAACTGGGAGAGGGAGCCCCTCCCGGCGAGAGCAGAAACCACCTAAGAAGCCCAAATCTCCCAAAGCTCCAGGAACTGGCAGAGGTCGGGGACGCCCCAAAGGGAGCGGCACCGCGAGACCCAAGGCATCAGAGGGCGTGCAGGTGAAAAGGGTCCTGGAGAAAAGTCCTGGGAAGCTGCTCGTCAAGATGCCTTTTCAAACTTCACCAGGGAGCAAGGCCGAAGGGGCTGGGGCCACCACATCAGCCCAGGTCATGGTTATCAAACGTCCCGGCAGGAAGCGAAAAGCCGAGGCCGACCCCCAGGCCATTCCCAAGAAACGGGGCCGAAAGCCAGGCAGTGTGGTGGCAGCTGCTGCCACTGAGGCCAAGAAGAAAGCCGTGAAGGAGTCATCCATCCGGTCTGTGCAAGAGACCGTGCTCCCCATCAAGAAGCGTAAGACCCGAGAGACAGTCAGCATTGAGGTGAAGGAGGTGGTGAAGCCTCTGCTGGTGTCCACCCTCGGTGAGAAGAGTGGGAAGGGACTGAAGACCTGCAAGAGCCCTGGGCGGAAAAGCAAGGAGAGCAGCCCTAAAGGGCGCAGCAGCAGTGCCTCCTCACCCCCCAAGAAGGAGCACCACCACCACCACCACCACTCAGAGTCCCCAAAGGCACCTGCACCACTGCTCCCGCCCCCACCCCCACCCCCGCCTGAGCCCCAGAGCTCTGAGGACCCCGCCAGCCCCCCTGAGCCCCAGGACTTGAGCAGCAGCATCTGCAAAGAGGAGAAGATGCCGAGAGGAGGCTCGCTGGAGAGCGATGGCTGCACCAAGGAGCCAGCTAAGACTCAGCCCACGGTCGCAACCGCCACCACAGCCGCAGAAAAGTACAAACACCGAGGGGAGGGAGAGCGGAAAGACATTGTTTCATCCTCCATGCCAAGGCCAAACAGAGAGGAGCCTGTGGACAGCCGGACGCCCGTGACCGAGAGAGTTAGCTGACTTTACACAGTGTGGATTGCAAAGCAAACCAACAAGAATAAAGGCAGCTGTTGTCTCTTCTCCTTATGGGTAGGGCTCTGACAAAGCTTCCCGATTAACTGAAATAAAAAATATTTTTTTTTCTTTCAGTAAACTTAGAGTTTCGTGGCTTCAGGGTGGGAGTAGTTGGAGCATTGGGGATGTTTTTCTTACCGACAAGCACAGTCAGGTTGAAGACCTAACCAGGGCCAGAAGTAGCTTTGCACTTTTCTAAACTAGGCTTCTTCAACAAGGCTTGCTGCAGATACTACTGACCAGACAAGCTGTTGACCAGGCTTCTTAGGGTATGCCTGCACCTCCCCTCCCACCCAGGCCTCCCCCAATGTGGTCGTTAAGGACAGAGAGCACTTAAGAGGACACTCCCATTTTCGGTGCCATTGGTACCCCAGTCTCAGCTCTCCTCTCCCTCCACCCTGCCCCCAGCTTCCCTACCTCCCCCACTCCCACCATGTTGGGACAAGGAGGTGTGAGGCAGAAGAGACAGTTGGATTCTTTAGAGAAGAAGACGGAGATGGCCAGTGGCTACAGCCCGTGTGATTCTGCAGTGGCACAAATCTGGCCCCACTCCAGCCCCAATCCAAAATGGACAAGGACATTTTACAGGACAGGAAAGTAACACCTGTTCACTCCAGTTCTGGCATGGCTTGGAGAGAGTCATCCTTTGAGCTGCTAGGTGTAGACTGGCCTGAGCCAGAGGAGAGTATGGCGCAGGGCCAGCCTCCAGTGGATGGCACTAGAGAGAGGCCATGGAGGCAGCAGGACGAGGTGCAGGCAGGCTGGCCCAGCTCCGGACCAGCAGAGCACAGCGGGCAGGAAGGACTCCTAGTCACTTAGAGCAGTCTGACTGGCAGTTAGAGGCTCAGTGGGGCAGGGGCCAAGGGGAAGGAGGGGAGAATGTTCTTTCAAAACTTTCCAATTCTACTCCTTAGGGACAGCTTAGAACTATTTGCACTATTGAGTCTTCATGTTCCCACTTCAAAACAAACATGCTCTGAAAGCAAAATGGCTTGAATTGGTGGCATTTTGTCCCTCAAGCCACCAGACATGATGGTGTTTAAACTGCCTGGATCTGTAGATACCTGCGCTTGTTTTAAAGTGGGCTCAGCACATAGGGTTCCCACGAAGCTCCGAAACTCTAAGTGTTTGCTGCAATTTTATAAGGACTTCCTGATTGCTTTCTCTTCTCTCCCATTTCTGCCTTCTGTCATTTCATACTTTCATTTCTTCCCCTCCTTCTTCCTCCTCATTCATCCCTTCTGTTCCAAGCAGCCACAGTGCTCAGCTGTACCCCAAACTGATTCTGGTTAGCTCATGCCCCCAGAACTCACTTTGCCCTTGGCCTTCCCGACACCAACCCAGCCCAGCCTCACCCCATTCTAAGCCCTGAGGAAGCCCTGGGCTCTGCTGAGTCCACCTGACCCTAGCACCTCAGCCTCTCTGAAGGGCAAGAGAATAGCAAGGTCTCGCTCTCCTAGGCCAGAACCCAGACACCGAGCCTCCTCAACCTTCCACTCGAGAGAAGTGGATGGGAGAAATTGGACCAGATTTGGATTTGGGAGCTGAGGGCAGAACAGAGGCACCCCATGGTCTGCCACACAGTCATCAAGCAGCCCAGCCCTGGCCTTGGCCTCTGCCAGGCCTGGCTAGCTCAGTGCAATGCAGCAGGGCAGCAGGCGGAACAAATGCAGATGCCCCCAGACCTGACCTGGGACAAGTGCCTAGGACCCCCTTTTTTGCCCCCCAGGCTCCTCCATTAACCACAAGTTCTTTTTTAATGGAAAACATTTGACTTTTGCTTATTGGAGACTGGGTAGGGTCAGTGTAGCACACATTTCCACGTCTGTGCCAGGGTTATGGTGTAGGGGCTTAGAGGCTTGGGTTTGCTGTGGGATCCCATCCTTTCAACCTCTCTGTTCAGGAAGTCCTTATCTAGCTGCATATCTTCATCATATTGGTATATCCTTTTCTGTGTTTACAGAGATGTCTCTTATATCTAAATCTGTCCAACTGAGAAGTACCTTATCAAAGTAGCAAATGAGACAGCAGTCTTATGCTTCCAGAAACACCCACAAGCACGTCCCATGTGAGCTGCTGCCATGAACTGTCAAGTGCGTGTTGTCTCGTGTATTTTAGTTATTGTCCCCTGGCTTCCTTACTGCGGTGTAACCATGAAGGAGTGAAACATCCTAGAAACTGTCTAGCACTTCCTTGTCAGTCCTTAGTGATCAGGAACCATAGTTGACAGTTCCGATCAGTAGCTTAAGAAAAAACCGTGTCTGTCTCTTCCGGAATGGTTAGAAGCAAGGGAGTTTGCCCATTCTGTTTGTAGAGTCATAGTTGGCCTTTCTAGCATTTTTGTATCCATTTCCTTATGCTGCAAAGTCCCACAAGCAACTCCACTCTGCTGTTAATTCTCTGGGCTTTACTTCTGACACCTCCCCAGGAGGAGAGGGGGGTCGGAGGAAGAAGCAAGTCCTTTGGGACCCCTCTTCCTCCAAGGACAAAAGGCTCCTGACCCCGCAGTGGCCTTGCACTCCTGGCATCCCCAAAAGACACCTATCCATGTGAGCTTTGCATTCAGCCAGTTTGTCATAGAGATGCTGTCCATTTTGGTTGGCTGGGTTTTTTTGTGTTATATACCTAGTCCAGTGAAATGTGGCTCCTGGGACCAATGTCAGGAGCTGGCTGGCCTCCCCATCAGCTCATTACCATCTGGTCCTGGGAAGAGGAGTGCGGGACCCACCAGACCGACCTTTTACCCATGACCATTTATTCAGGGTTCTGACTGGGCATTGATGGTCAAGAACACAGCATCTCAAGGGTTGTTTTCTTTCTCTCCGGCTCAACCCGCAGCCCCTTAGCTCCCCAGCTTCCTCCCCTAGAGTTCCAAAGCTGCAGGCGATGCCTGAGACTCCTTATGGTCCCCCCTCTTTCTTCCACATTCCCTTCTCTTCCCCAAATAAAGGCATCATGAGTGAGTCACCTTTAAGCAGGCCACCTTGGTGGTTTGTCCCCCTGATGGGCAGGTGCCCTATAGCTTCCATGCTGCCTCTGTTCCTGGAGTCAGGTTGATGGGAGGTTGGAGGGAAAGCCTGGAATTCTCACCAGCTGTGTTCCGCCCAGTTTGGGGTGTGACCTTGATTTTGTATGTACTTGAACACCACGAAGATTGGGGGACATCTTTTAGGGTCTGAAGAATACAGGAATTGACCAACGACATTCAGATCCCCATGGGTCTAGGTCACAGAGTCACATTCAATCTCCCCAACCATCATTCTAGTTGTTAGTTACTACCTCTTTTCTTTACAGAATTCTGTATGTCCTCGAGCTCCTTTCACAATGCCAGCACCAGCCCTGCCCTACCTATCCGCCCATTGGTGAGCTTGTCCTTACCAGTGGGATTGCTAGCTTTGACACTTCAGTGAACTGGGGAACTGGGCCACAACCAGGCTCTAGTACAGTTCCCTTCTGCTGGCATAGGAGACACCTAAAAATGCCACGTCCCCAGTCCATCAGTGCCAAACTAGCCAAGGACCCCAGCCCCTCAGCTCCCTGGAATGTGAAAGTCATGGTGGTGGCCTGTGGACACTGGGCACAGCCAGCACCTGGCTTCTACTGAGACCCCATGCAGATGTGGACAACAGTCTGTTCAGTGGCATGTTCCAGGCTAGAAGCCAAAAACAGTGGCAGTGAGACCTGCAACAGCCCCAAGTTGTTGCCTGCTCCTCTGCCCAGTTTGTCATTGCTGTGACAGCCATCATGAAAGGGCACTAGCCAGAAACAAACTTCCATGTTTGGTGGGAAAGGAGGCAGGCCCTCTGGATTTTAAGTAACTCTTAATAAGCAGCCCAAGCCCAGGAGGGGGCAAAGGTTATGAACTAAACTCACAAGAGGGCCAGCTGGATCTTGTGGAGCATTCCCACTGGGCTCTCTGGACTAACGTGGTCAGGGGAGGTCACAGGTACTGGTTCTTGGAGACCTTTGTACACCCATTCCTAGCTGGAGCCATTGCCCTGAATTGCTTCCTGATGCGAGTTTTGTGCACAGAGTCTAGGACCAATGGCCCAGACCTCAGGAAGCAATCCATGTCTAGAGCCGTATGGGTGTTTGCCTAGCCAGTCCCCCAAGTGCCAGCCGCTGGCCCGTGGGCAAGCACAGCAACATTACCAGGCCTGTGGCTATGTCCCTGCTTTGTTGGATTCCTGCTCTTACTGTACTTTCTGCAAGAATCCATCTTTGCTCTTGGTCAGTGAGCCCTTCCACTCTGGAGGGGTTTGTTGAATCTCCAGTTTTGTGTCTTTTTCTTTTAGACCAATCTTTAGAAAAGGCCTAATTGTTATAAATTGCTAGGATACTGCCTCTCCCAGGGTCTGTAGTTACATATTAAAAGGGAAAAAAGTGAACATTGAAACCCACTCTCAACAATTCAGAAGAAAAACCTAGAAAATATTTGGCAAAAAATTACATTTTAATGTTTCTGAACAAACAAGAGCAAGCTTTTGCAAAAATTGTGATCTAAAAATACTTGGAGCTTGGCCTGATGTGTGGTGAGTGCTGCAGGCAAGGGGGATTCTAGCCCAAAGCTGCTGGATCTGAGACTCAGAGCCATCCTGTCATTAGAGAGTCCATCTCCCCTTGGGTAGCAGTCCCTGAGGACTTGGCTCTGCCCCCATCCTCTGGGGTGGCCTGGAGGTTAGTGGCCCACCTGATCCCAAACCTACAGGAGCCTAGCTCTTGGTGTGGGAAGCAGAGTGGTCACCAGGGACTTGTGAAGGCCTGCATCATTCTCACGCCAGCACCACCTGTTTCTTGCTCCATTCTCATCTCCATAGGGCCTACCAGAAGCTCTGATTTGTCAAGAAAAAATGAGTTCTAACTAGGGCCCAGGTAACTAGAAAAGAGTGATGTCTCCCACTTGGCCTCTGCCTGTGGCACAGCCTGTCCCCTGAGGACATTCCCGTGCTCTGTTCTCCTTGGGGTCTATGGCCTGGTGAAGTGGCGTCCCCTTCTGAACTCGGAGGTGACGACAGAAGCCTGAGCACTCACTGTAGTGTGTGCCCCACTAGCTCCTCACCCTTGAGAGCTGAGGCAGAGGGAGGGTGAGTGTAAGGATAGGTGCCCCCACCTCCAGCACAGCTGAGACCCTCACAGGGGAAATCTGGCCTTGAGTTTCAGAGCATTTGGGAAACTTGCAAATTGTCTTTGCTCCTCTAGCTCCCCTTCTATCTTACCTTTTCTCAGGTCCTGCTTAGCAGCAAGAGAAAATAAGATGAAAATGCCAAGAGGTTTGGCTCCTGTCCACTGGTAGTCCCTCTCCCCGCAGTGTTTGTGTGTCAAAGTGACAAAGCTGTTTTTCCTGGTGACCCTGATTATATCCGGTATCTTATAGACTATATGCATAGGCCTGCTTGGTCTTCTCTGTCCTGGGCTTTTGTTTTGCTTTTTAATTTTGCTTTTTGTTTTTTCTGTCCCTTTTATTTAATGCACCAACTAGACACACAAAGCAGTTGAATTTTTATATATATATCTGTATATTGCACAATTATAAACTCATTTTGCTTGTGGCTCCACACACACACACACACACACACACACAAAGACCTGTTAAAATTATACCTGTTGCTTAATTACAATATTTCTGATAACCGTAGCATAGGACAAGGGAAAAAAAAAAACAAAAACAAAAAAAACAACACACCGACAAATCTGTCTGCTGGTCACTTCTTCTGTCCAAGCAGATCTGTGGTCTTTCCTCGCTTCTTTCAAGGGCTTCCCTGTGCCAAGCTAAGGAGGCTCCAGGCAGCACCCGGGTTTTGCACTGTTTCTCCAGTGCTTGTGAGAGAGGTCCCAGGATACTGGTGCAGGACAGTTCACCTCAATGGGTGGGTGCAAGAGCGCTCCCTTACCCTGGCGAAGTCCAGAATGTAGTTGGCACCACCTGGTCCCCTTCCACCTCTGGGTAGGGCAGCTGGAGTCCATGGGGGTGGCCTGATCCCCCACCCCTTCCAGTGACCCAGTCAGAGTGATCATGTGTGGAGAGTCAGCTCAGCAGGCCTCCCCACTAGTAGGGCTCCCACTTTGCTGAGTCCAGGAGCTGGAGGGAAGATACGAGGCCTGTTGTGTCTCTGAACATGTGAGCCGCACCAAGTAGAGTGCCAGGGACCCCACAACCACATAGAGAGTCCAGTCTCCTCTAGGAGGTGGCAAAGACTCCAGAAATGCCCCTTTTTCTTCTCCCACATCCTGCGAGTAATTGCATTTGCTTTTGTAATTCTTAATGAGCAATATCTGCTAGAGAGTTTAGCTGTAACAATTCTTTTTGATCCTTTTTTTAAGTAATTAAAAACACCAAAAAAAAATTCAGAAACTTGTTCTTCCAAAGCAGAGAGCATTATAATCACCAGGGCCAAAAGCTTCCCTTCCAGCATCAATACTTCTTCTGAGGCCTGAATCCAAAAGAGAAACACTTGTAGGCTCTTTGGGCGGCTGGGCTACCCTTGGGCCCCTCGGAGGACCTGGTCTGGGGCCCACTCCAGCCTGCATTCAGTATTAGCAGTGGGCCATGATGTCCTTGCCCACCCTGCCTGGAATGGGGCCGAGGAGGTGAGGAGGCCGTTGCCACTGATGCTTGGCCACTAACAGGTGGGTGTCCGCATGTGTCCACGTGCATGCTTTCTGATGGAAGTAGGAAATCAGCACCCGAGTTAGCCTCACCCAGTGACCTCTCGCCCTGCTGGGCCGGAACGGGGCCCGCCCAGTTCAGTGTTTCTGGGGAGCTGGACAGTGGAGTGCACAAGGCTTGCAGAACTTGAAGCCTGCTCCTTCCTTTGCTACCAAGGCCTCCTTTTCCGTTTGATTTGTCACTGCTTCAATCAATAACAGCCGCTCCAGAGTCAGTAGTTGATGAATATATGACCAAATATCACCAGGACTGTTACTCAATGTGTGCCGAGCCCTTTTATCGCGCTGGGCTCCTGTGTACCCGGACACTGTAATGTGTGCTGTGTTAGCTCTCCTCCCCTTCCCTCTCACCCCTTGTTTTTCTGGGGGTTTTCTGTTTGGGTTTGGTTTGGTTTTTATTTCCCCTTTTGTGTTCCAAACATGAGGTTCTCTCTACTGGTCCTCTTAACTGTGGTGTTGAGGCTTATATTTGTGTAATTGGTGGGTGAAAGGAACTTTGCTAAGTAAATCTCTTCTGTGTTTGAACTGAAGTTTGTATTGTAACCATGTTTAAAGTAATTGTTCCAGAGACAAATGCTTCTAGACACCTTTTCTTTACAAACAAACGAATTCAGAGGGAGGGGATGGTGACTGAGATGAGAGGGGCTGTCCTATTTCCCCAAGAGGGGAGACCCAAAGAGATGACCCCTGTTCAGATCAGCCAGAAGCCACCCAAGAAGTTAAATCTAAGCCAACAGACTGAATAGCTGACTTGTTGCCATTTTCAAAGTCAGAGCAAAACCAGATCTTGTTCCACCCAGTAGATTCTTTTGCGCCCCCCCCCCCCAAGATTATTAGCATCATTGTTATTTTTAAGGACAGACGAGGTTTATGTTCCTGTGAGGGGAGCCAGGAGGTGTGTGAGCAGGGCCAACCTGGGGCAGGCCTGAACCAAGTGGCTCAGACAAAAGGTAGGCATCTCCCTGGAGATCTCCACTGTGGCCATAGGTCAGGTGTATGTTGACAGGGCAGATTGGCCACTCTTCACCTGATGCAGCTCTTTCTAGACAGGTCGGGCAGTGGGCATTAACCATTTAGGACACCTCCATCACATCCCGCTCCTTACCCCAGTGCATAACACTAATGTGACCTCTCAATTCCCAACCATCCCAGGCCATAAGATGATGGTGGGGTAGGAGGATATGCTCCCTTTGCTGTCATCAGATTCCCAGAAAAATTTGGGTGTGAGAAACCCCCTTCCCTTTCCATGGCAAAACCAGGTCCTCAGAGAAGCCGTTACCCCCACCAGACATTGTTTTGGGTTCACAAAACAGGGACAGATGTGTGCTCCCTTAGCGCCTGGCAACCCTTCTTCTGAAAGGTGAGGACAGTGCTGATTGTAGTGACCATTTGCACATGGGGTGTAGTAGTGGGAACCAGGCAGGGTGGCTGCCCCCTCCCGAGCTGCAGTGACACAGGCCAGCCACCCTGTGCAGAGAATGGGAGAGGTAAACATGGGGTACAGGGAGCTGCCCAGGACAGACTTGGCTGGAGATGTCTCTAAAAGCCCTCTATTGCATTCACCTTCAGTTTTTGTGTTTTGGGACAATTACTTTAGGAAATAAGTAGGTCGTTTTAAAAACAAAAAAAATATTGATTGCTTTTTTGTAGTGTTCAAAAAAAGGTTCTTTGTGTATAGCCAAATGACTGAAAGCACTGATATATTTAAAAACAAAAGGCAATTTATTAAGGAAATTTGTACCATTTCAGTAAACCTGTCTGAATGTACCTGTATACGTTTCAAAAACACCCCCCACTGAATTCCCTGTAACCTATTTATTATATAAAGAGTTTGCCTTATAAATTTACATAAAAATGTCCGTTTGTGTCTTTTGTTGTAAAATTAAGTGATTTTTTCATAAGGTTCTTTTACTATTTGAAAAGATGGGCAGCACGCAGTTTTATTTTATTTTTGTAAGTTTTTTAATACGTGTGAAAGCAAAGACTACTCAGCATGCCTTTCTAAGTGACGCGTTTGCACCTTTTGTTGGGAAGTACTGTATCCTTTGCTGTTAGCATTCTCGATAAATCTCTCTGTGAAAGTGACTAAAGGTCTGGGCTTTCATTACCTGACAGCTCACAGGACAGCATGGTGGTGTGTTTCCTGATTCGGTCTGGTGTCCCTGAACACAGGAGAGCCAGCTGCTTTCAGGACTGCCTTGGGAGGAAAGGGCAGCCCGCTCCATACACTGCCTCCCTTTGGGTGCCCCAAGGCCACACTTTCCAGGCACACTGCTCTGCATGTGTGAGGAAACTCTGGAGTGGCAAGCTGGAAAGGACCTGGCACAAATCTGTCTGCTGTGCCCTAGGTCCAGAGACAGGTAGGCTGCAGGCCTTCTGCACAGCAGCACAACTTCCCTATTTCTCAGGGCCATGATAGGGGCACCTCTTCAGTTTGGATGTGCTGAGGTGCTTTTGCAAATACACACCACCACCACCCCCAGCTCCCGCTCCTGTGCCTACCACCTAAGACCCTCCCATGGCCTCTGCTGAACTGACTCCCTGCCCAAAGGGGGTGCTGTTGTCACTTCGGTTTGTAGATGTCACACCCTGCCTATGCTGCTTGGTTTCCATGTAAGGCTATGAGCTCTCAAGAGCTACCTGCCCCACCACAGTCATCCTCACCAAGCTGTTGCTGGGCTGGAGGGGACAACAACTGCTCAGTGTCCAGCTTCACATGCAAATGTGGACATATCTATTAGAAGGTGCATTTGTAAGTGCTGGACTTGACCATTAAGACAAAGGGTTGAAATTCAACCTGTGTGTAGTGAGCATCTCTTGTGTGCCAGGCCTGTCTGGGGTGCTGCAGTCCAGCAGTGAGCAAGTAGGACCAAGTGCCTGTTCCTTTATAGAGCTTGGTGTGTGCATGCATGATAATTTCCCATACTCAGGGTGTGGCTGGCATCCTCTTTGGGAGTGACTGTGGCTTCTGGGAAGAGGTTCCAATGGAGGTCTATATTTGGGTGGACCTGGTTTCTGGAAACAGCCCTAAGTCCCTGGGAGGACAGCTTGGGGTGGCAGAAGCCCTCTGGGGTCAGGATCAAGAGGACAAGGGGGATGGTGAGGGAAGTAGACCTGTTGCCTTGCAAACATGCATAGCTGGAGAAACAAAGGAGAAAGGCACCTGGTGCTGCTTGTGGGGTCTTCCCCCATCTAGTGGAGGAGGCTCAAGAAGGATACACCAGAGATGCCAGACATACCAAGGGCTGCAGGCAGCTATGCCAGAGGGGCCTAGGGAGCTTTAACCCTAGCTTCCACCTAGGGAGCTGTTTGAGCGAGCTCAACCTTGTCACATGAGGGCCAGGAAACTGCAAAGTGCAAACTCTGCAGAAGCCCTGGCCCATTCTTGGAACACTAAAGAGTTCTGGATGGCTTAAGGCTGCTGACATGTACAGAGAGTTAGACATGAGGTGGGAGGGCAGGCGCCACATTGTGACAGCATTGGAGGATGCACTGAAGAGCTGGAACCCATCAGAGGGCTTCAGAAAGCATGGGAAGGTCTTAAGCAGGAAAGTATTTGGCTTAATTTGTGCCTGAGGAAGAGCACCAGGATGGAGACTAGGCAGGGAAGCCGCCAGGAAGCCAGCGCATTCGTCCAGGTAAGAGGTAGTATAGTAGTGAGGGCAGTGGGCCAGTGGGGAGGAGATGGACTCCAGAGATGTTCAGGGAGACAACAGGAAAATAGTGGCTGCTGATGTGGGGTGGAGGAATGGAGGCTACAGAGCATTGTGGGAATGAACAAGAGAGACAATGTGGCCAAGACGTCAACCAGACCGAGAACTGAGCTTGGTGCCTGTCCACTGCTGTAGAAAAGAGGGTGGGAGAAGCCATCCTCACAGGAGTGAATGCAAACTGAGCCAGAAACGTGATGAGGGAGGAGGGACAGCAGGCGCTGAAACCCTTTTATTTAAAGAGAGAAACCCAGTTTATGTGCTAGTGGGAAGGAGCCAGCAAAGAAGGAAAAGTGGAAGATATTGGGAACACTTGCTATTGCAGGTTCCTGAAGGAGCAGAAAAGATGGTATCCAGGCACAGGAGGTGGATGAAAATGCTCAGAGCTGGGGCAGGCTGCTGTACAAGTTTCCATACTGTTCTCCCTGCACCCAGCCACACGGCCAGCTGACAGGAGCCAGGGGCCTTTGTGTATGTAACCCACATCTGACCCAGTTCTACCAGCATCTCTCTCGACTCTCCATGCCTCCCAAATAAAGCCAAAACGTCTAAAGGGGGCCTCCCTATGACTGTCAACAAGGCCCTGCTCCAGCCCTTTCTCGGACGCCCCATACCTTCGCCATAGCCACCGTCCTCCGTGCTGGGAACCGCTCCCCTCCATCCCTCGGAGCCCCACTCTGATGGCCCCTCCTCCTGGAAGCCCGCCTAGCCCTCCCGGCCCCGCGCAGAGGAGCTGCTTTCGCGGTAAGGGACCACGTGCAGCGCCCCCGTGTGGCCGAGGGCCGCTGCGGTGGCGCCAGCAGCAAGCAAGATGGTGGAGTCCCGGGGCACCGCCCCTTCCGCCTAGGCGGGCGTCGCACGAGGCTGGCTTAAAGGGGAAGTGAGTCAGTGTCCGCGGACCCGGCCGGCCGAGGCCCCAAGAGGCCCCGGCCTGGCGGCGGCGACAGCGGCGGCGGCGGCCATGGCTGGGGGCCCAGGCCCGGGGGACCCCGCCGCTCCCGGCGCCCAGCACTTCTTGTACGAGGTGCCACCCTGGGTCATGTGTCGCTTCTACAAAGTGATGGACGCCCTGGAGCCCAGCGACTGGTGCCAATTCGGTAGGTGGCGGCGGGCCGGCTCGGGAGGGAAGGGGCGGGGCGGGGCGGGGGGGGGGGGTGCGCCGGCCCCAGCGCCTAGGCCTGACGCCCCTTGCCCCGCAGCCGCCCTGATTGTGCGTGACCAGACCGAGCTACGGCTGTGCGAACGCTCTGGGCAGCGAACAGCCAGCGTCCTGTGGCCCTGGATCAACCGAAACGCCCGCGTGTCTGACCTCGTGCACATCCTCACGCACTTGCAGCTGCTCCGCGCCAGGGACATCATTACGGCCTGTGAGCATGCAGCCCTGGGACCTGGGACCCTAGAGCTGGAGGCCTCTCACGGGGCTCCTCCCCCTGCCAAGGCGTAACCATACTTTCCTTCCTTAACGTCCCAGGGCACCCTCCTGCCCCCCTCCCACCCTCCAGCACCACCGCCCCGAGGACTAGCAGCATCTCTGCACCCTTTGAGGCCAAGGCCCCCAGCCCCCCAAACTTGCAGTTGTCAGCTTCCACCCTCCTCTCCCCAGGTAAGAGGGCTCTGGTGTTGGGCTTGATGGACCTGAAGAAAAGGCCACCTTGACCATGGCTCCAGACCCTGCCATAGACCCCGCCGCTGGTCTCTACCTACCTCTCACTAGTGTGTTTATGAAGCTTTTCCAGGCTCCCAGACCCATTCTGGGCCTGAGTGCGGCCCTGTCCCAAGCCCTGCTGTCTGGCCACCAGCACCATCTCTAGGCTTTTCTTCTACCAAGGTATGTGGGTCCTGCCCCCCCCCCCCCCCCGAAAGGTTCCAGACAAGGAACAAGAAACCCAGGCTTTGGTACACCGGGGAGCCCCAGCTGGTCCAGCAGGGCCAGCTGGGAGGTACCTGGGCTGGGGAGAGCTTGTGGCCAGGGCTGAGGGAAGAAGACAGGACCTCACCTGATTGGGATCTCTTTCTACAGCAGAGCCCAGAGAACGCAGTGTCCTTCCTGCAAGGGAACCACCCCTCTTCATTCTGCTGGCCTCTCCATGAGATTTCCCAAGGCACCCACAACTTCTCAGAGGAGCTGAAAATCGGGGAGGGCGGCTTTGGGTGTGTGTACCGGGCCGTACTGAGGAACACAGTGTATGCTGTGAAGAAACTGAAGGAGGTGGGTGTAGCATCCTTCTGAGGGTCTTGGAAGGCCGGCAGCAGACCCTCACCTTTCTGGTCTTCCCCCTTGCTTCCCACACAGCTCCTTCAGCCCTCTGATTCCCCAGCTAAAGTCCCCAACCCCTTGGTTGTTCTGGGCCCAGGACAGATGGCACTGGGAGTGGCCATCAAGCCTTGGCTGCAAGAGCCTCATGCTGCCCCCCCATTTTCCCTGGGGGCTACAGGAGGCAGACCTGGAGTGGACCACTGTCAAGCAGAGCTTCCTGACCGAAGTGGAGCAGCTATCACGGTGAGCCTGGGGCATCCCTCCAGGACCACACACCATGGGACCTAGCTCCCTGGGATACCGAAGCCTGCCAGGCCCAGCCTAGCTGAGGGACCAGTAGGCACTGGTCACTCCCACAACAGCAAGATGGAAAGCATGGTGGAGGCTGGGGGCCAGAGCACTGAGGCCCCACTTTTCCAAGCAGGTTTCGTCACCCAAACATCGTGGACTTTGCTGGCTACTGTGCTCAGAGTGGCTACTACTGCCTTGTCTATGGCTTCCTGCCCAATGGCTCCCTGGAAGACCGCCTCCACTTCCAGGTAGTCTTACCTGGCCTGACACGCTTCCCCAGACCTGCAGCACCTGGGAGGAGTGGGGCAGGGGGCCTGGGCTCTGAGCCTCGATGAGTGGGTCCCACCAGCAGGCAGTACTGGGCTTAGCATTTGGCCAAGGTGGGCCACCGTTTTCTGTGGCCTCTCCCTGACTATTCCTGCACGCCCAGGAGCCTGGGTTGTGGTGCCTCTAAAAAGGGGGTCATTGATTGAAGCTTCTCCTCTCTGCAAACAGAGTAGCTGAAAGGTGTCATCAGTATTGCTCTTGAGGAAAGGGGGCAGTGGGCAACAGGCTGCACTATCTGGACCCACATTTGGGCCCTGTCTAGTGAGGTGCCCACAAGACACAGGGGTGAACTGCACACATTGTTGGGGGAAATAGGGAGAAAGCCTCCAGTGATGTCCTGATCACCCTGAGATGAATGAACTTCAGGAACTGAGGACCTCTGAATTATATGATGACTCCAGAAAGCACGGTCCTAGCCATTCCCAGTATGCTTTATAAAGTGGTAGCATAGCTTAGTCTCAATTCTCGTGTGAAGTAGCTCATGGGTATTTTGCTCCTCATTTTCCAGAAGGGGAAACTAAGGCCCAGAGAGTGAAGTGCTTGTCCAGATCCCACAGTGACAGGTGGAGGGAGGGTCAGGATCAAGGAACAGTGGTCCCCAGCCTCCCCTGTGCCCCTTTGCTCTCTCTCTACTCCAGACCCAGGCCTGCTCTCCTCTCTCCTGGCCTCAGCGCCTGGACATCCTTCTGGGCACAGCCCGGGCTATTCAGTTTTTACATCAGGACAGCCCTAGCCTCATCCATGGAGATGTCAAGAGGTAAGAAGGGGGCACAGCCAGGCCCCTGGGTCCCCTGAGAGCTGCAGGAGTGGAGGCTATGGCAAGGCAATGGTGCTCCCAAACTTTCCACCAGCAGGGAGCCTTGTCCAGAGGAGCCCTGCCCTGAGTGCCCCTCATGAGGTTAGGCCTGGCCCCCTGCTCAAAGCAGAGATGGTGGGCAAGGTGCAGCCCCAAGGCCTGGGACATCAGAGCGGGACCCAGGGTCACTGAGTACCTGGCATGGGACAGATGTGGAAGCAGAAGCCAAGGACAGGGCCCACTGCTGTGTAGGGGCTGAACTATGCAAGGGTGCTCTAGGTGCTGCTTGCAAGCGCCCAGGTAGCTGGACTGTTCTAACAGTACCAGCCACTCTCTGTAGGCAGGGTGTAGTGTGGGGTCTTCAAGTCCAGTTATGTCAGGGCCAGGCAGGTGTGGGGGGCAGAGTGAGCTGGGGCCAGGGCCAGGCTGACATCCGTCCTTTCTCCCCTAAGTTCCAACGTCCTTCTGGATGATAGACTGATGCCCAAACTGGGAGACTTTGGCCTGGCTCGTCTCAGCCGTTTTGCAGCAGCCAATCCTGGTCAGAGCAGCACCGTGGCCCGGACTCAGACCGTGCGCGGCACCCTGGCCTACCTGCCCGAGGAATACATCAAGACCGGGAGGCTGGCCGTGGACACTGACACCTTCAGCTTTGGCGTGGTGAGCCACAGTCCCCTCTACTGGCTGGAGGGCTGGGAAGCTGTGGCCAGCCAAGTCAAGAGGGCCTGCAGAATTCCATATAGAGCCGGAGGCCAACCCGGCAGGAAGTTAACAGAGCCTCAGCTGCAGGCCCCTCCCTCCCTGGCATGGGCCCCTTCCTTGGCCCTGCACCTCATTTCATATTTGTCATTTTGCATTCTTTTTCTTCAAGTCGGTGCTCCAAACTGCCAAAGCTTCATTCCCCTGACATCTGGCTCTGTCCCTGCAGGGAGGTGATCCTGATCTGCCTAAGGACTGGGCCACTCTGTCTACCCCACAAACCTCCTCTGCTTGTGGCCTCCCCACCAAGGCCTGGGACAGCACCATCCCAGAAGCCACTGCTATGCTCTCCATCTGCTCTCTCTCCAGGTAGTTCTGGAGACCCTAGCTGGCCAGAGGGCTGTGAGGACACATGGTGCCAAGACCAAGTACCTGGTGAGCCTCCTGAGGCGGGGCAGGGAGGGAGGCAGACAGGAAGGGAGAGAGGCAGACAGGGAAGGAGAGAGAGGGGGCAGGGAGGCACTACTCCTGACAACCAACAGGTGCAGCCCTGGAGGGTGGAAAGATCTGGAATGCCACACTCCACAGCAGCCAGCCTTTGCTGCTGCTGACTCATCTTTGAAAGTAGGCAGGGCCCAAACAGCTTTCTTTACCTTGATGAAGAGGAACCTGTTGTCTGTAGATCCATTGGGCTTTTCCAGACCCCACCTCGGCTGGGGGGAGGGGAGGGAGCTTCCTAGCAAGGTAGTCCCAGTGCTTTGGGACCAGAAGCTACAGTGGAAAAGAGAACATGGGAGCCTGCGAGAGGCTGTGGACGGAGAATTGGGCAGGCTCTGAGAAGCCTTTTTCTGGGCCCCACCAGGCCCACAGCAGACAAACACTCATTGTGAAGGCAGGTCTGAACTGCCCCCACCTCTTAATCATGGTTCCTGCCTGCCTCGCCACGGACTGAGATGAGACCTGAGTTGTAGTCCCAACTGGACTGTGTTCTTGGAGCAAATCTCCACTCTTTGCTCGTCCCCTTTCCCAATGTGGAAGCAAACTTAATGCCTGTGCAACACTTAGACACTTTCTGAGCCCAGAATGTGCTCAGTCAACATTTGCTCTTTACACTTTACCAATTGGTATACCTTCAGCTGCTTCTGCTCCTGGCTTGGAGCTGTTTCTGTCCATTACGGGGTCTGGGCCAGGAACCAGGGAGCCAGACAGTAGCCTTCCTTCACCTTCCACACCCATCGGCACATCCAACTAGGGCTGCTCTCTCTGTTTTCATCACTGCCCCGGACTCCTCAGGGGGTCCTTCTTTGGTCGTCTTTGGATCCTTTCCATTTGTCCTCTGTGCCACTGCCAAATTAATCGTTCAAAAATGTAAAGAGCCCTGGCTGGATGACTCCGTTGGAGCTTCGTCCCAATGCACCAAGGTTACACATTTGATCCTCAGTCAGGAGTCAACCAGTAAATGCATTAATGAGTGGAACAACAGAGCATTGTTTCTCTCTCTCTCCCCCTCTCTTTGTCTAAAATCAATAAAAAGGGAAAAAATGTAAAGACATCATGGAAACCCCTTTGCTTTCCCACTGTGCCTGGGGTGAAGGCCCAATGCCTGAATATAGCCTCAACTCCCCAGGGCCTGCCACCACCAGCCTTCTCTCTGTCCTCTAGGCTCTCTGCTGCCTATCCTAGGGCCTGAAAAGTCAGCCCCCATTCAGGTTCTTCCTCCTGGTCCTTCCCATCTCAGAACTCAAGGTGGCCTCCAGTCCTGTTTCTGTTCTGGGGTGTCTCTCCATGGTACATTGTCCTTCTTGGTTCTGCCCTCTCTGGTTAATTCATGCTTTCAGATCCTAGCTCAGGTGCCACTTGCTCATGGGCCTCTGCCAGAGTTTTCCATTGCTTTTATAGGCTTGTTTTTGGCATCTCCCCCCTCTAGGAAGTCCACTCTGTGAAAGTGGGCCCAGGCTGTTCTGTTTGTTGCTGTATGCCTAGGGCCTGGGGCAGTGCTGGACACACAATGGGTGCTTAATCAACCGAAGAAAGATCACAGGAGTCAGTGACCCAGGGCCTGGGGAATTCAGCTGAAGGCACAGCCTTCCTAGCGGCCATGCTCACAGTATCTGTCCCACAGAAAGACCTGGTTAAAGAGGAAGCTGAGGATGCCGGGGTGGTCCTGAAAAGCACCCAGACCACACTCCAGGCAGGTCTGGCCTCAGATGCCTGGGCTGCCCCAATCGCCACCCAGATCTACAAGAAGCACCTGGACCCCAGACCTGGCCCATGCCCACCCGAGCTAGGCCTGGCCCTGGGCCAGCTGGCTTGCTGCTGCCTGCACCACCGGGCTAAGAGGAGACCCCCCATGACCCAGGTATCCTGGAGGAGGGGGACAGGAAGCATTTGAGGCACCTACTATCCATGGGGGCAGTGGCCTACTGGAAATCCTGCATTCTTGGCACTACCCTGTAGTGACCCAAACACAGCACCTGCCAGACCTCTTTCTGGAAACAGAGTCTCCATACATTTCTCACTTGCCCTTTGGTTCTGCCTGGGGTGGCGGGGGCCTCACTGAACCCTGCCTGGGCTGTAGAGAGGCAAAGGACTTCTATTGCTCCCTCTTCTGGATATACCGCACCATTGCATCTGCCTTTTTTCTGTCCCTTCCCTGGCCGCAGCCTCTTTACCTCTGACAGTTGAGAATAGAGAATCCCTATTTGAGAACAGCAAGGTAGTGAGATTCACTCTCTAGAAGACAGAAGCCGTTCTCAGTCCTTAGCTTTGGTGGCTGTGACTCTCAGTGCGCCTTATGGCAGGGACAAAGGAGCAAGAGACAGAGCTTTCCTGGCTGCAGAGTGTGCCAGCTTAGTGCTCCCCACAGCCTCCAGAGCAGTGATGTGGGGCCTGGGATGGCAGCCGAAGCCCCAAGGCAGGTCACAGATGATTTGGAGCAGCCTTGTGGTTTGACTGTCTTTTGTGAGGGCTGTGATGGATTACTTACCCTGAGAGTCCCTCTTTCTCCTCGCAGGTGTACGAGAGGCTGGAGAGACTTCAGGCAGCAGTGGCAGGGCCATTCCTGGAAGCAGAGGCTGCCTGCCGCAACCCTCCTTCCCCACAGGAAAACTCCTACATGTCCACCACCAGCAGTGCCAGCCCCCGGCAGCCCCTGGCAGTGCCCTCAGGAGCCCCAGCCCCAGTTACAGAGCAGCTCCAGAAAGGCCACAACCAGCCTGTGGAGAGTGACGAGAGTGTGTCTGGCCTATCAGCTGCTCTGCATTCCTGGCACCTGACCATGAGCTGCCCCCCAGGCCCAGCCCTGCCAGACAGCCCTGGACAAGAGGCCGCCACGTGGACTCCAGCACCCCTTGGGCAGGACGGCTCTACTCAAAGGGGTGCCACCCGAGAGTTATGGGGGAGTGGCCCAGGGCCCCAGCCCACAGCTGTGGAAGGTAGCTGGGGACATGTGCCCAGAATAGGGACCAGGGGCCTCCTTTGGCAACAGTCCCCATACTTCTCAGCTCCAGCTTTCTGGGATAAGAGAACTGGGGCCTGATGTTAAGCTCACTCTGTCCCTAGCAAGCTCCAGGCCTCTGTCTTAGGACAGGTAGCCTGCCTGGCCTTGGAAAGGGGTGCAGAGGACAGCTCAGCATTGTTTCATCGTCCCAGGCAATGCCCCTCAGGTGGGCGAGAGGAGGTCAGGAGCTTACTTTCTGTTGAGCTAGGAACAAGGAGGCTCTACTCAGGACTAGGCTCCTGGCCTGGCTGGGAGTCAGGGCCATGATGCAGCCCCTCCTAGTCCCTGCCTTTAGGGCCCTGAGGACTTCTCTCCTGAGGGCAGGAAGCTAGGCTGGGGGCCAGGAAGAATCGTGAGACCGGGAGTGTCAGTGAGGAGTTCCTAGGGATAACAGCCCCTGAAGCTACAAGGGCACTCTCTCTACCCCAGGATCACTCCTGGGCAGTTCTGCGTCATCACGGCCACCACAGATTGTCATCAACCCAGCGCGACAGAAGATGGTGCAGAAGCTGGCCTTGTACGAGGATGGGGTCCTAGACAGCCTGCAGCTACTGTCGTCAAGCTCCCTCCCAGGTACCCTCTGCGCTTTGCAGCCGGATGCTCAGCCTCATGCTAGCCCCAAACAGCAGTGTTTTTTTTAATCATGTACTGATGAGGACCCTGCTACCCAAGGGTGTGAGACAGGCCACTCACCCCCTCTAACAATGGCTGGAAGCCCAGCCTACTCCCATGCCTCCCTCTGGCTCCCTCATTTTCTCTTGAAACAGCACCTTCCCTTAGCCCTGGGGTGCCAGTGCCCCCTCTGCTTCTAGCAAGCATTTTCCATTCCAGGTGCTATTTGAACAAGCTCCGCTTAGGAATAGAAACCCTAATTCCAGAAAGCACCCTGGGAGCTGAGGGGAAACCATGGCCCAGCCCTTGAACCAGCCCTCTGGCAGCCAAGGAGCCTCCTCCATTTACTAACTGGCATTTTCCTCCTGCAGACTTGGGCCTGGAATACCAAGACAGGCAGGGCCCGGAAGAGAGTGATGAATTTCAGAGCTGAGCTCTTCATGCGGGCGGATCCCCCAAACCCGGAAGTCAAAGTTCTCATGGTTGGAAGTTCTCATAGCACATGAACCCTCAGGAGCCTGTGGGCAATAGGGGTGGGGCCCCAGCTTCACAGGGCAGAGCAGGTGGTGGCCCCTGTGCTGTAGGGGTGTGGGCACAGGCCAGGCTCAGAGCCACCCAGGCCGCCTGCTGGAAGCTGGCAGTAGGGCAGGACATCTCAGAGGCCTGCCTCAGTCCATTTGGGGGAGAGGAAAGCCACTGTCATGAGAGGGGCGTGTGGGGGAGGAATACATGTCTAAGGCTGCTGGCTGCATAGGCCAGAGAGGAGAGGTGAATGGGACCACTGGTACAATGGGATGCAGCAGGGAGCTGGCTCCCCTGAGAGCTGGACAAGGCATTTGCAGCTCAGGCCTACAGCAGCAGCCCTTAGCCCTTCTCTTTGTACTTTGCTGAAGCCCTGGGGGAAATTGGCCACTCTGTACAATAGTGCGAGTTAGGCCTGGGACCCTCCCAGCTGCTTGCAATGTGGAAAAGAGAGGTGTGGCTGTCCTATGGTTCAGTCCACTAGCTAGAAATGAGGGTTCTGAGATACCTCAGAGAGTCCAGCAGCGCCTGCATCAGGCCAGTGCCTGTAGGCTTCACTAAGGAGCTGAGAGCTAGCCTAACATGACTGCCTGCTACCCAGGCCACTCCAGGATGCTATAGACGGGTCCAAACCAAGTCAGCCTCCAGAGGCTTTAGGCTCAGCATCAGGCCCAGGCACTGATTGTGGCAAAGGGGCCACTGCCCAAGGTTCACCTAGGCCGGAGTCCTGTATTACCCAGACAGAGAAGCCCCAAGGCAAGAAGTTGGGATCAAGGCAGAGAAGAAGGAAAAAGAAAATGGGACTCAGTTTGAGAAGCAAGTGAAGTTTCTTGAAACCGAGTGTCTTCGAAAGTAGCCCAGGGCTGTAGCACAGGCTTACAATGATTTTGTGTCCACAATCATGAGTCACACTACATGCCCCACAAAGCTAGGCCTTGGTGAAGTCCAAGTTGTACTAGAGTAATAAAAGCTTATGTTTCAATCTCTGGTTGTACTTGCGGAGTTTGTTGCACTGAAAGCCTCAAGCTTTTCCCGTGCTTTCACCTCGGAGTTCCTGACTGTCCAACCCAAAACACCAGACCCCCCAAATCCTCTAGAGGCTCTTGTTTCCACTCCCAGTAAGCCACCATACTGGTGGCAGGTCCACAACACCACTACCCAACAGGACTTAAATGGGTTGTTAAGTTTTCCCTATACATTTTACGGGTTTTGATGCTATTGTAAATGGTATCTTGATAGCATTTCCTAATTCATCATTGATAGTGTGTAGGAATACAATTGACTTTTGTCTGTTGGCTTTGCATTCTGTGACCTTGCTCAAATTCACTTACTAGCTTTAACAGTTTTTTGGTAAATACCTTGGGTTAGTCTGTGTACACAATCATTTCATCTGCAAATAAAGACAGTTCTACCACTTCTTTTACAATCTGCCTTTTAGTTCTTGTTTTATAGCACTGACTAGAGCCTCTAGTCAAATGTTAAATAGAAGTGGTGAAGGTAGACATCCTTGCCTTGTTCTCAATTGTAGGTGCAAAGTGTTCTCTATCACCATTGAGTATAATGCTAGCTATGGGATTGTCGTATATGTATTTTGTCAGTGTGGTGAAACATCACTTGATTTTCAAATCAACCAACTTTGCATTCCCTAGCTAAAAAGAGCACTTGATGAATTTCACTTGCTAATATCTCTTGAGAATATTTGGGTCTATATTCATGAAGGATATTGATCTGCAGTTTTCTGGTAATATCTTTATATGATTTTGGTATCAGGGCCTCATGAAATTAAATTGGAAAGTGTTCCCTGCTCTTATTTTCTTAAAGGGCTTGTGTATGCTTAGTGTTAACGTCTTTAAATGTTTAATGGATTCACCAGTGAAGGCATCTGTACCTGGAGTTTTCTTTAGGAGGTTTTTAATTCTAAATTCAATTTCTTCAATTAGCTATCAGCCCATTCAGATTTTCTGTTTCTTCATGTGTCAGTTTTAGTAATTTGTGTCTTTCAAGGAATTTGTCTGTTTCGTCTAAATTGGCATAAAGTTAATCCCCCTTCTCCTCCTCTTACACCTGCAGGCACTGTAGTAACATCCCCCCTTTCATTCCTGATATTGGTCATTTGTGACTTTCCTTTTTTGTTCATCATCCTAGAGCAGCGATTTTCAACCTTTCTCATCTCATGGCACATAAACCAATTACTAAAATTCTGCAGCACACCAAAAAATACATTTTTGCTGATCTGACAGAAAATAGGTATAATTTTGATTCATTCACACTGGATGGCTATTGTGTTGGCTGTTGTCATTTTATTTGACAATCTAAGGGAGAAGAGGTCAGTGCCCCTGACTAAATAGTCCGGTACTGCATGTTTTAAAAATTCTTGCGGCACACTGGTTGAAAATCGCTGTCCCAGATAGCTTAACTATTTTATCAAACATTTCAAAGTACCAAATTGTGGTTTCGTTGATTTTTCTCCATTGTTTGTCCATTTTCTATTTTGTTAATTTTCATTCTTTATCCTTTCCTTTCTTATTTTGGAGTAATGAAACTAATTTTGGTTTTAATTTGCTCACCTTTTTTCCAACTTCTTAAAATGTAACCTTAAAATAATTGGTTTTAAACCTTTCTTTTTCTAACATAAGCTTTTAAAGCTACAAATTCCCTGCCTGGCCGACATGGCTCAGTGGTTGAGCATCAGCCTATGAACCAGGAGGTCACTGTTCAATTCCTGTACATACCCGGGTTGCCGGCTCGATCCCCAGCAGGGGGTGTGCAGGAGGCAGCCGGTCAATGCCGCTCTCTCATCATTGATGTCTCTGTCTCTCTCCCTCTGCCTTCCTCTCAAATCAATAAAAACATGTAAAAAAATTTTTAAAAAATGAAGCTACAAATTCCCTTTGAGAACAGCTTTAGTTGAATTCTACTTATTTGGATATGTTCTATTTTCATTATCATTCAGCTCATAATGTTCTCTGACTTCCCCTGTGATTACTTTAACCAATGACTTACTTAGAAGTACATTGAATTTCCAAATATTTGGGGACTTTGCAGATACCTTTTTGTTATATGTTTTTAATTCCATCATGGTCAGAGAATTTGCTCTGTATGATTTTATTCCTTTTAAAATTATTGAGATTTGTTTTATGGTTTAGCTTGGTGAATGTTCTATGTATATTTTATTTTATTTAAATATATCTTTATTGATCTTAGAAAGAGGAGGGTGAGGGAGAGAGAGAGTTGAAACGTCAATGATGAGCGAGTCATCATTGATCGGCTGCGAGCCTGCAACCCGGGCATGTGCCCTGATGAGGAATCAAACCTCGATCTCCTGGATCCTCGGTCGATGCTCAACCACTGAGCCACACCCAGCCAGGCTCAGTGTATATTTTAAAAGAGTATATATTTGCAGTTGGGTGAAGTGTTCCTATAAATGTCAGTTAGGTCAAGGTGGTTGATAGTGTTGTTCAAGTCTTCAGTATCCTTGCTGATTTTCTGTGTGCCAGTTCTCTCTGGCAGACTGAGAAGAAAATAGCACAGTCTCCAACTGTAATTGTGGCTGTGTCTTTCTCCTTTCAGTTCTGTCAGATTTTGCTGCATCTATTTTGCATTGGGTGCATACACATTTAGGATTGTTATGTTTTCTTGATAAATTGACCCTTTTATTATTGTGATATGCCCCTCTTTATCTCTGGTAATATTCCTTCTTTTGACGTCCACTTTGTCTGGTATGAATATAGCCACTCCAACTTCTTTTTTTAAAATATATTTTTATTGATTTTAGAGAGAGAGGAAGGCGGGGAGAGAGAGAGAGAAACAACGATCGGCTGCTTCCCTGTCTCCTGTGTGCACCCCAACCAGGGATTGAACCTGCAACCTGGGTATGTGCCCTGACCCGGAATTGAACCGGCGACCTTTTGGTACACTAGAAGACGCTCAACCAACTGAGCCACACTGACACCAGGGCCACTCCAACTTCTTTATTATTATTATTGTTACTAATTTTTTTAAAAAATATGTCTTTATTGATTTCAGAAAGAGGAAAGGAGAGGAAGAGAGAGAGAAACATCAATGATGAGAGTCATTGATCGGCTGCCTCCTGCATGCCCCCCCACTGGGGATCGAGCCCGCAACCCAAGTATGTGCCCTGACCGGGAATCAAACCCTGATCTCCTGGATCATAGGTCGATGCTCAACTGCTGAGCCACGCAGGCCAGGCCCACTCCAACTTCTTTATGTTTAATTTGTTTTGCGGTATAACTTTTTCTGTTCTTTTAATCTATCTGTGTCTTTATATTTAAAGTGCACTTATAGACAACATATTGTTTCAGCTTACTTTTGTAATCAGTCTGGTAATAACTGCCTTTAATTGGTTTGTTTAATCCATTTACACTTAATGGTTGAGCTTAAGTCTACTGTCATGCTATTTGTTTTCTGTTGTCCCATGTGTTCTTTGTTCCTTTTTTCCTCTGTTCCCTGACTTCTTTTGGATTAATCATGTTTCTGGTGTTCTGCTTTTTCTCCACTATTGGTTTGTTAGCTCTACTAACTGGTTCTGCTCCAGAGCCCCCTTCCTGCACCATGATCTGGAAAGTGCCTCATGGGCACAAAGGTAGAAATCCAGGCTGCTTGTGGGGGTCACTGCATTTGGTTTCCTTCTGATCATAGTCCTGCATTGCCTGTTGTCCAATATCTAAAAATAGTTATTTCAAATATTTTGCGTAGTTTTCTAGCTGTTTACAACCAGAGGGCTACTCGGGTATTGGTGATTCTATCATGGCACAATCACAAGTTTCCTCTCTTTTCTGAGGACTATAATTCTTTACTCAAAAGGCCACCCCATCTTTTTCCTGCATGATCAATTTCTCCCTTGCTCCTGGATCTATTTTCATCAAATATGTCCCCTACTAGCTTTGATTCTTGAAGAAGTCCTTTGACCCAACAGCTCTCTCCAATCACAACCCCGATTCTCTGTTCCTCTTTATAGCCAAACTTCTCAAAATAATTGTCTATTTTCTCACTTCTCATTCTCTCTTCAACCCTTTCTAATCTGGCTCTTACCCCATCACTCCACCAAAGTGGTGTTAAAGACACCAGTGATCATGTTGCCAAATCCAGTGACCTTTTCTGACTCCATCCTATCGGTCTCTTGGTGCCTACACCCCCTCTGACTGCCCTCCTCTGGCAACCTCTCCACTGCCCTCTCTGTCTCCTCTACTCAAACTGTACAAGGTAGGAGTCCCTCAGGGCTCACTCTGGGCCCTCTTTTCTATCTCCACTCACTCCTGTAGTGAACTCACTCATTCTTGTGGCTCCAAAGACCATCTACTTATTAATCAATTCCCAAATAACATCTCCAAAAATGAACTCTCCTCTGAGCTTTTTACCTATACTTCCAAATGCCTACCACAAGCATGTCTTCTTTGATGTTTCACAGGTGCCATAGCTTAAATGACAAAATAGAACTTTGGATTTCCAGTTGCCACAAGCTTTCTGCTCAGTGTATGGCACTACCACCATCTTCCACCCAGCTGCCCAAGGCAGACCTCAGAAGTTAGGCTTTTTTAATAGAGTTCATTAGGAAGGTGTAACTTAAAGGCAGAAAAGTACACAAACTGTACATGTGTAGCTCAGTGACCTTTTATATATGTATACATCCATGTGACAGACACTGCTTAAACGAAGATATAAGTCTGCTTCAATTATCTATTGCTATGTACCAAACCACACCAAAACTTAGGAGCTAAAACAATTACATTATTTTGTCCAGGAACCTGCAATCTGGGCAGGGCTCAGATGGGACAGCTCACCTGCTTCACTCAGTATCAGCTGGAGTGGCCTGAAGGCTAATTTCTGGAACCATCAGAGGCTTCCGCAGGTGTTTGGTGATTGATGCTGGCTGTCAGCTGAGGACTCTGCCAGGCTAGGAGATCTCCACGTACCTCTGCCTCTTGGCCATGTGACTTCTTTTCCAACACAGAGTTAGCTTTTTTCATTTTTATTTTACTTTTTAATTTTTTATTACACACTACGTAATACACTGCATAACCTTCTAGCAAGTGTAGATGAGCATAAGAGTTATTTTTCATCAATCAGGAAAGTGCTTCCTTAATCAATGTTCCCCAAACCCTCTGACACACAGTAATGATTAACTCCAGAGACGGGCCTCTTTCCATTCTCTTTTTGTCCTTGCCCCCGTCAGTGAACCTGTTCGCAGTGGCAATTCTGGGGATGAGTAAGCACACACCCATGATGGTGATCCCAGGGAGAATCTTGAACCACATTGCGGCAAGGTTACCAAGGCCAGGATTGGCTTCTAAGGGGAAGTGTCTTAAGAGAGAGCCTGGTGGCCCAGCTGGCGTGGCTCAGCGGTTGAGCGTCGACCTAGGATCCAGGAGATCGAGGTTCAATTCCCGGTCAGGGCACATGCCCGGGTCGCGGGCTGCATCCCCAGTTGGGAGCGTGCAGGAGGCAGCCGATCAATGACTCTCTCATCGTTAATGTTTCTCTCTCTCTCCTCCCTTCCTCTCTCTGAAATCAGTAAAGATATATTTTTTAAAAAAGAGAGAGCCTGGTGGACGCTGTATTGCCTTTGGTGGCCTAGCTTCTGCTGCACCCTCTTCATTAGAAGCAAGTCTCTAAGGCCAGCCCATACTCAAAGGGAAAGGAATTACAGTCCAGCTTTTGATGGTAAGAGTGCCAGAAAATTTGTGCATGTGTTTAAAACCAGTGCAAGGACATTTCTGTCACCCTCAAAAGGTCCCTCACTCAAGAGAACCACGGACACATAAATTAGTTTTGCATGTTCTTGAACTTCACAAGGTCATGAAGATATTCTTTGACTTTTAGACACTTCATTGCTTTTTTTTATATATATTTGTCTTTATTGATTTCAAAGAGAGGAAGGGAGAGGGAGAAAGAGATAGGAACATCAATGATGAGAGAGTCGTCATGGATCTACTGCCTCCTGCATGCCCCACACTGGGGACTGAGCCCGCAACGCGGGCATGTGCCCTGACCGGGAATCGAACCGTGACCTGCTGGATCCCAGGTCGATGCCCAACTGCTGAGCCAGGCCGGCTGGGCACTTCATTGCTTTACCTTTCATATTTAGGTCTATGCTACACCTCAAATTGATTTTTGTTCCTGCAGTAGGTTGGCATCAAGATGTCCTGTTTTCCCACATGGACATCCAATTTATCCCTCACCAGTTAGTAAAAAGACTCCCTCACTGAATCAATGTGGGGACTTTGTCATCAATCTGCTGGCTGTGTTTGCAGAGGCCTGTGTCTAGCCTGTGTTCTATTATATCAGTCTCTCCCTGCACCAATACCACACTAGCTTAATTACTGTAGTCGTAGAGAAAGCCTTTCTGTCCACAGTAATTCCTCCAGTTTGGTCTTCAAAATTGTCTTAGTGATTCTAGGCCCTTTGCATTTCCATATGCATTGTAGAGCATCAGGAACTCTCATCCACTGCTGGTGGAAATGTAAAATGGTTCAGGCACTTTGGAAAATGGTTTGGCAGGGTCTTAAAATATCATCCACTTACACTATGATACAACTGCTCCACTCCTAGGACTTACCCAAGAGAAACATTCATGCTTCCACACAAAGATTTGTACACAATATACAAAGCCAGGCAGTGCAAACAACCCAAATGTCCATCAGGTGGCTGGATAAAAAAATTGTGTGTTCACACAATGAAAGACTACTTAACAATAAAAACAAACAAACACCCTATTGGACTCAGAATAACTACACTGGCTGAAAAGAGCCAGATTCCCCGCCCCCCAAAAAAATGCCTACACACTGTGAGAGTCCACTTACGTACAATTCTAGGAAATGCAAACTTATGTCTGTTACAGAAAGCTGATCAGTGACTGCCTAAGGATGGGTGGGGAGGGATGGGCTGGAGAAAGGGGTCACCAGAGGCACAAGGAAACTTTTGGGAGTGATGATTATGTTCATTCTCTCCATTGTGGTGACGGTTTCACAGATTAAACTTTCAAAATGTAGGCTTTAAATATGTGCATTTTGCCCTCACCAGTGTGGCTCCGTTGGTTGGGTGTCATCCTGTGCACCGAAAGGTTGCAGGTTCAATTCCCAGTCAAGGCACATGTCCAGGCTGAGGGCTCAATACCTGGTAGGGGCGGACAGGAGGCAGCTGATCAATGTTTCTCTCTCTCTCTAAAAATAATTAATTAATTAATTAATTAATTAATTAATATGTGCATTTTATTTTATGTCAATTCTTCCTCAATAAAGCTGTTTTTAAAATATATATTGTGTCTCTTTTAAGCAGCATATGGTTGGGGTCTTTCCCTTTAATCCAGCCTGGCAATCATTATTTATCCATTTACATTTTAATGTATTTGCTGACATATTTGTGTGTTTATTGTGGTAAAATATAGAGGACATAATATTTATTATTTGAACCATTTTTGTAGAGTTCAGTGGCATTAGATACATTCACAGTGTTATCCAGTCACCACTACCTGTACCCCAACCATTTCCATCATCCCACCCATTAAACAGTAACTCCCTGTGCCCCTCCTACTATTTGTTGTCTGCTGTCCCGTCTGTTCTTCTTTCCTTCTTTTCTCCTTTCTAACCTTCTTCCCGTGTTGGATCTGCATCCTGGCATTGACCCCTCCCCTTGCCTTTGACACTGTTCTTTTCATATATTTTAAACCTCAAAGGACATTATTGGTGTTGCTTTAGACCAGGGGTGGGGAACCTTTTTTCTGCCAAGAGCCATTTTGATATTTATAACATCATTCGAGGGCCATACAAAATTATCAACTTAAAAATTAGCTATGAAAAAAGCTCCTAGATTTTTTGAATTTCAAGTCCCGCCTGCAGTTGCCTTGGCAGGGCCAGACCAAATGATTTCATGGGCCGTATATGGCCTGTGGGCCGGACGTTCCCCACCCCTGCAACAGTCTGTTTTTGCTTATATTTACCCATAGATATTGCCTTTCTAGTGCTCTCCATGTTCTTCCATCTTGGATGCCTCCCTCCCTTCCTTTCTTTCTCAAATTACTTCATTTCTTGGCAAAAAATAGGGTCAAGGAAATAACCAAAGGGTAACGTCACTATAGGAGACATTACCAAATATGAGCCACCTTCAGCTGTTTTCTGGTCTTGACTACCCCTATGAATGACGCAAACCCTCCACGGGATCCACAACAAAGATGCCAGTATATTTTGAGTAACACTTTAAATAAATACGCTATGATTGTCTTCTATAACCCAAGGGAAATGTGTGCCTCCTTCATGTGTTTATTAAGAGGGCTGGGGCAAATATGCTAGAGTTTTTAACAGCTTTATTAAGACATAATTCACATACCCTAAGGTTCATCTGTTTAAAACATGCAGTTCAGCCTGGCAAGGTGTGGCTCAGCGGTTGAGCATCTACGTAGGGTCCAGGAGATCTCGGTTCGATTCCGGATCAGGGCACATGCCCGGGTTGCGGGCTCGATCCCCAGTAGGGGGCGTGCAGGAGGCAGCCGATCCATGACTCTCATCATTGATGCGTCTCTCTCTCCCTCTCCCTCTCCCTTCCTCTCTCTGAAATCAATAAAGATATATTTTTAAAAACCCACAAAACCATGCAGTTCAATGGTTTTTCGTATATTTACAGAGTTGAGCAACCATCATCATAACCTACCTCACAGCATTTTTATCACCGCTAAAGGAAACACTGTGCACATTAGCATCACTCCCCACCCTCCCGTCCTCTTCCCAGCCTGCGGCCATTGCTAATTTACTTTCTGTCTCTATAGTTTTACTTATTCTGAATATTTCATATAAATGGGATCATTCAAATGTGATCTTTAGTGTTTGACTTCTTTCGCTTAGTATAATGATTTCCAGTTTCACGCGGGTTGTAACGTGTCAGTACTCCATTTCTTTTTATGGCAGAATACTATCACATTGTATGGAGAAACCACATTTTGTTTCTATCCATTCATCAGTTCACGGACATTTGGGTTGTTTCCACTTGGGGCTACCATGAATAGTGCCACTGTGAACATTTGTGTAACAGTTTTTGGGTGGCCTTGTTTTAATCTCTAGGAGTGGCATTACTGGGTCATATGGTAACCTATGGGATTTACTTTGTATCTATGTTACTTAATGTTTGTAACTTTCTTGAATCTGGGGTTTCATGTCTTTTTGTCAGCTTTGCAAAATTCTCAGCCAGTTTATCTTTAAACATTGCTTCTGTCCTTTCTCCTCTGCTGTTTGGGCACAAGCCAGGGTGCCTGTGGTGCTCGCCTTTTCCGCCTTCATGCCTTTGCTGCTTGCTCCCCAGTTCCTTCAAAGGTTGATTAAAAAATACATTTTGTCCACTTGTATAGCTATTTACTTTTCTTTTTTTAATATATCTTTATTGATTTCAGAGAGAGAAAGGGAGGGGGGAGAGAGAGAGAGAGAGAAAATCAATGATGAGAGAATCATTGATCGGCTGCCTCCTGCACGCCTCAACTGGGGATGGAGCCGGCAACCCGGGCATGTGCCCTGACCAGGAATCGAACCTCATCTCCTGGATCCTAGGCCGATACTCAACCGCTGAGCCACATTGGCCGGGCTGTATAGCTATTTTCAGTGAGAGGCTGATATACCATCATGGCCAGAATCAGAAGTCTCCAGAAGTTATCCTCTTTTTTTTTTTTTTTTTAATAATTAAATGATTTATGGGATATCAGTAAGGTGGAATTTACATAGCATTAAAGTTTGTGCTTTTTTTCTCTTTTGTTTTTCTTTTTTTTTTCTTAATTTTATTTTTGTTTAAAATATTACAGACGTCCCTTTTTCTCCCCAATGACCCATTCCACCCCGTCTCATCCCCCTCCCCAGTCCCTCTTCCCACCATTGTCTGTGCCCTTGGGTTGTGCATATATGCATATAAATTCTTTGGTTACTCTCTCCAGAAGTCATTCTTGACTCCTCCCATTCCCTCCCTCACACCCCCAACACCAAATATCCAACACATTTTATCTTCTTTCACATTCTATATATCTCCCATTTGCCTTGTACGTCTCCATGGCTCTGCCCTAGCCCAGGCCACCATCCCCTCTGTCAAGGCTGGCAGTGGCATCCCGCTGTGGGTACCCCACCCGACTCACTCTCCAGCCTCTTCTCCTGCTATTTGGGTTTCTGTTTTGTCAACATGAACAAGGCAGGGTCACTCCACAGAACTCAGATGTGGAACTCTGCTGTTTGGTTCACATTCTGACAGATCGGTGCCCAGGCAAGCCAGAAGGAAGCCAAGCCGAACCTGTGTCCCTTAGCTTTTCTCTGTCGAATTTATGAACCATACTAGTCGTGGGTGGGTTTTTGTTTTTGGGGGGGTGTGTGTGTTTCTAAAAAATTCCAAGAGCCATGCTTGTGGTCTCTAGGCCACCAGTCGCTGCAGCAACCTTGAGTAAGCACTGGAGAGGAGAAGCCTGCTTTACATGGTCAACGAGAGGGTCTAGTACGGAGCACCATAAGTGGGGGCTGCATATTAAGTAAAGCCCAAGGATGGACCGGTGGAGTTAAGGGGTTTCCTAGGGACAGGAGAGCAGAGAAATGGTGCTGAGCTAGTGAGAAACTAGAAGCGAGGGTTAACTTGTCCTGCACCTTCATTTTTTATCATCTCAGCAGATTGCAAATGTGGCATCAGAAATCCCCCCGCCCCCATTGTTTTTCTGGACGGGAATGAAAGCAGGTGAAGCTGCGAATGGAGACCTCCCTCTGGGGTTGGGTTTTCTGCTGAGTCACTGACTTAATGGCCACCCCAGATACCCGACTCCCCCCTCTCTTAGCCTGTTTCTAAGGCAACCAGTGAGCGGGCTGGAGCGAAGCCAACTTGGGATCACAGGGACTCCCATTCCCAGCCACCATGTGGCCATATTTGTTTTTCTAACCAGAACGTTTTTTAGACTCCGATTTTTAAAAAACAAACTTTTTCTTTTAACAATACCTGCTAATTACAAAGGAATCCAAACAGTACGGAAGTGTAGTGTGCAGAATAAGAAGACCCCTTTTCACTCTCGCAGCCTGGGCTCTGCTCCCCACCGCAGCTTCCCGCGCGCTGCCCGAGGCTCCGAGCCCATTCGCAGCCCAGCACCTTGCCTCCTGGCCCAGCCCCGCGCACCCGGGCTGCCCCCCGAGCACGCAGATTAACCTTACTTTCGTTCTTCTGCAGAGCTGCGGGGTGGACGCTGTGTGAATATATTGTCAAATTACTTAACTGGTCTTTTGTGGAAGGTCATTTAGATTGTTTCCAGTTTGCCTGGTTGTGCTTTTGCCATCATAAACAACACTGCATCCTTGCACGTGCATTTTTGCACACTTAGGCAAGGGTATTTTTAGGTGAGGCCCTGGTAGGAGCTGGATGGCTAGGTCATTTTGACAGATGAAACCAAAGTAGCCTCTGAAACACTAAGTATCGGCAAAAGTTTCACTTTTGCAAATCTAATCAGTGAAAAAGCATATCTTGTTTTTTATTGGCATTTCTTTCAGCACGAGTGAGGTTAGACATTCCTTTTTTGTCTTCATGGGCCTTTTGAGTTTCTTTTCATGTGAGCTATCTAGTCATATCCATGGTCAGATTTCCACTGGGTTGTGGGGCTTTCTGTTATTGGTGGGGAGAGTTCTTTCCACATTCAGGACCTTAACCCTTGGTCTCTCCGTATGTGTTACAAATATTCTCTCCTGGTTTTTGATGTGTCTTTGACTTTGTTCTTGGTACTTTCCATGCAAAAATTTACTAATCTTTTCCTTTACAGTTTCTGGCTTACAATATCAGACTCAAAAAGGGTTTCCCCACTTCAAGATCATTTTTAAAAGTCACTCGTGTTTTCTTCTGTTATGAGTTTATCTTTTTTTTTTTTTATGAGTTTATCTTTTAATGTTTAAATATTTTACATAAAAGACCAACATTGATCTGATAGGTATACCCAGAGAACTGTGCCCAACAAACAGAGGATACTCACACTTTCCAAGCACACATGAAACTTTCAGGAAAATATTGTGCTGTGGGCCACAGAGAAAATGTCAAGCAATTCCAATAAGTGGAAAACAGACCACCACTGCAACACAAAGAAATTAGGATGAACCAGGAAAGATAACACTTCCTCCCTGCAAAATGTCTGACTGGAGATTTAAAATCGCCCTTCTAAATAAAGTGTGGGTTAAGGAGGAAAATAAAATGAAAAAGACTAAACGCTACATATAACTTTATGCCAATATGTGTGAAATTCCAGATTAAATGAACAACTTTCTTTGAGAATTAGAAATCTCCAAATTTGTCTCTAAAGGAAGTAGAAAACTGAATAGAACAAAAATCACCTGTAATATGGAATTGCCAGCCACGGCACCAGGCCTCTAAAGGGCTGGAGGCTCTGCAATGTGACCAGCACAACCCATGGCCTGGGTTGAACACATCATCCTAGCCTTTCATAGAGGCATTCATGCAAGGCGTGAACTCAGAGATCCCCGCATATAAGAAGAAATGAGCTCTTCCCAGACTCGGGGACCTTGCCTGGCTGAAGCATGTTGGGGGGATGCTGCATCTGCCCCTGCTCAGTGTTGCCACCTGACTTTGGACATTATTCCACATCTTTGGTTAATTAACTTGGGGACTGAACACAACCTATGTTGAGGATGTGTGTGGCTTCTACCTGAGTGCAGCCACCAGAGCCACTAGAGGTGATAAAGGGGGACTTCCCCCCTGTTCTCCCAATTGCAGCTGTTGGCTGTAAACTCCCCGAAATGACCACCAGAAAAGCCTGTTGATCATGCAAAGCCAAGTTTACTGGACTCACTGCAATGATGAACACCACCTCAACCAAGGAAGCTAGAAGAAATGCACGAATCTTTAGAGCTGGTGGCAATTACAGGGTGGGACCTCAGGGTCAGGCAAAGGTGATGACATCGCATTGGATTGGTGGGCACAGCCTGGGTCAGGCTCGGACAGAGCAGAGTGACAGGGATCCATAAAGTGTTGGAGCACAGTCTTACCTTCCAGGAGCAAGTATGTGCTGGCACCAGAAGTTAGTTTGCTTTGCTCTGTTCCCAGTTTTACAATGGAATGGGAACGGATTCCCAGTCCCAGAACTTTGTCATGCAGTGTGGTTTAACACAGGGCTAGGGAAAGATGTTGGTTTAGATGTCACAACTAAGACCCCTAGGCCACTGTTGGCTCTCACTCCCCCATAAGACCACTAAGATGACTCGTTGGTCAAGCAAAGCCAAGATCATTGCAGAAAAGGAGACCACAACCATGACAGAGCCTTAGAAGCTTCTTGGAAGGGTGAGGTCAAGGGTGGGGTATTTCTCATTAGGGTGGGTATTGCGAGGGAGGGCTCTGAAGGTGACCTTGAAGAATAAAGAACCCTCTCCAAAGCCCAGCAGAGTGAGCTATTGTTCTCAGCTGGGGGCTGTTACCCTGAGGAGGGCTAGTTGAATAATCTGATGTTTGGATAAAAGGATTTTCAGGAGTTCCTGAAATTAACAAGTAATTTGCAACCTCCTCTTCCTAGAGGAGAATTCCTGGCATAGTAAAGGCCTGTTACTACAGGGAGACAAGAGGCTGGGTGGTAAGTTATGGTTTCAGTTTTTGCCTGAGTAGCTCACTTTCTGTTTTTGGGGTTTTTTTTAAAATTTTTATTTTTGTTTAAAATGTTACAGATGTCTCTTTTTCTCCCCAATGACCCGTTCCACCCCGTTCCTTCCCCCTCCCCAGTCCCTCTCCCCACCATTGTCCGTGTCCTTGGGTTGTGCATATATGCACATAAATTCTTTGGTTACTCTCTCTCCCTCCACCCACCCGCCCTCCTCCATCCCTCTGACATTCGTCAGTCTCACTTTCTGAGGTCAAAAGCTGCTGTTTGGGGGAAGCCGCCTCGCCTTGGGGCTTGCTGAGAGGCACAGACTGGCCCTTCCAACACCACCAGCTGCTGCTATACTGCCCAGAAGTGTAGCATTTGAGGGGAGTTCATGGGAGGAGGGACTTGCCCTCTGCAAAGCCAAGGGAGGGGTGCACAAAGAGAATCACTCTTGGGGACTAGGGGTGCTTGACTCGTCCCGGTCTCATCTGGAAGTGGCAGAGCTTCCCCCTGCGCTGGGGGGCTGAGCCAGTGGCAGCTGAGGAGGGCCCAGCTTTCGGCACAGCAAGGAGATGATGGGTTTCTAGTGGGCGGTGTCTCTGACTCCTACCCACCAGCACCTTCTACTGCTGCGCCCCCCCCCGCCGCCCCCCCCTTCCCCGGCAGCAAGAGCTGTGGGGGTAGGCTGCCTGCGGCAGAGCTGAGGGGTCAGGTAAAGGTGGGAGCCCAAGACAGACGGACTCCCTTACAGGGGAGCACTTTGAATTGGGTACAAGGGTAATGTTTGAAAAGGAATACCATTGGTTTCAAGAACCATAATGAGACTAATTACAGGAGACCTGAACAACGATGGACTCGGCCTTCAAGGTCTTAAGGGGGGTTTGGTACAACCCAGTGGTGGGGCCGTGGGCAAGTGCTGGTAAAAATAAAGCCACTTTGTGCATATGCTTCCAAAGAGTTGAGACTACTGCAAAGACTAGTTGAAGGAGTGAAACTAGATTCGAAAAGAGAAAATGATGTCCAGTCTCAGATCAGGCCCAATGGAGAGAGCCAGAATTGGGGCTGGCAAGGCGACTCCAGCCCTGCCCCATAGGCCATTCCAGCAGACCCAAACCAAAAGGACACCTCCGTGACTGATGATGGGGGGGCCTCTGCTACCTGACACCTCACTGTCTCCCACCACCCCAGTCAGAGCCTAGGGCAGCAGGCCAGCTCTCTCCACTGTGGGACCCAGTTGCCAAGAGGAACACTGGGCTGCATGTCACCAAATGATTTGATATTGTAAAGATGACAGCTCTCTTGCATATTGGTTGGTTTTTCTCGTTGGTAGTATTGCTACAGGAAATGGGCACAGAACCGGGACCCCTGCTACGTTTTCTAACTTGCTTTTACATAGAAACCCACTCTTTTTTGGTATGCTGTTTATTTGTAACCAGCCAACTGACTGCATTTGTTTATTTTTTAGAATTCTTTTTCAGGTGATTCTCTTGGACTTTTCAGTTGTACAACCATCTTATTTACAAATAATGAGAGCTTTGCTTTGTCCTTTCCAATACACATTCCTTGTATTTCTCTTTTTCGATGTTAAACAATATGGTGGCCATGGGACTATTGTTTTGTTCTTGTCTAATGAAAATGTTTCCTTGGCTTCACCCTTAAGCATAACACTGCCTCACTGCCTTTTGGCTTGATATATATATATTATATATATACATATATATAGTGTGTATATATATATATATGAAAGAAAAAAATATATATATATACAGTATCAGCTCATTAAGCTATAATCTGTTGCAGATTTCACTTTCTAAAAATGGCTGGAATAATATTTCCCATTCCACTTGTGTTTCTAAGACATTTCCACTCCCTCATCAAGAGGTGGAGTCCCCTTAGCCTGGCCGGTGTGGCTCAGCAGTTGAGTATCGACCCACGAACCAGGAGATCACAGTTTGATTCCCAGTCAGGGCACATGCTCGGGTTGCAGGCTTGATCTCCAGTCGGGGGTGTGCAGGAGGCAGCTGATCAATGACTCATCATTGATGTTTCTATCTCTCCCTCTCCTTCTCTCTGTGACTGCCTTCACTAGATAGAGTCTGGCATTAGGGACACTAGTCTAGACTTCCAAGGTTAGGTTCCTCTCTTGGGATGTTCACCCTTGGAACCAGGGTGATGAAGGGTGACATGAAGAAGCCAACGTGCAGAGGGACCAATGCCCTCTGCCCTCAGCACCAGCTGAGCTCCCAACTGACATTGAGCACCAAGTTCCCCACTTGCCATCTTGGCAATGGAGGCTTTAGCCCTCAGTGGGCTTGCCCCAGCAGAGATGCAGATCCATGAGCAAAATGAACACGTGGAATTATTTTGTCACTGTTTTGGGGTAGTTTGTTCCACAGCGATAGTTAACTGGAACAGCATCAATTCCAATTCCTGTGTATTAAGAAAACTGAATCTTATCAAATACCTTTTTATCTTTATTTTTTATTGTGGTAAAATATACACATTAAAATTTATCATTTTGACCATTTTTAACTGTACAGTTCAGTGGCAATTAAGTTCAGATAATTCACATTGCTGTGCAACCATCCCCACCTTTCATCCCCAGAACTTTTCCATCTTCCCAAACTGGAATCTGTCCCCACCCCCCTCCCTAGCCCCTGGCGCCAACCACTCTACTTTCTGTCTCTCCGAGTTTGACTCCTCCAGGGGCCTCGTAGAATGGAATCATACACTATTTGTCCTTTCATGTCTGGCTTATTTTACTCAGCATAATGTCCTCAAGGTTCATCCGTGTAGAAACATGTATCAGAATTTCCTTCCCTTTTAAGGCTGAATGACATTCCATAGCATGGATAGACCACGTTTTGTTTATCTGTTCATCCATCAACGGACCCTTGGGTTGCTTTCACCTTTGGGCTACTGTGAGTAGTGCTGCTGTGAGCTGTGAACACCGGTGTACAGGTGTGGCTTCCAGTCCCTGCTTCCAATTCTTTTGGGTACATACCCAGAAGCGGAATTGCTTCAATACCTTTTCGACATCTGCTGATGTGACGTTTGCTTCCTTTGACACGTTCATGTTTACTAGTTATAATGACAAACTGAAACCGGACACAAGGGGTCCGAGGCCGCCCGTCACTACTTGAGCCAAACTAAGCAGAGACGGGGTTGAATCGTATGCGAGAGTTTAATCAATTATTGCCGCAAAATGGGAAAGCCGTCGGTCACCCCGGAAATTCTGCTCTGATCCCCCTCCCCAGTTGGCCGCTTACACACCAGTGAGGGAGGAGATCACTACGTGCAGCTGCAGCTACAAGTGTAGCAGGGAGCAGGGCGGGGAGGGGCTGCAGCCGGCCTTCAGGAGCTCAAAGTCCGATACCCGGCGGCTAATCTAGGAACAGCCCGGCCTGTTCCTGGGGCGGGAGAATGGGCAGCGTTCCTGAGGCAAACTCCCGAGTGGGTCAGGGTCCGGGCACAGCAACCCAATCAAAGCCTGTCCTGTCCTTGGTCTGTTCTCAAAATGTATTTCTTTTCTGAGTGATGGACCCACCGAGGCATCTTATCTTTTTACAGCCTTGTCTCATCCTCCAGTTTCCCAGGGCCTGTAAGAAAACCTCTTCTCTATCGTTAGTAAGGTGAATGATTATTAAACAGCTGTGGCTCTATTTTTATTACGTGCCCTTCTCCACTATTAAAACTTCCTACTTGAGCCATCTCTACACTTTTGGAATGAACTCCACTTGGTTATGGTATATTCATTCCTTTATCTGCTTTTGGATTATACTGGCTAATTTTTAAAACATACGTTTTTACTCTATTAAGCAGTTTTGTTAATAGACATGTTCGCATCCACATTTCAACATCAACACTTCTGAAGTCATGGTCTGGTGTCAAAATTAATAAAATCAAGCCAACTCATGTTTCACCTTTATTATTAAAATAATTCCTAACATTTTCAGCAGTTTATCTAATATGTGTGTAAAATGTACGTGCTTACTTTTATTTCGGTTTTTCAGGTGGTTTTCTATAAAGTATGTTTTTACTAAGTTCATGTGTGAATGATTTAAAAAACTACAGAATAAGGTACAATTGTAGTGTATTTAATAAACTGTTAACCAAAGCAAAAAATATATGTATGTTTTTATTGATATTAGCGAGAGAGGAAGGGAGAGGGAGAGAGAAACATCGATCAGTTGCCTCCGCCCACACCCTGACTGGGGATCTAACCCACCACCCAGGCGTGTGCCCTGACCTGGAGTCAAATCAGCAGCCTTTCAGTGCACTGGACAACGCTCCACCGACTGAGCCACACTAGCCAGGGCTAGCTAATTGTTTTATACAGGTAATTTTTAATGTTCGAAATGTGCATTGATTTTTATCAGTGATAATGACCTGCAGTTTTCTTTGTGTTTGTGGGTGAATGATCTTCTACAAGTTTGGAAACCAGATTCATTCAGTCAGCAGACGTGGCTCTGGACTCTTGGAGCGAGAGCAGTGACTGAGACGCGTGCTGTCTTTGTGGCACTAATGTTCCCTAGGAGAAGAAGGCTCTTCAAATGTCATGAAACACATTTCTTTGCCTCTTTTACACACTGGAACTACCCATGTCTGAAAGGCCAGAAAGAATTCATCTGAGGCCTGAGGCTGTGGCAGGGGTGTCTGTCTGACAACCCATTTTCTTCTCTGCTCAGCTGATCTCTTTCTTCTGGGATCAGTTTTGGCAATATCAGTTCCCACTGTGGGACCCAATGTGTCTTAAAACCCTTCAGACCATAGCAGTGACAGGGTCCCTCCCAGCTTGTCACTTAAAATCACCTCTCAGACCCAGAACCCACCTCACTGGGTTATAGTGGTTCAAAAGAAGGGCCCCAATGCTTCTCCCAGTGGAACTTTGCCACTCCTCCCACCTTCCCTCCCCCTCTCTTCATACCCACTCCCTTCCTCTCATCCCCCCCCACTCCCTCACCTCCTCCCACTCTTCTGCCCGCCTCCTGCTCTCCCCACTAGGACAGATGCCAACAAAGAGATGTGCAACCTCATTAGTCATGGGGAAATGCAAGATAAAGCCTCAACAAGATAGCTATACACATACCCCAGAATGATTAACACTAAAAAGACTGGTCATGCCCAGTGCTGACGAGGATGTTGAGCCAGAGGAAATGGAAACTGGGGCAACCACTTTGGAAAATTATTGGGCAGTTTCTTAGGAACCGGAACTTCACCTACCCTAAGCAAGCAATTCCACCTCATAGGTTTATGAATTCAAAGAGAAATTTGGTTCATAATTTCAAAATAGGTTCATAATTTCAAAGAGAAATTAATGCATATGTCCATAAAAAACTTGTTTGTACATGAGTGTCCGTAGCACCTTTATTTATATTAGCCAAGAACTAGAAACAAAGCAAATACCCATCAACAGACAAACAGATAAACAAAGCTGTCATATATCTGTAGCATGGAATACTACTCAGTGATAAAATGGAATGAATGTGCTGATATGTGTATGAATGTCATACAATGTGTTCTATGCTTCCATTTCTATGAAGTTCTAGAACATACAAGACCACTCTGTAGTGATAGAGGTCACAATAGTATTTACCTTTCAGGGTTGGTTTGATGGAAACTCCACTGCCTCTGTAGGGAAAGTTCAAGGTATACACTTAACAAGCTTTGGCTCAATAAAAAATAATTTAAATATGTGAACTTCTAAAGCTGTAAATTTCACTTTAAGTGCCACTTTCAGTATTACCCACCAGTCTTATGTAGTTATTTTTTATTTTAATTTTTTAAATATATCTTTATTAATTTCAGAGAGAGGAAGGGAGAGGGAGAGAGAGATAGAAACAACAATGAGAGTCATTGATTGGCTGCCTCCTGCACAGCCCTTACTGGGGATCAAGCCCGCAACCTGGAAATGTGCCCTGACCAGGAGTTGAACCATGACCTCCTGGTTCATAGGTTGATGCTCAACCACTGAGTCTCAATGGCTGGGCTGTAGTTATTTTTATTAATGTAGTTCTAAGTTGTTGTTTTTCCAAATCCTCACCCAAGGATATTTTTCCCATTGTTTTTCAGAGAGAGTGGAAGGGAGAGAGAGGGAGAAACATTGACGTGAAAGACGCACATGCCCTGACGGCGGTGGGAATGAGCCTGCAACCGAGGTATGGGCCTTTGGAGAAAACTGAACCCAGGACCCTTCAGTCCATGGGCAAATGCTCTAACCACTGAGCAAAACCTGCTAGGGCTAGTTCTAAGTATTTTTAAAATTCTCATTATGGCCTGGCCGGGTGTGGTTCAGCGGTTGAGCATCGACCTAGGATCCAGGAGATTACGGTTCGATTCCCGTTCAGGGCACAGGCCCGGGTTGCGTCGATCCCCAGTCGGGGACGTGCAGGAGGCAGCCGATCAATGACTCTCTCATCACTGATGTTTCAACTCTCTCTCTCCCTCTCCCTTCCTCTCTCTGAAATCAATAAAGATATATTTTTTAAATAAAATAAAATAAAATTCTCATTATGATTTTTAAAACTTTGCAATGAATGGCAATTATGTGTGTGTGAGCAGGCACACATAAGCATGTGTACATGTACGTTATTGACTTGGAACCCAATTGCATTGCAGTGTGCTCCAACAATGTGGTCTGACACCAAGTCTTCCAACTTCCTTGCTTCTTGGTTTACGGCTAGGATGCTACTACTGTCTTTAGATGCCACTTGTGGGGTGACCTGGGAGGACACCAGCCCATCAGAGAGAACCTTAGTCATAGGCTTGTTCACACTTTCTGTATCTTCACAGAACTGTTGTCTGCTTGACTTAAATATCTCCGAGGGAAACCCATAATAACCTCCTTCTATGATGCTAGATCTATTTCTTCCTGGAGTTCTGTCGATTTTTGCTTTATACATTTTGAACCTATTTTAACTTTATTCCTAAAATGTTCTTGTTTTACCCCAAAGTCTATTTCGTCTGATACTAATATAACTATGCCAGCTCTCCCTTGGTTAGTAGGTTCCTAGTATGCCTTTTTTCTCATTCTTTCACATGTAACTTTTCTGCAGACATGTTTTAAGTGTCTCTAATCAACAGCATAAGTGTGGAGGTTGTAATTTTTTTTAATATATCTTTATTTTTTTATTATTATTTTTTAAAAATATATCCTTATCGATTTCAGAGAGAGGAAAGGATAGGGAGAGAGAGTTGAAATATCAATGATGAGAGTCATTGATCGGCTGCCTCCTGCAGCCTCGACTGGGGATCGAGCCCGCAACCCAGGCACATGCCCTGACCGGGAATTGAACCACAATCCCCTGGATCCTAGGTTGATGTTCAACTGCTGAGCCACACCGGCCAAGCTGGAGGTTGTAGTTTTGATACAATATGATAATCTCTGTAATCTCTGACAGTCCCCTGATCTAAAGTTCTCTCAGAGGTGACATCTGTCATTTGTTATGTCTGTCCCCACAGAAGCCTGTAGTGGGACTGGCTCAGCTCATTGTCGGTGTTCTAGGCTCAGCTCCTCCACCTGTTTGGTTTGTACAATATAAAGAACAATATGCAGGGTGGGGGGGAGCCCATCTGAATAGCAAAGATGAAAAGTTTTAGATGGTAAACATTTCTGAATGGCTCGCCTGGCAAGGGCAGGTTGCTCTCTGGTGAAGCTGAGAAGAGGGGCCGGGCACCGTGGTCTCCTGTGTCTACACTTGACCCGTGACACATCCAAGTGTAAGTGCTATTGTGTTCTTGATGAAAGACTTTTGAAAATTAAGATTGTACTTTCCAGCCCTAAGATATCACCTTCACACCCACTGGGATGGCTATAATCAAACATTAATAAGAAGGGGTGGTGAGGATGTGGAGGAATTGGAATCCTGTGTATTGCTGGTGGGAGTGTGAAATGGTGCGGCTGCTGTGGGAAACAGTGTGGCGGCTCCTCACAGGATTAAACACAGAGTTAGCAAGTGTCCCCACATTTCCATGCCCAGCTATATACCCAAGACAAAGGAAAATATCTGTCCCTACTTAGACTTGTACACAAATGCTCACAGCAGCATTACTCACAGTGGCCAAAAGGTAGAAGTGACCCAAGCATCCATGAGCTGATGACTGGGAAACAGTATGTGGTCTATCGATGGAGTGGCATGCTACACAGCCATAAAGAGGGATGAAGTCCTGACACATGATCACATGGACCAACCTTGAAAATAATGCTGAGTGAAAGAAGGCAGGCACAAAAGTCCATTTATGTGAAATGTCAAGAAGAGGCAAATCCATAGAAAGTGGGTCAGTGAGTGCCAGGAGCTGGAGGGAGGGGGATGGGGAATGAATGCTTATGGGGCCAGGGTTTCTTTTTGGGTTAATGCAAATGTTCTGGAATTAGATAGTGATGATGGTGGCACAGCCCTGTGAATATACTAACAACCACTGAAATGTACACTTTAAAAGGGTAAAACTATGGTGTATAATTTATATCTCAATTTTAAAAATGCATTTTCAAAATGAAATTTAGATCCCAAGTCTTAGTGGCAAAGGCTCCAGTTACAAGCAACAAAGTAGCAGCCAAGAGCAAGGGAGGGAAGTGGCCAGGGCCACCTTGGCCACTTCCTACCTCCAGTGAACTTGAAGCTCATTCAACTTCTTTAAACTCACTTTCCTCAACAGTAAGCCCTCAGTGACGGTTCATCGCCAGAATGATTTGTGTCTCCTCGTCCATAATGCAGCCATAAGAAGGCAGAGCAAGGCTGAGAAGCGCTGACAGTACCGACACCTCATTATATGAAGAGCCTGAGCCGCCTTCATGGGTTACCCTGTCTAATCCTCACAACCACCCCACACCACAGGAGAGGGTTGCTGTTAAAGGGAGAGGAAACCAAGGCACAAAGAGCTTATGAAACTCACCCAAAGCCTCCTACGTACTGAACTGCAGAGACCAATGTTGACTTTAAAAAGAAAAAAAAGTTAAATTCAGATAACATAAAATTTACCATTTGAACAGTTTTCAAATGCACAGCTTTGTGGCATTAAGCCCATTCATATTTTGCGCAGCCATCACCACGATTTATCTCCAGAACTTTTCCATCTCCCCCCACTGAAACCCTGTCTCTATGAGTTTGACAACTCTAGGGACCTCATACAAGTGGAATCACACAGTATTTGTCTATTGTGACTTGCTAGTTTCACTTAGCATCATATCCTCAAGGTTCATCCATGTTGTAGCATATGTCAGAATTTCCTTCCTTTTTAAGGCTGAATAATTTTCCACTGTTTTGCACATTCATTCCTCTGTCGATAGACCTTTTGGATAATGTGAATAATATTTCTATGAACATGGGTGTGTATATCTCTTAGAAACCCTGCTTCCAATTCTTTGGGGCATGTACCCAGAAGTGGAATTGCTAGATCATGTTAATTCTATGTTTATTTTTTTTCAGGCAACCTCACTTTTAAACCAGGAAAGGCAAACAAGAAGGAAATGAAATTCTACCTCGCCCCCATCAGATCGACAGATAGTAAATCCTCTAACAGTACCAAGTACTGGCAATGCCGTGGAGCAGTGGGAAATCTGGTGGGCGGTAATTTCAGCAACCACTTTGGCAAGGGATTTGGCAACTTCCAGTCAAGTTAAAGTGTAGCTGTGCTGCACACAAGCACATTGCCTTGCAAAGTGCTCACACATAGCAGAGAGGCTGCATCAAAGGACGAAATACCCAGAGGGGCACCCCAGGAGACCTAGGGAAAAACTCTCACCAATCAGGTCCTGCAGCCAGTGGGAGAAGGAACTGGACCTTGTGGTGCACTTATAGAAAGTTGCAACACGTGCAAGACAGTAGTATATATTGCTGGTTACACATGCCCACTCGTCAGAAAGGCAGGAGAGCATGCCGGGGAGCAGAGTATACCCAACTCCGGATGGTGGTTACCTCTGGGGCAGGAGGGCAGAGATGGGACTCCAACTCAGTCTGTTAGGTTTCATGTCTTTCAAAGGAAGAGGCTTGTGCCGGCTGAGAAGGTGGTGGTACACACACCCTGGGGGAGGCCCCGGTGGAAGTTAGGCGGGGCAGAGAAAGAAGAGGCAGAAGTAAAACCAGAAGTTAGCAGTTCTGAAGAGAAGCAGAAGGCAAAGATCAAAGTGAAAGGCGGGAAACAGGAAAAAAAAAAAAGAAAAGACTAGAAAAGCATGAAAATGGTTAGAAGGACCTGCTGTGCTACCTTGGCCCAAGCTGCAAATAGCAACATAACCCTCCGGACCCACAGCAGGCCCTGGCAATCAGCCAACCCCTTGTTCAGCCATGTGGCTCAACAGCTACCAGGTCACTTACCAGAGAGGCAGCAGGGACTCAAGGGGCACCTAGGACGAAGACTGCTTGTCTTAGCAACAGCAAGGGGATTGCACAAACATATTGGGGCTGAGAAAAATGTGACCCAAGCATCCACTTAGCAGGGGAAGAGGTGTTCCCTAATTAAATGGCTATTAGGGGGCTTGCTTGAGGACACAAATCACTTAGTTGATATTTATCCGAAGATTTCTACTCTTGGAGACCTTTAAAAAGGTGAGAAGGAAATGCTTTGCCTGTTGGATGGTTCAATTTTTTTTTTTTTTTTCAATGCAGCGGAACTTTATTTCTCACAGCTCTGGAGGCTGGGAAGTCCAATATCAGGGTGCTGGCAGATTCAGTGTCCCGGGGAGAGTCTGCTTCCTGGTTCATAGATGCTGTCTTTTCAGTGAGTCCTCACATGTCAGAGGAATGAGAGAGTTCTGGGGTCTCCTTTATAAAAGGCACTAATCCCATTCATGAGGGCTCCACCCTCATGGCCTAACCACCTCCCAAAGGGCCCACCTCCAAACTGGACGGTTCAATTTTAACTGCAGAGAAACAAAATATCCATTGCTCTCCCAGGGTGCAATGAAACATCTCACACAGGGTTTGGGAATTTCCTCTCTTCAATTACATATGATCACTAAGTGCGCCAGTGGACGGCGCTTTGGTAAACCACCATGCTGACGATGAGGACAGCTGTTCTATTTTATTTTTTAAAAATTTATCTTTATTGTTGAAACTATTACAGATGTCCCCCTTTTCCCCCATATAAATTCTTTGGTTATCTGTTTTATTTCTAAATGTAAATTTTATCTATTTTTATGATAATTATTGTTTTTAATACTTTAAATTTTTTAAAAATTGATTTTTAGAAAGAGAGGAAGAGAGAGAGAGAGAGAGAGAGAGGGAGAGAAACATCGATCGGCTGCCTTCTGCATGTGCCCCAATCAGGGACCAAACCTGCAACCTGGGCATGTGCCCTGCAGGAACTGAACCAGCAACCTTTGGTGTACGGGATGACATCCAACCAACCGAGCCACACCGGCCAGGGCAATATTTTTATAATTAAATTTTTATCATACCCCTGGCTGGGTGGCTCAGTTGGTAAGAGCATCATCCTGTACACCAAAAGGTTGCAGGTTCGATTCCCAGTCAGTTAGAAAATATTAAAAATTTAAAGAAAAAGTACTAATAAATTTTTATCATGAAAAAGATCTAAAGCAGCTATAAGAGATGTTAAGATTTGACAAAGCTTGCTGATGTGTATACTAGTATAATCTGGACAACCAGAAAACTGTTTTAAGCAAGACTAGAAACCCAAAAACTATGAAGGAAAAGATAGACATATAGCCCTGGCCAGCGTGGCTCAGTGGTTAGAGCATCGGCCCATGTACTGAAGGGTCTCAGGTTTGATTCCCAGTCAAGGGCATGCTACCTGGGTTGCAGTTTTGATCCCCAGCCCAGGTCGGGGCTCATACAGGAGGCAATCAATTGATATGTCTCTCTCACATCGATGTGATGTTTCTCTCTCTCTCTCTTCCTCCCCCTTCTACTTTCTCTAAAAAATCAGTGGAGACAATATCCTCAGGTGAGGATTAACAAAAAAAGATAAGATAAACATATAGACATATGTGACTACATCAATCTTCAAGCATGTTGCTTTAGGATACCCACAAAGTCAAAAGACAGCCTGGCCGGCGTGGCTCAGTGTTTGAGCTTCAACCTATGAAGCAGGAGATCATGATTCGATTCCCGGTCGGGGTACATGCCTGGGTTGCGGGCTCGATCCCCAGTAGGGGGCCTGCAGGAGGCAGCCGATCAATGGCACTCTCATCATTGAAGTTTCTATCTCTCGCTCCCCCTCCCTTCCTCTCTCTGAAATCAATTAAAAAAAAATAAACAAACATGTTAAGTCAAAAGACAAACCATAGATTAAGAAAATGTATTTATCACCTGTATGACAGATGAATGGTTAATATTTACAATATAAAAAGAGCTTCTGCACTTTGAGAAGAATGAGGAAAGATATAAACAAGCAACTTCCAGAAGAACAAGCACAAACTTCCAACAGACAAATGCACAAGCACCAGTTGTGCATGTGTGTGTGCATATGTGTGGAGGAGGCAGGAGTTAGAGTCACAGTGAGATCTCGGTTCACTCCCATCAGATTGGCACAAAATGAAAAAGCGTGCTAACACCTGCTGGTGGGTGGGGGCCCACGGAGCCCTCTCTCATCACTGGTAGAAATGTTTATCATGAGCGTCAGTGGGAAAAGCAACCCAGGGATTTAAAACCCACGTGCCCTTAAATCTCACTCCTGGGACTGACCCGGAAAAAGGCGAGCTCCAGGGCACAGAGGGGCACTGCGAACTTTCTAGCAGGGAATCGGTGCACTGTACAAGGACAGGGTGAGGTAGTTGGAGCGTAATGGAAGCCCAATGGGGCCCGGGGCAGCATCTGTGCCCATCACTGTGAAGCGGGGAGAGCAAGTGCATGGGAATGTGTTTCCCAGAGTGGAGCCACCAAATTCCTGACAGTCCTCTCAGGGGGCTTGTCATACCCCACCTCCACCACCAACATGAGCTTGTGTTACCTACACAATTAGAGCAAAACCAACACAGCTATTTTTACTGGGGGGCAAATCTTTGGGCCATGGTATGGCAAGGCTAGGAAGAGGCTACGTGGCAACACTATTGCCACATCTTACAGGGAGAGAGAGCAACACAGGGCCAGGAGGGGGATGCCTGGGTTGCTCAGCGTTGTAATTTGCAGCGAAGTCAAACTTCTAGAGTTTCAGTTTCTGTGAAATGTGGGGGTTGGTGCAGATGGTTTCTAAGATTCCTCCCAGCTTTGGAACCTCTAAACCGTTAGGCCAAATGTGGGGAGAGGGCCCATTTGGTAACCATTGGCTTCTCAGCTGTGCTGTGTGGGGGCGTGGGGGTGTAAGATGTAGCAGATGATAGGAGCAACAAAAGATAAACGAACAGGGAGGGGCAAGAAGAAGGCCTTCTTAGAGCAGAGCCTGATGGGGGCATAGCTATCAGCCTCCTTCCTTTAGCAGGGGTGGGGAACATCTGGCCCGTGGGCCATGTACCCCCGTGAAATCATTTGGTCTGGCCCTGCCAAAGCAGCTGCAGGCGGGACTCGAAATTCAAAAAATCTAGCAGCTTTTTTCATAGCTAATTTTTAAATTGATAATTCTGTATGGCCCTTGAATGATGTTATAAGTATCCAAGTGGCCCTTGGCAGAAAAAAGGTTCCCCACCCCTACTAGGGTCTCAAACATTGCTGATACCCTCAAACCCCAGGGCAGGGATGAGGTGGTGTGTGGTCTCGGCCCCAGAAGCCAGGGCTGGAGGGGACCAGGAAGGTGCATAGCTAATGTTGGCCACTGAGAAACACTGATCAAAAATGGGACGTGGCTCAGCAGTTGAGCATCAACCTAGGATCCAGGGGAATGCAGTTCTATTCCTGGTCAGGGCACATGCTGGGGTTGAGGGCTCGATCCCCAGCGGGGGGGGGGGGGGGGGGGGGGGGGGGGGGGGGGGGCGGGGAGGCATGCAGGAGGCAGCCAATCAATGACTCTCTCTCATCATTGATGTTTCTCTCTCCCTCTCTCTCCCTTCCTCTCCCTGAAATCAATAAAGATATACATTTTAAAAAATGGGGCAGAAAGAAAAAGTTCTAGGTCTCTGGCTTTAATTGGGTAGTTCAATGTACGGTTATCTGATTTAGCAAATAAAAAACACATGCCCAATTCCATCTGAATTTCAGATAACAATGAATAATTTTTCAATACAAGCACATCTCACGGTATTTTGGACACACTAGTACTAAAACATTATCCGTTGTCCTGCGTTTAATCTGACAACCCTGGATGAGAGCCCCTGCAGGAGAGTGGGGTTGGGCTTCTGGAGGCCTCTGCCCCACTCTAGGTGTCTCTTCCACAGGAGTCCTTTGGGTGGAGGTTGCCCTCCCCAGGGTCTCCCCAGGCCAAGTGGTAAGGTCCCCGTGCTCTGTCCCCCAGGCAAGTGGCGCTCTAGTTCTCCATGAAACCATCCTGAGTCACCCTAATCTGAGAGTACCACCTGCTCCCTGTGGGGGCCCAGCCTGGCACAGGAGTGGAATGAAAACCAGGAGGTTCTCAGGGTTATTTATTAAGTGTTGGTAGAAATAAAATAAGTTATTGGTGCTTGTGGTTCAAAGGTGTGGAATGAGCAAGACTATGCAAAGTCTCAAACAATTCTCAGTGGATCCACTCTGTCAGTCAAGTAAGCAGCTACTAAGAGAAAAATAGCAAAAGGGGGGGGGAATCACCCAGATACTAGGTGAAGAGCCTGCTCCCTTCATTCCTCCACCCTCCTACCCCCATCTCTAACTGAGCCACCCCCTCTCCCTCCCTCTGGCCTCTTTGAGATAAGGGCAGCCTCTCTAGAGACACCCATAGTCTTTTTCCTCTTCTAGGGCATATAGAGCCTTCGAGACAATTGTAATGGAATAAAGCTGTTTCCCCAAGCAAATACTGCCTCTGCTCTTCACCTGCTGACATGCTCTGCCTCGGGCCCCCAAGTCCTGGGCACAGGTTCACCATATACCCAGGCCTTGAGGGAGGGATAGAGGCTGGTTGTCACAGGCATCTAAGCGGAGGCAATGCTCACGGGCTCTCACCTGCTGGGTTCTTCAGGTGACAGCGTGGTTGAGACTCACCATCCATTTTAGATGTGCCCAGCTAGGAGAGATCATTTGACCCAGGTACCCAGTTTCAAAAGCATCTCGGTAGCAATGGTCCACATGCCAACCCGAGAGGCTCTAGGGAGAGAGGTCTCAGGGGGCACTGAGCTAATAGGCATCCAGTTCTGAGTGCCATTTGACAGGGACAGGGCCTCTTTTCTCTGCCCTCACCTTTGTCTTTAAACACCAGAGGCTTTTCAGGTGACAGAAGATGAAACAGGCATCTAAAGAACCCATTAACAAGCAAAGAGAAAGAATGCAGGGGGGGGAGGGGTGATGGTCTCTGGGGGTCTGCAGGGGGCAGCTCAAAGGCAGGATCCTCAGCATCTCTTCAGCTCCAGCATCATGACCCCCAGGCTCGCTGGTTCAAACACTGTCATATCATGAGAAGCACGCTGAGGGGTTTAAAGATGCCAACTCCAGGGACCTGCCCTGAGATGCCATCAGGAAATCATGGCTCCTAAGGACTTGGGGTGACTGGCATATGGGGATTGCTCAGACCATGCTCTTGGTCTCTCCAATGGCTACAGACATGACACTTTCAGTAACCCTAGCCTCTAAGGCAGGGATTTTCAACCTGTGTGCCACAAGGATTTTTAAAACTATTTTTGTCAGGGGCGCTGACCTCTTTTCCCTTAGACTGTCAAAAAAAAAAAAAAAAATGACAATAGCTAACACAATAGCCTTCTGGTGTGAATGAATCAAAACTATACCTATTTCTTTTTGTCAGATCAGCAAAAAATATATTTTTTGGTGTGCCGAAGAATTTTAGTAATTAGTTTATGTGTGCCATGAGATGAGAGGTTGAAAATCGCTGTTCTGTGGACATCTAAGATACACCCTGGCTCTGAGGGTGGACCCATCTAGCAACATTCTGCAGAGAATTCTACTTTTTATTATTGTTTTAATCCTCACCCAAGGATGTTTTTTCCATTGCTTTTCAGAGTGGAAGGCAGAGAGAGAGAGAGAGGGAGAGAGAGAGAGATATCAATGTGAGAGAGACACATCAATTGGTTGCCTCCCACACATGCCCCGACCAGGGCCGGGGATTGAGCCTGCAACTGAGGTACGTGCCCTTGGCCAGAATCAAACCCGGGACCCTTCAGTCCATGGGTCGACACTCTAACCACTAAGCCAAACCGACTGAGGCGAGAATTACATTTTTAACATTTCTTCATCTAGACGCACTGCACCCTGCCTTGTTCCACAGAGGATATGAAATGACGTGGCTTCCATGTGACCTGCTGCTAGCTTGGCAGTTAAGGTGTTATGGTGAGTTAATGCTCTGACCTTCTGACTTCCCTATCAGTCTGCCGGGCACGTATTTCATGTGACTCACTCTCCCTGACCCCTCACCTCTGGGAACACTCACCGATAACCCCACTGCTTGGCCTGGTGCACTGGCCAGAAGCTCCCCTACCCCACTGTCATCAGCCCGCACTTATAACCCACATCCTGAAGTTATTGCAAACAGCCATTCTTTCTCCAACTTTGAGTGTCAGGGATTTCTTGGGGTCATTTCCCCCAATATTTTATTTTGAAAAATTTCAAACTACAGAAAAGTTACAAGGATGGTATAATAGGGTAAAACATTTCACTCCTAAATACTGAAGCCCATAACTTTGAAGGAAAGGACAGTCTCCCATGTAATAATCATCTTATCACACCCAGGAAATTTAACACTGTGGACAAAATGTCATCTGATTGTCCATTTTGACACTGGGGGGTCAGCATCTGTTAAGTAGCTTCTTTCCATACTTTAATGCATCTTCCCCTCAAGAGGGAGTCTCTGGCAAGTGTTTAAATTTGTCAAAAATAAGAATGCAAAGTGGAACTGAAGCACATCACAGACTTTGGACCAAAAGTGGCCTGTAAGCCGCTGGAAGAGATGCCACCGGGCTAGCTGATGGTCACACAGCTTGAGGATCACAAAGCCCAGGCAGGATACTACTCCCAGAACCAAGTACACTCCTGAGCAATTGCTGCCGTAGCGCCTGTGGACACGCAGGGCCTGGCTCATGGCAGCAGCAATGTGCAAACCCAGGGCGACCTCAAACCCACAGGGGTGCAGCAAGGCAAGGCCATAACTGAACAGCGAGAGGCACTCGATGGCTAGGAGCAGGCAGGGCTCCCAGCCCCTGTCTAGGTAGAGGCACCAGGCCACTGGCCATGCAAAGATGGGTAAGGTGAACCACTGGTCGAGCACAGCAGCGGGGTGTGTCTGCAGTCCAATCCGCAGCCACTGCACGGGGCCGTAGACCAGGGCCATGCCAGCAAAGACATCCTTCAGGTAACAAGCCCGCTGCACCTCACTGGGGTGCCCTGGGGCACTAACATTTCTCTGTAGCCAGTATACTCCCAGGAGCACATAGGCCAAGTTAATAAGCGAGTTGAAGGGCATGGCTAGGAAGGTGGGGAGGCTGGCTACTGGGGCTTCCGCATAGTGCTCATAGCCCACTTCGACAAAGACGCTTTCAAAAACACCCGTGTAGACAGTGGCCATGCAGAGGCAGCTGGCCACGGCCACATGGCAGAGGGCCTGCCCTGACTTGGGCTTCATCTGGAACCCTAGCTGTGACTTGGGGCAGAGAGCTTAAAAGAGTGGCAGAGCCTTCGCCGTTATTTCAGAATTCAGATAAACAGCTTTTGCAAAACACTTCTCTGCCTCCCAGCTGAGCCAGCAGGAAGACGTCCCGTGATTTCCGATGCAGATGCTACAACCTTGCCCGGGAGTGGCGGTGGCAGGCCAGAGGAAGGTGGGGGTTCTGCTGATTGGCTGGCACGAGTGGAGGACTGGTCTGCCTTTTTCCTTTGTGGTTAGAAAAAGAATGTGGTTAGAAAGAAAACCATCCAAAAAAGAGCCTCCATCTTGTCGACTCTCAGCATCAGGATCCGCCAACAGTTTTCATTAGAAGCCCCTAGAATCCTCTCTTGCCTAGGCATTTCGTGCCTCTCCTGACACCTATGCTGTTCTTCTCTCATTGTGGACTATAAAAATCCTGCTCCCTGCCCTAGTTCCCTTAGAGCCACTGTATTTAGAGACTCCAACATTTCCTAGATCTGTTCGTACAACTCAGACGGGTTTTCCCACTTCAGCAGTGTTATAAATGTGGACGTTTCCAAGCTAGCCCCAAAACCCTTTTAACCAAATACCCAGTTGAACAAGAGACCATTAGCTGTGGTCTGAGTTCTGGAATCCCAGGCAAGAGATGGTGTGGTGCTAGAGGAGGGGGAAGAGGGGGAGGAGGAGGAGGAGCACCTCTCCTCTGCTGCTTGGGTGTGAGGTCAGGCAGCACAATGAGCTTTCCTCCAGGCCTGCTACCCTGGCTCGCCCTCCTGCCCTCCCCAGAAGTCCTAGACCATCTGCAAATCACCTTCTTTCCTGTCTCACTATAAAACTTTCCATTTCCTGCAGTCAAAGAAGCAAATAATTTATTTATTGACTTTTATTTATTTTAGAGAGAGGAGGGGGGAGACACACATACATACATCGATTTGTTGTTCCACTTATTTATGCATTCACTGGTTGCTTCTTGTATGTGCCCTGACCAAGATCCAACCCGCAACCCTGGCGTATTGGGAAGATGCTCTAACCAACTGAGCTACCTAGTGAGGGCCAGCAGACAAACAATTTAAAAACAACGTAGACTTATCATTGACTGTCAACTGCTTTGGGGCCAGCTGTGGGGTGAGTTGGCCTAGTAGCCTAGAAATGTATTGAAGAAGAAAGAAGAGGTTTAAAGCTCTGAAAATGACTCAAAGCCAAAACAGCAGGCAGGCAGGCATGGGGAAGAGAAGGACTGTCTGTGTCCCCTACCTACTAACTGTGTGACCTTGGGTCTTAACCATTCTGGGATTCAGTTTGCATACCTGTAGAATGGGGATGCTACCAATACCTCTCCACAGAGTCCTTGTGTAAATTAGGTGAGTTTTTACAGATGCAGACCACTTAGCACCATTTATTTTTGAGGCATGACTGTCTATCTCCCCTCCTGCAGTTTAGGCCCTGAAGGGGCGGGACAGAGGCTAATTCTCTGCTTTCCCTTCAGGGCTCACTGAAGAGCTGCTCGACTTCAATTCAATTCAATTCGTGCACCAAGCAGGCACCCTTGCCCTGTGCCTACTCTTCATTGGTCCCATTTGCCACTTCACTGCTCAGCCGGGCTATGGGGGCTCCCTGCCTTCCCTGGGGAGGGAGCTGCTGGGCCTCATGCTGAGCTTTCTTGCTACTGTCTGTCCTGGCCTGGGAGTCTGCTCATAAGGCGACCACGAGGCTTAGCATTTCCACAAGTGAATGGAAGCCTTCACCCTCAGTCTGCATCTCCTGGATGATCACAAGTCTCCATCTCAGCGTGTGGCACTGTCGGCACCTCCTGCCCCCTCCTTTCTGGCTAAGGATCCTCCAGGCCACCCCTGCCCTGGGGTTCCCACTGTCAGGATGGTGGCCGCTAACATGGTCTGCACTCAGCAGTCCATAGTATATTCCTCAGACACCCCCTGAATTGGATTGTGTCAACACCCTTCAGTGCCTGGCTCTTCACTCCACACACAATCCCATCCCGACCTCTTGGCCAGACATCAAAATGCTATCGCCACGTAGCCCTGAGAGCTCCCCAGGCCCAGTCTGTCTTCTAGCTGGAATGATACTGGTCTTTCTTCCCTCCTACACCCTACCCAGCCTGCTCACATCCCCAACTAGGCTGTCATTTCCTCTCAGGCGCTTCCCTATTCAGCTCCTAATTCTGGCTGGGATGGGAGCTAAGGCCTGCCTAGTGTCTTTGGATCCCTCTCTGCACCCATCTGGGCCTGGCTCCCTGGAGTGAAGTGCCAGGCCTTTAGGGTCCCATGTAGCCCAAACTAGCCTGACCCTTCTATCTACCAGCAAGCAGGGAGGAGAGCCAGGGACAGGAATCAAACACTGTCAACTTGATAGAGAAGGAGGTCCAGGAAGGACATGGAAAGTAACTCTTCTCTCCAGCCAGCCCAGCAGAGTCCACTTGAGCCCTTGTGCAAGCTGAAAGTGACATATAATCAAACCAGCTTCCACCAGGAAGACCACTGCTAGGTGCTTTATGGCCTAGCTCCTCTGTACCCTTGAACTGCCATGACCCTTGTTACGGGACACTCAAAGTTCTTCAGATTCTCCCAGCGCCTGGCACACAAAGGTTGAAGGATCCACAGCATCAGGTCCCTGTTCTGGGGTCTTTTGGGGAAGTCCTGCAAAGCATGACCATCTCCTGGCTAAGGGGCTAACACACGTTCCTTAGATTCTCCTGCTTCCTGGGGTGATATGCATTTAAGCAGGAGCCACCATCATCTGTCACAGTGGCGGCTTTTTTGGCCTGCACCATTTGACAACTCCTTGTTGTACCCCTGACTACCCTAATCACCCTTGCTGCTTTCTGCAGATAAGGGGATGCCAGTCCGAGGGCTGCAATGTGGGACATCCCCAAACGGTGAGGTCAATCGGAGCCACCTGAATGCCCAAAGAACCTGGAGCAACCACAGGGATTCCTGAACTCTGGGGAGAGAATCTTTGAGTGTGGGCAAGGCCCCTGGGAACCAGCAGCTCAGCTTCCTTATTTTACAAGGGAGGGACTCGGGGCCAGAGAGGAGAGGTGAATGGCCAAGGTCACTTAGGGCAGTTGGTAGTACCGCCATACAGGTGAGGCCTCTTTGGCCTTTTTCAAACAAATGCTTCCAAACGCATAAAGAAAACCAGAATTACAACATAAATTTAATATGTCAAAAGACAAGTACTAAAACGTATTTGAAAATGTGAGGTATGGTAATATATGTGCTTCTTTACTAATAGGTTAAATTCCAGGATCTACAGGCAGGTTTAATAACTACAGTAATTTCAAAGTACTTATTCTGCCTGCCAGTAGGTCCTGTCATTTAGTTAATTTCAGGATATCTAAAACAAAAGCGATATAATCTGAAATGATCTGTCATTTTCATTGGTGACAAATCACCTGGCTAATGCTCTGTGGCCTACATTCATAATTGCGGGAAAAGCTGTATTTCAGCTAGAGGCTGGTGAAAATAAAGACTAAATAAAGATGAGAGAAAGTGAAAAAAATCATCTGTTGTCACTCCAAGCTCCCAGACACCGATACAGGACCCCTGCACTACAGCCTGCGTCTGGGAAGCAAGGCAGTGCAGCTCCCAGGCGGCCTCTTGCAAGATTTGTAACCCATTTGGAACCCAGGGGAGACGTCAGTACCCACCTCTCAAGGTTGTTGTGAGAACTCACAGTATTGGCGCGAAAAGGCCACCGATCACCATCCGGGTATTTTGTCTCTCTCACTTAGCTGGGGGAAATTCAAATCTCTAAAAAGGGCGGACCCGAAAAATAGGTTTTGCGCCTGCGCAACGGGCGGGACGCCGGGCTCTGGGAAGCGGGCGGAATGGGGCGGGGTGACGCGAGGTGACGCGAGGCTACACGGAGCTGTCCCGCGCCCGCTCGGCTCGAACGCCGCCAACTTGCCCGTCTGCCCTGCGGCCGGCAAGACCGGAGGCAGCCGAGCAAACGGCGGCACCTTGGCGCACGGCCCCACAAAATTCGCTGGGACGCGGGCGGTGGCGGCTGCGGCGGCTCCCGGGGGCGGAGCCAGCGGGCCTGGGAGCCTGGGAGCCGGCTGCGTCACCGCCCACTCTCGCCCCGCCTCCGCCTCCCCCCCCCCTCGCTAGGGGCTCGGGCCGCCTCTTCGGCGGACACTGGGTGTACGGAGCAGGAAAATGTCCGCTGCCCGGCTGGAGGGCGCGACACTCATGTCTTCCGTTAGCCACCATCAGCAACCTGTGCTCTGTCCCCACTGCTAAAAGCAGCTCCTCGGGCGTGTGTCCCTTCAGCGACCCGGGGGACAGTTCCCAGGGGGGGCGGGGCCAACTCGTCAGAGGCATTCTCATCCGGGTATTCCTTAGATGCCGCAGCCGCCATCTTTGTTTTGTGCTGAAAGTCGCTATTGACGCCCGCGGACGGCCGGGCGCGGGGAAGTGGCAAGATGGCGGCTCCCAGGGCGGAGGCGTGGAGGAACTGAGGGAGACCGCGGGGATGGGTGCGCCTGCGCCTGACCCGGGCGCAGCCTAAGCCCGAACCGAGGGCGCAGCGACCCCAAGCCCTCGGCGCGGGGCTGTGCGGGGCTCCTTTAAGAGGCGTAGCTAGAGGCGAAACCTAACGAGGGCGGGAGGGGGAGCAGTGACGTCATCGATCCCGCCCCCTCGCCCGAATGTCGCAGTCGCCATGTTTAGTTGTTACTTCTTCACACAAGATGGCGGCTCCCAGGGAGGAGGCATGAACGCCCTGCCGTTACCGCTCCTCATGCCGTACAGTTGCCACTTCAGGGCCTAACTCTGGGTCTTTGGAGCGGCTCCTGTGGGAAGGAGTCATAAGGCGGGAAGCGAGGATCGGACGCTGCCTTGCGTTTTGTTTGCATTGGAAGAACTGACCCAGGAGGAAGAGAATAGGGGAGAAGGGGGAGCTAATCTCAAGATGGCGGCTCCCAGAGCGGCAGGCGCAGCCTGAGCAGCAGAGGCGAACTGAGCGGAGAGGTTCAAGACCTCACAAGCCGTACGGCGCAAGCCTCCGAGCAATCCCCGAGAATTCAAGCTCGTCCACGGGCCTCCGCCGAGCCTCTGTTCCTTACGAGTGCCGAGGCTGTTTCGGGAGCGGCGGCTGCACTTAGCGCTGGGCGGGGAAGCGGGACCGTCTCAAGATGGCGGCTCCCACAATTGTGGTCTGAGCACCGGCGGGTCTGGGGCAACCGCGGCGCTTGTGGCTCCTATCCACCCGCCCCGGAAGCCGGCCAGTGCAGGGGACTTGGGGGGTGTGGGAACCGGGCCGGGGCTCCGCCATTTCCGGCGGGTGAGGGCTACGACTGAGGAAGGGAGGAGAGAGAGGCGGCTCAAGATGGCGGCTCCCAGGGCCTCCCGCCCGAGCTTGTAAGCAAGAGCGTCCGGGCAAGTAGTTAGAGCGGCAGGACTCGGCGGCCTCCAGCTTTTCGGGCCAAGCCGGTCTATAGTTTCGGGACGCTCTTCAGGAGTCGGGGTGAGCGAGAAGAAGGGAAAGAGCCGAAGGGAAGGAGGATAGTTAAGATGGCGGCCTCCATGGAGCCGTCCACCGCTGTGTGAGGAACTGCTTCTCCGTGAGAGCTGCCTTAGACGAAGGGGGTGTGTGGGAGGTGTTGGGGGGCTCCCTTCCCGCTTCGTGACTTTTCCCCACCTCGCCCTTTCTTGGAACTATGGCTTCGGCCGTGTCGCCTGCCAACTCTCCAGCGGTGCTCTTGCAGCCCCGCTGGAAGCGAGTGGTGGGCTGGTCGGGTCCAGTTCCCCGACCCCGTCACGGCCACCGCGCCGTGGCCATCAAGGAGCTCATCGTGGTGTTTGGCGGCGGCAACGAGGGGATAGTGGATGAACTGCACGTGTACAACACGGGTGAGTGCAAAGCTCACTGGGTCCTCGGATCTCTCCCTCCTTCCATCTCCTCCCTCTCCCTTCCCTCCATCCCCTCCCTCTCCCTTCCCTCCATCTCCTCTTCCCTCCCTCCATCTCCTCTTCCCTCCCTCCATCTCCTCTTCCCTCCCTCCATCTCCTCTTCTTCCCTCCCTCCATCTCCTCTTCTTCCCTCCCTCCATCACTTCCCTCACCTCAGTCTCCTCCCTCACCTCCCTTCTCTCCCCCTCCCTCCGCACTGATCTGCTTTCTCCTCCCCTCTGCGACCCTCTGCTCTACCCCGCTTCTCTGCTCTTTTCCCCGTTCTTACACCCCCAACTCTCCTGTATTTGAGGGGTGCTTTCATTATTGAAGAGGAACCGTCTAGTCCGGCTGGTGCGGGGGCGTCGCCAGCAGTGGTGACTTCAGACATACACCGTTACCCCGGCGAGCGTGCTGGCGGATGCGTCCCTTTGGTGCAGGCAGATTCCCACCCCCTCCTTCCCTCCCTTCCTCCCTCCCGCCTCCTGCGCCTGCTCAGCTAATCATCGCTAGTGCTCATTCGGGAGAGATGACAACTTCTAGATTACAGATGAGTTCTGTCTCGGGGAAAGGGGCAGAGTCTAGCAGCCTAATCCCGATTTTGGGGCGGGGGGTTGTACGTTGTGGGTAACCTCTCCCAGTTGGTGCAGGAGCCTTGGGGAACCACATATCAGGCAGCATTGCTGCCTCTTCCTCTGGGCATTCACTTCTGCAATGCTTCTCTTCAAGTTATCGGTTTTCTTGATCCTCAGATGTAGTAGATGAATTCCAGTGATCCCGCAGCGGGCTAGGTGGTCACTTACCTGACTCTTTTCCTCCTGAGAGGTTAAGGAGGTTACCTGCCCATGTTCATGCCTGCCCCAAACCCAAGGCCTAGTTTTTTTGGGGGGGAAGGAGCTGGATTGGATGGCAGACTGAACACAGTGCTATGCTTCTGTCTGGGTATGCTGGCCTGTGGCTGACTTTCAGCCTTTTGCCAGGTTTCCTTGCTAGGTCTCTAGGGCCTGGCTGCATCCTCCTGCAGCCCCCTTCCCATGGTGGTCACTTGGCCTTCTTTGCACACCTATTGCCTCATTCTGAGTGGGCTGTTGGATGCCTGCTGGCCCATATCAGCTTGCCTTGCTTGTAAGGAGGGACTTGAGGCGTTGTCACTGAGAACAGTGGGCCTGTGTCTGTTGTGTTCTGGATGAGAGCTTGAGGGACTAAGGCATGGGCAGGGAAAAGTCCCCCTTCCCAGGTCTAGACAGTAGTCTTTTAGGAAGTTCCCCTCTGCAGCAGCAGGGAAGTGTGATCAAGTTGGACATAGCCAGGGACCATCTGCCAGCTCATTCCCTGTTGCTATCATATCTAGCAAAACTCCTTTTGCTCCAGATCCATCCTCTTCCCGGGCTCTGGTGATACCAAGTCCTTGAGTTTGGGCACTGTCTCCAGCTTTCAGGTTGCCCTGGGGTGGAGAGCTGGCAGCCCGAGGCAGAAGTTGGTTGGAGTAGCAACAGTTGGAGCTGGGTTCTTGGTTGGGTGCTTCCCCCACCCCCCATCCCCAGGCAGAGTGCAATTTTCTCTGAACCTTGTAGGCTGTTGCCCCCAATTGACCAAGTTGACTTTCAAAGGCTGGTGGGTTGCAGTGACCCTTTGCATTCTGAGTCTCAGCACCTGTTGCCTCAAGCGAGGCCGGGCTGATTGGTGGCGCTCTGTGCCAGCTCAGACAGCTGCGGTGGCAGCAATTAGCCCAGTAAGGTAAGGTTGAGGGGCAGGGCTGTTTTTAGAGAGGCCATTGCCCTGAGCAGATCCTCAGCTCCTTGGACCAGCTTTATTCTCCCAAGGCCTGGAGCAGGCGCTTTGGCAGGGAAATACCATATTAGAAAGTAGGGCAGGGGCCTAATTAGCATCAACTCCAAAGTCCACTTCTTCTTGGGGCCTCTGCATATTCGTTAGTTTATTACAATGAACTGGTCGCTTTGGCCTTGATTCATTCCCAGGCTGTAACGATATGTTGTGTAGTAGTGGATATCCAACCCTCCAAAGGGCTGCAGCCCCGATTCTTCCAGGGGGAGCACTTTGGAAACTGCCCTAATCAACTCCTTAGGTGACTTCCCAAGAGAGCAACTAGCGACCCCACTCCCTATTCCTGAGTGTTTATGTTCTGTCAAATACGGTCAAATAACCTCCGGCGCAGGGATCTCTCTGGCCTTTCCTGTAGCTGCAAGGTTCTAGTGTTCTCTGGAGAGGTGGGGCCTGGTGTTGCCCCTCTCCCACCAGTGGTGGTACAGATGCCCATCATCTTTAGCTGCTACCTCCACAGCTGCCCTCCTGCTTACCTTTCTTTTGCTTTAAATGAGGTCAGGGCGTATTGTCCTTAGGCTTCTTCTCTTGCACCTTTCCTTCTACAGGATAGGTGCTCAGAGACTCACTGATCTGCAAGCATTCCCTGTTGCTAAGATAAAAGACTCCAGGGAGCGCATTCAGGGGGTGTGTGCACGCACACTTGGCTGGTTTGGTTATCTCAACAAACGAATAGGGTGACGGGGATGAGGGGTGGCAGGTGTGTGAGAAGGTGAGTGTTCTTCCTCTTCGACTGCAGTCATTATAGCAGCTGTGGGACACTTGACTGGTCTTTGGGAGGTCTTAGGATAGCTACCGTCCTTGACCTCAGGTAATTTTATCTCAGCCCAGCAAAGCAGATTACTCAGAAGACCTGGTGAGGGGAGGACATGGCTGGTTGGCCTTAATGGTTCTTTAAGGTCTACCAATTGTTTCAGCTGGAAGGAGCATTGGAAAATATCTAGTAGAACTCCCTTGTTTTTGCACATGAGGAAATTGGGATCCAAGAGGGGAAGTGACAGGTCCAGGGTCACCCCACCAGCTAGTTGTGGAGTCTGGCGAGAGTACAGACCTTCTTGGAGACTGTTAGGCTATCTCTTCCTTTACTTACCAGGCAGAGACCACCACCTTGGAAATGCCCCCCTGTTCCTCTGTCCCTGTAGCCAAGTCACTGAATTGAGCTTGTCTCAAATCTGTTCCTCCTCCATTCTGGGCCCTCTCCTCACATGGCTCTTGCAGTCACTTCCTGATTAGCCCTGTTAGTTTCACTTGTCGGGAAATCCTATTCACCCTTCTAAGCCTAGCTCCAATGGTCACCTCTTCTGAGAAATGCCCCCCCCAATAATCGCCCCTGCTCAGTGCGGAGCTCTTTCTGGGCTGCTCTTCCCATTTTGGTAGGAGGGCATGGCAGCTTCCCTACTAGATTGGTACTCTGAGTACGCAAGCTGTCTCCTCTGTGCCTCTCAGCACCCGGCACCACGTATGCCACACAGGAAGTGTGCCTCAGCGTGACTGAGCGAACAAAAAGGCAACTGGTGCGACTTGACCATCTACCCACTGTGTGTGGATGGGTCTCTAGATGGTGATGCGTAGAGGTTGACAGGGCAGCAGCAACTATAGACAGAGTTGGCACAGCATGGAAAGGGGTGGGGGAACTGATAAAACACAGAAGCTGGAGTTTCAGTCTTGTTGAGGAGAGGGAAGGTGGAGTCGTATTTCTGGTCATCCAATGAAGGGTCCGAGGCAGCCTCCTTTCCTCAAAGCCCCCTCCCAGCTGAGAGCTGTGACAAAACCAGAGCATATCAAGAATGAGGAACCCAGAGATTAGGCTGTATGACACCCCCTACTAAATGAGCTAGAGATAATATTATTAAGGGGTGACTATGAGTAGCTGTCATATTTAAGAAGTGGTTGCTTGTGCCATCTCAGGGGCAGAAACTGGGACTGTGGATGATATGAAGAGACTCAGTTTACAGTTTTATACCAGAAACTGCACTGCCTCACAGAATGTTCTTGGTGGGGGTGGATAGGGCCCCTGCCCTGCCTGGAGTGTTCTAGAATGAGATCAGGACCTCTTGGGCACTGTACAATGAGCTGGTCATTATGAGCTCTTAGGATATTCCAGGTTACATCTAGCATAGCAGCTGGGTCAGTAATCAGTTTGATGGGAAAGCTGTGGGGTGATTCCATCTGCCATGTAGCTTTGTCCCAGTCCTGCTCGATGGCCCCATAGCTATGTGCGGCAGCCACCAGGGTGCTCAGATAAGCGAGGGCAGCTGATGGCTCCTTGGGCATGGGGCCCTGAGGTGGGCATCTAGAGATCACTTTAAGTTCATGACAAGGTTCTTGTCTGTCTGTTTTGCTCTGTGACCTCAGGTAAGTCACTCCCCCCTGGGTTCTCTTCTTTTATCAATTAAGGGATGTTGGCTGAGGCAATCTCAGAGGTTTCTCTCAGCTTTTATCCCACTAACTAGGATGGAGATCCCTTTCAGGGACCATTCATGCAGGGCAATTTGCCTCAGCATGGGAAGCTGCTGGCTTTTCTTGGTGTGTGTTTGCACTAGGAATGAGCTCAAGGTAGTGAGCCAGGACCTGGTTCTTGATGCATGCGCATGGCAGGCAATACAGCATTGCACCTCTGCTAGGAAAATGGCGGAGGAGGGGAGAGAAGGATTTGTGCTAGGCATCTTGAAGTCCCTGTGACTCACCTCAACCACGGAAAGAACGGACAGCCTCCTCCAAACCAACCTGTAGAGTTGGGTAGTGGGTAGTGACAGGAAAGGCTGTAACTGTCTCAGGAGGTGCAGTTGTGCTTTTAGATGAGGGCAGGCCTTTCGGGTGAGGTGCATGTTGGGCCTTGAGGGTGATAACATAGGATTTGGGTACCCAGAAGGCAGAGGGGCTGTAACAGTAAGCAGCTGGGGCCTCCCAAGGTCCTCCCCACAAGACTAGCCTAACCCCTAGTCAGATCCCAGGAAATGCTACGTTTACACCCAAATCCCAATCCCTTTGCTTGCTCATGTTGACCAAGACAGATTTAGGCGCATGGAAGCAAGCAGAGTTGCATCTGACCGCCCCTCTCCCCCAGTTTGAGGTTTTTGGAAAGAGTGTGGCATATCCTTTAGGGTACAGTCCTTTAAATAGTATGTGATGAAAGGGACCCCTCAAAAGAGGAGGACATTTGCCCATGACTTTCCCAGGAAGCCCTGGCACTTCTGCTAAGACAGGAGTTGAATGAAAGGACTCAGAAAAGAGGGCAGGTCATGAGCGTCACAGAAGCCGGGCCAGCAGGCTCGCTGCCTGGCTTTTTAAATTTTTTTACTTTTATTTTTTCCATCACCATTTATTCCCTCTATGCCCTCTTCCACCTCCACCCCCACAATCACTACACTGTTGTCCAGGTCCATGAGTTCTCTGCTACCTGGTTTCTGAGTCATCCCCTTCCTTGGTGGCCTCCCCAGCTCACCGCCAGCTAGAGGCGATGGGCTTTGGGGAAACTTCTGTGGCCGGCAGAGACTGTTAGGTGCCACAGAAGCTCATGCTACTGCTGCCACTTCTGGCTTTTGAGAATGTTCCTGAGGGGTATGGGAGTGGCCTGGGGAGAAGGTCAGTGGGCACCATTACCTAGGAGACACCAGCAGACATTGTTCTTGTGTGGCCTCGTGTCGTCGTGTGTCGTTCCCCCTCCCCCCCAAGCAGTCCAGGCTGCCTTGGTTGGCTTCCTTCCCCCGCACCGCAAGAAGGGAAGACACTAACCAGTACTAGTTGTTCTTTCAGCCACTTAAAGATGCAGCCATGGGCCCCCAGGACGAGGAGCACAGGGCCACCGAGAGAGTATTTTGGGTGTTAGAAGTTTCTTTCTGATGACCCACTGAGCGACAGGGGAAGGAAGTTGGTGGCCACATTCCCAGAAGCTGATGAATTATCTTGGTCAGTGACTTCCGGCTTATTAGGGCGAACTTGATGAGAAGCAGGGTGCTCGCAGGCTGTTTTAAGGTGGCCTCTAAGGTCAAAGAGCTTGGAAGGTGGCTGTGATAGAGCGCTGGCACTTGAATGCTGAAAAGGGAAAGTCCCATATCCTTGGAAATAGAGGTGCTGTATCTGCCCTTCCTTTCTTGGACCATATTATGTAGGCTGGTGGATTTGGGGAGTAAGAGGAGTGGGGACTCTGGTTTTAGGAGTTCCCAAGTTGTTCTGACATCTTCCTTTTGTTCACCAGCAACCAACCAGTGGTTCATCCCAGCTGTGAGAGGGGACATCCCCCCTGGGTGTGCAGCTTATGGCTTTGTGTGTGACGGGACTCGCCTGCTGGTGTTTGGTGGAATGGTAGAGTATGGGAAATACAGCAATGACCTCTACGAGCTCCAGGTAATGGCCCCTGGTGTGCTCCTTACAGTTGTGGCTGGGGGGTAGGGTGGGGGCGGTGAGGCAAGAATGAGGTGGTGAAGGGGGCTGCTCAAGAACCTGTCCAGGCCCCGTACTGCCCAGTACCTCCTTGCTCCAGTCAAGCACGTACTTCAACCTGGCCAGCTCCTCCGTACATGACAAATAGCTTGGGCTCAGAAGGTGGCGGGCTCATCCGCAATTCAATCACCGAGTCTTGATTTTGCAGGCAAGTCGGTGGGAATGGAAGAGACTCAAAGCAAAGACACCCAAAAACGGGCCCCCTCCGTGTCCTCGGCTTGGGCACAGCTTCTCTCTTGTGGGCAACAAATGCTACCTGTTTGGGGGTTTGGCCAACGATAGCGAGGACCCCAAGAACAACATTCCGAGGTGAGGCTGTGTCCTCTTCATGTGGAATCCCACGTACCAGTCAGCCCCACCATGCCAAGTCCCTTTCCTTTGTGAAAGGAGAGGGTGGCACTAGATGTCCTATAAGGAGCTTTTTGGCTCTGAGGTCTCTAACCCTGAGGAGGTGTCGGGGAAGAAGGGCCAGGCCAAGACGTAGAAACCTCCCTTGCTTTGGGATGGTTCCTATTCCTTGGACCTAGTTTAGATCCGGTGCTTGCCTAAGCTTCTGCTGCCTGTAGGGTTAGTGGAGGTTATTTTTATTTTCCAAGGCTGGTGGCCAAGGGCCTTTCTAAAGTCTGGAGGTAATACCAAGCCGGAGGCCCTGGTATAATGCCCAGCTTTGTGTGTAAGGCAGCCCAGCATGCCCTGTCCTGCTGCTGCTGTTGGACACAAGCTCATCCTCAGGAGTTCTTGGCAGGCTCTCCTTGGGGGCGAGTGTAGAAGAACTTGTTCACATGACCATAGCCCCCTTTGTATCCCAAGAAATCCATAGTTCACCCATAGAAGCTGGTGAGCTCTCTGGCACATGGAGTCAGGGTTTGCCATAACTGACCTTTCTTTTCCAGGTACCTGAATGACTTATACATCCTGGAATTGCGGCCAGGCTCCGGAGTGGTAGCCTGGGACATCCCCATCACTTACGGCGTCCTGCCCCCACCGAGGGAGTCACATACTGCCGTGGTGTACACTGAGAAAGACAACAAGAAGTCCAAGCTGGTGATCTATGGAGGGATGAGTGGCTGCCGGCTGGGGGACCTCTGGACCCTGGATATTGGTAAGATGTGGATGTGGCTTCTCCAGTAGCCTCAGAGCAAAGCTAGTCTGCTCTGCAGCCAGCATGGGATGGTTGGGGAGTGTCCTGCTTGGCTCCTTGTCATGGGAGGGTGAGAGCAGTACCCTGTTTGGGGTTATCATGTTTTCTCTGAGCTTGTGGCATTGTTTTTAAGAAAGAACAAGGCAGAGTTGGTTTGCCAGCTTATAGGAGAACGGGGGAGAGGTGAAGGCCTTTCAAAAATGGAATTGTCTAGATTAGGTAGTATTAGTCCCTGCTGATTCATCAGTGGTCAGACTGTACCAGGAGTAGTGCATACTGGTCTGTCATAGTCAAAAGGGGTCTCAAAAGCCCATGAGACTTCTAGGGGCTACTTGGGCTGGTAACCAGGTGGGTGTCAGGAGTTGGTAGAAAGAACTGTGGGGTTTTTGACCTGAAGAAAGTTGAGAGAAGGTGGCTGACAACATATATTTGGAGGGTAAATTAGGTCAGGGTGGGTACTCAGTTTTTTGTGAGCGAAATCCCCAGCAGTACCCTGCTTCCTAACACTCGATCTATAGACAGTGGAGGTAGTATGGGAGCGAATGAGTTTTGTGGAGAGTAGGATGCACAGTGTCATGTCTTGTGCTCCCTGCCCCGACTCTGAGAACAGTGCTAGCCCATAGCAGGGGCCTTCAATGAGATGACAATTGCCAGGATGATGAACACAGCTTGAGACATGCTAGAACCTGATCCAAGTGCCTCCCGTGGCCTATAGGGAGGCCAGGCATGGAATTCTGGGCTGGCACCCACCTTCCAGAGCCTTCCTCAAGGCCTGGGAACTTACTCTGGGTCAGAGAGTGTGTGACCCTGTGTGGGTAACCCTCCTTTCTCCATTGCTCTGCACAGAGACTCTGACGTGGAATAAGCCCAGTCTCAGCGGAGTGGCACCTCTTCCTCGAAGTCTCCACTCGGCCACAACCATAGGCAACAAGTGAGTAGCTAACCATTGCTTTTATCTTCCTAGCCCTCTCCCTGCCTGCCCCCACTCCTGGCCCCAGAGGGCTCTCAGTTGTGTTCCAGCAATTCTGAGGAAGCCTCTTTCTGGCTGGGCTGGTATTCAGCAGCCCTGTGTTTTCATTATGACCCTGGAGGACCAAGAGAAGACACAGGGTAGAGGGGCATGTACTATTCTAGATTCTCCACATATAAGCAGCTGGGTATCTTTGTCAATACCAAGGTCCCAAAGCGAATGTAAGAATGATGGGGACTGGGATGAGCTCTAGATAAGCTGAGCATTGGTTTCATGTAGTGGAGGTGACACAGTTCTTTTGAGGGCTGAGCCACCAAGCAGAAGAGGGCCACATCAAGAGCTTCATGCATCCTAGGGGACTCTCCTGGGGAGAGCTAGAGGACCAAGTGTATTTAAAACTTTACTGGATGGAAGAGGTGTCCTCTAGGTTGGCACCACCTCTACAATCGTCTCCTACTCTTCCCTCCCTCGTCCCAGAATGTACGTGTTTGGTGGCTGGGTGCCTCTCGTCATGGATGACGTCAAAGTGGCCACACACGAGAAGGAATGGAAGTGTACCAACACACTGGCTTGTCTCAACCTGGGTATGGCCTCCTTGGGCTTGGAGTGGCCTATGGAGGGCTGCGGGAGGCTGGCCCTCCCCGGCCCAAGAGCTGTGTGGGGTGTGCAGGGAGCAGAGCTTCTCAGGCCCGTGCCTCTAGAATCCCTAAGAAGTAGCCACTTGTCAGAGCTCTCGGAGGGACCCTCCTCTTCATTTGTTGAATAGGCTCTTCCTACACAAGGTCCGACATATGAAAGTACAAAAGCCTAAGGGTGCAGAGCCTCCCATTCTGCTTCTCAGAGGCAGACAATTTGGTAGGTTCTCATCCACCCTGCCAGGGACTTTTCTGTATGTACAAGCATTACCTATAGGTTCCTTTAGAAACAAAACGGCAGCCTGCTCTACTTAGAGCTGCACCTGTCCTTTTCCATTTACTCTGTCTTGGAGACCATCCCATCCCCACACGCCAAGCGGCCTCATTCTTTTGAATTGCTATCCTGGTATCGAAACTTGCACAGACACTGCTCCGTGAGTATCCTTGCACCATTCTCACCCACGTGCAAGTGTATTTGAAGGGTAAAAACCTCAAGATAGAATTGCTGCCAAAGGGATGTTGCCAAGCTGCCCTGTACCCACATAGGTACTTCTAGCCATGCTGGCACAGTGACTGTCAAACTATTTGCTCTTCACCAAGTCTGATAAGTGATTAAATCTCGCCATGGGCCAGTCCCATGCCCCCTGCTCACCTTGAGCCCCCGCTGCAGCAGGCACTGAAATCAAACTGCCAGGCACCTGATGGGTTAAGTTTGCACCTCTCTTATTTTGAGCACAGTACTTCATTTTTCTTAGATCCATTGCCTTTTCCATGACTTGCATTCCTCTTTGCCTGTCTCTATTGGCTCTTGTGTAGTTTGATATATAAGAGGTGAAACCTTTGGCTGTGCCTGTCAAATAGTTTTCCCCTTTTGTAGTTCGTGGTTTATCATTTTCTTTGTTAGGGTCTTTTTGACGAACAGAGTTGTTGTTTTGGGGGTTTGTTTTTTTTCTAATTTAGTAATCTTTGATGCCTTCTTGGTTTTAAATTCCCCATCCCTGCCAGCAAAAGGCCAAAGGGCCAGTAGAGGTTGTTCGTTCCTCTGCCCCCCTGCTGACCTCCACCGCCTGCTTTCCCCAGATACCATGGCCTGGGAGACCATCCTAATGGACACACTGGAGGACAATATTCCCCGAGCCCGAGCTGGCCACTGTGCTGTAGCAATCAACACCCGCCTGTACATATGGAGTGGGCGTGATGGCTACCGAAAGGCCTGGAACAACCAGGTCTGCTGCAAGGACCTCTGGTACCTGGAAACAGGTAAGGCCAACTGAAGGAGGCAGCCTTAGGGCCCTCCACAGTATAGCTGAGCCTGAAGGCATAGCCTTCTGCCATACTTATCCCAGAAGCCTCTGCCTCCCCCTTCTCACTGACTGTGCTCTCTTACAGAAAAGCCACCGCCTCCAGCCCGGGTACAGCTGGTACGAGCCAACACCAACTCCCTGGAGGTGAGCTGGGGGGCAGTGGCAACCGCCGACAGTTACCTTCTGCAGCTCCAGAAATATGACATTCCTGCCACGGCTGCTACTGCCACCTCCCCCACACCCAATCCAGTCCCGTCTGTGCCTACCAACCCTCCCAAGAGCCCTGCCCCCGCAGCAGCCGCACCTGCTGTGCAGCCGCTGACCCAAGTAGGCATCACACTCCTGCCCCAGGCTGCCGCCGCACCCCCAACCACCACCACCATCCAGGTGTTGCCGCCAGTACCTGGAAGCTCAATTTCTGTGCCCACTGCAGCCAGGACTCAAGGTGAGCCGGGCACCAAGCACTTGAGGGCAGGGGCTAGCCTCTGGGAGAGTGCCTTCCTGAGTAAGGGCTGCTAAATAGCAAGCCTGGCAGTTGTTAGTGCAGGCTTATTATTGAGTGGTGAGGGTGGGGGAGCAAACTCAATCCCTCCTGTGGAGCCTATCACTTTGAGGGTATCTGGAAAGGCCAGACATGAAGCACTAGCAGTTCATGTCTAAATGCTAAAGGACCCAACAGAGGGGCTGGGGGGGCTCTGCTGATCGCCACCTCCTTCTCTCGTCAGGTGTCCCTGCTGTTCTCAAAGTGACTGGTCCTCAGGCTACAACAGGAACCCCGTTGGTCACCATGAGACCTGCCAGCCAGGCTGGGAAAGCCCCTGTCACTGTAACCTCCCTTCCTGCAGGCGTGCGAATGGTTGTGCCATCACAGAGTGCTCAGGGGACGGTGAGGAGCCATTGTGAGACTGGGCTGGGTGGGGCAGGACTTCCTCGTGGTCGATGGTGCCCTCACTGGGTTAGAATCCCACCCAGCTCCAGCACCATTCATCCTGGGTGCACCAAAGAGGTGACCTTTCATTGCCAAGTTAATAAGAATTAACAAGTTAATGCCTCAGAAGGACCTCCCTGCCATCTCCCAAGGGCGTTTTAAATGTGAACTTTCTTCTTCTAAAACCTGGGGAGAATCTAAAAGGAGAGGGTGGGTTGGTTGACCCAGGCCCGTGAAGAGGAAGTGGTCTCTGACTCTGGTCTTTAGACAAGATCCAGAGCTGCTGACAAACTCCTGCCTTGGGTTCACTGTGCCTGCGTGGTGGTAGGAGTCCAGGTTTGGGGCCAGGAGAGCTAAAGTCCTGCTGCAAGGAGCCCTGGGCGGGAAGGAGGCTCCCTGATGAAGTCTGGAGCGGGGAGCTAGATGGCCTAGGTCCCAGGGCTGTGTTTCACGCTCCCCGTGCCCACCACAGGTAATCGGCAGCAACCCACAGATGAGTGGGATGGCTGCGTTAGCCGCTGCAGCCGCTGCCACCCAGAAGATCCCTCCTTCCTCGGCGCCCACAGTGCTGAGTGTCCCCGCAGGCACCACCATCGTCAAAACCGTGGCTGTGACACCTGGCACTACCACCCTCCCAGCCACTGTGAAGGTGGCCTCCTCACCAGTCATGGTGAGCGTCCCTTGGGCCTGGTGCTGAGCCAGCAGCCTCAGGGCTTGGGGCTTCTAGGCAGTGAATGTGATCTTGCAGTGGTCACTTCTCTGGGACTTCAGACCAACCCAGAGAGCTGTTGGTCTATAATTGGGGCTTGCCGTGGGCTCTGGAATAAGCTTTCACCCTTAGGGATGTGAAGCCTTAAGCTAGACCTGTGGTTGTTCAGTCAACCAAACAGCTCTTCAGTCTGGGAGAGGGGGAAAGAGGAGTGGGGGGAGGTGAGCCAGAGCTGTAGGCCCACCAGGACATCCCAGATAGAGGCTCTACCTCTCTCCATCCCACCCATCACCTACCTTCTCCCTGCTCTGCTCTGCCAGGTGAGCAACCCGGCTACTCGTATGCTGAAGACTGCAGCCGCCCAGGTGGGGACATCCGTCTCCTCAGCTGCCAACACGTCCACTCGCCCTATAATCACAGTGCACAAGTCAGGGACTGTTACTGTGGCTCAGCAAGCCCAAGTGGTGACTACAGTTGTGGGTGGGGTCACCAAGACCATCACCCTGGTGAAGAGCCCTATCTCTGTCCCAGGAGGCAGTGCTCTGGTGAGTGCCACCCTGTTGCATGTGACAGCTGCTAGGCTATATCACTGCCCTGGGCCCATGCCAGGAGAGCCCTAGCCCGTGCCATGCCCTTGATTGGTTTCCAGATAACTCTCCATCCTTTGCTATTTAGATTTCCAATCTGGGCAAAGTGATGTCAGTGGTCCAGACCAAACCAGTTCAGACTTCTGCGGTCACAGGCCAGGCATCTACGGGCCCAGTGACTCAGATCATCCAGGTGAGCTTGTGGGTCTGAGACTCTGCAACTCAAGCAAGTATAGCTTGCATCCCTGCCTAGAGAAGATCCCTTGAGCATGTGTTGCACAGAAAGTCCTACTGCTCGGACCTATCACCCACAGTCTTCAGAATAGTCCCAAAGCTGCTTGGGCTGTGGTGGAGAGCAGCTAGACTAGCTACCTGTCGTGTTAGTGATGCTAGTCCTCCTTGTCCTCCTCCACCTGTTTTCCCTTGCAGACCAAAGGGCCCCTGCCAGCCGGGACCATCCTGAAGCTGGTGACCTCAGCAGATGGCAAGCCCACCACTATCATCACTACCACTCAGGCCAGTGGGGCTGGAAGTAAGCCCACCATCCTGGGCATCAGCAGTGTGTCCCCCAGCACCACCAAGCCTGGCACGACCACTATTATCAAGACCATCCCCATGTCGGCCATCATCACACAGGCGGGTGCCACAGGTAGGGGTATCCCCCGGCGCATGGGCAACAAATTGTGCCATGAGGCTAATGCCAGACAGGCATAGAGGCCAGTCTCTGCCCTGCTCTTGGTTTCTGTTTGGTTTTTCTCTTCTCCACCCTCTCCTTGCCTTTTGTTTAAGATTTGTAGGAAGGTGTCAGAATGCAGGTTTAATTGGCACTTCATCTTTTTTTTTTAATACGTCTTTATTGATTTTAGAGGAAGAGAGAGGGAGAGAGAGCTAGAAACATCAATGATGAGAGAGTCATTGATTGGCTGCCTCCTGCACACCCCAGACTGGGGATTGAGCCCGCAACCCAGGCATGTGCCCTGACTGGGAATTGAACCCCGATCTCCTGGATCATAGGCCAATGCTGAACCCTGAGCCACACCAGCCGGGCCACTTCATCATTTTAAGTGAGGGACATCAAGAGTAACTACCGAAAATGGGGCATGGGAACTAGTGCTGGTGGAGCCTCAGAAACCCAGCCTGAAGCTAAGCTACCCCCTCTCCCTTCTCTGTAGGTGTGACCAGCAGTCCTGGCATCAAGTCCCCCATCACTATTATCACCACCAAGGTTATGACTTCAGGAACTGGAACACCCGCGAAAATCATCACTGCTGTCCCTAAAATTGCCACTGGCCATGGGCAGCAAGGAGTGACCCAGGTGAGGCGTTTCTGGCCTTCTCTTCACCCCACCGTCCAGTCTAGGACCTGAGCAGGCCACTTGTGTCCTGAGGGTCCTGGAAGGGGACAGCACGGAATCCAGCCAACCTGAGTGATAATCGAGGGTGGTTTCTTCTGGTGTTCTAGGTGGTACTAAAGGGGGCCCCTGGACAGCCAGGCACCATTCTTCGCACTGTGCCCATGGGGGGCGTCCGCCTTGTCACCCCTGTCACTGTCTCTGCCGTCAAGCCCGCAGTCACCACATTGGTTGTGAAGGGCACCACAGGTGTGTAGCTGCTTTGCATATTCTTTCTGGGTCCACCTCCCATAGGGTTGGGAGGAGGATGCAGATGCTCTCTCTGGAGCCTTCTATTCCTGTTGAGGGCACTCTAGAGTTCCCAGTGCCCCCAGCCCCATCCAGGTTGGGAAACTGCTGGAAAGGAAGTGCCAGCAGCAGGCCTCATCTCGATCCTGCCTCCCTGCTTTTAGGAGTCACAACCCTAGGAACAATGACCGGCACCGTTTCCACCAGCCTCGCTGGAGCTGGGGGCCATAGCACCAGTGCCTCCCTGGCCACACCCATCACCACTTTGGGCACCATTGCCACCCTTTCAAGCCAAGTGATCAACCCCACTGCCATCACTGTGTCGGCTGCTCAGACCACGCTGACAGCAGCCGGCAGTCTTACCACTCCCACCATCACCATGCAGGTAGGGTGGCTGGGAGTGCATGAGGGCTGTGGGGGCGTGTCTGAGAGCTGTGGGAAAGCATGAGCCCCGGCCTGAGGTGTCTGGTCTCCCAGCTGTCTGCTACTGTGTGCACCAGGTCCTCTTTCTTCCTTACGCGTGTAGCACCCATGGGACGTGTTCTCTGTTGCAGAATCATAATTCTTAATCACTAGTAGTCTTTCGTGTTGAAACATACTTCAGTTGTTTATAGATTTTGAACGCTAGATTTTTCTTGTGATACAGACTACATGACTGTTTATCTTCACACGCATATAGCATTTTTCTTCTTTTCATGTGTTTTAAGCTGAATTCCTGGAATTGGTGAAGTGTCTGTTGCTGGCATTTGTCTGGTGTGGGATCAGTGGGATTCCTTCCCTAACCCAGGCTGGCCCTGCCCCACAACCCCTTCCTAGGCCCTGTGGCCCTTGAGGCGAAGCAGTGCCTCTTCCTTGGTCCCTGAGAAAGTCAGTGTCTTGGGATCAGAGGGTGAGCAGGAGCCGAGTGTATGATACCAGCTGGCGTGAGTGACACTGTAGGATGTTGGGAGGGGCAAACAGATGGGAAGATGTGGCACTAATTGTTCCTGTCTGGTGTCTTTCTAGCCTGTCTCCCAGCCTACCCAGGTGACTCTGATCACAGCACCCAGTGGAGTTGAGGCACAGCCTGTACATGACCTCCCTGTGTCCATTCTGGCCTCACCTACTACAGAACAGCCCACTGCCACCGTCACCATTGCTGACTCTGGCCAGGGTGATGTGCAGCCCGGCACCGTGACACTGGTGTGCTCCAACCCACCCTGTGAGACCCATGAGACGGGCACAACCAACACGGCCACCACCACCGTTGTGGCTAACCTGGGAGGGCACCCACAACCGACCCAAGTGCAGTTTGTCTGTGACAGGCAGGAGGCAGCTGCTTCTCTTGTGACCTCGACGGTGGGGCAGCAGAATGGCAGTGTGGTGCGCGTCTGCTCCAACCCACCCTGTGAGACCCATGAGACAGGCACCACCAACACGGCCACCACTGCCACTTCCAACATGGCTGGGCAGCACGGCTGCTCCAACCCACCCTGTGAGACCCACGAGACAGGCACCACCAGCACCGCCACCACTGCCATGTCAAGCATTGGTGCAGGCCAGCAGCGAGACACCCGTCACACCTGTGTGGCCACCACCATCCCTGCTGTGGTTCGAGTCAGTGTGGCTGCTGGGGCACTAGAGGGAGCCCAGGGTTCTATCAAGTCTTCATGCCAAACTCACCAGACCAGCGCAACCAGCACCACCATGACTGTGATGGCCACTGGGGCCCCAAGCTCAGACAGCCCGCTGCTTGGGCCAAGCCTGGCACTGGAGGCTGGAGGCCACAGCACTGCTTTTGCACAGTTGGCCTCTACGAGCGGCCAAGTCAGGCCCAGCGGCCCCAGCAGCAAGGACAGTGCTATAGCCGACCTAGGTCAGTTGGTGTCCATGGGGTGCCAGCTGGAGGCACATCACACCCACACAACCAACACCCCCACCACAGCCCGCTCCACCATGGGTGCTGGGGAGCCCGGCGAGATGCGGGGGATCCCCACACCTGCGTATGAGAGCTCATCTAGTGCTGCTGTGACTGTGACAGCCTTGGAAGCACTGCTGTGCTCCTCGGCCACCGTGACCCAAGTCTGCTCCAATCCACCATGCGAGACCCACGAGACTGGCACCACCAACACAGCCACTACCTCGAATGCAGGCAATGCCCAGCGGATCTGCTCCAACCCACCCTGCGAGACCCATGAGACGGGCACCACCCATACACCAACTACCGCCACCTCTGGTGGGGGTGCAGGCCAGCCCGAGGGGGGGCAACAGCCCCCTGCTAGCCGCCCCTGCGAGACACACCAGACCACTTCCACTGGCACCACCATGTCAGTCAGCGTGGGTGCCCTGCTTCCTGACAGCAGCCCCACCCTCAGGACCCTGGAGTCCGGGTTGGAGGGGGCAGCACCACCCACCATCTCTCCCCAGGCCAGCACTTCATTGCTGACTCCTTTTCCAACACAGAGGGTGTGCTCCAATCCCCCCTGTGAGACGCATGAGACAGGCACCACACACACGGCCACCACCGTCACCTCCAACATGAGCTCAAACCAAGGTGAGTGAAGATGGCCAGCCTGGTGTTTGTGGTCTCCTGGAGCCCAAAATTCAAAGGATGAAGGAAGTGGTGGCTAAAAGATCTATCTAGCCAGAACCCAACAGATTCCGTGGGGCTAAGTTTACCTGTGGTGGGGAGGGGTGTCCTCCTGGCAACTGTCCTCTAGTGACAAAGCTGGGTAGAATTCCTGGGGCACCTGTCAACCAGCATCACCGCTAGGCCCTTACTGGCTAAGTGCCTGTCACCCAGCTCTGCCTGTCCCCTCACAGATCCCCCACCAGCTGCCAGTGACCAAGGAGAGGTAGAGAGCACCCAGGGCGACAGTGTGAACATCACCAGCTCCAGTGCCATCACAACAACTGTGTCCTCCACGCTGACACGGGCTGTGACTACCGTAACACAGTCCACGCCAGCCCCTGGCCCCTCTGTGCCGGTAAGAGCCCCGGGAAGGTCCCCTTTTGCCTCCCTGCTGCTGCCTAGTGCACCTTCAGCCCATGTGCTGTTCTGGAGTTGGACACCGGGTGTCACTCTTGTACCAGGCACAGTGTTGCTTCTGGTCCCTTTTCCAGACTATAAAAGGGCAACCTCCTGGCATGATAGGGTAAGAGGAGGGAGTCCCCCAGTCCCATGGCTTGCCGTTTCACTGTAACATATAGGAGTGATAAGGCAGGCATCTGAGGGCCCCTTCCTGACTAGACTGGGAGGCTTCCTTGAGGAGGGGTTAAAATTGGCCAGCAGGTCTCAAAGTTCTTTTCTGTTGCTGAACCCCTGCTGCTATATGACCTGTCACCCCTCCCCATTTAACGAGGTTCTGCTGGTCCATTGAGAATGGGAGGCCAGGCCTACAAGGAAAGGTGAAGGGTACCTGGTTCTGGCCTCCCTGTCCTCCCCTCTGACAGGGGCTTCTCTCCCTTTCTAGAAGATCTCATCAGTGACTGAGACTACCCCAGGGGCTCTGACCACCGAAGTCCCCATCCCGGCCACGATAACAGTGACCATAGCCAACACAGAAACTTCTGACATGCCCTTCTCTGCTGTTGACATCCTGCAGCCCCCAGAGGAACTCCAGGCCTCCCCAGGGCCTCGCCAGCAGCTGCCGCCACAGCAACTCCTGCAGCCTGCCTCCACGCCCCTGATGGGGGAGTCCACCGAGGTCCTCTCAGCCTCGCAGACCTCTGAGCTCCAGGCCGCTGTGGATCTGAGCAGTACAGGGGACCCAGCTTCAGGCCAGGAGTCTGCCAACTCAGCCATGGTGGCCACTGTGGTGGTCCAGCCACCTCCACCCACACAATCTGAAGTAGACCCATTGTCACTTCCCCAAGAGCTGATGGCTGAGGCCCAGGCAGGCACAACCACCCTCATGGTAACAGGGCTCACCCCTGAGGAGCTGGCAGTGACTGCTGCCGCCGAAGCGGCTGCCCAGGCTGCAGCCACAGAGGAAGCCCAGGCCCTGGCCATCCAGGCTGTACTCCAGGCCGCACAGCAGGCTGTCATGGGTAGGTGTGGGGGGTGGATAGCTCACCATGCCATCTGAGGTCAAGGCCAGATGAGTGCCCTGAAGGGAAGATGGGCCCCTCAGGAAGAGTGAGAACACAGGGTTCTGGAGCCTCCCTGCTGACGGGCAGCCAAGAGAAGAGGAGGCCTGCTTCCTGCCAGGGTGGCACAAGTCAGGTGTAATGGGCACGGCTGCTGGGCTCAGCTGGGCACCCAGGAAGGAGGCAGGGCCCCTTGGTTGGGGGATTTCAGGGTAGATGTAGACCAGGAAACATGGTCAGTAGGACAGACTTTTAGGGCCTATATTCTTTGGCTGGGGGTGGGGCTTGGGAAGTGACACTGGAAAGTCAGGGATGGGCTCCACCTGGCTGGTGTCCCTCTTGAGTAGTATTTTCCTCCACCCTGGAGCAGGTACTGGGGAACCCATGGACACGTCTGAGGCGGCAGGAGCCGTGACACAGGCAGAACTGGGCCACTTGTCAGCAGAGGGCCAGGAGGGCCAGGCCACCACCATCCCTATCGTGCTGACACAGCAAGAACTGGCCGCCCTGGTGCAGCAGCAGCAGCAGCTGCAGGAGGCACAGGCCCAGCAGCAGCATCACCACCTTCCCACTGAGGCCCTGGCCCCTGCTGACAGCCTCAATGACCCGACCATCGAGAGCAACTGCCTCAGTGAGCTGGCTGGGGCTGTCCCTAGCACTGTAGCCCTGCTGCCCTCCACAGCCACCGAGAGTAAGCAGAGCCCTGTTTGGCCATGTGCATATTTCCTGTAGCACTGTCCCCAGGGAACTCAGTTGACCAGGGAGAGGTTTTGGGAGGTATCTGGGTCCCTCCTTGCACAGACTGAAAGTGTGGCCTGGTCTGAGGGAAGGGCTCCCATGTGGAAACTGAGTTTCTGGGGTCTTTCCCACTGACACCTTTTTTCCTCCCAGGCCTGGCTCCTTCTAACACGTTTGTGGCCCCCCAGCCAGTTGTGGGATCCAGTCCCGCTAAGCTGCAGGCTGCCGCTACCCTAACTGAGGTAGCCAATGGCATTGAGTCCCTGGGCGTGGTGAGTCTGATGTGATGAGGCTTCATGGGGGTCACTGCTTCTGGGCCCCAAAGGCTGAGGGCCTGATCTCTTCTCCTTTTTCTGTCTTCCAGAAGCCAGACCTGCCACCCCCACCCAGCAAAGCCCCCGTGAAGAAAGAGAATCAGTGGTTTGATGTGGGGGTTATTAAGGGCACTAATGTAATGGTGACACACTATTTCCTGCCACCAGATGATGCTGTTCCATCTGATGTAAGTGTCCCCGGGAATTGATGCCCTCAGGTGGGTGGATCCTGGCCATAAGGCAGGTACAGGGCCTTGAGGAGACTTCTAAAGCTCCCCAGGGGTGCCCTCCATGTTGGAGCCAGCCCGAGGACAACACTCCCTCCTCTTGTTGCCCTTGAAGCAGTGAAGAAACCCATTCTTAGTCCTTTTGCCATGTCTTTCCTTATGAAGGGGATGTCATTGCTGCCCTCTTCCCCTCTCCCACATGGACCTGCATGGTACCCAGGTTGGAAAAATGGAGCTGCCCTCCTGACAGTGGGGTTTATGTCACTTCTCTCTCTCTTCCTGTTCTCTGGCCTCTTTCCGCAGGATGACTCGGGCACTGTTCCAGACTATAACCAACTGAAGAAGCATGAACTGCAGCCTGGCACAGCCTATAAGTTCCGTGTTGCTGGGATCAATGCCTGTGGCCGGGGGCCCTTCAGTGAGATCTCAGCCTTTAAGACGTGTCTGCCTGGTTTCCCAGGGGCCCCCTGTGCCATTAAAATCAGCAAAGTGAGTCTTGCTGTAGAGTGGCCCTCTGTCCCTGGTCAGTCCCCTGCCCACTTGGAGCAGAGCAGGCCTCAGCTGAGTTCATACACAGTGCTGGGCCAGGTGGGGTGACTCAGGAGGGGCCCCAAGATGTGGGCAGAGTTGGCCAGGTCTGGGTGAAGTCTCTGCTCCTGGGACTGTCACCAGTTGCCAGGGTGACATGGGCAAGTTCTTTCCTGTCCCCTGGCCTCATTCTCCCCCTCTAACATGGCAGCTAATGTTCAGAGAGTGTTCAGTATGTGTCATGTTAAACATGTTTTTTATCTAATTCTTAGAACATCCTGAGATCTGGGACCTGTTAGCTCTATTTTCCCAGTGAGGATACTGAGGCACCAAGAGGCTGACAAATCCTTAGGTGTCGAATTGGGTATAGAAAGGCTGTATTTTGAGTCCCTGTTGATTTTATTTTGCCATTACACGAGGCTGCCTTCTAGATGGAAGCAGATGAGGCCATCTCTTTGGAGCTTCTTGAACTCTGCTGTGAAATTGGTCTGTTGTGTTAGAGGAGTGGTGAAGTGTGAGTGGTCAGCTCTGGGAGTTGTGAAGCAGTCTAGCATAGGCAGGGTACAATAAAGTCACAAAGGCTAAAGACAGCACAGCTTAACCTCTGTCGCTTTGGTTCTAGAGTCCAGATGGTGCTCACCTCACCTGGGAGCCGCCCTCTGTGACTTCTGGCAAGATCGTTGAGTACTCGGTGTACCTGGCTATCCAGAGCTCACAGGCCAGCGGTGAGCCCAAGAGCTCAACCCCAGCCCAGTTGGCCTTCATGCGGGTGTACTGCGGGCCCAGCCCTTCCTGCCTCGTGCAGTCCTCCAGCCTCTCCAATGCCCACATTGACTATACCACCAAGCCCGCCATCATCTTCCGCATCGCTGCCCGCAACGAGAAGGGCTATGGCCCAGCCACCCAAGTGAGGTGGTTGCAAGGTGGGTATCATCCATGAGGCTTCTTGGGTGGTCTCTGGGAAGGGGGAGCTTGGGGAGTGGAAGCCCCTGGCACCAGATGGGCAGAGGGTGATCCAGCTCTAAGCTGGACTTTGGAGCTTTACAATCTGGCAGGGGGGCAGGGTAGTGGCCTAGGGTGCTGTGAAGTTGTTTTGGGGGGGCCCCTTGCCTCATCTGGAGGTACAGGGAAAGCTTCCCAGGGGTGTTTGAGGTGCGATGGGGTGGAGAGGAGCCTGAAGTAGGAGGCATAGAGTGTAGCTGGAGCCCAGTGGACATGGGTTGGGGAGTGGAGGCCCAAGGCTGCCCTGTCAGGTTTACAAGCCAGCTCCCACAAGGCTGACCAGGGAGGATAGTAAGGGCCTCTAACCTGAGTCCAGGGCCACCCTGGGGGGTGGCACACAGGAGCCCAGGACCATGGGGAGTGCACCCACCGGAGGGGCTGTCATATTCAGCAGACGTAGCTAGTTGTGCTGCGGGGCCAAGAGGCTGTGGGTGAAGGGGTGGGTGCAGATATGTTCTCAGCCTGTGGACAGCTGTGTGGCTGAAGTGATCTGACCCACCTTGCTGTGTCGCTCACTGCTCCCTTTTTGTTTTCAGAAACCAGTAAAGACAGCCCTGGCACCAAGCCAGCCAACAAGCGGCCCATGTCCTCTCCGGAAATGTAAGCAGGAAGCCTGTTTTGGGAACCTTCTGAGGCTGAGGGTGGGTGGCTCCTGGGAGGAAGGAGCAGTGGATTTGGGGGCTTAACTGGGTGTGATCCCCTACTGGGTGCCAGCCAAAAACCTACAGCAAGTCCTACAGTGTTGTCAGGAGCCACGCTAACACTTTCTCTTTCCCTTTCCTTCCATCTTCCCAGGAAAACCGCTCCAAAGAAATCTAAGGCAGATGGCCAGTGAGAGGCAGCTGGCTTCTACTGGATTCCTCTCCGGCCCCCCCCCCTCTGCTTCAGGAACACCACCCACCAGGACCCTGCCAGCCTATCCCACTCACCCAGCACTCACAATTTACCCTCCCAAGCTACTGGCCACCATTCATTCTCTCTCCTTTTCTCTTTTTAAAATCTCAAGAAAGCACATTTTACCATTGTTGTTGGGAGGAAGCAGAGGCAGGTCTGGAAGAACAGTGAGCAAGTGAAAGTAGTGCACTTGCTCCTCTCCGGGCCTTCCACTGGGGGCTGAATGAGTCCCCAAGTCCAGAGACCCTGAGGGAGAGAAACTTAAAGCAAAGATGCGAAAACAATGGAGGCCTGCACCTCCACAACCTGGGAGCCTCTTGCTGTTTATCACCCTTGGTTTGAGCAGGCAGCCAAGGGGCAGGGGACACGGAAGCCAGGGAACAGCACCCCTCAGTCCCCCTACCCAGCTTCTGCTCGGAGAAGCAAGAGAGGCTTTGTGGGGCACCCTGTGCTGGATGTATGTGTCTGATTTTATTTTATTTTGTTCCCTTTGCATTTCCTGCCACCTAACAGCCCACCCTCGACTTATCCAACCCATCTCTGCCCGTGATCCCATGGGAAGCTTACACATTTTCTCAGAGGCCTTTTTACCTATCCCACCTCTTTTCCCCTTCTGTCTTCTTTCCCATTTAAAAAGAGAAGAAAGAAAGAAAAAGAAAGGGGGAGAAGGGACCCCATGGTGGCCTGAACAGTGTTCTGTGAAAACCTCCTGACTCCCAATGGGGCATACAGAAGCCCCTTCCCCCCCAGCCTAGCTTTGGCCCCCCTGGGTTGGGGCTCGGGGCCACATCACCAACTGCTGCATTTGTTGTATTTTTTTAAGTTGAAATTGAAGTTAACATTTTTATTGTAATTTTAGCCTTAGCGTGTGCAGTTTTGTCCCTTTTTTTGTTGTTAGCTGTGTACAGACTGTGTATCTTTTTTTTTTTTTTTTTTTTTAAACTTTTCTCTCCTTGGCTAAGCCTTGGCAGGGATCTTTGTGGAGAAGCTAGGGGCAGCCAGGGCATAAGAGGCATGGAGTCTCCCCTGTGGACCTGGTGTTTTCTGCCCAGCTCAATTTCCTCTTGCTGGCCCCTGCTCTCTGCCCCTCTGCCTGTCCCCAGGCCTCTGGAACAAAGGAGGGGTAAGCTGTCTAACTTCACTCCCCATGGGCGAGTGCTCCACATCACACCACAGGATTGAGCTTGAAAATTTGCAAGAGCTTGAAGTCAGGTTTCTAAGGAGGACAGCCTAGAGGCCAAGGTCCAGTGATCCTCCTGGTCTGGTTCACAGCACCCTTCACCACCTACCCCCAGGCTCCCTCCTTGGCATAGCTGGCTTAGAGTGTCCAACACCCTGAATTACTGCTTCCTGCAGCCATCCCCTCCAAAGGCTATATGTAAGGAAAAGGGTAGGGTGGGGCATGAAGGGGAACTTGTTTTCAGAGGCAGTCTGAGAGGGCAAGTGTGTCGTTTCACCCAGGAGGGAGCCTGGAGGAGTGGGCTGACAGCACTGGCCACCAGGTCTATGAATGTGCAACATTGTCCCCAGACTATGCAGTCCTCCTAGGGGGGCTTAGGGTTCTGTTTGGAGTGGCTAATGAGACAGCTTTCTGCCCCATACCCAAGCTTTAGGCAAGGAGCAAGGCTTTCAAGCAGGTCATACATTTTAAACGAGCAGCCATCTTTTCAGAACCCCCCCCTTCCAGTCTGCTGTGGAGACCAGCTGTGGCTGCCTCTACCCCTCTCCCCCCCACACTTGGCTCCTTCTGGGGCCTCTGGTTTGTTGTATTATAGTGTATTTCGCTGTGGAAAATGTCATGTTTAGTCACCTTGGAGCCCACTCGCCTGGTTCCATTGTTTCCCTGTCCCTTGTTTCCCAAGCGCCCTTTCATTTCTCTTGTTTCTGAGAACAGTACTCCCGTTCTATTGTAGAGTAACCCCCGTGATTCAATATTACCATAGTGCAATGTCGTTTTGTGCTATTTTGAACAATTAAGACTTTTTTTGAAATAACCAACTGCTGTCTCTTACTGTGTCTGGGACTCCCATGGGAGGGTACTGGAGGTGGGGAGCTGGGACTCCCAAGCTCACCAAATTCCCAGGGAGCCTCTTGCAGGCCTGCCTGTAGTGGGATTCTGCTTCCCAACTGCCTTGCAATTTTCAGGACTCACCATGGCCTATGACCTTGGATAGGACCAGGCTGTCAGAGAACAAGGTCCCACAGCAGCTAATATTGTAGCCAAGGGGCTCCCTAGGTAGCTATTACCAACTCCCATCTGGAGACCAGATACCCTCCCCAGCCAGGGGACTGGGGCCAAGGCTAGGCAGGTCACCAGCTGCCGGTTGGGGAGGGCTTAGCTGGAGCTCCTTCCACCAGGGGCTCAGGACCCCAGAAATGACTATGGATGTCGTCGCCCATTGGGTGGTTCCCATGTCTAGTGCTCAGCAGGTGCAAGAGTGAATCCTCTTGTTCCAGCTTCCCTGTGCAATTGAGCCAGACCCCCCAAGAGGAAGAAGCAGAACTTCTCTTGAACCAACTATGATAGACCTTCTGTTGGAGTTGGGGTGGTTTGCTAGGGTATAGCCAGGGTTAGGTAGACCAAATTAGTACTTAATGCCAGGTGGTCCACCTCATGCTCGTGCTTGGGACAGAAAGCAAGGGAAGAATTCTTCAGCATGCCTGCCTTCCTCCCTGCCCCCACCTCCACCACTTCACTCTGGTACCAAAGCAGCCTCCTCCATCTCTGCCTGGTAAGTGCACATGCCCATGTAGTGCCACCTTATGGTTGCAGGGGAGACCCAGTCCAATTTGATCTCTCCCAGGAAGCCTCTTGAGGCCACCTCTTCTTTCCCTGGTGCTCACTCTGCTGGGCTCACAGTGTCTCGTATTGTGTGGGGTACTATTGATCTTGACACTGGGAGCCACAGCTATGTCTTCCTCACTGCACCAACTCTGACCTGACTGAGCCCAGGGACCTCCATGGGGAGAGGCAGGCACATGTCCTTCAGATTGGAGTGGCAGGAGCAATGCTCAGCAATGGGAGGATTCAGGCCAGCTGTGGCTAAGGGTCTGCGGGGTTGACCCCAGAAGGGGTGGGTCCTGTGCAGATCTGTCAGATGTGTGACATGACTCTGGGTGCTTAGCCTTCAGAGGGCTGCAGGGGTTTTTCCCACCCACCCTCTGCTGTCCCAATGCTCACACTCACCTGCCTCAAGGTGGGCGGCCTGCATGGCACTCTGGAAGGCAAGGGCCACACCAGTTGGTGCTGGTCTCAAAATTATGGGCTCACCACTCATCAGTCTCCTGGGGAGAGACCTGCAAGAGGAAAGGAGTGGTGTTAGTTCTTCACCTCAGGATTGGCCAAGGGCTCATCTACTGGACCCAGGGCCAGGGAGCCCACCAATAGGAACCTTAGAACCCTACACATACCAAGGCTTGTCCTTGGCTAGGCATGAGAGGGACAGAGTGCAAGTAAAGCAGGGGAGAGGCTGGATATAAAGGGATGTGCCATAAATAATGACAGGCACTTGTGAGCAGGGCAGGTGAACACAAGCCCAGCTGGGCCCAAAGCAAAGAACCCCCCCTAAGCATGTGCTAAGGTAGAGGGTGGAGGCAACACAGAGAAGCTACAGTGTATAGGCATACCTTGCTTTATTGCATTTCACAGAAGTTCTTTTACAAATTGAGGGCAAGACCCTCCACCAGCAAAAAGATTACAACTCACCTTATTTCACTGTTATAGGACAGAGACCACAGTATCTCTAAGGTATGCCTATATACCTACCCACTTGCCAGGGAGGTCAGTCTTATTCTCGAGCATCACAAAGGGGTTGGGAAGGTCAGCCTGCAGCAGGAACTCTGCCTGCCAAACAGCCAGAGCCTGGTAGGAGTCAGCCACTGTGACACATGCCCTGAGCATCGTCCCATGCACTAAAAGGTCGCAGGTTCAATTCCCAGTCAGGGCACATGCCCAGGTTGCAGGCTTGATCCCCAGTTGGGAGCGTGCAGGAGGCAGCTAATCTATGACTTTCTCATCATTGATGTTTCTCTCTCTCCCTTCCTCTCTCTGAAATCAATAAAGATATATTTTAAAAATAAAACAAACAAACAAAAAGGCCAGCACATAGCAGTGGGAGCTGCAGTATGGGGCCATGCCCAGGCAGTAGAGCCTCTCTGTTCCAGCCGCGTTCTGGAGCTGCACCGTGAGGTAGAGAGGCCCCCTTACACTCTTGGGCTGCAATCCATCCTTTCAGAAGAAGGGGTGACCAACCCAGAAGTCCAAGCTCCCCCAAGTGACACGGATCCCAGGGCCCTCAGGCAATCTGGCCCCTGGACCGCTGCCTCCACATAATTCTGCCCTCGGCAGGGAAAGCGGGGGACAGTTGGTCAGCCAGCCTTGCTTAGGGCACCTGATCAGGTCAGACAGTCGCAGAGCCACACAAACCACATCTGGGCACTGGAAGACAAGCCTGGAGAACTTGGAGGGTTGGAAGGCAGAGAGGTCCCAGGATGCCCACTCTTATCTGCACAATTGCTGTCTGGCTTTTGAGCTGCATCACGCATCACTTGAACTAAGAAGTCAATTCCCAAAGGTTGCCCTGTACTGACCCTAACAGCTGAAGTGGTTTATGAGGAGCTGGTTCATCCAGAGGAGTTGCCCACCCTGTGGGGTCACAGGTCAGAGGGGCTTCAGTTCAGGCACTTCCAGCTGTACCCTCTCTTGCTGCACCCGATCCCTACACTGTTGCTGAGGCCACCGCCCTTGTTCTCCCTGCCCTGCGCCCTTGTTCTCCCTGCCCTGCCCAGCCCTCCCCACACAGTAGGACCCCTCTCAGGATTCACTTCAAGGATGGGGAGAGGTGGTTGGGGAGGATAAGTTGGCCCAATCCTCAACACACACACCCACCACCCCAGACCTTCCTGCCAGCTAGCCCAGTATTTCCCACCAGAGGATACTGAGCTGAGGGCCCCAGCAGCGGCAATCGCGAGGTTCAGCCACCAGAGGGGTCACAGGGGGCCGAGCGTGAAGGCGGAGCCGGAGCGCGGGGGAGGGGTCTAGTGATTGCCAAGCCCCGCCCCCACAGCTGGTCCCTCCCTAGGGCCCTGAGGAACCCTGGAGGAGGGCGTGGGTGGAGCGAAGTTGGGTCAGCTGAGTGACAGTCACGGGACCGTGGCTTGCTTCGTCTGGCTTCCTGGAGGAGAGGTAGGGATGAACGGTGGTCTCCGAGTGTGGCAGGCCAGTAGTGGGGACCGTGGGGGGTAAGGTGGTGTTCTGAGGATCCCAGGGTTGGTGGAGTCAGTCCTGGGGCTAGTCCCGGGCTGGAGGGCAGCCCCGCACACGAGTGGGAGGAACCCCAAGGGCTGGGTGCCCAAGCCTGGGGGCCTAGGGGAGACGGATCAGGCAGCCCTGGTGCCCACTCAAGCCTGGGGTGACCTGGGCATAGAGGAACCCATTGAGGAGTCTGGGTACCAGGAAGATGGGGAGGTCTGTCTGGGAGTTGCGCCTCCAAGTCCCAAGTTCCCCAGGACATGGAGAAGGAGCGGGAGACTCTGCAAGCCTGGAAGGAGCATGTTGGGCAGGAGCTGGACCGTGTGGTGGCTTTCTGGATGGAGCACTCCCACGACCAGGAGCATGGGTGCGCCTCGTCCTTCTGGTGCCCTTAGCAGGGTCTTTGCCCCACCTGAGCCCCACCTCACTCTCAGCAGACTCAGATCTGCTGGGCCCAGCAGGCTGTTGGGGGGCAAGGCTCTTTCTTCCCTTTGCTAACACTGCATCCCACAGGGGCTTCTTCACGTGCCTCGGCCGCGACGGGCAGGTGTACGACGACCTCAAGTATGTCTGGCTGCAGGGGAGGCAGGTAGGGATGTGCCCAGGCTTGTAGCTCTCCCAGGCACAAAAGCCAAAGCCAGGCTTACGGTCTGCGCATCCGTACACACCACAAGGCTCCCTGTTTAAGCCATGTTCCCTCTGCCCCTCCACAGGTGTGGATGTATTGTCGCCTGTACCGCAAGTTTGAGCGCTTCCGCCGCCCTGAACTTCTGGATTCAGCTAAAGCAGGTGCTGTCTCCCTGTCCCATCTCCCCAGAGGCCACTCCAAGTTTATTCAGTAGCTCCTGTGTCCCTACTTCCTGGAGGGGGTCTAGAAACTGCGAAGGACAGGGAAAGAAGGGGAGGTGGTGTCCTCACCCGAGTTCTAGCATGTCAACTTCCCAACCACCAGGTGGCGAGTTTTTGCTGCGTTATGCCAAAGTGGCACCTCCTGGGAAGAAGTGTGCCTTTGTCCTGACAAGGGATGGCCGCCCAGTCAAGGTGCAGCGAACCATCTTTAGCGAGTGTTTCTACACCATGGCCATGAATGAGCTGTGGAGGGTGACAGGGGAAGGACGCTACCAGGTGCGTGGGAGGAATGCTGCCCTGAGACTGTGTGCTCTGGCCTGTGCTGGGCATCCACTTGATGCATTCCCACTTGTGTGCAAGCCCTTTCCCCAGGCCCTGTCTGCAGGCTGGAACTGTTGTCAACGTCAGTCCTTCCTCTGGGCTCCCACAGTTCCAGGGCTACTGGCAATACCCTCCTCATTGCATTATATTGTCACTGTGTGTCTAAGGGTGTCCCCCCAGAAGTCTTGTTCACTTCTGAACTCCTCCCCCCTCTCTGAACCTTCACAGGGGCCCTGGGCACGGAGTGGCCAATCCATGCCCAGCCCCCACCTGAGAGAGGACCTCTCCCTCCTCCCTGGGGCTCCTTGTGCTTTCAGACCCAACCTTACTGCCTCGGAGTGGCCTATACCCCCAGACTAGGAACTTTTGAGTCAAGGTGGGGCAGATCCACCCTGGCCCTCAGCACCCAACCTGGGGCCAGGCCCAGAGTAGGCCCTTGGTGAAGGAAGGTGTCCTGTGAGTGGGTGGACTGGATGGGATGCAGTCTCAGCCTGGGCTCCTTTCCCCCCTCCGCCCCCCCCCCCAGAGCGAAGCAGTGGAGATGATGGATCAGATTGTACACTGGGTGCGGAAAGACCCATCGGGGCTGGGCCGGCCCTGGCTCCCAGGAACCCCAGCCTCAGAGTCCATGGCAGTGCCCATGATGCTGCTCAACCTCGTGGAACAGCTTGGGGAAGGAGATGAGGAGCTGGCAAGCAACTATGCAGAGCTGGGTGACTGGTGTGCCCAGAGGATTCTGCAGCACGTCCAGGTGGGAGGCAGGAGGGTGATGCCAGCTGCCAGATGGGGCCTGGGCGCTGAAGGCAAGGCATCCCCCACTCTTCAGGGCACTTCTTCCTTCCACACCTACCCCGACAGGGACCTTGATGGTTCCCTTCAAGATGAGGAGGCTTGGCTCAGGACCCTTGGAAATGTGGAGAGCCCAGGGGGCTGGGGGTGGGGACAAGGGCAAGGTGCCAGAGAGCAGGAAACCCAGCCAGACCCAAGTCCTTCCAAGGCTTCTGTGGACAGCCCAGCCCATCCAATCTCAGTCCTCTTCAATGTTCCCCTTTTTCCATCTTGTGGAGCCCAGGCCTAAAGCAAGGGTTAGAACCCATCTGGGCTCTTGACAGTGAATGGGCCCCTCCTCAAACACCCATCTGAACCGGGTTTGCCCAAGCTTGCAGACTAGGGAGGGAGGGTCTTCTGGTTGGATGGTGGGGCTGAAGGCAGAATTCCCTTCTCCTGCTCCTCCCCTGGCAGAGGGATGGGCAGGCTGTGCTGGAGAATGTGTCAGAGGATGGCAAGGAACTTTCTGGTTGCCTGGGGAGACACCAGAACCCAGGTGAGGGGCAGGGTGGGCTGGGTGCAGTCCAGGAGAAGGGAAGCAATCAGCCTTGGTCTCTGGGCTTCAGGTGTGGGAGTGCCTGGGGACTGCCTTCCTTACCTTCTGCCAACCAAGGACCAGGCAAAGGAGGGGTGACACACCTCCTAGCCAGCAGCAGGAGAGGTAGTCTGGGGTGGACTGGGCAAGGCAAGTTTTCTGCATGGGGGGCTGTCGGGTGGGCCAGGGAGCTCAGGGCAGCTCCCACTATTAGGGAGGGAGGAAGGAATGCACAGTGGTCAGCGCAGGGGCTTGAGCCTCCCTGCCTAGAGGAGAATACGCTGCCTACCTTACCATGAGCCTTCACTAGGCCACGCACTAGAAGCTGGATGGTTCCTGCTCCGTCATGCCATCCGGAAAGGTGATCCTGAACTTCGAGCCCACATTGTTGACAAGTTCCTATTGTTGCCTTTCCACTCGGGATGGGACCCTGACCATGGAGGCCTCTTCTACTTCCAGGATGTCGATGGCCTCTGCCCTACCCAGGTAGGAGTGTGCCCAGGGCCACATGATACTAACCTGTTCAAAGCTTTCTGTCCTGGGAGGTTCATAGCTTGCTGTCATCACCCATTTCATAGAGGAGGACCACAGGGGCTCAGAGTGGTGAACTTGCTCAGCGTGACCCCAGTGCTAAGCACTTGACTTCTTTGTCTATGGTCCTCACCCTTATTTGCAAAGGGAGCCATTAGGGAGCACAAATAATGCCAATGCAGAGACACTTGTCCCCTTCATCTTTGAAAGGCTTTCGGGGTGATTTTAAGGTGTCAGCAGCAGGAGCAGATTTGCTCTCTCATGTCTTTTTCCTCTGATTATGCCTTGATCCGCTTAGATCTGCAGAGAGTGGCTGACCCTGCCACTGGCAGGAACTGAGTGTCCGAGGGGCTTTAGACAGACTGACAAGACAGATAGGATTTCAATTCCAGGGCTAAGGGAAGCCTGCCCTTTGTGGTGTGCTGTGTCAAGAAGCTAGTCCTGTTCTGAGGGGCCATTCAGACCCCCAGAGATATCCATCCTGTGATTAAGCTCCAAGTGCTTGGGCCAGATAGAGTCTGAGCCAGAACCTAAAAGATGAAGGTGACTCTCCTGCTGAGAGGGGTGGTGGAGGGTGGGGCCCAGGGCTCTCAGATGCCTACCTCTGCTCTGCTCTCAGCTGGAGTGGGCCATGAAACTCTGGTGGCCGCACAGTGAAGCCATGATTGCCTTACTCATGGGCTACAGTGACAGTGGGGACCCTGCCTTACTGCACCTCTTCTACCAGGTGGCTGAGTACACCTTCCGCCAGGTAAGTGCTGCTTTCTGGTTCTCAGCCCTCTATGGGCTCAGCAAGGGTATCGGAGAGACAGTAGACAGTCATTCCCCCCCGCCCCCCCCGAACAGGCCAGAGCCAGGCTTTTCTGGGCAGTGGGAGGAGGCTGGGCAGGGATGGGGAGGCTCATCTCGCACCCCCTACTCCTCACTTCACTGGGTATGGTCCCTTAGCTGATCTGAGAATTCCTGGAGGTCCCCCAATGCCCTCTGTAAAGGTCAACAAAGCAGTCCCTGCTCTCCTGGAGCTCATGTTTGGGCGGGCAGACTATAAACAAGTGAACAGGCAAGCATAGATGGCGATGAGAGCTATGGAAAATAAAGGTCAGGTGGCTGTGGGAGGGAATAATGATGGCAGGGGTGCTCTGTACAGAGTTGTTACCTTGTCTGATTTAGGCATTACTGGGCCCTGGGGCTTCAGGAGGGAAGGCTGTAAGGCACAGGGCAAAGGCGGGGAGACAGGAGGCTGTAGCTGTCATCCTGGCCAGTGAGGATGGGGGCCTGGCCTGGGAGGCTCAGTGGGCAGATGGATCAGAGTCTGGTTAAGTGGGAGAAGTCTGGGCCATGATTGTTTGGGTGTCATAAGAATATAGATGATACTGGAAGCCAGGAGACAAAGTAAGCTTTTGAAAGCACAGACTGAGAAGAGGGAATAGGAAGGCCCAACAAAGGAGACAAGAATCAGCTTCAAGGTAGGAAGGAAGCCAGGGGACCCCAGAGGCCAAAGTGCCATGAGCAGAGTGATGAACTACACCAGCCACTGCTGAGGGGTACCTCGGGTGCTGAGCCTTGTAGTGAATGGATGAAGATTCCTGATGTGTTTCTAAAGCCACAACTAATTCCATTGGTGAACTCCAGTTTTATGGAGTTTTTTTAATAGGAGGGACTATAGCAGGGGGTCTTATTCTGGAGTCCATGGGCTTCGAAACCTGAGAGAAAATGACATCTTTATTTGTACTAAGCTCTAACTGAAATCCAGAATTCACTTCCATTATGAATGGAGGCAGTCACCACAGTAGTATTAGCAGCACCTGTGTCACCAACAGAAATTCCAAATATGTTCATGTTACATTGTACTTAGAGAGGCATCTCCAAGTATCGCACAAGCTCATCGCTACTTCCAAACCCAGAAGTCATAAGATCCGAGGCTATATCTTTTTTGTGTATATATATTTTATTGATTTTTTTAGAGAGAGAGGAAGGGAGAAAGAAACATTGATGTGAAAATGAAACATCAATCAGCTGCCCCTGGGCACCCTGACCGGGAATCAACCTGGCAACCCTTCGGTGAAAGGGATGACGCCCAACCAACTGAGCCACACTGGCCAGGGCAAGGCTATATCTTAATATTGAATGCATTCATAAAGAACACGTATTAAAAACACACACACACACACACACAAAACACGTATTGGAGGCACCAGTTTTAACTGCCTAAAGTTAAATTTAAGGAATACATTTTAAAGAGATAGAGATGGCATGTGAACAATTACAGAACTTATCATCAACAGGCAAATCATTATGTACTAACCAACACAACAGAATACAAAAAGCACAAATTTAGACAACCACAGGAAAACAGTTAAATTCTTTGTTATCTTTCTGTGTCAGATGAAGTAGTTGAAAAATGAGTAAGGACACAATGTTGCTAGGAAGAAAGAATGAATACAAACAGAACTAGTTTTACCCCTTACGAAGAATATGCCAACTCATGGGCCCCAAGTTAAAAAAATACTTTGATAGTGGACTTCAATGTCATTGATTTCCTCTGTGACCCTTCTGAGAAGGGGCTCCACTCCACTGAAATCTCTATCCGGAGAGGAAAAAGGACTGAGGCCAGGTCTCTGAGGTCCATCCTGGGGTGTCTGGAAGGAATTCACAAGCCTCCAGGGGACAGGTGCCCAATGGGATGCTAGCAGGAGAGAAGGGCGGAATGCAGAAGGTTCTACAGAGTTGCTGGGCAGGAGCAGGCTTCAGGTGGCTCCAAGGGAGGGGTGGTACATTTGGGACCTGTGGTGATTAAGGCCAGAGTCAGATGTAGTGATGGATATTCAGTCTCAGCTACTGGAGGACAGGCCTGGGTAGCAGGGAACAGGAGGAACTCTAAGGGAGTAACTTGTTTTAAAGTTGCCTGACAGATCAGAACCTCTATCATGGTTCTCTTTGTTTCTTTAAGTACAAGTTATATACACTAAAATGTACATATCTTGAGTGTCCAGCTAAGACTTGCCAATATATACGTCTGTGTAACCACAAGAGCAGTCAAGATATAGATTGTTTTTATCATCCCCAAGCAGGGTTCTTTTTAGTCCATCTTGCAGTGTTTCATCTAACAGCCTGTGGCCCCTTCCCTCAGTGGGTTATTTAGCTGCAGACTTTCAGTCATTCACACACACGCAGAGAAAGGGGGAAAAGGGAAAGCCCCTCACTTTTATGTGTCCACGATGTGGAACCAAGTTTAATAGCATTGATTCTGGAGCCACGTTACCTGGGGTCAACGGGACCTCTGACCCTGGTCGCGGTGCAGTGGGGACAGTAAGAGGCCCTTCCCCGGGCCTTTCGCATATGGACGGCTCCTGTAGGTGTGGCTGTCACTGTGTCACTACTATTCCAGTTTCGAGATCCTGAGCACGGGGAGTGGTTTGGCTACCTAAACCGAGAGGGGACGGTTGCCCTCACCATCAAGGGGGGTCCTTTCAAAGGTGAGTGGGAGACAGGGTGGGGCCTTGAGGGGTTTGGGAATTTGGCTGAACCCGGCCCTCCCAACTCGCCTCTCCCCGCAGGCTGCTTCCACGTGCCGCGGTGCCTGGCCATGTGCGAGGAGATGCTGGGCGCTCTGCTGAGCCGCCTTGCCCCGGTCCCTGCCCACCGTGCCGGGTCCCCACCCGCTAACCCCGCCCGCGGAAGCGCGAAATAAAGCTGAGCCTGTGCCACTGCCCGCGTGCACGAGTCTGTGGGGTCGCGGGAGGGGCAACTGCCGCGCTGGCCCGAGGGCACCTGCTCACCCAGACAGTGCCCCGCCAGTCCAAGGGCCCGACTGCCCCGCGTATTTGCCCACGCAGTGCACGGTCCAGCCCGCCGACAGTCCCGCCCGCTCCGCGCATTGGCAGCGCGGCCGCAAGGGCGGGTGCGGCGCGAGCACTTCCGGCCGGTGGCCGGGCCCGGCGCGCACCGCCCCTTCCGCCGCCGCTCCCGCGAGCCCAGCTCCAGCCCCGGCCCCGGCCGCCCCGGCGTCACTTTGGAGCCCGGCGGCAGCTGACTGCGCGTTCTCGACCCGCTGGGAGACGCGATCCCCGCCGCCGTTATGAACATCCGCAATGCGAGGGTGAGGGGCCAGGGCAGAAGGCTGTCCGCGCCGCGTGGGTGCGGGCCCGGGGGCCGCGTGCGCATGCTCCCGAGGGGCCCAGCGCGCCCCGGGCGGGCAGCCCTGCGCAGGGCTGGTAAAGGCCACCGTGCCCGTGGGGCTGGACCTACTCGAGGAGGGTGCCGGGGCTGCGAACCCCTCCTTTGCGGGATGTGGGGGCTCAGTCGGATGGTGTCCAGGAGCGCCCTTGACACCCACGTTCATTCCAGGAACAGACGATTTTTGCACAGTGGCTGTGGGCCAGGCCTGTGTAAAGACAGTCACAGGCCCTCCCGGCCATGCGGAGGGTGGAGTGGGGGGTGTCGGTGAATAGACACACAGCTTGCAGGCTTCTGACAGGACCAAGGCCTGCTTAGTCACCACAGCCCCTGGCCTGACCGCATTCCACTGCCCTCCTCCCCGCAGCCAGAGGACCTGATGAACATGCAGCACTGCAACCTCCTGTGCCTGCCAGAGAACTACCAGATGAAATACTACTTCTATCATGGCCTCTCCTGGCCCCAGGTGGGCAGCTGGGATTTGGGGACTGGGGACACCAGGCATCAGTTTGGAAAGAGTGGGTGCTTTCAGCTGCGGTGGGGAGCTTAGGACTGGGCCAAAGGAGGGGCAGGATTCCCACTTGTGTCTGTCCTTTCCCTGCGAACCAAGGGAGAACAGCGTGGTGTGGGGAAACCAAGCCACTTGGCCTGGAGGTCAGGAGCTGTCACTGAACTCACCACTTGATGAACTTCTGTCTGTCATGCACACAGCGGTCTGTGAGACCAGGTGTCTGACCTAAGGGCTCCTCACCTCTGACAGGAAGTTGTTTTCTGACTTCTTTTTCCTCCCTGTCACCCAGCTCTCTTACATTGCTGAGGATGAGAATGGGAAGATTGTGGGGTATGTCCTGGCCAAAATGTGAGTTACCAAGGAGGGAGAGAAGCCTGGTGTGGGAGCTGGGAGTCGGGGCATGGATCTTGGACAGGAGGTGGGGGCACAAACACCGCACATGTCTGGTGAATGCTGCCTGGGTTTTTTGGGTGTTTTTTTAAAAATTAACTTACAGACTTTTTTTTTAAGTTCAGTTTTAGGTTTACAGCAAAATGTAATGGAAAGTTCAGAGTTCTCACATGCACCCTCCCTTCTCCCCCCTAGTTTCTTCTATTATTAACATCTTGTGGTATATTTCTTACAATGGATAAACCAATATTGCTACATTGTTAAAGTCCATAGTTCCCCTTAAGCTTGACTCTTGGTGTATCTTCTATGCATTTGCACAAATGTATAATAACACATATCCACTATTAGGATATCATACAGAGTAGTTTCACTGCCCTAAAAATCCTCTGTGTATCTTTGCCTATTCATCCCACCTTCCTCCTCTTCCTGGCAACTACTCATCTTTTTACTGTGTCCATAGTTTTGCCTTTTCCAGAATGTCATTTAGTGGCAATCAGAAACTATGGAGCCTTTTCATATTGGCTTCTTTCGCTTAGTAATGTGCATTTAAGGTTCCTCCATGTCTTTTTTTGGCTTGCTAGGTCATTTATTTTTATCACTGAACAATATTCCATTTTAGTCTGTTGACACTACACATGTCTTTTGGTTGCTGTGAGGGGTTTTGAGAATCTCAGCTTTTCCCCCACCCCAGGTCTGGGGAGACTTTGGGGCCAGCCAGAGGAATTTTCACTCCTGCCATGCGCATGTGCGGGGGCCGGGGGGGGTGCTGCATCTGCATCACGCTCCTTGCTAATCTCTCTTCTTGATATAGGGAAGAGGACCCAGATGATGTGCCCCATGGACATATCACCTCACTGGTGCGTAGGGCCCACACAGGCTCTGATGGGGGTGGAAGTAGGGGTTAGTTGGGGCAGCCTTCAAGGTTCTACCCTTCTTCCTCCAGGCTGTGAAGCGTTCCCACCGGCGCCTTGGCCTGGCTCAGAAGCTGATGGACCAGGCCTCCCGAGCCATGATTGAGAACTTCAATGCCAAATACGTTTCCCTGCATGTCAGGAAGAGGTGGAAGCTGGGGCCAAGGGAAGGGGAGGAGTGGGGAGGGGATACTGTCTTGATGTGGATCCTGGGGTGCCCTGGCCTTTGGAAAAGATCTGGGAAATGGGATTAGTGGGGAGGGGGCACTAGGAAAAGGGGCAGGACCTGGATGTGCTGTCCCTGCCTGACCAAGTCTGTGCAGCTCAGCAGTGCCTTATTCCCCTGCAGTAACCGGGCCGCCCTGCACCTCTATTCCAACACCCTCAACTTTCAGTAAGTAGATCTAGATTTTTCTAATGGAGTGGGGTGGTCCCAGGTCTGGCTTATCCAGGTGGCTGAGATGGGCTGAGCTGCATTCCAGGCAGCAGGGGCAGGGGCAGCTGAGAAGGGGAGCAGGTCATGGACTCCACACACATTGCCAGGGTGCCTCCTCTATTCCTACCTGCTGCTATCTGTTCAAGGCATGTTGTGATGCAGGAGGATGTGTGGTGCGTATTGCTGGGTGGAGGAGCGATTGCTTGATGCTGGCTGAGAGCAGGTGATGGGCAGTGTGGTGAAGAGCACACAGGCTTTTCAGTGAAGGTTCAGGAGTAGAAATGAGGGCTTAGGACATGAGCAGAAGCCTAGGAATAGGACTCAAAATGGCCAGGCACCTAAAAGCATCTAAGTGGGACCAGAAGAAAGGAGAATATGGTGCTACAGAAGCCTAAGCACATCCAGGCAGGATGTTCTGTCAGCACGAGAAGCGAAGGGATCTAGAGCCCTGGGCATCCTGGTGATGAGGGTGGGTTCACTCAGGGACATGGGAGTCTCTGTGCACCTGGCACAGGAGAGAGCCTGGCAGGGAATTGACACACCCAATACATGATAGCAAAAGCCACTTGAAAGTGAGGCTGGGGTGGGTTAGACCCCAGTGGGAGGACCCACTGAGACAGTACTCAACCTCACTTTGGTGGGAGATGAGAAGGGACTGTTGTGAAGGGCATTTGAGGAGAGATTTTTTGACCCAGATGCTGAAACCTCTAGTGGTCAACAATTCCAGGGGCTTATGTATGGAGGGACTTTCTAGGCCACTGAGTCCAGCTCCCCTTTCAGTGGCAGGCACCCAAGTCTGCGCGCACACCTCCAGTGAAAGCTCAGCCCCTAGCTGCCCTGGCCATGCTGCCTAGCAATGCCTGTCAGGAACAGAGGGTGCAGCACCCCTTCTCCCCGGTTCCAATTGCTAGGCATAGGAACTGACCATGCATTCTCAGTAAGTGACAGGGAGCAGGGCAGAAAGGGAAGAGGATGGCTAGATTTAGGGCTTCAGCTCACAAGAAACCACAGAAAGATCTTGGTAGCCAGGTTAGGGATGCAGGACCATGGCAGGACCCCGGGAGTAGGGAGAGGGATATAGGCACTGGCACTACTCACTGCTTGACAGAGCAAAGGGAAGGCTATGTTGGAAATGGGGCTTGTCTACAAAAGGGTCCTTCGGATGGAAATGACATCTTATCCCACTAGCATATGATGCCAGAAGGCTGAGGAGAATTTGACCCCTGATTTGGGTTGCCCTCCTCTCCACCCCCTGCCCACAGGATCAGTGAAGTGGAACCCAAATACTATGCAGATGGAGAAGATGCATATGCGATGAAACGGGATCTCACCCAGATGGCTGATGAGGTAAGAGTCTAAGGGGGCTAGGGCCACAGTCCCCACACGAAAGAAAAGTAAGGCAAGTAGGGGAGGCCCTGCTGGAGGAAAGGTGAAGGCTCCCAGGGGCCCTGAGATGGTAGGAGGCCTGTGATGGCTGGAGGCAAGATAGACCAGGTGCCAGCCGTTGTGGCTACATTGCTGGGAGTTGCGGTGCTTGTCACTACAGCTTCCTCAGCTGTCAGGTAGGGAGGTGGGCCTTGTCAGGGCTTTGAAGAAGGCTACATCTGCCCAAGGTTCCATTTTCGGGAAGAAGCCTGTGCCACTCTTGAGGCATGATGTGAGAGGCAAGGGAGGAGGCCTCTGGATGCACTGAGAGTGAGGGCTCCAGGATTGCAGTGGGGGCCTGGGGACAGCCATGACCTGTCCCAAGGCTCAGGGGTAAGACAAAACAGGGCTGAGGAGAAAGTCAAGGTCCTGCAGCAGCCCGTGTGAGGGAGGCATGACCATACTGCCTTTACAGGAGAGAAAACAGGACAGAGCCAGGATTCAACACAGTGCAGTCCTGTATTCCCTGCCCTGTCCCTGCTGCCTCTCATTTTGCCCCATGCCCCCAGGAGGTGACAGGCACAGGGTCCCTTGGGCAGCCAGAGAGGGCCTAAATGGTCTGGAGACTTAGGTCCTGTCTTCTTCCTCCCACTTCTCCCTGGGCTCCTGGTGGCAGCTGAGGAGGCACCTGGAGCTGAAGGAGAAGGGCAGGCACACAGTGCTGGGCTCCATTGAGAACAAGGTGGAGAGCAAGGGCAACTCACTTCCAAGCTCAGGAGAACCCTGTCGTGAGGAGAAGGGCCTGGCTGCTGAGGACAGCGGTGGTGACAGCAAGGACCTCAGTGAGGTCAGCGAGACCACAGAGAGCACCGATGTCAAGGACAGCTCAGAGGCCTCCGACTCAGCCTCCTAGAGCATGCAAGTGCTCCTTTCCCTGCCCTGGCCTGCCCATCCTATCCTCACCCAAGGTTTCACAATAAACTTTACCCAGTAGCCTTGGGGGGTTTGTGTGTACGAGTGTGCACATTTTGGGGGGGGTGCCTCTCTCAGGTCCCTTTGTGTCCCTGTGGAGGTGGACCTCACAGCCTTTTGGCACTGTGTGTCTTGGAAAGTCCAAGGGAAGAAGAAGGGAAGAGCTTTGTCTGGGCTTTGGAGGTAGAGCTCCTAAGTCTGATGGCTTTCAGCATCTTTGGGCCCTAGGGAGGGAGACCCTGGAGTTCTGGGAGCCACCCCCACCTTGGGGACAGATTCTCTGCCTTCTGAGCCCTGCTCTTCACTGCCTTGCTGGGTTCTAGATGCCTAAGTCCAACTGCTCATTGAGCTTATCCACTGATGTTGTATCTGGATAATGGCCCAACCAGCTACCCAGTTGAAGTTCTGGCAACTGTTTTTGTTTCCTCCCTCCCCTGCCATCCAAAAGGTCAGTGAGTCCTGTGTTTGACCACCATAATACTCCTTGAATCTACTCCCTAACCTAAGTCTTAATTTGAAAATAATTAAGATTTTATTTTTAGTAGTTTTAGGTTTACAGAACTGAGCAGATAGTACAGAGTTCCCATGCACCCCCTCTATCCCCTCAGTTCCCCTATTAACATTTAGCATTGTGTTGCATTTGTTACAATCGATGAGCCAGTATTGACACATTAACTATAGTCCAGGGTTTACATTTCCTCTTCGTGTTATACATTCTATGGATTTTGACAAATGCATAATGTCATTTCATGCAGAATATAAGCCCTCTTTTTCATGGCTTCACTATAACCCAAATTTGTTCCTGTGCCCTTTCCTCTGGCTGCAGCGCCATCACTTGCCGCTCCTAGTCCCCGAGGAGGCTGTCTGGGCTGCCCACCTCCCAGGGAAGCTCAGCACTCCTGAGCTGTCACTACCTTATTTCCCTGCTACTGCCAACGACACACTACTCCCCTGCCAGGCTGAATACTTCCGGGAGGGGCCTGAAACTCGGTCCTCTTTGGCTGGTGCTTGGCACGTGATCAACAAACCCGGGGAAGCTGAAACTAGGGGGCGGGGGATAAGGGCTGAAAGCTGTGTCTGCGCAGGCCCGCTTGCTCGCGGGTTAAGGCGACGCTGTGTTCTGATTGACTCAAGTCGCGGATTCCCCTATGGGAGTTGGCGACCGATACTCGCCCCGCCCTCCGCGCCTGGCGTCAGTCCCTTCCGGTTCGCTAGCCGCGGCGGGCCTCGTTCCCAGGCTCTGATTGGTCCGGCAGCTGCGGCGAGCGTCCTTGCGCGTTGCCTAGGCCGCGCCCTAACGCTGGTGGGAGGGAGCCGGTGGAGGCGCGGTGCCTTGCGGAGTCCGTCTTCCTCCCTCCGCCCAGCCCGCAGGGATGCAGCCGCCCTTTGCCCTCGGTGCCCTGCTTCCCTGGCGGGCCGCGCACAGTGCGCCGCCCCCAGGCGGTTACGTTTCCTGGGCGGAGGTGGGAACTGCGGGTGGTGGGGGAAGGAGGGGAAGCCACAGACCCGACTGGCCCTTGGGACCCAGCACTTCCCCCGCCTCTGCAGCACCTTCCGCTGGGAGGGGCCGCTTCCATTCCAATGAACCGAGCTGTGGCTGGAAGGCTGGTGGAAGGAAAGCAGTCTCCCCTAACCCCTCGCGGTGTGGCTGGGGTAGGCACTGACGACATTCCACTCCCTCCCCCCATGAACCTAGACATTGAGGTGCATATCATTGTGTCTTATTGTTAGACTTCTGGAAAGCAGACTTGTGGGAAAATAGGAGGGGCCTCACTGCCCAATTCATGCTCTCATCTATTCTTGCTCTGATGTGGACTGCTTGTAACAGCCTCCCCGTTGATCTCATCTCCCCTCTGGTCTGTCAGCCACGCTGCAGACCTGATCCCGTCAGCACTGTGGTTACCACTCAGGACCAAGTATACATACACTCCACTCGTCAACAGATTTAGCAAGGCCCCGCAGACCTGGCCCTTGCCTAATTTGGGATAATGGGATTTTGGATTCTTTGGGAACGAGCTGAGGATAGAGCAAGCGTTACAGCCTTAAATGCCAAACAAGTGTCCTAAAAGCCAGGGCTGATTACTTCCGATTTTAAAGCAGTGGCTGAATGGGGCATCATGTCTGCATTTCTGGAGTCAGAAAAGGTCTGAGGAGAGCATTTGAAAGTAGGGGCTGAGATGAGTTCATCAGTAGTTTCTTGTGGGCTTGAGCCCTGTGCCAGGCTCTGTTGGATGGGCGAAGGACTTTTGGGGATCATTCAGGGCTCAGATGGAGAAAAGGGGGAAGGGTGTGTTGGGGTTTGCTGATGAGCTTGGGTTCCTGACAAAGGCAGTTTCAGGGGTTGGTGTACCCTTGCTTACTGTGGGAAGGGGCAGGAGATTTGCTCGCGTGCCTTGCAGAAGGATTCAGTTGGTACAGCTGAGACCAGCTACTGGAAGCCCAGGTCCTGGGCCTTCCAGCCCCAGACCCCGTGGACACAGCATCCTAGAGAAGGCCCTTGGTCGTGGGGGGAGTGGGGGGTGGACAGCAAGCTGAGGAGTTATGCTTTCCCCTTCTGAGAAAGAGAATTGCTTATAGTTGAAAGGCAGGAAGTACTTTCACAGCCTGCCCTCCCTCCCTTAGAGCTGCAGGTCTAAGTCACATGTGCTCGCATGTATACAGAGCCTGACTTTGACATCCTGCACACACAGGCCTAGACTCCTTGCACTAGTGCCTACAGACCAGCCTCCCTGGGCACGAGCTTACTAACTGCCTCATTCCTCTCCTACCATCTAGACCCCAGGAATTTCCCTCCCACCCAAGTGAAGACAGTTGTATAGTCTGGCTTATCACCTGCCACTTGCATCCTGCCTTCCCAATTTACTGGAGAAAAGCTGTTGCCCTGTGGCTTTGGGTTGGTAGAGAGTGGTGGAGGGAAACTGCAGTACCCCTGGATAAGGGAGGCCCCCAGACTTTCCCCCAGGCTTGCTAAGGCCTTGCTTTGAGGAGCAGGAGGAAGGCTGTATCCCCACCCCCAGGCCTAGGAGAGGACAGGTGCAAGCAGCAGGGGAAAGCAGACAGAAAAGTCTCTTCCGGCAGCAGGAAGTGGTAACCACCTATGGGGAAACAAGGCTTGTTCCTCCCTATGGGGTGGAGCAGAAGGGGAACCTTAGCTGAACACTGCTCTCCCCCTCAGAAGGGGGGCTGTAGGGAACAACTACTGAGGTTCTGTCCTCTGGTGCTGACTTTCCTCCCAAGCCCACCCTGGGAACTTCCCACCCAGTTCTCCAGGCTCCTTGCACTTATCTCTCAGGGCTGTGACTTGGGAAGGGTGGGCTCCATCTGATGTCCTGGGGGTCTGGGAGAAGGTGGTGACTCAAGGAAGTCCACGACCTAGAGCAGCTATGGTGTCCTTGCCCACTGGCATTGAGGGCCAGTGGCCATGTCTGGCAGTGGTGGCCAGCCAGCCTTCTAGAGGTGGGAGGACAGCAGCCAGAGGGAGCCAGCTTGCTGGGCACCTTGGGGTTCTCACACTGGCCCTGGCTGCCTGGCAGGAGAGCTTTGGGCACAAAGCAGCCCAGGTATGGACCAGCACCCAGCGGTAGGGGAGGCATGGCCTGAGCTCATTGGGACCCGCACAGGAGTCCATCCAGGGCAGTGCCAGGCCTGGGTTGCCCCGCCCCGGTACGTGCTGGGGGGCGGGACGGGGAGGAGCCAGTGACCGGTGCTGGCTGTGGAACCCCAGGTCCCAGCGCCTGGCCCGGGTGGGAGCAGTGGGGCTCGACGGCGCCGCTGCCGGCAGCCATGGCCGCGCACGGGAAGCTGCGCCGGGAGCGGGGGCTGCAGACCGAGTATGAGACGCAAATAAAAGGTGAGAGGGTGCTGGGCTCTTCGGGCCCGATTCCTTGCGGAGACCCCAAGGCCGTGGAGGAGCCCCAAAAGTCACGCTATTGGCCCAGGGCCCGCTGTCCTCCCCCAGGCACCTGAGGGGGTGTTGAAGGAGGGATCCAGAGCCCCCTGCCTGCTCCTCTGCACCCCCTTGGCCTCAATCACCCCACTGTTTCCCCTTCCTTCCCCCTTTCCCTCCTCCATCACTCCCTTCCTTTGGTTTCACTGCCCTCCTTAGTTCTCCTTGCACCTCACCCGAGGAGCCTGAGAAGAGAATGGGGCCTCTGGGTGCACCAAGGTGACCCCCAGAAAGTGACATTCTAGCCAGAATGAAATCGAACACTTTGACTTTGCTGAGGTGGGGGCTAGTAAGGGAGGCCAGGTGCCTAGGTGGATGTATTAGTGATGGCTTTGTCCTTAAACCACTTCAGTCCCTGTAGCCCAGACCCTTTGCCCTCCCTTGGGCGCTGAGGTGGCTCAGAGCTAGGGCCACTGTCTCTGGGTCAAGCTGGCCCAGTGAATCTTGGCCTGAGAGAGTCAACAGGGCCAGTCTCGCAGCCTTCAGAAGAGTAGATCTCTTTGGGCACTTATAAACAGGCTGTGCCAATCTCATGCAAATCAGCTTTGCAAATTCTTTGTCGACAACTTCTGCGGTTTTATTTAGGGGTTTTATTTAGGGTGTGGTAACTCTTTGCAAAGGAAAGAAGGTAGCATCCAAGCACCAACAATTTGGGGCCATAAAGTTTCCTAGTGTCTTTAGATGTGTGACCCCCATATATCATTCTCAATCGCACTGTTTACCGATGGAAGAAACTGAAGCTCAGAGGAGCAGTGACTCGCTTGTGGTCACACAGTACTACAGCTCCTGGGAGGTAGAATGAAATAACCCTTGAAGTTCCTTCCAACCCAGAGATGCAGGTTGCAACGTAATTATTAATGCAAGCAATTTACACCAAAATATGCCTGAGTCCTCCCCACCTGAGAGAGGCGACCTGCCACCCAGAGCCAGCTTGAGATAATGGTGAGGGTGAGCCAGCTCTTCAAGCCTTACCTTCATCATTTTGCAGATGAAGATAATGATTCCCATCCTGCTTCCCCAAAATGTCATGAGGCTGAAGGACTTTGGGAACTCTTCAGTCAGCAAATATGGGTCAGTGAATTCACACTGAAAAACAGAGTTTGAGTAAGGCTGTCTTTAAGATGTTCCTTACCTGCTCTGGCCTCCAATGATTTTAGCTTCTTTTCCCTGCCTCCCACCCCCACCACTGACAAAAGAAACTTCCTACTATGCTAGAAAACAGGATCACTGTCTTAACACCCTAAATTCTGAAAGGTCAGCATAGTCGGGGTTGGGAGGCCATCTTCTCTTCTGCTTTGCTTGTCAGCAGAAGTGAGACCTAGGCTTTGCTCACAGGAAGTGCTGGTGGGGCCAGAGCATAGTGGATTCCATCCTTCCTTATGACAGATGTTTTATATGCATCTGTTCTGTCTCTTTTGCTGAGCAAAAGAGAACCAGTTGCTGCCCTCCTACAGCTCAGAGACATTTAGTAAACAAGGCATCACACAATTTTAATTATGATGCTAACCTCTATAAAGGGAAAGCCCAGCTGTCAAGAAAGGGGGTGGGAAGAGGGCCAGTCCTAGTTTGGGGGGAGGTCAGGGAAGGGTTCTCTAATGAGTATATCTGAGCTGAGACCTGAGAGGTGGATAGAGACACAGCCTAGAGGCTGGGGCTAGGCACCAGCTCTTTGTGCTTAGACAGTGCTAATTCACAAGTCTCCTACTTGACACCAGCCAGTGTGCATGTCTGGATCCTGACCGAGTCATGGCTGCCCTGAAGAATAAATGAAACAGTTTGGTGGGCTGGCCCATTTTTGCCAGCATTGTTCATTTGTCCCCAGGGAGGGCTGGGCATATGCCAGAGGAAGGCGAGGTGAACTGGGAGGTCTCAGACATTTCTTAGAATGAAATGAAATTTACTTTTATTCAAAAAATGTTACCTTGATTCTATGAAGACTCTCCTGATTGCAAGTGGTGTAGAACCCGCTCCACCTGGCCTGTGGAGCTGAGAGTCAGCCACTGGAGCCCAGCCTCAGATGATATAAGGGCACTGTCTTTCTTGCCTCTGCCCTGATCTGCATTGGTTTCACTGTCAGGAAGACCTTCCCCCCTTCCCTAGGCTTCTATTTATGCAGCTTGACCCCTCAGTGGAAAAAGAGCACCTTTTCAGTAATTTTAGTGAAAGTGTGAGGACAGTGGCCCCTGGGCCCATCACTGAGCCAATGGGGGGTGGGGGAGAAGGGACCCATGCAGCCACATCTGGGGCACCTGGAGTCAGGGAGAGCGACCCAGAGGCTGAGAATAGGAAGGGGTGTTCTCCAGTGGGAGATTAGAGTCAGAGATGGGGATGCTGTCCCTGTAGGCAGAACCCACTGAGGCTGCTCTACACGTCACAGCCTCTGGGAAGTCACTGGCAGCACAGAAATCCAAATGGTACCGGTACCGAGCTGTTCACAGTGGAGTCCTCTCGAACAGCCACCCCAGGTCCTGCCACTTCATACATTCTCCCAGTCTGGCTCCCTGGGCTGAGCCCTTATTGTCTTTTGCCTGGACTGGTGCAGTAGCTGCCAACTGGGCTGGGCACTTCCCTTTGTCACCTGACCTCCTCCTGGGCTCCCCATGGCAGCCCAAGGGAGCTGTGGCTTCCCTCTCCCTTGGCCTCAACCTGGAGTCCCCTGGACCAGGGTCCTTGTTTATTCTGCCCCCACTGGCCTCAGACTCCCTCACTTCCCCTAGCACAGCTGACTCCAGCCACACTGGCTCCAACTGCCTTCACTGTTCCCTCTGCCCGAACACTCTTCCCCCCAGATGTCCCCACGGCCCCTCCATCACTTCCTTCAGTTCTCTGCTCCAGTGTCACTTGTTACCACCATACTCTAAAAGAACCCTTCCCCATCCCCATGCTCTGGCTGTCCCCCCATTCCCATCTCAGCTCCATGAGAGCAGGCACTTGGTCAACCCTCTTTGCCACTGTATCTCTGTGTCTAGAACATGCCTGGCACAGACTGGGTATATAATCAACATTCTGCTGAATGAAGAAAGCAGTTAATGTCTCTCCATAGCACATGGGCAGAGATTAGTAAGTGGGTGACCTGCATGCCAGGAGCCAAGACAGTGACTTGTTTACTCAAGAGCCCCAGTGCCCACCTGGGCACACAGTGGGTGGCAAAAGTGTTTGCAGCAGTTGCTTAAGCTTGTCATTGAGGCTGTTCTTTGCTTTAGGTCACTGTGGGGAAAGCAGCATTGCCCAATCAAGCCAGTGATAAGGTGTCAAAAGCCAGCAGTGTGGGGGCCCTGGGTGTGGCTCTATCTGCTGGGAGGTGGGGCTGGGGGTGCCCTGGGGGGGTGTGATCAAGAGTGGGAACTGGGGACAGAAAACAGGCCAGCTTCCTCTTTCCCTTTACTTGTCAGCCCTGAGCAGCGATCCTGGCCTCCAGCCTTCACCATGGGGCTGCCCTTTGCCACAAGTTCACTGCAGGTTTGGCAGAGCGCCATAGCCACCATGCCCTTGTGCAGCCCTGTGTGTTTGTTTTTGCAGGGAGGCTGCTCTGCCTGGGGTCCTGGGCACCTAAGGGGCAGGAAGTGGCTGGGGAAGTAATTCAGGGGCTTTCCAGGAACCGGGGAGTTATGGGAAACCTAAGTGAAAGGCGCCTGGCTGGGGACAGGGCAAGATGGGGCTAGGGTAGCTCTATGTTCTCACCATCACAACTGGCTCCAACTCTCCTGGATCTGCCACATTCCTTCTCACCCCTGGGCCTTTGCATGGCTCTCCCTTCTCCCCACAATAGCCTTCTGGTTCCTCTTCAACCAGTTGGGCCTGGCTGGTTCCCTTTAGCCTCAGCGCAGAGATCCCTTTCCTCAGGACTGTCCTGAGCCCAGCTAGACGTCTGAACCCAAGACTCCTCCCCGGGGGCTGGCCACCTTCTTCCTCAGCCCCAGCCCTCACCCTCAGGGCAGACAGGATGGCCTACTGTCCAGGCCTGGGCCACTTTTCCCACAGAGATGCGCTCTCAGCTGAGTGAGCAATTGCGCTGCCTGGAGCTGCAGGGTGAGCTGCGGAGGGAGCTGCTGCAGGAGCTGGCGGAGTTCATGCGGCGCCGTGCCGAGGTGGAGCTGGAGTACTCCCGTGGCTTGGAAAAGCTGGCTGAGCGCTTCTCCAACCGAGGAGGTCGCCTGGGAGGCAGCAGCCGGGAGTACCAAAGCTTCCGGTAGGTCCTCACTGAGAAGAAAGCCTTGGCAGGGCCCAAGGCCTGCTCCCAGTCTGAGCGCCCCTCTGCCCCCAGGAAGGAGCCGTCCCTCCTGTCGTCCTTGCACTGTTGGGCCGTGTTGCTGCAGCAGACACGGCAGCAGAGCCGGGATAGCGCGGCCCTCAGCGAGGTGCTGGCTGGGCCACTGGTCCAACGCCTGAGTCACATCGCGGAGGATGTGGGGCGCATAGTCAAGAAGGTAAGGCCCTGATCCTGGATATAAGAGGTGTGGGTGGCCTCAGGATCTATGGAGGGCAGCCTATGGGTACTCAATCCAGAGGCATCAGGGCTGGGAGGGCAAAGGAAGCCAGATGGGTGCCAGGCAGAGCCTTGAGTGCCAAGCTGAGGTGTAGTCACCACTCCAGGACAGCAGTGGGTGCTGCACTGGGACAATGATTTGGTCACACTTCCCCTCTGCAGAGTAAGGATCTGGAGCAACAGCTGCAGGAGGAGCTCCTGGAGGTGGTATCAGAGCTTCAGACGGTGAGGATGCCAATCAGACGGAGGCTGTCACATTACATCTCACCAAGCCAGGCCCAACGCAGAGGGTCAGGCACCCAGGAAAGACCTGGGTTTCAAGGACCGCAAGCATGGCCCTTTCTCCCTGCTCTAGGCACAGGGTGGATGGGATAGGTGCTCATGTGGGATTGCCTAACTCTCAGGTCTGAGTCCCAGATGGCTGGGAGGAGGAAAGGGAGAGCTGGCTATGGCCTTGGCCTTCAGCAGGGCTGCCTGGCTTGGGCCTCCCTGCAGGCCAAGAAGACGTACCAGGTGTACCACACAGAGAGCATGAATGCCGAGGCCAAGCTCCGGGAAGCTGAGCGGCAGGAGGAGAAGCGGGCTGGCCGGAGTGCTGCTGCCATAGCCACCACTACCACTGAGGCAGGGCCCCTCCGCAAGACCTCCATCAAGAAGGGATCACGGCTGGTGGAAAAGGTGGGCCTGGAGGGCATTGGGCTGTCTGTGAAGGCTATGGCTCCTAGCCTTTGTCCCTTCAAGTCCCTGGCCCTCACTGGGGCCTGCTAGAAGGTAGAGAGCATGGAGGGGGAAGGTAGGGCTGGGGAGGGGAGAGCCAAAGACCTCTGGCAAGGCTGTAAGGGGAGGACCTGGGCCTGATCAGTTCTGCTGGCTCTGGAGGGCTCTCCACGTTGGGGTAGTACACAGAAAGGTCAGGAGGATAGAGACTGTCTCCCCCTGCTCCTAGCTTCCTCCTCCTTCCCCAGCTCAGCTGGGGTGAAGAGAACTCTGATGCTTCCAGGCCTGGGGGCCTTCCACCCATCCTCCTTGCCTCATACAGTACCATAAGGTTTCAGAGGGGCGGAAGGCATGTGGGATGGGTGATCGGGTGATGTGCAGGGATAATGAGCGTTGGAAGAGAGGATGAAGAGGTTGAGGGTAGCAGGAATACCAGAATATGGAGGTGCCAAGCTGGGGGGAAGGTGAGGCGGAGCTGGGGTTGCCAGCCCAAGACAGGAGGGTTGGTGCACTGCAGGGTGGGCGGGTGAGCACTTTAGGACTTCTGGCCATACATACTGTTTGAGGGGCCTTGGGACTTTGAGTGTAGCTGTCCACATGGAGAGGGCAGGGGAGAAAGAGTGTGGGGGCTGGCCAAGTAGATGACGCTGGTGTACTTGTGTGGTTTTGAGCAGCGCCAGGCCAAGTTCTTGGAGCACAAACTCAAGTGCACGAAGGCGCGCAATGAGTACCTGCTCAGCCTGGCCAGTGTCAATGCTGCTGTCAGCAACTACTACTTGTATGACGTCTTGGACCTCATGGACGTGAGTGCTAGGTGGACAGGAGGGGGGCCAGGGCCCAGTGCACTGGGACCCGCCCAAGCCATGTCCTTGCTTTCTCCTCAGTGCTGTGACACAGGGTTCCACTTGGCCCTGGGGCAGGTGCTGCGGAGCTACATGGCTGCTGAGAGCCGTGCCCAAGCCTCCCAAATGCAGGGCCTGGGCAGCCTGGAAGAGGCGGTGGAGGCCCTAGATCCTCCAGGGGACAAGGCCAAGGTGCTGGAGGTGCATGCCGTAGCCTTCTGCCCCCCTCAGCGTTTTGACTACCAGCCCCATGAAGGGGATGAGGTAAGTAAGGGTCACTGCCCCTGCCCCTTAATGCCCTCAGCATCGATGCCAAGGGCTTTGTGCTCTCTGCCTTTCAGATAAGTCAGTGAATTTCACTTTGCTAAGAGGTCGAAACTCCTGAATGTAGCTTATTTCTCAGACCCTCATTCAATGGCCTTGAGGCAAATGAAGTCTCCTCACTTGCACTAGAAGCAAATAAACTTCTTCGGCTCATTGTAGTTTATCCAGTGAATGAATACCCCTCCCCCAATGACAAACAGCAAAAATGTCACCAGTGTTGACCCCAGGTGGTAGGTGGGCATATAGTTGTCCATATACTCTCCTTCCAATTGTTACGTATGTTTTAGATATTTCATAACACACACTTGGAGGGAAATAAACCATACAAGCAGTATAATATAACTAGGCATCTTTTGACTTATCTCTGTGCTGTTTTTTCCTTTACCAGTGTATCCTAATGGGCACTGCGCGTGGTTTGGGATTACATGGAGTTTTTAGTTATTTTACCTGTATTTTGACCAAAATAATAGTTGAAAAAGTCAAAGGTTACCCAAGGCTTCCAATGGTACACAGCCATTCTCTTAACTCACCCTTTCTGTTCCCTATTCCCACTCCCCAGAAAGAGCCACTTTCCAGTCTTCGAGCTGCTGCTTCTAGAGCTTTCCTCTGTGTGTTCAAATCATGCAGTAGCCTACTAGTTGCTTTTCAGCTTTCCATAAGCTCCACTGACTTTTTTCCATGGGTGATCAGGGCTCAGCCCCACCATTTTCCTGTAATAGTCCTCTCGGTCCTGTCTCCCATGCCAGGCAATCTGTGTGCTCCCTTTTCTTTTTAGAGCCCCGCCCTGGAGCATGTCTGAAAATGTCTGTATTCTGTCCTTGAAATTGATTGGTAGTTTAGCTGGAGATAGAGTTTGAGGTAGAAAAATCATTTTCCTTTCAGTACGGTGGGTGAGAGGTCCAGTGCCATTTCTATTTCCTGACCTTTGCAAGTGACCTGTAATTTCCCTCCATGAGGCTTTCAGGATAGTCTCTTTCCTTTGTAGTAAAATTCTATGATGTTGTGTTTTGTAGTAAAATTCTATGATGTTGTGTTTTGGGGATTCTTTTTCCTTCATGATGCTGGGCAAATAGTGGGACCCTGTCAGTCTGGAAAGTTGTGTCCTTAGGCTTTTGGGCTTATGTTATTTCTTTGATAATTTCCTCCTCTTAATTTTTTTTCTTTCAAGAATTCTTATAATTATGGATGGAACTAGAGGGTATTATGCTAAGTGAAATAAGTGAGACCAAGACTAAACAACAAAATAAGTGAACAAACAAGGCAGAAACAGACTCATAATACAGAGAGCAAACTGATGGTTTCTGGAGCAGAGGGGGCTTAGGAGCTGAGTAAAAAAGGTGAAGGGATTATAAAGGACAAAGTGGCAGCTACAAAATAGTCATGGGGATGTAGAGTGCAGCGTAGGGAATGTAGTCAATTATATATATATATAATTTAATATATATATAAATATATATATGAATATATATATTAAAATATATCTTTATTGATTTCAGAGAGAGGAAGGGAGAGGGAGAGAGAGAGAGAGAAACACCAATGATGAGAGAATCATTGATCGGCTGCCTCCTGCACGCCCCCAACTGGGGATCGAGCCGGCAACCCGGGCATGTGCCCTGACCCGGAATCGAACCGCGATCTCCTGGATCCTAGGTCGATGCTCGATCTCCGAGCCATGCCGGGCTGTAGTCAATAATATTGTAATAACTATGTATGGTGCCTGGTGGGTACTTGAATTACTGGGAGGGAATCATTTTGTAAATTATATAATTGTCTAACCACTATGCTGTGCACCTGAAACTAACACAAAATATTGAATGTCAACTAATTGAAAAATGAAATAAAAAAAGACTTCTGATAATTAAATGTTGGACCTCATGGATTAATTCTCTAGTTTCCTTATCTTTTCTCTTTCCTATTTCCCCATCTCTGTGCCTTTTAATTCTACTTTTTTAGAGATTTCTTCAACTACCTCTTCCAACCCCTTGTTGAATTTTTTAAAAATTTACTTTCATATTTTTGTTTCTAAGAGTTCTGTTTTATTTTCCAAATTCCTGTTTAAAATAACCCTTTATTCTTGTTTCATGAATACAATACCTTCTCAAATCTTTCTGAAATGTTTTTTTTGTTTGTTTGTTTTCTTGACATTTTTCTCTGTTCCTTGCATTTTCTGTTTTCATTTTTTAAAAATATGTTTTATTGATTTTAGAGGGTGCAGAAGGGAGAGGGATAGAAAGATAGAAACATTGATGATGAGAGAGTCATTGATTAGCTGCCTCCTGCACATCCCCTTCTGGGGATTGAGCCTGCAACCCAGGCATGTGCCCTGACCGGGAATTGAACAGGTGACCTCTTGGTTCATGGGTCGGTGCTCAACCACTGAGCAACACCAGCCGGACTTCTCTGTTTTCTTGAGTATTTTTTAAAAGCTTGCTTTGACCTATGTCTTCCATTTTAGAGCTTCCCTGAAATGACTGAGTTGGCCATCAGTTCATATTTAAGAGGAGGCACAGAGAAGGGAATTAAATATGTGATGTGAGTGAGCAGAGCTCCTCAACAGTGCCCTTCCCCACAGGGTGGCTGGGCAGGGACTCAGATCATTGCTGCGAGGGAGGCCCACACCTTGGGGAACCAGGGAGGTGCGTCTCAGTAAGGGTGCTAGAAAAACCTCTAGGACTTGGGCTAGAATGGGTGAAGTTGAGGGAGGGGCTTGACTCTGGCTTGGATGCTGACAGGAAGCAGGGGTAACTGACTGTGTGTCTTAATAAATCTTATCTAGGAGGCAGGGTGAGGGATGAAGAGAGGCTAAAGCTGTCATTGGTGAGGAACAGCAATCACTCATGAGCTGGGAGAGAGGGAGGTTTGCTTATTTTTGTGGCTTGGACAACATTTTTGGTTTTGTTTGTGCTCAGACCTGATTACAAGGTAGTCTTGTTTTTGTCTTCACCTGTCATGGTCACAGAGGGGCCTTGTCTGATGTTGGTGCTCTCTGACATCCCTTATGTTCAATGGGACAGCACCTAGACCCAGCTGTGAGTGCCCGGCCAGCTCCAGATGGCGGCGGCTGCTTTGCTCTTTCTCATCAGTAGGGAGTCTCGTCTCCTTCAGCTGTTACTAGTGTTCATGAGTCCAGAATTCCTCTGATTTGTCCTTTCTAGAGAGTAAATCTCTACCTTTCTGCTAATTGTGTAGGTTTTAAGGAGATGGGTCTTCTACTGTCAGTGCTCCCTATTGCCTTGATAGACTTTTTTTTATCATTATGATAAAATATACATAAGATTTACCATTTTTAAGTGTACAATTCAGTGGCATTAAGCACATTAACCATAACCACCATCCATCTCCAGGACTTTTTCATCTGCTCAAACTGAAACTCTCTTCCTATTAGACACTTAATCCTGCATTTCCCTCCCCCATCTCCTGACACCAACCCTCCTACTTTCTGTCTTTATGAATTTGGTTCCTCTAGGACTTCATACAAGTGGAATCGTACACTATTTGTCTTTTTGTGACTGGTTTAGTTCACTTAGCACAATGTCCTCAGGGTCCATCCATGTTGAAACATGTACCAGAATATTATTTTTAAGGCTGAATAATATTCCATTGCATGGATAGACCATGTTTTGTTCATCTGTTCCTCCACTGATGGACACTTGGGTTGCTTCCACCATTTGGCTACTGTGAGTAATCCTGCTATGAATGAACATGAGTATACAAATATCTCTTCAGGACCCTGTTTACAATTATTTTGGGTAGATACCCAGAAGTGGAATTGCCAGATCATCTGACAAGTCTGTGTGCAATTTTATGAGGAACTGTGGTACTGTTTCCTAGATAGACTTTTTGCCAGTCCTGGTTTCTGTGCCCCCTGCACCTGGGAGGCACCCACTGCCTCCATCTTCTGAGCTTTTCCAGGCTCAGTGGCCTGTTTTGATTGGTTTCTGTCTTGGCTTTGTTGAGTCAGATACACCAGTCTCCATCTTCCACAAGTCTGTTGACATCTCTTGTGTGCCGTCATTTCCTTCTCTCTGCCCGTTGTCCCTGTGACTTACACTTTCATGCATCCTTTTATGGTGGGGCCCGGGGAGCAGAGAGCAGGGCCTGTTAGCCTGCCATGGATAAGTGAAGTCCTCACTCTCAATTTTAACCTGATGTCAGATTTGTCTGGATGTTTACATGTTCAAAAGGGAGAAATTCTTCACTTCCTAAAGCTTTTTCCTCTCACCCTCCCATGGGAGTCTATTTCTGCCTGATTAGAGGAAACAGTTTTTCTACCCTCTGCTCGCCCCAGGAGAGGTCTGGCTGGGACTTCCCTGACTTCTGTCTCAGACCCCAGCCCTCCTGATTTAAAAAAAAATAATAAACTGCCTTATTGAGGTATAATTCACATACCATGTAATTCACCCATTTAAAGTATGCAATTCAATGGCTTCTAGAATATTCAGAGTTGTACAACCATCACTACTATCTAATTCCAAAGCATGCTCACCTAAAAAAGAAGCCTTGGGCTCGTTAAGCAGTTCCTCCCCATCCCTTCCCCGCAACCCCTGGCATCCACTAATCTACTTTCTGTTTCTATGGATTTGCTTCTTCTGGACATTTTATATAAATAGATTCATGTAATCTATGGCCTTTGTGTCTGGCATCTTTTACTCAACATTCAAGGTTCACCCACATCGTAGCATGGATCAGCCAGGACTTCATTCATTTTCATGGCTGAATAACATTCTATTGTGTAGATGCACCACACCTGCTGATCCACTCATCAGCTGTTGGACACTTGGGTTGCTGCCACCTTTGGGCTGTTATGAGTGTGCTGCCCTGAGTGTCTGTGCTCAAGTGTGTGTGTGCATGGCTGTGCTCCTTTCTCTTGGGGCGGTGCCCTTGCCATTCTTCAGAACCAGATGTACAAAGCGTCAAGGTCTGGTGGTCTTGTACATCAGGCAGTGGAAATGTGCTCGATTCCCTCATGCCCTGGAGACCTCAGTGCCCATTGCCCAGCCCCATTCCCATGACTGAGCTCTCTGTCTTCAGGCTCAGTCCTCAGTTCTTGGACGCTGCCCTTTGCAGGTGGCTGAGATCCGGGTTGAGGTGGAGCTTCGGGATGAGATTCTGCCCAGAGCCCAGAATATCCAGAGCCGCCTGGACCGACAGACCATAGAGACAGAGGAGGTATGAGTGGCCTGGCCCGGGGTGGGGGACAGGAACTTGGAGACATGGAGCCAGGTGGCAATGGCTTCCCTTTCCCCTTCTTTTAAAGTTGGACTTCTTGTCCCTTGCCTGCCCCCAACTTCTTCCTGCCCTGGACTTCTTGTCTCCTCCCCAGGTGAACAAGACGCTGAAGGCCACACTGCAGGCTCTGCTGGAGGTGGTGGCATTGGAAGACGGGGATGTGCTTGACTCCTTCCAGGCCAGTCCCTCCACTGAGTCCCTCAAATCCACCAGCTCGGACCCAGGTGCTCGGCAGGCAGGCCGTAGGCGGGGCCAGCAGCAGGAGACGGAGACCTTCTACATCACGGTGGGGAGGGCTGGACTGGGGGGCAGGGGTGGGGTACAGGGAGGGCCCAGAGCTGGGACTAAAACTTTGGGCTCTTTTGGGGGCTTCCCAGAAGCTCCAGGAGTACCTGAGTGGACGGAGCATCCTTGCCAAGCTGCAGGCCAAGCATGAGAAACTGCAGGAGGCCATTCAGCGAGGTGGGCCCCACTCCTGGCCCCCTTAGTCTCTTCCACTCCACCCCCACGGCCAGGAGCAGCACCTGCCCTTGGCTCTCCTGCCTTGGAAACCCACCCAACCCATGTTCTTCCTCTCTGCCCAGAGAGGTTGGTTGGTGTGAAGGAAATAATCCAACAAGGGTCCTGGCCTCTATTGCACCCTTGGCCCTGCTACTGCCCTTGGCCTTTAGGCTGCACTTATCTCTCTGTGGTGCATTAAGGATCTCCTGGCCTGAGAGGCACACCAACATTTTCTGTTTTCCAGGTGACAAGGAAGAGCAGGAGGTGCCTTGGTGAGTCCTTCATGAGGGGCTGGTTTGTTTCAAGGAGCTGGGATTCTGCAGGGATCAAGCTGTGATTTCCCTTCCTCCCTTCTCTTTGGGGCCAAGCTCTTGCTGCTCATTCCTCTGTGGCCTCAATTTCCCACTTTGCCAGTGGGTTCTGGAATAACTCACAAGCTCCAGGGCCTTGTTTGGTTGGGCTGGGGGGTGGGGCATCCTATTCTCCATGCTCTCAACCCTCAGAGCCAGCTCCCATTTACCACAGGGCCCAGTACACACAGAGGAAATTCCAGAAGAGCCGTCACCCCCGCCCCAGCTCCCAATATAATCATAAACTCTTTGGAGGAGACATGGAGAAGTTTATCCAGGTACTTGCTTTGCCTTGTGTTCCAACTAAATGCAAGCCCTCCCCTTGCATTCTGTTCTCTCTACAGCCCTGGACTACCTCTGTGGTCTGGCTGCCTGTGACCCCAGCGACCTACATTGCCAACTACTTGTCAGCCCACCTTCCTGGGTGGGCCTTTGCCAGGCTTCCACTGATCAGAGGGAATGTTCTTAACTTGTAACAGGCATCTACAGAAATACTCAGGCTGCAGCTAGTATTTGTCATGATGTGATTATGTATGTAAACATTCAAAAGAGTTGACAGACTATTTATATGAACAAGTATGAGTTTTGCAATGCTACTTGATTCAAGGTCAACATACAGAATCGGATTACATTTTCACATGCCAGCAATAAACAGCAAGTAAAATGTAAGGCTCTGCCGAAAATGGCACCAGGGACATCAGATACCTGGGAGTGAATCTTGCAAGCTGCATGCCGGGCCTTGTTGCCAACAACCATAATGCATGGTTAAGAGAAAATAAAAGCGAGCGAATGACAAGGTGGGACTTGCTGTGTCCAGAGAGAAGTGAACACCCTCTCTGTCCCCAGAGCTCAAGCCAGCCCGTGCCCCTGGTGGTGGAGAGCTGTGTCCGCTTCATTAACCTCAATGGTAAGCCTGGCACCCAGCACCTGGCACCCATCTAGAGAGGAGGGGGAGAGGGCTCAGTGCCCACTGGCTCCTTGTCCTCCTGCAGGCCTACAGCATGAAGGCATCTTCCGAGTGTCGGGTGCCCAGCCCAGGATCTCAGAGATCCGCGATGCTTTTGAGAGAGGTGGGGACAGGCAGGGTGGGGTGGGGTGGGGTGGGGTGGGGGGCTAGCTAGAATGAATGTGATCAGCCTTCTTGCACCCTGTGTTGTCCTCAGGAGAGGACCCACTGGTGGAAGGCTGTACGGCCCATGACCTGGATTCCGTGGCAGGGGTGCTGAAGCTCTACTTTCGGAGCCTGGAGCCCCCACTCTTCCCCCCAGACCTGTTTGGAGAGCTTCTGGCTTCTGCAGGTGAAGCCAGGGCCTGAGGCCAGCCAGGTGGGAGGGGTCGGTCCCCAGTGGTCTGTGACTGCACTCATGGGCTTCTTTCCTCTCTGGCGTGGTGGCCTTGACCACAGAGCTGGAAGCCGTGGACGAGCGGGTAGAGCTTGTGAGCCGCCTTCTGGCACAGCTGCCAGGACCAGTGCTTGTGGTCCTGCGTTACCTCTTCACCTTCCTCAATCAGTGAGTGCTTCCCAGGGGGCGAGGGTGGCTGATGTGGGGGGTGTAGGGGACACTGGGACGGGAGTTCTCTGCTTGTCACCCACATGTGCCCCCAGCCTGGCCCAGTATAGCGATGAGAACATGATGGACCCATACAACTTGGCCGTGTGCTTCGGGCCGACGCTGCTGCCCGTGCCCCCTGGGCAGGACCCCGTGGCCTTGCAGGGCCGGGTGAACCAGCTGGTGCAGACGCTCATTGTACAGCCCGCACGGGTTTTCCCATCCCTGACCCTACTGCCGGGCCCTGTCTATGAGAAGTGCATGGCACCGCCATCTGCCAGCTGCCTGGGGTATGCTCTTCATGTTGCTGGAGGGAGGGAGGGAGGGGGCACTAAGGGGAGGGGAGCCCTCTCAACAGCTTATTCCCCTCACTCTGCTCTGACACTCAGGGACACCCAGGTGGAGAGCCTGGCAGGTGAGAACGAGCCGGAGCTGGAAGCTGGGACCCCGGCCCAGGAGGATGGTAAGGGTGTCTGGAAGAAGGACCCTACTCTGTCCCTGCCCTGGGTGTCTCCCCCAACTCAGACCCCTTCTTATTCCCAGTCCTGGAAGGGGTCGTGGAAGCCGTGGCCTGCTTTGCCTACACGGGCCGCACGGCCCAGGAGCTGACCTTCCAGCGTGGGGATGTGCTGCGGCTGCACGAGCGGGCCTCAGGCGACTGGTGGAGGGGCGAGTGTGGTGGCACCCGGGGACTCATTCCCCACAAGTATATCACGCTGCCTGGGGGGTGAGTGCCCCATGCTGCCGGGAAGCTCTACACAGCTTCCCTTCAAGCCAGGCCCTGGCCCTTCCCCTACCCCAAGCCCCAGGGTCTGTAGGCTTTCTGTGTGCCCTTCTGACCACTTCTGCCTGGCACTGAGGCACAAAACCCACTGGCCCCCAGCACCCTAAACAGGCCGTCTTTCTGACCCCAGAGCAGAGAAGCATGAGGTGGGCCAGGGGCTGCAGGCTGCAGGAGAGCTGCTGAGCAGTCCAGAGGGCCTCCTGGCTATGGAGTTTTTCCAACGGTGAGCAAGGGGAATTCGGCCCCTCGGGAAGAACCCTTCTGGTGGCCTCTCTTGCCTACCCCCACCTGAACACTGCTCTGGGGGCCAGGCTGGAGGGGGGTGGGCACATGGAGAGGGGCCCAGTTGGGGAAGAGTTGTCTGGGTGAGGGATGCCAAAGGAGGACAGAATGGACTCTCTGGGCCAGCTTCACTGTCTTTTTTCCTTTGGCCACACCCTGAGGTGGGAGGAACCACTGCCGCATTAGTGCAGACTTCCCAGGGCCCCTGTGAGACTCACTGTCTGTGCACTACAGGCCAGAGCCATGCACCCCACCCGGGGGCCCTTCTGGGCACAGACGGCACTGCTTGGTCCCAACCTCCCCAGAGCGACATGTGGAGGTGGATAAGGTGAGAGCGGGGACTGGCTGGTGACAGGTGGGGGATATTTCTCCTAGGGGGAGGGGTGTCTCTGCCTCCCCTTATAAACCAAATTCTTCCCTCCTGAGGTTTGAGTCTGCCCTTCCTGGCCTCAGACAGGCTGACTGAGCCCAACCCAGTTAGGGGCAGGCCAGGGTGTAAGTGCAAGGGGAAGGATGTCCCCAGAGTGCGTTTGGGCTTCATGGTTGGTTTTTGAGTGGGAGGTGGCAAGTGGTATGGCCGAGGGGCTACTGGGCAGGCTTCAGGGCTGGAATCTAGAGCCAGGCTAGGTGACAGGTGGCAACATGCTTGGTGGGCCACGGAAGATGAAAGGGACAGATGGAAAAGAGGTTGGAGGGTGGGGGAGGCTGGCTGCGGAGCTGGGCAGAACAGTGATTCTCTCAGGGGGAGAGAGTGGGTACTGTGCATGGTCCCGGCAAGGGGTGCAGCCTGGGGAAACGTGGCTCCCTGCTCTGTCTGATGGGCCCATCTCGCCCACCTGGTGGGTGCTCACTGCTTCTGGGTTAGAGGCCCTGAAGACAGGCTGAGCCCAAGGAGAGACCTTAAGAGCACGTGGTGTCCCAGGTGAGGCCCAGAGGCCAGGCCTGGGAGCCTAAGGACAGGGGGGTGAGCTGGGCCACCAGACAGTAGGAATGGGGCAGCACAGCTGGGAAACCCCAGGGTAGGTGGACAGCAGGTGGGGCCAGGTGAGGTGCAGGGGAACACTGACCAGGGAGGCCCCATACGCTGGTGGCTCCCAAGGTCATAGGGAGATCTCAGCCAGGGAGAGAGGGGGCATGAGAAGGAGAGGGGCAGTCGGGGCCCAGCCAGAGGTTTCCCCACTTCAAGGCTGGGTTGAAGATTGCTGTCCTTAAAGGAAGTTGTGATAGCCACACCAAAAGTGGCAGGAGGGAAACTGGGCAAGGGAGGAGGGACAGCAGCTGCAGGCCCACTGAGAGGAAGGGCCTGGTAACAGGTTGGTGGCAGAGGACATTAGTTTTAGAGAGGGGAATTCTGGGGGAGGCTTGGGCAGCAGAGGGTAGGAAGGCCTCACTCCTGGCTTAGTTGTCAACACACTGACCTGGGGTGGGGGGAATGGCTGGGCATGGGGGACACCTACCAGATGCCTCCCCCCTCACCTCTCTGCCAGGCTGTGGCGCAGACCATGGACTCAGTGTTTAAGGAGCTCTTGGGAAAGACTGCTATCCGCCAGGGCCTCGGGCCAGCATCCACCAGCTCTCCCAGCCCTGGCCCCCGCAGCCCAAAGCCTCTAGGCTGCAACCGCTTCGGCAAGAACAAAGGCTTCTCCCGCAGCCCTGGGGCTCCTGCTTCACCCTCAGCATCCCAACTCCCAGGCCTGGACTCACCCTTCAAGCCACACTGAAGTGCTGCTGGCTCCTCAGCAGGCCCCCCTCACTCTAGAGGTCATCGGCAAGACCCTCTACCGTCCCCAGCCCCTTTGCTTCTCCCTGGCCCTGTCCAGCAAGTGTGGAGCACCTGCTCTTGACCCTTTGCAGAGAGAAGGACATAGCTGCCCAAACATGCCCCTGCCTGCCCCAGCCCTGGCTTAGGCCCCTTTGGGAGGCAGCCAAAGGAGGCTGCGGGCAGGCCCCTTCCCAGCTTTTCTGTGAGGGCTTATGAGTGGCTGTTGGGTGGTGGGGGCCCTTGCTCAGATGAGTACCCCCACCAGTGCCCAGGCCCTTCTCTGCCTCAGCTGAGAGTGTGAGACTGGTGGGGTTGGCAAGCATCGGCAGCCATTCATAAAGACTTGTTCATTGACTCCCCCACGTGAGCAGTTCTCTTGTCTTGGGGGACTGAGCAGGTAGGTACAGGGATAACCTCCTGGCACCCTCACTGGTTGAGGCCAGATGCCAGGGTGCTCAGCAAAGGCAGGAGGCTGGGTAGCAGAAACAGCTTCTGCTTGGGGATCAGGGGGCTTGGCACAGGGCTGTGTGGTTTGGGCCCTTGTATATTTGAAGACTCCGTCACCTGCATCATGGCTTCCAGAGTCATACATGTGCCTGTGGGTGTGGGGGAGTCTGAGGACGTCTTTCCATGCCACCTTCACACCTACTGTTAGCCTGATCTGAGGAGACTCACTGGGTGGAAAATGAGCTGACACTTTTATTAGGGAGGGAGTGAGAAGGGCAGAGGGGAACTAGAGAAGTGAAGAAAGGAAGGCCCCTGGCCTCATCCCCTTTTCTTCCTCCTGGGCTCCCTGAGACCTTCATCTTCCCTGCAGGCAGCTGAGCTTTGTGGAGCCTCTGGAAGGAAGGCGCCCCCTGGCTTCTCAGGAGGAAGTGTCCTTGGCCAGGAAGGAGCTGGCAGTGGCACAGGACTCCTCTTGGGGCCCCAGGCTGGGTGGGGCGGGCCTCCAAGCACAGCAGAGCAGGCTGCGCAGCTCTGAGGAGACACTGCTGCTGAAGGAGGCATAGATCCAGGGGTTGGTACAGCTGTTGAGGCTGCCCAGCAGCATTAGCAGCACGAAGGGGGGCCCTGTATAGGTGGAGGAGAAGGGTTTGGGCTGAGGGTACCCAGGCAGGGGTGCGACCCCATGTGCCTACTAGGGACTCCTGAGCCCATGGCTGGATGTGTATGGGGGGAAGGCAGGTAGAGGTGTATATGCAGCCAAGCCCAAGCTCTGCCCATAGCCCTAGCCACTGCCACACCCACCTTCCAGGGGTGCCTCTGGGTCCCACGCTGCCCACAGATGCACAAGGAAGAAGGGCGCCCAGCACAGCACGTACACGATTACAATCACCAGTGTCATCCTCACAGTCTTGGCCATGGCTGCAGACACAGGGGCTCCCTCATCGGAACTGCCTGTCCGGCGCCCTCCTTGGTGCCCCCTAGCTCTCTCTGCTGGGCCTGGCACAAGGCTGGCATGAATCTCCCGGAAGATGAGCACCTGACAGGCAGCGATGCCCAGGGCAGGTGCTACAAACACCATTAAAGCAATCCAGGTGACGTAGGCACGGAGGCCCCAGGGTTCGGCAAAGAGGGCCCAGCAGTCAAAGACCCCGCTGCCATCTCCCACATCACGCTGGGCAAAGATGAAGAGCTGGGGCAGGCTGAAAAGGAGCGAGAAGGCCCAAGCCACCAGCACCGGCCGGTTCCAGTGAGCTCCACCTCCATGGCGGTATGCCAGCATGGGGCGGCAAATGGCACGGTGGCGGTCCAACGTCATGGCCAGGATCATGTAGGAGGAGGCATACATGCCCACCATTTGCAAGTACTTGACAGCCCGGCACAGGGCATCAGGCCCTTGGAAGCGGTCAGTGGCCTCCCAGGCGAGCTGGGGCAGCACTTGGAACAGAGCCACAACCAGGTCAGCCAGGCACAAGTGGCCAATGAAGATGTGCATAGGTGCCCAGCGGCCCCGCCGGCCCCGCCGCACTAGGGCCCCCAGAACCAAGCTATTACTCAGGGCCACAGCCACAAAGACTATGGAGAGCAGAGCCAGCTCCGCCTGGGCTAGCAGCTGGTCCCGGGTGTTCACAGGCTTCTCCTTACTGCTGTTGCCGGGTGGGAGAGGTTGAGAGAGGGGTCGAGGCACAGCTGGGCAAGGGGGGGGGTGGGCAACGACACCAAGTTAGAGAGTGTGCTCTGCAGGGGCACCAGAGAACCCAAGGAGGTTCCAACTGGACAGGCAGAGCCAGTGGCCTGGGTCTTCTGCTTCCCTCCCACCAGCAGAGCACACCTCACATGGAAGGGAGGAAAGGGCAGCCCCAGCCCGCATGGGCAGTGTGGAGAGAAGGGTGAAAGAGGTCTCTGAAAGAGGGGCTTCTCGGCTTCATCCAACCCCACTCCAGCCAACCCCGCTTGGCCCTCTTGGCTCATCCCAGTGGGGGAAGGGGAGGGGCCCAGTGGCTAGAACCTTACCAGAGATGGTGGAAGCCATGAGCATGGTGGGGCTGGGACGTGTGTCCTGAGCACCTGGAGGAGATAGGGTGGTGTGCTCAACTTCCCATCCCAAAGGGCCAGCCCTGCTGCCCAGAGTCCCTGGACAAAGGCCCTTAGGTGCCAGGGTGGGAGAGAGAGAGAGAGAGTGTGTGTGTGTGTGTGTGTGGTAGGGTGGGAGTGGGGGTTCCAGCTTGTGCATGCAACTGTGTGTGTACATGTGTGTGTGCCAGCAATTAGGCACGGCGGTACATCCTTAGCTGGATCAAGGTTGGTGAGGTCTGGGCCTACTGAGTCAGGCATGGACCTCGGGGCCCTGCTATGCTCCTCCCAGGACTGGCAGGGGAAGATAGAGGGACAATTAAACAGATGGACAAACCAAGCCTAGGACCCACCTAGGCAGTCCACAGACCCAAGGCAAACATATAGAACCCCCTGCCCTAACAGAGGCCAAGAGAGGGGTCATGGGAGAGCTGGGAACTGGGTGGGAAAGGCCAGCGTGCCCCCGGGGCCCCTTGCAGCCCCTTACCTGGCCAGGCTCCCGGGTTCCTGGGAAGCTGGGCAGCAGCAGGCTTGAAGGTGTCTCAGGAGCTCAGATCTGCTCTCCATCGCCCGCCCCGCCCCAACCCAGCCTCTGGGAGTGACCTGCCCAGGAGGGGACTTCCTTCCCCCTCCCCTATGCGCCTCCCCTGGCCTCCTGCCTGTGGCACTGGGAAGGACTGCTTCCCTTCCTGCCCCCAGCCCCTCCCAGGTCTGTCCCCAGGATTCCATTCCTGAGGGCCCGGAGGCTGGTCCCCAGCTTGACCTGGCTGTGACCGCCAGGCTGGCTGCCTCTCCCCTCTGCCCCTGCAGCCCCCATCCCCACAGGGCCGACTTTACTAGAATGTTGGGTCTGGCAAGGATCTGGGAGATCATTTAATTCAGCGTCTCCATTTTATAAGTGGGGAAACTGAGACCAAAGATGGGTGAGACTGGCTCAGGATCATACAGCTTTTTTGTGGCAAAGTTTGATTCCTCTTTCCCAAGCCAGGCTCCTTCCGTCTTGCTTTGGGCCAGAGTGAGGAAAAGGTGAGAGCTCAAAGAATCCCCACAAACACAGCCCCTCCCCCTCCTCAATTAGGGCCAGCCTGAGATGAAGGACAGGAAGGGAGGAGGTGGGGTGGGATCAAGGTCTTAACCTACCCTGTGAGATCCAGTTTCCTCCCCAAGGCCCAGTGGGAGCCCGGACAACCCTCCCTCCTCTTTTCCCACCTGAAACTACCTGTCCTAGGAGAGGGCTTCTGAGCTCCTGCATATTCCAGCTCTCCCTCTCCACCTCTCCCCTCCCTCACCAGCTCCTCTCATAAGCCCTCACTTATATGAAACAGCCATATGCCCACAAAGGCATACACACTTGACATCATAGACACAGACACACACTGAGGCTCCTGCACCCTGTGTGGAAGGCCTGAGAGAGGAGCTTCCCTGCCAGGGGCTTCAGGGCTGGGCCTTCCCTGCTCTTCTCCCCTTAGGCTCCAGGGCTCCCTCCAACCTCTAGCCCATCGTTTTCCCCCATCCCAGGCACCCTCTTTCCACCCTTCCCCTGCCTTGCCACAAGCCTTGGCCTCCCTCAGCCTAGGCTGGCCCAGCCTAGCCCAAGGCAGTGGCCTGCACACTGCCAAAGGCCAGGCTCTGTCCTGAGTTCGACTCTTTTCTCCTGTTTGTTCATCTTCTCTGTTGACCTGCAAGCCAAGAGACCAAAACAGCCCCTCACTGATCAAGCCCAAGTACAACCAAAGCCAAGGCCTCCTCTTCCTAGCCAGAGAGACTGGCTGCACCCCAGCGCCCCCCAGCCTCTGACCAGGCAGCAGGGGATTTGGAGGCAGGTGTCTTATACACATACCATATCCCCACCCTACACACTGCACACACAGTGTACAGTACACACTATACCTACACGTGTCACACATGCAGCAAGCACCCTGTGCACACACATGTACCACACACACACCCTACCCCCGACATTACACATGTGCCAGGCTGCAATGGCTGCTGTGGCTTTGGTTCCCAAGACTCTCCCAGCCTTGCAGGCAAGGTGGGACCTCCCTGGTCCACCCTCCGAACTCAGGTGCCTGCAGAAGAACATATGTCCCTGCTTTGCCATCCCCAGCTGGATGACCTTGCACAGGCTATGCCCAACTCTCTGCTCCTCAGCTTCCCCCCTGTACACTGGGAATCTAATGGCTGAAGATCAACCCTCGGTGATGGGACGGGCAATGGCCTGGAGCCAGCAGGTGATGCACCTTCGGAAGCGGCTGCTTTCACTACACGTAGGGCAGTGCTAGAGGCTGGGGAGAGAAGCTCCTGGGACTGGTCAGGAAGGGCGACAGCCTTCCCGGGCAATCATTTCCTTATGAGTTTCTCCGCTTGGATTCAACAGAGGCCGCACAGAGCTAGATCCCAGTGGAGAGCTGACACAGGGCGGGGCACCTGAGCCATGAGGCCAGGCTTGTGACCATTTCTGCTCTGTGCACTCCTTGTTTCCTGTTGTTGAGCCCAGGGAAAAGTCTTGGGGAAGGCCCCCCTCCTGTGTTTTTTTCTGGGCTCCAAGAAACAAGGGGAGGGGTTTGTGTCCACACTAAGGCCAGAACACAAAGGGAAGGTGCTCATAGAACTCCCCCTCGTCAGCCAGTACAAGTACTGGGGACCTCTCAGGAAATGAGAGCTAGCAAGATTGGAGGGTGTGCCAGAGAGAGTCTGGTTCTTCAACTGAGAGCCCAGAAGGCTCAGGAGCCCATGGTGCACGTGCTGGTGCTGCATGGGCGCTGTGCCAGGGGAGAGGTGAGGCCCAGCTAAGTCCCACAGCCTACAGCAAGGAGCCGGTCAGAGGTGAGAGGCCCCAGGCAGGCCCCTGCCCCAGCTGCCCCACAGAAGATAAGAAAGATGGAGCTTGGCAGCAATTTGTGGGAAGAAAGGCTGACTGGATTATTCACTGTCAAGGCCACATGAGTCAGCAGAGATGGCACTGGGCTGCCCAGAAACCCCTGCCCCCTGGGCAGCATGAACTGAGAGCAGGGCACATACCTGGAGACAGGCAGATGAGTGGGGGCCCTGGAGAGGAGAGAGAAGGCAGGATCCCTGAGAAGTGTTTGAAGGGGTGGCTTAACCGGCCCATGCTCACCTGGGGAGCACTAGGAAATTTGTTCTGGGAGGCTGGAGAAGGGCCTGGCCATGGGGCTGACTAGTAAGCCTTAGCAGGCCTCATGCCTGGGGCAGGACTGAGCAGACACCCTCCCCATCCCCTCAGTATCCCCAATGCAGCCCCCTCTGCCCTGCTTTCCACCATCTCCCTCTAAGATCGCATTTGCAGAAAGAGTTCTGTGGGTGGTCAAGGCCTGTGCCTCCACTAGCCCAATGTCTAAACAGAAGAGGACAGGAGGCCCCAGGAAGCAGGGAGCATTGACTATCCCAGGTGCCAGCCGCAGGGGCAAGAAATCAGAGCTGGCAGGACCCCAGATCTGCCTGTCCTTGCTCTATCACTCGCTCTCTGTAATCAGAACCTTTTGCTCAACAAACAGCAAGTTCTGCTGGCCCCGCACTGTGGGTGCGGAGGTGAGAGGACTTGGGCCCTGCCAGGAGAAGCACAGGGTCCTGTGCTGAGAGGACTGGGGACAGAGAGGCCAGGAGAAGCACCCAGGAGAGAAATGGTGGGACTTGATTAACGCCACCAGGCAGTGAGGGTGGAAAGGAAAGGCATTTCTTGGGCCCTGGATAGACCCTTGAAAGGCATTTGGGATGAAAGAGTAAGAGGAGCCAGCCAAAGACATGGAGGAGTGATGGAAAACCAGGAGTGCTTGGGTTCGCAGGACTGGAAGGAGAGACAGGTGCCCCAAGAGAAGGAAAGACACAGCAAAGCTGCTGAGAGGCTATGCCCAGGGAAGGAGAGAGGTGCCCCAACTGGGCATCCCTCCTGACTGGGTATGCATTGCAGATGGCAGATCCTGCATGGCAGTGGGAGGAATGAATGTGCTCACACCAACTGAAATGATAGGTAAGGAGCACAGTGAGGAGAGCCCGATGTCATTCAAATGCCTAGGAGAGGCTCGGTGGGGTGAAAGATGGGACTGAAGGGGGAAAGCCTGCATGTGTGCGTGCAAGTGTTCACTGGGACATGCACGGGCCAATGACAACGGGAAGACAGGGTGTCCAGTCACCTTAAGGTCCAAGGTAAAGTGAATAGTAATTTCGAAAGTTAGACAAAGCCTGTTTGCAAAGTTGTGGGAGGGAGGAGAGTGGTACTTGATAATTAGGAGCCCTGCAGGCTGGGAATGGCAGGGCCCGCAGGAGGCTCTGGGGTCACCCCTCTTCTGGGATGAGGAACTGGGGTGTAGAAGGCAGGTGAGCAGTTGACAGTTGTGCCCCCAGATGGCCATGAGGTCCCCATCTGAGGGGAAGGCAGCCCTGTAGGAGGTGTCTCTTTTTTGGTCAGAGTTATACAGGCATGTGGTTTAAAGTGGCAGATTGTTTGAGGCTGAGGCTTGTAACAAAAAGCAGCAGCTGCTCCTCCTCATTTCACCTTCCCAGAGCCAACCAGTTTCAGCTCCTTCCAGGGGCTCTCTGGGGTAATTACCTGTCTGGCTCAATAATGGGCCCCCGGCTCGTTCACTGTCACCGCCCCCACACATCCTTCTCCCTCCACCGGCCTGCCTTCCCTCTGGCTGCACCCAGAGCTGCTTCATGGGTGCTCAATGCTTCCACTATTCTGATTGCTGGGGCCCAGGCAATGATTTCTTTCCTTGTCCTGAATGACTTTTAAAAATCAGCTTTATTGCCCCAGCCGGTTTTGTTCAGTGGTTAGAGCGTTGGCTGAAGGGTCCCGGTTTGGGTTCTGGCCCAGGGCACGTACCTCGGTTGCAGGCTGGATCCCCAGCCCCAGTCGGGGCACGTCCGGGAGGGAACCCATCGATGTGTCTCTCGCACATCGACGTTTCTTGCCCCCTCCCTCCCTTCCACTCTCTCTGAAAAGCAATGGGAAAGGTATTCTCGGGTGAGGATTAAAAAAATCAGCTTTATTGAGGTATGATTAGCATAAAAGAAAATTCACAAATTGTTTGATGAGATTTGACACATGGATACAGTCGTGTGACCATCACCATAATCATGATATAGAACGTTTGCATCACTCCAGAAAGTTCTCTCATGGCCCTTTGCAATCTCCTTCCCCCACCTGGAGCCTGGCAACCATGATCTTTCTATCACTATAGATTTGTCTTCTCTAGAATTTCATGTAAGTAGAATCATAGAGAATGTAGTATTTCATGTCTGGCTTCTTTCACTCAGCAGAATGCCTTTGAGTTCCTCTCTGTTGTGTCAGGAGTTTTTTCCTCTTATTGCTAAGTAGTGTTCCATTGTATGGATGAACCACAGATCATTTATCCCAGTACCAGTTGATGGACGGACATGTGGGTTGTTTCCAGGTTGGGGCAAATGAAGGCTACTCTGAACACTTGAGTACAAACCTTTGTATGCACATATTTTAATTTCCTTAGATAAATCCTTAGAAATTGGACTGCTGGGTCATATGATAGATGTATGTTTCAGTTGATAAGAAACCCACAAATTGGCCCTGGCTGTTGTGGCTTAGTTGGTTGGAGTGTCATCCCGTGCACCAAAAGGTGGCAGGTTCCATGCCTAGTCAGGGCACATAGTCAAGTTGTGGGTCCCCAGGTCAGGGCATGTACAGGAGTCAACCAATCAATCTCTCTCTCTCTCTTTCTCTCTCTCTCTCACTTCCTCTCTCTAAAATAAAATAAAAAAAGAATTGTTTTCCACACTCATCGTATAACATGACAGTTCCATTTGCTCTGCATCTTTGCCAGCACTTACTATGATCAGTCTGTTATTTTGTTTTTAGCCTCTTTAATCTTAACCATTTTAGTGATATTTTACTGGGGTTTTATTTTGTATTTTCCTTATGACTGATGATGGTAAGAATCTTTTCATACACTTATTTGCCATTTGTATATATTTGTTGGTAAAGTATGTAGTAAAATCTTTTGTCAGTTTTTAAAATTTTCTCAACTATTGAGTTGTAAGGGTTTTTCACTTTTTAACATATTTTGGTTACAAATCCTTTAACAGATATGTTTTGCAAATATTTTCTCCCAGTCTGTGGCTTGTCTTTTAATTTTACTAACAGTTTCTTTTAAAAAGCAAGCATTTTAGCCCGGCCGGGCGTGGATCAGCGGTTGAGTGTCGACCTAGGATCCAGGCGATCGGGGTTCCATTCCCGGTCACGGCACATGCCCGGGTTGCGGGCTGCAGCCGATCAATGACTCTCTCATCATTGATGTTTCTATGTCTCTCTCTCCCTCTCCTTTCCTCTCTCTGAAATCAATAAAGATGTATTTTTTTTTTAAAAAAAAAAAGCAAGCATTTTAAATTTTGATGAAGTCTAATTTTTTTTTTTTTCATGGTTTGTGGTTTTTGGGTCCTATCTAAAAAGTCTTTGCCTAATCCAATGTCACAGATATTCTCCTATGATTTCTTCTAGCGGGTTTATATTTCTAGATTTTATATTTAGGTCTGGGGTTCATTTTGAGTTAAATTTTGTGCTAGATTTCTTCTTTTCATGTGATTAACCAGTTGTTCCAGCACCATTTGTTCAAAAGACTATCCTTTCCTCATTGAATTAATTACCTTGGTACCTGTGCCACAAATTGATTGTGTGTGTGTGTGCGCGCATGTCTATTTCTGGACTCTCAATTCTGTTCCACTGTTCTATATCTTATCCTTATACTAATGCTACATTATCTTGATCACTTTAGATTTATAGTAAGTCTTGAACCCAGGTAGTATAAACTTCAACTTTGTTCTTTCTCAAAATCATTTTGGCTTGCCTAGGTAATTTGCATTTCCATGTAGATTTTTTTTTTTTTTAATATATCTTTATTGATTTCAGAGAGAGGGAAGGAGAGGGAGAAAGAGAGACAGAAACATCAATGATGAGAGAGTCATTGATCAAGCCCTCAACCCAGGCATGTGCCCTGACCAGGAATCGAACCCTGATCGCCTGGATCCCAGGTCAACGCTCAGCCGCTGAGCCACGCCCGACCGGGCTCCATGTAGATTTTTAAATCAGCTTGTCAGTTTCTACAAAAAAAGACTTGGATTTTAATTAGGTCTTTAGATAAATGTGGGGAGAATTGACATCTTAACCATAATATCTTTCAACCCATGTATAGGCTATTTCTCTTCATTTATTTAAGTTTCTTTCATTTTTCAGCAATATTTTATAGTTCTTGGTATACAGGTTTGCACACATTATTTAGTTATCCCTAAGTATTTCATATATTTAAAAAATATGTCTTTATTGATTTCACAGAGAGGAAGGGAGAGAGAGAGAGAGATAGAAACATCAATGATGAGGGAGTCATTGATCGGCTGCCTCCTGCACGCCCCAGTGGGGACCGAGCCTGCAACCCGGGCATGTGCCCTGACTGGGAATCAAACTGCAATCTCCTGGATTATAGGTCAATGCTCAACCATTGAGCCACACTGCGTTGAGCCACGCTGGCCAGGCAGTATTTTATATTTTGAAACTACTAAATGGTACTTTTAAATGCCAATTTCTCATTGTCGGTTGGTAATATATAGAAATACTATTGATTTTTGCATATTGACTGTTAGTCCTGCAACCTTGCTAAACTTACATATTAGACTGGTTTTTGTAGATTTCTTAGGATTTTTTTTTTTTTACATAGACAATTATGTCATCTCTGAATAAAGACACTTTTCCTTTTTCCTTTTTAAACAGTATGCTTTTTATTTATTTTATTTTTTAAAAATATATCTTTATTGATTTCAGAGAGAGGGAGAGAGAGATAGAAACATCAATGATGAGAGTCATTGATCGGCTGCCTCCTGCACGCCCCCGACTGGGGATCAAGCCCGCAACCCGGGCATGTGCCCTGACCGGGAATTGAACCTCGATCGCCTAGATCCTAGGTCGATGCTCAACTGCTGAGCCACGCCTGGCCGGGCTTAACGGTATGCTTTTTATTCCTTTTTCCCACCTTATGGCACTAGCTAGAACCTCTAGTACAATGATGAGTAAAAGTGATGAGCGCAGACATCTTTGCCTTGTTCCTGATCATAAAGGAAAAGCAGTTGGTCTGTCATCAATAAATGTGATGTTAACTGGGTTTCTTATAGACTCCCTTTATCAGGCCGAGGAAGCTTCCTTCTATTCCTAGTTTACTGAGAGCTTTTATCACGAGTGGGTATTGAATTTTCGCCAATCTTTTCCCCACATCCATTGAAATGATCACATGGTTTTCCTTGTTGTTGCTCTATTAATACGGTTAATCACACTGACTGATCTTCAAAGCAAACTGGCATTCCTGGGAGGAACACTACCTGGCCATGATCTTTTTATACATTTCTGGTTTGATTTGCTAACATTTTGGTTAGTATTTTTACATCATGTGTATGCACGAGGGATACTGGTCTGTAGTTTCCTGTTCATGTGATGTCTTTGGTTTTGGTATGAGGGTATTGTTTACTTTGTAAAACGAATTGGGAGGTGTTCCCTCCTCTTCTATTTTCTGGAAGAGTTTGTATAGAATTGGTGTTATTTCTTCCATTACATTTAGCAGAATTCACCACTGAAGCCATATAAACCTGGAGTTTTCTTTGTGGGAATGTTTTTAGTTACAAACTCATCTTTAAAAAAAATTTTTTTTTATATCCTCACCTGAGGATATTTTTCCATTGCTTCTCAGAGAGAGTGGTAGAGGGCGGGGGAGAAAGAGAGAGAGACAGCGATGTGAGAGAGACACATCAATTGGTTTTCTCCTGCACTTGCCCCAATGAGGGCCGGGGATGGAGCCCGCAACCTGGGCATGTGCCCTGACCGGGAATCGAACCTCCATCTCCGGGATCCTAGGTTGATGCTCAACAGCTGACCACACCGGCCAGGCCATAATTATCGTTTTAATGTTTGTAAGATCTGTAGTGATAGCCCCTCCTTCATTTAAAAAAAAAAAATCTTTATTGATTTCAGAGAGAGGAAAGGAGAGGGAGAGAGAGACATAGAAACATCAATGATGAGAGAGTCATTGATCGAGCCCGCAACCCGGGCATGTGCCCTGGCCGGGAATCGAACCCCGATGGCCTGGATCCCAGGTCGACCCTCAACCGCTGAGCCACGCCCGGCCGGGCTCTTTCATTTTTTATATTGGTAATTTCTACTCTCCATTTTTTCTGATCAGACTGGTTTGTCAATTTCATTAATCTTTTCAAAGGTCAGCTTTTGGCTTCATATATTTACTGTACTGTTTTTCTATTTCATTGATTTCTGCTCTTTATCTTTATTTTTCTCCCTTCTATTTATTTTGGATTTAATTTACTCTCCTTTTTCTAGTTTATTAAAGTAGGAGCTTAAATAACTGATTTAGGACATTTCTTCCTTTCTAATATAAGCATTTTATGTTATATATTTTCCTGTAATCACTTCTTTAGTTGAATTCCTAACTTTTGATAATTTATGTTTTTGGTTTTATTAAATTAAATACATTTTCTTGATTTAAAAGAAAGAGAGAGAAGTAAATCTCTTATGCAGAAACTTGTGGCCATGACTTTGTATAATATCATAGTCAGTAGTGGGTCTATAACATGACTTTCTTGCAGTTACAAATGGGCATTTAGCATAATATATGGCTATAGCATTATGTAAGTAGCTTTCTAACGATTATAAGGTATCAAGGTGAAGAAACGTACAATTCAGTAATTGAAAATTTAGTGCAAAACTACAGCGTTGTCTCCATTCATCAAAACAACTCACATGCACTTTATTTTTTTAAAACATACCCATTTAACTTTATCATTGTCACTTAAAGCTTGATTTTACAAAACACAAAAAGACATTTTTAAGAGTTCTATATCTTCAGAATTTAAACAGTAGAAATAGTGATAGCTTTGAAAATATAAATTATATACATTAAAATCAAATAATTGGAGATTTTTTCAATATGGAAACTATACAGATGAAATAAATGGCAAAAGGGTCTTATAGGAATATTTTATGACTTTGGATTATCAGTTACTTTAGGACCTAAACAAAGATTCTGAATACTCAGGCTTCTTTTGCTGTTTCATATTTACCTATATTCTGAGTCAAGCTTCTTGACCAAAAGGTCTGATTTAGGAAGGCATTTAGCTTTGCAACAAAAATTTTCCATCTCCAGTTACCACCTTCAAAGGAATTGACATTACAGTGCTGATGTAATCTGCTGGTTCCCTTTGAACAGTTGTAAAAAATGATGTCAACCCTATGGAAAGTCAAACAGGTACCAAAAAATGGAACGATTATGTTCAGTAAAGTATAATGTTAAGTTTCCCCCATCGAAAAATTAGTCAATGAGATAAAACATGAACTGTAGTTGACTTGGTTTCAGGAAACACATTTAGGAATTCCATTATTATTCTTGTCTCATCTTCAGCCATTGGCAGGGTTGTGTAGGCCGCCATACTGTTTACTTTGTGGATTGCACTAGGGAAGGAACGCAGACAGACTTGTTCAGAATTGGTAATGAACCCTGATCCCGACTCTTCCCACTTTCAGGTACAACCAAATCTTTGTCTGTATAGATTTGCCGGTCAAATGTACAAGAAACTTCCAACAGTGGCAGAATTGCCACTGTAGCTGTGATCTGTCTGATCACCAAGTGGATTTCACCTTGAATAGCTTTCTGAGACTTTTCTCTGGATGTATTGTCTGTCATCCCTGGCAGCCTCCTCACGCTCAGTATCAATGTCAAGGACCTCACCACTTTCAATACTCGAGCTGACTACCACCAGTTTCTGCACTGAACACTTTCTAACCAGTCCTTTAGTTGTTCCACCACATTATTTAGGTATTTCATGAGCTCAGAATCAGTAGCTACAAGTACGGTGAGTCCATATTCCTGCACTCAAGTAAAGATTTCAGATGCCACGCTGATATAAAATGCCGTTGATGCCAAATGAGAACTTGGCCGTGATTTCGGCGCTTCCACTCCCTGGAGAGCTGCAGTGCCTTGGCCAGGCCCACAGTCTCGGGCGCACCCACCACGCCTGGTGACCACAGGGCTCGCAGCCTACTCATATGCTCTTTATTTTTTTTAATTTTTGATACATATCTTTATTGATTTCAGAGAGGAAAGGAGAGGGAGAGGGAGAGATAGAAACATCAATGATGAGAGAGTCACTGATCGGCTGCCTAGCCCGCAACCCGGGCATGTGCCCTGACCAGGAATCGAACCCCGATCTCCTGGATCCTAGGTCGATGCTCAACCGCTGAGCCACGCCCGGCCGGGCTCATATGCTCTTTAAATTGCTCAGGTAGCACTGAACATTGTCCACACAAGAGTGGTGGCTGAGTGATCTCTTTGCTGGATAAGTAAGTGCTTAACATAAGGACCTAACAACCTGTATGAGGTCAGTGTCTAAAGCTTACTTAGATTGAAGTTTATGAATTACAGCAAATTGTAATACTGGAAACAGCAAATAAACATTCAATTAAAGGGTTTGTAATGGTAATTTTTGATCCAGAAATGTCATTTACTGGAAAATTGTGAAAATTTACATTGTAGTACTTTTTTTTTTTACCATTACATAACATTTCACATGCTGTACCTTTTAAGTGAAATAACATTACAGTTTTATTTTTAAGACATAATATTTTTCAACATAAGTAAAATAAGTATATTTTCTTATTTAACTTGTAATTTCTTCTTTTGTCCATGGGTTATTTAGAAGTATATTTTTTCAATTCCACTTATTTGGAAATTTCTTAGATACCATTATTTTATTGGTTTCTAATTCAACATCACTGTGGTCAGAAATCCTACTTTGTATGGTTCCTCTCCTTTGTAACTTACTGAGGCTTTTCTACTGCCCCGAATGTTATCTGTGCTGGTGAGTGTTGTATCTGCACTTGAGAAGAGTGTGTATTCTCCTGCTGGGTGTAGTATTCTAAAAATATCAATGAAGTCACTTTGGTTGATAGTGTTGAGTGTTGATGGTCTTCTGTATCTTACTGATTTTTCACTATTTGTTTTATCAATTACTGAGAAAAGTATCTTAAAGTCTCCAACTATGGCCCAGCAGGCATGGTTCAGCGGTTGAGCATTGGCCTATGATCCAGGAGATCGAGGTTCGATTCCCAGTCAGGGCACATGCCCGGGCTGCGGGCTCCATCCCCAACAGCGGGTGTGCAGGAGGCAGCCGATCAATGACTCTCGTAATTGGTGTTTCTATCTTTCTCTCCCCCTCCCTTCCTCTCTCTGAGAAATCAATTTAAGAAAACATATTTAAAGTCTCCAACTACGTTTGAAGATTTGTATATTTCTCGAACTCTTTGGTGCTGTCAATTTTTGTTTCATGTATATGAGAGCTTTGCTATGAGCTACTTACACACTTAAAATGATTATGTCTTCTTGGTTATTTCACCTTTTTCCATTGTGAAATGTCCCTCGTTATCTCTGGTAATATTCTTTGTCTTGAATTCTACTCTATCTAATATTAATATAACCATACAAGCTTTCTTATGCTCAGTGTTTGTGTAGTATATCTCTTACCATCATTTTACTTTCAACTTGTCTGTCTTTATGGTTAAAGTGTGCTTCTTGTAAATAACATATAGCTATTTTATCTAGCCTGACAGTCTCTGCCTTTTAACTGGTGTGTGTGGCAGATTGTGTTTTTCAAAGGTAGCCCCAACAATATCCCCCATCCCACATGCTCTTCTGGAACCTTGCCATTTTTCCCATCAAGCGGTGGAATTGAACCCTCTCCTTATAATCTGGGAAGGCTTGCGACTTGCTTTAAATCAACATAATGTGGCAAAAGCAACGCCACTTAATTTCTGAGGCTAGGTCAGGGAGAGCAACACAGCTTCTGCCTTGTTAGCAGGGATACTCACTCTTCCAGCCTTTAGCTGTCCCCTAACCAGTTTCCCTGAGGCTGCCATGCTGGAAAGAAGCCCAAACTAGCCCTCACGGAGAGAACACATGGAAGGGCTCGGAGACGACATGAAGAGGGAGAGGCGCCCAGCCACTGTTTCAGCTTCGGCCACTGTCTGACAGCAACCACACGAAAGACCCTCAGCCGCAACTGCCCAGACGAGCCCTCCCCAGGTTCTTATATACAATGTTGAACAAAAGTAGATTTACAGATTTGAGTATGTGAAACAGTTTATTCTCATATTATTTATTAACTATTGTATTATTTTTATACTAACAACTGTAAACACACTTTTGCCCCACCCTGTATGTCTCTCTCTCTCTCTCTCTCTCTCTCTCTCTCTCTCTCTCTCTCTCTCTCTCTATATATATATATATATATATATATATATATATATATATATATATATATATATATATATAAATTTCAAGTATATAATTCAGTGTCAACTATATTCCCAGTGTTGTGCAACCATTACCCTTATCTGTTTCCTTTTTTCAAAATAATTTTTTTTATCACCATAAAAAGAAGCTCTGTACCTATTAAGCAATAATTTTCCATTCTCCCCTCTCCTCAGCCTCTGGTAACCTCTAGCTTCCTTTCTGTCTCTATGAATTTGCCTATTCTGGACATTTCATATAAATAGAATCATACACTATTTTGCTTTTGTGTCCGCCTTCTTTCACAATGTTTTCAAGGTTCCTCCATTTTGTAGCATATATTCAGACTTCGTTCCCTTTTATGAATGAGTAATACTGTATTGTATGGCTATACTATTTTTATCTATTTATCTATTGATGGACATTTAGGTTGTTTCCACCTTTTGGCTATTGTGACTAATGCTGCGATGAACATTGCTGTCCAAGTATCTGCTTGAATCCCTGTTTTCAATTCTTTTGAGGATCTACCTAGGAGGGGACTTGATGGGTCATATGGTAATCCTGTTTAGCTGTTTGAGGAATGCCTTTCCCATATACTTAGCTTACAGAAACATGAACAATAAGAAAATTATTGCAGTTATTTTAAAATGCTAAACTTTGGAGCAATTTGTTATGCAACAAAAATAACTAGGGCAGAGTTTTAGTCCACTTATATTCACTGTAATTATTGGTATCTCTGGGTTTAAGTCTCCCAACCCAGGATGTGGCTTCTATTTGTTTCATCCATTTTTGTTCTTATTTTTCTCCTTTTCTGCCTTTTCTAAGGGGGACAAATTGGATTTTGTAGTATTTCATCTTCTTTATTGACTTCTTATATATAATTTTTTTCTGTTATGTTTAAATTGTTGCTCTAGAAATTACAATTTGTTTCTTTAATTTAGCACATTCTACCTTCAAAGAAATACTCTACCATTTCATGAACAGTATAAGAATGTTACAACAGTATTGCAGTTGCAACAACCCCACCCTTTGTGTTCTGGCTGTCATGCAATATTTTTACATATGATATACAAATTATTTTTATATACAATATGCAAAAAGTAACTCCACATTTCATTATTCTTGCATTTACTTTAAACAGTACATAGTCATATATATTTACTTAGTGGTGTTTTACACTCCTTTCTTCAGTCTGGTATAATTTATATCTAAATAATTAATTTAGCTTTTTTTATTGGAGATGAATTCTTTATTCTCATCTGGGGATACAACTTTATTTTGTCTTAATTTGTTTTATCCTCACCCAAGGATATGTCTATAGATTATAGAGAGGAAGGGGGGAGAGAACGAGAGAGAGAAACATCAATGTGAGAGAGCAAAACTTTGATGGGCCACATCCTGTCTGAGCCCTCACCAGGGATTAAACCTGAAACCTAGGCACGTGCCCTGACCAAGAATCAAACTCACAACCTTTTGTTTTTAAAGATTTTTAAGAATTGATTTTTAGAGAGAGAGAGAGAGGGACCGAGAGAGTGAAACAACGATGTGAGAGGGAAACATCAATCGGTTGCCTCCTGACCAGGAGTCAAAAAGGCAACCTTTTGCTGCATGGGACTACTCCCAAACAACTCAGCCACCCGGCCAGGGCTATTCTATCTTAATTTTTGTAGGATATTTTCACTGAATCTAGAATTCCAGATTGAAATTTTTATTTTCTTTCATCATTTGAGATGTTATTTCATTATCTTCTGGCCTCTACTGTTTTTAGATTAGGATTCTGTTGTCACTCATTGTTCCTTGTATATAGCATGTCTTTGTTCTGACTGCTTTCAGGTTTTATTTAAAAAAATTGTTTTTCAGCAGTTTGACTATGAGTACCTAAGGGATGTTGGAATTATGATAAATATTATTATTTTAAAGTCTCTGTCTGGTAATTCTATCATCTGGCTCTGGGCCATCTATGAGTCTGGTTTTATTGATTATTTCTTCTCTTTTGTTTTATTATTAAATTTTTAAAAATATTTTTTAGTTGCTTTTAGAGAGAGAGAGGAAAGGAGAGGGAGAGAGAAACATCAATTAGCTGCCTCTTGCACGCCCCCTGCCAGGGACTGAACTCACAGCCTGGGCATGTGCCCTGACCAGGAATCAAACCAGCAACCTCTTGGTGCATGGGACGGTGCTCAACCAACTGGGCCACACCAGCCAGGGAGCTTATTTCTTCTTTTTATGACGGGTCATAGTTCCTTGATTTTTCCCATGTATTTTAATTTTTTAATTGAATGCCAGACATTATATGCAATAGAACAATAAGGAGTCTAATACCATTTGTGCCGCCCCAAAGGACACACCTCTTCTGTTAAGCTGTTAGTGTGTGTGTGTGGGGGGGGGGGAGTTGATTTGGCCTGTAGTTAAGCTACATCTGAGATTTCTTATTGATTTAGCTAGATTCAGTTCCCCATAGACTTCAGAGTATTTCAAAGTAGGATTAGAACATTCTTTCTAGTAGGACTTGTGACCCAAGTACCTGGGGGATTTGTCTTAGTTCACCTCACCCTTAGACTTCAGTAGACCGATGAACATGTGCCTCAGGGGTGTCTCTTTCAGGTCTTCTGCCTCAACTCCTGCCATCGCAAGCTTCTGCTTTGTATTCAAAGTAAGACTTAGGGAGCCTATGTGTCCTCTGTATCCCTTCATCCTGGGGTTGATGTCTCTCAGCTCTTCTGCCCTTCTCTAGCCACCAACTGCCACTGGGAAGTCTGGAGTGTGGTTTGTCTCACTTCTCCTGCCCTGCATTCAGACTTCAGCGCTCCTAGTACATCTGTACCTCAGAGAGAATTGCTCAGCCCACCTGCCCTGCCCCCAAAGTTTCTTGGTGAAGGCCTATGGAAAGGAGTTGTGGTAAATGCAAACTCTCTTTGTGTCTGAGGTCCCTAGGCATTCAAACTGCCATGCCATTCCACATTTGACCTTTAAAATTTTGTTAAAAGGTCCTCTGTTTTCCTCTTACACAAGTCTACAACAGCCTCCTCTTGTTGCTGCTGCTGCCCAGGATAAAAGCAGCAATGGGCCCTGGCCAGTGTGGCTCAGTGGTTAGAACATCGGCCCATGGATGGAAGGTCATGGGTTCGATTCCCAGTCAAGGTTGTGTACTTGGGTTGCAGGTTTGATCCCAGCGCCCATGCTTGTTGGGGCGCATGCAGGAGGCAACCAATCCATCTCACATCGGTGTTTCTCTCCCTCCCTCCCTACCTCTCTCTCTAAAAATCAATGGAAATAATATCTTTGGGTGAAGATTAACCAAAAAATAAAAAAATAAAAAATAAAAGCAACAAGGTCTTTTTCCTAGGAAGGGCTTGGTGTTTTTCAGATTTTGGCTCACTTTTTTTTTTTCCCCTTTTTTTGGTAACTTCAGCATCCTAATAGGCTTAAAAGAAAAAAAAAACCTATTACTTTGGAGGTTACCTAGCTTCTTGTAGCTAGGGTGGAAGTGAGGCTGTCTTGCAACTTCTTGTATCCTAGGCAGAAACAAAATATTCATTTACTGCCTTTTAATTTATGCTACCACAGAAAGTTCTTGTTTGCTCTCTAAATGTCCTTTTGATAGCACCCTGTTCTTTTTTTCATGGATATTTATATTCTATTATCTCCCTGAGGAAGTTAAAGAGTTTTAAAGAAAATATTTCTTATCCCTCATAACATTGTTTGCAGCAGATTGTTTTCTTCTTCAGTTTGATCTCTACCTTTTATGTTTTCGTGTTAAAGGCTTCCTCGGATGTCTAGTGATCTTTGGTTGTTGTCTCATACTTAAGAATGGGATACTAAAAAACTTATTAGAGGCTTGTCAACTATGGGCTTCATTTTAGGGTGATGTACCTGGGCTGTTTTAGTGGGGAATCCCAATGTTACTCTCTAATTCCTTCCTCTTGGAATGGTCAAATCGCCCAGAGTAAGAGCTTCAGTCTGATTTCTGGGGCTGGCAGTCAGCACTCAAGGAACTGCGTAAGGAAAGAGGGCCCAGAGTACTCCACATACAGGAAGTAAATATTTGTTTAGTCTTCCTGTTTTCAGTGTAGTGCCCCCTAAAGCTGTTCTTGGTGTTCCCCAATCAAGACACTCTTTGTTTCATCATCTCTAAAGAATGAACTTGTTCATCTGCTGGGATGGAGGATGGTATCTAGAGGTATAACTGCCTCTTAAACAGATTTTCAACTGCAGCTTGACATTTACTCCCATTTCCTCTGCTGATTTTTAAGCCACGTGTGAGCTCTGCCATGTGAATTCAGCTGGTGCTCAGTTGTCCCCACTGCCCCCAGCTTCCTTGGATTTGCTACAGTGGTTACTGCTCAGCTAGCACAATCTCGTTGCTGTTATCTCATCTCCTGTTATTTTTGTCCTTGGGAATTTTTGCTTTTAGAAAGTCATTTAATGTCATTTTAGTGAGGTTTCAGGAAGGAGAGAAAGTAAATTCATGGGTTTAATCTGTCCCTTTTGTTTCCAAATCAACAGTATGTGGAGAAAATCTGAAAGAACAACTGAGTGGAGAGAGGAAAGCTGGCTAGGGTCATGCAGCAGGACTGCGGCACTCACAAGCCAGCTTGTTTGGAACCTATGAATCCCTAGTGATGCCTGTCTCCATACTGATGTGGTTTGCTCTGGCAGCACTTTCTGCAGCCTGAGAGGGACAGCAGAGAAATAAAATGGGCAACTCTGTTCAAATCCTGGGGGTTTGTAAGAAAAACAAGAGAACAGGCGATTTAAGTGTGGTGAGACTGGACAGACCAAACAAGATGCCTACCAAGACACAGCTCCTTGCTGTGGGAGCGCCTCTAGCCAATGATTTACACATAGATGGTGTCTTAGCTTGGGCTGCCGTAACAAAATACCATAGACTGCCCTGGCCACTGTGGCTCAGTTGGTTATCATCCTGTGCGCCAAAAGGTTGCTGGTTCGATTTCCAGTCAAGGCATATGCCCAGGTTGTGGGTTCAGTTTCCAGTCTAGGTGCATATGGGAGGCAGCCAATGAATGTTTCTCTCCTCACCCCTTCCTCTCTAAAACCAATTTAAAAATACCATAGACTGAAGACTTAAACAACAGACATTTACTTCTCACAGTTCTGGAAGCTAGAAGTCCCAGATTGAGCAGGGCTAGTTTCTGGTGAAGGCACTCTTCTTGGCTTGTAGATGGTTGTCTTCTTGCAGATCCTTATGCGGGGGGGGGGGGGGGCTCACTCTCTGCTGTTTTCTTACAAGGACACAAATCCTATCGAATCAAGGCCCCACCCTTATGACTTCATTTAACCTTAATTACTTTGTTAGAGGCTCCATCTTCAAATATAGTGACACAAGGGTCCAGGGCTTCAATGTATCATTGTTTTGGTGGGGGAGAGGGCACAAAATTCAGTCCATAACAGATGGCCATTTTGTGTATCACATAACCTGCCTTAACCTTGTCCTCAACTGCTTGGACCAGGAACAAGTACCTGGCCAAGAACAGCTAGTCTATAGACCGGTCAGTTTCCTATCCAAGTTGCCTGACATGAAAGCTCTTCCCAAATAGAGATAGTGAGTATTTGGGCCAATAAGCTTCTTTCTCATGGGTACTTAAAATGCAGAGAGATTAAAAGCCAAAAGACATGTGGAGAAAAGGTAATGTGTAATTGTCATGAAGGATTAGAAGCCAAGGGGAAGCAGAAACTAGGATTAGGCAGAAGCAGAGAGATGAAGAAAAGACAGACACTGTACCAGAGGATTAGGTAGTTGGTGGTGACAGGAGCAGGGACTGAGTCACCATCATAACAGCTCAGGGGTGGGAGGTTGAGAGTGTGAATAAGAAAATCTGGTCCTCAGAGCTACTTAAAAACCTGGTTCAAATTCCCCAGAGCTGTGATGTTTGATTCTGCTTGGGCTCCTGTCCATGTGACTGAGGCTACTGTTGTGATGGTTATTTTTAAATTTAATTTAATTTAAAAAAATCCTCACCCAAGGACATGCTGAGAGAGACAGAGAGAGAGATGTGAGAGAGAAATATCGATTGGTTGCCTTCTGTATGTGCTCCAACCAGCGATCAAACCTGCAACCCAGGCATGTGTCCTGACTGGGAATCGAACTCCCAACCTTTCAGTGCGCAAGACAAAGCTCAACCAACTGAGCCACTTCAGTCGGGCTTGATGATTATTGTTATGTGTCAAGTTGACTGGGCCATGGGGTACCCAGACATTTGGTTAAATATCATTCTGGGTATGTCTGTGAGGATGTTTTGGATGAGATTAATGTTTGAATTGGTAAACTGAGTAAAGCAGATTGCCCTCCCTAATGTGGGTAGGACTCACTCAATCCATTGAAGGCCTGAATAGAATAAAGAGGCAGAGTAAGAGGGAACTCTCCTGCCTGACTACTGGAGCTGAGACATTGGCTTTTGCTGCCCTTGGGCTGGAACTTAAACCATTGGTTCTCTCAGATCTTGGGACTTCTCAGGCTCCATGGTCACATGAGCCAATTCCTTATAATAAATCTCTTCTCTCTCTCTCTCTCTCTCTCTCTCTCTCTCTCTCTCTCTCTCTCTCTCTCTCACACACACACACACACACACACACACACACATCTTATTGGCTCTCTTTCTCTGGAGAACCCTGACTAACGTAACTGTCTTCCTCATTTCTACATGAATCCTCCATTAATGGAGAAACTTGAGTATGTTGAAAAGATACACTATAGGGCTTAGGCAGGATATTGAAGAGAGCAAGGCCAAGTGGGATTTAATAGCTTTGGTGCAGAGGTGGTAGAAAGAAAGAAGTTGGAAAATGAAGAGGAACAGATGGAAGGTCATGCCCAGAGAGCTGGCATTTGAATCTTAACATGTCAGAGCAATTCTGAGGATGATGAAGAGGCCTACAAGGCACAACTGTGAGAAGGGGAAGCTGAGACAAGGTGAAGGTCTTTGAAGGTAAGGTCAAGAAATTAAGAGGTTGGGATGTTTTGTGGGTGAGTGGAAGGTTGGAAGTCATTGATGAATATGGCAGAGTGATAACATAAGAAGGCTCAGAAGTTGGCCAGGCCCAGTGAGAAGAGCCTCAAAGGAGTTTCTCTCTCTCTCTCTCTCTTTTTTTTTAATATATCTTTTATTGATTTCAGAGAGGGGAAGGGAGAGGGAGAGAGAGAGATAGAAACATCAGTGATGAGAGAGTCATTGATTGGCTGCCTTCTGCACGCCCCCAACTGGGGATTGAGCCCGCAATCCGGGCATGTGCCCTGACCAGGAAAAAAACGAGATCTCCTAGATCCTAGGTTGATGCTCAACCTCTGAGCCATGCCTGGCCAGGCTCAAAGGAATCTCCTGATAGGGCTTCTGAGTGCCCTTACAACATGGCAGCTGACTTCCTCCAGATGGAGCAGCCCAGCAAAGAAGATAAGGAGAAAGCAGAGGTACCTTTTATGACCTGCTCCTCAAAGTTGCCAGCTGTCACTTCTGCTTCACTCTCTTCATTAAAAATGAGTTACCACTCTGACTGAGTAGCTCAATTGGATAGAGCGTGCCAAGGTTGTGGGTTCGACCTCCAGTCATGGCACATACAAGAAGCAACCAATGAATCCACAACTAAGTGGGACAACAAATTGACATCTCTCTCTCTCTGTATCCCTTCCTCTCTCTCTCGAATCAATCAATCAATAAAAAAATTATTTAAAAAAATGAATCACCAAGTCCAGCCCTCATTCAAGAGAAGGGAAAGTAGGCGCCACCTCTTGAAGGGAGGAACACCAAAATATTTGTAGCCATAAGTTAAAACCACCAGAGCAGAGATATTGATTAACTTTAGACATTGTTAAGAATGCACATTAAAATAGCTAGAGTAACTACTAAAAAATTCATACAGTGCTTCTAAATAGAGGGGAAAATGAAAGAAGAAAACAAATTCAACCCATCTAAAAGATGACCAAGAACAGAGGGAATGAATGGGATGGTTGCTTGGGCTCAACATTCACTCCCACCTTTTTTTTCTTTTTTTAAAAATTTATCTTCATTGATTTCAGAGAGAGGAAGAGAGGAGGAGAGAGAGAAATAGAAACATCAATGATGAGAGAGTCATCGATTGGCTGCCTCCTGCACGCCCCCAACTGGGGATCGAGCCCGCAACCCAGGCATGTGCCTTGAACGGGAATCAAACAGAGATCTCCCAGATCCTCGGTCAATGCTCAACCTCGAGCCATGCTGGCTGGACAACTCCCACCTCCTTTTGATGTGCCTTTGTACTTATTGTTAAGGTAGGGTGTTTCCCAGACTGTGTGCAGCCGGGCTCTGGGATGCAATTTAGGTTTTGCCAGTTAGGTGCACTTACACAAGATTTGGAAGGCTGAAGGAAGGGGGACCATCTTTTTACTGTGTAGAGCTGTTTTTCTGCTGGATATAAAGGTCAAGGAGGACTGGGGGCTTCAGCAGCAATGCTTCAGTGTTCAACCTTTGCTTCCTGTGGCAGCGATGGCTTCGAGGTTCCAACTTGCTGATCCCTGGCTCATGACTATGGTGGTGTCTTCTTGAACTCAATAGTTACACTGCTGACCGCCTGTTCTCCCACTTTGCTGATGGTGGCAGAGGTAAGAGCTCCTTTGGAGAGTCGGTTCTGTGGTGGTGTCCTGTGGCTCCCACCCAGAACACACCCCTATGGCCCCTCTGATGATTGTGTATGTTTCCAATTCCTTGTACAAAATCCCTTTCTGTGTAAGATGGCTGGAGCAATTTCTGCTTCTTACCCCAAAACTTCACTGACAGAAAATGGGGGCGGAGGGAGAGAAATTTGGAAAGGAAGACAAATAGAAAGCACTTAATAAATGGGCAAGAGTAAATCCAAACATATAGCAACCACCACCAATATGATCAACTAAACCCTACAGGTAAAAGACAGACAGGTAGACAAAGTCACTGTGTGACCCAGCAGTCCCACTCCTTACAGAAATGAAAGCTGCTCGCACAAAATCCTCTGCAGTGAATGTTTCCAGCAGCTCTATTCATCATTGCCCAAAGCTGGAAACAACCCAGATGTTTTTCAACGGGTTTATGGCTGAACAAACAATGGCATACTACTCAGTAATAAAAAGGAAAAACTGCTCACACACACACACACACACACACACACACACACACACACCCTCTGACAAATCTCAGAAACTATACTGAACAAAAGAAGCCAGATGAAAGAGTGCATACTGTATGATTCTGTTTGCAATAATTCTAGCAAAAACAGGTATCCCAGTGGGAGCCAGGGGCCAAGGGCTGAGGCTGGAGGGAATTTTGGGTGGTGATGGAAATGTTCTATATCTTTATTTTAGTGGTGGTTACATGATATTTATACAAATTTATTGAACTGTACACTTAAAAAGGGTGAATTTTACTGTATGTAAATTATACTTCAATAAAGCCAATTTTTTTAAAAAAGGTAATAACTTTTAGAATGTATCAAACTAAACTAAAGCCAAACTATATTTCAAGAGATACACCTAAGACACAAAGACATAGAAAGATTGAAAGGGGCTGAATAGGTCCGGCCGGGCATGGCTCAGTGGCTGAGCATTGACCTAGGATCCATGAGATCTGGGTTTGAGTCCCGGTTGTGGGCTCAATCCTCAGTAGAGGGTGTGCAGGAGGCAGCCGATCAATGATGACTCTCTCATCATTAATGTTTCTCCCTCTCTCTCCCTGTCCCTTCCTCTCTCTGAAATCAATAAAGATATATATATATATTTTAAAAAGGGGGATGAATAGAGAAATATAGGTCAGGCTCATGAGCCCATCCTGCTAGCTCACTGAGACTTTGTCCCTGCTCCACTGGCTTCTGTGACTCACGCCCCCTCATCATATGGCTGTCTGGGAGAAGCTGGCCAGACTCTGGGGGACTGCTCTCAATCAGCTGACTGTTCCCAAGAGGGGTGGGTCACAGGGAGCTGTGAGTGGCACTTGCCATTGAAGGGGGTGTGAATGGGCAAGACCCAGCCATCTGTCTGTCTAGTACTCCCCCAACCTCCACAGAGAACACATGGCAGTGGAGCAATGATTCACTTCTTGGTCAAAGTCAATCCCTCCTGCTTCTCTTGGGACTTGCTCTGCCCAAAGTCCTCTCTTGTTCCTGCTGCTCTTGCTCCCATTGACCCCTCTATCTTGGCAAACGGCAGTGGGAGAATGGGCTTTGCAGTCACATAAAGTAAGTTCAAACCCCAGCTCTGCCATTTATTTTCTGGGTGATCTTAGGTAAGTCACTTGGCCCATCTGAACCTCAGTTTCCTCATCTGTAAAATGGGGGCAATACTGGTGCCTACTTACTAGTAATGGGCTGAGGAGTCAGTGAGCAAATGCACAGGGAATGCTCGGCACCTCCTGGCTGTGTGACTGCATAACCTGGGGCTCCTCACTTGGAGGGTGAGGATAATAACAGAATCTTCATCATAGGTTCATGTGCAGATACAATGAGCAAGTGAAGAGAGATTTCCTGGCTGTGCTCCCTGGATACATTCCTTGGCCTCTTTGGGCTTCAGTTTCCTCCTCTGTCATGTGAACTAATGATTGATCTCCTTGAGTTGGTGTGCAAAATAAATGTGCTAATACATGAAATGTGCTTAGAGCCCTGGCCGATTTGGCTCAGTGGTTAGAGCATCGACTTGAGGACTAAAGGGCCCTGGGTTCGATTCTAGCCAAGGGCATGTACCTCAGTTGCAGGCTCGATCCCTGGCCCTGATTGGGGCGCGTGCAGTAGGCAACCAATTTATGTGTCTCTCTCACATAGATGTTTTTCTCTCTCTCTCTCTCCCTCCCTTCCACTCTCTCTGAAAAGAAATGGAAAAAATATCCTTGGGTGAGGATGAAAAAAAAAGTGCTTAGAACAATGGCAGGCTCAATAAATGTGACTTAGTGTAATAATTGCGATGGGTACTAGTATAATAAATGGAAACTGAGCCCATCATTATGCACTTAGGCAGAGCATATAATGGGTTCTGTTCTCTTACTTTACTCCTATCATTGTCGTTGTGATCAGCATCAAACTCAATATTCCATAAAGGATTTGTGGAAGTTGGTGCTGGGGGAAGAGGCCTTGGAAACTATAGGGGATGAGAGGAGGCAGAGGTGGCTGGAAAGAAGAGAGGCCAGGCCTATCAGAGGTTGGATCAGAGCAGACGGGAAGCAGACTCCAGCTCAGTGCCTCATGGAAAATACCCCCTTCTTGGGTGCCTAGGCTTGCCCTTCAAAGCCAGCTCCAGGCCCACTGGCCTTGTGCCCCAGCTCAGCCTCCTCGTTGCTCCTGAAGGGGCTTGAACCAGTGGCATAAGAGTCCTGCCAGCACTCCCACTCTTGGTCTCCTGGAACCAAAAGACTGGCCACTGGTAGCCCTGGGGGTAGGCTGGAGCTGGGTGTGGAAGACCCTCCACCTTTACTCAGGTGTCCAGTCTTGTGCATGCTCCTTCTAAAGACCGCCAGAATCAGGGCATTCTGACCTTCCCTGAAGGAAGGTGAGGCCACTCCAAGCCTCCTCTTCCAGAATAAACAGAAGCTGGCAAGGAGATGGTTGGATGGGGTGGGGACAACAGGCCAGGATGCCAGGGCCCCTCCCACGTAGGCCTCCAGCACTGCTTGGAGGGTCTCAGGAGGCTGAGCTGAGGGCCCCGGGAATGCTTCATTGGGCAACAGGAATGCCCATAAAAATACTGTGGCCACCAGGGCTGCAATCTGCCATCTGGGCCCTAGGCCTTCCTTGCCCTGCGGCAGGCTCGGCTCACTCCGGAATTCTTGCACCCTCCGCATGACCGCCTCGAGCTTAGTGGGGCATTGGGGAGGAGCTCCTTCCCCGGGCTTCCTGGGCAGGGCTGCGGGAGAGTGGAGCCACCGGGAAAGGTCGGGATGGGGCTAACTCCACGACAAAGAAATAAAACGTCGAGCTTGGGAAAGCTGGCAGGGAGTCAGAGGAATATCTGGGAACTGGGAGTGGCAGTTGAGAGGGGCGCCCTCTCCAAGACCTCCTTACCCCCAGGCTCTGGACTGGTTAGGAGCCCGTGCCCCTCTGCGTGTGTCTGGCTGGCTGAGATCGAGTCCCGCTCTCTCCTCAGGAACTGGGCGCCTAGGATTAGGGGGGACTCATTGGGAGAGCCCAGGGCTTGGGAATCTTGCCTTGGGAGGGGAGGCATCCAAACACCTCAAGACGGGGGCAAGACTGGGACCGCGTTGCATGTGAGTGCCCAAAGCTCGCCCAGCACCCTGGAGGGCAGACGGAGGGCTGGGAAGAGGGGGTATGTTTCACAGCCCGACTCCTCTCTCCAAGGCCGAGCCCCAACCTTGGGAGCAGCCCCGCCCCGCAATTTCTGCCCGGAGCCTCCGCTGCGGTGTGGGCATCCGAGGCACTCCGGGGATGTGGGCGCGGGTCCCACTGAGCTCCCCGAAAGGGCCATCAGCAGCTCTCAGCGCACGCGGGGCTCCGCAGCCTGGCTCCTCCGGGACGACGGGCGAGGGCGCGGCGGGGCGGAGCGGGCAGCCGGGGAGGTGATCTCACTCCCCCCTCCCTCGCCTCCACTGCGCTCCCCTCCCCCTCCCCTGTGCGCACGCCCGCCCCGCCCCCGCCCCGCCGCCGCCTCCGCAGCAGCATCGCCAGGCATCGCAGACTCGCTCGGGCCACGGGTCCTAGGCCGGCGTGCGCGGAGGCTGGGCGGGCAGCCCAAGTGGCGACCGTAGCGCAGGTAAGGCGGGCAGGCCTGCCCTCGGGACCGGGCCACAGCTGCGAAGCCCCAGGGCCCCCGGCCCAGCCCTAGCCGGAGGACGAGAGCAGGAGCGCGGCCCCGCCCGTGGTCAGGGGCGAGCCGGCCGGAGCCCCACCCAGGTGGCGGGGACTCGGCCCTGCGGGTGGGAGCGGGGCGAGGGAAGGAGGCCAGGGCTGGAGTCCGACAGGTGAGAGGGGCACCTGGGCTGCGCCCAAAATGCCGACCCGAGGAGGGACACTCCAGGTGTGGGGGGGAGTCAAGTAAGGTCTGTGCAGGCAGGTGGGGGCTGAAGTTGGCACGTCCCTACCGGTGCGTGCGTGTGTGAGAAAGGGATCGCGACGGGGCCTGATAGCCGCCCCCACCGTCCCCCGCCTTAGGCTGCTGCAGGGTGTGGCCCTGGGCGTGGCTGCCCCCTTCCTCAGTTGAGGTCCGGGTTCCACTGAAAATTCGGCCACGGGCGTGGTAGGAGGGGAGGGTGGGCTAGGCTGCCCCTGCAATGGGGGAAGGGGAGGGAACCGGGCTGGGCGCTGCCTGGCTCTGTGCCCCAAGGTAGAGGTGGGGGGCTTTGTTCTTCTCTCTCTTCTTTCCAAACCCCAGCCTGGACTCCCAGGGCCTCCCCTCCAAGATTGCACTAGGACTGGGGTCTCCTCCCCAGAGGCGCAGGGTGCGTCTAGAACCTCAGTTTCTGCAGGCTCTTGTGGCCAAGAAAGGGTGCATCGAGTGAGATCGGCCTGGGCGCCCACCGGTGTGTGCGCCTGTGCACATGGTTGTAGAATGTGGGTCTGTCAGGTAGAGGGGTGGGAGGGAGGGAGGCCATCATTGGCTCAGGGCTGGGGATTCTGGAAAGCAAGATGCTCAGTTCAGGGCCCTACCCCAACCCACTACAGGTCTTTTGCCCTTACAGTCTTCCTACCTCTATTTGGTTATGGAAGGGTCTGCAAATCCTATTACCCCCTTCCTAAGGCAGATTTTGGGAGTCTTGTTTTGCAGGGATTGCAAAGAACACCTAGTACAACCTGCTGCCCCCTGCAGGATATCTGGAGCCCCGCCCATCACTGCCGGTCTCTCCCAGGCCCTCCTAGGGCCATCGGCCCCCCTCAGGGAGTGGGGGCTTGGCACTCCCCTCCAAGTAGGTGCCTTGCTTCCAGTTAACTCCACCCAGAAAGCAGGGACTTCTGGGCAGCCCGGTGCCATCTCTGCTGACAGTGAATAATCCAGTCAGCTTTTCTTCCCATAAACTGCTTCTGAGCCCCATCTTGTCCCCTGTAGGGTGGCTGGGGCAGGGGCCTGCTTGGGGCCTCTCACCTCTGGCCAGCTTCTTACTGTAAGCAGTGAGACTCAGCTGGGCATGGCCTCTCACCTGGCACAATGCCCATGCAACGCCAGCATGTGCACCCATGGGCTCCTGAGCCTTTGGGGCTCTTGGATGTTTGTGACCACATGGGGAGCTCAGGTCAGGGCTGGGACCCTCCTACCCCCAGCTCCTGGCCATTTTTCTGTGCCACATCCTAGTCTTTCCATACTTATTTATGTCTGTGTGTGTGCAATCCCAAAGGTAGTACATCTTATTGTGGTACACTTGAAATATACAGAAAAGAACAAAAGAAATTAAGAATCACTAGTGATCTGATCACCAAGGGAGAAGCCTGTTTAGTACACCCCAGCCTCAGTCTCCTTGGTTTGCTACAACCTGCTCCTGAGAGGTTCTTCCGCTAGTGCCCAGACCCATGCAGAGTGGGCAAAGAGTGGGCACATGGCAACCTGAGGCTGTGGGAGCCCCTCCCTATGCAGTAATGAGCTCCTCCCTGCCTAAGAACTCAGTGGCCCATGGGGTGGGCAGTCATTCACTGGGCAGCTGCTCACTGCCAAGTGCCTGCTTGGGCCGGCTCACAGCTGCCCATAGAAAAGCCAGTAATGAACCACACTGACACTGTCTTCGTCCTCAGGGGGCACAAATTGATTTTCATTTTTCCTATGTGACTGTCTAAAGGGAAAAGGGAGGCATGGAGTAAGGAAGGGCCTACTGCAGTGGACAAGAGCACCCCGGCTGCACTCCTATCAGCCTCTTTCTGCCGCTGGGGCCGGTGCCTTCCATGACATGTGCTTGGACAAGACTGGCTGGGGAGGGTGGAAGAGGCAGCTCCCATGCCATACCTGCCACTCCCTAGTCCAGTGACTCCAGATCCTCAGTCCCTTCCCTGGCTTTGAGTGTCAGCCTTCTTGGCTATCCGATGAGAGCACTACTGCTTAATCTCCAAGGTCCCTTTCAAGGCAAACAGTCCCTGGTGCCACTTTAAAGGGCTACAGCTGGAAAGAAGGTCTCTGGGGCACTCTTCTGGGCAGTGAGAGCCATGTGGTCTTGCAGAACTGCCCAGCCTCCAGGAGAGCCAAGGTGAAGGTGTGATGGAAGCTTTTTCTGGATCTCCTTCTTGGGCTAAAGGTTGAAACAGCTCTGGGACCAGGAGGGAGTGTGGGTGCCCTGGGTCCAGAAAGGGCATATTCTGGGGAGAATGGAATGGAAGTGGGGGTTTTGTGCAGAGATCTACATCCTAGCCAATGGCCCTCCTCCACCAGGCCCCCTCTCAGCCCCAAGGGCCACGCCCTACCCTGTGATTCAGACAATGGGGAAGGTGGGGTGGGGGGGGAGGTTTGAATCACCCCTCTAGGGTTCCCAAGATGGCTGCTGCATTTGCCATGCCTCCTTCTCCCCTAATTGGGAAGGTTGGATCTAGATCCCTGGATAAGGCTCTGTGCCAATCCTGGACATCCCCTCCTGCTTCCCCACCCCCCTGCTCTCCTTGTCAGTCACCCAACTCTCCACTTCCCCCCAGACCATCACCTTTCCCCCACCAGCTCAGCTGAAGTTTCACTGTGAGGGTGCACCACTCCCCTACTCCCCCATTTGCCTCTGCCTGCCCCACCCCTCCCTGTAGGTGCCTTGGGTTCCATCTCTCTGCTTCCCCTTTTGTCTAGCTTCTCTCTCTGCTCCTCTCCCTTCCTGCCTTACCACCTCTCCCATATCCTGCTCTCGATTAAACTTGGCCCCCCTGAGCTCTGAGCCCAGCACACATCCACTGGGTTCCATGACTTTAGGTTGGGCTCAGACCTCCTGTGGGGGCCTCCTCTGACCTGGAGGGTGGACAGGGGCACCTGGTAACCTCCAGCCAGAGGACTGGGGCAAAGGTAGAAGGTTAGCAGGACGAGCCTGTCTTCTCCCCAGATATCAACAGGATCTTTGTGGTTTCCTGAAGGTTGGAGAGAGAGAGGAGCCTGGAGGGTGGGGAGTTCCTCTGTAGGGGGAGGTTGTGGGTTGCTGGTCTTTCCAGAAGCTTTTGTTTGTCCAGTGCCCCCCACCCAAGGCCTCAGGAGCTTGCCTGAGTCCTCCATGTTCTTCCCAGGTCATGAAGCTGCAGAGGGAGCACTCAGCCACTGTCCTGACACTCATGCCAATCTTTGACCCTAAACCCAGTAAGGACAGCTGTGTTGGCCTTGGATTGGGTGGAGCAGAAGGGTGACAGCATCCTGGGCTTTGCGCACTTGGCCATGGGTGCCTTCTGAGCTGTCTATCTTGATGTCAGCCTGATGGTGGAGCTTGAAGGGAGGGTATGAGTCCCATGGAGCTTCCTCCCCTCAGCTCTCCTATCTAAAACATTCAGAGCAGACAAATTGGAGGAGGGCAGCAAGGCTCGAGGTTTGTATGGGGGACGGCTTTGGGTGTGTGAGTGTGTGTGTATTACTCTTTGCATGTGTGGGGATCATATATCTGGTTGCATGTGTGCATTCGTGTGTGTATGTGTATGTGTGTGTGTGAGAGAGCATGCGCACACAGATCCTCCTATGCCCACATGAGTCCCCTCGGAGCCTCTACTGGGCCTGTGCTAGGAAGGGGTGGGACTAACGGTGGTGGCTGCAGAGGCTCACATGCCTAGCTGCATGATGTGGGGCTTCCCATTTGGGGTGCCCTCTGGCCCCTCCCCTGGCTGCCTGTGTTCATTCCTTAGGAATGCCTGGGATGACAGAGGCTCCATTGTCTGCCCCCAGTCTTCCTGTGACCCTTCTGCCCTTTAACCCATTGGGAGTGGGGAGCCCTGAGGGGGCTGGAGGGGCCTGGCAGTGTCTGAGCCGTTTCTAGGTGCCCAAGTCTGCCCCCCCCCCCAACTTGGGGCCAGGCATCCCAGGACTGGGGTCTGAACAGCAAGCTGGGAGACATGGGGCTGGTGCCTCTTGTTGCTGGCTGGGCTGCCTTTTGCTTTTGCACTTTGCTTAGCATGTTCCCAGCATTGCCTGCCTGCTCTGCAGCCTTCTCTCCCCCATAGTCCTGGAGGCAGGCCCTGCCAGTGCATAGGAACAGGATGTACATTGCCCTTCTGACCTAGTCCCCAAAGCACCCTCTATTTCCACATTCATTTCTCAGGTCGGGAGTTTCTGGTCTTGTTCAGAGTCCACTTTCCAGCGCCAGAGGAAGAGCTTAGAGGGGGGAGAGACACAGCTTTTCGGCTGTGGACGTCAGTTTCCCCAACTATACATAGTAAACTTAGCTGTACTGCTGGCATTCTAGGGGTCTGGGATGCCAGAGTCTTGGCCCCTGCTCCACTGGGCATCAGTTTCCCCTTCTACACAGGGAGTCAATGCTGTCCCTAAGCCCTGACTGGAGAGAGGGGCCTTGCAGGTAGTCAAAGCCTCTTTGTGAGGATACCTTGGGGCTTTTGGTTTCAAGAAAGGGATCAGAAGGACCCAACATTTTGGATAAAGGGAGGGGCCCAAGAAACCCAGGCTGTCCCTGAGTTTAACAGTGAAAGGAATTTGCTTTCTCTTGGGCAGAGTCCTTGAATGGGCAGTCTCCTTGGATGGGCAGTCATGTAAAACACAAGGCCAAGGGACGGGATGGTTCCTGCTCAGTGCTGAGGGTCACATCCCACTTCCGAGTGGCCTCTTCCCAAGATTTCCCTCCCTGCTTCCCACATTTGCTTGCCATCTGCCTAGCAAATATGCCTTTCTCCTGGGTGCAGGACTGCTGGAGGCATTCTCATCCAGGCTCCTGGCCCTCTGGGAACACATGTTGGGAAGCCGAGTCTGAGAGATGAACTGACCCTCAGAGGGAGCCTCTGCCCCATCTAAAACCCCACCCTTGGCAAGCATCAGTGATCGTGGATACGGCACTCTGGTTTCTTCATCTGTGAAATGAGGATAATGATAGCACAGCCTTCCCACAGAACAGTCTGAAAGATTAAATGAGTGATGTGTATAAAAGTGTCCCTGTGTGTAAGAGTCTTTGGTGTGTGATTAAGTGCCATCCATGAATTTACTCAATAAAATGGGGCAGCTGACTGTGACATGGAGAGGGGGTAGAAGAAAACTGTCCCTGCCACTGATGGCGAGATTCCCCCTTCCTCCTCCAGCGTAGACTGTTCTCTTTGCTCTCCCACAAAGGGTTAACCTCTGTCCCGCCCTTTCCTCATCCCTTAAGGAGAGTGGTCCTTTACAGGTAAGCTGTCATTGCCTTGGAGACCTCAGCTTTGTAGGGGTTGAAGGTGTACTCTGAGGGGGGGTCCTTTGGGAGGGGTGAGGCAGGGAGCACAAAGGATGAAACATCAGTCCTTTAAGACTCCCAAGCCCCCAGGTACCTGTGGGGGTTCCTACCCAGCAGCCTCCTTTATATATTATCTAAATAACCCCTTAGGCTGCAGTAAGCTTTCCTCTAGGCCTCCCTCATTTCTGCCAGTGGAGGGAGCTGGGCTCCATCTCCATGGAAACCTGCCAGCCACAGGCTGGGGGGAGGGCAAGAAGGAGACTTAAAGGAACACAGTGCATGGGATGTAGGTGACACTCACACCCTCATATATGCACCTACAGGCTCCAAGGCCCCCACCAGTCCTGCTGAGGAGACAAGCCAGTCATGAGTGGCACTACACATGCCCCCCAGAGCTACAGATATGCAGGAGTGGCACCACCCTCTGACCATCTCACACACCTGGGACACAGAGCCCCCACCCCTGCCCCCACTCAGGCCTGCTAGGTCACAGGGCACTGCCATTCTCAACAGACACTGAGCTCGAGGTCCTTGTTACTTATCCCTTGGGCAGGCGCATTTCCATCAGATGGGTGGGGCAGAGAGGACTTAAGGCAGGAAGTGGGAGCTGGTGGGCACATGCAGGGCACCCTTAAGGGTTCCCAAGGTATGTGTGTGTGTGTGTGTGTGTTCAAGGAGGAAAGCAAGCCACCCCAGGTCTCAGCCTGGCTCCATGTCCTCCCAAGCCCCCCCCCCCCCCAAGTCAGCAGACAGAAGCCACAGGAGAGGAGTTCTAGGGGCACAGTAGGGCCAGGGTGTGGCCAAGGGTGGGGCTTCTCTCGGTCCCACTGGGCTGGGCCCCTCCCTGCAGCCTCCAGTGGGCCTGACCATGCCGTCCTCATCCACTTCAGTGCCTGCCACACTCTTTCTCTGCCAGCCTGTGAGTCGTGTGTGAGGCCCCAGGGGAGGATGGATTCCCAGCTGGACCCATTGAGGAGCAGCCTGCCTTTGTTGTGCCCTCCCCCAGCACAGTGGCGGGTTTATGCAGTGGGTGCACATGCGGGCATGCACACGGACACTCATTGTTTGCCTGTGGACTTGTGGGCATCCCCCTACCCCCAGCCAGGCTGCTACTCACTCTGCCTTAGCAGCAATCTTGGAAGAATTCACTGTGGTCCTCTGGGTGCTTCTTCCTTCACCTCTGGGGGGGGGGGGGGAGCACCTGCTCCCTGAGGGCCAGCCAGCAGTGGCTCATTCATCTTGTCTTTGTACCACACCCTTGCTCCAATGCCACAAGTGGCCAGGGACCTGCTGCTCTGTCTCTGTCATTGTTGTCTTCATCATCCTGGGCTTTGTCTCTCTGGTGCTGGCTCACAGCTTCTCTACTCCACCCTGCCCATCAGTCCAGCCTGACTTCCAAGCCCAAGAAAGCCCCCTCCTCTGACTCAGGTTCATCTTTTCTCTTTTCCCACCCCTTGCTTGGTGTATCCCCCAGGGACCAGGACACAGAGGAGGCACCACTAGGCCTGTGCTTACTCACACAAACACATACATAAACACACCTCTTACTCTTGCTCAGCCACTTCTCATCAGTGCTTTCTGCAGCTGTCTCCTGCCCTTTTACTCTTTTCCCCTCTTTTCCCTGCTGCTTGGGTCTCTTTCCAGATTTCATCTTGTTACCATGGTGGTCTACATCTGTCTTTGTCTTCCATTCCCTCCCCCAACCCCACTTCTCAGCCTCTCCAGCTCCCTCCTGCCTCTTTCTCACCCTGTCTGTCACCCTTCAGTCTTCCCCAGTCTGCCCCACCTTCGCAGACATGGCCTTGGCTCCATCTGTACACCAGCTTGTGGAATAGCCCCCCTCCTCCCCTGCCCCTGGAGGTGCTGATGGGGAGTGGGGGGCCTGCTGAGCTGACAACCTGAGCTGCTTGCTCTGTAATTGCCAGAGGAATGGTGAGAGATCAGAGACCCAGCAGCAGTGGGAGGAGAGGAGGCAGAGTTGCCAGCTGTCGGGGAGCCTCTCAACCTGGCTCCTGCCTGCCTCTGAGTGCCTTGGAAGGTGGCGAGCTGGTTGGCAAATACTGGGAGACTAAAAAAGGTTGAATAGGAAACTGTGGGGCATTGGGATGGGGCAGAGTGGGGACCAGGGGGTTGGGGGTATCACATTTCCCCTGGTATACAACCAATGTATATATGCCATACCCCATTCTGGGAGCCTAGATTTGGACAACAAGTGGAAGAGCTGGCGTGACAGGGAATATCATTCCAGCAAATGGAACACTTGGGCCTCCTCGAGTGCAGGAAGGTCCTTCTTCAAGTGTTTTTTTTGTTTTTTTTTCTTTCCCCTCCCCCTCTTAAGACCAGAGCGCTCAGAGCTCCCAAGGCTGCTGTTTGATCGCCTATCTTCTGATCTGAGTCTCCTACTGCTTCCTACAGGCCTTGAAGTTGAGGCCTGGGGCCCACCCTGCTTGCATTGACTTTGTTGGGGAAAGTGGGGGTTGAACAGGTCCGCTGTTGCTCCTCCCTTCTGGGCCCCAGCTCAGCTCTTGCAAGTTGGGAATTGGCCATGTATTTGCCACTTCCTCTCCTCCAAGTCATTCTCCTGGCCTTCGGCCCATCCACATTGACCCACTCCGGTGCTTCTCCACCTCCCCCTGCAGCGTTGGGTGTGGGAGTCTGAGAGCTCCAAGTTGACTGCTATTCACCACCATACACTTTTCCTGCCCTTTCCCCAGGAAATCTGTTGCATTTGTCACTCTTCATAGGCCACCTTACACAAAACCAATTTGTGGATCCTGGTTGCCTCTTAACAGAATCTAAATATCTTAACACAGCATTCCAGACCTCCTCACCCACCCTTCTGGCATCCTGGATGAAGTTTGGTGCCCCCCTTGATAAGATCTTGGCTGGCACAAGGAGGATGCCCCATATGGACTTGGTGAGAGCATCCAGACCCGGGCTCCAGCCCCCAACCTCAGTCACCCAGCATCCTGCTGTTGCCCCTCTTGCACTTCCACCACTTGCCTTTCTCACACCTTTTCCTGTTTGGAGTCAAAGTGGTCTTTCTTCTTAGGAGTCTGTTTCCTCTTCAAAAGCTAGGCCTGCCAGTCACTCAAGAGGTGTCAGAAGTATTGTCCCAGAGCTTTCTCTGACCCCTGCCCTGACCCTGGCCTGGAGCATCTGGAAGTCGCCTTTATTGCCCCCTGGGGGCTTGAGGGACAGCAGAGAGGTGCTTTCCTCCCTCCTTCCCTCCCTCCCTCCCTCCCTCCCTCCCTCCCTCCCTCCCTCCCTCCCTCCCTCCCTCCTGCCACTTCTTGAGGTCAGGCTTTCTTCTCCCTTCTTTGTTGATTTTCCTCAACCTATTCTGTAAAACACAGGCTCTTTGGGCCCCTTTCTTTCCTTACCTGTCTCCACTTCCCAAGCCCCCCACCCCCTTCCACCTTTTTAGGCCTGAACAGCATTCAGGGGTCAGTAGGCTCTGAAACCCATACCAATAAGATTTCGACAAGAGTTCTCTACATATGTGTGCACACAGAAATAGCAGGCATGAGGATTCATCCCCTGCAGATACAGACAGACACACAAGAAGACAGGCACATGCTTCTGAGTGCAGCACCCTCCCAGGGAAGACACATACAAATGTGCTCCTGCATGCACACATAAATACTAATGTGCACATTTGGCTACATGCAGATCCACACCCACGCTCATGCCCATAGGCACCTTGCTGGCACATCGAGTCACTCATGGGAACAACATGCACAGACAAAGCAGCCTGTGGCATGCCCAGGGGAACTGATTGGGGCAACAAGTTGGTGATGGAGAGGCAGCTGATGGGAAAGGCAAATATAGAATAGGAAGGGAATGAAAAGCAACCTGGAGGTCCAGCTATTGCTTAGTCTCAAAGTTGTGGCGGGTGGAGGGAAGGATGGGGGAGTTGGCCATGAGGGTTGGGCTGGGGGCGGGGCCAAGAGCCCTGGCTCGCCCAGATGTTAGTAACTAACAACCCTCCGTTTTTCTCTCCTCCCTCACCTTTCCTTTCCCTCCTCCCGTCTCCCAGTGCCCCCCACCCCCAGCTTCCACCCCAAGCCGTCCATCAATCCCCTTCCCACCCCGCCGGAGCCTGAGTCCGGCAGGTTGTGCCGCGCCGAGCCGCCGGCGCCGCCGGGAAGATGGCCGTGGCGCTGTGGTACTTGTGGCCTCTCCTGTGCAGCCCCTGCCTGCTCATCCAGATCCCCGAGGAATGTGAGTAGCTGGAGGGAGCCTTGGCGCCTCCCTTCACCGCCACGCTTTACTCCTCTTTATCTTCTAACTCTTCACCTTCTCCGGGTTTCGGACCCTTAACCGTTTTCCCCCTCACTCCTCCTTTCTTGGGCACGGAGTGGGCAGGAGGTACCCAGGACACTGGGTACCTTTAGAGAGAACAAGATGGAAGGCGCGGGGTGTCAGCACCATGGACAGGAAACAGTGACGCGGGCGAGCCGGGGAAATTTCAGCACCACGGACAGAGGGCTTGGCCCTGGACCCGCCTCCTTGGGCCTCTCTGTGCTTTTTCTCGGTCCGCCCCACCTCTCCAAAACCCCTCCCCCAGAGGCGTGATGGGCGGGAAAATGGGGTTGTCCCCAGTGCTCAGCTAGCTTGTGCAAAGGCCTGGATTCAAGTCTTGATCCAACTCTGACTTAGGTAATCTCATTTTGGGCCCATGTAGCCCTATGAACTGAGACAGGAAAAGATACCTTGCAAAGGCCAGCAGGCTTCTGGATCCAACAATTTAATGCGTAGTTAGTTGGTGGGTCTGGGAGGTGGACCTGCTGGAGCATTACATTTGCGGGGGATCACAGGTAGGTGCGGGGGTGTTTGGGATTGTAACTAGAGGATTGTGACTGAACATGATTATTCGTTTATGCTTGTGAGTTGGACAGTCTGAATATTTGTATCTGTGGATGTGCGCGCCTATGATTGACTTAGTGTGGTCCCTGAGAGTGATTCCTGAGTGTAATTTTGATTTCCTATATGGGTAAGTTTGTGAGTCACCAGAACTGTTACTTATTGGTCAGGTTTGTGAAGGTCTATAGGTATTTGACTGTTAACATTTGATTGTAGTGGGTTGTGTGTGCATGTGAGTGGGGCTGCATGTGAGTACCTGTTTGTGCTAGGGGGAGTATATTACTGTGATGGTCTTTTCTCTTGAGTGTGAGCAGGAGATGTAAGCACTGCTCTAAATGACTGTTAGGGTTCAGTGAGGGGCATTTCACAGGGTAGCATTTGTGTATCCTGAGCCTGCTCCTTCCATAGCTCCAATCCCTTCCCCCCTCACTTTGCCACCTTTGTCTCTGGGCCTGGACCTGGAGGAGGCCAGTGTCCCAGAGAAATGAGCTGGGAGCTAGGAGTAAGAAAGACTGTCTATGCCAGGAATGGGACAGGGACCAAAGGAGGTGGACTTAGAAGGCACCTGGCATTGGGGGTCAGCAAGGGTTTAGAGGAGGTGGAAAGTAGCTGACATAACAAAGGTCGGGGATGCCCCCATAGATACATACATGGAGGTCCATGCAGTCATGCCTATGCAGACTCCTCCAGCTACATATGCACATGGACATACACATGGGTAGACATAGACAAGCCACCTGTACCTAGCCAGGCACAGAGATACAGAAGGGGCAGAGACCCTGAGAGGACACATAGGAGGCACACAGACATGAATACATGTGCACACACACAAGAGTGAAGGGTTTAGACACAAAAGAACAGTCATCCACACAGGCAGGTTTTCAATACAAAATTGTACACTGAATGCAAGTATGCACACACAGCCTTCAGATGCACTCTGGCAAGACACACCCCTATAATACAAATACACTGGTGGATGCTCACAAACATACTGCAGTCCACCCCGGGACATCCACACATGTGCCGGTGTCATACTTTTGCACATTCACACACATATACTCATCCTCCTTCCCTCTCCATCTCCTCTCAGTTGCTTTTCAGGCATTACCCTGGGTATCAGCTCTCCCTGCTACCACACGGGCTGGGCCATCTGGCCAGGTGCATCTGTGTATGGAGAGGCAGGGAGAATTTGGAGAAAGGCAGGAGCCAGGAAAGAGAAGTAGGCCAAAGACCATGGCAGTTCCAAGGCTGCCCTGGCCACTGGCCTGGACTTGGTATTAACCTCGATACAATATGGCCTCCAGCTCAAGCTCGCTCCCCAGCCAATCCAGGCCCCTTTGTCTCTTCCTGCTTTCTCCACCCAGTCACTTTTCCCTATCCTGTAGTCCCCGTCATCGTCTCTTGTTCTTGGGCTGCCTGCACTGGCTCCTCCCCAGCTCTGGGCTCTCTCTGCAGGGTCCCTGGGGAGCTCCCTCCACTCTCATGGGGACCCTCACACTGAGGTCTTCTGCAGACACAAAGCTTTCAGAAGCAGCCAATGGCTCCCTTCCCAGCCCTACCTGCCCTCCCTCTCCTCCCTTTTTACAGCCACCCTGACCAGTGCTGGGCTGAGTCCTGCTCCTAGGCAGTGGCTCTGGCCTCAGCCCCAGGGAGCTTGGTGGCAGACTGGGAGGAAGGAAGGGGAGAAAACGAGCACTGTGTCAGCCCTGCAGGCGATGGAAACTCAGATACAGCAGGGCCTCTGGGAGGGTTTCACAGGGAGGAGGCTGCTGGGCTCTGAAGGCTGGGCCTGGGTAATTGAAAACATTGAGCCCTGCTAATTGGATTAGGAGGGAAGTGGGCTGGAGCAGGGGAGGGTGCACTGGCTGTGGGCTGTCTGCCTCCCAGCCTTCCTAAGCATCCTGGGTGGGGTCAGTTCTGCAGGCCTTGCCAGGGAGATGCAAGCGTCTATCCAAAGGGCACTCCTTGTTAAAGGCACACATTTCTCTCTCCCAGCCCTTTGACACCCAGGCCTGACTCCCCCTGGGCATTGCCCTACCCCTGAACTGATGATCTGGGCTTTGTCCTGTCCTGGGTCTTGACTTGCCACAGCTTCAACCCGGCATGTGCCTCCCCTGCAAGTTACACCGCAATGGCCTCCTCTCCCACCCCGCCCTTCCCCAGGGGGTCTACTTCTTCCCTGCTGGGGCTGTGTGTCAGCATTTCTCTCCACTTTCTCCCTTGCTGCCTGGATTTCTCAGATGAAGGACACCACGGTAAGTTGGGGGAGGGTGAGAGTGTTTTCTAGGAGGCCAGGGAGAGAGGGAAAGAGGAATGTCAGCATGTTCCACTCTCCTTCCTCCTCTCCCTGTGTGCCATGTGTCCTGTGCTGGCTCCTGTCTTTTCTGGCTCTTGGGTCCTTGTCCCGCTGTCTCAGGTTGGAGGCCCACCTCTCTCTCACCTGTGTGGGCTGTCTTTGTTTTGTCACTGTCCTGGCCTGGCTTTTCTCCATCACTCTTGCTGTTTTTTCTGGTGCTCTGTTCTCTCTGATCCCCTCTCTCCCCGTGAGGGGTTTGCCCTTCTTGGTTTCTGTGTCCTTGGTTTTGTTGTCTCTTTTTTTCCTTCCATACTCTTTGCTTCTCTCTTTGGCTTCATCTCTCTTTTAAGCATTTTTCTTTGTAACTTTTGTTGTTGTTTTCTCTCTGTTCTGTCCCTTTCTACATTTATTCTGTGTCCCTTTCTCTCTTTTCATATCCCACATGCCTATAGCTAAGCTAATTGGTCTCTCTAGCTTTTAGCTTGTTCTAACTCTTTGCCCACCCCCATGGCCCTGGGGCCTCCAGGGGTTCCAGACCAAGTTTGTCTCATGATGGGATGGGGGTTGAGGCCATGATGTCATCCTCACCACCACTCTTTCCATCCTGTCCCCAGTGATGGAACCACCTGTCATCACAGAACAGTCTCCACAGCGCCTGGTTGTCTTCCCCACAGATGACATTAGCCTAAAGTGTGAGGCCAGTGGCAAACCCGAAGTACAGTGAGTGACCTTCACCCTCTAAGCCCTGTTGTTGACCATTGACCTCAACTTCTAGTCCTCAGCCCTCCTAGGCCTCCCAATTTATGAGCCCAGAAGCCCTAGATCTCCCTCATCACCCTTGGTCTTGACCCATCCCAGCCTATCCCGGGGGCCCCTGGCTGCTACTGCCCTTGTCTCCTGATCCAGGTTCCAGGGCCTCAGTCCTCCGAGCCCTTTTCTGCCCACAGGTTCCGCTGGACTCGGGATGGCATCCACTTCAAACCCAAGGAGGAGCTGGGTGTGACCGTGCACCAAGCACCCCATTCTGGCTCCTTCACCATTACCGGCAACAACAGCAACTTTGCCCAGAGGTTCCAGGGCACCTATCGTTGCTTTGCCAGCAATAAGCTGGGCACCGCCATGTCCCATGAGATCCAGCTCATGGCTGAGGGTGCGAGGCACTGCAGGGGTGGGGGAAAGGCCTAGGACACATGAGACGGTCCCTGATCAGGTCTCAGGGACCTTGTGTGGGAGCTTGTGGGCTCAGGCTTGTTGGCTGACAGAGTGGGTGGAGGGTTGATTCTTTGCGTGCATTGTCCCTCCTTCTGGCCTGCCCTGTCTCTGTCTGGAGTCATTGCCTGGGCTTGGGCTTCGGTCCCCCCTTCATCTCTGCAGTCCCATTTCTTTTTCTGCCACTCTTGGGTCATCTCTCTCCACTTCCCCCACCACTCTGCTTCCCCTCTTCTCTCTCTCCTGCTTCTTCTCCCCACCTCCAACCTGGCGTTTCTGGCTCTGCTTTTATCTGTGTCGCCTTTTCCCTGGGGTTTTCCCTCTGCATTCCATCCTCCCTGAGCTTTCTGCCTCCCAAGCTTGCTTCTCCTCTCTCTGCCCCTCTGGTTACCTTGGGAACCGTTGCCATGGTTTCTGTGTCAGGATGATGGAAGGGTCTGTGATTCCCGCATCCCTCCACAGCTCCCTTCCCCCACTGCTGCACCTCAGCCTCCCCCCACCCATCCTTGTCCTGTCCTGGGGTTGGGAGCTGAGAATTGTGGAGGGTTAACCCTTTACAGCCATCCAGACTGCCCATCCTCTCCTGCATGGAATGCCAGTCTCAGCCCTGAGCCCAGAAAGGACCCAAAGTCTCTACCTCCCTTTATGTGACCTTCCTCATGGTCTGGCCCTCTTACTCCCTCAGCCATCCCTCCGCCTTTCCCCTGTCCTGACCTGCCTTAACCAAGAAGAGAGTTGGGACCCATCGTGCCAGCCTCTCTGTCCCTTCTAGGTGCTCCCAAGTGGCCAAAGGAGACAGTAAAACCTGTCGAGGTAGAAGAAGGGGAGTCAGTGATTCTGCCTTGCCACCCTCCACCCAGTGCAGAGCCACTCCGGATCTATTGGATGAACAGCAGTGGGTGCCCACAAGGAGCTGCCACCTGGGGTGGGGGTGCCAGTGGGCATGTCTTCCTGGATGGGGGGTCCTGACCTTTGCTTCCTTGACCCCCACTCCCACAGAGATCTTGCACATCAAACAGGATGAGCGGGTGACAATGGGCCAGAATGGCAACCTCTACTTTGCGAATGTGCTCACCTCGGACAACCACTCAGACTACATATGCCATGCCCACTTCCCTGGCACTCGGACAATCATTCAAAAGGAACCCATTGACCTCCGGGTCAAAACCAGTGAGTCCCAAAGTTTCTGACATACCCCCCTCCTCTTTCACCTCAGGCTTGGCCCATTCCTTAGATCAGAGGATCTTTCTCTTCCTCGAAGACAGCTTGGCTCCCACCTCAACCTTTCCCAAACCCCTTCTTAGGTGGTAAAAGCAGAGGTGGTCGCTCCCTTTAGCAAAGGAAGAAAATGAGACCCCAAGGGCTCGTTCGGGTGTCGAAAGTCACTCTCTCCCTTGCTCCTCACAGCCAACAGCATGATCGACAGGAAGCCACGCTTGCTCTTCCCTACCAACGCCAGCAGCCACGTGGTGGCCTTGCAGTGGCAGCCATTGAGCCTGGAGTGCATCGCTGAGGGCTTGTGAGTCTAGGAGCTCTGGGTGGGGTCGGGCAGAGTTTCTGCTGAGGGACAGGGCTCAACAGCCCTGTCTTCTCTCCCTTCTACTCTCTTCCTTGGCCTCCTTGCACTGTGGCCCTGGGCAGCCCCACGCCCACCATCAAGTGGCTGCGCCCAAGTGGCCCCATGCCAGCCGACCGAGTCACCTACCAGAACCACAACAAGACTCTGCATCTGCGGAACGTGAGTGAGGAGGACGATGGCGAGTACCGTTGCCTGGCTGAGAACTCACTGGGCAGTGACCGGCACACCTACTACGTCACTGTGGAAGGTATGGTGCCTCTGCCAGGCTGGACCCCTGCCCAACTGCAAGGCTCCCAAGAATGACCTCTGGGGCTCTGGTGGGGTAGCTCAGTTGGTTAGAGCATCATCTTGATACACCAAGGTTTCAGGTTGGATCCCCAGTCTGGGCACATACAAGAATCAACCAATGAATGTGTAAATAAGTGGAACAAATCGATGTTTCTCTCTTTTGCTTTCTCTCAAATTTTAGAAAGAAAGAATCAGAAAATCTTTAAAAAAAAAAAAGGCGTCTGGGGACTAACGACATTCACGACATTCACGATGCCCATTGTCACTTGGGGGGGGGGGAAGCAGAGGGATCTGGGCCAGGGGAAGAGCTGGCTACAGGCTGCGGGTTCAGGGCAGCTCTCCCCTTCCTTGCAGCTGCCCCTTACTGGCTACACAAGCCCCAGAGCCGTTTGTATGGACCAGGGGAGACTGCTCGCTTGGACTGCCAAGTGCAGGGCAGGCCTGAACCAGAGGTCACCTGGAGAGTCAACGGGATCCCTGTGGAGGGTGAGAGGGCCTCAGACAGGGGCAGGGAGCATGGGGAGCCCTGGGGAACAGGGAAGGAAGAGGAAGGTGAGGAGGGGCCTCAGCGTGACTCACTCCTCTGCCTTGGCCTGTGGACCCACCTGCCGCATGCACAGAGCTGACCAAGGACCAGAAGTACCGGATCCAGCACGGAACCCTGATCCTGAGCAACGTGCAGCCCAGTGACACAATGGTGACCCAATGCGAGGCCCGCAACCGGCATGGGCTCTTGCTGGCTAATGCCTACATCTATGTTGTCCGTGAGTGCCAACAACCTAGGCCGACCTGCCCTCCCCTCTGTGCCTTACGACCCCCAGTCTGTCCCTGCAGCCCACCAGGCCAACTCAGCCAGCAGCTGGTTTGTCTACCATGGCTGCCTTTCTTATCTCCGGGCCCCTTCACCCTTTCTCTCTCTCTTATCCTCACAATAGCAGGGCAGGGGTGTGGAGGAAGGGCAGGTGAAAGAGCAGCCTTTTAGAGAGTGGTCTGGCTCACCTCATTTCATCCTGGCCAGGATATGCCAAGGCCAGCATGGTGGCTCCTCTCTTGGGGCCTCAGGGAAGATGGGGGCTGTGCCAGGAAGGCCTTCAGGAAGAAGTAGGCTGTCAGTGGGGCCTCGACATTGGTAAAATTTGGGTGGCTGGGATAGGGAGGCACATTCGAGGCAGAGAGAGGTTCAGTCTGGTGGGGGCCTGAGCTGGGCACAGGAAAGCCTGATGAGTATGGCTCCCTTGCCCAGCCTTGAATCTGCCCTCCTGCTCTGTCTCCCATGACTCCTCTTCCTCCAGAGCTGCCGGCCAAAATCCTGACCCCAGACAATGAGACCTATTTGGCAGTCGAGGGCAGCACTGCCTACCTTCTGTGTAAAGCTTTTGGAGCCCCTGTGCCCAGTGTCCAGTGGTAAGTCCCTCCACCCCTGCTGGGATGGTCTAAACCTTTTTCTGGCCTAGGAAGCCAGGGGGCAGAGGAGCAGTTCGGGGAGACTGAACCAGGCCCACCCTGCTTGTGCTAGGCTGGACAAGGAAGGGAAGACCGTGCTTCAGGACGAGCGCTTCTTCCCCTACGCCAACGGGACCCTGGGCATTCGAGACCTCCAGGCCAACGACACAGGACACTATTTCTGCCAGGCTGCCAATGACCAAAACAATGTCACCATTGTGGCGAACCTGCAAGTCAAAGGTCAGGTGACCCCATGTGATTAGCACCTCCAGAAGGGATGATAGGGTCTCTGGAGGACACCAGAGTGACCCTCCCTTCCCATCATTGCCCTCAGATGCCACTCAGATCACACAGGGGCCCCAGAACACAATCAAGAAGAAAGGCTCCAGAGTGACATTCACCTGCCAGGCCTCCTTTGACCCCTCCTTGCAGCACAACATCGCCTGGCGCAGAGATGGTCGCAACCTCCAGGAGCTTGGGGACAGTGACAAGTGCGGGCTCAGTGGAAGGGGGCAGTGTGGGAAAAGCAGAATGTCCAGACCTGGCCTCATCCATGGGCAGAGCGCCCCTGCTTTGAGGGAGAAGGTTCTGGCAGGAGAGGGAGGGAAAGGGAGCAGAGCACAGATGGTAGAAAGTGGTAGCTCCGCCGGGAGCATAAGGACAAGCATTCCCTCCCCTTCCTGCCAGGTACTTCATAGAGAATGGGCACTTGGTCATCTACAGCCTGGACTACAGTGACCAGGGCAACTACAGCTGTGTGGCCAGCACAAAGCTGGATGTTGTGGAAAGCAAGGCAGAGCTCCAGGTGGTGGGTGAGTCATAGGGTGGTAACAGGCTTGTGGCCTGGAGGCATGGGGAGCAACTGGCCTTGGAGCACAGAGGTCCAGGTTCACGTTACAGGACCCTTTGAGCTGGGGGTTGGGTCTTTTGGCTCAAACAAGTTGCCAGAGAACCCACCCTCCATGGCCCTCAGGGAGCCCTGGGCCCGTGCCTCAGCTGGAGCTGTCCGATCGTCACCTGCTGAAGCAGAGCCAGGTGCGCCTGTCTTGGAGCCCCGCTGATGACCACAACGCCCCCATTGAGAGTAAGAGGCTTGAGCATGATGCCACTCACCTCCTCCACTGCCACCCTCGCTAGCCCTCCCTCCTCCAGGGACCTTGGCTCCATGAATGCCACCTAGCTGGGGCTCATGGTTCCTCATGCAAGTTCAAGAATACTAGTTGCCTGGGGCACTCCCTCCTTCTGGGAGAGCCAGACTTAGACCCACATTACCCCTCCCCCATGCCACACACAGATAACTCCATTTCCGATTCACTTCTTTTTGCAGAGTATGACATTGAATTTGAAGACAAGGAGATGGCTCCTGAGAAATGGTACAGTCTGGGCAAGGTGCCTGGGAACCAGACCTCTACCACCCTCAAGCTGTCACCTTATGTCCACTACACCTTTAGAGTTACTGCCATCAACAAATATGGCCCTGGGGAGCCTAGCCCCACTTCTGAGACTGTGGTCACACCTGAAGCAGGTGAGATACCTGGGAGGGGTCTCAGACACCAGGGTCCCCGGGCTTTGCAAGGAGGGCCTGCAGAGGTAACTGTGCCCAAGCTCCTCTGCTTTCAGGTTTCCAGAGGGAGCTGGGGGTAGGGTTCCCTTGGGGCTATTGGCTCCTGCTTTCCAGGGCCAGAATGGGCGATTTCTTCTTTGGTCCTCAGACCTTCACTGCCTAAGCAGGAGCCCACAGCATTGATATGTTAACAACACGTTACTTTCCAGCCCCAGAGAAGAACCCCGTGGAAGTGAAAGGGGAAGGGAACGAGACCAACAATATGGTCATCACTTGGAAGGTGAGGGCACCTGGGCTGAGCTCCCCCTGGACATCATGCCAGGACCCACATGTTTGCTGATCCCCCTGGCTGTGCTAAGGACCAGAGGATGACTGGGGATGTGAGGCTGGGTGGAGGTAGGTCACAGGATGGGACTGCTCTTGGCTGACCAGCTCCTCTTCTGCTTGCCCCCTGCAGCCACTCAGGTGGATGGACTGGAATGCCCCGCAGGTTCAGTACCGTGTGCAGTGGCGCCCTCAGGGGACACAAGGGGCCTGGCAGGAACAGATCGTGATCGACCCCTTCTTGGTGGTGTCCAACACCTCCACCTTTGTGCCCTATGAGATCAAGGTCCAAGCCATCAACAGCCAGGGCAAGGGCCCCGAGCCCCAGGTCACCATTGGCTACTCTGGGGAAGACTGTGAGTAGCAGGGTGGAGCCCCTGTGCACTTTCACAGCCCACCCCCTGCACTGCACACCCAGCCCTTGCCTCTCAATAGTGCATTTCTTGGGAGTAAGAATATTGCCTTACATAACCAAAGTGCCATTATGAAAGTTCAGAGAGTTACCATCGATACATTTCTCTAGTTGGCAGTCGATATTCCAATTATATCAGTCAGTGCTGTCTTTCCCCCCAGTCCAGGGTCCAGTCCAGGATCCCACATCGGGTCTAGTTGTCCTGCTGCTTTCCTTCCCTTGAATCTGGAACATTATCAGATGTTCATTTTGATCACCTGGTCAAGATCTTCTCTGGTTACTCTTCCCTGTAGTTGCTATTTTCTGCCTTGCAACTAATAAACAGTCTGTAAGCAGAGACCCTGAGGCCATGCGAATGCCTTGCCCCTCAAACTGCCTGCTCCCCATAGAGTATCCAAATCCATCTTCTCCTGAGGAAGGGTTCTGGGCTGGCCTCAGGATGCCACAGGCCCTCATCTGTGTTACACTGTTTCCAGATCCCCAGGCAAGACCTAAGCTGGAAGACATCAAAATCCTCAACTCGAGCACTGTGCTAGTCAAGTGGTGGCCTGTGGATCCAGCCCAGGTCAACGGCCACCTCCGCGGATACAATGTAAGGGTCCAAGGTGTGGGAGGTGGGGCGATCCCAGGGTGAGGCGTAAAGCCACTAAAAGTGAGAGAAGATTGGAGGTAGGCCTCTGCCACCTGCCAGCTGCTCTTCTGGAAGTCCTTGGGTTGTGAGGAAAGTGGGTAGCATGTACCTGGGAGTCGCTGCTGGATGCCTTCTGCCTCTACGGGGTCTCTTGTCCATCTGCAGGTGACGTACTGGTGGGAGGGCAGTCAAAGGAAGCATAGCAAAAGACACGTCCACAAAAGCCACGTGGTGGTGCCTGCCAACACCACCAGCACCATCTTGGGAGGCCTGCGGCCCTATAGCTCCTATCATCTGGAGGTGCAGGCTTTTAACAGCCGGGGACTGGGGCCTGCCAGTGAAACGACCTTCAGCACCCCAGAGGGAGGTGAGATTTACACTCTGTGCCCCTGTCCCAGCCCCTCCTTTCTGTCCCAGGGTGAGCCTGGGTGAGTACCTGCTGCTTGTCTCTGTGCCTTGCAGTGCCCGGCCACCCTGAGGCATTGCACCTGGAGTGCCAGTCCGACACCAGCCTGCTGCTGCACTGGCAACCTCCGCTCAGCCACAATGGCGTGCTCACTGGCTTTGTGCTCTCCTACCACCCATGTACGTATGTGGTGGGCCCAGAGCCCCAGCCCAGCCTGAGTGGGAACTGGAGGGGAGCTGGAACATGGGTAGAGCTGTCTGTCAAAGATCACTGCCTCCTTGCCTGTCCTTGCAGTGGACGACGGGGGCAAGGAGCAGTTGTCTTTCAACCTCTCGGACCCTGAGCTACGGACGTACAACCTGACCAACCTTAGCCCCCACCTGCAGTACCGCTTCCGGCTGCAGGCCACCACGAAAGAAGGCCCTGGCGAGGCCATTGTACGGAAAGGAGGCACCATGGCCTTATCTGGTAAGGTTGAAGAGCTGAGGAGGCCCTGCCAGGCAGCCAGGCCCAAGAGGGCAAACCTTAAGCTGCCTCGATGTCCCACACCCTTCTCTCGCTCCTCAGGGACCCCGGATTTTGGCAACATCTCGGCCATGGCCGGCGAGAATTACAGCGTGGTCTCCTGGGTCCCCAAAGAGGGCCAGTGCAACTTCGGTTTCCAGATCTGGTTCAAACCCCGGGGGGGTGAGCACAAATGGTTCCTCTTGAGGGGAAGGGGCTCTGGGCCCAGAGGGGCTGAGGGCAGCTTGGAGCCAGGGTGCAGCCTGGCACTCCCACTCATCTCTGCTGCCCTCTCGCCCCTGCAGATGAGAAGGTGGACACTTACATCCCGCCACAGTATGTCAGCTACAACCAGAGGTCCTACACGCAGTGGGACTTGCAGCCTGATACTGACTACGAGATCCACCTGCTCAAGGAGATGGTGCTCCTGCACCAAATGGCTGTGAAAACCAATGGCACTGGTAAGGCCCCAGGGAGCTGGGGGCACTGCCCAGTTAGCTTCCTTCTGTCCCAGGTTCAGCCACCTCCAACCTAGGCCACCTCCCAGAATCTCGGTTCCATGACGGAGAAATCCAGGCCCCTGAAATGGCCCCTTTTAGTACCCTTCTATTTTTTTTATTTTTTAAAATTTATCTTTATTTTTGAAAGTATTACAGACATCCCCCCCCCCCCACATCACCTCTCCCCAGTATCCTTCTCTTTTAACTGTTTCTAAGGCAGTCATTTTCTCAGGAGGTTTTCCCCCCTGACCCCTGCTCTCCAGAGAGTCCAGTCCCCCTTCTGGTATATCAGTTACACACAGCGCTCAGCCCCAGGTCATCACCCTCCCAACACGGCCCCCTGGTGTCTATGGGCCAGGCTTGCCGCTGCCCCTGACCATTGCTTGAAGGCAGAGGGGTTGTGACAAAAGTGAGGTCCCCGCACAAGGCCATGAAGCTGGGGACATGGGCTTGGGCTGAGGCTCTGTCTCAGCCGGGACCGGGCTCTCCCCGTCAGGCCGTGTGAGGCTCCCTTCCCCTGGCTTTGCCACTGAGGGCTGGTTCATCGGCTTCGTCAGCGCCATCATTCTCTTGCTCCTCATCTTGCTCATCCTCTGCTTTATCAAGCGCAGCAAGGGTGGCAAGTACTCAGGTAAACCTGACCCCAGTCCACCCTACGTCCCTTCCACAAGTCCTCTTCGGTCCCTGAGCCCCCAACAGGCGGCACGGGCATGCTGGGGCAGGCAGAGGCCCAGAGCCAATGGCAGCCAGCCCCGTGGGAGGTGAGCGGTACACCCTCCAATGTTTCCTGGCTTCTGAGAGCTGCCAGGCCAGTGCTGGGGGAGCTCAGAGCACAGAAAGGGGGAGCCTCACCTGTCCTGCCTGGAGATGGGGCCCAGTACCCAGGGATAGGTGGGGCCGGAGAAGTCAGCTCCCCTCTGTGTGTCTTCAGTAAAGGACAAGGAGGACACCCAGGCGGACTCCGAGGCCCGGCCGATGAAGGATGAGACCTTTGGCGAGTACAGGTGAGCTGGGGGTGGGAGTTTTGCCGACCAACTGCCCAGCACCACCCTTGCTTTCATATCTGACTCTGTCTCTCTCTCTTCTCTGTGCTGCTGGGTGACATCAGGTCCCTGGAGAGGTAAGGCAGGGGTGATGGGAAGATAGTCAGACCCCGATCTCAGAGGCCTTGGCTTGCCAGGCTCTGTGCTCCCCCAGCCTTCTGATCTGGCAGCTCCCTGTTTCAGGCACAAGCCAACACCTCCAACTCCTCTTCTGCTCACTGACACCCAGCTTCTAGACCTGCCTGTCACTTTCCCAACTCCCCCACTCTGGGCTCTGCAAGGGCTAACAGCTGGACAGGTGCCTCCTTGCTCCCTCATATCTGCCAGGGTTCTGGGTATGCTCAAGCCTTGCCCTTCTGGTGGTGTGCGTGCCACTTGCCCTCCAGATGTGTGTCAAGGATGAGAACCTCTTCTCCACTGCATTCAGAGTAAATGGAAGACAGATAGGACCTGGGCCACTGGAGCCCCACCATGTCTCCCAGCCAGGCTTCCTCCATCAGGCTAGTACTTGCCAGCTCTTGCTGGGCCCCACTGGGCAGCCTCCCACTCCCTCTCGCCCTCTGCCCCTGCAGCGACAACGAGGAGAAGGCCTTTGGCAGCAGCCAGCCATCTCTCAATGGAGACATCAAGCCTCTGGGCAGTGACGACAGCCTGGCTGACTATGGGGGCAGTGTGGACGTCCAGTTCAACGAGGATGGCTCTTTCATTGGCCAGTACAGCGGCAAGAAGGAGAAGGAGGCAGCAGGAGGCAACGACAGCTCAGGGGCAGCCTCCCCCATCAACCCTGCAGGGACCCTGGAGTAGTGGGGTTCAGCCAGGCAAGGCAGGCAGGGTGCAACCCAGCCCTGGGCCACAGGGGAGTCCAAGGCCAGGACCCCCAGCCCAATGCCTATTTTGGGTCCGTGACCTTGGGACTGAGGTCCTTCTCTGTCTCCACTAGGCCTCGCCCCACCCTCTGGCCTTGGGCCTATAGGAGGCTTGAGTTGGGAGCAGAAGAGAGGAGCCCACTGCCTAATCCCCTTCTGACTACCCGCACCCCACTTTATTGCCAAAACCCAGCTGCACCTCTTGTTGGGCACACACTGCTTTGCTCCAGCTTGGGAGCCAGCTGATCACTCACACATCAGGAGCCTTCAGGTGCTGCCTTGCCAGCCTTTGAGCAGACAGACCAAGGTGGTCGGGGAGGGGAAGTGGGGATGGCCCCAGAGGGGTCTCCCAGATGCTGCCTAGTGGGATCTCCTCAGGACCAAGATTGACACCATCCCCAGCCACTCCTTGGCCAGCCTGACTGGGACTGAGGATAGAATTCGGTGTCCCCACCATCTGCTCCCTTTTCTTTGCCATCTCTGCTCCAACCAGGATGGAGGCTGGGTAAGCTGGCTATGGGTGCAGAGGAGGCCATCTGGAGAGCTCAGAGTCCGCACTCGCCAGTATCGCCCTCCTCCCACTGCCCACCCCACCCTGTGGCTGGCTTTCAGGAGCTCCATACACACGCTGCCTTCAGTACCCACCAGACAACATCCAAGTGGCCTCCATCACTGCCAGGGTGCGGGGCAGGCACACCTCCCCACTTCCCATGTACCCCGCCTCTCCCAGCCGCTACCACACTAGGACCCCTTAGCAGCCCACTCTCCCCAGTCTGAACAGTTTCCTTCCTCAGCCTTCCCCTCTGCCCACCTTGGAAATGTAAATACACCGTGACTTTGAAAGTTCCTACCCTGCCCTTTCCCCATATGCCACTAGTGTGTAGGCAGATGTCTGAGTCTCTAGGTGGTTTCTAGGTTTTATAGCAATTAGCTTTGATGATCCCATCCCAGGAAAAATAAAAACAGACAAAAAAAAAAAAAAAAAAGGAAAGATGGGTTCTCCCAGCCCTGCTGTGCTCTTGCCGGCAGCCCCCATCTCCCTGCCTTTGCTTGATCTGTTGATGAGCCCTTTACAAAAAACAAAAAAGTATATATATGTATATAAATATCAGAATTATAACAGGCAAATAAAAACCTGGAAACGAAGAGGAACTGTTGTCATTTTACTGAGCAAGGCTTCTCTACCATCTCCCTCACTGCCTGCAGTAGGTCAACTCCTTCGACCTCCCCTTCCAGGCCTTGCTACCTGCTCCTCCTGCTCCTGTTGGCCTCCAAGGCAGCTCTGGGCTATCCCCACCATTGGACCCCTTCATTCCTGCAACAGGGCAGGCACAGGAGCAGAGTGTGGCCGGGTCTCAGGAGCCTCTTCCTTGTCTAATGTGACATAACCAACCTGCGTGCCTGCCTGGCTCCTGGCTTCAGCACCCTGATGGAGTAGACCTCCCTCGGTGCCCAGCCCTTGAAACCAGTACATACTTTAAATGAATGACCACACATAAACCTCAAGTGGACCCACAGGGACAACCAGCTTGCCTTGGGAACTTCTGAGTCAGTTTGTTACTTGGCTCTCCCAGGTGAGGGCCCTCACCTTTCTCCTATCCCTGGCCTCCGCAGGTCTTTGATTCATCTTCAACTGAGTGAGTAGAAAACATGAGAAGAAAAATTCTTTCCCCAACGTCATCTATCCCTGAAGCCCTGTCCCAAACCCTCTGTCCTCTCCTGGCCCCAGGGGGCGAACCCCAGTCCATTGAGGTCAGCCTTCCACCTGGGCACCAGGTCCCACTCAAGGATTGCTTTGTTGTGTCTTCCTTCTCTATTCCATACCTCTCATTTTTCTGTACCTATTGGGCATCCCATGGGCAAACAAACGTGCTGTAATAGCTTCTATCGCTAAAAACACTCCCTTACCGCATGCCCTTCCAGCTCTTGCCCCATTTCCACAAACCCCCCTCAAGGCTCGTCTGCACTCATCATCCCAGCTGAATTTCCACCCTTAGCAGCATCCGCTTGTCCCCAATATAGGTCGCCTTGTTCTTACATAACAATAACTGAAGCTAACCCTGTCTGGTTACCTCAGTTGCTTGGAGCTTTGTCCCTATATGCCAAAGTTGCCTGCTGGGTTTCATCCCTGGTCAGGGCGCATACCAGAAGCAACAAATGAATGCATAAATATGTGGAAGGACAAATCAATGTTTGTTCCTCTTTCCTCTCTGAAATCAATTTTTTTAAAGGCAGTGGATATATGCAGTCTTTTTTCGGAGCTGGGGGAGAGGGTATATGCCCTAGGAGGAGAGTTGGGCCAGAGAGTGGCTGCGCCAGTTATGTTACTATGGCTGTCTCTTGCTGGCCTCTGCTTCATTACACCTGAGTGGGGGCTCTGCAAACCGCATTCCTGCTCTGCCTGCCGGCTCCAAGTTAGGCTTTGCTAACAGAATGTGGTGGAGGGAGACTGCAAGTCTGAAGGAGGGCGGAGGGACGTGCTCTTTCCTGTCAGCATCACCCTCGCAGCAAGCATCTCATTTCCATGGCACTAGCTGAATCCAATTATCGGATTTCCCAACACTTACAAAAGCAGCTTTGTTGCATCCAGCTGAGACACCAACACCAGGCAACCAGTGTCCCTCCTTAGAGGTCTGGGTCCCAGGCCCACGGGACCCTCTTCTGAGCTCAGAGACCCCAGCACTAAGCTCTGTCCCCCTCAGGCTGAGTTTCTCCTGGGAGGTTGCTAAATTTGAGGAGCTGCGGCCGCTTCCTTTTGTTGCAGCCTTAGGTGGGAGGCTGCTGCAACAAAAGACCACAAACCACGTGCCTTACACAACAGAAATGTATTGCCTCCCAGTTCTAGAGTCCAGAAGTCCAAGATCAAGGCATCCACAAGGTTGTGACCCCTCTGAAGGTGCTAGGGAAGGATGTCATCATTTCTGCTTCCTGAAAGGATCCAGACTGATGGAGAAACTGGTAATAGGAGCGGTATCAGGAATAATATTCTGAAAGAGACGCTTTGGAGATTGGTTTGTCTTCCTCTTCGGGCTTGAAAACACCATTAAGTTTCAGGGTCCCACTCTTCCCCATCCACAGAAATGTGAAGAAGCTAGAAATTCAACTGACATAGGATCCTGTAACCCACACATTGTGCTTGATTTCCAGCACTGTCAGCCCTATTGCTACAAAAAGTAAGAGAATTTTTAGGGCTGTCATGGAAGCTCTCTGCTGCCTTACAAGGGAACATCCATTCTCCTCAAGACCCACCACAACCATCCCTGTTGCCATTAGACCCACAACGAGGGACCAATCTCAGCATGGTCTAGGGGTACAGGCACATGCTAAGACACAGGAAGAAGCAGCTTATACACCAAAAGAATAGCAAGATTTTAAAAATAGTAAATACTGGCAAAAACCTGGGGAAATAAGTATGGGAGTGGATGCTAAGGATGTTATACCAAGGAGAATGGAATATAACAGTGGTTGGGCACAATTTATTAACTGGGTCCATTTACCAAAGATTCTACATTTAATGTTAGCCCATGCAGCTGGAAGGGACTTTAACAGCCTACTTGGTTGGTAGACTTAAATTTGAACTCACGTGTGGCCTAAATTCAATGATATCAAAATGCCAGGAAAACTCTGGCTTTGGGAAAGAACCCAAAGGTATAATTCCTAGGGGGAACTGCAGCGATCGGTATCTTGAACTTGAAAGTTGCAGTGATGGTAATATCTTTCATATCTCAATTTGTCTACTTGGCCGTGAGCAGAAGGTGGATGGATCTTGGAGAATGGCTGTGGATTGATGTAATCAGAAGTGACTTCAACTGCAGCTGCTGTTCCAGATGCACTCTCTTTACTGAAGCAGAGCATCACAACCCCTGGCCTCTGGCATGCAGCTATTGCCCTATCAAGTGTTTTACTCTATAGCAATTTTCAAAGTCCACCAGAAGCACTTTATTTTTACTGGAAAAGGCCAACAGTACACCTTCACAGTCTTGCCTATGGGCCATGTGATCTCTCCTCTGACATGATATAGTACTTAGAAACCTTGATTATCTTACCATTTTTCACAACATCTACTGGTTCACTACACTGAGGACATCATCCTGATCGAATCTGATAAGCAAGAAGCAGAAAGTACTATAAATGCCTTAGTAAGACTTACGCAAACCAAAAGGTAGGAGATATACCCCCATGAAAATTTAGAAAAGTAAAACCTCAGTGAAGTTTCTAGAAATTCAATGCTCTAAAAGGTAAAGATATCCTCTTCAAGGTGGAAGACACAATGTGCACCTTGTACAAACTACCTCTAAAAATAATGTTTGATGGGCTGTTCTGGATTATGAAACCTGTATCACATGTGTGTGTGCTATGCTGACCTATTTACTGTGTAATTCATAAGGCTGCCAATTTTGTGTGGGGATCAGAGCAAGTGATAGTTGTGCAGTGAGTCCAGGCTGCAGTGCAAGCTACTCTTCCAATTGGTCCTTTTGACCCAGCAGATTCAATAGTACTAAAGTGTCTGAAAATAGTGATATGGTCTGGAGTCTCTGGCCAGCACCAATAGGAAAATCACTGTGTAGATCTATAGGGTTTTGTAGAAAACCCATGCCCTCTTCTTTCAATAACCATTCTCCTTTGGCTTACTATCAGGCCCTGGTAGAGACTGAACTCTTAGGACTACTGGTGACCATGTGACCTCATTTTCCATCAGGAACTGGGTGCTTGTCCGACCCATCAAGACATAGGTTGGGTACGTGCTGCAGTGCATCACAATGGAAATGGGATTTTAGAGATAGGAGCTCAGGTGGTTTCAGAAAGCACAAAAAGTTGCATGAGCAAGTGCCTCTGATTCCTTTGACACCAAGTCCTATAACATGCCCTCCTCTCCCTTAACTGTGCCCGTGCTTCCTGGAATGTTTCCTCTGACCAGTTGACTGACTAGGAAGTAACTCAAGCCTGGTTTACAGATGGTTCTGCACGATCTGCCAGTAGATGGCTGCAGCATTACAGTGCCACCGATGGGTGACCCTGAGGACAATGGCAAAGGAAAATTCTCCAAATGAGCAGAGCCTTGAGCAGTGCAGCTGATTGTTCATTCTTTTTTATTATTGTTGTTGATTTGAGAGAAAGACATCAATTTGTTGTTCCACTTATTTATGCATTAATTGACTTCAATGTTTTTAGAGTCTACATATAAGTGAGATCATACAGCATTTGTCTTTCTCTGCCTGACTTATTTCACTTAGCAGCACAGTGCCCTGAAGGTCCATCCATATTGTCACAAATGGCAGGATTTCCTTCTTTTTATGGTTGAATAACATTCCATTGTATACATGTACTACATTTTCTTTCTCTACTCATCCATTCACAGGCACTTAGGTTATTTCCATGTCTTGGCTATTGTAAATAATGCTGCAATAAACATGGGGGTATAGGTATCTTTAAAATATACTGTTTTAATTTCCTTTGGAAATCGTCTCAGAAGAGGGATTGCTGGATCATATGGTAGTTCTGTTTCTAATTTTTTGAGGGTCCTCCATACTGTTTTCCATAGTGGCTGCACCAGTTTACATTCCCATCAGCAGTGTACCAGGGTTCCCTTCTCCACATCCTTGCCAATACTTATCTCTTGTCTTTATATATATATAGATTGATTTCAGAGAGAGAGGAAGTGAGAGGGAGAGAGAGAAACATCAATGATGAGTCATTGACCAGCTGCCTCCTGCATGCCCCCTGCTGGAGATGGAGCTTGTAACCTCAGCATGTGCCCTAACTGGGACTCGAACCCTGATCTCCTGGATCATAGGTTGATGCTCAACTGCTGAGCCACGTCACCCAGGCTCTCTTGTCTTTTTGATAATAACCATTCTAACAGATGGGAGGTGATACCTCATTGTGGTTTTGCTATGCATTTCCCTGGTGATTAGTGATGCTGAGCACCTTTTCATGTGCCTGTTGACCATTCATATATGTTCTTTGGGAAAATGTCTTTTCTGGTCCTTTACACATTTTTTTTTCTTTTTTTAATATTGTTCAAAATATTACAGATGTCTCTTTTTCTCCCCATTGACCCATTCCAAGCAGCCCCCCCCCTTACACATTTTTAATTGGATTGTTTGTGTATGTTTTTTGCTATTGAGTTGTAGGAGTCCCTTATATATTTTGGATATTAACCCCTTCCGATATGTGGTTTGCAAATATTTTCTCCCATTCTGTAGGTTACCTTTTCATTGTGTCTATGGTTTCCTTGGCTGTGCAGAAGCTGTTTAAAGTGATATAGTTCATTGTCCATTCTGACAGGCCTGAGAGATGGCCAGAAGTATAGATCTACATGGATTCATAGGAAACTGCTAATTATTTGGCTGAATTGTTATGACTTGGAAAGAACAGGGTTGGAAGTTTGGTTATAGAAGTTTGGGGAAGAGGAATATGAATGAATTTCTGGGAAGAGCATCCACTTCAGAGGAAACTCTCTGTATCCAGCTGGACGAAATGATGTGCCCTATGGATGCCGGTCAACCTCTTTCCCAGCCACCCCAGTGCTTGCTCAATGGGGTCATGAGCAAAATGGCCATGGTGGCAAAGGTGGGTTATGCATGGGCTCAGCAACATAGACTGTCTCTCACCATGGCCAACCTGACCCTGGCTGCTTCTAAGGCCCAAATCCGCCAATAGCAGAGAATCATACCGCCACAGACATGGTGCCATTCCCTTGGGGTGTAGCCAGCCTCCAGTGGAGACAGTATCTTAAAAAGTGTGTCTCTGAGGATTCACGCCCTTCAGGAATGAGTTTGAGAAACTCCATCAAGTATAGAATCCCAACCAGCCAGGATGCCAGCTGAGAGCAAGAGAAATATGGAAAAAATATTAGAATGAAATTATAAAAATAAATTTTGGATTCCTGACCAGGTATAGAAATGAGTGTTACAGCCATGTATAATATTTTCCTTAAATATATTAGTTAATTTTATATAACTATTTTCTGCTTCTCCTTTCCCTTTATTACTTTACACAGCAATTGTTTTAACAGGATAATTTATAACTTAGTCTCTGGGTCACAGAATATTCAAGTGGGATTATGACTTATTTAGAGGAGAAACTAACCTCATTTAATACCGTGGCTGTCATTTGGAGAAGATTACAAAGGCTGTTGGGACTTCGTGTCTCTACCCTTTGGGGAGAAGGTAGGAGCATATTTTTCTGAAGGATGCTGGCATTTCATCAGGCAGGAACATCAAGCTGTCAGCATTGCTGATGGAAGTTCAAATACATGTAGAAGGATCCTGGTAAGCAAAAGGGGTGGGAGGGGGAATTGTGCCACATCTGGCTTTGTGATACTGGCACGTGGGGACTCTGCAACCACATTTCTTCCTTGTCTTCTGGCTGTCTGTTAGGTTCCCCCAGTACTGAAGCTAGAGAAAGACTGCAAGGCTGGAGAAGGGAACAAGGGTCTTGTTCCTTCCTGTTTGCTTTCTGTTCCTATTGTCACCCAGCCTTGGCCCTCAGCCTGCCACCATCAGTTGATTATCATCACCAGCTCAGAACCAGTCAGGGAACACTCCCCTCAGGAGTCAGAGCCCAGATCTATATGGCCCTTCTCCTAAGCCTTAGCAGTTTCGGCCACAGCCATTCAGCACCCTTTCCTCAGAGTCTGATTTCCAGTTCAGCAGGGCCCCTCCTCTGAGCTTAGAAATTCATGCCTTGGCCCGTGTGGCTCAGTTGGTTGAGTGTCTTCCAATGCACTGAAGGGTTGCTGGTTTGATTCCAGGTTGGGGCACATGCTTAGGTTTCGGACTTGATCCCTGGTGGGGGGCGTGTGAAAAGTAGCCAGTCAATGTTTCGCTCTTGCATTGATTGATGTTTCTTTCTCTCTCTCCCTCTCCCCTTTCTCTCTCTCTAAAATTCAATAAAAATATTTTAAAAAAGAAATTCATAATTCCACTTCTTCTTGTCCTCCCAGCCTTAAAAGTGGGAGCTGCATTCTGCAGTTATTACCTCTGTGCTCTCTCAGTTCCCCCAAAACCTTCCTTCCACTGCCTCCTTAATCAATTCTCTATATTCAATCCTCTCTGCTGAAATACTGTGTATTGTTTGTTTTCCCAGCTGGATTCTGACTTGTAGCCTCCTTTAATGGTTATTTGTCAATCATATCTCAATAAAGGTGGAAAAATAAAAGTAAGAAAAGTGGGTAAAGCATATGAATAGGAAGTTTATAGAAAAAAAATCCAAAATGCTAAGAGGCATAAAAAGATGTTCAAACCCATTGATTACCAGAGATGCAAATTAAAACAACAATGAGATATCACTTTACACCCATTAGATTGGCAAACACACACACACAGACAGAAACACAGGTAACACCAAATACTGGTACCAATGTAGGGATATAGGGATATAGGACCCCTTGTGTACTGCTGCTGGGAATACAGGCACAATCATTCTGGAGAGCAATATGTCAGTATCTAGTTAAATAAGTGTGCACTTAGCCTAAATCCCTGTAATTCTGCTCTTAGGTATACATCACAAAGAAATCCTTACACGAAGTGTAAGGTGGCATATGTGACAAAGCTTATTATAGATTTATTTACAGTGACTGGCAGGTGCAGGCGATCTGGACATTCATCTTTGAGGAAGCAGGTAAGACATTAGGGAACACTGTGTAGTATTTGCCAGCAAGAGTATCTATAGAGCCCTGGCCAGGTGGCTCAGTTGTTTAGAGCATCATCCCATGCACCAAAACGTTGTGGGTTCGATTTCCGGTGAGGGCTCATACCTAAGTTTCAGGTTCAATCTCGGGACGCAACTGATTGATGTTTCTCTCTCTCTCTCCCTTCCTCTTTCTTTAAAATCAACGAAAAACATATCCTTAGGTGCAAATTAAAAAAAAAAAAAAAAAGATTATGTGTAGACCCAGCAATATTAACAGAGCCTCACCCTGGCTGGGTAGCTCCATTGGTTAGAGCATCGTCGCAATATGCCAAGGTTGTGGGTTTGATCCCCAGTCAGGGCACATACAAGAATCATCCAATGAGTGCATGGATGGATGGAACAACAGATTGCTCTCTCTCTCTCTCTCAAATCAATCAATAAAAAAATAAAAATAAAGAGAGCCTAAAAACGATGCTGAATGACTTCTGGGGCCAGTAACGACAGAGTAAGTAATCTGAACCATAGCACTCACTGAGAACAACTAGACGAGCTCAACAGACTAGGAAAAACATTTGCTTGAAAATATCCAAGTGGTAGCAGCAGGTAGTGAAGAATTATGGGGCAAAGAAGTGGGAGAAAGCAGAAACTGAGAGGTGAGCTCAGTATTTAAGGTGACTTATCCCTTACGGCTACCTGCTAATTCCAGAAGAGGCAGATGAGAAGCTGAGCACAGGTGTTTAGATAGACTTGTGTGGCAAGAAATCAAAACTTATAGTTTAGGGTCCACCAAAAGAGTGGCACCTCATGTGTTGGGTTGAAAATTCAAAGGTCTAGGAGTAAGTGTTAAGTGGAAATAGAGTAGTAGCCCTGTTCCCTAAGGGTCTGCAGTCAAGCTCTGAGCCATTTCAATCCCTGGAGACTAGACAAAGAAAATTCAGGATTTCCAGTGTCCCAGTTGTCTGCCAGAAGCAAATATAAATCTTTGAACCTTGGCCAAGTAACTCAATTGTTCAGAGCATTGTCTGAATACACCAAGGTTGCCGGGTTCAGTTTGATCCCCAGTGAGGGCACATACAAGAAGCAACCAATGAATGCATACATAAGTGGAACAAATCGATGTCTCTATCTCTATCTCTCATCCTTACTCTCTCCCTGAAATCAATCAATAAAAAACTTTTTAAAAAGTCTATCCTTGCCCAGCCAGCATGGCTCAGTGGTTGAATGTCAACCTATCAACCAGGGAGGTCAGTTTGATTGCTGGTGAGGGCACATGATCCCCAGTAGGGGGCATGCAGGAGGCAGCCAATCAATGACTCTCCCATCATTGCTGTTTCTATCTCTTTCCTTCTCCCTTCCTCTCTGAAATCAATAAAAACATATATTCTTTAAAAGTCCATCCTTAATCCATGTAATTGCTTTTGCACCTTTGCCAAAAATCAGTTAGGTAGGGGGTAGAAGGTAGGGGGTGGGGAGGGCAAGAGAGCATAGAGGGGATAAATGGTGGTGGAAAAAATAAAATAAAATAAATTAAAAAATCAGTTGGGTATATTTGTGTGGGTCTATTTCTGGGTTCTCTATTCTGTTCCATTGATTGTGTGTCTTTCCTTGACAAAAACACACTGTCTCCACTACTATAGTTATCTAATAAGTCTTGAAATTGGGTGGACTGATTCTTCCCACTCTATTCTTCTTTATAAAAAATTGTTGTAGCTATTTTAATTCCTTTGTCTTTCAGTATAAATTTTAGAATAATATTGTCTATATCTACAAGAAATCTTGCTAAGGTTTTTATAGGAATTGCATTAAATCTGCATGCTAATTTGGAGAGAGTTTATATCTTTGAGTCTTTCAATCCATGAACAGGTTATGTCTCTCCTTTTATTTAGCTCTTTCATGAACTTTTTTGTAATTTTTAGCAAACAAGTCCTATACATGTTTTGTTAGATTTGCACCTGTTTAATTTTTTTTGAGCTCTTGTAAATGATACTGCATTTAAAAATATATATATGTTTGTTTTGTTTTTAATCCTCACCTGAGGATATTTTTTCCATTACTCTTCAGAGAGAGTGGAAGAGTGGAAGGGAGGGACAGAGAAAAACATCGATGTGAGAGAAACACACCAATTGGTTGCCTCCCGCAAGTACTCCGACCAGGGCCGGGGATCAAGCCTGCAACCGAGGTACGTGCCCTTGGTCAGGGTCGAACGCAGGACCCTTCAGTCCTCAGGCCAACGCTCTAACCACTTAGCCAAACCAGCTAGGTCAAAATATGTTTTTATTGATTTCAGAGAGAGGAAGGGAGAGAGAGATAGAAACATCAATGATAAGAGTCATTAATTGGCTGCCTCCTGCACATCCCCTGCTGGGGATCGAGCCCGCAACCCGGGCATGTGACCTGACCGGGAATCGAACCGTAATCTCCTGAATCCTAAGTCACTACTCAACCTCTGACCCACGCTGGCCTGGCAATGATATTACATTTTAAATGTTGATGTCCACATGTTCATTGATTCTTGCATACTGATCCTGTATAAGGCAACTTTGCTGAATTCCTGTGTTCATTCTAGGAGATTTTTGTATACTCCTTGGTATTTTCCACATACACAATTACATCATCTACAAATAGGAACAGTTTTATTTCTTCCTTTCTGATCTGTATGCCTTTTATTTCTTTTTCTTACCCTAGTGCACTGGCTGTAACTTCCAGCACTACTTTGAATGAGTAGTGAGAGCAAACATCCTTGCCTGTTTCCTTCAGATCTTAGGGGTAAAGCAGTCTTCTACCTTTAAGTATAATGTTAACTGTAGGATTTTTTTAAATTTATTGATTTTGAGAGAGAGAGAGAGAGAGAGAGAGACTGATTTATTGTTCCACTTATTTATGGACTCATTGGTTGATTATTGTGTGTACCCTGACCTGGGATTGAACCCACAACCTTGGCATATAGGGCATATGTGCTCTAACCAGTTGAGCTACCCGTCCAGAGCCTTAACTATAGGATTTTTTTTTTAGATGATACCAGAAGATGCTTAATCAAGTCACCCCCTCTATTCCTATTTTTCTGACAGTTTTTAATAATGAATTAAATTTTGTCAAATGCTTTTTCTGTATCAGTTAATACCATTATGTGATTTTTCTTCTTTAAGCTGCTTATATGGTGGATTGCATTGATTTTCAAGTATTGAACCAGCCTGCATCTCTGGAATAGGCCCTCCTTGGTCATAGTGTGTTAGTCTTTCTAGATTTTGCTGAATTCCGCTCACTAATATTTAGTTAAGGATTTTTAAGTTTATATTCATAAAGTTTGTAGTTCTCTGTTTAAAAATTTTTTAATATGTTTTTATTGATTTTTAAAGAGAGAGGAAGGGAGAGGAGTACAGAGATAGAAACATCGATGAGATAGAAACATCATCGAGGCTGACTCTTGTATGCCCCCTTCTGGGGATCAAGCCGGGAAATGGAGAAGGTGCCCTGACCAGGAATTGAACTGTGTTCATGAGTTGACGCTCAACCACTGAGCAGCACCTGCCAGACTGCAGTTTTCTCTCTCTCTCTCTTTTTTTTTTAATATATCTTTATTGGTTTCAGAGAGAGGAAAGGAGAGGGAGAGAGAGAGGTAGAAACATCAATGATGAGAGAGTCATTGATCGGCGGCAGCCCGCAACCCGGGCATGTGCCCTGACCAGGAATCGAACCCTGATTGCCTGGATCCTAGGTCTGCGCTTAACCGCTGAGCCACGCCCGGCCGGGCAGTTTTCTCTTTTTTTAACTATCTTTATCTGTGTGTGTGTGTGTGTTTTTAATGTTTTTTAATCCTCACCCAAGGATAGTTTTTTTTCATTGATTTTTAGAGAGAGTGGAAGGGAGAGGGAGAGAGAGAGAGAGAAACATCAATCAGTTGCCTCCTGTATATGCCCCGACCAGGGATCAAAGGTTTGGTATCAAGGTAATACTAGTTTCATAAAATGAACTGAGAACTGTGTCCTGCCCTGGCCAGTGTGGCTCAGTTGGAGTGTTGTCCCATGCCCCAAAAGGTGGTGGGTTCAATTCCCCGTCAGGGCACATACCCAGGTTGCTGAATCAATCCCTGGTCTGGGCTCCTGCTGGAGGCGACCAATCAATGTTTCTTTCTCTCTCTTCTTCTCTCTAAAAACCAATTAAAAAAATAAAAAAAGAGAAAGAACTGTCTCCTCTGCTTCTATTTTCTGGAAGAGATTGTGTAGACTGAATATTAATTCTTCTCTAAATGTTTGGCAGAATTATCTAGTGAAACCATCTAGGACTGGAAGTGTGGTTTGTTGTTTTATTTTGGAGGGGGTTTTTAAATCATCAATTCAATTTCCTTAATATTTATAAGATTATTCAAATTATTTATTTTGATGGTTTCTGTTTTTGAGGAATTGGCCCATTTGCATTTTTATTTAAGTTCTCAAATCTATATGTGGTTTTAAAAAAATGTATCTTTATTGATTTCAGAGAGAGGAAAGGAGAGGGAGACAAAGAGAGAAACATCAATGATGAGAGAGTCATTGATCAGCTGCCTCCAGCACACCCCCGACTGGGGATGGAGCCCGCAACCGGGGCATGTGCCCTGACCGGGAATCGAACCACAAACCATGATCTCCTGGATCCTAGGTCTGTGCTCAACCGCTGAGCCACGCCTGGCCAGGCTCAAATCTATGTTTAAGTTATTGGTAGAATTCCTTATTATCCTTTTCATGCCTGAAGGGTCCATGATGATATCCCCTATTTTATCCCTGATGTTGGTCATTTGTGTCTTCTTATTTTTTCTTTGTCAATATTCTAGAGGTTTGTCACTTTTATTGATCTTTTCAAACAACCAGTTCTTTGTTTCATTGATTTTGTCTGTTATTTTTCTGCTTCCAATGTCCTTGATTTCTGGCCTTACCTTTAATTTCCTTCCTTATGCTTGTTTTAGGTTCATTTTGCTCTTCTTTTTCTAGTTTCTTTTTTTTTTTTTTATGAACTTTATTTAAAAGATTTTTTATTGATTTTTAGAGAGAGAGGATGGGAGAGGGGGAGAGATATACATTTATGTCAGAGTGAAACATTGATCAACTGCCTCTTGCACGCCCCAGACTGGAGATCAAACCCTCAACCCAGGCATGTGCCCTGATTGAGAATCGAACCAGCAACCTTTTCCTGCCCAGGACAACACCCAACGAACAGAGCCACACCAGCCAGACCTGAACTTTTTATTTTAATTTATTGATTTGAGAAAGAGAGAGGAAAAGAGAGAGAGAGAGAGAGAGAGAGAGAGAGATTTCTTGTCCCACTTATTTATGCATTCATTGGTTAATTCTTGTATGTGCCCTGACTGGGGATGGAACCTACAACCTTAGCATAGGGGGCTGACACTCTAACCAACTGAACTACCCAACTAGGGTTTTTTCTAGTTTCTTGAAGTGGGAACTCAGACTTATCCTCTTTTCAAATGTATGCACTTAGTGTATAAATTCCCCTTTCAGCACTGTTTTACCTGTGTTACCCACATTTTGCTATGCTGTATTTTCATTTCCATTCAGTTCAGTGTATTTTTTATTTCCTTCAAAACTTCTTTGACCCATGGATTGTTAAGAAGTATGTTTTTCAGTTCCCAAGCACTGGGAGATTTTCTTGTTGTCTGTTATTAACAAGGTGCTAAATCGATGGATGTCAATATTGGAAAGGAGACCAAAGTACCATATAATTTTGCCTTTTTCTTGTCTCAATGCAAAGAAAACCAACCCGTTGTATTTGGATGGCCAGCCAACCTGATGCCATTGAGAAGCTACCTAGGGCTCTAGTGCCTTCCTTGCCAGCTGATATTACTCACTTAAAGCCAGAAGTTGGCAGAAGCACTTGGCAGCATGTTTTCAATCTATGGCCCCATGCATACGGATGTACACTGACTACTGCATGCAATTCTGCAACCAAAGACTTTGCTCATTTGCTAGAGCAAGCATGTCCAGTCCCAACACATCAACGGGTATGGTGGCCAGGCAAAGCCAACTACTCACCATCCCCCACAACTCTGGAAGAACTAAAGGCATTGGAGACTCATCATTGAGGGTGTGCTGATGGCCATACTTGAAGCTTTTCAATAAAGGTGAGCTGGGAGAAGCTGCAGCAGTGTACTTGAAAGACAGTAAGTCTCACGTCAATTTCATCCATGGTTTGTTGAGGATTTTTATTTCTCAAAATTTATTGTCATGGCTCTCTCATCATTGATGTTTCTATCTCTCTCTCCCTCTCCTGTCCTCTCTCTGAAATCAATAAAGATATATTAAAAAAAAAATTTATTGTCATGGATCCAAGTGTAGGTTGAAATCACCCTCTGACCCTGATCACCTTTGTCTTGAGTCTCAAAACTCAAATTAGGGAGATGGGAGAATGACCCAGACTGACTATTACTCAAGCATAGCAGCAGCTATTCAGTTTTGGGAACTCTAGAGAAAGGCAAAGAAGAAAAGAAGAAACTAAAAAACTGCTGTGTCAGTTGCTCAGTTAGCACTCTTTCCTAAAGGAAGTGATTTCTACTCTAGCCAACTTAATAAGGGGGAGAAAGGAAGAAAGACATTGTATGTCCTTATGGCAAAAGGCCAGGATGCTGGAAGAGGGATTGTAGAAAGAGACTGGAGTAGGCAGGAATTTCAGGGACAGTAGAATCAGGAGTGCCTAGCGGGACAAGACTATCTGCTAGAAAATACTTGGCAAAGGGCTCCAAAATCACAGACTGAGGGAAGCTCAGAGGTGGGAACTGGAGAACCTATGTGTCAATAATCCCTTTTCAAGCTAAATTAATCCCTGCCTATTCTGGCAGGTCCTGGTGCTGCTTATTCTGCAACTTCCTGGGAATTGTCTCACTTCCCATGAGTACAGGTTGGTGGTATCTCCATTAGCCTTCTACTGTTCCTTTCCTTCCATGGTTCCCACGCAGACAAGTTCTCTAACTGGGAAACGTGTGTCCTTACTTCTCCCAAATGTCCCAGAAACACAGTGAGGAGAGGCCTGCTGTGCAGTTTAGAGGCTTCCATATTCTGTCCTCTGGAAGGAGTGTGTGTGGAGCTCTTGGGGGAAATGCCACCTGATTTGGTTACTCTGTGCTATCTGAAAGAAAAAGGGAACTGCAGAGAGTGGCCATCTCACTCCGTGCTGGAGAAGCACCTTAAGCTGAAACAACTTATTGCATCCTTTTGAACCCTAGAGAATAAAAATGCTGATTAAATTCAAGATATAGAACAAATAGCCCGGCAGGTGTGGCTCAGTGGTCAAGAGTCGACCTATGAACCAGGAGGTCATGGTTCAATTCTCTGTCAGGGCACATGCCCTGGTTACTTGCAAGAGACAGCAATGATGACTCTCTCTCGTCATTGATGTTTCTCTCTCTCTTCCTCTCTCTTCCTCTCTCTGAAATCAATTAAGACATACTTTAAAAAAAAGATATAAAACAAATAAAAATAGTTTACTAAAGGGATAAGCCATAGTGATGTGTAAAACAATATCGTTTGTCAAGAGCTCCAACAGAAGGAATAAAAACTGTTATAAAAGAATTAGAAAAACAAGGGATAATTTTAATAAGACACTTGCCCCCCTAATACTCTTACACTTCTAATGAAGAAGAAAGATGCTTTAGTCTGCTTGGGCTGCTATAATAAAATATCATAGACCCAGGTGGGGTGGGAGGTGGATGGGAGGCACTTCAACAACAGGCCTTTATTTCTGTCAGTGCTGGAGGCTGGAAGTCTAAGATCAGGGTGCCAACCAAGTGGGTTCCTGGTGAGAGCTTGCTTCCTACAGATAGCCGCCTTCTCACTGTGTGCTCCCACAGCATTTCCTCAGTGCTTGTTGGAGGAAAAAAACAGATCTCCAGCTTTCTCTTCTCATAAGGGTACTAATCCCTTGTAAGGGCCCCACCCTTATGGCCTCATCTAAACCTAATTACCTCCCAAAGTCCCTACCTCCAAATATCATCCAATTGGGGATTACGGTTTCAACTGAAGAATTTGGGAGAACAACAAAAAAAAAGAATTTGGGAGAACAAACTTTCAGACCATAACAGAAGGTAAATTTGATAAAGATGATCAACCACTGAACAGATTTGAACAAGAACTTAAAGAAGTAAATAAATCTGATGCTTCATTAACTCCTGCAACCATTCTGACTTCAAAATTTGTCTGCAAAATTTTTCTTTGTATCTATGTTCTGTCTTTTCTTCCTTTCCTTCTTCCTCTAGCAGGTGAGTCTAAATTTTTGTTTGCTTTTGCTTATGGAAAAAGTTCAATATTTATGGCAAAGGACTCCTCAAGGGTTTTACACTCTCCTATTATTTTCTCTAGTCATTTACAGGCAAACTGAGAGATGTGTCCCACCTGAGAGATCTATGGTTATTCAGAATGTAGATGACTTCCGGTAGCCTCAGAAACTAAAGAGCAATGCAAACCTGATACTTTGACATTCTTACCATTTCTCCCTGGACAGGGACACAAGCCTCAGTAGACACATTGCAGCATTTCTAAACTGAAGCAAGATACTTATCACATTAGTAATCAGCTGCAGGCCATAGAGTGTGACAGTCTAGGAGGCAGCCCACTTTGCAGATAAAACGGCCTACTGTTACTACTACTACTAAAAAAATAATTAGCCAATTTTGGTACTATTAGAGTGTTACCAACAGTGGATTCCTTCCAGCTTTTGCAGAGCAGACCAAACCTCTGATTGAGTGGTTGCATGAACGTCCTCCAGGTCTCTGGTTTGTCCCTAGATTCTGAAGAGGCTTTTGAATAACAGAAATTGGCTTCTAGTCTCTCCCCCAGCTTTAGGGTTCCAAGTTGTGAAAAACCCAACTGATTCATTTAATATTCCCGTCCATATTGCACACTTGACGATGTTTATTCATGGGTCACGCACTTGGAGTAAAAGTGGCCAACTTAAGGCTTCCTGTGCTGTGGGAGAGGCCTCATACCGTGGAGTCACGCTCTGTCTGGAGTTAGGCCTGCACAAGCAGACTAGTTAACGGTAGTGATTAGAGCTGCAATTCTTGGTGCCTCAATTCTTGGTTCTGCACTTAAAATAAACGTATGTGTTATATATATTACATATACATTATATAAAACATCATATATTTTATATATAATATATAAATAATAAATATGTATTTGGTGTCTGTCATACCACGTGTTGAATTTGAAAAAATAGAAGCTTTCTAAATTCCTTGGGAATTAAAATATCTCCTGGAAAAATTGATAGTCGATTTGTCAGAGGTTTTATAACTGCCTGCTCAGATATCAGCATGGTAGCCTCCCCTTACCTGCAGGTTCGATTTCTTTTTTTTTTTTTTTTAGGTTTTATTTTATTTTATTTTTTAAAATAATTTTTATTTTTGTTTAAAGTATTACAGATGTCCCTTTTTCTCCCCAATGACCCTTCCCCCCCCGTTCCTTCCCCCTCCCCAGTGCAGCTTCGATTTCTGAAGTTTCAGTTACCTGTGGTCAAGCACAACCCAAAAATATTAAATAGAGCCCTGGCTGGGGAGCTCAGTTGAGTCATCCCAATATGATATGCCAAGGTTTCGGCTCCATCCCCAGTCAGGGCACATACAAGAATCAACCTAAGAATGCATGAATAGGTGGGACAACACAGCAATGCTTCTCTCTCACTCTTCCTCCCCTCTTTCTCTAAAATAAAAAAATAATATATATTAAATGGAAAATTCCAGAAATGAGCAACTCACGAGTTTTACAGTGCTTGCCGGTGTGTTCTGAGCAGTGTGATGAAATACCTCCGCTGCACTCCCTGTCCCGCCTGGGACTTGATGCACCCCTTTGTCCAGCGTTTCCGCACTGTCAGTGTTCCCTGCCCATTAGTCACTTAGTAACCATCTCAGTTATCAGATTGACTGATAAAATAAGTCGCCCTTACTTTACTTTATAATGGTCCCAAACCATTCATATAACTGTTTTTACAATATATTATTATAATTAGTTATTGTTGCTAATCTCTTACTGTGGCTGATTTATAAATTAAACTTTATTACAGGTAAGTATGTCTAGGAAAAACATAGTACTGTGTATATGTATATATAGGGTTCAGTACTATCCATGGGTTCAGGCATCTACTGGAGATCTTGGAACATATCCCCACAGATAAGAGGGGACGACTGTATAGCATTTAGAGCTCACACAGAGCAAAAGGATGAAGTTTCTAAGGGCAAGGATTGTCCTGCTAGAGCTGCAAACATTGCAAAAGCAGAAGCTCCATTATGAAAACAAGAAGAAGCTGTCATTCCTTAAATAAAAAATGCTCCAGCCCTGGCCGGTGTGGCTCAGTTGGTTGATGTTGTCCAGTGCACCGAAACATTGTGGGTTCAATTCCCGGTCAGGGCACATACCCAGGTTGTGGGTTCGATCCCCGGTTAAGAGCACATACATGTGGCAACTGATTGATGTTTCTCTCTCTCCCTCTCCCTTCCTCTCTCTAGAATCAATGAAAACATATCCTCAGGCGAGGAATAAATAAATAAATAAATAAATAAATAAATAAATAAATAAATAAACAAACAATAAATAAATAAATAAATAAATACATACATAAAGTGAGGTTTAAAAAAAATGCCCCACAAAAGGAAATGGGCAATTGAAAAGGAGACTAAAAGAAGTTGGGGCTGTAGGAATTCCCTAACAAAATCATTCTTCTACCACTGTCCCTATTTGCCTGGTTAGTGTTGTGTAAAAATCATTTGAGTAACAAAGGAATTTTACTTTATTGTTTTATTTTATTTTATTTTATTTTATTTTATTTTATTTTATTTTATTTTATTTTATTTTATTTTATTTTATTTTATTTTATTTTATTTTATTTTATTTTATTTTATTAAATATATCTTTATTGATTTCAGAGAGAGGAAAGGAGAGGGAGAGAGAGAGAGAGAAACATCAGTGATGAGAGAGTCACTGATCGAGCCCACAACCTGGGCATGCGCCCCAACAGGAATTAAACCCCGATCGCCTGGATCCTAGGTCGACGCTCAACCGCTGAGCCACGCCAGCCGGGCTAATTGGCTTTCTTAAGCAAGTCTGGAACCAGGCAGCATCCTACTCAGCAACTAGAAGGGAGCTGGGGGGGGGGGCTACAAAATAGAAGGTTGTTGTAAGAAGAAGGTTGGGGCAAGGGTGCTATTAACAAAAGAAAAGAAGGATTATTTGGGGGCCAGGACAGCTTCTTTTTTGGGCGAAAGAAAAAGGCAAGGGTTTTTGTCATGCAGATTGCCTCTTCTTTCTTTTCTCTTTTTTAAAAAATAAAATTCTCCTTTTATTTGCTTTGGATTTATGACTGTAGCTGTTAAATAGTTGGGTGTATATACCTTTCTGACCGTCCTTTTTCATCAGCAACGTATTTTATCACTACGGACAGAGTACCTCTCTTTATTCTATTTGTTGTTTTAACCCTAAATTCCACGTGACTTGCTACCAATACCAGCTATGAGCATTAACTCTCCTGTGTTCTTGGGTTTGCATGTGTTGAATTTACCCACTGCTTTTATGATTCTTGTTTCTTTTAAGTGTGTTTCTTCTAAAGAGCATGTGTTTGAGTTTTTCCTGTTAACCTAACATGGTGGGTAGTGCATTTTAATAGGTGGTTTCACGTTATCACATTTAAAATAACTAATACATCTTTTTCTTTTTTTTAAATTAAATTTATTGGGGTGAACATGGTGAATATGAACATATAGGTTTCAGGTGTGGGTTTCTGTTACAAGATCTGTATATTGCACTGTGTGCCCACCACCCAAATTCATATCTTCTCCTGTCACATTATATTAGGGCCCCCTTCACCCCCACCCCCTTCCCTCTGGCAACCTCCACACTGCTGTTTGTGCCCACGAGTTAACTTATTTCGTTGCTATATGTATACATAATAAATGTGTTACTCTATATTTATTACTTCTTTAGATTGTTTTAGCTTTCTTCTACTTTTCTTATTTACTTATTTATTTTAATTTAAAGAAAATTTCCACCCTCACCCCCTCCCCTTTGGCTACTATCAACATGTTCTCTATGCCTTTGGTTCTGTTTAGTTTTGTTCACTTATTCTGTTTTTTAGCTTCAACATATAAATGAGGTCATATGGTAGTTGCTGGTGTCTGACTTATTTCACTTAGCATAATGCCTTCTAGGTCTTCTTCTTTCCTTGGGGGATAGAGAGGCCCACGTGAAAGACTACCCTACTGGTGTTTGTGAATTCCAGACTGGTTGATTAAGATTATGTTTCTGGGAGAGGCCAAAACTGCAATTAGATCAAGTATCGAAACCAGATTTGGTATTATGGGCTTTTAGCATGAGGGACCCATGGTTTTCTCTTTAAGTGTTTTTCGCATCTGAGACACATTATTTGAGAAAATGGAACAATTGCTGAAGGGCCTAAATTATGTAAATATGATGCTACTTATATATTTGATGAAAACTCAGGAGAAACTTATTGGGCCTTACAAGAAAAACTCTTAATTAAAAATTTAAATTACAAAGCTTCAGAGTTAAGCTACTCTTTATATTTGGATTGTATAAAAACTTAAAAATAATACTCAAATAGTTAACCATTTGAAAGCTCAGGTAATGTCACAACAGATAGTAAAATTCATGTATGACGAAGAAAATGTTCACAAACTGTTTACCAGGAAACTGATGTAAGCTTCAACATAGGCATGATATAATTAAAGCTTATTCTCCCAAGGCAAATATCATACCGAATTTTAAAATTCATCCTATTGTAATTCTGCTAGTTGTTTCGCTTTGTATTTTAGTTGCTGGCTATTTAAGCACCGGGAACTTGCTCAGAAAAAGGTGAAAACAACAATGGAGAAAATTAATATTGTAAAGTTATTGTTTCATAAGGATACAGGGAAGTGAGTGTAAGGGCAAATGCAAATGAAAGAGAACCTTAATCCTCTCAGTAGAAAATAAGACAAGAGGCTTCCCCCCCTCTCAACATTTTCATTCAGAATCTCTTCCTTTGTCCTTTCAAATGCATGTAAATCTTTTAAAAGGTAAATTAGCTTCAGGACCTTCTCACAACTCAGGAATGTTTCCTCCCTTCCAGGGCCTGGAAGCACCTTTTGAAATGTAATCAAGGAAGATACTTCCGGACATCCAATTTCTTGGGAGGAGATGGGTCTGAGTTCAGCTGACCCCAGGTTCCAAATGGCAAAACATCCCTATTGGAATGACAAGTATCCGCCTTGCTCTGTAGAGGGTGAGAATTCCTGAGTCTCCGCAGCCCTGTGGGGTGGCCTGCCATGCGCACCATGTTCTGTTTTCATGCTTATTCAATGATACCATTATTTCCTTTCTCTTCTGCTTTTATTTTATTTTTTAATTTTAAAAATTGATTTTAGAGAGAGGAAGGGAGAGAGAGAAACATGGATTTGTGTTCCACTTATTTATGCATTCATTGGTTGCTTCTTGTCTTTTTCGATTTTATTCTGGGTTAGGAGATTTTGTTTTTAATCATATTTCCCCAACACACTTCACAGCAATGGGAAAAGGGCAACTTTTCATTAATTGGACCTTTATCAACTGAAAATCAAGCGAACTTTTACGCAAGTATAACATACAGACAGAAAAGTGAAAAATCAGAAGTATACAGCTTGGGGAATTTTCACAAAGTGAACACATCCATGTAGCCAAGAACCCAAGTTCAACATCCAGGAACTCCCAGAAGCAAACCAGAGGATGTCACCCCCAAATTGACCACTTTGGAATATTGATAATTTTGAATCAAAGGCACGTAAGAAATAGCAGGTGCAAGAAGTGGCACTCTGACCCTCCTCTTTCTTTCTTCCTGAAAGCAGGAGATAAAATTCCCCTGTGAAAGGTGCTCTCTGTGTAGCTGGAGGAAGGAGGACATTCTTATCACCAGAGACGGGGAACTGGAGTCCTGGAAATCTGAACAAGCAAACCTTGTTCAACTCACCCTTATGTTCCTAGTTACTTCACTATGGACTACCCCTAGCTCAGATCCCTTTGTCTTGTCAATTCTTCACAAATGCATCATTTCTTTGTCTAAAAGGTATAAAAGCTTCCTGCTCTGCTCACGTCTTTGGGTCTCCATTCTTTTTTGAATATACTTGTAAAAATTTAATAAAATATGTATACTTTTTTCCTGTTAATATGTCTTACATCCGTTTAATTCTTAGGCCCAACCAGAGAGAGCCCCAAAGAGGGTGGAGAATTTCCCCCCTACACCCCTTCCCAAGGACAGAGTAGAATTTGCAAAAGCAGCCCTGAGGTAGGGGTTGGGGTGGGGAGTAAGTGGGACTAGGGGGACAGGCAGGAACCAAAGACAGAAAGTTGGAGACTACAGCCAAGATCAGTGAAAGAGATGGTGGGATTTGAGGCAGAAAGAAAAGGAAGGGTCAATTCCCTTCTCCAGAAAATCACAAGATTAATTTACTTGAGGAAGAAACTGTGACCTGACTCCAAGGATTTCCAATGGTCCCCTTAAAATTTAAAAGTGGCAAGCCTCTCTGTCCTCAGAGGGACTTGCATTTGGATGCACCCTAGTTTGTAGAGAAGTGGACAGTTGTAAAAGTGAGAGTACGTACCGATAATATCACCTCCCCAGAAACTCAGTTTACATTTACTCCTGGAAGCAACTGTGATCTGATTCTAAGAATTTCCAAGGGCTTCCCTTAAAATTTAAAAGTGCCCAAGACCCTGTTAACCTAAAAACAAAAGGCCAAAGTGAGAGGCAATAAGCATTTATTCGGTACTCACTGATTCAGGCAGAAGCCCAAATAGTGTTCAATTAGGCGACAAAAGGGATGGGTATTTATGAGATGGGGAAGGGGAACAATTACATCCGTAGAAGGAAGGCATTTCTATTGATGCAGATAACATAACATAGTGACCTTAACTCTAAACAGCGTTTTTAATTTTCAGTCCAGCAGTCATCAGTCCAGTAGTCATAATACATACTTTCTTGTTATCTTTGCAAACAGTTCTTTGGGACAGAAAGTTGCCCTAAGCCCAGTCCAAAGGTTATTTTGTCTTGCTTAAACATCTCAAAGGTTTGAGAAGTAAGACCTACAAGGCAGTTCCTCTGGCATGGCTGCTCGGGCTCCATTTTAAAGTGGCTCCGTTTATATTATTTTTTACAACTTAATAAGTATAAGCAAATGCCCCACCTCCAAAGGGACTTGCATCTCAATGCAATGTACTTTTTAAAGGAAGGAAATACTTTGGTAGGCTTCCTGGCATTGTTAAAAACAACACTCAAAAGCATCGAGCTGGACCTTGTAATAAGACTTGAGAAAGCAATCCTGAGCATCTTCAGCCTGGAAGAGTCTTTTTTTTTTTTAAGAAAAAAATTCTTGATCACTATACACAAAAATCAAGTCCAGCTGTATTGTAAATTTAAAAATAAAAGGCAAAACAAAAAAGCTTGTAGAAGACAACAGAAGAACATCTTCATGACCTCAGAGTTAGGAAAGATTTCTTTTCCTTTTCAATTTTATTTTATTTTACTAATTGATTAATTTATTTTGTGTTTTTTACTTTTATTTTTCAGTTACAGTTTACATTCAATACTATTTGTATTAGGGAAAGATTTCTTAAACCGGACGCAGAAAGCACTAACCATAGGGAAAGTATTGATAACTTAAGTGTTTTCTGAGCTCTGCCATCACTAAGCCAGTCTGTTACTCCTCTCTTATCTTCACCGCCCCCTCCCACCCTCAATCCACCCCCACAGTGTGGCTTCCGCTGTCTCCATTGTCTTTACCCCAAATCTCTAAACTCCTGTTTTATGCAAAGCACAGGGTTACTACTTCAGGATGAGTCTCTTACCTATGGAAGTGTACTTTGTATCCAGTGTTTCCTGAGATGTGCTGCCTTTTGGCTGCTTTGCTATGCTTGCTGCCTTTTAATTGCACAAATTCTCTCCCCATGTTCCCCAAGTCCTATAGGTCTTGCTGTGTGCGGGGATATAGGTGTCCCACTTTAGAATAAATCCCGTACTTAGACAAAGTGCACTGCTCTTATCTGGAATGTGAAAGCCTAGGGCAGCTCACTATTTACTCTGCATGCCTGTCCCCTGCAGCTTCCACGAGAATTCTCACTGCTTTGGGAAGGCCCCACACTTTGCTTGGGGCTGAGGATACGGGTCTCTGAGTTTTGCTGAAAATGCTTTTGTGAGATCACCAGAACAGTGAAAGCGCTGTCTCTCATAGCCAGTTCGTATGCTCGTACTCTTTAAAAGGAATGAATATTGATTTTTATCAAATGCCTTACAAACCCTACTGATGTGATCAAGTATTTTTTTTTTTAATTTGCTGAGTACTGACTTCGGTGAAGAGATTTCCTGATGTTGAACCACTTTTGCATTTCTGGACTAGACCCTACTGAGTCATACACAATATTTTATTCTTTTGTTATATTGCTGGAGGCCACTCGCTTATCTTTTCTTTAGAAAATTTGTACTTTTATTCAAAAGTGAGAGTTGCCCATAGGTTTTGTTCTGTACTCTCTTTAGCGGGTTTAGATATTAGGTTTATTGTTGGCTTTATGGAAGAGCAAAGGTCAAGATGAGGTAACACCCTTGAAGGAGATGAAGGCTTGTTCTTTGCTAGGGGCTTGCCTAGCAAAGAACAAGCCTTACTACAAAGCTATGATAATTAACAAAGACTTACATTAGTACAAGGGTAGACAACCTGGCCAGTGTGATGAAACAGAGAGCCCTAAACAGACTTCTCAAAGACAAGACATTCCTTTAACATGTGACACAGGTGGCAGGTCAGGGAAGAAGGATGGAATTAGTCAACAAGTGGAGAAGGAAATATCCAGTAGGCACTCCTTAGTCACAGGGGATACGTTCCAAGACCCCCAGTGGATGCCTGAGCCTTTGGATAGTACTGAAGGGTCTTTTATATATTGCTAGTGGGAGTGTAAATTGGTAGGACCACTTTGGGGAAAAATTAGGCCTCACCTGTGAAGTTGAGCATGTGCATATCTTTGACTCTTGGGCACAAATGCAAGAGGAACTTCCATATGTTGCACTGGGAGGCATGCACGCAAAAGTTCATAGTAACAAACTGGAATCAACTGAAATGCCCTTCATGGAAATGACATCATGGGGGGGAAAATCTTAGTTATAGCCTGGCCAGCGTGGCTCAGTGGTTGGATCCAGTCCGGTCAGGGCACATGCCTGGGTTGTGGGCTTGATCCCTAGTGGGTGGCGTGTAGGAGGCAATCGATCAATGACTCTCTCATCATTGATATTTTTATCTCTCTCTCTTCCTTCCTCTCTCTGAAATCAATAAAGACATATTTTTAAAAAATCTTAGTTATATAATGTTGAGGAGAGAAAAGCAAGTCCCAGAAGACTACAGACAGGGTACTTTTTGCATAAAGTTAAAAATATGCTAAACTGAAAACATACAACTTTAGGCATACATAAATATATAATAAATCTATATAAAAAGGGGGGAAGCAACCCAAGTGTCCATTGACAGATGGCTGAATAAACAAATATGGCCTGTTCATACAATGGAATACTATTGAGCCATAAAAAGGAATAAAATTCTGACACATGTTACAACATGAATGAACCTTGAAAACCTTATGCTAGGTGAAATAAGCCTGTCATAAAATTACAAATATTATACAATTTCACTTATGGGAAATATCTAGAATGGGCAAATTCATAGACAGAAAGTAGACAGAGGTTACCTGGGCCCGAGGGACGAGAATGGGGAACTATTGCTAAATGGGTACAGAGTTTCTGTTTGGGATGATTAAAGGGTTTTGGAAATAGTGGCGATGGTTGAACATTGTGAATGTAACTAATGCCTCTGAATTGTACTCAAAAATGGTTAAAACAGCAGATTTTGTATTATACATATTCTATCACAAATTTTAAAAGCAAGAGAATGATAAATCCAAATGCAGGCTATTTGGTCACTGTGGAGTGTGGGGAAAGTGGAGACTCAGGATAGTATTTGTAAGTTATTAGTAATCATCCTATGCCAGGGTTGGGTTGTGGCTTCACAGGTGTTAATGAACTTATTTTAAAAATAAACAAAATGAAAGCAGGCCTTGAATGGACTAATTTGATGGATAGTGAGTAATTCGATTTTGTGCATCTGAATTGAAAAAAAAACAACAAAAAAACGCACTAGAAAGCAAATACCCATGATCTCATGAGTCAGGGCACATTCTCACATAGAACATGAGAAGCCTCCTGGGCCTCCCATTTGCTTCCTGCCTGCCATCAACAGGGTTTCTTTTCAGTTATGCAAAATGGAATAGCAGAAATAGACCCCTACAAATACTGTCAACTTATCTCAATGGAGAAAGGATAATCTTGTTCAACAAATGGTGCTGGAACAACTGGACATCCATATGCAAAAAAATGAATCTAGACAGACCTTATATCCTTTATAAAAAATTAACTCAAAATGGATAGTAGGCCTAAATGTAAAATGTAAAACTATAAAATCCTAGAACATGATGACCCAGGGGAAAATCTAGGTGACCTTGGGTTTGGTGATGACTTCTTTGGATATAACACCAAAGGCACAATCCATGGAAAATGGAATAGCATACACAAGGCTTAGAGCCACATTAGGAGTGGGCAACTTTGCCACTCTGGGATGACAGAGAACGAAGAGTCAAGCTTCCCCAGAGAAGAGAAGCTGGACAGAGTTTCCGGGTCATGGTCTGGCCTCAGTGTCTATGGGAGTTCCATTGTGGGGGAGCTAGTGGACAAGGTCACAAACAAGTACTGGGAAACAGGGCTCCCAATTGGGCATCTGGTAGAGCTGGAATGGAGACCAGAGACCTTACATCCAGTGGGAAAATAGGAGCATGGGCTCCTGGCCTCTTTGTAGCAATCAAGGGTGGGTTGGAGTAGAACCCTTCTTTGGGGTAACCTGGTGCCCTCAGCAGATCCAGGCTTCAGGGAATCATAACAAGACCAGTTCAGAAAAGAACCTGGGCCAAGCTCAGCTTGGCATTTGGTCTTCAGATTAAAGAATGTTACAATGGTCACAGTGATCATGGTGGTGACAACTCTCACAGTGTCTGTCTCTTGAGCACCCTGTTCTGCTCCAGACAGGCTGCACACCACACCTGTTACCCTCCTGCCTTACTGGGATGTCCCTCCACCCTCTTCCTTATTGATGAGCTCAGATCAAAGTAGTTGCCCCTGGATCAACTGTTTCTGATCTTCCTTCCCACACTCTCAGGAAGCTTCATATTTGTTAGGGTTTTCTGATCAAAGGAAGAAACTGACGCTAACTTAAGTGAAAAGATCTATTTATTTGGCACAGTGCTGGATAGATCACCAACTTGGTGGAATGTCTGATCAAACAGGCCTTGGGATGCACAGGTATGACCTGTTAAGTTCTGGCCAGCAGTGCAAGCTGCTCTGTGGCTTGAGCCATGATGCAACCACAATCAATCAACCAAAGGTGCAAGGGAAGGATCTGTCCATGGTAGACAATTATGCTGTGCTGAGTCTGCGGGAAGCCTCAATAGAAGGATCCCAGCACAGACTCATAAAGGTTGGGAGCAAGGCCATATCTTCTATGGCAGAGCTACTCACCACTCAGAACATAGCTGCTACCACGCTATTGGGTTGTGGTACAGACTTAGAGCCTGACCATGGGACATCAAGTGCCTATGTGACTGGAGCTGCCTGTCACGAGCTGAGTACCAGCAGATCCACCAAGTCATGTGGCCAAGCAAGCAGAACAGCAATCCAGTGGAGATGGCACCTTCAGGGCCAGGCCCAACTGGGGACAGATGCTTAAGTCAGGTATATGGACAGGTTGTCCAGACCCCAGATCCCTTGCCTCCATCACACTGGTATTTCTCAGCTCACACCTATAGACTCATGGCAGGATTTTCCCTATGACTGACAGAGCTGGTTCATAGATGGTCATCTCATTATATTGGTAAGAACAGAATGCTGCCTCACTACAGTCCCACTCAGGGAAGAGGTCGTGTAAAGACCAAGGTAAAAATTAGTGATGCAGCTATAAACCAAGGAACAACAAAGTTTGCTGGGAGTCCCCAAGACACTAGGAAGAGACAAAGAAGGACCCTCCCTTAGAGCCCTAAGAGGAAGCACAGCTCTGCCAACACCTTCATTTTGTACTTGGAGCCTTCAGAACTGTAAGGGAATACATTTCTGCTGTTTTAAGCCACCAGGTTTGAGGTCCTTTGTGGTATGGCAGTCCCCTCTTCAGGTCTGGGACAGACAATTCTGAGATGCACTCTATTCGGCTCCTAATAAGATCAAGTCCCAGCAGCTCCCAGTGTCCACCAACTTGAGAGTGCAACCTGGCTTTCATCCTGAGATCACTTTCCAACACAAGCAATCTGCCCACCAGCCCTTGTCTGAAGGTCTGCTTTTGGGGACACTCACATCCCTTCTCCAGATTCCTATAAATCAGGAGTCAGGGAGGAAAGAAGAGCTTTGGAAGGGCCTTCCCCCCACCCCGGAGGTCTAATTGCCCTGTGTGGTTAATGATTTTGTCACTTGCCAAAGCCTGGAAATAAAGCATGCTGCCAGGGGCTTGGGCTCAGCAGCTCTCCCCTGGCACCCCATGGGAACGTGGTCTTCAACCCGATGCGCTTTCAGGCAAAGGCCTTCTCTCTCTCTCTGCTTGTCCGAGAAGAAAGGACAGGTTGTGGGAGAGAAGAGGAAGAGATGGAGGGAACGTTAAAGCGCTGTGCCTGAGTGCACACTGGGGATTAGAGACACAGGTAGGTAGGCAGCAGACCCAGGAGGGCAGGGCCAGTCCTGTCCTCACGCGAGGGCTCCAGGGCATCCAAGCCGCTTGGCAGGCTCTCCCTAGAATCCACGCCACCTCAAGCTTTTTTCCTTTTTATTCTTTAAAAAAAAATTAACAACGATGTCTATTTCAACGACAGAGAAGGAAAAGCCGAGTTAAAGGAGAGAAGCCGACATGAAAGGGAAACCGGAGGGAGGGGTAGAGGCATTCGGGCTGCTGCGTAAAGGACCTGGCAAAGGGGCTGAAATCGCGCCCCCTCCGAGGCCCGGAGCTCTCAGAGGGATCCTGGGAGGCGCTCCTCCAAACAGGATCCCTGTCTTCCGAGCCGGCCCAGTGCTGGACGCCCCGGACCCGACGCCTGGGGTGGCGGAGAGCCATGGGTTCCCCCACCTTCAAGGCTCCCGTGCAGGCCCCGCCCCTGGCTTCCCGCGCCGGCTCTCAAGGCCTCCTGGAGATCTAGCTCCCACCCAGCCCCGCTCTCCTCCCCCGCGCGCGTGCTCCCGGTCCCCGCGCCCCTCCCCCGCCGCCGCCGCGGGCGCGCGCGCGTGTCGGTCGTCCGGGGAGGGAGCTGGAGATAGCTGGGCGGGCTGGGGGCCGAAGAACGGGCGCCGGGAGCGCTGGGAGCGTGGCGGGGCGAGGCGGGAGCACGGGCGCGGGCCTGGCTGCGAGCGGGGGCCGTCGCCGCGCCGCCGCCCCTCAGTCTGCTGGCCGGGCCGCGGCGCTGAGCGCGAGGGCCGGGCTCCCGGGGCCGGTCGCCATGGGCGGGAGCCGGAGGCGGCAGCGGCGGCGGTGGGCCCCTCGGGCGGGGAGGCACGTGGCCCACGACCCCTGACGCCCCGGGCTGCCCGGCTGGCCCCCGAGCCTCCTTGGGGGCCGTAGCCTAGCAACCACCGGCGCACCTGCCCATCCCCCCGCTTCCCTTTTTTTCACGGCCGGGTGCGAGGGAGCATGCCCGCCCCTGGCCTCAGCCAGCTAAGAGTTAACCCGAGGGGCGTGGAGCTGCCCCCCCCTCGGGGGCGTGCCCCCCTTCTCTGCTAGGCGGCCCGCCCCCCGCTTTAGGGTATGGCTCCGGGTCCCGGCCCGGGACCCGAGGTCCCGCGCAAGGGCCAGTGAAAGGCGTTTATCCGATTCTGACCTCTTCCCTCGCCGGCCAGCACCATGGGATGTAATATGTGCGTGGTCCAGAAACCGGAGGAGCAGTACAAAGTAATGCTTCAGGTAGGGCGTCTGGGTTGCTGGGGTGGGAAGGCGTGGGCGCCACCTGAGGAGGAAGTCGGCCCCTGAGTAAGGCCTGGTGGAGCTGGGGGCCGCAGATGTGGGAGGGCTGGAGGGTTCGGGAGGAAGAGGTAGGGAGCCATCCTCGCCCTCAATTTCTGCAGCTGCTGGGTGTTGGCGCTCCTTGGGAACCAGTCATAGATGAGGGGAAACTGCGTGGCGATGGGGTGCGGGGCGCATCCTTTGGACTATGGAGTAGATTGGGACGCGAGCCTTGGGTTCAGATCGGACCCGGTCGGGAAGTTGGGCTCGGTCCGAGTCCGGCGCCTTGCGCTTGGGAGCTGGGAGGCACGGTGCTGCCGGCGCCGGTGCCTGGTGGAGGTTGCATAGCAACGGGCTATACCCTGCACACGCTTGCCTTGCTCGACCCAGGGCAGAGCAGAAAGGCTGGCGCCCAGCGGCTCCGGGACGGTCAAATCCAGGTCTCCTCGGGACAGAGGCGCAGGAGCGGGAGGGCAACCTGGGGCCCTGCAGACGCTAGGTCCGCTCAGGGATGCCTTCCCTCGCACCCACCGGGCTCCGGCCCTGCCCAAACGGTGGCTCCCAGACCTTAGGTGCCTCCGGAGAGTGGCCGCCCTCGGGTTCAGCGGGGAGGGCTGTCCCCCAGCGGCTGTGCCCGGTCTGCTCGCTCTCCCTCTGGGCCTCGAGGTAGGGGGCAAGGACCGGACTGGGAGGAAGAGGAGGCACTGGGCTGCGCGTTCCGACCCTGACTCCAGCCAGGAGGCTGGGAGCAGGGCTTCCTTGCCTGTGCGTAGCGTTATTTTGTTAGTGCGTACCCGTGCCCCGTCTATATGTTCGCCGAGGCTCCTGCGGCCCCCGCGTGTGTGTACTTTCTGTGTGCTCTCTGAGAGCTGTCTAGAGAAATGTCCCAGATGGTTTGGCCTGAGACGCCCCCAGGGATAAGTGGAGGGAGGTCAAGGTCAGAGGGAGTCGAGACCCAGGGGCATACAGGACACAGATAAGCGCTTCAACTCCGTGTTCATTGGTCAGGACTGGGGAGCTAGTGCAGCCAGGAGCGGTTCCGGCTGGGAGAATGGGGTCTCCTTAGAAGAATAGGGGGAACTCCTACAGGCATCAGCGGGGCCGCAGGAAGGGGGTAAGAATCAGTGCATCGGGGGTTGGGGAGGCCTGGGAAGCCCAGCATTTGTGCTGGGAGCCTAGTTCTTCTGGCCACCATGAAGGGAGGGCGGGTGGGCATGAGGGGAATCTTGCCCTAGCCTAGGGGCACTCCTCTGCTTTCTCCTGAATAGACCTCTGGGGCACGCGAGCCCTCCGCTTTGCACGCTCCCTGTCCCCCCACCCCGTTCCTGGCCTTTGCCTTTGCCTCTGCCTCCTCCTGAGATCAGGTTAGGGAATTTCCCGGGTTGGGGCAGTCCTATCGAATTCCAGTGATGGGGGCACTGGAGCTGCCGAAGGGAGGTGGGCTGCGCTGGTTGGTCTGTGAGGCCTAAGAATCCCATCATCACTGCTTCCTTTATTGGAATCATCAAAAGGCAATCGGTTCCAAAGGGGGACAGAGAGAGACTTTAATTGGGGTGATGGGTGCATGGTGCAGCGTGCAGATGGTGTTTATTGAGTTGTACACTTGAAACCTGTATGGCTTTGCTAACCAATGTCACTCCAATAAATTCAATTTAAAAAAAAAAAAGGCAAGCGGTCCCGAAGCAGTGGGCTCTGGACTTTGCTGGGAGGCATTGATGTAGTACTCTGTGAAAAGCAGAGGGCAACCTGCACTACATTACAGGCCTGAATTGAGCCGTGGTTGGGAGGAGACATTATGGTAACCCTTTGGTGGGGGGCTCCCCATGGCAGTGGGAGGAGGCACCACAGGTTGGGCTGGGACTCCCTTCAGTGATCTCCATGTCTGAGGAGGAGGGTTTGAATCAAAATTCCCGGGCCAGGCTTTCCTCTTTGAGAGAGAGCACCAAGGACTGGGCAAGCAGGCCCCCAGCTAGGAAGGTCTCCAAAGGTCAGCCAGTCCCTGGGAATGCTGCTCCCTTTTAAAGCTCCTGCAAAAGTTTGGACAGAAGGAGAGACTGGACGAAGTTTTAAAAGAGGAGCCATCCATTAAAGTTAAGGGAAGACAAAAGAGGATTGAATTTTTAAAACCTGGAAAGCAGAGAAAAACCATTAGCTATCTCAGATAACCCTGTTTCTGGGGCTGGAGTCCCAGCATAGAACAGAGAGCTTTTTGCTGGAGCCTCTTCTCAAGGAAGGAAGCTTTTGTCCCAAAAGACCAGCCAGTTTCCAGGACCCCTTGCTTGGCCCCAGTGCTCCTTAAACACTGGTGTCCTCCCAACTTCAGTGGCACTTCTCCCTGTCTCCTCCGTACCTGCCTGTGACCCCTGCACCTTACCCCAGAGTGAGGGACCCCACCGAGACACAATGCAGCCCAGAGAAATGCACGTGTACCCTACATCACTTGCCATGTAACTTCCTTGTGAAAGGGCTCCCTGGAGCCCCTTCCTAGATCTCCAGAGGTCTCTGACCCCCAGATTAAGGAGCCCCCAAGTCTCTATCCTAGCCTTGAGTTCCAGACCATTTTCTCCTGATGACTCAGGCACTTAGAAACAACAGCACTACAGCTTTATTGAGATAATTCACATACCCTTAAAGTGTACAATTTAGAGGTTTTTAGTATATTCAGAGTTGTGCAACTATCTCCACTATCTAATTTCAGAACATTTTCGTCACCTTAAAATGAAACCCCATACCCATTTCCCCTCATACCTCCTAGCCCCTGGCACCCACTAATTTACTTTGTCTTTGTGGATTTACCTTTTCCAGACATTTCTAAATGGAACCATACAATATGTGACCCTTTGTGTCTGGCTTCTTTTATTTATCATGTTTTCAGGGTTCATGTTATAGCATGTATTAGTACTACATTTTTTTTTTTTTTATTGCTGAGTAATATTCCCTTGTATGGCTAAACCACATAATATTTATCCATCCACCTTTTGGCTATTGTGACTCATGCTGCTGTGGGTGTACAAGTATATGTTTGAGTCTCTACTTTCAGTTTTATTAGGTGTATACTCAGAAATGGAATTGCTGGATCATATGGTAATTGTGTTTGATTTTTTTGAGGAGCTGCTTAACTGTTTCCTACCAGGGCTTAACTGTTTTACATTCCCACCAACAATGTAAGAGGGTTTAATTTCTTCACATCCTCCCCAACACGTGTTTGTTTTTTTTTTAAATTAATGAATGAAGTTTTAAAAATATTTTTAAATTGATTTTTCTTTTTAGAGAAAGAGGAAGGAAGAGGGAGAGAGAGACATCTACCAGCTGCCTCCTGCACGCCTCCCCTCCTTGCACTCCTCGGACCCCCTGCATGCCTCCCACCGGAGTTCCAAACCCACAACCCAGGCAAGTGCCCTGACCTGGAATCCAGCTGGCGATGCCTCAGTGCGCTGGAGGGCGCCCACACTGCCCAGGGCCCAGCACATGTTTTTGGAAATAGCCATCCTACTGTGTGTGAGGTGGTAGCTCATTGTGATTTTGATTTGCATTTCCTGATGGCTAATGATATTGAATATCTTTTCATGTGCTATTGGTCATTTGCATATCTTTTTTGGAGAAATTTCTATCACTGACAGTACCACACTACCTTTACTATAGCTTTGCAAGTAAATTTTCAAATCAGCAAGTGTAAGTCCTTGAACCTTGTTCTCTTCAAGATAGTTTTGGTTATTCTGGGTCCCTTGAGTTTTCACATGAATTTTAGGATCAACTTGTCAACTTCTGAGAAGAAACCAGCTATGATTTATAGGAATTACATTGAATTTGTAGATCAATTTGGGCGAGTAGTTATTACTCATGAACATGGAATGCCTTTTTACAATTTTATTTATTGATTTTTAGAGAGATGCGCGCAAGAGAGAAACATCAATTTGTTGCTCCGCTTATTTACGCACTCATTGGTTGATTCTTGTATGTGCCCTGAGCAGGGATCGAACCCACCACCTTGGCATATCCAGACAATGCTCTAACCAACTAAGCTACCTGGCCAGGGCCAACATGGGATGTCTTTACATTTGGGTCTTCAATTTCCTTCACCAATGTTTTGCACATTTATGTATTTACTTATTTATTTAGTTTTTTTGTGTTTTTAAAAAAATTATCCTTATTGTTGAAAGTATTACAGATGTTCCCTTTTTTCTCCCCCATTACTCCCCTCTACCCCACATCCACCCTACCCCTAGGCCTTCCCCAGACTATTGTCTGTGTCCTTGGGTTATGCATTTATGCATAAAAGTTCTTTGATTAATCTCTCCCTGCCCACTCCCCCATCCCCACCTTCCCTCTGAGATCCCTCAGTCTGTTCCATGCTTCTGTGTCTCTGGATCTATTTTGTTCCTCAGTCTATTTTGTTCATTAGATTCCACATATGAGTGAGATCATGTGATGCTTGTCTTTCTCTGACTGGCTTATTTCACTTAGCATAATACTCTCTAGTTCCATCCATGCTGTCCCAAAGGATAAGAGACCCTTCTTTACAGCTGCATAGTATTCCGTGGTGTAAATGTCCCACAGCTTTTTTATCTACTGATGGGCACTTGGGCTGTTTCCAGATCTTAGCTATTGTAAATTATTTTGCACTTCAATTAAATTTATTCCTGCATATTTTATTTTTTAAATTTATTTTTATTTTATTTTATTTTTTGTATTGTTCAAAATATTACAGATGTTCCCTTTTTCCCCCATTGATCCCCTCTATCCCGCACCCACTCCGCGCCCCAGGCCTTCACCACACCGTTGTCTGTGTCCATGGGTTATGCATACATGCACATAAATTCTTTGGTTAATCTCTCCCCACCCACCCATCCACCCACCCACCCATCTCCGCCTTTCCTCTGAGATTCGTCAGTCTGTTCCATGCAATATTTATTTATTTATTTATTTATGTATTTATTTATTTATCCATTTATTTGTTTATTTATTTTAATATATCTTTATTGATTTCAGAGAGAGGAAGGGAGAGAGAGAGAAAAACATCAATGATGACAGAGTCATTGATCAGCTGCCTCCTGCAGGCCCCCAGTAGGGATCGAGCCCGCCACCCGGGCATGTGCCCTGACTGGGAATCCAACCACAATCTCTTGGATCCTAGGTTGATGCTCAACCACTGAGCCACGCCCAGCCGGGCACCATATTTTATTTTTTATGATGCTATTGTAAGTGGAATTGTTTTCTCAGTTTCCTCTTCACCTTTCTCATTGCCATTGTATAGAAATACAATATATTTTTGTATATTGATCCTGTGTCCTGCAACCTTACTAAACTTCACTTATTAGCTTTAATAGTTGTTAGTGGATTTTTCAGGATTTTCTATATATGGGATCATGTCATGGGCAAATAGATACAGTTTTACTGTCTTTCCAACCTGGATGCCTTTTATTTCTTTTTCTTACCTATTTGCTTTGGTTAGAACCTCCAGTACAGTGTTGAATAGACGTGGTCATCCTTACTTTGTTTCTGATCTAGGGAAGCTTCCAGTCTTTCACCAATGAGTATGAAGTTAGCTGTGGGTTTTTCATAGATGCTTCTTATCAAGTTAAGTTCCCTTCTTAGTTTGAGTGCTTTCATCATGAATGAGTGTTAGACTTTGTCAAATAAATGACTTTTTTGTGACTGTTGAGATGTTCATGTGACTTTGGCTCTTTATTCTACTTTTATGGTCTATCATAGTACTTTAAATGCAGCAGGTCAGAACTCTAGCTCTATTTCTATTATCCTAGTCATGTCCTTCAAGGGTGGGTGCTGGAGGTGGCAGATGGGGGGGGGCAAGCTTGAAAAATCTGGTAAGGACCCTGGGGGGGGGTGCATGTCGAGTTAGGAATCAGAAGGAGCCTAGCATCATCTAGCACCAAGGCACAAAATGCCTTCCATGTGCCCCTGCTTGCTGGGCCTGTGGATCATCACACTCCACTCTGTTGAGCTTGTCTCTTTGCCCTTTTGTCTTTCTCCCTTGCCACTGCAGTCTTCCTGATTTTGGTACCCCTTCTCGGACACCATCATGTGCTGGCCTGCTGGCTGGCAGACCTGGTACACAGGAGGCCAATATGACAGAGGAAACACTCCCACCCCACTCCACCCGTTCCCTGCAATGCCCAGCCATCTCTGCTCTTCTTTCAGCCTCTAGGATGAGTGAGTCAATTGCCTGTCTTCTTCCCTTTGGCCACATCAGGATAGGCCAAAGGACACCTCTCCAATCCTTTTGGTAGTCTCCCAGGCCTTCTTTTGTCCAGCACCTGCTAACTTAGCCCCCACTGTGCCAGCCACCATCCTGTGTGCTAGGGATCCAGCTTGGAACACCACAAACTCCCTCGCCTGGGGCCTTTTTATAAGAGGGGGCATACTGACCATGAACAAAAAGGTGCAACTGTGAGGGAGAGAAAGGCCAATCTGCTGTTGGGAGCAGGCGGGGGGGGGAGGGCAGTGGGCCCATGCCTGTCCCCTCTGAGACATCTCTATCTTCCGTGGCACCTCCCCCTCCACATGCTCCCTCCTGCTTGAGTGGAGGCTTCCTGTGAGCAGGGCTTTGGTTCTATCAGTGTTCAGGAAGTAGGTCCTCTGGAAATCACTGTAGAGTGCATGAATGGGGCACTGAATTCAATATCCATCATGTGCACAGGCTCACCGCGCTTTACCATTGACACAAGGTTTTAAAGTGCCCTTACTTCCTTACCTCATTTCCGAGAACTGTCCGAACCATTGATAGAAAATTGTAGAAAATGCAAATTAATCTATAGTGACAGAAAGAAGAGCAGCATTTGCAGGGATGGTTGGAAGAGAGGGATGATAGAGGGGCCTGAGGACACTTAGCAATGATGGAAATGATCACTATCTTAATTGTGGTGATGGTTTCACACATGTATACATATAACATCAAAACTTCTTAAATTGTATGCTCTAAATAAGTACAGTTGATTGTATGGTAATTATACTTCAGTAAAAACAAGAAATACTTGTGTACACACACACACACACACACACACACACACACCCCAAAGGACAAAAAGCAGGTGAAAGCACTTAGCCCTGCACAGGTCCTAGTGGGGCTGAGTGGGTCTTGCCTTCCTTCTTCTGCCTCAGGTCCCTGCCAAGTAGAACAGTGTGATGTTCTGGTGCTGAATGGTTCACTTGCTCAGGGCCTGTTTCCTTACCTGCTGAATGGGAATAAAGAGTGCCTGCCCCCTGAAGCCATTGCCTTGACAAAATCAGTGTCCTTGGCACTGGGTTCCCTGGGATCTCATTTGGGTGAGGGTGGGGGGTGGAGTTGCTGCCATCAAGCCATTAGGTTGGTTGTTAACTTGTTGAAATTGGATGGAGAAGGCCTTACTCATGTATGTGTCACAGTCAATGTCCAGTGACAAAAGAATGTCTAGTATTATTCTGAGGGTTTCTCTAATGTAAAAGAATCAGACAGATTTGGTCCTTTTGCTCAGGAGTCATGGCAAAGTAGGAAAGACTGAGAAGCTGGGGCTTGGGGTTGGCTTTAGGGTGTTGTAGTGCAATCTGCCCCTTCCTCATGTTTGCTTTGAGCAGCGGAAATGAAAAGCTCTCCATAAAGAATATAATTTTGATTACTGCCAGGCCTCGATTGTGCTCTTGGGCCAGTCAGGTTGGCCCAGAGGTGAGTGGGTGGCAGGATGTTTTTGGTGTTGTCCACAGGCCTTGGGAAGCTGTGAGCACACACCTAAAGGTTGACATTCATGACTTGGCTTTTTCACCCAGGAGGTGTGGGGCATCCCTCCTTCCCTGCTCCTCTCCCCAAGCAGGACTTCAGAGGTTCCTGAGAGGCCTGCTTTCCCTGGGAAAAGCAGGGGCAGGACAGATGGGTCAGATTTCAGTCTAGCATGTGTGGGCCACCATCCACCCACTCAGCAGCTTTGGAAGGAAGGGGAGAGGAGAGGAAACAGACCCTTTCAAGCACTTGCTTGGTGTCTGAACCCTGTTCAGGTGTGTGCAAGTCCCTCCTGGTTCCTCAAGGGGGCGCTCTGGGACAGCTGACTCCACACTGGGGCTCTTGTTAAAATATAGGACCTGATTCAGCAGGTCCATGGTGGAGCCTGGGATTCTGCATTTCTCACAAGCTCCCAGGCGATGCCCATGCTGCTGGTCCTTGGACCACATGCTGAGTCGTGAGAACCTCAGGTGGGAACTTGGATGAAATCAGTGAAGCCCCAAATCACACCAACATCACTTAGGATGTGAGTTTGTTACAAATAAGAAGCAAAGCCTCACCTCAGACCTATGGAATCAATTTCCAGGGGTCATTGCCTAAGGTGGGTCCTAAAGGATTAATCTGTTTTTCCATGTCATGTGTGGTAACTGACCCTCCTTTCCCATCACCCATAGCCTTACCAACATACAGGCAGCTCACATGGGCACCCAGACACACACACCACCCCCAGACTACTAAAAAGACCTTGGAGATGAAGGCCTCTCATGCTTCCTTTTCACACTGTTGTCCCTGGGCAGAAAGGCCTTGGGGGTGTTACGGGGGTGGATGGTATGCCTTGTCCAGGGAGCCTCATCTGGAGGCACACTATACACTTGGCCAGTTACATGGTGATGAAGTGTACTGCTGTGTCCTTGCTAGAATTCTTACAAATTAAGGCATTTTGTAGCCACCAATGCAATTTATTCAGGCAAGAATCATCCTTGGATGGTAAAACCATTAGATAAAGGTTGTTGGGGAATAGGATATTCACAGGGTCTCAAGGTATTACCCCAAATTTCTTGTGAATTAGGAAGGGAAAATGCAACTTTGCTACCAAGAGACCTGGCAGCCTCCACCTTGACTACATGATCAAACCAACCAAGGCTCCCCCAGCCTTCAGACGGCCTGACTCCAGTGCCTCTGGATGTTGTGTGTGTGTGTGTGTGTGTGGGGGTGGGGATAAGGATACAGCAACTTGTCTAAGTGCTTAAACTGAATCTAATGAGGGCAAGTCCAGACTCTGGGACATTCTATAAGGCAGCTGCCCTGGACTCTTTTAAGAGGTTAATGTCATGAAAGTTTTAAAAAGTGGATAAATTGTTCTAGATTAGAGGAGACTAGAGACATAACAAACAAGTATAATGTGTGTGGTCCTTTATTGGATCCTGGAATAAAAAAAAACACCAAAACTGTAAGGGCATTAGTGGTACAGTTGGAGAGATGTGGAGGTAGCTATATCAATGTTAAATCCATGAGCATGTTAAGGGTGTTGTGGTTTCCAGGGGCATGGCAGCGTTCGTTTCAGCAACTTGTTTTCCAAAGTGTCTGTGTAAAAAGGTGGGATCAGGGGCATCAGAATGTGCACTCTGGGGAGATTTGGGTGAAGGGAATGCAGATGTTCGTTCCTGTGGATTGACAATTTTCAAAATCCAGAGTTGGGAAGACATGAATGAGGGCTTCCGCTGGGCCACTGAAAAGACAGAAGTGCAGAGAATCTGCCCTTGGTTCAGACTGCCCTTCCCTGCAGAGGCTTCTTTCTAGGCCAAAGCTCTGTCACCTTGGAAGTCCCAGTAACACTTGTCTGGACTGGGGAAGCCAGAGACAGAGCCAGCTGGTCCATTAGAACTCCCTGGCCAGGGCAGAGGGTAACTTCTGGTTTCTGTTCTCTCCTAGGCTCAGTTTCCTAATCCTCAGAGTGGGGTTAGTTGAGTCATAATAGCAATTACGTAGTTAACTACCTCCTTGAGGCCTTACCAAGAGCGAAAGGGCCTTCCCCTGGAGTCCCCGCGGGACCCCCAGAAAACCAGTCCTGAATTTTCTCAGCCCTCCACTCCCTCCTTTCCTGCCCAGATTCCGCATCGGAGTATTTGGGAAGTATGGCGAGTGAGAAACGGGAAGAAACGGAAAAGACGCGGGAGAGACTGGCTCTTTGTCTGAGGCTCTGGGCTGGGAGTGGGGCGGGGCGAGCGCGCCTAGGCCTACGGCCCCGCCCTCCGCCGCTGGCGGCTGCAGCGCGCGGGGGGCGGGGGACGGCGGGGCGGCAGCGGGGCAGCTGCAGCGGTGGTCATCTCCTGTACCTGGCTCTGCTCAATCGTGACTGCTCCCTGAGCCTCCTGCGTTGCTCTCCTCCACCCCCGTGTCCCCTTATTACTCCCGTGTCTCCCTTCACCCGCCACTGGTGTCCCTTTCCCCCGTGTTCCCCTTGCCTACCTCCAACGTCCTCAAGGCTTTCTCTTTTCCTCATTCTCTGGTATTATGAATTTTTCCTCTTCTGAATCTGTCCCATCAGCTTCAGCTCCCCGGTAATAAAACAGCGGGGTCCCCCAGGGCCAGAGCACAAAGCAGCGGGCAGTAGCCCAGGTACCCAGACTCCCTGTTTCTGGTACAACCTCAGACAGTCCACCTGCTGGGGCCCCTCACTTTCCTTGCTCACCTCCAACACCTTTGATTATTAGAAAAGTCTTCCTGCACCCACCATGACTCCCTTCAGATACTCCTTTTGAGCTTGGTTTGAGCTAGGCACCTGCACCAGCTGTGTGTCTTGTCCCCTCCCCCAACCCTTCCCACTCTCACCCTGCTTTCTGGCTGGTTACCTTGGTCACCAAGCTCCTGTTGGAGGAGTTACATCATAGGGGTCTGGCTTGTACTGAATGGCCTGGGTGAGCATTGGGGTGCTAGGTGGGCATGGGCTCCCTCTGAAAGCTGACTCGGTACCTAGGGGGGCAGTTCCCCTAGGTACTCCACCTAGGCCCTCCTGTCCTCTTCTTTTTTTTAAAAAGTAATTTAAAAAGTTTTTCAGTGACAGTTGACATACATTATTATATTAGTTTCAGATGTACAACAAAGTGATTAGACATTTTGTCACTTAGGAAGAGATCTCCCTGACAAGTCTAGTGGCCTCTTTCATGCCCCACACCTTGGCCACCCACACAATCATTTCTGCAAGTGCAATCCTAGAGAGAGCCAGTGGGAGTGGGATGGGGGGTGGGGTGAATAGGAGGATGAGGGGTTGGGAGGATGGAGGGTTGGAAGGTGTCTTCCCAGTCTTGCTCTGGTCCTGAGAGCCACTGAGGCTGACTGGCCAGCCCTGTGGCCAGGCCCTTCTCAGTTTTCCAGAACCAGCTTCCCAGTGCTCCCTGGGGTGGGTGTAAAGTGGTTTTGGCCACCTCCCTAATGGGTAGGTGGCTGTGACTCATCCCCCTCACCTTCAAGGCAGGAGGTCCTGGGGTGAAGGCCCTTCTCCCACTTGGAGGCCACAATCCAAGGTCTCCCTAACCCTTACTTCTCTCACTCTGGGACTCCAGGCTCCTGGAAGCTGTCCCTTTCTTTTGGGCAGGAAGTTGAAGACAGTGGAGGGAGACAGTAGGGCCTCCTAAGCCTCCTCACATCAGGTTTGGATGTGACGTCTGATGTGACTTCATTGCCACTGTTCTCCTTTAATGGCACTCAAGGGGCTGGAGCCCCCAGGCTGCAGTCTGAGCCTGGCTGCCCAGGAGCCAGGAACACAAACCAGCCAACTTCCAAGGTCTGCAGAGAAACTGAAAAAAACTCAGAACAGATCACAGGCTAGATTGATTTTGTATGTTTTCTCTCTGATTAGAAAAGTAATGTTCGTTGAAGAAAATGCTGTCAAGAACAAAAAAGAAAAGTCACATAAATACTGCTTCCACCTGGCCCAGGGTGCTTACCACTTGCTGAGATTCACACTCCCAGAAATCTCAGATTTCCATTTCCCTTGCACAATATTTTTATTTATTCCTTCCAAGCCTTTCCCCATAAACATGTTATATGGTAATCATCATAGTTCATGTGTCATTTTATATCTTTAAGAAACAGGCTTGTTATTAGAAGACTGTGGTAGACACAGTTAAGGTTGTTGTGAAGTTTTTGGCATTAAGAAGGATGCTGGTACGTCAATGAATTAAAATATGGAATGACCATATGGCCCAGTGATTCCACTCATAGGTATACACCCCAAAGATTTGAAAACAGGGACTCAAACATGAAGTCAGGGACTTGCACAGGAATGCTCCAAACAGCATGATTCACTGTATCCAAAAGGTAGAAACAACCCAAATGTCTGTCCACAGTTTAGTGGAGAAACAAAATGTGGCTTATCTATACAATGGAAGATTATAGAACACAATGGAATATTATTCAGCCTTAAAAGGAATGAGGACAGTCCTGGGACCAAACTGGAATTACAACTAAAATATAGAAAAACCACCCTGAATAATCAACTGCAGCTGAAGATGAGCTGGAGAGCACCCTCATAACCAAGCAGGAAAAGTAGAGACCACATAGAGACTGGTGGGAAGTGCAGAGGTGCAAGAAGGCTGGCTGGGCTCCCACAGGCAACAGCTGAAAGTCCTGAGAGATATCTCAGCTGTGGGGGGGTTCCCACTGAGGACTCTGGGGCCTAAACCCCAGGCTGGGCTTCCCAGCCAAGAGCACCAGAACTGAGAAAGGTGCCCACATGACACCTGGCTGTGAAAAGCAGCCATGTTTCTGTCTGCCAGGGAGAGACAGCTGGAAATGCAGGCACCCTCTTAAAGAGCCAATACACAAAGTTTCGTGTGCAGCCACTCACCTTGGGCTCCAGCAGAGGGAGGGCAGAGTGGACTGGAGCTGTGTGAGGAGAATCTAGGGTTGTGGGCTCTGGAGATAGAGCTCAAGGGGCACCCCTCTGGATTCCTGTGCTGAGTCATTCCCCCATACTGCAGAGGACATCTTTTATAGGCAGACATTTACCTTCCGAGCAGCTTTTGCCTGAGGGGGAAGCAATTGCCCCACCCTGCTGAAAAAATCCTACCCCATGGAGTTTCTACAGCCCAAGGCTCATTAAGAGAATTAGATTAATCAGCCTTCAGGCTGAGGCAGACCTCAGAGTGCTTTGAGCCTTTGCCTTATCTGCTTTTGGACCTGGGCCTTGGAAAAGCAGACTTTGGTGTGCATCTTGGTCCTGTCCAAACGCACCCAGCCCCAACAGAGGGGACCTCAAGCAGTGCGTGGGTTGTTGATAGCTCCAAACAGGGTACTCAAGGCCAGTCACAAATAGCGTCTGACATTGGCCTGCACCAGAGACCATCCAAAAGGACAGGGTCCTAGCAGGCCTACCTAATACATAGAAACAAACTCAAATAGGCAGCCAAAATGGGGAGACAAAAAACAAGCCCTAAATGAAAGAACAAGAGAAGTCTCCTGAAAAAGAGCTAAATGAAATGGAGATAAGAAATCTATCAGATACAGAATTCAGAATACTGATTGTAAGGGTTCTCAACAGCATGAAAAAAGATAGAAACTATGAAAAATTATCAGAAATGAAGAATGACATACAAGAAATAAAGAATACATTGGAAGGAATAAATAGCAGATTAGAGGAAGCTGAGGATCGGATCAGCGAATTAGAAGACAAGATAGAAAAAAATCAATCAGAGATCCAAAAAGAAAAAAACAATTAAAAAACAGGACAGTCTAAGGGAGATGTGGGACAACATGAAACGCAACAATATTTGCATCATAGGAATGCCAGAAGAGGTCGAAAGTAAGCAAGGGATGGAAAACCTGTTTAAAGAAATAATGGCAGAAAACTTCCCTAATCTGGTGAAGGAAAAAGTCACACAAGTTCAGGAGGCACAGAGATTCCCAAGCAAGAAGAATCCAAAAACGCCCACACCCAGACACATCATAATTAAAATGCCAAAAATTCAAGACAAAGAGAGAATCTTAAAGGCAGCAAGACAAAAGCAATCTGTTACCTACAATGGAGCTCCTATAACGTCGTAGGCTGACTTTTCATCAGAAACTCTACAGGCCAGAAGGGAATGGCATGAAGTATTCAAGGTAATGAAAAGCAAGGATCTGAAACCAAGACTACTCTATCCAGCAAGGCTATCATTCAAAATAGAGGGTGAAATAAAGAGCTTCCCAGACCAAAAAAAAAAAGGCTAAAGGAGTTTATCACCACCAAACCAGCATTGCAGAAAATGTTAAAGGGACTGCTGCAATAATAATAAGAAATAGAGAGAGAAACTTAGGCATAAAGAATTAAAATCACAATAAATAAGGACCTATCAGTAATAACCTTAAGGACTTTAAGGGAGAGATCGACACAGTCATAGTCATGGACTTTAACACCCCACTGACTTCCCTGGATAGATCTTCTAGACAAAAAGTCAACACGGACACAGTGATTCTAAATGGCACATTAGATCAGTGGCGCGGCTGTGAAACCTCGCCCATGTGTTAATTCTACCAGGGTCCAGTCTGTGCCACCTGCTCAGCATGCTCAGCACTCTCCCTGGGTTTTTCTGGGCCTTTCATGGCTCCTGATGCACAGGTGCTTGGGCAGAGCCTCAGCATGTGTCTGCTTGCCAGTGAGTGTGGGTCTTCTGTTGGGATAGACACACTTGGGCCCTTGGCTTTGAGGTATACGTGACAGGAGGGGGGCAGGAAGTGATGAGCAGGTGCCAAGGACACGAGCTCCTATTGCTCTGGTCCCCAGAAAGAAGGATATGTGATGTGGCAGGAAAGAGTGGCAGCTGTGAGAGCTAGGGTGAAAAGGCAATGGGGGGTTCCCCCCCAGATGACTAATTTACCAAAAGCTTAGGATAGAGACAAAGGAGGATAATGACACAGGCTGATAGTGCTAAGTGAGGAGGTGGTGGTGGGGGGAGCAGAGGGAGAGGGAGAAAAGACAATCTGGAGGAGAAGAGGGTTCAATACAGGGTCATACACCCCACTGCCACCAAACCTTACCCCTCACCCACACAATCCATTCATACCCAGACCCCCACACCCCTACTCACACCCACCCAATCCATAAACAACCACCCCTGCACACACTCTACCCACACACCTACCCCTAGGCCTCCACACCTCAGCCAAAACCCCACCTACATCCCCACTGCCACCCCACACCCTTATTCCTACCCCTACCGACCCCCACTCACCCTCTGCCCCACTCTCATCCATACCCCACACGGGTACCCATCTCCCATACTGCCCCCCAGCCCCTACTACATAAAGCAAGGAGGGGGCTTCTCCCAGGTCCCCGACTGAGCCCACTCCCCATTCCCTGAACCCCCAGCCCCATGCTGCCCCCCACCAAGCCTGAGATGCTGCGGCTCCTCAGGGCTGTTCTGCGGAAACTCAGGAACTCTGAACTCTGAAGGCATGTACGTGTTGGTTTTCTATATTTTTCAAATGTTCTATAATGAACCTGTTTCACAATTAGACAAAATTAAAACAATCTTTTCTGACCATGGAATGCTTAGAGAGGGGGGAGACATACAAACAGAAATTATCTATAAGGACATAATCATGTAGCAGAAAGGGAATTACTCAGAGGAGCCATGGCTGGCCGGGGGTCCCTGTACTCTGTGCTTTCGTAAGACAGCCTGCCTTCCTGGCATGACATCCAGGGGCTGGCTGGTCTGTCACTTTGCAGCTGAGAAGACATGTTGCAGCTGGATTGGGCATCTCTATGAAGAACCCCATCCCCCTGAAACATCCAGGGAGGAAGGTGGCACTTAGTGTGAGAATAAGATGGGACAGCACAGGCAAGCTGAAAAGGGCTCTCATTTGCCACAGCTGCCTGTGCCCATGTGCCTTTGCCCAAGTGGGGGGCTTCCTCTCATTTTTGTAGGAGCTCTGTTCATGGGTGCACACTGCGTCCCCAGAACCTGCACTCTCCATGCTGACTGCCAAGGACTTTGCTTCCACCTGAAAACCAGCTTCCCTATCTCTGCCCCCCTCTCCCATCCCCTGATGCAGGGCAGGTGGCACCTACCTGCTCAGGGAGCCTCCCTTACCCCCCTTCCTAGGCTGGCCCTGTGCTTCCATAGCACCCTCTAAAGGCCTGTCTTAACACTTACCTGCTGGGTACAGCCATTTGGGGTGTCACTGATAGTGTGTGGCCTCCCCAGGCCCTTCCACAAGCTGCTGAGCCAATTGAAGACTCTGCCATCCCCCTGCTCCAGGAACTGCTTTCTGATTCTCCCTCACTGGCCCCATGACAGATTCTGGCTGTGTTTGTTTGGTCATTAGTCTTGCCTCCCTGCCAAGGAGGGCCTTGAGGTTGCAGTGCGTGCTGTGGGGTTCGCCAGCTGGAAAGTGATCATCCTAGAGCCCAAGGAACACTGGCTACTGCAGAAATTAAGGGCTGGGCCTTCTGCCTCCAGTTGCCCTGAGGGCCACTTGCTCCACCCAGCGGAGACCCTGCCCTGGATCTCTGCCCGGAAGGCCCTCCACTCTCCAGCCAATATCAGCCTGCTTTTTCTTTGAGCCTACTCCAGCCCCACCTTCTTGGCCCCCAGCCTGCTAAATGGCCTCCTCCTCCTCTGCCCACCCCCTCTGACTACTGGCCTGGATCATGACCTTGACTCACTCCCTTTGTCTTGTTGAGCCTTGCTTTCCTCATTTGCCAATATAGATTGTTGGGGTCAGAATTGGGCACATCAGGCACACAAGAAACAGCGGTGGTTGTATAAGGGCCACTTCCTTGGCCTTAGGCTGCCTTGTGATGCTAGAGGCTCTGTGCATGTTGGCCTTTTCTGTTTGGTGAATCCCTCACTACCTTGAGGACAGAGATCCTGTCCTTTGTGTCTTTCTTACTCTTCCCCGACTCTCCTGCCTGAACCCATTTGTTGACTGACACCCATCGGGAGCGGAATCAAGGTCTTCCTCTCACACAATAGATGCTCAGTTATTGCCAAGGGAAACTCCAAAATCTTTTAGATACTAGCTCTGGCCTCAGTGTTGCCTGAAGATGCAGGGCTGGAGTGAGGGGGACAGGAGTGGATGACTTCTGGAGGAGGGCCGAAGGATGTTCTAGTGTGAGAGCAGAGCCCCCAGACCCAGTGCATAGTCACTGGGGTTCCCAGGCCTCTGGGGCATGGCCAAGCATTCCCCAGACAGCACTGTATGGTGATAGGGCTGAGAAGTGGGGTTCACCTGGGAATGAGAGCTCTTAAGATAAGCAGGGCCAAGGGTGGAGAGCAGATTTCTTGGCTGAGCAGATTGGGGCACTGGTCAGTGGGTTCTCATGGGGGCATGTCTCTGCTGCAGGTGAACGGGAAGGAGCTCTCCAAGCTGTCTCAGGAGCAAACCCTGGAGGCCCTGCGCTCCTCCAAGGAGCCCCTGGTGATCCAGGTGTTGAGACGCAGCCCCCGCCTCCGGGGGGACAGCTCCTGTCACGACCTGCAGCTGGTGGACAGTGGCACTCAGACTGACATCACCTTCGAGCATATCATGGCACTGGGCAAGCTGCGCCCACCCACCCCGCCCATGGTCATCCTGGAGCCGTACGTCCTATCTGAGCTGTGAGTCGCCCTCAGGAGGGCCCCGGGCCCTGCCTCCAGAGAGGGCACGTCACCAGGGGCAGTCATCCTCACACCACCCAGAGGCTACGTTGCTGCAGCTCTGGGCATGGCAGGGAGACCCCAACTGGCTTGCCCTCTCAGGCAGGAAGTAGGCTCCTTGTCCTCCAGAGTTGACTGTGGTACCCAAGAGCTCAGAATCTCCAGGCCTCTAGCCTCAGGCTGAAACCAGCAGGGGAAGGGGTCAGGGGAGGCTGCCACACAGGCTTCTCATTGTATCTACCCCTAGGACCAAGGGAGGACCATCCTGGGACCTTGCTGCTGGAAGGTTGAGGTCCTCAGCTTCTCCTCCTCCATCCTCTCTCCTCTGCCGTCCCATCGTCTTCTGCCTCACAAGCATCACCCCTTGAATCTTCTTGCATCCTTGTCTGTCCCATTTCTCTCCCTGCTCTGAACTTCTTCCATCTCTTCGGCTTCTTTCTTTGGCTTTGGCCCACTCGGAAGAAGGGCCTCTCATCCAGGCCTGGTGGCTCATGACTGTGTGAGCACTGACTCATTCTGCTAGTCTAAAACCCCGACTAGTCCTGGGATCCCCTCTGTAGAGAGGTAGGCCCAGGGCCGCCAACAGCCAAACTTAGCTTCAGGGCAAGGGGGGCACCATTGGAGGTAGAGTGGGTCCTTCTCTGCCCCTTAGCAGTCTTCTGGGGCCTGGATAACTCCTGGGGGCATTGCATGAGTGGGGTCAGTGCTGGGTGGGGGGGGCACCCCACAGTTTGGAGAAGTTGGTCCCTGCCGGCTGGCATGGTTTGAGGAGCCTGAGCTGGGGCACAGTGCGGGACAGGGCTGGAGAGCTAGGCATGCCTGTGTCCTCAGTGCGGACCCCTGCACACTCCTGGTCTATGCATGGATGCATGTAGACCAGGAGGGAGTTCTGGAAGAAGCAGCCTGGCCATCTTCCCTGAGGGTGAACCCCGAGCAGGGCTCCATGCTGAGTGCAGTGGGACTGGCCAGCCCCGAAGCTGGGGCAAGGGCATGAGAGGAGGAGATGGCCAGCCTGATCCCCCCTTCTCCTGGGCAGCCCCCCCATCAGCCATGAGTATTATGACCCAGCGGAGTTCATGGAGGGCGGCCCGCAGGAGGCAGACCGTGTGGACGAGCTGGAGTATGAGGTGAGCCAGGTGGCCAGGGCAGGGCCCACAGCCAGCCTCAGGAGCCAGTCCTAGGACAGCTATCTACAGCCCAGCCCAGGCCTGGCTCCTGCTGCTTCCAGGAGGCTGGGCCTTGTGGTCCTTCCCAGTGTGTGGCTGGTTACTCAGGCTCACCCACCAAGTCTGGCTGAGTTGGGGAGGGCACGGGTGAGGTCCTACGGTCAGTTTATGTTGGTGAGTCTGTGTCCTGCACATGTCCGTGTCTTGTGCATCCTGTGTGTCTTGTCTCATTTGTATGTCTTGGGCATTTCCTGGTAGAAAAGACTAGTGAACACATGTGCTATTTTGGGATGGTAAGAAGAAAGATCCTCCAAATGTGAGGCTGGAAGCTCAGTTCAGGTGAAGTGCTACTGGGGGTTAGGGCTGGGTCGCGCCTGCCAGCACTGCAGCATGGGTCCTTGGTCACATATTTCTGGGGCTTTCTTCCTCTGCTTCCCCCACTCCCCCTTGTGACAGGAGGTGGAGCTATATAAAGCCAGCCACCGGGACAAGCTGGGCCTGATGGTTTGCTATCGCACCGATGATGAGGAGGACCTGGGCATCTACGTTGGAGAGGTATGAAGGTGGGGATATGAGGGTGGAGTCTTCTAGAAGGCAGCAGAGCCCCATGCCAAGACATCTTCATTGTGCTAGGACCTCAATGCTGGACTTTGATGCCCATCTGTACTGCACTGGTGAGGGGAATGGGCACCATGGTTGTGTGTGCTGAGGCAGGGTCTGGCACACAGAGAATCCCCATACCATCCAACCTCAGCCTTTCCACACTGCCCAGGGCTCTAAGGCTTCTCACAAGGACCCAGTTGCCAGGGATAAGGCCTGCTTAGCATCACAGGGAGGCTGCCAGTCAATGAGGCCAGGGCAGCCAGTAGCTTCAGTGTATGTCTAGCCTGATAGCCCTCCCCCAGCACACATGGCCAGGGTGGGACAGTGGGCAAGGCTGAGGCAGGATGAGGTCCTGGCCAGGCTTTGTTCTTCCTCCCACATCTTGCAGCCAGTCCTCCTGGCACTCATGGGGTCATTCTCCTTCACCTGTCTGTGTGTCCTCAGGAGGAAGGATGACTTCCCTGCTGCCTGCCACACTCTAGCAGTATTTTAATCAAGTTAACCTTCATATGAACATCCTACTGCTGTTTTTTGAGTATGGGAAAGTATCCAGCTTCCTGCATCTGCCTAGCCTCTGACACAAAAGAACAGGCTTCCATGCAAAAGAGTGTAGGAGGGGCAGTCAGGGCATGGGCATGGGGGGTGGTGGGCAGGGGCTAGAAGGTTTTGGTCAGCAAGTTGGTGACTCGTGCTAGGAAGAGGTGACTAGCCCCAGGCCCACTGTTCTGTCCCTGACTCCTGGAGTTTGGAAGCTGCTGAGTGGAAGAGGGAGTAAGCAAGGAGTCTTTGGTTTGCTTTGGGGGCCCCTGAGGTGAGGATGACCCTTTCTACTGAAAGGGCACCTTAGTGGAGGTGCCAAGTCCCCAGGGTGTGTGTGCCTTGCAGGTGAATCCCAACAGCATTGCAGCCAAAGATGGCCGGATCCGAGAGGGAGACCGAATTGTCCAGGTAAGTGGGGCAGGCACGTCTGACCCAAAGCTTCACTGTGTGAGCTGTCCCATTACTTATCTGAAGCTCTTAGCTCTGTCCTGCTAAGAGTTTATCCTGGTGCCAGGCATCCTTCTGTGCCGGAAACTGGGGCTGGGTCTCATCTCTCCTGCACAACTGCTCCAGGTGACTCCTGTGTATCCATGGGATCTGCTCTGGCACCTTGCCAGCCTTTCCCTCTATCCCCCAGATGTGAGCACATCTACTCTATGCTGCCCTCTGAGCACATGTGCTTTTGCACAGGCCAGGCTGTCCTCTCCCGAGGTACCTTCCACTTCTTTCCATCCTGCCAAAGCTTGAGAGCCTGTTCTAGCCCAGGGTGATCAACCAGGGCCCACCCTGGTGCCAGCTCTCCCGTCTTTGTTGATTGTTCCTCGGCCTGCCACAGATAAACGGTATGGACGTCCAGAACCGGGAAGAGGCGGTGGCCATCCTGAGCCAGGAGGAGAACACCAACATCTCCCTGCTGGTGGCCCGGCCTGAGAGCCAGGTGTGTATCTGGCAGGGTGTTCTGGGTCCCCTCACATTGGGCTTTTTCTGTCTTGGAATCTGCTGATCTGTGGCAAGGGCATAGACATGCCAACAACCTGGCACTGATGGAGGGCTGGAAGTGTCTCAGGGCCTGTTTCTCCTTTTGGCCTACGATGGCTGGGACCACACCCTTTCTTGGGTTGTTAACTTCATTGAGACCAGGAGGCTGGGTATAAAACCTTGAGGCAACTGGAGGGGTATCTGGGGAGGTTCTTAAGACAGTAGGGACATCATGGGTCTGTCTCTGCAGCTGGCAAAGCGAATGAAGGACAGTGACCGGGACGACTTCCTGGATGACTTGGACTCACAGAATGAGGGGAAGTTGAAATCCCCCCCTGCCCAGCAGGTGAGGAAGGAGTAAGGAAAGGGCAGGTGGTGGGGAGGGCAAACAGGAAGGGAGAGTGAGGAGGGGCTGGGGGTGTGTGGGAGGTGGATGGGACCCCAAAGTCCTTCTGATCCTTGATCCTCTTTTGGTGGTCCTGCTAGTGGGACCCAAACTGAGTAGGGTTCATCTTTCTACCCCAGCTTGGAAAAGAAGAGGAGCAAGGGGCCCCTGAAGTGGGCCCAGGCCTGAGCAACAGCCAGGAGCTGGACAGTGGGGTGGGTCGGACTGATGAGAGCACCCGCAATGAGGAGAGCTCTGAGCACGACCTGCTGGGGGATGAGCCCCCAAGCACCACCAACACACCTGGGACCCTGCGAAAGTTTGGCCTGCAAGGGGACGCCCTGCAGAGCCGGGACTTCCACTTCAGCATGGACTCCTTGCTGGCTGAGGGGGCTGGGCTGGGGGTTAGTGAGGTCCCCGGCCTCACTGATGAGGAGTATGAGCGCTACAGGGAGCTGTTGGAAATTAAGTGCCACCTGGAGAATGGCAACCAGTTGGGCCCCCTCTTCTCCCGGGCCTCCAGTGGCAACAGTGCCCTGGACGTCAACCGCAATGAAAGCCTGGGCCACGAGATGGCCATGCTGGAGGAGGAGCTACGGCACCTGGAATTCAAGTGCCGCAACATTCTGCGGGCGCAGAAGATGCAGCAGCTGCGGGAGCGCTGCATGAAGGCCTGGCTGCTGGAGGAGGAGAGCGTCTATGAGCTGGGGGCCAGTGAGCCCAAGAAGCGTGAGCTGTCTGACATCTCTGAGCTGCCTGAGAAGTCTGACAAGGACAGCACCAGTGCCTACAACACAGGGGAGAGCTGCCGAAGCACCCCGCTGCTCACTGAGCCTCTGCAGGAGAGCCCCGTGAGGCGGGCTGCTGCTGTCAACTCCAACTTGAACCAGACCCCCTCTGGCCCCACTGTCGTCACCCACTCCAAGGCAGCTCCTTCACAGGGGAGCCCTGCCAAGTTCCGATCCCTCTCCCGGGATCCTGAGGTGGGCCGGAGACAGCACTCAGAGGAGCGTGTCCGCCGCAGTCCCAAGATGGGGGTGACCCTGGAGCGTGTGGGTCCCGAGATCAGCCCTTACCTCTCTAGGCGCCACCGAGGCCAGGGCCAGGAGAGTGAGCACTACCAAAGTTGTGTGCAGCTGGTCCCTCCACACTGCCTGGAGGATCTGGGCCATGGCCCCTTGAGTTTGGCCGGTGGTCCTCGGGTGGGTGGAGCAGTCGTGGCAGCCACCGAAGTGCCCCGCATGGAGTGGAAAGTCAAGGTGCGCAGTGATGGAACCCGGTATGTGGCCAAGCGGCCTGTGCGTGATCGCCTCCTAAAAGCCCGGGCCCTGAAGATCCGGGAGGAGCGCAGTGGCATGACCACAGACGATGACGCTGTGAGTGAGATGAAGATGGGCCGTTACTGGAGCAAGGAGGAGCGGAAGCAGCACCTAATCCGGGCCCGGGAGCAGCGGAAGAGGCGTGAGTTCATGATGCAGAGCCGGTTGGAGTGCCTGAGGGAACAGCAGAACAGCGACAGCAAGGCTGAGCTCAACATCATTGCCTTGAGCCACCGCAAAACCATGAAGAAGCGGAATAAGAAGATTCTAGATAACTGGATCACCATCCAGGAGATGCTGGCCCACGGCACTCGATCAGCTGACGGCAAACGGGTCTATAACCCTCTGCTCTCGGTTACCACCGTCTGAGCCACCCAGATGGGAGCCAGCTGCACTACAGGGCGGGCCCTCTGCCCCAGCCCAGGTCCAGTGAGCCTCCAGGAGCCCCATCCCCTACTCTCCCTTAGAATCTAGTGTGTCTGTGTGTGCACAGGTGTGCGCACCCCTGTCTTTGTATTTGTGCACAGGACTTTGTTACCAGAGAGAAGCCCCTGAGGAGCATGGGCATCCCTTCAGTTGTGTGCACGTGTGTGCGAAACATGAGCCCAGGCACATGCACATGAATACACTCACACATACTCCTCCAGAGCTCTCTCAGTGTGGGTACTTGGGGACAGGGAAGTTGAGCTGAAAAGGAGAGGTGAAGAGGATTATCCTAAGCACAAGAGAATGTCCAGCTTCCGAGCTGAGCAGTCTCCTCCTGCTGGGAGCCTCCACTGTTTGTAGACAAAGGCAACCCTGATTTTTGTGGGTTTTCTCCCTTTCTGTGCTTGCCACTTGTTTTTCTGTTTTGTGCACCTGCCCTGGGGGCTGGCAGCTCCTTCAGGCAGCCTGACAAAGGTGGAACCCCCCCTAGTGAGGGCTGGGAAGGAGGGGGGGGGGAGTAAGAGGGAGGGTGGGGGTGGGAGGGAAGAGATGGGAAGGAAGGGAAGAATGGGAAGCAGCTTTCCTGCTGGCCTCCACTCTGAGATGTGGGGACAAGGAGCCTCTGACGTGGCTTTCAAGGCTTACCCTGGAGGCTACTTCTGACCAAGGTAGAGCCGACACTTGGGGAACTGAGGGGGCAGTATCCACCCAAGAAGAAATAACAGCCCAGAGCTGGGCCTAACTCTATGTGGAGTGTGGGTGGCTTCTCTTCTGAGGGTCATACTTAGATGTGAGGGGTCCAGAAACCAAGGCCCATGTGTAGTAGCAAAAGACCTTTGAAACAAGACCCACATGGAGTTGAGGGACTGGCCTGGACCCGTGAGAGGCGTGCCCGGCCAGCTGGGTTGACTAGGGAGATGTCCTCCACCCCACTTGGCAGGTGTGGATCAGGCAGCCCTCAGGGACTGGTACATTTAGTGAGAGCCAGCCTCAAGCTCCCTGGGGCCCTTCAGCCTCAGAGAGCCTCAGATTGGAGGCAGACAGGTTGCCCATCCCTGCCCCCCACTGGCAACACAACAATAAAGCAAGCTGCCTTTTTATGGTGACTCCTGGCCTCCCTGTGTTTATTTTCATCAGTCCAGCTGGGAGAAGAGATGTCAGTGTGGGGTGGGAGAGGGAAGTGGGGGGAGGGGGCAGGGCAGGTGAGGACTGGGGACAATTGAAAGCTGTGCCTCAGTCCTGGCTGGTGTGCTCAATGGTAGTGCATCAGCCCACGCATGGAAGGGTTGTGGTTTGGATTCCCAGTCAAGGGCACGTACCCTGGGTTGTAGACTCGGGAAGCAACCAATCGATGTGTCTCACATCATCTCTCTCTCTTCCTCCCACTCTCTTAAAAAACAATGGAAAAAATATAACTGGGTGAGGATTAACAAAAAACGAAAAAGCTGTGCCTTAGCTTTCTTGGCATGTCACTCAGGAACTGCAAGGTCTTCTGATGTCAGTGTCCTGTACCCTGAGAGGAGGTATGACAGGGTCACTTGAATCATTTCAGGGGTGTGACATAGGCTCGAGGTGGTGCCAGATGCAGGAAGGATGGCAGAGGCCTGGATCAGGATTGGTGGTGGGGTCTGCCACTGGATGAGGCCAATACTCCTTCACCGGTGGAGCCTTAGAGAAGTGGGTTCTACCCACCCCTTCCATCTGCTCCAGAAGAACCCTAGCAAAGGCAAGGAGCTGGGAGCTTCTCAAAGGCACAGGCTACCCTCCCTGTTTAGGGACCCCAGTGCCTAGCATATAGAAGATGCTGAGTAAATGTCTTGGTCATGAGATGGATGGCCATAGAGGGCCCTTCCAGCTCGGGGACTTCCAGAGGTACAGCCAGATGCTTGTGGTTCCATTCAGTGCAACAAACCACTGGGCATGGGCTAAGTGCCAGGACCCATGCTACATGCTAGGTGGGGGCCAGGACCACGAAGGCCAACTCCAGGTGCGGCCTGTTATGTGTGTGGCACTCCTTGGAGTGGGCAGTGTGGCCATGAAGGGAGCTTCCCCTGAACAGACCTGGACACTGCCAGCAACTGAAGTGGGCAAACACACACAATGTAGACCTCTCATTAATTCTGCTAATTGGCTGAGATGGGCGTAAGTGAGGAATCTGAGCCCATGTTCCCAAAAGCCCTATGCTCTGCTGGGAAGGTGGGTTCCCAAGTGGGCCACATCTGTCTGGCTACTGTCTTGAGCAGCTGGGAGGGAAGGCCCAGCGCATCACACTGTAGGCTGGAATACCATCGAGTGCAGAGTAAAAGGGCTTGTTGGTGAAAAGGGGTGAATGGGAACAGAGGGGTGGGGCAGGAGATGCCCCCTTCTCAGCTCAGCCCTCCGAGATCTATTGCTGAGGACTAGGTATGTAGACTCTTGTGACCAGCCCGCTGTTCCTCTGGAGAGGACATGGCCCCATGGAGGATGGGGCTCCCCTGCCACGGAAAACTGGAGGACAGAAGTCAACTGTCCCCTGGGCACTCCTCTCCAGCTGCTGAGAGGCTCACTTGGATGGCTCTAGAGATACCCCATTCTTGTTCCAGTGAGGACTTGCTTAGATGCACAGTGCTCAGGTGATGTGGGCCAAGACAGGCCTAGAACCTGTAGTCCCTGAAAGCCAGTGCTGGGGCTCGGCTCTCACTAATTCTTGGAGAGGTGGTGCCAGGAGGGTTGGCAGCCCTTGGCTACTGACACCCTGGAACAGTGACTTTACATTCAGGTCCCATTGCCATCATGCAGATTGTTAGAACCAGGATCAAAAAGAGCCACTGGGAGGCACACAGCTGCCACTGTCTACCCTGCCTGCCTCACCTTCCCGCTGGGCACCTGCCCTGTGCAGGCTGTGTAGAACACAAGCACCTGTCTCCTTTTGCTCCTTAGAATGAGGGTGAGCACCAATCACCTCCAGCAGGTGCCCTTTGAGCTCCCTCTGCTGGTCTTTCTCTGGAATCCAGAAATGTCAGCAGCCCTAGCCTGGCTTGGTCCTTAGGGGACTCTCAGCTGTACTGCTTTTGGGGGTGAGGACCCAGCTCTTGAAAGCCTCCTCATTCCTTGCAGTTGCCCCCATCCCCATGAGTAGGGAGAGGCTGGTGTCCCATAGCCTGAGGTCAATGGCAGTTCCAGGTCACAAGCTACTTGCCCTCCATGCAGCCCTTCCTACTGCTATGGAGGACAGAGCCCAGGCACTGAGGAGTCCCTGCTCTCCCAGGTAGGTTTTGGGCCTCCATTCCTTTTTGAGTGCAGCTTCTCTGGAGGCTTCCATTGTGTTACTCACACGGGCCTGTTTCTCTTCTGTAACAGGCAATGGTGATCAAGCACCAAGGTGCCAGGAGTTTGCCAGATGGGCCCAATGACCCCCTCACAGATCCCATAGGAGGCAGTCATGTCAGAACGGAGCAAACTGACTTGGAACATGCATGTAGGAAGGACTCCCCTGGGATTTGCCATCTAGCTCCTTTGGACGCCAGGGCTCTCGGCACCTCTGTAGCCATGGGTGGCACCCAGGTAGGAGAGCTGAAGATTGACCTGGAGCATGACACAGGCACAGGCATGTCTGCCTGGTGTTCCAATGGCACTGGGTGCTCAGGGGAGTGGGATCACTAGGAGGGGAAAGTGCAAGGCCAAACTGGAAGAGGCTAGCAACGGGCTCCTCAGAGGTATGGGGGTCCAGGTCATTTCTTCTTCCTGTGCCTTCTATGTGTCCCACCTGACACCATGAAGTGGGAGCACATTAAGAGGCAACATGGAGGTGATGGGGTGTAGTACTTACAATGACCACAATCCAGACAGCTGGCAGGTGTATCAGCTTCAACCGCATGAGTAAAATGGGCACTCCCAATGTAAGCACGGAAAGTACTTCCATGTGTGGCTCCTGCCTAGGGCTCCAAACACAAGAACTACTCTGTAGGCCATGCAGGGCTGAGTCTACATGTGTTGCTGACTGCTAGATTTCGGGAAAGCTGGACAGTTGGCTTCCCAATGGTAGGTGGTCAGAGGGCCCTACCCTAAGCAGGCAGAGGGGCTGGAGGAGGGCAGGAGAGAACAAGGAAGTCCTCTCTGCCAGAAGACATCATGTGCTGGGAGGAGGGGCAACTCCATGCCCCACTCAAACCCATGCAGGCAACTGGGAGACACTGGTCACTGTGGGCCCCAGGTAGGGAAGGCATAGCTGGCAGCTGAGGAAGGAAAGGCTGTCACAGCAAAGAGTAAAGAAAACCCACGAGACAGGAGCTTTAGCGCCATCCCCACTTAGCGCTGCACTGTCTGGGGTGCACTGGGGATGCTGGCTGCCAGGCTCTGACGCGTGGAAGGCAAGGTGCAGCAATGCAAGTGAGGAGCCTCTGTTTATTGAAAGAAACAAGTGGGGCTGGGGGTGCTGGCCTCAGGCCTGGATGTGGCTCTTGGCGTTGAAGGCCAGGTAGTAGATCACTATGCCAATGACTGCGGCTAACACCTCAGTGGAAACCCAGGGCCCGTTCCAGGTGCCCTGCAAGAAAGGAGACCAAAGCAAGCTCAGGGGAGGGATGGGCAAGGGGCTCAGCCAGCCTTCATTACCCTCCTTCTGGGGCACAAAGACACACTGGCCAACTATGGCCCAGCCTCCACCCCCCGAAAAGGATGAGGTTTGCTGCTTCCCAAGACCAGGCCAGCCTCTTCAGCCCACTCACCCGATGGTCTACGCTGACTGTGAACAGGGGTGGGATGATGGAAATGTCCTCGTTATTTCTCTGAGCCTGCAAGGGAGGTGCTGGGGTTAGGGGCGCTGCCAGGTGGGGTGGGGTAGAAGAGGCAGGAACACTGGCTTGAGTCATGAGAGAGGAGAGAAATGGGTAAGTGAAAAACACAAGGTACAAGCACAAGTAGGGCAGGTGTATAGGAAGGCACCCACGCCCAGCCATCCTCCCTGCAAGCAAGGCCCTGAGTGGCCCAGAGCTCTAGGAAGGGGGGGGGGCTGTAGGGTGGAGGGGGCTTTGGAAGTAGAGTGTGCCCTCCCTCCTGCAGGCTTGGGAGGAGCTCCAGGTGATACTCACCTTCCTCAGGAGGCTGTAGGACTCCTCGTCGAAGAATCTGACCTCATAGGTCCCAGCATGAGCACTCTTGTGATCTAGGCTCCAGGACACCTGGGTTGGGTTTTGGCATGGGGTGGGCACAATGAACATATCAGGGTCCCCCTGCCAGTGCTAACACAGCGCCACTACCAAGATAAAGAACCCTGACCCTGCTTGACCAGACCACCTCTAGGGCTTCATCACACCTGTGAGCAGGTGGCCTTCCTCCAAAATGACAACCAAAGCGTCCCTTACCTGATAACGCCCTACGTCCTGGCCACGGGTGACAGGAAATTGTTTTCCACTGACATCAGCATAAAGAGCCATGTTCTGGGGAGAGGACAAAGGGAGAATCACTTTCTCCTCTATATGGCTGTTGGCAAAGGCCCCACTGTGCTGCCCACAGCAGCACCTGTGGCATGTAGGGACCGCAGTGTGTCTGGCAGGGACACCATGAGAGAATCATGGAGGTAGGACCGGCACAACCCAGAGCCTTGCCAGGAAGCCAACACCCATGAATGCTATCACTACTTCTCTGGCTCCTCAATGCAGGGGCAGGGGGCACATTCCTCTTATGGCCTGGCCCCCCTAACCCACAGCAATCCTGTTAACTGTGAACAGCATGGGATGATTGATATGTTATTATTTCTGAGGCTGTAAGGGGGTGCTGGAGCCAAGGGGTAAGGCCCAACTTCCTTCTTTGGGCCTTTGGGATGCAGGTTAAGGTCAGGGGCCAACGCCAGGTCTGTTCAGTCTTAAATTTACCAAATACCCACATGGACATATACCTTGGCAAAGAGCAACTAGAAAAGGGATGCAAGAGCCTGGGGACTGACCCCTGGCTGTTTCTCACTTCCACATACACTCTTTTAAAACACAGCAAAGTGTCCATCTGCCTACATTACTGCACCTAGGCAAAACAAACCAGGCAGCTTAGGAGAATGTTCTTTAAACACCTGCTATAATCTGATCTTTGTGTGCTCTGAGCTTTCCTACACCTGTGAATCGAAATCCACATTGGTCCCTGGGTCTGACCCCATCTACTGCCAGCTGAGTAGCTGATGTTAAGGTCCCAGGCTCACTACTAGCCTCTCACCCCAGCACCCTCCTGGCTGAACCCCCACTGCCTTACCTGAACCCTGTTTTTGCATGTCAGGGAAATCTCCACGATGAAGACAGTCTCAGTGGAAATGACGGCATCAGAGGTTGTATAGTAGGAAGGGGTGATCTGGGGCTCCACACAGGCCTCTGCTGTGGGGAGAAGGCAGAGAGATACCTGGGTAAGGCCTAGCTTGTGCATGCTGGGCTGCGGGTCAGAGGGATGACCCTGGCCCTAATTCCCACACCTCATTATCTGAGGACATATGGAGCCCTTTGGACCCCGCCAGGTGAGATGTGGGAGACAGATATAAATGATCAGTCAGAAATGCAGTGGCCAAGGGGTGGGATGGGGAATGGGAAGGCTTTGTATAGGTGGAACCTCAATGCAAGGGCAAAAGAAGAGCAGGGGAGTCAGGGGTGGGGGGCTGGATGGGTTCTCTACACAACTCACATCTGTCCCTAGACCTATGGTCAGGGAAGCCATGCAATGGTTTGAGGCTGCAGCCTACCCTGGCCTGTAGCACTCCAGAAGCCCAGGGGGCTAAGGTGACCTCAGTTCAGAACCATGAAGAGCCCTGGATAGTTTACTAAAGGCGTCCTCCGCAGACACCAAACATGGTGCTGCTGGCAAAGCACGTGGGCTTTTGTGATGAAGGGAAGGGTCTCTCCCCCAGCCAGTTAACAGAAGGTCAACACTAGCTCCAGTTTCCAGAGGGAAGGAAATGGGGGAGGTTCTGGATCTAGATGCACAAATTGTCCCCTTGAACAGGGCTGCCCTGAGAGAAAGAATGATGCCTTGGCCATCTCCGCACTGCTAGAGGCTACAGAGAAAGAAGGGTGCCACCTAAGTCACAGGGCACCAAGTAAATGCTACCAATGGTAAAGTTCTCAGTCAACTGTTCTCTGTATGTGGTGTCCCTGCAGAGCCATGCCTTAGGTTGAGGCAATCAGAGATTTTGGATCAGGACACTGGGGAGATGCCTGGGCACACTGCTGCGGGCGGTTTTTAGGAGCCACATCCCAAAGATCCTTCTGTGTCCTGCTAAGCTTGGCCTTTTTCCTACGGACACTGGAGCACCAAAGGGTTTTACCGCCAGGTTTGTCGTTTCCAGGCATCACTCACTATAGCATGGGGAATTCCTGAAAGATAAGTGAGAAGGGTGCAGGCAGGAGGCCAGTTAGGCTGGTGGAACACTCCAGACACCAAGGGTGCTGGCCTGAAGTAGGGCGGGTAAAGTGAATGCACAGAAAGTAACCCCTCCCTAGTCCAGCCCCTAGCCGGCTCTGGCTGTAGCAAGGACATCTTCCTTAGCACACTTCTGCACTCCAGTCTGAGCTCAACCCTGCCACTAGGTGTTCTTTAAATAATGTCAATTGATCTGTGGCTCTGCTCTGCTGGAAAGCCCTTTAAGGTTACATCAGGGCCTCAGGTAAAAACTAAAAAAATCAACAGTCTGGCCTGACACTCAAGGCTCCCGCTTACCTTAACCTCTCCAGCTCCGATCTAACTCGCCCATGCTCATGGTCACTCTGCCTGGTGGTCCCTGCTTCCTTTTCACCTAAGAGCTCCCTTCCCGGAGAGGCCTGGCCCCACCGCACCCAATCAGGTGGTTCCTCTCCACCAGACCAGTTTCTACCCCCATCACCCTGCGCTGCAGAGCTTTGCTCCTGTACGACCTTCCTTAGAGACCAGGAGCTCTGGGAGAGGGAGCAGGGACGTGTGCACTTTCCCCGCTGGAGATGGGGGCCGGGTGCATGGGAAAGCCTCTGGAACTCTCCTTCGCAGGAGCAGAAGGGGAAAAGATTTGGTTGTTTGTTCTGGCAGCCTGGCTGCTGGATAAACCTGTGTGGTGCAAGAGCACATGGTGGCCTTGGTCGTCGCGCCCCGAGGCCACCTGCCTCTCGGAAGAAGGCCCAGAACCCCGCTTTGCCCGCACCCCTCCTCCCCGCCACGCACCACCACTCGTGGGAGAGAAGCTCGCCAGAGACGAGCTCCAGCTATGCCGCTACCTGAGCAGCAGGAGAGGCCAGACAGCAGGAGTAGCGCCAATGCGCCGAGAGATGCCAGCGCCACCATCGCCTCTTCTATGCCGAGGTAAAAAGAGCGACTCCACTGTACACGAGGAGCAGACTAGGAAGCACGACGCGCAAGAGGACGCGGTAGCCAATCAGACGCCGGCAGGCCGGGCGGGGCTGTGACGTCGCTGGCGGCACTGACGTGTCCCCTCACTCGACATGGGGCTCAGCTGAGCTCCCTTCAAGATGGCGGCGGCGGCGGCGGCGGCGGCGGCGGCGGCGGCGGAGGCTGTGCTCCCAGAGCAGGAAAAGGGCGTGGGAAACGGAAAGCCATGCGCATGCACACTACTAGAGCCACACCCACTCTGCGGACTTTCCTCCCCTCCAAACTCTCGCGAGAGCGGTCTATACGTGTAGGGACGTGCGGTGGTTCCCACTTTCTGTCATGGCGCTGAAGGTGGCAATGGCTGTTGGTGGCCCTGCGAAGGCATTGCTCAGGCCAGCCCTCCTCTGCCGTCCTTGGGAGGTGAGAGTGGGGAGCGAGCCGCAGGGGCAGCTGCAGCGCTCGCTGGGGGGTCCTTGCCCATCAGGGGGCCAGATCTGGAGCCTCAGCTCCCAGGGCGTCCTGGAGTCCGATTGGTTGCACGTCCTGTTGGGGGCGGGGAGGGGGTCTGTGCACCGGAGTTGATTGGCTGCCTCCGTTGTCAGTGAAGGGGTCGGCCAAAGTTGGCGCTGGTCTGGCTTCCCCTGGGGTCTGCATTTTGTGGCGGGGTTGCTCCAGAGTGGTGGGGAGAGTACACTTTGGCGGCCTACGATTGTTACCTTCCTAGTGCCCTTTGCTCCCCTCCCTTGGGGACCCCTCCCAAGACGGTCACGTATCTTGGCCTGCCTTGTTCTTGCCGGCGTGGTAATCCGGTTCCTTGCTGACGTTCCTTGGGTTTCTCTTCTTGTGGACTGTTTGCCACATGTCCCAGTGGAGATGGAGAATTGGACTTTGTCAGTACCCCCCAACACTCCCCATGACATTCTTATAGCCCCAGTTCTCCCCACCGCAGGTGCTTGTAGTAGGAGGGAGCTAGGATTTCTGAGGCTGGCGGGCCTTTGCAAACGGAGTTCTCCGTTTAGGATCTTGGTTATTCGGGTCCGATTCCTCTCTCTTTACACACTTAAATGAGAATAATTTAGTCCCTGGGTGAAGCATCAGCGAGCCATAACTGGCCTGGAGGACAAGAGATATGATCTCGAGGCCTGGCTACCCCACTGACCCACTGTGTGGCCTTAGGCCAGGCCCCTCCTCTATCTGGGCTTTAGTTTCACCTCTCTCTCAAAGGATCCAGCCAACTCTGACCTTCCAGAACGCTGCAACTTTGCTTACACTCCTTGTGGACACATCTCCTGTCATGCTTTCCCTCTCTGGCCCCTGGGGAAGATGGCCCTGTAACAGCATATGCTTTATGAAATTCTGTTTAAAATGCTCACTCCTCCCACCTTGCTGATGAGAGATTTCCCAGAGGCCCTGATGACTCTGGTAGCTAGGCTCCCACAGGGTCTTGGTGAAGACATTTGTCTCCTTCCTGACCTCCCTTGTGTGTGTGCTTGTGTCCATGCTGGGGTGGGCATGAGGGGACTGTGAACAACCTGGGCAGTGCCTTTCCCTGAGACTGGTTGTCCTGGGTATGGGAACCTTTAGAAATGAACCCTAGATTTTTGCTCCCACTAATTGGAACCTTGTGGGAAAACATGTAGCCATCATTCACACTTGATCCAACAGAAACATGTTGAAGAGAGAAGCCTCTCTAAGCTGTGGCGTGTGGGAGCCTTTCGTGGGAACACATACCACCCTGGACTCCTTTCTTTCCATAGCACCATCAAAGAATGAGGGCTGACAGTCCACCCTCTGCTTGAGGAATTTGCAGGAAGTCTGTGCATGTATCCCATCCTGCTGCTTACTGAGCTCCTTTGATGGGTAGCTTCACTGGGACTGGATGTGAAGCAGATCCTCTGTAAACCTGAAGGAACGTGCCTGCATCTGTTCAGAGCAAGGTCAGGGAAATCTCTATCCTGAGAGCTCTCTGGGTCTTTAGCCAAAGCTGGAAGGACTATCTAGTATAGGGACCAAACGAGGAAGAGGTTCAGCCCTGGTGGTGGTGATGTGATCCAAGGTGGGGGAGGGGAGTTGCACAGAAGCAGAGCCAGGCCTGGTGCTAGGGCTGGCTCACCACCACGCCCGAGTTACCTGTCCAGTGGACCTCAGAGGGCCGAAACCCAGGAGGAATTACTGCCAGGAGCTGCAGGGGTCAGCCTAGCATCCCCCTCATTGGACACCAGCCTTAAACACTGGCCTGAGGGGTTGTTGGGGTAAACAGGAAGGTATGCTTTTGCACAGCTCTGTGTGCCTGCTAGGGACTGAACAACTTGCAGACCCCGTCTTGCTCAATCCTTCAGTAGTCACCTAAAGTAGGGACCACGTAAAATAGGCATCTCTTTTCCATGGGTTTCAGGTTAGGACGGGAAACTGAGCAAGGTTAAGCTGTTTGCTGCCAAGAGTAGTGGATGTGGATTTGGACTGAGGTCTCCCTAGCCCCAAAAGCCCTCCATCTCTTCCTTTATTTCCTGATGTGCTCATTCATTCAGGTAGTGTTTCTGTGTCCTATCTCTAGGCTAGGCATTCTGCTGGGTCTTGGGGTGACAGTAGGAGACTGGACAAATTTGGCCTCCACTTTCAGGGACTTAGGGGTTGGGGAGGGAGCAAGACAGCAACAAACCTAGGGAGATTGTGGTTGGAGGGGGAGGAATTGAGGTAGGGCTTAGGGAGGCCCCGGGATAGGGGGTAGGTACCAATACCTCAGCACCCTTAGGGTATTAGGGAAGGCTTCCTGGAGGAAGGGCACTCTGTTTCCTTCCACAAGTTTGTATGGAGAGCCTGTAGACAAGAGGAATACCCAAACTGACAAGTGCTAGAAGGAAAACAGAAAAGCCCTGAGTGTGTTTGTGGCTACAGATTCAGGGGCCACATGGACTAGCAGATACCCCCAGAGCATCTTACCCTAGCAGTAACCCCCCTCTTAGCCCCTGGCTTGGGTGGGTAAGTGGCACACCTGTATTTCCAGAGCTTGTGCAAATGGGCGCCTTGTGAATACTGGCCAGGAGACTGAGATGGGGATGGTCAGCTTCTGCTCGAGCTTTCAGGATTTCTAGCAGGAAGGCACGGCTCTTTGAGAGATGGCCATGGTGACTCTGCTGTTGGCTGGAATGCTCTGCTGCTGCTCCACAGGCAAGTGGCAGGGCATCCCCAAGTGACAAGGAGGACCTTGACTCTGCCCCTGCCTCTTTGGATTGAGGGACACTCAGGTGTGTTCCCAGGTGGGGCACAGCAGGGAGGAAAGTGTGTGGGCCCTGTAGCCCCCCTGCAGTGAGACCTTGGATGAGGGCTTCTCCCTCCAGGACAATGTGGGGACTCCAGATTGGTCACTTCTCAGCACCTGTCCTATTTGGCTTGGTGAGTTGCTCTGAAACTGTCAAGCATGGCACTGATATGGCTGTTCCAAGTCAGAGTTGGGGACATTTGTCATTCATGTAGGCTGTGAAGCAGTTTTGCAATCCTTTATGAAAGCCTTCTAAAAGATTGGTGTCTGTTACTGTTTTAAAAATGGTTGGATTTTTTTCCTGCACGTTTGCTTTGGATTTCTGATTCTGGAGGGCAAATCCCAGCAGTGCTTGCCTCTGGAGGGGGAGCTGGGTGCTGTCTTTTTCTTCTGATCACATATCTCTATGTTCTAGATTTTCTTCATGTTCTGCTTTTGTAATAAGGAAAAATGATAAGATGATCATTGTGGTGGCCCTCTGGTTTGTTATAATGATTTGCTTATTGTGTCATGTTTAACATGCCAACTTTTTCTTGTTACAGACATCACTAAACAGGAATAATTGACCAAAAAAGAATCAGAAACAATTAAAGAGAGGAAGGGAGACATAAACATTTTTTATTCTTTTTTAAAATATCTTTATTGATTTCAGAGAGAAAGAGAGAGGGAGAGAGAGATAGAAACATCAATGATGAGAGAGTCATTGATTGGCTGCCTCCTGCATGCACCCCACTGGGGATTGAGCCCGCAACTTGGGCATTGTGCCCTGACCGGGAATTGAACCTGGATCCCCTGGATCATAGGTTGATGCTCAACTGCTGAGCCATGCCCGGCCGGGCTAAACATTTTTTAAAAACTGACCATGTAGCTGAAGGAGGCATAAAGGATTGTGACAACCCTCCATGGTGCTTCAGCAGGCTAATCCCTGGGAAATGGCTCTGGAGCCATATGTCTGGGCATGCACTGTGTACTGTTGTTCACCAGACAGTGAATATGGATTAAGTGGAAGGGGTAATGTGCAGGGCCTGTCTGGGCACTGTAGGGACAGTCGCTCTTCCTTGCCAAATTGACTTTCTGGGCTGGACAACAACCACTAGCATCTGGGTTCTCTTTGCCAGGTTCTAGGTGCCCACAAGGCCCCCCAGAGGAACTTCTCAGTAAGTACTTGCCTGGATGTGTGTGTGCTTGCATGTGTGTAGATTTGTGTTCATGCATGTGTGCACCTGTCTGTGTGCATGTGTAGATGTGTGCATGTTCTCTTGTATGTGCCGGGCCTCTTTGCTCCCTGGCCCTCTTTGTCCTTCCCTCTGAGGTGTGGTCTCCAGAGGTCACCCACCCCTCCTACTTACCTCCTTACCTGAACTGTGCTGGACAGCATCCCCAGGGAAAAGGCACAGCCTTGTTCCTCCAACTTTGGCTGATCCAAGTCTTCTTCCTTCCTATCTCCCCTCTAGCAACAAACAATTGTGAGTATTCTTTTCATCTGCCTATTAGATTTGGGGCTTTTAGTTGCTTTGGGATTGATGAAAGTCCAGGTGGGGGCAAGGACTGCTTCTCCTGCTGTCTTCCTGACCAAGGAGCCCCCAATGAGCAGCCCTGTCTGGGATGGGGTGAGGGACAAGGCTAAGATACCCCAAGCTGGCACCTCACGATTGGCTGGCCCACCAGGTCATTACAGGTAGGAGGAAGGGAACTAAAGGCCTGCCTTCCCCCTCGCTCTCTTTCCAGCCTCCATCTGCTAAGTATGGTGGGCGGCACACGGTGACCATGATTCCAGGGGATGGCATTGGGCCGGAGCTCATGTTGCACGTCAAGTCTGTGTTCAGGTATGGAGCCCCCAGGCACCTTCCCTTGATGTGTCCTCCTAAGGAATGTTGTGCCAGGTCCCGCCAGAGGGTACTCTGAGAACTTTGTGCCAGAGAAGCAGTAAGCCCAGAAGCCCCACTGGCTGGGACTTTGCCCAAGCACCCAGTGAGCCAGTGGCAGGAGGGCTGTATTCCCAGGCCTTTCATCCCAGTGCTGGCCATCCTGCTAGGCTGGCCTGGGCATGGGAAAGGTAGCACCAGTCCTCCTGTGTTGTGGAGTTCATGCAAGTCCCCATCAGTTGTTGCAGGTGGGCCCAGTTTCCTATCAGCCAGAGCCAGGTCAGGTTAGGCAGTAGCAGGAGAGAGGTTACTGCAGCCAGTGGTCCAGGCAGGCTTCTTAGAGGAGGTGTGGAGGAGGCCCAGGGCCAGCAACCCTGATCCAGTTTTGCCCCAGGCATGCGTGTGTGCCTGTGGACTTTGAAGAGGTGCACGTGAGCTCCAATGCCGATGAAGAGGACATCCGCAATGCTATCATGGCCATCCGTCGGAACCGCGTGGCCCTGAAGGGTGAGCTTGGGGGCCAGGATAGGGTGCTGTGCATGATTATTTCTCTTCTGAGCTGATACTTGTCCCTGGGGCCCTACAGCTCTGACTTCAGGGCTTTTCTGGCCAGGGAGGACCCTTGTGCTTGAAGAGTGGACAGAAGGTTCTGGGGGCCTGTCCGTGCCATGATTCTGAGATCTTAGCGGCACTAGGCTGTGTGGGCGATGGGCTGCCTCCCACCCACTTCTTCCCTCTTGAGGCAGCCCTCTCTGTTGGGGTCAGATTTGACCCTCAGAGTCTGTCTTCACAAACCAAATATCCCAGAGATGCAGTTCTCAACCTCTGTCTGTTGCCTTGGCTCCAGCTGGCACAGCTATGGATGTTACAGACAAGAATTATAGCCCCTCCTGAGTTTGCCTTGGTTTGGTCCAGGTTCTTAATCCATCACTGCTTGGTGTGAGGAGTGTGTAAGCAAAGGTGAACTGAAGTAGAGACCTAGGCCTTGGCAGTCAAGTGGAGGGGCTAACATGCAAACCACAGGGTGCCCGAAGCACTCTGGGTGAAGGCAGTCCAGGCAGGTCATGACTCGGAGGGGCCAATGGCCCTTGTAGGTCCCGAGAAAAGCCTCTTCTACTTTGCACCCTCTGACTGTCTTTTCCCAGTGGTTGCTGCCCCCCACCCCAGCTGCACTTGCTCTGGGTGCCCTCGGTCCAGCCAAAGCCAAGCCATGGTCTTTTTCAGGCAGCTCCTTCCTGCCCCTGAGGTAGGACTTGTGTGGCACCTTGATGCAGGGCCTGGCAGTAACCCTGGCCAAGGTCACCTTGCTGGCAGTGGCCTGGCCCACTAGCCTGTTAATACGCAGGAGCGGCCACTTTCTGTCCAGCCAGACCCTGCTAGTCTCCTCCTAGGGTCTGGCAAGACCTCCTGGCTTCCTGCCAAGCCTTATTCATTTCTTCCTTCAGTAGGTATTTATTGTCTGGTATGGGCCAGGTGCTCTTCTAGGTCCTCAGAACCCATCAATGAAGCAAACACCCTCCCCCCCCACCCTCATGGGGCTTATGTTGGAAGTACAATCTAGTGCACTGTAAAGTATTTCTGCTGCTGAAAGCCATCTTCTCTGGTTGGAGCTGCCTTTGATGTGCAATCCCTGGATCAGGAAGGGGAATATGGTGGCACAACTGAGCCTGAGGGTCCCTTCTTCAGACTGCCTGTCTTGTTTCTGTCCTGCAGGCAATATTGAAACAAACCATAACCTGCCACCATCCTACAAATCCCGCAACAACATCCTTCGGTGAGAGCCAAGTAATGGGATGGGGGCTCAGCAGGGGTGGGATGGTCTGTGCCAGCAGAGATTGGTGGCACTTCCCAGCTGCTTCTCTCTGTGTCCCCAGCACCAGCCTAGACCTCTATGCCAATGTCATCCACTGTAAGAGCCTGCCAGGAGTGGTGACCCGGCACAGGGACATAGATATCCTCATTGTCCGGGAAAACACAGAGGGCGAGTACAGCAGCCTGGAGCATGAGGTGATTGAGACCCAGACTACCCCCTTACCCTCTCAGGTCATGGGATCTGGGTAAGAGCCTGGTGAGGGTTAGCCGTAAGGAAGGCTGTGCCCAAGGAGAAGCTTGTGCTAGAAAGCAGGATCAGACAGGACCTTGGTCTCTTCTCCCCATCTCCTTCTCAGAGTGTGGCAGGAGTGGTGGAGAGTCTGAAGATCATCACCAAGGCCAAGTCCCTGCGCATAGCTGAATATGCCTTCAAGCTGGCCCAGGAGAGTGGTCGCAAGAAAGTGACAGCCGTGCACAAGGCTAACATTATGTATGCTCCCCGCCCCTGCCATGTTCCTACCTATTCTACCAATAGTCCTGAAGCAGCTGAAATGGGCAGGCTACTTGGTCTGTTCTCAGGGACTCAGGGCGCAGGACTCTGCCACCCACCAAGGGGCCATGCCCAGGGTTGTGCCCTGTTGCCTGTGTCTGGCCATGACCTCGCTCCAGTGCACACTTGGGGGAGGAGGAGCAGAATTCTGCTCATTTTGCAGATGGGGGACTGGCTAGAGAGGTTAGAACCCAGCCTTCTGTGGCCATCTGCACACCCCGTCCTTCCAGCTGACCATTGCAGTGGCCAAGCTGGTGTCCTGTGTTCCCCCCATAGGAAACTGGGTGATGGACTCTTTCTCCAGTGCTGCAAGGAGGTGGCAGCCCGCTACCCCCAGATCACCTTTGAGAATATGATTGTGGATAACACCACCATGCAGGTAGTTAACCCACTGGGCTCCACGGCTGCCTGCTTTAGGCACCCTGGGCTTCTCATGCTCAAGCTTCTGTCTCCCCCACCCCCCCCTTGCCTTGCAGCTGGTGTCCCGGCCCCAACAGTTCGATGTCATGGTGATGCCCAATCTCTACGGAAACATTGTCAACAACGTCTGCGCAGGTCTGGTCGGGGGCCCTGGCCTTGTGGCTGGGGCCAACTATGGCCACGTGTATGCTGTATTTGAGACGGTGAGTGCTGCTGTTGGCACCAGGGCTGCTGGCCTTTTTGAGCTATAGCTCACATGCCATCCACTTCATTGAAAGTATACAATTCAGTGCTTTTTAGAATATTCAGTTATCACTATTTAATTCCAGAACATTTTTATCACCCCAAAAGGAAACTGTACTTGTGAGCTGTCGCTTTCCATCCCCCCACCCCTGCCCCTGGCAACCACTGATCTGATTTCTGTCTTATGAATTTGCCTCTTTTAGACATTTTCTATAAATGGAATCATACAATATGTGGCCATTTGTGATTGATTTCTTTCCATTAGCATAATGTTTTCAAGGTTGAATTATGTTGTGGCCTTCATTCCTTTTTATCGTTTAATACTAGTCTATTATATAGATAAACCATGTTTTGATCCATTTGTTGGGGGTTTTTTTGTTTGTTTTTTGTCTTTAAAAAAAATTTGAGGACAAATTACATAACATAGAATGAAACCATTTCAGAGTGAGTAATTCAGGGGTATTAAGTACATCCAGTGTTGTATTTTACTTCTGTCTAGTTCCAGAACATTCCCATCACCCCAAAAAGAGACCCTGTCCCCATTAGCAGGCACTCCTCATTCCCCTTCCCCTGACCCCGGGCACCCGCTGATCTACTTTCTGTCTCTATGGATTTTGCTTGTCTGGACACTTTACACGAATGGAATCATACTCCCTACATTCTTACATTTGCTACCACCTTCGTCATCTTGCCTCTTCCAGGCTACAAGGAACACAGGCAAGAGTATTGCTAATAAGAATATCGCCAACCCCACGGCTACGCTACTGGCAAGTTGCATGATGCTCGACCACCTCAAGTAAGTGTCTTCTTGATGCCCGGTCATCAGCCCCCCAACCAGCCCCTTAGGTCCCAAGGACTGAAGGCTGCTCTCCCTCCTTAGGCTACACTCCTACGCCACCTCCATCCGTAAGGCTGTCTTGGCATCCATGGACAATGAAAATGTGAGGTTCCTCTGCTCCCCTCTCCTGTCCCCCCAACCCTTCCTCTATCTTGGGTTGAGCTGGTGTGATGCCTGAGGGGCTGGAGATGGTGATCTGGCACTTCCTGCTGCCCCCAAGGGGAGGGTGGTACCAGGTAGGGTAGGGCTTCTAGGCCTTAGCTGGTACCACTACCCTCCTGGTGGCAGTTCCAGCCCCTGCAAGCCATAGGCGACAGTGTACAGCCCTGGGCCACTTGCAGGGTAGGGGTTGGATATTGGTGCCCAAACTTGCCCATCTCCCACAGATGCACACCCCGGACATTGGGGGCCAGGGCACTACATCGGAAGCCATCCAGGACATCATCCGCCATATCCGCGTCATCAATGGCCGGGCTGTGGAGGCCTAGGCTTTCGCTCTCCCAACTCCAGCACCCCAACTGCCTTGTTGGATGGACCCAGAATAAACCGGCTTCTGCTCTAGCCCTCAGCTTTGTGCTTCTGTCACTCCAGGACGCTGGTGTTTCAGTTCACACTTTATTAAGAAAAGAAATACGCACAATTCTCACTCATAGGGCCCCCTGTGAGGGTCAGGGGTAGAATAAATTCTCAAAGGTGGGCCTGGCCCCAGCATCTGTCTACTCTGCCATGGGGGTGTATGAGAGCTTGCACCCACAGGGTAGGAGAGGGTAGCTCCAGTAGGGTGGCAGGAGTTGTCTCGCTTTCCCTGAAGGCACTGAGAGGTGAGGGTTGGGGCAGGAGCTGGCAGGGCCTAGGGATTGAGCCAAGGGTGCTGGAGGCAGTCGGCTGCACTGGCCCGCTTTTCAGGGATGTACTCCATCATGGGCAGCAGGAAGGCACTGAACTGCGTGGCCTGCTCCAGGGGCCACTCATACTTCTCCATGAGCACCTCGTATAGGCCCCAGCGCTTGAGGTTGTGGATGTGCCTCAGCTCTCCTGCAGTGGACAGCAGGACTCAGGTTAGGCTCTGCCAGCATCGCTTTTGGCTCTGGAGCCTGTGCTCCCCTCTTTTAGAACCCAAGGTTCCTGTCCCACCCTCTGCACCCAGGTAGCTTGAGTCTGTTCAGCCCCACCTCTCCGGTTGAAGAACTCCCGGGAGTAGCGGCCTGAGAGCGCAAAGGCTGGGGGGATGTCTCCCAGGAGCTCCACAATGTGGGCGATATGGTCTGTGGACAGAGATGAGGCTGGGAGGCAGCTGCGAGGCCCCGAGGCCCCAAGGCCGAGCCCAGGGCATGCCTCCCCTACCCTCATCACGACTATAGTCTTCTCCAGAGTGGGGCTCGAACAGGTAGTCACCAGTGGCTAACTCAAAGGCCTGGAAGGGGAAGAGGTTGAAGCTGCTGGCCAGCAGGCTGACCCCCGGTGGGGGCAGCCCAGGCCTACCATGCATGCCGTGCTCCAGATGTCGGCTGGGGGCCCATACTCGGCACCAATCAGCACCTCCAGGGCCCGGTACTGCCGCGTCTGTATGTCCTCAGTGAAGTGCTTGTGCTGGAGACAAGGGGAGCCCTGGGGAGGAGCTGAGACCACAGCTGGCCTGCCCCACCGGTCTCCCACCTCTTCTGGGCCATGCACCCAAAGAGCTCAGTGGGGCTCTTTGCCCAGGTCTGTGAGCCTCAGGGTCCCCAACTCCCAGGAGGAACTGGCCAGGTGATCTGAGGTAGAGGTTGGCCCCTTCCCAGTGCCCCACCCCGCCCTCGGCCCCTTGCCGTGAGCCCAGTTCTTCTGCCTGGAATGGACCTATGGGCTCTGCCCTGGGTCTGCTGTGCCAGGCAGGCTGTGGGGTCTGGTCAAGTGTATTGCTGGGTGAGCCCTTGCTGAACAAATGATCAAGTACCCCACAGGCCCAAGTGGGGCTCCCCAGGAGTGGGCCTGTGCCTCTACCCTCATGGCAGGGCACCTAGTTCTGCTCTCCAAGGCATGCTCATACCACCCAGCAGGCGTTGCCCAGGTCTGCGATCTTGATCTTGATCTTGTCTGCATTTTGAGGTTCTAGGGGGTTCACCAGGAGGTTCGAGGCACCAGATGGTGCTGAGGAAGGAAGAGAAGGGAGAGGCTGAGCTGGCCTCGCCCCTCCCACCCTACCTGCCCGCCACCTGCTGGCCTTGCCCAACTTACTGCTGGGTGACAGTAGGCCCCCAGTCTCCCGCTGGTTGGATGAGCCTGAGAGGATGGAGCACGAGGCAGGAGAGAAAAGGGAGCCGGAGAAGCCTGAGGTCTGGGAGCCTGGGCTGAGGCTGCGGTTGCCACCCGGGGCCGGGGAGGAGGAAGCTGGGGAGGGGCCGGCTCTGGCCCCCCCAGGGTGGCAGCCAGAAGAAGAGGTGGAGCCACTGCCCCCCTCTAGTCTTGAGCCAGAGTCTGGGGAGATGGGCAGAGGTGGTCTGTGAGCAGACAACCTGGCGGCCATGCTTGGCAGCCCCTGGGCCTCTCCAGCCCCTTCAGCTCACCCTCGGCTTGGGCCGCCGCCTCCAAGGCCTCTAGCCTTTGCAGGTCACGCAGCCGCTCTTCCAGCAGCCACCTCTGCTGTTTCCTTTTGCGCCTCATCTTCTTCTTCTTGTTTTTCGACAGCTTACCCGGCTGCCGTTAGAGCAGGGTTCCTGTCACCCGTCCCTTGACCAGCCCAGGCCTCTGTCTGTGGCCCACATGCCCCACAGGGGACAAGACCTTCAGGCTCCAGGGCTCCCATGGACATAAGAATGTGGCACAACCTCCCTCCATCCCACCCCTTGACACCAGCCACTTGCCCATCTTCTGCCTTCCCTCCTGCCTTCACTCCTCAAAGCTCAAGGTTGAGGAGGAACTGATGGGCCTGCCTCTTGACTGCGTGCCTGCCTCCTTTGGGGGCAGCCTTGGCCCCTCCTGACCCAAGATGTGATGTATTTCCCCTGAGGCAATGGTGAGCATGATGGTAGGCAGTTTGGGGCATGTGATCCACCCTGTGTGTCACCCTCATCTGAGCCATTAGCTTTTTGGAAATGCCACTGCGGGAGTGCTGGGGAGGGCGGGGAGGCTGAGGAGACAAGCTTTGAGGACGTGGGGAAATGAGGCACAGGAAAAGAGGGGTGCCCCAACTTACCGAGACCTCCTGGGGGGCAGTGCTCACTGGGTGGCAGGAGGGGCATGTAGGTGGGGGGTGGGTGGAGAAAGGAACAGACTCAGGTAGGGGCTGAGGCCCACAGGCCCAGCCCTAGCCTCACACAGGCTCTTGTACCTGTGGAGCGGGATGGAGGCAGTGCCCCTGATTGCTGCCACTCTGTGGCTTCAGCAGCCAGGCGCCTGATGTAGGTGTCACCCACACACAGCAGGATGTTCTCGGGCTTGATGTCTGTGTGGATGATCTTGCACTTGGTGTGGAGGTAGTCCAGGCCATGTAGCACCTGGGGACAGCCATTCCTGAGCTCTGCCAGCCCTGCCCAGGCTGCCTCCCAATGCTGTTCACACGGGGCCCGGGATGCTCACCTGTTTCACAATGCTCTTCACGCAGGGCACAGGCAGGCCCTGGTAGTTGGACTTGATGATCCACTTAAGGAGCTGGTGGCCCAGGACCTCCAGCACCATGCACACATCTGGGACTGGGAGTGAAGGATGGCTGGCAGGCACACAGCTGGGACACAGGTCTTGCTCACCCTCAGCTGGGATTGGGAGCAATGAGGCTCAGGCAGTGCAGAGCTGGGCCTGGGCAGTCCTGGTGATCACCACCATTCCAGTGTCATAGTGTCCCTGTCATACTCAGGTGTGCCAGTTGGGATGGTACATTCTGTGGTCATCCTAGGGAGAAGGCACTTGAGCAGACACAGAGGCCTCTTAGACAAGCCTCACTCCTATGCCCAGGTGTGCCAGAGAGGCGGCCCCTGCTATTTGGGGATAACTCAGCAACCTGCTTAGTTATGCACTCCCCCACATGAAAAAGTAATAAGAGTATTTCTAAGAAGTGTCACTGGAAGGCATAAACCCCCATCATGCAGATTTGCAAACTGAGGCCCTAGTAGCTGGGAAGGCACAAGCTGGCCCCTGCACTGCCACAGCCTACAAAGGATACGGACTCCATTAACCCCTGAGATCCTGAAGTCATCGATGAGCTGGACAATGGTCTCTCTTTTGGGGTCACTGGGGTCACTGTCTCGGACCTGGAGCAAAAACCAAGCTGCCGTGGGTGGCTCCAACCTGCCCCTCACCAGTTGCTCCCAGTAGCAGCGGGCCCCTCTCCCATTCTGACCAAGCTGGTGGCCCCTCCCTTGCCAGCTCCTCTAGGTCCTCCCACTTGGGTAGAGCCAGCTGGAGCGTGCCCCTCTGGGAGTCCTGCCCTACCCCAGGAGCCCCGGCAGGCCTTGCACCCACATTGCTAGGCCCCGGGCAGCTCGCAGGGAGCTGGGAGTTGGTAGGGGAGGTCTCTCACACATTTCAGGAGCTTGATCTCATCCACAGCTGTCTCCGTGTAATGCCCTGCGCTCTTCACCACTTTCAGGGCCACAAAGCGCTTGCGCCTGTAGTGCCAAGACCCGTGTTGGCTGCCAGCCACAGCCAGACCCATGGGGACATCATGGTGGCCCCAACCAAGCCCAGAGGCAGGATCCCAGCTGGCACTGGGACCCAGGGGCAAAGGGGACACTCACTGGATGTCCCAGCAGAGCCAGACGGTGGAGAAGTGGCCCCAGCCCAGCTTGCGTACCACGTGGTACCGCCCATTGAATAGGTCTCCGATCTTCACAGGGTAGTAGCCGCCTGGGGAAGGGAGCCCATAGCTCTTTGTAGGGGATGTCACCCTTCTGGCCCCCTGGCCTACGTGGGCTGGTGCCAGCACCCTTTCTCCTGGGTTGTCCCACCCCCTACGCCGGTACCTGGCCACCTGTGCCCCAGGCCAGACCTCACCCTTGCAGTAGTCCTTGGGGTCTTCCTGCTCCTCGTCATCGGAGCCCAGCAGCCCCTGCAGCATCCGAGGTGTGGGTGCAGTGGGTGCTAGTTCAGAGCCTGAGGACTCAGGCCCGCAGGAGGCCTGTGAGCTGCGAGTGGGGTGGGCAGGCAGTGAGCTCCTGAGGTGCCAACCGCCCCCCCAGGCGCCTGGGCCAAGCCCTACCTGCTGCCACCCGTGCTGGCGCTCATCCTGGCCTTGAGGCCCACAGCTCCGGTGCCCCGGGCTGCTGCTCCTGTGGAGCCTGGCCTGCTGCTGCTCCTGTGGAGCCTGGTCTCAGCCTGCGAATTTATAGCCTCGGCCGCTGATCTCACCCGCCTTTATAAATAGCCTCCCAGCTGCTCAGCTGTGGGCAAGGTATGCAGCGAGGAGGGGGCAGTGCTGCGACAGTGGCCAGGGAGAGCCCGACCCCCAGGATGAGCCCTCTGCTGCTGCCCAGGGCTGGTAGAGGGGGCCACCTCCAGGACAGGGTGTGACTCAGCCTCCATACTGAGCAGCCCACAGACACCTCAGGATCAAGGAGGTTACCCACGTGGGGACATGGCGACTGGACCCCAGGCTGAATTCTTGAACTCCAGAGCCAGCTGAGGGGAACAGCCAGGTAAGGATGCTGTGGATATGGCACCCCAGTCCTCAGGCCAAGAATAACTCCCACTTCCCACCTCCCCCACCCCATCTCTGTGCCTAGAGCACTGTTGACTGTTTTCAGACATTCTCTGGCTTCCCACTTGGCCCTTGTAAGAGCTTTCCCAGGGGTGACCCCTCATATTCCCATGGGAACCCCATTCCCTGCAGTTAGATTCCCACTTTTCCTGTACCTCATTGACCCCTGAGACAGGTGGGAGCCTGGTGTCCTCCTTTTCCTGAATGTGGGTCACTGAGGGCCCTGGGGTAGCAAGTCAGGGACATGAGCTGAAGGCAACTCATTCCTCCCATCAGAGGTGCTGGCTAAATGGAAGCCTGGGAACCTGTCCAGCCAGGACTCTGGCACTGAGATGCTGTGCAGTCTCCTCCCCAGCTCTGTTTCAGGCCTGCCATTCCCTGCCCTGCTCATTGTCTCCACCAACATGTACCATGTGCCCAAGTGGGAGCCACAGGGAGCTGTCCACACTGGCCTTGCCCTCAGGGGTCCTCTTCTATTGGGGAGCAAACAAACCCACAGCTCTAGTGGGCTGGTGACAAAGGGATGTTTAGGCCAGGCAGAGCTTGTGACCTTGGAGCTGCATCTAAGGGATCAGGAAGAATTGGGTCCCCAGAAAGGGGGTGGAAGGGTAAGCCTCCAGGGCGGCAAAGGGCCTGGTTGGGATAAATCCGGCAGCAGGATGGACTGGAAACCTCCTGGGCTGGCGACCTCCATGGCTGGCCTGCCACAGAGTGGCTGGGGGTCAGGGAGAGGAGGGCAGGCCTTGGCTGGCCAAGTATGGGGTTCTGGCAGAGGCTGATGGGCACTTTTACTCTTTAAAGGGATCATACTGGCTGCTCCCAGGAGGGAATGGAGGGGGCAAGAATGGAGGTGGGAGGCCAGTTGGGGACTGTTGAGAAGTTAGAATGAAACAGGGGGTCTTAACAGTGATGTGGTTAGCCCAAGATGGGAAACACTTGGTCCTGTGTCCCTGTGCCAGAAAAGAATTGGTAGGGCAGGGTAGGCATAGATGGGGGCAGGAGGACAAGGGCACCTTTCCTGCAGGGAGCAGTAGAAGCAAAGGGAGGGAGGAGAGCAAGGCCTGGGGATGCCCAGTGACCCCTCTTTTTCTCAGGCAACAGAAGTCACAGCCATGGTGCTGAGGAGAGGGCTATGTAGACTGCAGGGGAAGGAAAGAGCTGGAGATTGGCTTTTTCTAAAAAGAGAGATTTTATTTCCAGATGCAATTTTCCAGCAAGCAAATAAATATAATGAGGGGGAGGGGGAAAGATTTCTATAAATTAGAAAAAAGCCTGGGGCAGAGGGGAAGGGTGAGGGGAGGTTGCAGGGACCCCCACCTCCCCACTCTCTGTTGCTGGCTTGATCCAGGGGTCATAAGGCACTGTGGTGATGGGTCCTGCTCACTGCTCTCCAAGCTGATGGGCCTCAGGTTCACATGTGGCCTGAGCTCACAGGTCAGTCACCTTGTTCTCCACCAGGGCAGCGATCTGCTGCAGGCGGCAGGCCAGCTGCATCTTCTGGCCCACAGGGTCCTCCTCCAAGGCGTTGATGATCTGTCAGGGCAAGGGAGGACACCCTGCATGAGCCCTCAGCCTTCTGCCCACTGACCCAGTGCTAGCCAGCCCTGCTTGTATCTCAGGAGTGGCTGGGGTATCCAGCAGGGGTTGCCCGGGGCCTCCTTGGGGAATCTAAACAGAAGCCAAGCCCCTTCTTAACCTGGGCCCCTCCTCTCGTCTGCCTGCGGGGGGGGGGGGCTGGACACCTCCGCCCCCAGGGGGGTGCCTCTCCTCCTGGAGAGTCCTGGCCTCACCTGGTCATAATACCTGTGGATGTGGTTATAGAGTTCTTGCAGAGCTTCCAGACAGTGGGGAGCAGAGGTGTAGTTCTGGGGGGCAGCACATTTCAGGGGTAGTGGTGAGGCACCAGCCTGGGCCTCAAGCCCCAAGCCTCCTCCTCCACCCTGTCCCCCAAATATGGAGGGGTGTGCCCCTGGGTTATGCCTCACCCCCGAGAGCTCGGCCAGAGCTGAATTCATCTCCTGGTAGCTTGCTGGAGAGCTCTGGCGAATGACAGAGTAGTATCTGGAGGAGGGGACACAGTTAGGGGAAAGCAGCCTCCACCCCCAGCCGTGCACCCTGACACCTACCTCTCCACCATCTGCTTGTAGCGAGGGATCTCCCGGGCGTAGAGCAGTTTGTTCACCGGGGAATCCTGCTCCGGGTAGGGGTGGGTGGGTGTGAATGGGGAGGTGGCAGGGCTCTGGCCCTATCACCCTAACTGAGCCACCAATGCCTCCTCCCCCTGGCCCCCATTATGCGCCATCAGCCCCAGCCCCACCGAGGGCTCTGCACCCAACCCCCATGGTTTCCCCCACGAGCCCTTTTTCTTCAACTCCCTGAATGTGACCACAGCTGGCTCTGCTCTCACCCGGCCCACTTTATGCTCTGAGAGAGTACAGGAGTCTATGAAGGTCTGGGCAATGACAGCAAGGATGGCATCCACGTTGTCTGACACCCGTACGTCAAAGATGAGCTGTGGGTTCTTCAGAGTGTTCACCCAGAAACGCAACAGCAGGCTGGAGACACAGGCCGGCCATGGGTGTGAGGCATGGCTAGTCTAGCGCACATCAGCAGCCTGGGCCCCAGCCCTGAGTCCCACGGGGAGCTGTCCTGCGAGTTCATGCTGTGGGTGGCCAGAAACCCAGCCGGATGCCTCCAAGCCTGGGTTCCTGTTCAGGTCCTGCTGCCCTCACCATGGCAATGACTTTGTCCCTCTGGGACGCCATGTCCCATCTGCACAGGGATGGGGGGCAGCAGGCAAGGTACCTGTTAGTCTTCCAGATGTGCAAGGTCTCTGGGTCCTCGATGCCATGCTTCTCTGCCAGCTCATCCAGGAAGTCAAACAGGTACTTGACAGCGATGGGCACGGGCCGGTTCACGCTGAGGATGGCCTGGAAGGTGTCATCCACGAACTTCTGCAGTGTGCCCTGGAAGGGGAGTGGGTTCTGTCAGTGAGTATGGGGCCCCAGGAGCCTCAGGAACATGTCTTTTCCCCAGCTCAGTCAGGGGCCCCTTGGTGAGCCTTCCTGTCACTTGGTTCCCCTGGAGCCCAGCTCCTCAGCTGCACTGACCTTCATGGAGAGTAGGCGGGTGAGGTAGATTTCTGGGATGGCTTTGGCCCGTGTCCGCTCCCGCTCCCGCTCCCGCAGGCTGCTGCGCCGTACCTTGTTCCCTTCTGGCTCTTCGGTGCCCTTCACCAGGTGCCAGAGGCGGACCCCACCCTCCTCGCCATCCTCCAGTATGGGGATGCCTGAGGACACATGTGTGGGCCTCAGTCCTATGTCCCTGCTGCCCACCCCACCCCACTTGGCAGGGTGGTACAGGGTGGGAGGAACCTAGGGAAGCAGAGGGTAGCAGTGTGGAAAGGAGGGTGGCAGCCCTGGGGCTTCCTCAGCCCAACACCCCATAGCCCTGGAGCTACCTGACCAGGACACATCATTGCCCTCATCTGCCCCAGGCCTTATGCTCAGCCTGGAGCTTTGGCTGGCCTGCTGGCAAGGTGTGGGGAGGCCCAGGTGAAGGCATGACCAGGACTCCTGCCTGCCCGCCTCAAGCTCCCTGGGGCAGATGGGCACGTCTGGGTTTCGGGACTCACTCTCCCCAGAGGGGCAGCTCTGGGCCAGGTTCTGGGAGATGGCGCCTCCGTTGTGCAGCTGGGGGATGAGCCTCACTGTGGCCCCATCTGGGACCTGGACAGGAGGGGAGAAGTGGCTGGGCTCCTTCTCTGGCATATCTAGAGGTAGGAGACCTGCTCCCCAGCCTGTGCCCACCCCGAACCTTGTAGTGCTGCAGGGTGTTGAGTCTCTTCCAGTGATTCTGGGTCACTGAGGTCAGGTCCTCATCTGACAGGGTTAGGTGACCAGCCAGGCCCGAGCGCCACTCTGGGGGGACCCAGGGAAGCCAATCAGCCTCCAGCCCTTTCCTCAAGTCTGCCGTTCAGAGCAAGGCAGAGCTGAGCCTCTTTAGGTAGAACAGACCCAGGAGGGGAAGGCAAACAAGCTCTCTCACCAAGGTCCAGGGTGTGCACAGAGGGCCTCTGGGAGAAGGGGGTACCCTTGTAGACTTGGTCCAACACCTTCTCCTTGACCTGTGTGATGGTGTCTGTGTCGAGCACCCGGGCGGGCACGTGCTGCGCTGCACTGCTCCCTGCGGCTCCTCCAGCCCCAGGGCCCACAAGCACCATCAATGTTAAGGGACGGAACTCCACATCTTCCCGAAGCAGGCGACTGTCATTCAGGGTCCTTTTTGCCTTGCCTGTCACAGCGTCCACAGGACCCTTATCCACCTGGTACTGGATAGCCCGGAGAAGCATATACAGCGACTCACCAGCCACCTCCTGCAATCATTAGGATGGGCCAGCATTGGCCAGGGGATTGGCAGACTGTGCAAAGCTCACAGGGCTTGGTGGGGTTGGAGAGGGGCAGCCAGCTGCACAAAGTGAGGGTGGAAAATGACAGCTGGCTCCTGCCTCACATCCAGCCCAGGAAAAAGTTCAAAGCCCTTCCCTTTCCAACCCCCTCCCCATTGCTGTGCCTTCAAGCCCTGAGGCCCCTGAGGGAATTTGGGTGCAAGTTAATGAGGTCACAGGTGGCAGTCCCTCAATGGAGCAAGGGGGGAAGGTGCCATCCAGGGCCCCCTCACCCTCAGGAAGGTGTAGAGACAGATGGACAGCCAGTTAGTGAGCAGCTTCTCCACCATGGTTTCCGTTCTGCAAGGAACAGGCCTCAGGTTAGAGATGGGCGCTGCAGGGCCACCCTGTCCCTGGGCTGAGGTGGGCAATGAAGGCAACGCAGTTTTTCCACCTGTCAGTCCTTTGTACCTAGGTCCCTGGTGAGGGTGCCTAACTACTTCCCTACCAGTGGCTTCTGTCCTAGCCCACCTCCTGGGGACTCCTGGCCCTGCCAACCCCAGGACAGAGCAAGGTAGGGGGGAACTTAGGGAGCAGGGAGCCATCACCCCTGCTGCTAAGACCAAGGTCAGGCCAAAGCCAACCTTCGAAGCATGAGCTTGGGGTTCTTGTGCACGTAATGGGCAGCTAAGTCACCAAGCAGCGTCCTCATGATGTCAGTCAGGTACTCGAGCTTGCTGTGCAAGGCCAGAGACAGCAGTGAAGCCACGTGGCAGCGGTCCCGCTGGGAGAAACTGGGCTGCTCCTCCAGTGTGTGGATGAGCTAGGTGATGGTGGGGGAAACTGTTGCTCACTCTGGGACGCCCCATGCCTTATGCTTCCTCCCACCTTTGTGCCTATACCCACCACCCAGCCCAGCCCAGCCTGTGCCCAGCCCCACCTCCGTGCCCCCCTATGAGATCCCCTGCCCGCCCACGTGGCCCTCACTGTGAGGAGAAAAAGCTTGCTGTTGAGCAGATTGGAGAGTTGCGTGAGGCCCTGTCGCACGGGGGCACGGCGGCCCTCTTCCCCAGGCCCTTCGAACACGGGCTGCAGCGGGCAGCCGCAGTGCCCTGGGAAGAAGACACGCTCGGTGTACGTGCGGTAGTCCAGGAAGGGGATCCCGCTGGCCTCCAGGTCGCTGCTGAGGTCAGTCATCTCTGTCATCAGGTCTGCAGACCGGGAGCCACCAAGGTGTGGGCTCAGGCCCTAGTGGGCCCTCTGCCCCCTCCCCTGTGCCCCCTCCCACTGCCCCCTCCCCACCTGTGAACTCCTTGCGGCACTGGTCGCCCACACCAGTCTCCAAGTTCTCCAACTGCACCAGAACCTTCTGATAGTCCCGCAGGGCCTGCTTACTCTTGTGCCTGCAGCCCAGGGACCAGGTGTTAGCCACAGGCCCAGGCCTGCCTGGGCTGGGCCACCAAGCTAGGATAGCTGCCTGCTTGGAGGCCTGCCATGGGGTGCCCTTTCCAAAAGTGAAGAGGGAAGTTTGTGCAGGTGCACACATGGTGGGGAGGGCCCCTCACCTGTACATGAGAGTGAGGAGGAGCACGGCCGCGGTCAGCACAGCAGCGCCCATGCCCAGGCCTACCTGGGCCTCCACTGGGAAGGCAGATGGTGCAGGCTCAGCCTCGTACTGGACAGGGCCCAGGGCCAGCCTCAGGTTGCCCATCTGCACCTGGGGGCAGGCAGGGCTCCTGAGCGAGGGCCTTCAGTGCTCCACTGGCCATCTACCCCTGCACCCAGGGCCCAGCCTTACCACAAACTGCAGCAGTGTGCTGGAGCCGTTGGCAGGCTGTGGGACCCGCGGGGGTGGCTCACAGTACAGGTGGGTGAGTGTGAGCGTCTTTACCAGGCACTCGCCATTGCCAATATGCACACGCACCTCCTCCTTGCTGATCCCCAGGTTAAGGCCCTCGCCCTGGGAGACAGACCAGGGGCCTGAGCTAGGCTACCCAGCCTGCGCCCACAGCCCTTGTGCAGCAATGGTGGCAGAAGTCCTCACCTCCACATCCAGGACGTTGCCTGGCTTGAGGCGGGCAGGCCCCTCGCGGCTGAGGGGGGCTAGCCGGGGGTTGGGCTGGTACAGAAAGTCCTGGCCCCCGCTGGCATTGGCAAAGTCCACGTGCACATTGTCTAGGGTGAAGAAGACCCGCCGAGGGCGCGTTCCATCTGGCACGGCAGGGCTCTGGCACAGGAGGAGGCTGGAAGAGTTGATGGAGCAGACGGTGGAGCACTGCGAAGAAGTCGGGGCCAGGACAAGGTGGGGTGAGCGGGGGCTGGGGTTTCCCTGATCATTCCCAGGAACATGGTGGCCCTCCCTGCCCTCTTCACTGGGCATGGCCCCATGGCAGCCCCGGTGACTGCTGGTGGGTGCTCACCTGCTGCAAACCCCCCTCAAGCTGGACACAAGCTTGTGGGGCTGTAACAGGGGCCCCACAGCTCCTCTTCAGGTCCTGGGGCTGAGGCCCCGCAGCCTGCATCTCTGCCGTGGCCTCCAGCCACACAGACAGCAGGGGCCACTGCACCACATCCAGGTCCTTGCCCCTGACTCGGATCAGCCGCCCGCCCCTGTGCCGGGATAGTAGTCAGCAGGGGTGGGGGCAGTGGACAGCCCAGCTCAGCCTTGCCTCCCCACCTCTGGCCTCCCAGGTTGCCCCGGTGGACCAGGTCCTCACCCTCGAAAGCTGACGCTGGGCTCTGCTGCCATGAGCTGGGGGTTGGCGGTGTAGCGGAAAGGGCTGGCCAGCAGTGTGCGCTGGGCATGGCCAAAGACCACGCGAACCACAGCTTCTCCTGGCCCAGCCTGAGGCATGGTGTGGCACACAATGGCCTCAGGACATACTGGCTCCTGGCTGTAGGGGAGAGGGGTCTGGCATCTTGGACTCTAGCCTCAGCCTGGCCACCCCACAAGAGCCCCACTTTGCCTCCCTCTAGGGCAGAGCCCACCAGGGGTGGTCGCAGTGACCATTTCTCTTGGTCTTTCATGGGGACCTTGGGGAGCCCTAAGTCAACCCCCTGTGCTGTACAAAAGGGGTTACTGAGACTCACAAGGAGTGTTCCCAGCTGACAGCAGCCAAGCTAGAATGGGGAGGAGAGATACTCACATAGGACAGGATTGGCTGCCCACAAAGGCGCTTATGTTGCCTCCTGTCTGGAGATGTTGCCCATGGATGGTGAGCTGGGTGCCCCCTGCCTGGGGACCCCACTGGGGACTCAGGCTCAGCAAGATGGGGTCCTGGGGTGCAGAATAGGCTGGGACTGGCATGGCAGCCTGGCCTAGCCTGGCACTTCCTCACCTCAGCTCCAGCCCCCAAGCCCCTGGGTTGTGAGGTGCTGGCCCACTTCTAAGCTCTGTCTCCTGGGCTACAGCCGACTGCACTCACCTTCTGGAAGCCCTATGCTCAGCTTCTGTAGTCCCACAGCTCTCCTCTCAGCTTCCCTGCCCTATAGAGGGGGGCTCTTCTCCCCTTACTGTGTCTGTCCTTCCCAGAGGGCCTCCTCTGCCATCCCTTGTACCACCCAAGTCCCCCGAGCTGTAAACCCTGAGATCCAATTGCCTCCTTGGGGTGCTGCATGCACCAAGCAGATGTTAATCCAATGCTAACCTGCCCCAGCCCCCACTGCTCCTGCCCTGGGCTTTTTGGCTCCCCAAATGGCCCCAGCAGGCGCCTAAGGCTCAGGCTAGTGCCTGAAGGTGTCCCCTGCTCTCCCCCATCCCCATGCCCGCAGGCAGCCAGGCCTGCAGCAAGTTCCAACAGCTCCTAGAGTCAGACTGGCCACCTACCCGCTGTACTATCGCTTCTGCTGCCCGCCTCCCTCTTGGACAGCTGCTGCCAGCAGTGTCTTCACTGTGCCGCTACTGCTCTCAGCCCGTCCTCCACTCAGATCATGTAGCTTCCCTACTGGACATGCAGTGTTCTGGCTACGCTTGGGTCAAGTTTGAAATCCTCATCTAGGTGTCTGTGCCTTTCTGCCCCTCCCTCCTACTAAGATCATCTCAGGGTGGGCACTGACCTGGTAGGTGAAGTGCTGAGTTGAGATGCCTGGTGGCCGACTCTTAATGGCCACTTGGATTGGGCCCGTGGTGCCTTTGGGGGCAGGAGATGTTACACACACAATCCTGGGGAGCAGAGGCCCGGTAGTTGCTCAGGGCCCTTATGGGCTGGGCCCTTCCCTGGTGGGAGCTGTGGGCAACCCACCAGCCACTACTGGAAGCCTGCCCCCTCCACCCCTCTCACTGCCAGCTCCCCTCCTCTCCGTTGGCACATCTGACCCAGGCCCACGTTTCTTGGCTGCAAGCCTCCCTTCTCTCTGGGTGGCCAGTCCCTGAGGGCCTCACCGGACAGAGGTGCGGTAGAGAGAGGGGTCCGGGCTGCAGGGCTGGCCAGCCACGCTCACAGCATCCTGCACGTCAGCAAAGTCTCGGCCCAAGTTGGAGCCCAGAATGGTGAGGGCCAAGCCGCCCTCAGGGGGGCCAGTCAGGGGCTTAATCTGTAGCAGGGAAGGATGGCCATGGGATCCCCAAAGCCACACCTGCTCTGCAGCGGGGAGTGCCTGGCTAGCTGACCAGCCAGAGGCAGGGCTCTGACCTGAGTGAAGCTAGGACAGTAAGGGGTACGGCAAGACAGATGGGACTGGGGGTGGGGCAGGAGGTGGGAGACTGGGTCATTGGGGAGGAGTGGAGGGTAGAAGCCAGGGTGGGGGGCTGGGGGGGCTCACTGTGTCAATGCTGGGTGTTGGACACAGCAACTCCACGGCCCCAGGTGGACACAGTGGCCCATAGAGACAGGCAGGCTGGCTGTGGCTGCACCACAGGCAGCCCAGGCTCCCGTTGGCAGCCTGGCAGTGGCTGCAGTCGGGATGGCCCACAGCACAGTCGTACAGGGTCACTAGGGAAGGTCAGGCAGCACACTGATGCACCTCCCCTTTGCTGCACACTCTGTCCTGCTTTCCCTGCCACCCCCAAGCTCACCATAAAGAGTACGGGCATTGTCCAGCCGCTGGCCCTCGCCCCGGGTGACGTAGATGGGCACCGGGAGCTCCCGCTGGGCCATGGAGGGGTAGAACTGTGGGTGGAGGGTGGATCAGGCCTAGCCCAACAACTCAGGACACCTTTGACCTTTGCTTCCTCTAGGACACTCCTCCCAGAATGGGTGCCATTGTTCAGGGCCCACGTCTCCCACCAGACTGCAGGCCTGGGGCAGAGGCTGTGAGCACCATATTCCTGCTGCACAGAGCAGGCCTCATGACAGTGGGATATAGAGGGCGAGCCTCTGAAGGGCTGGGACAAGCTGGGAGGCAAGGGGGTTTGAGGCATCTAAGGGCTGTAGAAAGCATCCAATGGCAGGTGAGGCTGTGGGGCGTGGCTGCTCACCTGCTGGGCCTGGCAGTAGATGAGGCCCGCATCCCCAGCCGTCTCTTCCAGGGAGGCTGGCAGCTTCTGTAGTTCTCCGGGCAGTTCCAGCCAGCAGTGGTAGGAGGCAGGCAGGCCCTGGGGGTAGACACTGTCAGGACCCTGGACATTGTCAACCCCCACCCGCCATTCCCATCCTCTGCCCACCAGACTGCTTACTCGGAAATGCTGAAGGTTCTGAACTCGCAGGACCAAACGGCTCTCCCAGCCCACAGGCACCAGGAGGGGACCTGCTAGGCCCTCAACCTGAGGACAAACCCCTGGGCCACGCACCTGGACGTCCACCTGGGGAAAGAAGATCCCTTAGCCCTTTGAAAATTGAGGGGCTTGGGCAGAGCATAGGGTGGGGTGGGTCTGCAATGGCAGTGAAGGTGTCAGGCTGGCTGCTGGGCCAGCAGAGGCCCACAGTCGCAGCCCTGCAGCCATGGAGAGTTAAGCACTGAAGGGAGCCTAACAGAGAGGGCCCACGCACCTCCTGGGTGCTATAGATGGTCCTCTCGCCCTCTGGGCAGTGCTCTCCATACACACAGCGGCTGCTCTGGGGGCACCAGTGGCATCGCCAGAAGCTGCTCACACAAGCACGGCACCTAGAGGGGCAAGGGGCTATTCAGGCTGGGCACTCTCTGGGGTCACCACCCTTACCCAGCAGCCAGGTCCAGCACTCACGGGGCAGCCACCTCCAAGGCCTGGACAGCACTGCAGTCGTAGAAGGAGAAGTTGGTGACAGCTATGGTCACATCCTCAAACATCAGGGCCAGGGACAAGGTGATGTGGTCTAAGAGGGCATGGTGGTAGCAGAATAGGTCATGTGGCTCCTGCCCCTCCAGCTCCTGCCTCGGCCACCTTCCCCAGCAGCCCCTCACCTGTGCCTGGAGGGTTAAGTGGCAGCTGGTCTTGGGGAGGGGTGACACAGGCCACGTGGGGCCCTTCCACGTGAGCCAAACTGTCATAGTCTCCAAACGCACAATGGAAGTATTCATCCATAGCCAGGGTGGGCAGCCGGGGGACAGACAAGGTGACCTAGGGCATGTGTGAGGAAAACAAAGCAAGGGCTTCTAGGGGGGCCAACTTACCAAGAGATGGAGCCAGAGCAAAGCAAGTGAGAACACAGGCCGCAGGAGAGGACGATAGGGACAGCCTGGGGGCACCCCCCACAGACAGGTGATGACAGGAACCTCACCTGGCCCTGCTCTTGGCGGGGGTGGTGGGTGGGCAGCAAGCTCTGGACATCCAGGCAGCGGCTGTCCTCCTCATAGCTCCACAGCCACTGGTTAGGCTGGTCTGCTCTCCCGCACTGGCCTTTGCGGGTACACCTGCGGGAAGGAGCCCACTGGGTCACTCTGTGGGTCTCAGGCTATTTGGATGACTGGCAGCAAGGGGTTTGGAAGGATGACCCAGCTGGAGTGCAGTAAGCAGGGGAAAAGACTATGCTCACAGAGGAAGGGGCCAAACATGAAGGGCTTGGTGGCCAATGCATGGACTCTGGTCTTTACAGTAAGAGGGGGCTGTGCTACAGAAGGAAGGCATGTGCACCTGACTTAGGGGTGCCGTAGGGATTCCTGGGGCTTCCGTATGGAGCATGGGCTAGAGGGACACCTGGAAGTGGTGACAGAGGCCTGGCCTAGGGTAGAGCTGGGAGAATGAGAAGTGAACAGGTTTGGCAGTGGTGGGAAGGGGCTGCTGATTACTGGTTCTGTGGGATGGAACAGGATGGGGGAACTCAGCAGTGGCCCGAGTCTTTACCACAGGGAGCTGAACTGGCCTCCTGGCATGCCTAGAGCTGCTTCCAGGTGTTGGTCTCCTGGCATGCACCACCTGTCAGCCCCAACCTGGGCGTAGGTCCTGCACTCACCTGCCCTGGAGGATGCACCAGCCACAGAGTGGGTCCCTGGCCAGGAGGCAGCTGGTGCAGTCAGGAAACTGGGGGCAGGCTGCCACGGGTACCCGGTCCACCTAGATGGACAGTAGGGACAAAGGCAGTGAGTGTGGGGACTCAGGCTTCATGTACCCAGACCCCTGGGACAGCTCTCACCTGCTGGGCAGTCAGGACGTAGAGGTGGCTGTTGCTGCTGTCCACCAGCAGGTCTGGGCTGATGGCTGAGCCTGGAGGTCCCACTTGCTGGGAGTGGTACACCTGGCTTTGGGAGCCGTTGAGAAAAACCTGGGGAGACGGCAAGGACAGGGCTGGGCCAGCCTGCTGAGCGAAGGCCCACTCTGAAGTTGGCCACAGGCTGACTGTTCAGGGCATGTGCTCTCTTCCTGACTGGGGATCCCAAGCCATGGAGGCATCCAACCTGACCATGTTGCCTCCGCCATCTAGCATCACCCAGGGGCAGGAAGGCAGCTATGGGGAGATAAGCAGGTCATGAGAAGGCAAGAGTTTGCCTGGGGGAGACTTCTGGGGCCAGGCTGGCTCTGAGGATCAGGCACTGCCCATCCCACCTCCATGCCACCCTCATCCACCTTTGCTGTTAGCTCCCACTATTGGTTGGAGAAGTTGGGGCTGCCTGGGAGGCTCCTGGGCAGTCATCCTAGCCCATGCCTCTGGGAGTCAGACAGCAAGCTGGCGGCACCCAGCGAGCCAGGACACAAGCTGAGGTGGAAGGTACCCAGGGCTTCCCTGAGCCGCTGCAGGGCCTAGCCTGGCAGTGTTGAGACTACATTGCTGAGAGGTTGGCTCTATGGCAGCCCCCTTGCTCTGTCAGGCCCTCACCTTATGCAGCTGGCCCTGGGTGTCCCCCAGGAAGGCTACCATGTGTCCATCTGCCTGGAGGGCTGCAATGGCGCTGATAGGCTGCCTGAGCTGCAGCAGAGGCCCGGCCTCCAGGGGCTGGCGGCCAGCAATGGGGCTGGGGGTGTGCTCATCGCCACAGGGGTACGACTCAGGGGAGTCCTGGACAGGCAGGGAGGGGAGAATCAGTTTTTGCAAGAGGCAAAAGGTACCTTCCCCAGGCCCAGAGCTAGTCAGAGGAGGACAGCCAGGTAGCCAGTGAGAAGAGAGAGAAGCAGGCTGGAGGGCAGGGCCAGGGAGCCCCGTGGCAAGACAAGCTCACAATGCAGAGAGGGAGAAAGACAGACCAGCTAGGAGACTTGGAGAACAAGTCGGCTCCTCCTTGACATCCTCTAACCAAGAGCTTATTGGTAATTGTCACATGAGAGTATCCAGCTGCCCCTGGCCCGGGACTACATGTAGCAGCCCCTGCCCTGGGCTGAGAGATGCTGCAGGACCACGAGGGACCAGGACAGAAAGGCAGGCAAGGCCAGGTGAGGCAGCAAGAGGTCAGAGCTGCCTCCAAAAGATGGTGGGCAAAGCCTGAGGTGAGAAGACAAATGTGGTGCTTGGGCCCCAGCCACTTACAGGGGGCAGGGTGACGCAGCGTGAAGTGACGCCATACTCCACAGTGGCTTCCTCCATGCCGCTGGGGCCCCGGCCGCCTGCTGTGTAGCAAAGGCGCCGGGCCTGCTCCATGCTCCCGTCCAGCTCTGCCAGGGGAAAGGCACATAGGGCTGCCTGTGTCCCCTTCGGGCCTGCAGCAAATGCCCCCAACAAAGTGCCGGGGGCAAGGAATGCAGCCTGGATGAGGCCCTGACCGTGGCAGTTGAGGGGCACCTCCACATAGGAGTAAAGATTGGCATCCCCCAGGCAGACTCGGGCAACGTAGGAGCGGTACTCGGCCTGTGCCCGGGCCCCACGGCGGCGGAAGACGAAGTAGGCGGAGCGGGCATTGGCAAAAGCCGCCACGTAGCTGTTGTTGTAGTCAGAGAAGTCTCCCACCACGAGGCGGCCCAGGCCCTCGCTGGAGAAGGGCTGGGGCCCAGCCAGTTGGCGCACAGTCAGGGGCGGCACCCCTCCTGACAGCTTGCCCGCCAGGCCTCTGGCCACCAGCAGGAGGTCCCGGCCTGGTGCAGGCACCACCAAGCCCACTGTGGCCACTCCTGGGGCATTGGCGGCCACAAACTGCCCATCACCGGGGTCCTCAGCCTGGTACAGTAGTTTGGACACGTCTTCAAGGCGCCGCTTCTCGCACACACCCTGCCTCACCTGGCCGCAGGCCACCAGCTCCTGGGCCCGGCTGCTCACAAGCAGCAACTGGTTAGCGTTGTCAGTGAGCCGGGCCTGCGGGCACTCAGCCGGGTCACGGAAAGGCACACAGTCCGGACTGTCGAAGACGGGGCCGGTGACAGCCATAGCTTCGAGCTGTAACTCAGGGCTGAGCTGGAAAAGGCGGTTCACCGCACCCACGTAGAGTGTGCCGCCGCCGGGCGCCAGTGCCAAATGGTTGAAGGTAGTGTTGAGTGCGGAGAAGTGATGGGCCTGAGTCAGGGGCAGCGGTGGGCACAGCAGCAACAGCACGAGCAGCAGGTGGGGGCCAAAGGGAGACCAGGGAGCCATCACAGGAGCCTGAGGGAGAGGCAAGCACCTGAGGCCCAGTGGGAGGGAGCACCACCTCCCCACCCCTGGCCAGCACCTGTCCGAGCAGCAAGGGGAACAGAAGAAGAAGGGATAGGGAAAGAGCACCAGAGGCAGAGAAGAGCTGGGAAGAGAGACAGAGATAAAAAGGGAGGGAGAGAAGGACAGAAAGGCAGAGAGAGGGAGGCAGAAAGCAGGGACAGAGAAAGAGAGAGGGAAGAGAGAAGCAAAGAGAGGGACAAAGAGAGCAGAGAGAAAGAGACAGGGAGATAGAGGGAGTGAGTGAGAAAGGGGGGTGGAGAGAGAGGGTAGGAAGAGGGACAAAGAGAGTTTCCAAGAGATAGGGGGTGTTCATATGCATGCGCCAGAAAGAATTGCTTTTATCTTCTATTTTATATGCATTTAGATTGTTGGAGGGAGACAGATCTTGTAAAGACAGAAGAACATGAACAGAAGGACTCAGTGACAGGGGGCTGTGACAGAGAGAGGAAAGACCATGGAGAAGAGGAGAGGAGGGCAAGGCAGAGGAGGTGGTGATGGGGAGAGAGGAAGGGAGGCAGAGGAATGGGGAGCACCCAGACAAGGGGGAAAGGGAGCAGGAGCCCAGAGACGGAAGAGGACATGGGAGAAGGAAGGCTGATGGAAACCACATCATAGGGGATCCTGTGCCCGCCACTCAGACGAGAGGGCATGGGAGTAAGAGGTGTGAGGGTTAGCAAGAGCAGGGAGACCCTGCTCGGCTGGCGTGCCTCAGTGGTTGAACGCCGACCTATGATCCAGATCTTGGTTCGAGTCCCGGTCAGGGCACATGCCCGGGTTGCGGGCTCGATCCCCAGCAGGGGGGCATGCAGGAGGCAGCTGATCAATGACTCTCATCACTGATGTTTCTATCTCTCTCTCCCTCTCCCTTCCTCTCTCTGAAATCAATTTTAAAAAAAGTTTTTAAAAAAAGAGCAGGGAGACCCCATCAGGGAAAGGAAACTGGCCCTGGGCCATTGGCAAAGAGGGACCCTCACCAGTGGGCAGAAAGAGTGCTGGAGAGAGGAGAAAGAGCAGGGGGAAACTGAGGTAGTGAGAGGAATGCAAGCTGAGATGCAGCTGGACACTGCCCCAGCTTGCCCCAAAGAACTCAAGGAGGAGGGACAAGCCAGGGCCAAGGAGAACAGGTCATGCCATAGACGGCTGCGAGGGCCCCAAACTGAGCTTCGAGTTGGTCAGAGCAGGAGTTGGGGGAGAGCTGGGAGCCAGCCTGAGTGAGGTGTGGGGGAGGGGAGGGCACCAAGAAACAACACAGGGTACAGGAAGTCTGTCCCCTGCTGGCGCCACGAGTGTGGATGTGGAGGGGTGAGAAAGAACAGAGGGGAATGAGAAGATAGCCAGGAAGAGAGCTTGACTGAAGAGAGGGGAGTTGGGGAGGAAGGGCAGAGTGCTTGAAGGGCGTCCTACCCAGAGAAGGCATAGGCACGGCTCCCCACCCATTTGGAGCCATTTGGAGCCCAGACTGGACGTAGTTCCCATGGGTCTGGTGGGTACTCAAGTCTGAGCCCTGCTTCCCAGTGGGGGGGGGCTATTAGCAGCAGCCCCTACCCAATGGCCCTAGCTGGCTGCCTAGGTGACCAGGCAAGAGAGATAGAGAGATGTCAAAAGGGCAGAGGCCCTGGGCCTTGCTCCTCTCTCCTCCTGACCCCAAACCCAGAGCCACAGAGAAGGGGACAGCTGGATCCTAAGCTGAGCTAGGATCCCACGTAACTGTGCGTATGGGTAGGGCAGGAGGAGGCCCACACTCTTTCAGTGCCCCGTGCCTGCCAGCAGAGATGCACTCCTGGGCTCGCAGGCATGGTGGTGGGGCAGAGCCCCTTATCTTAGTAACACAGACAGGAAGGTCAGGCCTGGCTCAGAGACAAGGCCATTTCCTCTAGACCTGGGATATCAGTGACAGTGTCTGTGGCATGCGGGTGGTGGGGTAGAGGGACTGTGGCCAGGAGGTGCAGCAATTGGAACCCCACACCCAGGATCCCCTATACTATTTTACTTGCCCTGCCCCTCCCAAGGACACCTCTGGGGACTGGGGACCCAGGCACTCACCACGGAGAAGGAGAGCAGGAGAGGGAAACACGTCTCTTCACTTCAGCTGCCCCAGGGCAGTGGTGACAGGCACAAGACTGCTGTAGGAGGCATTGCCCTGAGTGGGAGGGAGACAGTTGAGGCTTGGCCCCGTTCACACTGGCCCTGGGGGAGGAGGGAGGCTTGGCGGGGGAGGGCAAGGGTATAGTGGCCGGGCTCCACCACAGCTGGCAGCTTTGTCAATAGTGGCCTGGCCAACGCAGCCCTGCCTCCACCTCAACAATGTCCCTTCTGTCCAGAGGCCAGGAACCCACTATCTGGTACTCTCCCCCCACCCCGGCTGTTCTGGCCAGGGGACTCCCTGCCACTCCCCACCCTCAGAGAGACACCCCCTGGGATCTGGGGACAAAGGCACAGGGTTTCCTCCAGCCAGAAAAATGACACCCACACAGCCAGCCCCATCCCTCTGGTGTCAGCCAGGGAGCTCCTCCTTGTGCACAATGGCACAGGGAGGCCACAGAGCCCCCACGGAAGGTCAGAGCGCCGAGTCCCCCCAATGCCAGACTCAGCCTTAGTAGTCTTGGTGCCTGGCTGAAGTGCCAGTCCTGGCCCTCAATGCCTGCCTTTGTCCAGGCTGGGGGCAGGGGAGACTCTGACAAAGGCAACCCGTTTAGGAGACTCTCCTCCAACGCCCCCTACCCCTTTGGCCCAGAATAAGACTGGCCAGAGAGCAAATGATTGGGCTGTCCCTGTCCAGCCCCACCTCCGAGGACTGGCAAAGTCATGCCAGGTAGATCATGGTGGTAGTGGACAGTGCCAGCAGAGAATACACAGGAAGGGGTGGGTAGGTATGGCCCACAGGAACCCAACCCTTAGCCTCAGGCATGGCAACTGATTGCTGGCTGTACCCCTCCCCCTCCCCCAAGGAAACACCATCCCAGGAAGGGCCTAGACCCCCCTCCATGCATGGGGTGGGGAAAGCAGTGTCCACTAGCAGCTGGCTCCCTTGCCACCCTCACAGGGCACCATCTGCACACCAAACCATCAGAGCTACAGTTCTGCCCCATGATGTAGGGGCAGGTACACTCAGGTTGGAGTCTCTGCCTTTTCCATGGTGTGCAGCAGCAGCAGGCTTCAGGGCAAGGTGGCAGCAGCAGGGTTTGCTGCCACCTGGCTGGGCCAGTTGGGTGGCTGTGGGGGCAGGGAGGCAGGCGGGCCACCCCCTTATCCTGTGCCCTGCCCTTGGCAGCGCCAGCTCTTCCATTCAGGGGCAGAACTTCTGAGTCTTACCTCCCAGCTCCAGGACCACCCTGGGGGGTGGTGGGGGTGGAGTGCTGTCCCCTAGGCATCAGGAGGTATTATCTCAGGGCTGGGGCCTGGCCCTGAAGGCCTTTGCCGGATCAGAGTTAGTTGACCCTATGGACCCCTGGCTTCTCCCAGGTCCCAGCACACCCTGAGGTGGTGCCCCCCCAATCCAGAGACCTCTGCACCCCTTGCCCTCACTTGCCCTGATCCTTACCTACCTGGGTGGGCCCCCGGCAAAGGCTGAAGAGCAGCTGAGGGTGCCAGAAGTGCCTCTCTGTGTAGCCCTGGCCTCCCTCCCCACAATGCAATAGAGCCCAACCCAACTCATCCTGGCTGGCCAGGCAGCCCAGCCCCTCCCCTTCCACCCGTTTGCCCGACAGCGCAGGGCAGGGTGCTGCTGCCCTCTGCTGGCTTTGGTGGGCATGGCGGAGGGCAGGCTGCAGGCACCTGGCTGGAGCAGGTGAGAGCAGGGCGGTGCCCTCCCATGGAGTGGTCAGGGGAGCATTCCATAGCCTTCCATGAAGTGCCTACTGGGTGCCAGGCTTCTGGCACCGTTCAGAGACAAAGCTCACTTCCACATGCCTCAAGAGTCTTCTGGGTCTCAAGCAGAACTACTTCCCAACAGATAAGGCCCCATTTCCAGAAAAGCCCACCTATGGAGGGCATGGAGGGGCACAGGGAGGGGGAATCAAGTCTAGAGGCACTCAGGGCAACAGGGAAAGGAAGCGATATTTAAGCTAACCTTAAACCAGTGCTATGACTATGGCCCTGCTCTTGAGGTATTGGGGCTGGGCTAAGTGTTCTAGATATATTAACTCATTCAGTCCTTCCATTGGCCCCAGAAGGGGGTATAGCTATTTCCTCCAGTTCACAGGAGAAGAAACTGAGGCATGAAAGGTTAGGAAACTTACACAAGTTTGCACAGCTAGTAAATGGCAAGGTTAGGAGTCAACCACAGGGCTTCTGCACTTAACCATCAGGCCACATGGCCTTGAACCATGAACACGGCAGGAACTGGGCAGGAGGAGTGATGGGGACTGATGAGGCTGAGACTGCAGGTGACATGCTCATGGGGTGTTTCCCTCTACCTGGAGCACAAGGTTGGTTGAGGTGAGCTTTGAGGGTGCAGAAGTCAGCAAATCAGGGAGAATTTGGACATACCTAGTGCGTTCCTGTTTCTCCACACCTTTGCCAACACTTGTACTTAGTACTTTTACCTAGTACTTAGTACTTTCTGTCAATATGAGGGGTGCAAAGTGGTTATGTCTTGCTGGGCTTTTAACTGGCATTCCCTGAGTACTAGTAATATTGAGCTTCCTTGTGTTTCCTCTCCTGTGAAATGCCTGATCATGTCTTTGCCAATTTTTCTATATGAGTTGTCTTTTCCTTACTATTTTGAGGGATTCTTTATATATACTAGATACCAGTCCTTGGTCTGTTATGTCTTCTCCCTGCCCATTACCCATCTTCTCAGTTTGCTTGTAGCATTGTTAGATGAAGAAGTCTTAATTTGAATATAATTACATTTATTGATCTTGTCCTTTATGGTTTGTCATTTTTGTCTTAAGAAATCATCCCCTACCCAAGAGCATAGAGATTTCCTCTTGTGTTTCTATTCTGAATATATTTATAGGCTTTCATATTCAGGTCTGTAATCTATCTAGAATGAGTTTGTTTGTGTATGGTGTGAGATAGGGATAATGTTTTATATTTTTCCACAGGGGTGTCTATTGTTCACACCCCATTAGTCAGCCTATCCTTCTGCACAGATGTGTGGTAAGCCCTTGGTCATATGCCATGTCCCATACCTATGTAAGCATGGCTCTCTTCTGTCCATTGGATTTACTTGCCTACCCTGTTGTATTTACTAGAGCTTTAAAGCAAGTTTTCATAATTGGGAGTCTCTTCTTTTTTATTCTCTTTTTCTCCTTTTCCTCTTCCTTGAGTTCCTCCTCCATTTGTTGCCCCTCCTCCTCATCTTTCACAATTATCTCGCTTATTCTAGAACTTTTAGTTCTCCTTAGAAGTTTAAGAAACAGATTGTCAAGTTCCAGGAAAAACTGTGCTGGGATTTTTTGAAATTTGAATTACTTTGGAGACTAGCCATCTCTAAAATATTGAGTTTCCCCATGTACGAGCATAGAATATCTTTCTATTTATTAAGATCAGTGCATTTCCCCCTAAAGGACTTGCACATCATTTGTTAGATTTATTACTAGAGACTTGTTTTTTGTGCCATGATAAATGCTATCTTCTCTTAAATTCACCTTCTGATTGCGTTGCTGGTATATAGAAACACAATTGACTTTTTTTTCTTCTTTTTTTTATTGATTTCAGAGAGAGGAAAGGAGAGGGAGAGGGAGAGGGAGAGATAGAAACATCAATGATGAGAGAGTCATTGATCGGCTGCCTAGCCCGCAACCCGGGCATGTGCCTTGACCGGGAATAGAACCCCAATTGCCTGGATTCCAGGTCGACGCTCAACCGCTGAGCCACGCCCGGCCGGGCACAATTGACTTTTGTGTATGGCTTTTGTATCAAGCAACCTTGTAAACTCTTGTATCAAGTCTAATAATTCTTTCTGGATTCCCTTTGTGAATTCTTTTTGGTTTTCTACTTACGTAATTATGTTATCTGCCAGTAATGACTATTTTGTTTCTTTTTTTCCAGTCCTTTTAACTACAGTTTCTTTTCCTCCTTTTACTTCCTTGGACTGTACACCATTGAATGGAAGCAAAAAGAATGTTCTCAATGTTTCATTATTAAATATGATGTTTGTTGGGGGTGTTTGGTAGACACCTTTATGAGATTAAGGAAGTTCCCCTCTAGTCCTAGTTTGCTATGTGTTGAATTTTATCAAATGCTTTTTCTGAATGCATTACTGAGATAAGATTTTCCTCCTCTCATCTCTCTCTTTCTCTCCCCCCCCCACTTCTCATCTCTTAATGTGGTAAAGTATGTTACTTGATTTTCTAATGTCAAACCACCCTTGCATTTTCTGGGCTAAACTCAACTTTGTCATGGTGTATTTTATTCATATACAGTTCTGGTTTGGTTTTTTTAAAAGCCTTGTATAATCCTTGTTGGGTTTTGGTATTAAGACATCATAAAATGTACTGGGGGAGCATTTCCTCTTTTTCTGTTCCCTGAAACAATTTAAGAGAAGGGTTATCAGTTCCTGGAAGGTTTGATAGAACTCATCTGTAAAACTATCTAGGCCTTCCTTGTTTTTGCAGCCTCCTGCCCCTCTATCCATACATTGTAAGCTACTGATCCAATTTATTTAATAATTTTGGGACTGTTCAGGTTTTCTCTTTCTTCTTGAGTCATTTTCTTATTGTGGTATAAAATACATAACATGAAGTTTATCATCTTAACCAGTTCAGTTGTGTTAAGTACACTTCTATTGTTGTGAAACAGGTCTTCAAAACTTTTTCAAAATCTTGCAAAACTGAAACTCTATACCTATTAAACAACTAGTCCTTTTCCCCTCACCCAAGCCTTTGGCACTCACCCTTCTACTTTCTGTCTCTATGAATTTGACTACTTTAGATAACTCATATAAGTAGAATCATACAGTGTTTGTCTTATTTCACTTGGCATAATGTCCTCCAGGTCATCTATGTTGTAGCATATGGCAGGATTTCCTTCCTTCTTAAGGAGGAATAATATTCTACTGCATGTATACACCACATTTTGCTTACCTGTTCACCGGAGGATGAACACGCAGGTTGCTTCTACCTCTTGGCTGTTGTGAATAGTCCAACCATGAACATGGGTATGCAAATATCTCTGCTTTCAATACTTTTGGGTATATACCTAGAACTGGGATTCCTGGATCCTATGGTAATTCTATTTTTAATTTTTTTGAGGAACCTCCATACTATTTTCCATGGCAGTTGCACCATTTTACAATCCCACCAACAGTGCACAAGGCTTCTAATTTTTCCACATCCTTGCTAACACTTGATATTTTCTTTTTTAATAGTAACCATCCTAATGGATGTGAGGTGATCTTATTGTGGTTTTGATTTACATTTCTCGATGATTAGTGATGTTGAACATCTTTTCATATACCTGGCCATTTGTATATCATCTTTGGAGTAATGTCCATTCAACTCCTTTGCCCATTTTTTAATTGGATAATTTTATTTTTTAGGAGTTCTTTATATAGTCTGGATAGTAACACCTTATCGGATATATGATTTGCAAATATTTTCTCCCATTGTGTAGGAGTCCTTTTCACTCTGTTGATTGTGTCCTTTGATGCATACAAGTTTTTAAGTTTGATGTAGTCCCATTTGTCTACTTTTGCTTTTGTTGCCGATGCTATTGGTGTTGTTTGTAGGAAGTCACTGCCCATTCCAATGTCATGGAGCTTTTTTCCTACATTTTCTTCAGAAGTTTTATAGTCTTAGTTATTACACTTAGGTCTTTAATCCATTTCAAGTTGGTTTTCCTATATGATGTAAGATAAGGGTTCAACATCATTGTTTTGCACAGTTTGTTGAAGAGACTGTCTTTTTCCATTGAATGGTCTTGGCACCATTGTTGAAGATCATTTGACTATATATGTGAGGATTTATTTCTAGGCTCTCTATTCTGTTCCATTGGTCTATTTGTCTGTCTTCATGCCAGTACCACACTGTTTTAATTCCTGTAGCTTTGTAATATGTTTTGAAATCAGGAAGTGTGAGTCCTCCAAATCTGTTCTTCTTTTTCAGATTTGTTTTGGATAATTGAGGTCCCTTGAGATTCCATATGAGTTTTAAGGTGAATTTTTCTATTTTGAGTCAGTTTTTGGTAAACAATATTTTCTTAGGAACATGCCCATTTCATCAAAATTTCAAATTTATTAGTATAAAGTCTTTTAGTTTTATTTTATTATGAAGTTTGATGGGTCAAAACCAGATGATAATGCTTAATATTCAGCTATTTTTGACCTATAAAAAATGGCTGTTTCATCTCGTTCAACCTAATACATACAAAAGAGCACACAGCACTTACAGGAATTGTTTAGAGGATGATGATAAAGTGCTACACATAGTCCCCACTGTCAGTGGCAGGACAACATTTCCAATGCCTTTGAAGCCCCTCCATGTACCCTCTTCCTCCCTAGACAGAGGCAACCACTATCCTTTCCTTGCTTTTCTTTATACTTGTCCCAAATATGAATTCTCTAAATGATATATTATTTAGTTTTATATTTTTAAAACTTTATATAAATATAATCATACTAGATTTTCCTGTAATTTGTTGCTTTCTTTCCATATTACAATTTTTACATACATCCAAGTTAATACATATAGTTGTAGCTTATTCACTTTTATTGCCAAATGGTTTTCCATCATATGACTCTAACATAGTTTGTTTATTCTCCTGTTAATAGACATTTGGGTTGCTCTTGCCTATTATAAACAATGCTGCTATGAATGATTTGTGCATGTAATCTGTTGTATTTGCGAAAGACCTTCTCTAGGGTGTGCCCAGGAGTGACATTGTTAGGTCATAAATATGCATGTCTTCAACTCTACTAGATAATGCCAAATTGTTTTCCAAAGTGGTTGTACCCAATTACATCCCCCCGCCCCACTCCACAGTGTACGAGTTCCTGGTACTCTATAGCACTGCTACCACTTGGTATTGTTGAACTTTTTAATTTCTGTCGATCGGTGAGAATAAAAGGCTACTTTACTATGACTTTAATTTGCATTTCCAGAGACCTTCTGTTTTAACTCGCCAGAGAGTAAGGTCTGGTCTCCTGCACAAGGTGGGGCAAAGATGTGAGCATTTGGCAGTTTCATGATTTAGAAGCTTCTTATATAGACTTTCAGTCAACTCTCCTGTTGCACCACCCCCACCACACACACGTTTTTTTCTTCTGATCTATTTGCTGCCTCCAATTCTTGTGCAAACCAGTCCCTGCTGCTGGCTGCCTCCCACCACTGTTTTAAAAGTTTGTTCTGGTCTCCTAAATCTCTTATTACTCTTCCACCTGTTTTCTAGCTTCCAAAATTTTCTTAGTAGGTATTCCTCTCGCTTTCTTTGGTGAATTTATTCCTTTTTACATTTGTCACCCCTTACCGTCACTTTCACGGTGTTTTGATTTTATTATTATTTTTATTGTTAATCATCACCCAAGAAAAAATTTTTTTAATCCTCACCTGAGGATATTTTTTCCATTGCTTTTCAGAGAGAGTGGAAGGGAGGGAGGGAGAGAGAGAGGGAGAGAGAGAGAGGAAGAGAGAGAGAAACATGGATATGAGAAAGACACATCGATTGGTTGCCTCCTGCACATGCCCCAACAGGGGCTGGGGATCAAACCTGCAACCCAGGTATGTGCCCTTAGACGGGGAATCAAACCCGTGGCCCTTAGGTCCGCGGATTGTTGCTCTAACCACTGAGATATCTGCCAGGGTACTTTCACGGTGTTTTGAGAAGCAAGGACCACACAGGTGTTCAAGCTCCCATGCTTAACCCAGACTCTCCCATTATGTTTGAAATGACTATTGGGTCTGTGGTTATATTCCACTTTTCCTTCTGAGTATTGTTTTTTAAATTGATTTTGGGGAGAGAAAGAGACATCAATTTGTTGTTCTGCTTATTTATGAATTCATATGCATTCATTCGTTGCTTCTTGTATGTGCCCTGACCTGAGATGGAACCCACAACCTTGACATATAGGGATGATGCTCTAACCAACTGAGCTACCTGGCCAGGGCTTCTGCCCATTGTTTATTTGTATATTCTCCCCTTTCATTCTTGCCAAAGGCTTGCTTATTTTACTAATTTCAAAGAATCAATTTTTGGTTTTATTGATCTTTCTTTTTTTTGGTTAATATTCACCTGAGGATATTTTTTCCATTGATTTTTAGAGAGAGTGGAAGGGAAGGAGGGAGTGGGGAGAGAGAGAGAGAGAGAGGGAGAGAGAGAAAAACATTGAGGCATCGATTGGTTGCCTCCCGCATGCGGCCAGACTGGGGCCAGGGATCGAAACCTGCAACCCAGGTATGTGCCCTTGACTGAGATTCGAACCCGAGACCCTTGGTGTGTGGGGCGATGCTCTAACCACTGAGCAACCTTAGCCAGGGCACTATTGATCTTCCTGTTTTCCATTTCATTAATTTCTGCTCTTTGTGATTTCCTTCCTTCTACTTTCTTTAGGTTTATTCTAACTTCCTGAGTTGGCCCTCATTTTATTCATTTTAAGGCTATACATTTCCTCCTAAGTGCTGCTTGAACTACATCCCATAAGTTTTTGTGTCTTTTTAAAAAATATATCTTTATTGATTTCAGAGAGAGGAAGGGAGAGGGAGAGAAAGAGAGAAACATCAATAATGAGTTATTGATCGGCTGCCTCCCGCACGCCCCCTGCTGGGGATGGAGCCCGCAACCCGAGCATGTGCCCTGACTGGGAACTGAACAGCGATCTCCTGGATCCTAGGTCGATGCTCAACAGCTGAGCCACGCCGGTCAGGCCCCATTAGTTTTTAGATGTAGTTTTTTCATTGTTGTTGTTCAGTCCTCTCTTTAGATTTCCATTATAGTTCTTCTTAGACCAATCATTTGAAAGTGTATTTTTAAATTTGAATTTGTAAATTTAAATTTCAAAACATTTGGGAGAACTTAGTTTTATTATCAATTTATGATTTTATCCTATTGCAGCTTGGGAACATGATCTGTACAATACCAATTCTTTTAGTATTTGTTGAGATTTGTTTTGTGGCTCAGGACATGGTGAGTTATAGTAAATGTTCGAGGTGAACTCGATGAGAATGTGTAGTCTTTAGTTTTGGAATTCCCATTTATCAAACGTGTTCATTTTTTCCCTATATTCTTACTACTTTTGTCTGCTTGAGATGCCAATTGTAGTGAGAGGTGGTGTAATTTATTGTGGTGAATTTACTGATTTATTAATTTTTCCTTTTGCTGCTACTTTTTTGTTTGATATACATTTGAGGCTCTGGCATTAGGCAGGTGCACACATGTTCAGAATGGTTAATGCTTCAAATGAGTTATTTCTGTAACCATTATGCAGTAACCTCTTTAATTCCCAATAAAGATTTGTGCCCTGAGGTCTACTTTGTCTGATATTAATTTCTCTTCACTAACTTCCTTTTGGATGGTATTTGCCAGTTTGTCTCTTTTCATCCATATCAATTAGGGCTTGGTGGCAGACCACAGAACCATTCTAGCTACTTAAGTTTTTGTGTTTTTTTTTTGTTTTTTTTTTTAAAAAGATTGATGATCAGGCAGGGATGACTGACATATTCTTGGGAAGAGATGGAGGAGCAGCTCAACAACCCCCACCATTTGATTCATTGCCTCCCCGGAGTCATGAACAAATCCTAACCTCCACATTTGGATAAAATGCCATCTACCTCTCACCGCCCCCCTCCCCAGACCAAGCCCCTTTCCCCCAGGCTGTCTACGCAGATCTTCAACCACCACCTGACTCTGCCAGCCCATGCTCCCAGCTGCCCCCTCAGCGGATCTGCAGGCTAGAGCTCATCCACACTGCCTACTCCCTACTCATCCTTTCCCAGGGGGCTGCAGGCGCAGGCCCAGCAAGTGCTAACTAGATGATGGCTCCTTTCCAAACTGAAGGGTGCCATCACCCATCAGACTGCCCAAGCTAGAACCCAGAGGTCATCTTGACTTTCCCCCTCCCCTCAGTGTCTGACCCCTCACCCCCATGCCTGTTGATTTTTTTATGATCTCTTTCTGATCTGTCCAGGACTTCGGGCCTCAGCATGTCTTGTCTGGGCTGCTTTAGGTGGTGTGTTTGCTCATATACGTCTCTCTCTCTATTACCTATCAATATATCCTTTATCGTCAAGCAATCAATCTATCATCTATGTTTTGAGGTGAAATTCACATAAAGGAAACCTTGTACCCATTAGCAGTCAGTCTTCATTTCTCACCTCCCCTGGCACCCATCCATCCCCTTTCCGTCTCTGTGGATTTGCCTATTCTGGACATTTCATATGAATGGACTCAAATGATATATGTCTTTTGTGACTGGCCTCTTCCACTCAATCAGCATCACATTTTTGCAGTTCACCCATGTTGTAGCACAGGTCAGATCAGAATTTCATTCTTTTCAGAGTGCTGTGCCTCTCTCCAAACAACCCCTCACACGGCCTGCTTTAAGCATAACTCTATGTGGTTTCCATCCTGCTGAAAACTTTTCAGTGGCTTCTTGTTGCCTCCGGAATGAGTTCAGGCTCCTCAGGGTGGCCCTGGCTCCCCTCCCCTGCCCTCAGCATCCATGTTCCGTGTCTTGCTCCTGATCATTCCCGGTCCTTTTCACAAATGTTCCTTACTGGAAGTCCAAGGAGCGCTTTCCCCACTGTCCCTTGCCAGGCTCTCAGGACCCTTCCTTCTCCATGTTCCCCCAACCAGCCCACTTTGCAGCCCACTGCTCTCTCCATATTCTCTCTGGAAGCTCTTCATGCAGGGACCCACCACCGGTACCCTCCTCCTCACCCCACACTGGGTCTAGGCTTGGTCTAGAGTCCTCAGCCAATAATTTGGGCTCAGCCAATATTTTTATGAGATGCTGTTGCTGAATCCACCTCCCACCACCATGTCAGCCACAGAATGTGCTGAGCTGTGTCTCCAGGTGAAGTGTGGGGGCTGAGGTTATTCCTTCTCTCCCAGGCACCCCGCTGTCCATCCCTGTCTCCCACAAGCCAGGCCAGACAAAGAGGCCAGGAGGCAAGAACACACTTTCCATGGGAGGTTTTTACTGAGGGACTGAGGGAGGCTTCCTGGCCCAAGGGCTGAGCCCCCCTCCACCCTTGGAAGGCACACGACGGCAGTGGGGTCTCCCTCTCGGGCAGGAGCTAGCTTTGCAGAGACAGCTTCCCTGGCTGACCCCTCTTTGGCACTGAGGTGGGAACACTGGTGCCCACACTCCTGAGGCAGCACAGTGTCCATCTCCCCCTCTGGCTGGCCTGGGCCCCCCCTGGTGGTAGCTGGCAGTGTAGGCTGGTGGGGCAACAGGCTCATTGGGGCTGGTTCAGATGCTGGGCCACCTGTGGAAGGACCACAGCCCGGGCTGCCTCCCCTGCCAGCAGGGTGTTCACATTGGCAATCAAGAAGACTACAAACAGGAATCCAATAAATTAGCTTGTAGGGACCGAGAGGGACAGGGTCTACATTCTTATTATCGCTTGCTAAGAAGTGCTATGCAATTCTTTCTCCCAAGAGCTCTTTGGGGCAACTCGTAGGGAGAAGGGGCGCAGACAAGGAGCCCTGTCTGGCCGTGTGTCCTTTTTGGCCATTTCTATGGCAGGAAGGGCATCCAGTGGGATGGGAGCCTCAACGGCCACTTGAGTAGTGGCAATAGAAGGATGGACCATGGGGTCTCCAACGGACTGAAAAAGAGGAAACAAGGGGGACTTCAGTCTCAGGAGGGTAGTACCCCACAAATGCTGAGGCTCAGCACAGACTGTCTTGGTAGTGTGAGCTAGGGCTTACCTCCTACCTTTCTCTCCCTCCCCCCAAAAAAGAGAGGACTCAGCTACCCTGCCCAGGTCACAATTATGGTGGGGCAGGGAAGGGGGCAGGGTTGGGGAGGGCGGCAGGGTAGGACCCTACATGTCTCCTGGCCTGAGGGCAGGGGCATGAGGGTCAGGCACACCCTTTTGCTGGCAGTTGTCTAGGCAGGGCAGGCCAGTGGCAGGGAGGTCTAGGAGGAGGGAAAGTCATGCGGAGTGGGCCTATGGTGGGGCTGGGTGGTGGGGGAGTGGATAGGCAGGCATTGCTGTTTCCTTCATATGATCCGAGGGCTTGGGGCAGGGCAGGGGCTGAGGGCCCAGAGCCATGATCCTCTGTCAGGTGGCAGCACCCTGGACAACCCTGGGGCCTTGGCCCAGGATCTGGCAGAGCTCCTGGAGACGCTGCTGCATCTTGGGAATGCCCGCCAGCTGCTGCTCAAGCCGCTGCTTCTCCTCAGTCAAGCTCAGGCGGGCGGCTGAGTCCAGCTTCTCGAACTTCCAGCCGCCCTCGCCATCGAACTGTAGTAAGTGTGTGTGGTACTTCCTGGACCAGGAGAGGGACAGGGTCAGAGATGCAGAGGCTGCTCAGCAGGAGACGCATGCAGGGCCTACCAGAGTCCTCTGCCCCTCTGATGGCAGCACCATCTCCTCCCAGGCTGCAAAGCCAAGGGGGTGTAGAATGATGGAAGGGCGCTCCTTCCCCTTGACTCCAGGAAGGAAGAGAGGGCACCTACCACAGGGAGGGTCGGTGGGTGATGGAAAGCAGAGCGATGCCTGCATCCTTGGCTGCTTGGAAGATCTTGCCTTCCACGTCGATGCTTATGGCACTGGTACATTCATCCAGGAGGGCATACTTGGGCCTTGAGAGTGGGAGCAGAGTGGACGAGGCTGTGGACCCTCCACTGCTGTTGATCCTAGTCCCTCGCCCCATGTGGCCCAATCCTTGCTGAGGCCTGGATAGGGCCTTCTAATGGTACTGCCTTCTCCCTAAGGAGGCCCCAGGGAGCATGCATGCTGAGCTGCCGTTGGCTTGGAGAGCAGTCAGTGCCTGAGGGAGCCCTACCACCCTGGACAACCCACTCACTTGTGGTAGAACATGCGGGCCATGCCGATCCTCTGCTTCTCACCCCCTGACAGAACGTCCTTCCAGTCACACATGGCCTCCCAACCTAGGCAGGGGACAAGGGGGCTCTGTTCAATTCAACAAGGGCCCAGGCACACTGGGTGTAGTGGGAGGGGGCTGGGGAACAAGTGACAGTGGAAGATGACAGCACATTTGACTCCGGAGAAGGTCGACTGCTGGCTATGTGTGCTCTGGGCATTTGTCTGTCTGTAGGTGATACTTTAATAGTAAAAAAGAAGTTGAGACGAATTATATCTCCTCCAAAAGAAGATATGTGGGAATCCTAACTCTCAGGATCTCAGATGACTATATTTGGAGAAAAGGTCTTCATAGAGGTGATCAAGTTAAAGTGAGGTCACTAGGGTGGGCCCTGATCCAGTATAATGGGTAGCCTTATAAAAAGGGGAGATTTGGACACAGAAATATACATAGAGGAAAGATGATGTGAAGAGACAGAGGGAGAAGATGGTTGTCTGCAAGCCAAAGAGAGGGGCCTAGAACAGAAGGAGCCAACCCTGTCTACACATTGATCTTAGACTTCTGGCTTCCAGAGCTGGAGGCTAATATATTTCTGTTTAAGCTGCTCAGTCTGTGGTACTTTGTTACAGAAAACTCATAAGGGACCTAACAGGGTACCAATGAAGAGTCAGCCCCAGGAAAGCTGGAGCGGTCTCTCCAGAAGGCTTCTCACCTGTAGGCACCAGGCCTTTGTATCACTGACTCATGCCAGACCCTCTGTAAGGCTCAGGCAGCTGCTTGAATGAGCAGATGTGTAGATGATTCACCAGAAATGGCTCCTTACCTCCTGCCACTCTGCCTTCCCACAGGACTAGAATTTTTGGTAGTGCGCATGGTACCCTCAAAAAAACGCTATACTCCCTAGCTTGTCTTGAAGTATATGACTATGTGACTGAATTCTAGCCAATGGGGTTTAAGTGTTACAGTGTGGCAGCTTCTGGAACTTTCTTTAAAAGACAGATGGCATATACCATTTCCCTCCACTTCCACCATCCTATGGCTTGGGATATTATGTGATGGCCGGAACAGCCATCTTGGACCATGGGGTGACTTTGGGAATGGAGGCTGCACAGAGCAGGGCCACCTCAACCAACTATGGCCTTCCTTCCTCAGGACTTTTATGTCACAGTAAGATAAACTTGTGAGCTATCTGAGCCACCGTGGGGGGGGGGGGGTCCTGTTTATTCACAGCTGAACTCAATGTTAATAGGTTGTGATGGTCAGCCTCAGGGGCCCCAGGCACTCAGGGGTGCCTGGAGGACAGGAGGGGTGCACTTCCAGGCAGAGGGTGGCTGGAGCAAAAGAGGTCAGGCCAGGCCAGGAGGAAGCTGGGGATGAAGCTTCAGCATGACTGTGGCAACCAGTACTCCACCACCTGCAGCCCTCTTCCTATGCAGGCCACCACACCTGGGAAGAGTCTGCAGGAGTAACTTCATTTAATGCTGGTGCTGAGGGAGGAACTAGTACCTGTCCCCCTCTACAAGTGGACAGAGGCTCAAGAGGTGAGGTGTTTGCTCAAGGTCAAGCTGCCCCTAAGTGGCCCGAGGCAGGAAGAGGAACCCTGCTGCTCAGATTTCACTAAGAATATCAGCTCAGCCCCGCCCTGGGTTCTGCCCTCTCCTCCTCACCTCTGGGCCCTACAGGCATTCCCAGACAAACGAAGTAGGCCCCTGACCACTGCCTTTTCTTGCCACTAGCCTGTCCCTCCCTCCTCTCCCCAGGACACCGTGCCTCTTAGGCTCAAGGCAGAAACCAGGGGTGTCCCCTACACCTCTGCTCCTGCCTCTCAACCTCCAGGCCCTCTGTGCAGACAGCCTGTGCTTGCTCCTCACTCCTCCCCCCAGCTGCCCTACTCAAGCCACCATGCCTGAGGTCAGTCCTCTTGCTGAAATTCGGAACTGACCTGTAATTTCCCTGCCTAAAGCCTTCCAAGGGCTTCCTTCCTTCTCAGCCTCCCCCGCCCCACTACCCTCACTCCTCCAGCCCCAGGGCCTGTTGTGAGCATCTCACCTGATGGTGAGCACCCCCCTGGATGGCCCCTACCTGCTAACCTGGCCTCCCTTCCCTAGCATACTCAGGCTGCCTGAGCCATCCGCTTCCTGTCAGTCCTCCCTATTAGGAGGGGCTCTCAGGGGCACCTAGCACATTGGCCTCCTGGATGTTGGGGGCCAAGAGGGAGGCAGAGCTGGGGTGGTAGCAGGTTACTGGATGGATGGCTCACTCCCTGGTGCTGAGAAGAGAGATGTCCCATCCCCTACCTCCTTCCCGCTGCAGAATGTGGTTCAGGTGCACGATGTCCAGAATGGCTTCCAGGTGCTGCTCTGAATAGCCCTTCCTTCGCATGTCCTCCACTGAGTCAGGGTAGATCACCTGGTCGCGCAAGGAGCCGACAGACATGTAGGGCCTATGGGAAAGCTGCATGTCCACCAAGGGAAGGGCTGGCCTTGCCCATGCCGTGTCTGTTCAGGCTCCACCATGACCCCTGGATGCCAGAGGTGTGGTGAACTCGAAGCCCACAGATCCCTGCTATAAAGTGCTCCAGGCAGTGCTCACATCCACCTATGCACACCAGGCCCACACAGTCGCATGTGTACACCACACACTCACCCTGCACACATAGGCATGCATGCATGCACGCATAGACACAGCACACACATGCACATGCTCACATGCACACACACACTATATGCACACAGACACATGCCCCCCCCCCCCAGTGTGCACCCTCATACATGCACACCACACAGCTGTAAAGTCACCAGGTGAGGGGGGTTGGGAGGGGGCAACTGGAGGCTCCATAGCCCCTCTGATTCTGGAGCAGCATCTTGCTGTCCTCTCCCAAGGCCCCAAGTTCTGCCATTTCCTAGGTGTCAGGTTCCACAGGTCGGAAGGGGCAAGGGGCAGAGCTGGGGACTCTGGCTCCCTTCCTCTCCCCTGCACCGCTCACCTCTGAGGGATGTAGAACATGCGCTGGGGTGGGGGCTTGTAGAGCACACCACCATATGTGGGCCAGAGCCCGCCAAGGATCCGGAACAGAGAACTCTTGCCACAGCCATTGGGGCCCGTGATGAGCAGGTGCATGCCATCTTCCACCTGTGGAGGCAGCACCATGTGGTACCCAGGGGGGCAAGGGCTTCCTTCCTCTCACCTGCAGCCTCCCTGACAGCCTCTGACAGCTACCTGCACCCAGGTGCATGCCAGGGGCCAGTGGGTAGGCCCTCCTGGTCTCTTGGTAAGGGATGGAAGGGCTTGGACAATAAGGTCCAGCATCCAGAGCCCTAACCAAATACCTGTTTTGGGCCCCAACTTGTCTCTTAAGGCCCCAACACACACCAGAGAGTATGGGGCCAGCAGGAGGAGGGCCTATTCTGCTACAGCCATATGAATGGGTGCAAGCCCCAGAAAGTCAACATCACCCTCCATCTCACTTCACTGGGAATCCAAGTGTTTTGGCCTCCCCAGCAGAACTGCTTTCTCTCTGGGAACTGCTCTGGGAAAGGTGCTTTCTTTAGAGTTCTAGGTGGACAGTAAACTCCAGCTGTCCCCCAAAGCCCTCTCACTGCCCTCATGGATAGTAGGGAGCCACAGAGATGCTGCTGTAACCCCCAGGCTCAGTGTCAAGGGCCTCAGGCTCCCCAATTGGCCAATCACATGATGTCCACTGGCTAATGAAAAAAGACCAGTCAAGCTAGGGGGAGGGAGGTGTGTGGGAAGGAAGGGGTCATAGGGAGGGAGACTGCTGTCCTCAGGCCACCTACCAGCCTCCGAAGTCCTCAGAAGATCTGAGAGTGTAGCCCATGTGAGTCCTTCCCTGGCTTACCTCAGTCAGTGTTAGGGGTTGAACTGTGTCCTCTCAAATTCAGGTATTGGAGTCCTAAACCCCAGGACCTCAGAATGTGACCTTATTTGGAAATAGCCTTTGCAGATGTAATAAGTTCAATTTAGATGAGGTCATCCTGGAGTGTGATGACTCCTAATCCAATGTGACTGGTGTCCTTATTTATAAAATGGGGACATTTGGACACAGCCATGAACACAGGGAGAACGCCATGTGAAGATGGAGGCTGAGATTAAAGTGAAACCAAGGAACACCAGTGATGGCCAGCAACCACCAGAAGCTGGGATAGCCTGGAACGGATTATCCCTCACTGCTCTCAGGAGACACCCTGGTGTGGACTTCTAGCCTCAAAAACTGGGAGAAGCTCCACTTCCATTGTTTGAGCCCCTCAATTTGTGGCCTTTATTAAGACTATAAACTCCCTTGGTGGAGCCTGAGCCTTCCTCCTTTCAGATGTGTGAGGGCTCTTCTGGTGCCAGACTGTGGGAGAGCTGCTTCGGCCCTCAGCTGGTGCCATAGCTCCCTCCCTCCTCTCCTTCCCTGCGTCTCTCCAGCTGTCCTTCTTACCGCAGTACCTGGCCTATCATGGCTGGGAACTGCTCCCCTTCTCCAACATCTCCCAGACCCAGAGCCCAGCTCTACCACCAGTTCCACCAGGCCAGAGCTCTTGCTCAGCCCCCAACCCCTGCTCTTCCACCCCAGTCACCCACTCCTTGCCTGGTCTTGCTTCCTACCCAGCTGAGGCCCGGCTCACTAGGGCTTCTGGTCTTTGCCTAATTGGGCTTCTACTAGGCCTGCCTGGAAATCATTCACCTTGGATAAACCAGCTATCAGCAGCTTCCCCTACATCCTTAAGAGTGATCACTGCTGGGGGCGATGGGGACCACACCACTGTCCTATGCTGCTTGAGGTAATGACATGTTCCCAGCCTCCAACTGGCTAGCAGGGCCCTTCTCAGCAGATCAAGGAAAGAAGACCCAGGCACTGCCTCTCCACTCACCTTTTGCACTTATTCCCTACCCAACCATGGCTCCTGCTGAACCGGTTTCTCACTCCTCCCACCATTCCACTGTCTTTTCTCTGCCTGCTCTCTTGGAGGGGCCTTCTTCAGCACGCTGTCCACCCACCTGGAAGCTTCTGGATGAAGTTTCATCTAACCTCTGTTCCCACCAGGGATGGTGACCACACTTTTTATGACCCCTGCTGGACTCTGGGCAGCTCACTGCGGACCTTTGTAACATTTTAGGGTCCCCCAGAATGGGGCCTCCCAGAGGGCAGGGGCCTCCCTGATTTACTTCTGGTTTCCAGTGCCCAGCCTGGAACTCAGAAAATACTGTTTGAATGAATAAATAAATGAATGAACAAATGACTCCCTTTCACTTCTTTCCATGCACCCTCCCCCCATAGATTTCTCTTTCGCTCCATCATTCCCCAACCAGGTGGATGTCAGCCACCAGGGCTTCCTTTCCACAGATGGCCTGTGGAGTGGCTGAGAGCCCTCCTGGAGGGCCATGCTGCACTCAGCATACACACCTGCACTGGCAGCTTCTTGAAGCAGATGGGTGGGACCCCAAGCCCAGGTCATCGGAGGACAATCTCTTCCACCACAGTAGGAGTTGAACCAGAGTCCCTAAGTTCTGGGCTTCTGTGGGACTAGGATGGGGTAGGGGCGGGGTTGGCAACGATAAGGTGAACCTTCAGGTGACTCTTGGCCAATCCTGGTAATCTCAAGTCTCTCTCTCTCTTTGTTAAATCAGTTCTGTCTCCATTGCCCCACAACTAACAGGCAGAGACACGTTGGTCTTTCACCTTGACCTTTGCACACCTGCCACGTAGATCTTGGGACAATGGCTGCTGACAACACAGGCAGGCCAGCTAGGCTGGATGCCAAGGGCTGAGGCTTGCAGATACAGAAGGCCAGGCCTCAGGCCCCATGGCTCAGCCCAGCCCAGCCCAGCCCAGCCCAGCCCAGCCCAGCCCACTCAACCTACCTTGATGTTGAGGCTGGCCACCACCACCTCTCCTGTGGGTGTGATGATGGGGATATTGTCACAAACAATCCCCTGCTCCACATCCACCACTTGGCCTGGAGAGAGAACACAAGGAAGGAAGCTAGGGAGCAGTAGCACTCCCTTTGCCTTCTGGTAGGTTCCACATCCCCCCCCCCCGACCTCCAAAAGCATGCCAGTGTGTGGCCCAAGGCCCCTTGGGAGTACATTGGGTCTTCCTACAAGCAGAGCCCCCCCACCCCAGTGTCTGGTGCTGTGTTCTGGGTGGGGAGAGGCAAAGCTATTTCTATGGCTTCTGGAATCCAAGGCATGGAGTCCACCCCTGCTCTGAAGCCCTTCCCTCCTGGCACCATCTCAGTGGTGGCTCAAACACTGTGGGCCCTTTATCACAGCATCCTGGCCCCTACTGTAGGCTTTAACTTTCTCTTGCTGCCCATATGGGCAAGTGACTCCCTTACTCAAGGATCATGTCCCCCTCTTTTGCAAGGAGAAATCCTGACTACGGCACCTAGAAGGAACAGGGCAGTGAGTAGGTTGGTCAGCAGTGACTACACTGGGAAGGAAGGCTGTGGGGGCCACAACTCACCAAGGAAGCCCTCCCTGGGGGCACAACTCAAAGATCCTGCCTTTTGGGTGGCACAGGGAGGTGCTAGTGGTGGGAGGGCAGGGACCAGTGGGGCCTCTCTAGGAAGGGAACCCTTACCACGGATTTGCAGGGGACCCTCCACACGGACACCAGACCTGACCACAGCCCTGGACGCTGCCTGAGCGTCCTCTGGCTCCCCAGGCCTCTTGAAACGGCAGTGCTGGACATCTTCAAACACCTGGAACATCTCATGTACACGGGCTGTGTAGCCGGCCAGCTCTGTCACCTGTGGGAAGGGTGACCCTGGCTCAGCTCCTGCCATCTGGGGGTGGGATAGAGGGCATGGTAGGGGTGGATTTGTGGGGGTGGGGTACCTCCTTGTAGGATGAAATGATCCTCTCAATGGCATCCGCAGCAGCTGTGAGGAGGTTCCGGGCAATGGTGAAGGCTTCTGTGCGTTCGCTCACCAGCTCTTCCTCCCTCATCTCCAAGGCTGCCTTCTTCACTGCTTCTGAATCTATGGAGCACAGTGGAGGGGAGGGGTGGGGACAGTGGGAAATTAAAACTGGTCCATTGGAGGAAAGAGGAGTCTATCCAGCAAATGGTGCTAGGACAAATGGGTATCCACATGCAAAAGAATGACCCCCTACCTCACACCACACACAAAAACTAACTCAAAGGGGAGCACTGACCTGCATGTAAGAGCTAAGACTACAAAACTCTTAGAAGAAGGCAGGGGTAAATCTTCATGATGTGGGATTATGTATGACTCCTTAAATAAGATACCAAAGGCACAAGCGACAATATAAAAACAGATAAATGATCTTCACCAAAATTTAAAACTTTGGGGCACCAAAGCAAACCATCAAGAAAGTGAAAAGACAACTTAAAGACTGGGAGAAAATATCTGCAAATCATATATCTGAGGAGGGTCTAGAATCCAGAATATATAAAGAACTTTTTCAATTAAACAACAAAGAAACAAATAACCCAATTAAACAATGGGCAAAATATCTTAATACACATTTCTATTGTATATCTAAGATACACGAATGGCCAATAAGCTCAAGAAATGATGCTCAACATCACTAGTCATCAGGGAAATGCAAATCAAAACCGCAATAAATTACCACTTCACACCCACCAGGAGGACTATAATTAAAGAGATAACAAGTGTTGGTGAGGAAGTAAAGAAATTGGACCCCTCATATACTGCTGGTGGGGATGTAAAATGCTGTAGCCACAGTGGAAAACAATTTGGAAATTTCTCAAAAAGTTAAACATAGAGTTACCATGTGACCCAGCAATTCCAATCCAAGGTACATATCCAGGAAAAACAAAAATATATGTCCATGCAGAAACTTGCACACAAATGATCATAGCACCATTTTCATAAGAGCCAAAAAGTGGAAACAATCCAAATGTCCATCAATGAATGAATAAAGAAATTATGGTACACATATACAATGGAGTATTATACAGTCACTAAAAGGAAGGAAGCACTGATTCATCCTACAATGTGGATGAACCTTCAAAACATTCTGTTGAGTGAAAGAAACCAGTCACAAAGGGCTACATATTGTGATTCCATTTACATGAGGTGTTCATAAAAGGCAAGTCCATAGTGATGCAAAGATTAGTAGGTGCCAGGAGCTGGGGGTGAGGTGGAGAGTGACTGTTAATGGATCTGGGCTTTCTTTTTGGGGTGAGGACAAGGTCCTGGACTTAGATACTGGTGATAGTTGCACAACTTTGTGAATATATTAAAAACCACTGCCCTAGCCTCGCTGGTTTGGCTCAGTGGTTAGAGTGTTGGCACAAGGACCAAAGGGTTGCAAGTTCGATTTCCAGTCAAGGGCACGTACCTCAGTTTCAGGCTCAGTCCCCGGGTGCATGCGAGAGGCAACCAATTGATGTGTCTCTATCATATCAACGTTTCTCTCTCCCCCTCCCTCCCTTCCACTCTCTCTAAAACTCAATGGAAAAATATCCTCGGGCAAGGATTAAAAAACAAACAAACAAACAAACAAATAAATAAAACAAACCACTGCCCTGGCTGGTGTGGCTCAGTTGGTCAGAGGGTCATCCCATACACCAGAAGGTTGTGGGTTCGATTCTCAGTCAGGGCACATACCTAGGTTTCAGATTCCATACCCAGTCTGGGTGCGTGTGAGATTTATCTACCTGTTTCTTTCTCCCTTCCTCTCTCTCTAAAATCAATAAAAAAATAAAATAAAGTAAAAAATAAAATAAAAACCACTGAATTGAGTACTTTAAAAGGCTGAATTGTATAGTATGTTAATTACATCTCAACAATGTAGATTAAAAAAATGACCCAGCTCTGGCCAGTTTGGCTCAGTGGTTAGAGTATTAGCCCACAGACTGAAGGGTCCCAGGTTCAGATGCTGCCAAGGGCATGTGCCTTGGTTGTAGGCTTGATTCTGGCCCTGATCGGGAGCTCAGGTCAGGAGCATGCAGGAGGCAACCAATCGATGTTTCTCTCTCTCTCCCCTTTCCACTCTCTTTGAAAAGCAATGGAAAAAATATCCTCGGATGAGGATTAAAAAAAAAAAAAGAGCCACTAGGCATTTGGTTTACTTTCTTGGCACACCCAGCTCTTTCTCTCTAGACTGCTCTCGCCATGTCCTACACTAATCACAGCAGGCCCCCTGGGGCCATACCTGCACCTTGTTCTCTAAGGCCTAGAGCTGTTGCACCTGCAAGCCTCTCAGACTATCCCCTTTTGGACCTCCACTATTGCCCCCATTTCTCCCTCCCCCCTCCCTGTGGCCTCCATGAGAACTGCCATCCTAGATACCCTGACTTCTCCCTGGAACCTGCTCCTGTCTTGACTTGCTTTGCTGTCTCAGTCTAGACCCCATGGTTGCTCACTTCAATCCTTTCTTGTCAATGCCCTTGACTTCCTTGACTCTTGGAAAACCCCAAGGGGCAGGACTTTTACACAAGGAATGTTCTAGAAATGGTGATGAGGAGCAAGGGGAATGTTGACTCTGATGGTACTGGGTGTGGGTGAATGAGCAGTATCCACTGTGGCATCAAGGGAAGCCGGGGCTCCTGAAGCCAAAGTAATGGGAAGGACTCTATCCAGGGGCATATGTTGATCAGAGGGAGAAACTTCGCATATGGTGATAGGGTGGGGCAGGAAGGGGCAGGAAGTCATCTCAGGGCCTACAGAGCAGCAAGAGTGCAGTGTGGGGTAGAAAGGGGACTTGATGGCTGGCTAGAGCACCTCACATCACCTTCTGGGGCCTGGCCCAAGAATCTAAGGAACTGGGCAGGGGAGGGGGTTGTTAATCATGATAGTCTAAGTTCCTGGGCCTTCATTCTCACTGTGACCCCAGGGACACAGACCCCAACAGGAAGGGGGACACAGACCCTTCTCCCAGGATGTCCTGAGAGCTAGACAGTAACTGCACATAAAGTGAAAGGGTCTGCAGGTGCCTGGGGCATCCTGGCAACAGCTGGTACTTCCCTGGAGACAGAATAAACTACCCTTGGGCAGCTAAGACCAAGGCCCCAGAGCAGCACACCTAGCAGTTGTTCATGGCCAAGGCCTCCCTCGGGCCCTCCAGTTTTGCAGTGCCAGCAGACGAGTAGGGCAAAGGCATCTAAATCTTCCTCAGTTGAGCCCTGGCCCGGTAGCTCAGTTGGTTAGAGCACTGTGTGGATATGGCAAAGTTGCAGGTTTGATCCCTGGCCAGGGCACATACAAGAAGCAACCAATGAATGCATAACTAAGTGGAACAACAAATCGATGTTTCTCTCTCTCCCTTCTTCTCCCTCTCTAAAATCAATAAATAAATTAAAAAAAAAAAATCTTCCTCAGTTGATAAAATACCTGCATCCTCCCACTGGTCCCTAGTGCCCTCAGCCTCTTTGAAGCACCTGGAGCAAGGACAAAACAGACAAAAATCCTTGCCCTCATTGCCCTCCCAGCCTAAAGGGGCAGAGGGACTACAAACCAGATAGATAAGTGGAATAGATAGGGTGTTCAGTGCTTGGGAAAGCAGGGAGGTGGGAAGGGGAAGAAAGAATCAGGGTCATGAGCAGGGCAGGCCTTATCTAGAGGGTGCCTGTGAGCAAAAATCTGATGGGAGGGTGGGACTTCAGAGGAAAGTGCATTCCTGGAACAGGGAGCAGCATATGCAAAGGCCCTGAGGCAGAAGCCTGCTGGTGTTTTGGGGCAATAACAAGGAGGCCAGTAAGAGGGAAGTGGAGTGAGCAAGGGGGCAGGAGAATTTCACATTTTCACAGGTAACTGACTGTAAAAGCTATGAGGATAGAGACAATAGCTTATGCTTCTTAAATCACAGTGCACTATGGCACAGTAGAGGATCCAAAAAGTCCTAGGGCTTCAGAGGAAGGAGAGGCCTCAGGCACTAGGCTGGCCGAGCTGTGCCAAGCACCAGGGGTAGAGGGAAGTCGCTGCAGGCACTTCCTCACAGAAATCATAGGTGTGTTTTCTCATGGGTCTGTCCCCATGCTCTGGACCAGGTATGCTGACTGGGTCTGGCATCAGTGCCTAAATCAGGGCCACTCTTGGAAGACAAGTGCCAATGGGAACAGAGGAGCGCTAAGCCAAAAGGGGTGAGCCAGCCAGGGTTCCAGGACCCTTCACTGCTTGAAGCCCCCAAGAGGAAATGAAACAAGCAGGAATCATGGAAGGAGGGAACTAGCAGAAGGTGTCATGGTGCCCCTGCTCTGGGGTCACGTTGGTGCTTCCAGTTGGTCACATGTCAAGAGTTCTTGCAGCCAGCTTTGGAGGGGAGACCCCTCAGTAACAGAGGTGGTGGTGGAGGCAGCTATTAGGATTCAACCTCTTCCCAGTAGCTTCTCTAAGAACTGCAGGGAAACGCAACCTGTCCCAGCCCATTCACTTACTCCTTGCCCAGGGCTGTAGCTCCCACCTGATAGTTTTATACAAGAATTGCTGATTTCTATTATTTTTAATGCCTGTCACTCTTCCTAATGCTTACTTTCCCATTATGTCCAAATATAAGTTCTCCTCAATTATTTTGAATAGCTAATTGCAAATCCAATATTTCATTGTTCCCATTTGTTTTCACTTCCAATTAAAATGTTTCAATAAAGCTTCACTTGTTTGCTAAAAAAAAAAAAATCAAAAAAAAAAAAAATCAGGGCCATTCTTCATGTAGAACTGTTGGTGGAAAGTAACTATCCACCTCCAATTAGATCCTTACTCTTGGGGGTCACCCAGAGAGGGACAGACAGTTGAGGGTATGGAAGCCCCAAGGTAGAGCCACCAATAGAAAGAGAATCAGAGAGATTTCTGAAACAAGTCAGGCTCTTTCTATACATGACTGAAAACTCTCTCACTATCAAAATGCATAAAATAGAACCCCTTTGAAAGCAGAGCTGTTCTATAGCCCAGGCCAGGTAGCTCAGTTGGTTAGAGTGTCATTCCCATACGCCAAGGTTTCTGTTCCATCCCCGGTCAGGGTACATACAAGAATCAACCAATGAATGCATGAATAGGTGGGACCAACAAATCAATGCCTCTTTTTCTTTCTTTCTTTCTCCTTCTCTTTCTCTAAAAAAATCAATCAATAAAAACAAAAACAAAAAGAAAGAAAAAGAAAGCAGTGCTATGCTCATAGGAAAGCAAGGCAAATTCCCAGGAGCCTACAGAAAAGCCAGCAGCCAGATGCACCAATGAAATCCCTAGAGACTGAGAAGACAGGTCATGTAGCCAGAGCTCTAGGTGTAGGAAACAAAAGGTCACCTCTAAGAATTGGTAATTATGTGTCTTCGGTTTAAATGAATACTACTGTCAAGTTCAGGTACTCCTCTTCCCCAAACTAAGAGGTGAACATGAAAATGGCCTCCAAGTGATTAATTACCAGGAGTGCTTGGCCAAAACAAAAGCCAATATGCACTGGGGAACTGTACCCTCCTGTTAGGCCATACAGGGTTCCCAGGAAAGTCTGGTCACAAAACCCACAAGGAGCCCTGGCCAGGTGGCTCAAGTGGTTGGAGTATCACTCTGTACACCAAAAAGGGCACATACCTAGGTTGCAGGTTCGATCCCGGGTTGGGGCGCCTAAAGGAGGCAACCAATCAATGTTTCTCTCTCACATCTCTTCCTCCCCACCCTACCCCTTAAAATCAATAAAAACATATCTTTGGGTGAGGATAAAAAACAAACCCACCAGGGCCGGCTGGTGTGGCTCAGTTGGTTGAGCGTTGTCTCATGCACCAGGAAGTTGTAGGTTTGATTGCCGGTTCGATTCCCAGTCAAGGGACATGCTCGGATTATGGGCTCGATTCCCCAATAGGGGCATGCAGGAGGCAGCCAATTCATTGACGTTTCTCTCTCTCTCTCTGAAATCAATAAAAAATATATTAAGAAAAAAAGAAAAAAACCCCAACAAAACAAATAAACAAACCCACAAGGAAAGGATTCACCATGAATAAAGACTGGCAGATGGACGATCAAGCTGGCTTAGACCCTCAAGAATTCAGATAACCCAATAGCCAGATAGAGGCTGTGTATCATCAATATGATATACAGCATAAAAGGAGCAGTCAAAAGGTGAGAAAATCAGATATTTGTCAAAACAATTTGAAATTTCCTTTTGAAAATGGAAATTTCTATTTCCAAATTTCTATTTGAAAGAGAATCAAATAGAACTTGATAGAAACAGTCACTGAAATTTAAAAAAAATTCAAATTAGACTCGACTGAAGAGAAAATTGGCAAATCAGTGAGCAGGAAGATCTGAAGAAATCTCCAAGGATTCAGCACAGATAGTATTAGATGGGAAATAGTGAAAAGAGTGGAAAAGCCACAGAGGAGAGAGGAAGTCCAGCAAGAGTTCCAGAAGGATCAAGTGAAAGAACAAGAGTGAGTCAATATTTGAAAAGATAACAGCTGAGAATTTTAATAAACGATTAAAAAAATCTGAATATTCAAAGGCCATACAACTAGTCTCAAGCAGGATAAATAGAAACCCACAGGTTAACACTTCCATGTGAAACAGCAGAATACCAGAGAAAGTAAAGTCTAAAAGCAACCAGAGAGACAATATAGGCTGCTGTGGGGTTAAGCTGATAACAGATTTTCCAGCAGAGACAATAGAATATTGTTAATGGGCTGAGAGAAAATAACTATCGTCCTGGGCTCCCACATCCAGCTAATCTTTAGTTGGGGGGGGGGGGGAGGGTAAAACAAAGACATTTTCAGGCAACAAAATAATTGTGAACTGTCCCCGATGAAAGCCTTGCAGAAAGACCCTCTGAAAGATGTCTCTCTGGAGGAAGGTGACTAGGCTGTGAGCAGAGAAATCAGTAAACATGGGGATGGATTTAGACATGCATCAGCATGATAGCAATAGTCAAGTATAAAAACACAGGAACACAAATGTGACACTGAGCTACATCAACCCATCAGCTGGGGCTGGTCCTCGTGTTAAAGTATTCTCCTCCAAGAGGAGGAGGAGCCATCGATTTTCAACCTTTCTCATCTCATGGCACATAAGCTAATTACTAAAATTCTGCAGCACACCAAAAAATATACTATATTTTTTGCCGATCTGATGACAAAAAATAGGTATAATTTTGATTCATTAACACTGGATGGCTATTGTGTTGGCTGTTATCATTTTTTGTTTGTTAATCCTCACATGGGGATATTTTTTTCCATTGCTTTTTCAGAGAGAATGGAAGAGAGGGAGGAAGGGGGAGAGAGAGAGAGAAACATCGATGTGAGAGAGACACATCTACTGGTTGAGTGAACCCACAACCCTTCAGTCTGCTGGCCAATGCTCTTACCACTGAGCAACACCAGCCAGGGCTGTTGTCGTTTTTTTATTTGACAACCTAAGGGAAATGAGGTCAGTGCCCCTGACTAAATAGTCAGTTACTGCATATTTTAAAAATTCTTGTGGCATACCAGTGTGCCACAGCACACCAGTTGAAAATTGCTGACTTAGACTGTTCTCAGTGTGCACACAAGTTAACCTTTGAAAGGGCAACCATGAAATAGAAGGAATATGTTGCAAGCCAGTAGAGGAACAAAATGAGAATCCTGAGAATCCAATCGCTAAAGTAACAGGCAGAAGAGGCTTCCCAATCCCCCCAGGCCTTAGGGCAGAGGTCTCTAGCCTCTGCAACCTGCGAGAGTTGTTTGAGGCCTGGGAAAGTCAAGGCCCAGGGATGAAGAGGCTTGCTCAAGGTACTTCCCCATCCTCCCACCTTCCAGTCATAGTTGGTTGAGGACAGGCATAACTGGGTGAGGGTACGTGCACCTGGTGAGGGTACCTGTGGTATTCCTGTCACAGTCCCTGGTCTCAGGTGAGAAGTACCAAGAAGCATGAGATACTGAAAAGGGGAGACTCACACAAAGTGGAAGGCAGCAAGGGAGAGTGTGACCTGTGGTGATCTCTAGGAAGCCAGCCAGGCCTCAAAGCCTCAGCAGTGGAAGGCGCAGGTGGGCCAGCTGAGCACTGGACCCTCCAGAGCCTAGCACCCAGTGGTCCAGGAGGACAGGGCCCTGCCCCCACCCCCTGGGAGTGCTGACTCTCACCTGACTCTGAGTAGCCAGTGGCGGTGATTATGGGAACTGCCACCATGAGCAGGCCTGAGGCACTCCACACATACTTCATGAGGAACTGCTCCAGCATGACATACCACAGGCGCTCTAGCAGGATGAGGTTGATCTGGGAAGCCAGGGCCTTGTAAGAGTGCTGCAGCAGGGCCAGCTCCACCTGCCAGGGAGAGGCGACAGAGACAGCCTGAGAGGCCTTGTGGTAATGAACATGGGGGCGACAGCAAGAGGTCCCAATTGCCAAGGGCACATATGCCATGCCACCTGGTGGCTAAGACAAGGTTGAGAGGTGGGAGTTATGACTGGGCCACATTTACAGTAGAAAGGTCTTAGACTCCAGGTGGGGAGGCAGTATGGGATTGTCTGACATAACAACACTGGGGTACAGAGGGGTGAAGAATGACCCCAACTGTTGAGGCCCATTTTGGTCCTGTCTTTCCACTACCTCTCTAGTTGGGTAGCTCACTTTGCCTGTTTCTTTGGGTAACTGCTGGAGGACTAACCTGAACTCAGCAAAAGGCAGTGCTTCATTTTGAAGAACTTGATTCAACAGTTTACTTACGCCTACTTAGGCCCTGTCTCCTGCTACCTTCCCCAGGGATCCTCTGGGTGAGAAACTTCCACTGCATTCTCCCACTGAAACCTGGAGGGCATGCTCCTGAGCCAGCCCTGCAGGACTCACCCTCTAATGGTCAGCTGAGTGCTCCAGTGGGGTGGGCCTCTCCTATCCTATCCTCCCCTCCCTTCCCCATTCCTGCACTGGCCACCACCTGCCATCTCAGAATGGGTACCAGCCTGGAGAAGAGAGAGCAGGAAAGGGAGTGGGAGAGAAAGAGACTCTCCCATGGCAGTACCGTCCAGATAGGCAGGGGGGCTGGAGGTGTCAGGAAGTGGTCACGGCAAGGTGGCCATTGGGTTATGGATTTCTTGGCTCAGTACAGAAGTGTGCATCCCAGCTCTACCTTCCTAGCCCTGACTGACAATAGCTGCCCAGCCTGGCACCATTTCTTTTGCCAAGTGCTTTTGCACTTAACTCTCCATTTGATTCTCACCACATGCTACGCTACCTTCATTCTCATTTCCATTGTACAGTAGAATATTACAGAAGCCCAGACCTGCCCAAGTTCACACAACTTAAAGGTAGCAAGAGGTGTGGAATTTGGACCACACTGGCAGAGCCATCAGGAAAACCAGATTTTTGGAAATGATGCTTTGATGTATTAAGAAAGGTTTACCTTGTTATCAAGCCAGCAAGAGGCTGTGTGTGTGTATGTATGTGTGTGTGTGTGTGTGTGTGTGTGTATGTTTCTGAGATTTCTCATTGAAATCTCAGTAAGAAGAGAATACTCTGCTGTCTGTCTACCAGCCAGCCAGTCACCTCTGCCTTAACCTGTTAGTCTGAGCCTGGGCCAGCGTCCACTGGGACACCAGCCAGTGGGACTGGGATGAGCCACATGCCTGCACAATAAGGAAAATTGACTCACCCATGGTGGCCTGTTATCCCATGCTGCTTTCCAGCCCTTTGGCAGAGGCCTAAAGAGACAGTGAACACATACTGCCTCCCCCTACCCCTATTGAACTCTCCTGGCGAACATGCTACTTCCTGAAGCTAGCCTAGAGAAAGTCCCTCAAAGAGCAAGTGATCTCTCTGCCCTCACCATATAGGTCCTCTGCATCCTGTGGTTCTGCCTCAAGCCCAATTTCCTGTTCCTGAAGTGAGTACGCCGCCTCTGAGCACCCTGGCAATCCTGACTTGTGCTGGGAGCTGGCAGGAGTGCCAGCTGGGGCTGACAATGTAGCTGCGGGTAATGTGCCAAGGGCCTCACCCAAGGCCACGGCTGCCTGCCAAGGACCTGCAGCCCGCATGAGCGAGAGGATAAGGGGGTTGAAGCTGCAGACCAGGCGCTTTTCTCCTAATCTGGAGTCTGATATACAGCCAGTGAGACAAGGTCCAGGGGCAAGAGGTCACCTGACCCAGGGAGGACACATAGGCCTTCAGGAGGTGGATGCCATTGCACCCCTCCCCCAGAAGTACTCAGAACCGAAACCAGAGTTGCTGGGAGCAGGGGGCAGGGCCCTGAGGCAGCTGCAACCCCAGGCATGAGGAAGAGGAGGGGCTAGGGTGAGATAAGGGGAGCATTGGCCTGCAGTAACCTTTCCCAGCACCCAGCTCCTGGCGGTCCCTGCCCCTACCCTGCCTTGGCCCACTGGGGAACTGAGCCCTGGAACACAGGCGGAAGGACAGCCATGCCGGGGGGCAGGGTGGCCACTGGGCGGGCAGGAAGTGCGTCGCTCCGAGGTGGCGGCCTGGGCCCTGCATCTCTGGCTCAGGGCCTCAGGGAGGCGTCTGAGCTGGCAGCCCAGCTGGCCCTTGAGCTCAGGCAGAGTAGCCATTGACCCGGAGTGCTGAGTGCTGCTACTGCTGCGGCCACCTCGCTGGGTGCTGCTTGTTAACCTCCACTTGGGCTGAGTCATGCCCATAATGCCTGCCTGCCTGGCCAGCCAGCTCAGCTGGACGCCAGCCTTCAAAGGGCCTTGGGGCCCAGGAGGGGCTGGGCAGCAGGCCATGTTCCACCATCCCTGATCCCAGACAGCAGGAGCCTCCTTCCAGCTGACTACAGGAATGGGGCGAGCCAGGAGCTCTAGCATCTCAAACCGCTAGGATCTGCAGCTCCAAGGCCAGGACAGCCTCAATGAGGAGAGAAAGCAGAAGTGACCAGGCAGCTGTTCCAGGGCAGTCCCCACCCAGCCTTCCTGCTTCTCCATTTCTGTGTCTAAGTCTGGGCTGCCCAAGGCCCTGGCCATCCCGTCTCCCTCTTCTGTGGCCTGCCCACACCTCTGGCATCAACCCCAGTCAGCCCTCGGCTTTCCCCACCACTCACAGTTGCCTGCCCCTGGGCCTCCCAGCCACATGCTTTCCTCCATGCTCAGCACCCCAACCTGCCCCACCTCATGGCCCCCATAGAAGGCGATCTCCTCTGAGTTGGCCACCACGCGAGAGTGCATGTAGCGCAGCTCCCCCTTCCTTCGTGCCTCCTCTGCCACCAGCTCCCCAAACTTGGGTGAGAAGGCTCGCAGCACGTTAGCTGTGAGAAACACCACGAGGCCAGCAATGGCCGAGGGCCAGGCCGTGCCGGCCCCACGGGAGCGAGCCGTTTGAAGCAGGGTATAGGCAGTCACGGCCACATCCAGGAGTGGCTTGGTCAGGTTGGAGTACAGGTGCGCCACAGAGGCAGCAAAGGCCACCACATCCTCCGTCAATGACTGGTCAGGGTTTCGAAGCCGCCCATCCATGTTGCTGACTCGGTAGTAGGTCTGCTGGGAGAAGTAGAGGCTGTAGGCATGGGCCACTAGACGGCTTCGGAAAGACAGGGTCAGCTGGCCCTCCAGGTAGCGGATGGCACTGTTGATGAAGGTGGCTGGAAGGGCGATGAGGAGCCATTGCAGGAGTTGCCAACCAAAGGCCTGGGGGTCCTTGCGAACGATGCAGCGGGCCAGACGCCCATCCAGGCGGGCCACATATACTGACAGGAAAGTTCGGCTCACCAGGGCTGCTGAGTGCAGTGCCAGTAGCCCTGTCTCCCGGCATAGGATCCTGGGGAAGAGCAGCCTGAGGAGCCACAAGAGTCGCTGCAAGAACACTCGGTTCACACCGGCTTTGGCCGCTGTGGCCACTGTGGCTGACGTGGCCCCTGAGGCCTCTTGCGTGGACTCCCCTGCAGGCACTTGAGGGCCTCTGGCCGGAGCCAGGCACTGCCGCACCAGGGGGTAGATTTTGTGGGCTCCATAGGCCGTGAGGGCCAGGACCACAGCTGTGCGCTTCAGCGTGGACACCCGCGAGGGCCGGGGGGTGGAGAGCACCGGCATGTCACCTGGGCTGGATGCACGGGGCTGGGACTGGTGTCTGAGCCAGCAGTCGAGGCAGGTGGCTGGAAGGGTTGTTGCTCTGACCCCGGCTCGTTGTCTAGGCAACTGGAAACCTTGCAGTGGTCCCTGAGACTGTTGCTCTAGGCCACCGGGGCGGTGCTGGGGCCCCTGGTGCGGTGGGCTCAGGTCCCTCCAGGGTCGCGGCCTCTTCAGGCAGCGGAGGTGGAGGAACTTATCAGTCTCCTAGCCCCTGGGGTCAGAACCTCGAGAAGACTCGAGCAGAGAGGGCGTCTCTTCCTCTCCACCTCCTCCACCTCCTCCTCCTACCCTGGTGGCGCCCCTCCCCGGGGCAACAGGCGCGTCAGTCCTCTCCACAGCCAGGCTGAAGCGACATTGACTCAGCCACCGCCCAGAATCCCCACCCACCCACCCCTCTCCAGGGGCGAGTTGGGGGAAGGGGAGGAGGCGAAGGCGGGGCGGGAGGCGGAGGAGGGGCGGGAGGCGGAGCCCGGGCGCCCCGCGCCCCACCCTGTTCTCGCCCCACGGTCCGACCCCGCCCCCTTCCCGGACCAAAGAGACGTGGGAGGACCGCGCGAGCTAGAGAAGCGGCCCCTCGTCTTCCCGCCAAGGCCTCGCCCCGCCTCTCTGCGCTTCCAAAGCTCTGCTTCTTCCTTAGTCCTGGGCATCAGCGCATTGGCTCATCGGCTGGGGGAGGCCAGGGTGGTGGTGGAAAGCGGCCGTGGGCGGAGCCTACGCGGTTTCGCTTCTGCTGGGGGAGGGGCAGGGCCTTTCTGCGCTTCCGGTTTCCGGCTGCGGGGGAAGGGGCGGGGCCAGTGCCTGGGTGGGAGAGTTTGGCGGCTGCGGAGGAGCGTGCTGAGTTCTGTGGGAAACTCGGTGAGCGGGTCCTCATGCCTGGCTGGGCTCTGGGGCCGCCGAGGTCCCCTCAGCCCCTCGACAACGGGGAACGGCGGGCAGGGTGGAGAGGCCCGGGGTTGAGGGCCGAGCCGGGAGTTCGGGGGCAGTGCTGGGCGGAGGGAAGTCGGGGCTGTTGCGGCGGAGCTCGGCTCTAGGGACGTGAGGGCCGGCTGCGGTGGCGGGGAGCGGTGGTCAAGCCCCTCCGGAGGAGCCTCGGGGGTGGGTATTGGGGGCGTGCCGGGCCAGGGCCACGTCGAGGGGCCTCCGGGGGTCAGCGTTCGGTGTCTCCCAAGCCTGGTGGGAGCTGTGGCCGACCGCGGCTGCCGGGAGGGTCTCCTCTGGCTACTGAGGAGACAGATGCTTCTAGAAATTTCTCTGGATCGGGCTGTGCATTTGCTCTTGGTCCTCGGAGTCGCGTGACTCCCGCCCTCTAGGAGTCGCTCTTGTGGGCTTTTTGAGGTATTCCGAGTCCTCCAGCCCCATCAGAGGCAGGCGCGGCATTCGGGAAGCCTGTTAGCCCCTTCTCTAGACCCAGAGGGAGCTGCTGGTTTTCGGAAAGGGCCTCCTGGTTTCCCTGGGGCGGGGGAGGGGGACGCCCTGGTTTTTGGAGAAAATGCGTTACTGAAATACTGCCGCCGCGGGGCCGGCTGGGAGCTGGGAGCCTCTGCCAAAGAGCTCCTGGTGGCTGGGAAGGGAGCGGGCCTGATGGATGTTAAGAATTTCCTCCTGTCTATATAATTTTTATTAAAAACACGTTCCCACTTAAACAAGCATAAGGTGTCTCTTGGACTCCACAGGGAAAGGAATTGTCCAGAAAGGTGGCTCTGGACGTGTTAACACACATACTGGAGTCGGCAGCAGAGTAACACTGCCCTGGCAGGTGGAAGTTGGTCAGGCCTTTGTGCATTAATGCTCAAGTCTCCCTGCTGAGTCAAGCCCCATTTCCAGGATAGCATGGCTGTCCAGTTTTCATGACTCCTGTTCCTTCTGTTCCCTGTAGGAAACAAGCTCACATCTCCCTGTTGGAAACCTTCTAGCAACAGGATGAGTCTGCAGTGGACTGCAGTTGCCACCTTCCTCTATGCAGAGGTTTTTGCTGTGCTGCTTCTCTGCATTCCCTTCATTTCACCCAAAAGGTATGGCCTGTGGAGCAAGCAGGCAAGCAAATAAGGTGACTGTTGCCAAGCTCCATAAGTTATGTGTGTAAAGTTGGTGGACCCTGGAATTGTCGCCAGACAGAAACAGGTAGAACATGTCTGGGGTGAGGGTGGCAGGGGTTGTGTTTATATTGCCAACCTTCTACACTGTTCTGCTTTGTCATATCTTGCTGAGTTCTTTTCCTGTGCACCCTGCCTTTTGGTCTTCTGAATTCCCCAAAAGGGAGAAGACCTAGCTCTAGTTATGGTTCTGGGAATCATGCCTCCTGCTTCCCCTTGGATCCCTGGGCTTCAAGGATGGCAATGTGGGATCTGGAAGACTTGTACCATGAGGTCACATTGATGCTGATTTGGTGACTTTTGTCCTACTAAACTAGTCTCACTGGTATTGTGTAGTAGCCTCATGAGTATTACTCAGCCTATGCAGGGTGAAGCCATATTCCTTTTCAGTGAACAGAAGACCTGTTAAAAGTTAATTGAAAAATAATTTTTATTTGCATGTAACATGAACACATTCTGACTTAAATTAGAACATTACAAATGAAGCTGAGTCTCCATAGATGTATTTTAAATCCTCACCCAAGGATATGTTTTTATTGATTTTTAGAGAGAGAGGAAGGGAGAGAGAAACATTGATGTGAGAAACACCCATTGGTTGCCTCCTGTACTCATCCAACCCAGGATCGAACCCTCAACCTAGGTATGTGCCCTGATGGAGAATAGAACCCACAACCTTTTGGTGTATGGGATGATGCTCCAGCCAACTGAGCCACCTGGCCAGGGCTCCAAAGATATTTTTTTAAAGCTGTTTTTAATGAAAAAATACAGACACCTGATGTGATACAATAGAAAGTATACAGCACTGCCTAAGAAATATTCTTGTCAAGTGCCAGATCTGACTCTTCACACCTCATACAGTTTGGAGGAAATACAGAGACAGAGGCCCCCTGGGAGCTGCAATCTGGGAAGCTTCATAGGATAACCTGGTTTTTGCATAAAGTAAATTGGGAAAGAAAGCAAAAGAGGGCAAGGGAAGGGCTCAGAGAGTAAGAGAGATTTAAGATACTTTTCAGCTAAATGCAAAATTGAAACCGTATCTCTGCATTCAAATAAACAAGCTATTAAAAATACAACAATTACACTTTGGGATTCTGGCTCTGATAGTGAGGAATTCTTACTGATTTTCTTGATGTTTGGTGATGGTATTGTGATATATTAACCATTTATGAAGGCTTTTCTCTGGTAGAGCTACATCCTGAGGTATTTGTGGAGGGAAGTGAAGGGAGTTTGGATCTGCTTCGTAATAATCCAGGGTGGTGGGATTCTAGATGAATCAAGATTGGTCACATGGAAAAACAACTGAAAGAAAGAATGTGTATGTGACAAGCATTTTGAATACTACATAGAGGAATGCAGTGGAAAGTAAGTTTCTCATTTCCTTCCCCAGAGACTGCCAGTGTTTATGACTGGTGTTCTAGAAATTTCTATTTATGGACAAGCATCTTTTTTTACCCACTCTTGAATGGATGTCATAAATTGGAAAAATGTAAGCAACTAAGGCTGAGTCTGTATGGGCTATTTGGCCATTGGAGAAGACTGCAAAACTGAATTTCTGTTCTCAAGGCCCAGAATCCAAGTGTTCTTTTTCTATAGCCTCTGTTTTTTTTTGTTTGTTTTCTTCACAGATGGCAGAAGATTTTCAAGTCCCGCCTGGTGGAGTTGGTAGTGACCTATAGCAACACCTTCTTTGTGGTTCTCATTGCCATCCTTGTGCTGCTGGTCATTGGTGAGTGAGCTGTGGCTGAGGGCAGCTACCCAACTTAGACCCTTGCTATGGCCTTTGCTGCAAAGCTCTGTGTCATGTTTCATGTGTAGCGTACAGCTTTGGCTTTTCAGAGATGGACCACTTAAGTGTCTGTCTTTCTCTTGGGGAAGAGACTCCCTTCATCCATGAAGAGGGTACTGCTGGCAAGGCCTTCACCTTGACCAGCAGTTTTTGTGGACCCTGTGATGACCACTTCATGTCTCTGGGGCAGCTCCTTGGGGTCGTTCCAGAACTGAAACCAAGAGAACCTTTACTGGCTCATGCTCACCTTGGTCTGAGTAATGCTGCTCTCTAGTCACTTAGACAGTAGCATCAATCAGTCTCTCCCTCCATGCCTGAAATAGGCCACAATTAGGGGACTGAGTGATCCAGTAGATAGGGAGCCTAGCTGGGAAGGAAGCTGCTGTGTCCTGTAGTATAGGGGTGACCAAGAGGTCTGGCAGCTTATCTAGGGAGCAGATCCCAGACCTTTCCGGATCTGGGTCAAACTTCAGGTCTTTCCAGGTTCTTCTAGCTCTGAAGTTCTATAAACCCCACATTGAGGTACATGCCAGGGATGGGGCCTGGGGCCAGGTGGTGCTACGATGAGAGGCAACCATTTTATGACGTGCTGGTGGCATGATTATTTAGAGACCAGTGGAATTAGTGAAGCTCTCATATGGCTGTTAAATATATGTTTTGCTGTGAGTGATCAATACGTCACCTTGCTTGGACTCCAAAGTGTTGGCTCAACTCTGCCATAGACAGAGGTCCTGTTTTCAAGGTGTGATGCTTGCTTAAGCTCAGAGCACTCCTCCCCAGTCCATATCAGAAATTTGGCAGGGGGCCCTGGCTGGTGTGGCTCAGCTGGTGGGGCATTGTCTGGTGCACCAAAAGGTCACAGGTTCGATTCCCAGTCAGGGTACATGCCCGGGTTGCGGGCTCGATCCCCAGTAGGAGGCATGCAGGAGGCAGCTGATGGGTGTTTCTCTCTCATATCAGTGTTTCTCTCCCTTTTCCTCCCTCCCTCTCTAAAATCAATTAACAAAACAAAACCATGTACTTTTTTTAAAAAAGTAAATGCTGCAGGGAGTGGGAGGCCAGGGGGCCAGAGTTTAGGGGAACTTGCATGGTCCTACCCACTAACTGCTGTGTTAGGCATTTCTCCTTCCTACTGTCTCAGGGCCTGATGGGATATGTTCAGGCAGGACTGCCTCTGAACAGGCCAGGTGTGGCCTACTCATTCGAAGCCATGCAGTGGGTGTCAGCTCCCTGCATACCTTGCTGTTGAAATACTTGGCAAGTCTCCATTGAGAGGTAGCTCTTTCCAATCGGTCATCTCCCTGAGCAGCCTCTGAGCCTGTAGGGGTAGGGAATATGCACATCATCCCCTGAGCATGAAAAGCCAAGCTTTTCTTATGCTTTTGCTTTTGAATGTGGAGTGGGGGTGAGAATTTGGGCAGGGAGGGGCTGTGCTTGGGGTATTTCCTCTGGGCCTTCCCCTTCTGCAAACTAGACTCCAGGAGTTCTACATTTCCTAACACACCCGAGTGGTCCAGGGAGGCCTTTGGGGGAGAACACAGTAGTTAGCAAAGGCGCCATTCTTCTTTTTTGGAGTTGGGAAATTAGTCGATAGTTCTAGAGAGAGAAATCCGGCTATGATGACAGGCTGCTTCTTACCCTAATGGTAAGAATTGTAATTAATCTAGAGAGGTCTGTAGAGGCCTCCACAAATATAAGTGTTAGCTAGTAGCAAATACTAGTGAAAGGTGATGGATTTACTAGCTAGAGCTGCAGTCCTGGATGGCCCCTAGTCTTCACTGAGAGGGGCCTAGGGCAGATCTGACTGGGGAGTGGGCTTGATGAGGGTCCAGGGTCAACTGCCCTGGGCTAGAGGCCTGAGATAGGGAGGACAGCACTCTGTTGCATGATTTGGGCTAATATGCCCTAACACTGCCATCCCCAGTCTGCTCTTTGCCATAGGCCAAGGTGGTCCTTAAGGTGGTGGGGTTCCTAGATGCTGATGACTGTAGAACAATGTTTTTTTAATCACAAAAAATAACATTTTAAAAATTTCAGAAATTTAACCTAAAAAGTTAAAGTACCCCATAGTTCCATGTCTCACAGATAACCATCATTAATGCTTTATTGCACGTTTCCATAAGCATTTTCTGTGCTGATACCTTTATTAATATACTATGTACTGTTTTGGATTGTGCATTTTTCCACTTACTGTATTTTAGACATCTTTTTACAGCAGTTTAATTCTTTTTAAAGATTGTGTAACGTAGTCGTCCCCTGGTATCTGTGGGGGATTGGTTCCAGGACCCCTGTGCATACCAAATTTCACGGATGCTCAAGTCTCTTATGTAAAATGGTGTATTTGCATATAAACTGTGCACATCCTCTCATATACTTTAAGTCATTTCTAGATTATTTATAATACCTAATACATGTAATGTTATGTAAATAGTTGTTATACTTATTGTTTAGGGAATAATGACAAAAAAATGTCAATACATGTTCAGTGTAGACACGACCATCATAGGCCTAACTACATAATACACATCAGCAACAATGCAGCATTTTTTTCCAAATGTTTTTGATCTGCATTTGGTTGAATCCATAGATGTGGAACCCATGGATATCTAGGGTTCACTGTACAGGCATACCTCAGAAATACTGTGGGTTCAGTTCCAGACCACTGCAATGAAGTGGATATCACAATAAAGCGAGTCACACAAATGTTTTGTTTTCCAGTGAGTATAAAAGTTATATTTACACTATAGTCTGTTAAGTGTGTAATAGCATTGTGTCTATAAAAATAATGTATATATATTAATTAAAAATACTTTATTGTGACCTGGCCGTGTGGCTCAGTTGGTTGGAGCGTCATCCCGTGTACCAAAAAGGTGGCGGGTTCAATTCCCAGTCAGAGTACATACCTAGGTTGCAGGTTCGCTCCCCAGTCGGGGCACGTACAGGAGGCAACTGATTAATGTTTCTCTCACATCGATGGTTCCCCCCTTCCTCTCTCTAAAATCAATAAAAACATCCTCAGGTGAGAATTATAAAATATTTTGTTGTTGTTGTTAAAAGGGCTAACCATCTGAGCCTTCATTGAATCGTAATATTTTTACTGTTGGAGGATCTTGCCTCAATGTTGATGAAATGCTTTTTAAATTGATTTTTAGAGAAGAAGGGAGAGAGAGAGAGAGAGAGAGAGAGAGAGAGAGAGAGAGAGAGAGAGAGAGAGAAACATTGATGTGAAAGAGAAAAAGACATCAGTTGCTTCCTGTGCGCACCCGACCGGGGATCGAACCTGCAACCTGGACATGTGCCCTGACCAGGAATTGAACAGGCGACCTTTCAGTGCATGGGACTGTGTTCAATCAACTGAGCCACTGGCCAGGGCATGATACAGATTTAACACAAAGGCACCAGTAAGGGAAGGCAGGTTTTTATAATGTAAGATCGGCTTAAAAACCAAGCAGTCTCAGACCAGGAATTAGATTCAGACGATATCCATACAATGATACCTTGCCCTCTTATGTGGGGGTCTATTAAAGGCCCACTTTAGGTAGGTCTTTATGTACTAACTTAAAAAGATGTCTTGGTATGGGGGAGAAAGCAGTAGGTATGGGATGATTCCATTTCTACTTCACAAACATATACATGTGAAAATATTTATAAACTAGAGTACTGTACATCTAACAACGGCTCTCAGAAGCAGAGGCTGTTCACCATTCAGCAGTTACTTGCATACCCCCTGTATACCCAGAACTGTGCTAGGCCCTAGGGATATAGTAGAAAATATTTCTGTTCTCGTGAAGTTTTTAGTTTAATTTGGAAGAGACGGGCAATAAACCTGTAATTAGGATACTTTCAGATATGGGTGTGTATTACCAAGAAAATAACATAGGGTAATGTGACTTAAAGTGACAGCTTTAAATACAATGGTCACATACCATTTACCCTGTTGGAGGTGATCGTGTTATGGAGTTCTTTCTTTTTCTACATTTCTTGAATATTTCAACTTTTTTTTTTTTTTAAATTATCTTTATTGTTGAAAGTATTACAGATGTCCTCTTTTTTCCCCATTGATCCCATCCACCCTGCATCACCCCCCCCCCCCCAGGCCTTCACCACACTATTGTTTGTGTCCACAGGTTTTGCATATATGCATATAAGTTCTTTGGTTAATCTCTCCCCACCCACCCCCATCTTCCCTCTGAGATTCATCAGTTTGTTCCATGCTTCTATGTCACTGAATCTATTTTGTTCATCACTTTATTATGTTCTTTAGATTCCACGTATAAGTGAGGTCATATGATATTTGCCTTTCTCTGCTTGGCTTATTTCGTTTAGCATAATACTCTCCTGTTCCATCCCTACTGTCCCAAAGGGTAAGAGATCCTTTTTTAGAATGTTTGAACTTTTGATGAAAATGAATTCCTTTTTTAATCCGAATAAAAATTGTTTTAAGTAATAAAACTTGTTACAAAGCTTAGAAATGAAAACCCTTGAATCTTTAGCAGGCATCCTCTGGTTCTTGCCTCTTGGGCAGCTCATGTCTCCTTAGTGGACATTTCCATAAGCAGGATTACCTTGGCTTATCAGTGGGGTGGCTGGTGGCTTGCCTGACTTGAGATAAACAGAACCAGACATTGAGGGGGGACCATGGGAAAGCGGGGCTGTTTCTGGCTAGCAGTGCCTCAGACTTGGTTAGTATCTTGACACAGAGAGCAAGCTTGTGGCCTGGGTAGAATGGGGTCAGGGAGGGACATGAGAAAAGCTGGAGGAGAGAGAAGTTCTGCGGGTAGAGCTCTGACAGGCATTTCCTGAGGCGTGTGTAGAAGGGGCGATAACTGGAGATGGTTTGATGGAATCAAGGCCTCCCGGACTCACACTATCTGTCTCAGCTGGACAGCCTGGATTTGTTCCAGAGGGAGTTAAACTCTGTGTCTCCTCTCTGTTCCCCTGCAGATGCTGTACGTGAGATTTCGAAGTATGACGACGTGACAGAGAAGGTGAACCTCCAGAACAACCCTGGAGCGGTGGAACACTTCCACATGAAGCTTTTCCGTGCCCAGAGGAATCTCTACATTGCTGGCTTTTCCTTGCTGCTGTCCTTGTGAGTAGGGAGAGGTGAGGGGCTATGAGGGGACCCCTGGTCTGTGACTTTGACTCCTCAGTTCATGACCTTGAACCAGAGGCCTGCCTGTGTTAGGGAATCCACTGTTTCCCCAGAGAACTCTGATTTTCCTCCTGATCTCCAGAGGCAGTATAAGGAGTGAGACAGGACTGACTGGAAGGTCAGAAGATGCGAGTTCTGGCTCTGCCACAACTTGCCATGTGCTCTGTTAGGGCAAATGCATTAGCAGCTTATTCTCTGTACGTAGTGTGAAGTAAGTGAGGTGTTTCTTTCTCCAGGAGAGGCCCTTCAGAATCCATTTTATTTTTTAAATATATCTTTATTGATTTCAGAGAGAGGAAAGGAGAGTGAGATAGAGAGATAGAAACACCAATGATGAGTCATTGATTGGCTGCCTCCTGCATGAGCCCTGCTGGGGATTGGGCCTGCAACCTGGGCATGTGCCCTGAGTGGGAATTGAACCTCAATCTCCTGTATCATAGGTCGATGCACAACCGCTAAGCCATGCCGACTGGGCTGGAACCCATTTTAAAAGGGACCAATTAAATGGGCTTTTCGTGTATAGGGTCCTGCCCTGGGAGGAGTGGGCAGAAATGTCATGAAGAGGCTGAGACCTACTGTGACCCCAGGGCCTTCCCAGATGTTAGACCTGTGGGAACATATTCTAATCCATGGCAGTCTGAGTATTTCCATTTTTTGTTTGTTCGTTTTTGGTTTTTTTTTTTGTAAGATTGAATTCCTTTATTAGGGCCATGGGGTTGGCTAATTGGGCAAGACTAGACTGATAGAAAGCACCTGTTTGAGCTTGGGACTGGTTTACTGCCTCCTGCTCACAGGGGTTCTGATTGGGGCCCTGGCTGTTCTAAATATGCTGACTGGCAGGGGGTAGAAGGCCAAGGGCTTCCAGAGGTATTGGGAAGATGCCCACTGCGCGGATACTCAGAAGCAGTGTGAGTGTGTGGATCCTTGGGCTGAGATCGCCCACCACCCGTCACCTGAACATCATTTTTCACTAGGCATTAGAATGACAACCTGTCTGGGTTTCAGTTTTTCAGAAAAAGTCAGTTCAGATGAGCCTGCTCTCTCTAGGTCAAAGTTGGAAAAGTGTCACGGGTGGTGCTGGAAAGGGCAGACAGCTCTTCAAGGTGAGTCAACTAACCACAGAGTCAGGAAATGAGAAGGCTGGGAGGAGTCAGACACAGACCCTAGAATTTTAGGGTTTCAGGAAGCTCTGAAAAAGATGATGATCTTGTGGGCTGAGACTGAAAGGGAGGCAGGTCTGGAGGACCAGGTCTCAAAAACAGGATTCCAAGTCCATCTGCATGGGAGCTGGGAGTGGGGGAAGTGGGACACGATGGCACTGCAAGTCTGAGGGACCACAGAGGCACTCAGGGCTTCCCAGCTACTTCATATCTCATCTGGAAGATAGGAAGGCCAGGAATAAAAGCAAGGACTGCCCCAGAGGAGCACACACAGCTTAAGAGTAGTATGAGAAAGGTGGAAGCCTGCAGTGAACTCTGGATAGGACATGTGTGGGACATGGGAGAAGTAGTTCCCTTGATGTTTCTGTGTCAAGGAATGGTGGGTAGAAGGTCATGGGTCAAGGAAGCATTGGGATGACATGACTGAAATCTCAGAAGGGTAAAGGTACACTGGAGTGCCCAGCTACTCGAAATGACTTAGTTTCCACTTGGGCTTGATGACATTATGTCCTGAGGCTCTTGGCAATTGTTTGCAGGTGGAATTGCAGGGCGGGAGAGATTCTGGAAGACTACAGACAGGCAGGCATCCCAACTTCCAAAGGAGGGAGAAGGTAGATGAGAGAATAACTAGAATGGGAGGGTTTGATTCTGATCTCAAGCCATGTTCTAGAAAGAATAGCTTGTGTGCTTTTAGAGAAAAGAGGCATCGTTGGCGACTACTCTGAATTCTTTGAGAGCCAGTTCTTTCAGTCTGATCCTGCCCTCTCTTGAGCTAGTATATATGGATTTTCAGCAGGATGATTTCCAGGCTCCAGTTCAATTCTTATGGACCAGGTGCTAACGTGTGGGCCCTGTGCTAGCATAACAGTCATTAGGTGGGATTTTAACTCCCATGAGTGGCTGCCCCATGGATCAGCTCCATCCAGATAGAGGCCTCAGAAGCTTGGGTTCTACCCCAGACCTGCTCAGTGTTCAGTGCTGAGAACAGTTGTCACGGTGAGCAGATGCAGAGATATGGAAGCTAGGAGGAAGCGAACAGCAGGTAGGTTAGCTGCCTCTCAATCCGTGGTTGTCTGGGTGGGGTTGACTCAAATGGGACTTGAGCTTTTAAAAGGGGAACATTTGTAAACGTGTGTGTAGGTTCATAAAGGACCATGGAGATAGGGCCAAACAGGAACTTGAAAGACTTGTGGTCGTGGCTCATTGCAGCTCACTAAGAGTTAGTGGCCAAACTAATGCAAAAGCTGATGAGCCCTTAGTGCTCTTTAGCGAAGGCTGGGACCACCAGGCTAGGTTCTGTGGACCTCCTGATCCTGTTCCGAGTGTCCATGTCCCTCTTACTGTCTGTCTCTTCCTCGTCTGTGTTTGCAGACATCTCTCTGGCAGGCACTGACTCAGTACCTAAACCTCTGTAGGTATTGGTTAAGTTGGGAAGGGAGGCAGAGCAGGGTGGATTGGTCAGGAGTGGCAGGGGACAAGCTAGAGGGTTTTGACTGAATTTGTACCCAGCCTCCATGTGGTATGTTTGACTGAAAACATACCCAGCTATGTTTTTCCAGGGTACTGCACTGTGGTCAGAGTTGTGTGTTCATATTTGGCAGCAGTGCACTGGATGGAGTGGAGTATCCTGGGAGCACGGAGACCAAGTTGGGGGTCGCTAGAGTGAGATGCCTGAACCAGGGCGTGGTAGCATGAGTTGAGAGTGGCGGACAGATTTGAGAGGTTTGATGGAAGATACCAGAGGAGCTAACAGCCTCTGAGGCTGACGTGGCAATTGTGCTGTGGGCATCTACAGAGTAGCAGCTGTGGCAGAAGCCAGAGGACCACCTGCATGTGCATGTACATGGAAGGGAGGGAGGGGAACTGGTGAGGCCCATCAGAAGGAACAAGGAAACGGGGGTGGAGGATGGGACCGGCAGCAGGATGGCACGCTGTCTCAGCCCAGAAGCCTGAGGGTGATTTGCCTTGCCTTCTGGCTTTTCACATGTGCTCCCCTGCTCCTGTATATGTTTTTTAATTGTGGCAGAATACATATAACATCAAATTGACCATCTGAATAATTTCTAAGTGTGCAGATCAGTAGTGTTGAGTCCGTGCACACTGTATACAATGAAACTCCAGGATTCAATTCATCTTGTAAAACTGAAACTGCCCCAGTTCCACAGCCTAGGTATCTCCCTTCCTGCGTGCTTCTTCAGTGTCCTGGGAGCCACTGTCATGGTGGGGCTTCCTGCTGCCAGCCTTACTCCCCTAGCCAGGTGACCTTTCTGTCATCAAACCGATCCCACCACCCCCTGCTTCTAGTGCCTTCATAGCACCTTTGGTATATAGGCCTGACACCTAGATCCTTTAGGACATGGCCACTCCCTGCAGCCTTCCACAGTCTGTTTTGGCCTCTCTGTGTCGAAGCTCTGCTGGCAGGAATCCCAGGGGGGCTAGTGAAGACATACTTCTAGGCGCCCAGAGGACGCAAATGCTACATAATGCCCTAGCTGGTTTGGCTCAGTGGTTAGAGTGTTGGACTGAGGACTGAAGGGTCCTGAGTTCAATTCCTGCCAAGGGCACGTACCTCGGTTGCAGGCTCAGTCCCTGGCCATGGTCAGGGCATGTGCGGGAGGCAGCCGATCGATGTGTCTCTCTATCTCTGTTCCCTGCACCCCTTCCACTCTCTCTGAAAAGCAATGGAAAAAATATCCTTGGGTGAGAATTAAAAAAAAAAAAAAAGCTACATGATGAGAGTGGGCTTTGGAATTGGGCCTGGGTTGGGATCCTGAGTCTGCTACTGGCTAGCTGTGTGACTTTGAGTAAGTCAGTTACCCTCTATGAGCATTTCCCTTACTTGCAGAGCAGAGATGAGGATACTTCTCTTAGGTGATTAGTGTAAGGATCGAGGCGACTATGCCCAGCACCTGGGGAGTGTTTAATAAATGGTAACTTTTGTCAGTATCCCCCCAAGTAGTTAGAGTTTTGTGGGATTTTTCCCAGTAGGGAAAGGAAGAGAAAGCTGAGTTTTGGCTTTTAGGATTCTTATGTTCTGGGCTGGGCATGGAGTGGTGGCAGAGTAGAGTGAGGCAGAGAGGACAGGTTCTGCAACAAGAGCAGAGAGTTGGGGGAAGGGCTTTCCCAGGTAGAGGCCAAATGAGTTGGAAGCATATAAAGAAAGAAAAAGTTCAAGGCAAGCAAGCTGATATGTCTTTGGGGGCCCTGGGCATCTAGTTGGATGATGCTACGGGGTTCTTAGCCCAAGGTGGACTGCTAGCTTATTGCTTAGTCCATGTAGAAAACATATGTAGCAAACATATGTAGAGGCAGAACAGAATGGTCCCCCGTGAATGTCACCCAGTTCTAGCAGTAAACGTTGCCTGGCCAGTCTTGTTTTATCTCCCCCCATCCCCCACTATCTCCTGGCTCTGGATTATTTTTATTATTTTTTCTTTCATAATTGAGATTTTGTTGTTTGTTTTGAGAATAAGTACATTTCAATTTGTACACAATTCTTTTCTTTCTTTAAAAAACTGTATCTTTATTGATTTCAAAGAGAGGAAGGGAGAGAGAGAGAAACATCAATGATGAGAGTCATTGATTGGCTGCCTCCCGCACACCCCCTACTGGGGATCAAGTCCGCAACCGGGGCATGTACCCTGACTGGGAATCGAGCTGCGAACTGCGATCTCCTGGATCCTAGGCCGATGTTCAGTTGCTGAGCCATGCCCAGCCAGGCTGTACGCAGTTCTTAACATACGTACCAAAAATACAAGTCATGTGGTTGTGATTCTTTTCTAACCAGTTATTCCAGTGACTTTCCAGTTTAAAATCTGGAGGCTAATTTCCCTTAATAGAGTATCAAGTACCAATATCTTCAAATGATATGCTGTTACATCAGAGTCCCACTAATTTACAGTTTAATATCATATATACTACATAATCAAAATTTCAGTCTTTCACAGCACATTAACAAAGTTACTAGGAAAACTGGACTACCACACCAAAGATGTTAGAGTGCAGGAAATAGACAGGGAGAGCCAAGACCAAGGAGTGGTTTTCTTTAGGAAACAATTCTACCAAATTGGGATAGGGCAGGCGTGTGCTGGGTGCCTGAGGGCCACGGCGCACCTAGTCGCTTGGCAAACTTGGGCTGCTTGGCCGCTGCTGCTTCTCCCGCTGCCCAAGCTGCTCACAACTGCCATTGGGGCAGTCGGCTCTGGATTATTTTGAAGCAAATCCCAGATGTCGTGCTTAAAGGCAAAATAATATTTTGGTGTATCGCTTTGAAAAGAGATGGTTGGGCCTCTTCCCATGCACTGAAAGGTTACTGGTTTAATTCTGGGTCAGGGCACATGCCCGGGTTGCAGGCTTGATCCCCAGTAGGGGTCATGCAGGAGGCAGCTGATCAATGTTTCTCTCTTTCTCCCTCTCCCTTCCTCTCTCTTTCTCTAAATGTCAATTAAAAAACCTTTAAAAAAATTAGAGGCACACTAATATCTCACCTATAAGAACATTACAATAACTCCTTAATAACAAACTCATGAGTATCTGCTCACATTTCCCTGATTACCTTGCAGGGTTTTGTTTTTGTTTTTTGTTTATATTGATATCTAACTAAGGTATTTTTAAAATCCCAGTGATTGGTCCTACCCAAAGATAGTGATTTAAGTGGGGGAACACTGCTATAGAAGGCCGGCAGAGGAATTTTTGGTCTTCACTTCCACTTGATCCATGCATTTGTTGGCTGCCATCATTTTCTAAGAATACAAAGGTAACAGCACTTCAGATCTAGGCACTGGTAAGAGCCTTTTTATAAGAAAATATTTTAAAATTGATTTTTAGAGAGGGTGGAGGGGAGAGAGAGAGAGAGATCGATCGATTGGTTGCTTCTGGTGCACCTTGAACCACAACCTAGGTATGTGCCCTGATTGGGAATCAAACCCACAACCTTGTGGTGCACAAGACAACACTTCAACCAACTGATCCACATTGGCCAGGGCATGGTAAGAGCCTTTTTGATAAGTCCATTGACTTTTAGTCCCCACCAAGCAAAAGTCACCCCACCCACAGTAGTGTGCCAGTGTCCTATGGATGCTGAGCATAGGAGGGGCACTGATCAAAGGGGTCTGCAGTAAAGTGTGTGTAGGGGTCTTCCTTATGAAGAGTCCAAGAAGGCTCATCTTACATACATCAGAATGAACATTGACTTCTTTTAAAATAGATTGTTCAGCTACTTGATTTGGGCCAAAGAATTCTCTTCTTCACACTAAAAACAAACAGTGAATGACCTTTGGGGCTCTGCCAAGCAAGCAGGGGTTCCTTCTTCCTGATTCCAAGTTCATCGAAAGCTTACCCTTCCATGAAGGCCCCTTTCTCTCAGAGCCTGAGGACTCCAGCCTCTGGCCTAAAGGCAGAGGGTGGGAGAGTGGAGAGCAGGGTTCTGGATGGGAAGGGACCAGTGGACTCCTCCAAACCCATCACTGTAAGATGGAAACACTCTCACTGTGAGGAGTGTGGCTTGTGTAACTGAGGAACTGGATTTGGACAGCATAGCTGAAGCCACCTCTTCTTGTCCTTTACCTCTCTGCCTACCCCCAGGCTCTGAACACAGTGGGCCTCCTGCTGGAGCCACTGCTTTGTTTCCTTTGGACTCTAGGGCCGTGCAGGGCACATCCAGGGGTGACGGCCCCCTCCCTGCCACTGCCTTCAGGGTTATTTCTCCAGTAGCCAGGTGGGCTAACAGCATGTTTTAGTTGGAGTCAGCTAGTTTCAGAATATCTTTGCCTAGGTTGTCTGACCACCTTCAGTTGCTCTCTGTCCCCCAGTTTACACAGAATCCATTGGCTGGTTTCTAGAAGGCACACCATAAAAACCCCAGAAACACAGCTTGCTCCTGTCTACTGGCTCTCTTCAGCTCAAGGGGGTGGAGGACTGGTTGCATATCCCTGCCCCCTCCACCTCTAGCTGGCTTTGCTGTCATCAGGGTGGCCAATAGCCAACTGGGTCTTTAGTTAGAGTTGCCACAGGGGCATTTCCTACTCCCCCCCATTTTTTTTTTTTAGTTTTAAATATGTTTGATTTCAAAGAGAAGGGAGAGGGAGACATAGAAACATCAATGATGAGAGAGTCATTGATCGGCTGCCTGCTACACACCCCCTACTGGGGATTGAGCTTGCAAACTGTGCCTGATTGGGAATTGAACCCTGACCTCCTGGTTTATGGGTTGATGCTCAACCATTGAGCCCTACCGGCCGTCTGTGCTGCCTCCTTATTTTTTCTACAACCTCTGCTCCAGGGCTAAGAGAAAGGCTGAATGGGTATGCTGAGATTTACTCCATCAGCCTGTGGGAGGATTGTCCCTGGATCTTCTTGAGTTCTGCTTTGCTGCCTCCTTATTTTCATGACTGCAGGCTCTTCAAGGTGAGAGTTTCCTGAGGCATCACCTGGATTTTGGTTCCTTGCCAGGGCAGCCTCCTGTTTTCCTGGACAGCTGGGGCAGGTTCACCCAGAATCCACCCACCCTGGGGAGCCCCACCTGGGGCAGGGCTGTAGTCGACCTGGAGAATCAACAGGTGGCGCTGTGATGCTAGCTTCCCACTTGCACAGGGGCAGCAGGGTGAAGGGAGCTGCCTGCCTACCTGTGCTCTGGTGGTGTCCAGAAGACTGAGTGACCCAGCTCACCTGAGGATGTGGCACTTAGGAGATGCCTGGTAAATACTAAGTGGGCAGGATCAGCAACAGGGATAAGGGTCCACCATAACCATAGAATATTCCAGGCAGGACTTGGAAGGACCTTCCCCCTTGTTCTGTTCTACTTCCTGTTAAGCCCACAGGAGGGAGACAGGATATGAAGCATGTCTCCTCTATTTGATATGGTTGGCCCTGGTTCTCTAGTGTCCATACAGAGACTTGCTCTCTTCTGCCTTCTCTTGTTTATTCAATCTTTTATAAAAGCATGAGAGTCCTGCTCAGTGTCCAAAAACATCTTACCAAGAAACCTGTGTTGTGTTCAGGTATTTGGGGAGGCCATTAGTCTGCCAAGGACACATCTGGATTCTCAAGGTTCCTGTGCTGGCTTCTCCCTCTGTCACTGGGGGCATTGAACCCAGGCCCCTCTGTCAACCCTGTACCTTTGGGAAATCCCTTTTGCTCCTGAGTTCTGTCTGACCTATTGTCCAGAAATGGTTAGCTAAGAGCAGTTACCCCCATGACAGTATTTGGTGGTAAAGCAGGCAATGATGGAGGCTAACTAGCAGGAGAGGGAGAAGCAGTACCTCAACGTTTTCGCCAGGCTGATATCTCTTGGGCTGTTGAGACTTGGAGAGTCTGAAGCTCAGCGCCTTCCATCGTGGGCTCAGTGGAGACTTAGCACTGAGGGGACACACAAGGGGGCATTGATGTGTTTGAGAGGGGCTGGAGGGTGAAGGGTCATGGGAAGTGTCGGAGCTGGATCTTGATGGGTGAGTGTAGGGCAGGTGCAACAGCATGGGGCCTAGTGTATGAGGGGCAGTAAGAGTTCTAGAAGGTCGGCTCCTGGGCAGGCCTAGTTGGTCTGCTAGGGAGCACTCCTCTTGGCTTAGCCTGGGGCCTTGTGGGTACACCCTATGGACATGGTCCAGGACACTGGGATCTGTCCCCGGCTATGGTGATGAGTGCTTTCCGGAGTGCCTTCTCAGCTACCACTGCAGTCACAAGCCTGGCTTGCTCATCCACACGGGTCTGACATGGTGCCTTTCTGCCACTGTTTCCTGCCACCCTGTTGCTGCACGGGCAAGCTCCATGTCCTGTGTCCCCCTCAGTGCAGCTGGTTCGGGGAAGATCCAGGGCCCCAGACCTGCATCCAGCCCTGGCCTGAGATGCAGCCGCACACACGTGAGAGTGGGGAAGGTCACCTCCAGGGCCTTGGGGGATCCATCTAGAGGTCAAAGGTGCAGTCCCTGGACTGAAGGCATTGGTAGCTGGGCAGCCAGACAAGGGAGAAGAATACAGCCAAATGCGGAACAGGGGAGAGCCAGGAGGGGCTTTTGGGGGGCAGGTAGTGATTGAGTTGGGTCTTGAGTCATCAGCAAAGGGGAGGAGCCATTGCAGACTGGAAGACTGAGTGCAGTGGCAGGGAAACAAGGCGAGTGTGAACCCTGCGGGTTCCAAGAAGGGCCAGTGATTTGGTGTTACTAGAGCAGAGAGAGTGCCAGCCAAGGGCTGAGCACAGGTGTTGGATGGATGGAAGCAGAGGGGTGTCATGATCAGATTGTCTTGGAGAAAGATCACTCTGGTTTCCCTCAGGGCATGGATTGCAAAGCAGTACAGTTATGGGTAGGAAGGAAGCCAGTTAGTAGCTGTTAAAACCACCCAGGGCAGAAGCGGTGATGGGGATGACAGGGTGTGTGTGGGGGGGATAGTCTGGAGTTGAAATTAATAGTAGACAATGGCTTGGGGGGAGGAGTGGAGGCCTAAGGTGGGGTGCAGGCCTGAGAGCTTGGGAGGTGCAGGGGCAGTCTGACCCTCATGGACAACAAGCTGCATTGGGTGTGTCTTGGGGACACTCAGGAGCCACAGTCTAGTAGGCAGTTGGGCGTAAGGGTCAGGGAGGAGATTGGAAAGTGGCCAGGGCTGCTTGAATCAAGGGCAGGGGAGGATTCTGTCAGCTGCTTCAATGCTGCAGAGTGAGTGCCCCCCAGGACTCCAGGGTGCTCCTTGGATTGGGTGGTTATGGCACTGGTGGGCCTGCTAGTGGTTTGGCCGGGCTGTGGCCTTGATTGGCATAGGTTAGGAATAGAAGGAGGAGGAGAGGGGGGAGTAGCTTGGGTTGGTAGGAGGGAGAATGGTGAGGAGTGAGGTTCATGGAGGGAAGAATTACCTAGATTCTTCCTGGGCAGGGTTGGAGGAACAGGTCTAACAGGAAGGGAAGGAGAGGACATAGATGGCATGAAACACATGGGGCTGGGGGATATCTACCTTGCGCTGAGGGGGAGACCCTAAGAGCTGCAAGCTGAGGTGGGGGGGCGTGGCGAGCCGGCTGAGGCTTCAGGAGGGCCCTGGATGGCTCCTATTGGCAACACTGGTGCTCCATAGCTGGGGATGGGCTGGTAAGACACCGAGGAGAGGTGGGCCTCTGCTGTGCTGCTGCTGTCATTGCTGCCACCATCACCCATCACCCTGGACCCAACCTCACACAGCACTGCTGGAGTCCTTCCCGAGTCAGCTGCCTGCCCAGCTTTGTTGGTGGGGCAGCTAGGGAGAAGTGTCACCCTTGGGCTTGCCTCTCTAGCTTTGCTTGCTGGGTCCACCAGGTGGCACACGTGCCCCCCCCCCCCCCCCCCCCCCGCCGGGGATTGGCCTAAGCACTCTGTGCTAGGAGGTTGGGGTTTAGTCAGACTTGCCTGCCTTCTGGGGCTCCTCCAGCGACTTCCACTGCCTCTGTGAGTCAGGTACATTGCTTTTCTCTGGCTTCTGGGGTTCCTGGGAGCTCCCTCCAGGGCTCCAGCCCAGTGGGGGGCAGGCTGGTGGGTATGCAGGGGCTGAGACAGGGAAACCTGAGCCCTGGGCCACGAGGTCCCAACTGCTAATTTTAGAGAGCACATGTCACTGGAAACTCTCCCTTCCTGCCAGGAACCAGTGGCCTTGCTCTTCCAGTACTGCCAGGGGAACCTAGAACCTGTCCCTAAACCAGGAAGCATGGTGGGCATCTCATGTCCCCTGGAGCCTGCTCCCCTCTACGTGCTTGTTTCTGACAGGGGTTCTGACTGGGCCCAGGCTCCAGGTCCTGACCCAGGTTCTGGGCCTTTGGGCCTGGGTGTCCAGTCAGCCAGAGCTTGCCTTGTTTGCTTTCTTGTTCCCTCGGGCTGCCTGAGTAGCAGATGTCCATGAGGAACCCATGAAGGCTGGCTGATGGGGCTGGAGAGGATGGCTTGGCCTGGGAATGGCCCTGGACAAAGCATAGTCTTTCCCTCTTCCCCAGGGCTCCTGCGTATACCATGCCTTCCTCCAAGCTATGGCTGGCCTGGGTCTCTGCCCCAGGTGTGTGGGGAAAATTATCCTGTCCATCCCCACCCCTCAGTTTTGACCATTTGAGGGTGACTTCAGGAACTGGAGCAGCGTGTGCCCCCAGCTGCTGCCTGTTTGCCTGTCATGGCTTGTTTCGCCCTGATTCTTTGTTTCTGTCCTCCTAGCCATAGAGGACCTCAGTGTGGCAATGTTATCTAACAGATGTGTTCTGGCAGCTGCCTGCAGAACATGTTTGGGACAGGGGTGGGGAGAAATAGTCATTTCCCTCTTTCTCAGTTGGCTTTGGAAATTTAGAACGTGTAGTCGTTCCCAGCTCAGGCCTTGGGGTGAGACAGATAGGAGTAGGGATTTTAGCCACATCCATTCCTGGCACTTGACCTTGACCAGTTGCTTCAGCCTGTTGAGCCTCAGTTTCCCCTCTGTGAAATGGGGGCAATGATCACCCCTACCTCACATGGTAGGTGTGAGGATTTGGCTGGCCTTTTGGAAGCACCCCCAGGCACTAGCTGCTCTTGTTTACCAGGGCGAGCCTGGCCTTGCATTGAGGAAAATGGTGCTGCTCTGGCTTTTCTGGCACCTCCAGGTCCTGACCTGGAGAGTGCCAAGTTCCAGGCCCTTGGGCTGTAGCTTACCCTGCCTGGGTGTCCTGTCAGGCTCCTGCTTCCTTTGCCTGCCATTTGGGGGCAGTGTTAATTATTCTGGTGCAGAGGACAGCTCCTGATCCACCTTTCCCCCCATGATGCCAAATCCAGGCTTGCAGCGTCTCGCTTGGCTGCCCTGGCAATCCAAGAGGGCAGGTCTAGGCTGGAGGCAGGCATGGAGTGGGAGCAACAAAGAGAAATTCACGTCAGCCATTTTTCTCTCTTTCTTTTGCTCACTTCTCCCTTTTTGTAAACAATCACAGCCTGCTTAGACGCCTGGTGACTCTCATCTCCCAGCAGGCCACCCTGCTGGCCTCCAATGAAGCCTTTAAAAAGCAGGCAGAGAGCGCTAGTGAGGCGGCCAAGAAGTACATGGAAGAGAATGAGCAGCTGAAGAAGGTGAGTTTTTGCTGCCTGACCCCACCATGTGACATTCTTTATGGGCCACAGTGGCCACTGAGAGCCTATCAGTAACACTATGGTTATTGGAAAAGCCAAGGAATTGGGTGGAGGGGCAAAGGGGCAGTTCTCAGTGGGAGCATGTACAAGAGGGGTCTGGGGGACGGGTGGGGAGAGGGGATACTCTTGCTGCTTTCTCACCTCTACCTGCAACATTCAGCCAGATTCTTCCCTGATAAAACTGACTCCCTAGTGAGCTGAGCCCTATGCTGTGACCTGTGGGCAAGTTAGCCCAGAAGAGCATTGCTATCAGCTGGGGACGAGGTAGGGATGGTGTGTGGCCAATCCTAGAAGGCCTGTGAGAAGAGGTGAGGTGTGAGCCAAGCTGGGAAGGAGGCTGATGGGCTTGGATTCCAAGGCAGGATAGAGTTGGACGGGCAGGGGCGAGTTTGGGGCTCCTTGGCCAGAGTGAGCTGTGGAGCCTGGGGGGAGGAAGGAGGAGCATTGGTCACTGGGAGTGACTGGCAGCAATCCCCAGATGACAGCAGATTGACTCACTGAATGGACTGGTAAACTCTGAGGAGCTGCTGAGACAGGAGGCAAGGCGGGGGGCCAGAGTGGGCAGGGTGTGTGGCCTGTGAGCTGCAACAGGTGGCCCTGCTGGCTCTGCCCTTTGCCTGATGGCTAGGAACAAGCAGTGGCCCAGTTCCGTGCTGACATTTCCGAAGGGGCAAGTGCCCAGGCAGCTTGAGGAATCGCAGCTCTGTGGGGAGGATGGTGCTGGAGTGCCTCCCTTCCCTCCCTGCCCCTCCCTCCTTCCTTCTTTCCCTCCTTCCTTCCTTCCCTCCTTCCCTCCCTCTCTCCCTCCCTGCCCCCCAAGTAACCAGGCCCTTGGCACTCTTCCTAGGAAGCTGCTGGTGGTGGAGTCGAGTTGAATGCCAGGGAGGTGAAGTTGGAGTTAGCGAACAGTGACTTGCAGGCTGAGCTGAAGAAGCTGAAGGATGAGCTAGCCATCAACAAGCAAAGTGAGCACTGTCCTCAGGTGTCCCCTGGTCCCCAGAAGTCTGGAGCCTCCACTGGTGGCTGCTACCGCTCATGCCAGAGTATTAATAACAAACATGTGGGCTCAGGAGCTGGGTGAAAACAAACAAATGGCACCCTTATCCAGCTCAGACACAGCCTGTGGGGCTCAGTGGTTTAGCGGTGCACATGGGGTCCCAGTGGCCTGTAAACTAATTCCAGAGCATCTCACCCAGTGCCAGGCATTGCGGTCAACAGGGGCTTGCAGGTAGGGAAGGAAAGAACTTGGGAGGCTAAATGAGAGCTGGTTGAGATGTTCCTCAAAACTGTACTGCGAGTTCCCAGGCACTCCCTCCCTAAAGGCCTCTCCAACATACCTCTCCTGTTCTCAGCTTCCAGGCAGGGATTCTGCTCCCTGCCTCTTGCTCTCACTCCCAACATTATCAGAATGTTTGTCCTATGCCCTCAGACTTCCTGAAATCACCCCTGCCAAAAGCCGCTCAGGGTACCTTCATTAAAGGGTCTGGGAGGTCCTCCGTATTTACCCACTTCCCCCAGCTTTGTTGGCCAACTTCCCCATTTGGGGGGCTCTCGGGGCAGCTGGCAAAGGAGCTTTCTTAAGAGGAGTTTGTCTCACTGGGGACAAATTCAGAGCCTGTATTTGGTGTCAACACAAGTGGGGTTTTTTTCTCTCACTAATCCTCATCTTTTCATCACTTGCATCATCTCCAGAACTAGAGAAAGCTGAAAATGAGACTCTGGCCATGCGGAAGCAATCTGAAGGCCTGACCAAGGAGTATGACCGCCTGTTGGAGGAGCACATGAAGCTGCAGGTCAGCATGCCTCGGCCTGCTCTTTTGGGTGGGAGGGCCCCTCTTACCCCAGTGCCTTATCCCTATCCACTGGGGAGGCCACTGCCCTCCTGCTGTAGGCCCTTCCATAGGCCCTGGTGGTGGGTGGAGGGCTGCTCCCTCTCTCTTGTTCCGCCTTTCTCCGTTGCTGCTGAGTCTGGGCCCAGCAGCCAGACCCCTTTCTTGGGCAGGAGAGGTGTGGCCTGGCAGATGGCACCTACTTACTAAGGTGTTCTTGGCAGTGGGGTTGACCTCATGCCCAGCATTAGTGTCCTTGAAAGGAGCTCTTTCCCTTACATGACCCCCCACCACTGATCTGTGGTATGGGGCCCCTGACTCCAGTCCAAGTCCACTGAAGGGACCTCATCAAGAACCAGAGACGTGTACAGAGGAAGCTCCAGAACTAGCTGCTGGCCTTCCCTCTGTAGGGGCTGCAAGGTTATGTCGGGGTAAAAAGCTCAGGGCATTGCAGGCTGCCCCTGCCCCAGTAGGTGCTAGTTACTGCTGTCACCTATGCCCCCAGGCCTGGTCTGAGTCCTCAGACTAGCTGCATCTGGAAGCTCAGGTGGCCTGGAAATCAGGCATGAAGGCCAGGTAAACACTCCTAAGCTCTTATAGCTTGTCTCGGCAATTGGCAGCCCAAGTTAGGACACCACAGTGGTTGAAGAGGAAGGGCCCAGCCCCCAGAGGGGGCCAGTAGTCTCAGTGTAGGGAAGGTTCACCAGCAAGAACTACAAAAGGTGTGCAGAATTGGGAAGAGGCTGACCTGGACTTGGAAGAGACTCAGAAGGGACTGGAAAGCTGAGCTGTGTGGGCATGGGGGCAGGGGTGGAGTGGGGCCCAAGAGGAGGTATTGGTTTGGGGTCAGCTGATATAAGGGTTGAGGCCTTTGCTAGAGTGAGGCTACTCCCACCCTTGCAGGCTTTTGGATCTTGCTGAGGGTGGGGACATTTGTTCACCTGGATACCTTAATTTGGGGGAAAGGGTGCCATGCTGGACCTCTGGGGTGGAGGGGCTAGAGGGCAAAGGGGAAGGAAGAGTGTGCCACTCCAGTGCTTTGCGATTTTTGTCCTTTTTTAGATGGAGATAGATGGTCCCACGGACAAGAAGGAGGAGTGAGGGCCCCTCCTCTCCACCTGTGGCTGAGGCCTGGCCCAAGTTTGCTGTTTCCTGAGAGCCAGGCCACCCTCAGTACTTGCACTTCCTGCCCCCTCACTCTGCTTACAGTTCCTTGTTCTCCCAGCACCCCCCGGGGGACCGGATTTTCACCCACTCAGGATGAGCTTGCTGCTGGCCTGGCCAGAGCAAGGTGGGCACCTAGAACCCTTGCAGTGGGATTTACTTCCTGCTGGGTTGAGCCCCCTTTTGTGTTGCTCGTTGATGTTCTGGGTTCCAAGGCAGGCCCCTTTTCTCTGTTCCTGCAGGAGGGTGGGTGGAGCAGGCAGAGTAGTTTCTCTTGGCAATAAAGGTTGTTATGATGTGTCCATGGTTCATGTGTGTAACTGAGGCTGCCCCTAAGTGATAGCTCTGACAGAGATCCCCTAGTCTTTGCCCTTCCAGGTACTTTCTTTCAACTTTAATCCTTAAAGTCTTCCCACACCAAGTTAGGCCCAGGCTCATACTTGCCCTCTCTCTCTGCCCCTCCACTTCCTGCTCCCCAGGCCAGGTTCCACTTTATGGCCACTTGGGACATGTCTGTCCTGTTGGTCTCCCTGGCGGTTGGCCTCTGGGCCCAGAGGAGCTTGTCAGACTCAGTAAACTGGTGGGTCTTCCTGGTGGCAGACTCGCTTGCCTCCTCTGAGTCCTATTCATCATATTTAGGACAGATAGAATGTGGCAGAGTGCTACTAGTCACTCCCTGTCCCCCCTCCCCCCACCAAGGTTTACTGGATGACCTCTGAGTAATGCAGGCTGAGAGAGGAGACTCGCCCTTGGCAGTGACCTATGACTGGCCCAGGGCAGAGCTAGGAGGTGGGGAGGGGCTCTAGATTGGTCAGGTGCAGCTCTGAGAACATGTTAGGTGTGCTGTCTGCTTGGAGAGTCTGCTCTTATAGCTCACTGCCCCTCAGCATCCCCTGCCAAGCAGGGCCTAGTACTTAGGGTCAGCCTGAGGCTAGGGCAGGGGTGCCTAGGGCTGCCGGCCCGAGGACTGGGCGAGGGGCGTGGGACCTGGGGAGCTGGTGGAGGGTGTATTCTTTTGGAATTGGGGGGTTCCTGGAGGATGGTTGTGCTGATGACCAGCCTTGTGCTCCCCTCCTCCTGCCCCTGCCAGGCCTGGGCTGGTGGCCGCCTTTTCCAGTGGCCGCCTCTTCCCACCTCTCCCTGGGTGGTGCCTCCTGGGGCGGGGCCCCTAGCTAACACCTTCTGGTTGCTATGCCAAGGTTGAAGGCTGGTCTCGCTTTTCCAGGAAGTGTCCCCTGACGACCACAGCCTTCTGAATTCACCCTGCAAACTTTTAGAGGCCAGAGTCCAGTGTGGCTTTGGGTTCTTCCCTGGCCAGTCCCAGGAGGCCTCTGAGCCCCCTTGGCATCAGGCTTTGGGCTGGGCAGAGAGGAGGCGGCTGCCTAGCTGGGGGTGACAGACTCTTAGAGGTGGAAAGCGAGGCCCAGCTGCAGAAACCGGCCCCTCTGGGTGATCCTGAGTTATTTTCCTCCAATAACCTTACTCTCTGAGCAGAACTGTACCCCAGCATCCCTGTCTGGCTGGCCCCGTGGCCGATCTATTTCCTCTCTGTCTCTCACTTAGATTGCCTGTCCCTGTGTTGTAAGTTCCTACCTCAGGGGGCAGCTACCTGAGTAAATGGTGCTTGCCTACAGCTCTCCTGGCCCCAGCCAAGCAGTCCTACCTCTGTCAGGTTCTCTTTTTGTGATGTCAATGTTTTCTGAGTCTGGTGGTATAGCAGGTGGCTTAGAGGCCATTTGGCAAGAGGTGACAAAGATCTGGAGCAAGGCATGGCCACTGTTGGAGAGTGGAGAAATTAAGGAGTTGATGTGAACCTGGGGTGGGGAGTGGAGTGGGTGTAAGGGTGACGCCAGGCTCTTTTAAACTAGTAGGAGGGAATTGCCAGGGGGCAGGGCTTGGTATAATGAGGGGCTTTATTACCCCAAGAGAGCCAGGCTGGAGATTTAGGAGCTGACAGCACTCAGGGTTCTGGAAGTTGCAGGCGTGGTGAGAGCTGAGGGTTTGTAGTGTGAGAAGCCTTTAAGAGAAGGGTGGGACATGGGTTGGGTTGGAAGAGCAGGTTGTCAGGCATCCTACAGGGGCTGGTCTGCTGGGGAGGTGCCTCCCCACATGCCAGCACAGGCTCTGTGGGGAACTGCCTCCCATCCAGGTTCTTGTGACCATCAGAGCATGGCTGATAGCAACATCACAAGTCAGAGCCTGCCCTGGTTGTATACTTGGGGCTAAAGCCCCTCTTCATTAAGGGGACCACGCCTTGGTATATTAAGAGCCTAGAGAGGAGCAAACTCACTTTTCTCTGAGGGGCTATCCCTTTTGCCTAGGCTGGCATCCAGAGTGAGCACCAGGCTCCTAAACCTTGACCTTCACCCCAGGCCTGCCTCCCCTGGCCATCCCCTGTGCTCATGCCTTATCCTGCCCTTCCTCCCGTGACACTGGATAGAGAGCGCTCTGCTCTCACATAAGGCTGAAGCCTCTTGTGCTTGAGGTCCTGCCCACAAGGACTTGAATGGAGCCATTGTGTCCAGTTTTTTACCACCCCTTCTTTTAAGTTGTGGTAAAATATATGTAACCTAAAACTTCCTTTTTAATCATTTTTAAGATTACAGTTCAGTAGTGTCAAGGACATTGTTGTGTGTCACTGCCATCCATTCCCAGAACTTTTCATCTTGCAAAACTGAAACTGTGCCTCCATTAAGCACTTACCCATACTCCTCTAGCCCCTGGCACAAACCAGCCCACTCTCCATTTCTATGAATCTTAACTCCTCCAGGGGCCTCATAGAATGGAATCATACAGTGTTTGTCTTTTTGTTTCTGACTTCTTCCACTTAGTATAATGTCCTCAAGGTTCATCAATGTTGTAGCAAGTGTAAAATTTTCCTTTTTCAGGCTGAATAATATTCCACTGTATGAATAGTCCACATTTTGTTCATCTATTCCTCTGTCACTGGACACTTGGGTTGTTTCCAGCCCCCTTCTTTCTTAATCCCACTCCATTCAGGCTTTTGCACAGCCCCCCAACCCAAACCTCTCTGGTCCAGGTCTCCATGATCTTGTCGTCAAACCCAGCCAGCATTCTCAGGCCCCCTCTCCCTTGACCATCAGCAGCACCTGACAGCCAAGCACACTCTCTCCTACCTGACCTACGGTGGGGGGGGCATGTTCCTCAGACACATTCCGGGATTAGCTCTGTACTCTTGGGATTTGTCCCACCTGCTGACCACCCCTCCTGTCTCCACTGCCTATTCCCCTTCTCTGACACCTCTGAGTGTTCCAGGGCTCAGTGCATGGGCTGCTGCTCCCTCTATACCCACTCTTCTCTGCCCTTGCTGAGCTCATCCAGGCTCAGGGCTTTCAGGGCCGTCTTTATGTGCTGAGAACTTCCTAGGTTCTCTTCAGTTCAGACTCTTCCCAGAACTCCAGGCTTCTTTTCCAGCTGCCATCTAGTCTCCACTCAGATGACACCACCATCCCCTTCAAACCTTGTCGTCTCCCTGGCATGGGGCCTGGCAATGCCACCCTTTGTGGTGCTCACGCTCAATCTCTTGAGGCCTTCCTGACTACTCTGTCAACCCTGCATCCCAGCGGTCCACAAGCCCTATTGTTTCCACCTTGCAAACTGGTCTCTAATCCAGACTTCTCCCCTGCACTGCTGGTGCCCTGGTCCCAGTGACCTCCACCTTCCCCGGGCTCTGCTGCAACCTCACCTCTCCACCTCGCCTGCCTCTTGCTGCCTACATCTTGGAAAGTCATCTGTTTAGTGTGGCATTTGGGCAACCTTTGGAAAATCTGCACCCGTGACTTCCCACCCACCTTCCATGACCTCACACTCACTTGCCCTGCTTAGTGTGTTCCTCTTTAGCATACTGTTATCCTTTCTCCCCAAGTATGTCAGCTCCCTGGGGAAAAGGCTTTCTGCCAGCTTCTTTTCCTGCTCTATTCCCAGTTCCTGAAACACTGTCAGGTATGTATGGAGACCCCACAGAACAAATACTTCCCCAAGGAAATAACTTGAGGTGAGGAGGCCTCCCCTGTACTTCCAGTCCCACCCCCTTCCCCCAGACAAGCAGAGGTGGAACAGGAGCCAGCTTTGGAAAATGACATGTTTTTATTGCTATGTTTGCAGTGGCTTTTAGCACAGTAAGAATGTCCCCGCTGGCCCCCCGCCCTTGCCTAGTCCCTCCCCTCCAGCTGATGTCAGGGTGTGGGGGAAGTCTTTCTAGGGTCCGCTTGGCTGTCCTTGGATTAGATATGACACAGATGTAGGTTAGGTAAAGCTGCTACATGGAAGACTTGAGACATGAAAAGTGTATCAGCTTTAAGCTTGCAGGTGGGAGCCAAGCCTGGATGATCCCTTCCCTGGCTGGTGCCCACCTCAGATCCCTGTGGTCTGCCCAGCCCGGGGGGCAGGACGTGGGTAAGCTTGAGCATGCCAGGTGAGCAGCCCCAGATCCCTGGGACAGAACACCATACCTACTTAACCCCATGACTTGTGGGCAGAGGGGCAGTGTGGAGACACCCCTGGAGGCCCCTACCATGCACTTTTCCACCTCAGTCTGGGGCCGGGGACTACACATGCATACCCACACAACAGACTCCCACACTCGACAGCCTGAAGCTCTTGTTTTGCCTATGAAAATTAGATCTATAAATTCACACTCCTTGGCTGGGGCAGAGGAATAAGGAGGGGCTCAAAGGGACTGGGAGTGGCAAGGAGAGGGACCTCGGAGCTGTTTTCTCTTTAGAAATATACAAGCAGAAATCTCTCCTCAAGTTTTTATAAAATGTGCAAAATACAAGCCTCATTTGCCCACAGGCACAGTTTACACCTGGTATTCACCTTTTGCTAAGAGATAGAGATCTATATATGCCCTACATACTCACGCACACATGCACTCGTACACAAGCTCACACAGTTGATATTGGTGGCAATTGGCGCAGGAACCAGAAGATTCCATTGCTGGCTGGCTCTCTAAGCTTCTAGATTAGGGATGGGGAAAGGGGTCTAGCCCAGTTAAAATACTCACCTTGGTTCCACTGCCCCTCCCTCCCCTTCCTCCCCTCTCCTGTTCTCTTGTTCCCCAAGCTGCCTCTGGGGTGAGGAGCCACCCAAGGGTGTGTTGGGCAGAGCCTGGAGAGGCAGCAGGCACTAGGGGGAGGGCAGGGTGTGTTGGGCAGAGCCTGGAGAAGCAGCGGGCACTAGGAAGGGCAGGCTGGGCAGGGCCTGGGAAGCAGCGTGGGCACCAGCTTGGTTGGTGGGGGGAGGCATCTATTTTTGGTGGGTTGTGGTATTTTTGGCATTTTATTAAAAATGGAAAAAGTTATTTTAGTTATAAGCACTCATGGTGCTTCCTCCCCTCCCCCCCCAGGCAGACCCCAAAAGTGTCAGGGAAAGGCAAGCCCCCTGGAGGGGTTGGGGGCGCTAAAGCAGGGGCTGCTATGGCTACAAGACGGAGAGCTGGCACTAGGAGCCGGCCCTGTCACATGACGCTCTCTACCACCACAACCTTGCTGCTCTCGGCCACTGGGGTCAGGGTGGTCAGGCCCCTGACCTCCAAGTCCTGAGCTCTATACTCCAAATGGTGGAGGCCCCAGACAGGCTGTGTCAGGTGCTGCCAGCGCTGCAAGAGAAAGGGACATGGTGAGCCCCTGGGAGGGGCACCTGCTTGTCCTTGGCCTCCTTCCACTACCACCACCTGGCACCAACTCAGGGCCCAGGACTGCTCCTCCCAGGACACTGACCAGGACCTAATCCCTGTACCAGGGAGACAGGGTTATGTGGCTGTGAGAATGGAGGTTAGGGACAGGCCTCTCCTCCCCCTGCCATGACTCTGGATGGCCAGCTTTCCTTTCATTCAGCTGGCCTGGAGGTTTCTGGTACAATCACCCATCCTGGTAGGAGGAATGGACAGCCTGGAGGTAAGGCTTTGACCCAACATAAGGGAGGGGCGGTGTCAAGGAACTGACCTCAGCTATGGTCCCCTTGGCCGTGAGGAGGCGGCCCAGCAAGTGGAGGGGCACACACAGCATGGAGGAGAGCGCGAGGCCCCAGCCCATGGCCTCGCCCCACCACGGGTACACATAGGTGTTGTTGTAGACCAGTGGCTCGGAGTACACAGCATTGAAGATAAAGATGCCCTGTGGAAAGAATCTGCAATCAGCCAGTGGTCCGAGGTGCCCCGCCCTACCCAGTCCAGCCTTCCTGACCCTTACCATGCAGACCAGCGGGGTGAAGAAGGACCAGCACCATTTCATCCAGGGGCACGGCCGGTACCCAATCATGCAGGCCACGTCGTCCATGAAGCGGTCAGCTCCTGGGGTGAGGGTGAGGCAGGAGGGCTAGAGCTGGAGACCCACCACCCCAGCTCCACTCTGCAGCCCCACTTACCCCTTGGCCCAGACCTACCATATACCCAGGCGACCACCACGCACTCCCAGAAGGCCTGCCAGAGCAGGGTCGTGCCACTGGCTGAGTAGTAGTCAAACAGCTGGAAGACATACATCCCACCCTGGGGACAGAGCCAGGTCAGGGCAGGTGCCAAGTGGCAGCCAGGGGCCAGAGCCAGCCCTTACCCTGCCCCCACTCACATCAGTCACCATGGAGAGGTCGATGACAAAGCAGAGAGCACAACAGAGGGCCACGGAGATCTCCCTTTGGAAACGGAAGTAGTAGGAGGCCGGGAGGAGGTCCAGCAGGCCTGTGATGAAGCCTTCCACACCTACAAACTGTGGCCAGGTGCTCAGGCCACGTCCCTTGCCCACCTGCCACCCCCTTCCAGCCCCCTCTGTCCTGTACCCCTTGCAAACCTGACTGTCAAGGCCCAGCAGCAGCAGCATAAAGAAGAACAGGGCAGCCCAGAGTGGGGCCACGGGCATCAGCGTGACTGCCCGGGGGTAAGCAATGAACGCCAGGCCAGGCCCTAATTAGAGGGGGAAAGGAGCAGGATGTGGACACCGGTGGCCTATGCCCACTTCCTGTCCCCCACCCCTACTCCCTGATACCAGAACCGTAGATGCCATAACACCCTGTGACCAAGGGCCTTTCCTCTCATATCAAGGCACTTTTAAGTGGCTCAAGCCCTGTGTGGGTGTGCCATACCAGGGGCTGGAAGGCTCCTGCAAGTCCTCAACATATCTCTGCCCATAGGAGTGGGGTGTCTGGTTTGGACTTCTGGTCACCATTGACGCCTTAAAGGCCTTCCTTTCCCTCTGCAACACTGGCAAATATGAGGCCATATCCCAAGGCCTCTGGGGGTGGATGGCCTGGGGCTCAAGCTCCCAGGTGGCCCGGCCCACAAGGCTTCAGCTTCTAAGCTAGCTGGAGCAGCTGTGCCTTGCAGTTGCTCATCCAGGCCTGTCTCTGGCCCAGAGCAGTGACAAGTTGAGTTTGAATTTTTTTTCATTTCTCAGAAGGTCAATTTGTATGTGCTTTCATGTACATGGTATGTTAGGAGAGTAGCAGTTGTTCTGGATGCCAGGCTGGGGCCCAGGGGTCTTTACCTGACTCTGCCACCTTGGAGATGTGCACGCCCTGCTCTGTGGCCATGAAGCCTAGGATGGAGAAGACCACGAAGCCAGCGAAGAAGCTGGTCCCGCTGTTGATAAGCGCAAGGATGATGGCGTCCCTGGGAGCACAGGAGACCCCAGGGGCTGGTTAGGCTGCTTGCTTGCTGCCCATGGGCAGGCAGGGCAGGGGAGCAGGGCAGGGGTCCATACTTGTAGCAATTGTTGTTGAAGCGATTGTAGCTGCCGAGGGCTGTGAGGGCCCCTAGGCCAATGGCATATGAGAAGAAAATCTGGGTCCCAGCATCTATCCATACCTGGACATGGACCAGGAAAGAGTAGATGTGAGGGGCCCTGTTGGGCTGGCCCCCTAGTCTACCTCCCACTACCTCCACCTCACCTGAGGGGACCCCAGCTTTGACCAGTCAGGCTTGAGATAGTAGATGATGCCATCCAAGGCGCCAGGCAGCAGCACTCCACGTACCAGCAGCACAACAAGGACCACGTAGGGGAACGTAGCAGTGAAGTACACAATCTGGGGGGCCAAGTTGCTCAGAGGGGCCCTGCAGCACCCACCACCCTCTTAGAAGCCCCCAGCATGAGCAGGGCAGGCTACGGTCCCCCGCCAGTGGACAGTGTGTTCAGAGGTAAGGCATGAGGCCAGCCAGCAGCCTCCCCTTAAACTCCTCAGAGCCATTTCTCCTTCCAAAGGCAGCCAGGTGCTTGGCTGGGGCATTAGCAGCCCCATAGCAAGCACAAGTCAGCTGCAGAGGAAGGGGAGAGGCAGGGCCCTCCCCGGGCAGAGAATGGGACAGCAGCCTGGAGGCAGGTTCTATGTGTCCTGTGTCCCTGACTCCCGGTCGTCATCTGCAGAGAGGCGGGGTCCTTGGTAGCTGGGATTAGAAGTAGGCCAGCCAGAGACAGGCAAGAGTGAGACAGACGGCAAAGGCCTCTGCCTTCCATCCAAGTGGGACCGCCAGCTCGGGAAGCGGCTGCTCTTCAGACCCTGCTGGGGAGTGAGCCAGCCTTCCAGGGACCTGGCCATGTCCCACAGCCCTCAGAACACTGTCTTATTATGGGTCTGTTCACACATTTGTCTCCTGAACCTGACAGAGAGCTTCTGGGGCGAGCATGTGTCTAGACTCCACTCTGGGCCAGGACAGACATGCGAGAGAGAGCCATAGAGCAGGTCCACCCAGACTGTCCAAGCAGACTCAGATGGTGAGTGAGGAATAGAGAGGAATGTTGAAGGAGGGGAGGGGGCGGGAATGCCCAACACAGGGGAGGGGCAGCTGCTGCCTGGGCCTCTCCAACCAGAAGGAAGGCTGTTAGACCTGGATTTGGAGGGTGGGGAGGACTACGAAGCCATAGGGTGGGGATCAAGTGGCCTGGATTGAAGTACCTGCCCCCTCTTCAGGTCCGGGTCCTGGCCCTAACCCAGTCACCTCCTGTTGCAACAGTGGTTCCTGGCAGAGATTCCCCCCAGCCCTGCCCACCTCCAGCTGTACCTTTCCTGTTGACTTGACCCCCTTCCAGACACAGAAGTAGACCAGCACCCAGCAGGCCAGCAGACACAGGGTCACCTCCCAGTTGAGGTCCCCTGGCACCTCCAGCCCTGTGGAGAGCCGCAAGACTTTCTTCCTGGGGAGGGAGAACACATGAAGGCTGAATGAGCAGAGGGCAAAACTACTGGGAGTTGTCCCAGGGGTGGTGCTCCTCCTGCAGCTCTTGTCTGGCCCCTCCTGAGCGCCTGGGTTGGGCCCAGGCTCAAGCCTGTCACCTGGAGACATCACAGTGTGTATGCCTAGAGCCCGGGAGCCCCTGGACAAAGGTGGTGGGGCTAGTGGCTACCCCCAGCATGCATAGTGGTAGTTCCTCCTCCCCCAGGCTGGTAGGTATGACTGAGTGATAGCGCCTGGAGTAAGAAATGGTGCTGAAGGAGCAAGGCCCATCCATCCTAGCTCCCCTAAGGACTGGGCTGGGGAGGTCCCCCGAGGGCAGGCAGGGCCCAGGAGTGACTCCTGCTGGGAATCCCCCCAGGGCTGGGCCCCACCCAACCCATGCAGACTTGGGCCAGGGGCCACATGTGGAGCTGAGAGAGAAGCACAGGCTGGGCCTGGTCCAGAGGCGCCTGACTCACTCCCAGAACTCGATGACAGGGGACCGGCGGTCAGCAAGCTGGTCACATGTGAGGTTGGCCAGGCTGGCATTGGCACAGTCTTCGTGGTGGAAGATCTCCACGCAGTCAGGAGTGTTCCAGGTATGGCCGCACGTGGCCCAGGGCAGAGTGGTGGTGAAGGACTTCACCAGGTAGTAGAAGCCCCAGGCCAGCACCATGATGTAGTAGGTGTTGCAGTAGAAGACAATCACCATGGAGGCATAGCCCAGGCCTAGGAGGAGAGCAGTTTCTATGCAGGATCTCTCTGGCCAGCTTCCCACCACTCCCCTAACATTCCGCTCCCTGCATCTGCTGTCTTCCCCCTCCCCACCATCCATCCCGTTAGGTCCTCTGTTGTGTTCCAGACCGAGCCCCATAGACTATCCCTTGTACAAGTGTCCCAATGCTGGGCTAACTCTCCAATCTGTCCCTGGCCAAAAATCAGCCCCTGCTCCTGGCCTCACCTGCATCCTCCCCAGACCCAAAGCAGAGCCCCTCCCATCCTGCCCCTATCTGAGCATTAAGTCCTGTTGATTCCCTAGCCTCACACACCTGCCCGTTCTCTTGGACCTCACTGTCACCATGGCAGTTGAAGGAGGGCCAAGCCTCCAACTGGCCCCCCAGTGGCCTCCAGTTCTCAGCAGCATGGGGGGCTTTCTGGTGACCTGGGGCAGTGTGGGAGATGGTCACCCTCTCAGTGGGCAATCTCAGCTAGTCACTTCCCCTCTGTGTCTCAGCCTCCTCTGGACAGTAACAGTAAAACCTACCTCCTAGGGCCTTGAGAGACGATGGGGAACAATGCCACACACAGAAGGGGCTCTAAGGTGACCTTTGCCATTATTGGTTCTTGCATTCAGACCCTGAACTTTCAGTGGCTCCCATCCAAGCTCCTTAGCCTGGCCCTCTGGCCTTGGGAGAGCTGGCCCTGGGCAGCTTCTCCCACCATTGTCTCTTGCATCCAGCCACCCTCCACTCAGCCCCAGTGAGCCTGCTGGGCCTGGGCATCCTCACCCTGGTAGAGAGGCCCAATCCCCCCTCTAGCCCTACCCTGCCCAAAGTCAGAGTGGTCTGCATGGTCTCCAGCTTCCCCCTCATGACTTGGGGGGCCATCAACGGGCTGCAGGCCTAGTGCTCAGGCAGGATGAGATTTCTCAAGTGGGTGCCAGCCTTGCCCCAGCAGTGGAAAAGGGAAAGAGTGCTGAGGGAGAGGGCAGAGAGGGGCTGGCCCAGGGATGCTCACCTTTGAATAGGGGGCAGATGTTCCAGACGTTGATGCTGCCGGCCTTCATGAATTGGCCCAATGAGATCTCCAAGAAGAAAATGGGGATTCCTCCGACCAGGGCGATCAGGATGTAGGGAATAAGGAACACGCCTGAGGGAAGGCACAGACCAGGGACTTGACCCAAACTCCACAACCAGGCCGTGTAGGCTTGTGGCCACTCCAGCTTTCAGAGGGCGTGGGAGGCTGGGTGAAGCCCCAGCTCTGGGCTCTACCCCAGCCCCATCATAACTTCCCACTGGGTGAATCAGTGCAGGGGGTGGCCACTGACTCAGAGGCCCCGGGTGAACAGCCCTGGGGGTGGGGGGTTGGAGTATTGAGTGGGAACTGTGGCCCAGCTCCCTAAAGTGGGAGCCTTAAGCCCACAAGGCTTCTGCCTCCATGATTATCTAGGGTGACCTAATGGGTATAGAGGACACATGTGCTTGCATACACAAGCCATCCCTCGTGTCACAGTTCCTTATTTGCCAGGCAGTACAGGAAGAAAAGGCGGTGAGGGCATGTGCGTGCATGTGTGTACGTGCACCATGGCTGGTGCTCAGGCCTGGGGGCCTTCCTGATTTGGGCGAGGGCAGGGAGCCCTTGCCTTCCCTGTATTCACATACTGGCCTACAAGTGGAAAGGTCCAGGGAAGAGGGTGAGTGGGTGGCAGTCCTCTGCCAGTGGGTGTCTATGTGTGTGTGTGTGTGTCTGAAAATGTCAGTGAGCAAGTACAGAGGGAGACATTGTGGGAGAGGCCACCTGGCTCTGGAGGCAGCATGCAGAGCAGGGTCAGAGACCACAGGTCAGGAATGGGGGGTTGGGGGATCTGGGCCCCAGTAGCCTCTGTGCACTCTCCACTCCACCAGCTTTATACCCTTGCCCCTGGCCCAGCTCTCTCCACTACTCAGAAATCGGTCTTCACTGCAGCTTGCCTGGCTCTTGGTCCCAGCATCCTTCTTGTGTGTGACCTTGGGCAAAGGCCTTCACCCTGGGCCTCAGTTTCCCACCCATCACTCAGTCACGGTGGCTTTCCACCAAGCCCCGTGCTGCTTTGCAGTCGTTGGACATGTGTGCCCATCTCTGTTGCTAAGCTGGGCTGGGGCGGGCAAGCAGGCATGGGGTGTGCATGCAGTGTGTCCAGCGGCGGGGCGCCAAGCAGCCCAGGCCGAAGGCTTCCCATGCCTGGCTCAGGCACCCAGTGTTCCAGGCCCAGGCTAGAGGGGAGGGTGGAGAGGGGAGGGCAGAGGAGAGAGGGGAAGAGAAGAGAGGGGAAGGGAAGGGAGGGGAAGAGATGGGAGGGGGAGGGACAGAGTGGCCCATTGTGTGTGTGTGTGTTCGTGTGTGCACACGTGGGGGGCCCACACAATGTGCCACTTGTGTGCCTGACCAGCGGAGGCAGCCAGGGCTCCTCACCTCTGGGCGCCCCCCCAGGGGGCAGGCCTCTCCTTCCCACCTCAGTGGCCAATCCCAGAGCTCCAGGAGTACAAGGGGGCAGCCCCGGGGCTTGGGCCAGAGGCTCGCCGGCGCCCTCCCCCCACACACTGCCAGGCACATGACTAGCCTGGGGGTGGACGCTGCCAGGCTGGGCCACGGAGCGGCAACAGCAGGCGAGGGGCGACCCCTGGCCCCCGACTGCCCAGGGGGCCTTCCCCACTCCCTGGACTTCGACCGGGTGCCCCGATGGGGCGGGTGGCGGGCGGGGGAGGGTCCATTGCGCGGAGGAGCGGGGGCGCTCACCTCCGCCGTTCTTGTAGCACAGGTAGGGGAAGCGCCACACGTTGCCCAGGCCCACGGCGAAGCCCACGCACGACATGATGAAGTCCATCTGGCGCGTCCAGGTCTCGCGCGGAGGTACGGCTAGGCGGCCGCTAGGCGCCCCCAGGCCCGCGGGGCCATCGCCCTTGGCTGGGGCCCCGTCGGGCACGGGCGCGATCAGCGGGCCCTTCTTGTCGTCTCCGGACACGCTGTAGATGCCGTTCTCAGCGTTCTTCTTCGCCATGGTCCCAGCGGGTGGCGCGGCCGGGCCGGGGGACGGGTGGCGGGGGGCACCGGCGGCTTGGGGGCCCCGAAGGCGCGGGCCGGCCAGGGGCGGCCGGGCCGGAGTCGGGGCGGCGGGCGGGCGGGCGGCGGGTGGGGTGCGGGGCGAACGGGCGGCGAGGTCAGAAGCAGTCCACGAAGCACTTGAAAGTGAGCCTGAAGAATCTCATGTGTGTCGGGGGCCCGGGGGCGCGCGGGCGGCGGCGGGGCCCGGCCGGGCGGCGGCGGCGGCTCCCGAGGCTCCTGCCCGCGGTTCGGGAGCCGGCGGCGACTCCCGAGGCTTCTGCCCGCGCGCGATTCCGGCGGCGGCGGCGGTTCGCCCGGCCCGAGGCTCAGCCTAACGGGGCGTGGGCGGCATCGGGCGCCCGCTGTCTGCAAGCGGTGGCCGGAGCATGGGCTTGCGGCCCGCGCCCCCCGCCCCGGCCCGGGCCCGTACGACTGCCTGGCTCGCCCGCGGCTTCTGCTCAGGCGGCTCCTGCTCAGGCGTCAGTGGCGCCCGGGGCGCCCTCGCCCCTCCTTCCCGGCGGCGGCGGCTCCAGCCGCTCTCCCGGCCGAGGTAGGTTCAGCGACTCGCCACCGCGCTCCTACCGTTCCTCTCCTCCTCACCCTGACCGGCTGCTGCTTAAGAACAGACTCCCGGGTGATGTCACTGTCGCCCCACCCCCCACGACCGGGCTGCTCCCCCTCCCCCTCCCCCGCCCCTCCCTCCCGCCTTCCCCGTCACTCCGCCCACCTCCTCCCGCCCTCCTCCGGAGGAGGAGACGGCGCTCCAGCGGGAAGCACAGGATGGCTGCTACCTGAGGCCCCCGTCAGCACCTCCTCCCCAGAGGCCAGTCTGCCCCTGTCCCCAGGTTCACCTTGGCCTACCCCTGCCCAGATTGCCACTCCTAACCTGTCCTTCCCGGTTCTAGAAGAGCCGCTTCCCTGGCTGCCTTCCAGCCATCCTTATCCCCGTTTCTCCTTCTCCTCCCCCTTCCAGTCTGTCTCATCTCTGGTCCCTCCCTGACTCCCATCTGGGGGCAGGGGCAGTGTTGGGCACCAGAGAGGGTGCAGGATGCTTCAGCCACCTGAAGGGCTGGGCCCAGCTGGCCACAAGGGAAAGGCCGGGGGTGGGGATGTCTGCCTTCAGGTGTGCTGTGGGGTTTTGCCACAGGTACCACCCTGCCTCTTCCTGGCATTCTGTCCTTCCCAAGGGGTGCAGCCCTGGAAGCTGGAGTTCAGGGTCCCAGCGTTTGGTGTGACAAGTCTCTATGAGCCTTTTAAGGGGACAGAGGGGAGCCCTTCTGGCTGAGGTGCAAGGCTACATTTTGTCACCAAGGTGGGGGAGTGATAGGGACCCCTGCTGCCCCCATCCCTGCCAGAACTGCTGGAGACTCAGGTAGAAATCGGGTAAGACTGCCCCCTAGTGCCTAGTGGGTGTACAGACCCTTCCTCAAAGGCCTCAGCTGGGAGGTCCCAGCTCCCCACTCTTGACACTCCTTTCCCCAGGACCTCCAGGACTCCCCAGGAAGAACAAGGTTGTTCAGCTGCCTCTCCACTGGCAGCTGAGCAGCCTGTTTGGAGTTTTCCAGGGCCAAGAGCAGTCATGGGGGGAGAGGAGGAAGGGATCATTGTCCTGGACCGGTACGTGAAGTGTGCCCCTCCCTCCCCACCGCCGGCCCAAGTCCCAGGCTTGCTGCAGTCCCCAGATGGCTCATCCTGTTAAGCTAAACCCTCGGCCATCCAGTGGCTTTAAGAAGAAAAGCAGTTCCGGTTGGAGCCAGATTGAACCTGCTAGGTGAGGGAGGGGCAGCATCTCCACCTAGGCTGGCTGGAGGAGCCTCAAGTGGCTTATGGGGGAGATGGGTGGGATTGAGGAGGGCTTGGAGACCCTTGAGCTGGTAGGGTCGCACTGCTCATCAGAAGACCCTAACTTGAGTCTTCTCTGGCCCAGCCTAGAACTGAAGCTGGTTTGGAGTCAAAGGGGCGATAAAGAAGTACCTTACCCTTAGATGGCCGGGAGAGCTGGCCCCCTGGGTGAGGGTTGCTTCAATGAAGAGGCGAGGGCAGAGGCCAGACAGCGCACGAAGAAGCAGGGGGAAGTGAAGATGTGTCTGTGGGCAGGTGACTCAAGATCACGCTTGTCCAAGGAGCTTGGTAGAGAGAGAAAGCAGTGACTGGAGAAGGACATGGGCGAGCTGATGGTGCTTTGGGGAAGTGGCCACAGCTTCCGGGAGGGTGAGGGCATGGGGTGAAAAGAGCAAGGCGAAGGGAGCCCGAGAAGGACCCAAGGAGCCAAGGGTGAGGCCCTCAACCACTCTCCTGGGAGGGGAGGCAGGTTCCAAGGCTAGTGGCAGGAACGTGGCTGCAGTTGCCTCCTTGGGGTCAGAGGCTGAGAGGGAGGTGGCTAGGCCAGAGTGGCTGCTGACGATGGCTTGTGTGAGCTCTGGGACTCCTGTGGTGGAGGCTCCCACTGCTCCAAGGACAGCTGCTTTCAAAGGGTGTCTTCAGATGTTGGAGCAGGGGCCTCCTCATCTGGGGGGCGGTGCAACAGGCTGCCAGAGCAGACAGGGCCACACCGTTCCCCCTCCCCTTCTCCCAGTCTTCCTCAAGCAGGACACCACTCCCCTGGCCCTCTTGGACTACACAGTGGCATCCTCCTTGAGGCCCATGCACTGCACACTTCTCATAGCATCACAAATCTGACCAGTCCCTCACCATCTGCTCTTTTTTTTTGGGCTTTTTGCACTGGAGATCAAGCTCAATTCCTCTCCAAGGCTGCAAGATTAGGCACCAGCTGGCCTTTGGGCTCCCCAGCACTGAAGAGCAGCCGCCTCCCAAGCTGCTCTCCCTGCCCTTGGCCCTTGCCAAGGCCCACTTCCTGGGGCACCTCTTCTTTGCTGACCTCCTTCTGATCCTGTAGGACTCAGCTCAACTACCACCTGTTACAGGAGGCTAGAGAGGAAAGTCAGGGAGCCTTCTGACCCGTGCCCAGCCAGTGCAGCTGGGCTTGTTTGGTGCTTGAAGTTCAAGAACCGATCCTCTTGGACTGGATGATTAGGCCAGAGTTTCCCCAAGTGGGAGCTTGGGGCCATAATGCTGGCTTCTGGTGTGCTGACCCCCATAGCCTGTGGGAGCATCCAAGCTGCAGCGTTCCTGGGGCACTTTCCGTGGCGTGCTGGGCACCTGAGTGGAACGAAGACAGAGGGATTTCCAGCCCTCTGGATCTTGGCGTGTTCTCAGTGCTTGGGTAAGGTGTACCTTGCCACCCACCCCCAGCAGCTGCTGGAGAGGAGTGGGGCGGATGCCCCAGGACCCCAGCTAAGGGCCAGGAAGCTGTCCCTGCCAGCCCCATCTAAGCCTCTGCCTGTCCTGTCATGTCCTTGTGTTCATGGTCCTGTGGCACTGGTTCCAGAGCATGTGCAGGAGAGGGTGAGATACCTGTAAATAGTTGCCCAACCTCTAAGGGGGAGTGTAACCCCCTGTGTTCAAGTGTGGGCTGTGTACTGGGTGAGAAGCAAAGTGTTCCCCAGGCAGCAGCATGGTGGGCAACCAGTGGGGGTGAAGGTGGAGTAGGAGCCCAGGAAGAGGGGGAGGGGAGGAGGGGAGCACTGGAAGGAGGGCTCCCATTGTCCAGGGAGGTCTGGGAATTGGACCCAGTACCCACCGAGACTGGGGCTACAGTGTCCCCCCCCCCCCCCCCCCGTGGACCATGGAGTGGGCTGGGTGGGAGGGCATCCTGCCCTGGGGCAATGGGTTAACCCCAGGAGGACCTGGGCAGCTGGAGGGTGGGGGCGCCTCCTCTGCTGCAGGCTGCCTGCACAAGGAGCTTTGCAGTTAGAATTAGCTGGCAACAGAGGGAAGGCTGGAGTCCACCTTGAAAGGCTTTGTACTTCCAACAGCTGGTGAGGGGAGGATGGCGCCAGGCCGCCCACTGGGCCTGGGGTCTAGGAGGGGGCAACCTGACCCCCACTCCTGCACAGCACTCCTTGTTCACCAGCTGTGCTTATCCACACAGACCCCTGAAAGGATTTATAAATTTGTTTTTATGTTTTAAATAAACTTTTTATTTCTGAATAGCTTTAGATGTACAGACAAATGGCAGAGATAGCAGTGAGAGTTCCCACACACGCACTCCTAGCATTCTGTTTTGGTGCAGTGCATTTGTCACAATAATCAATAGTATTGTACCTTATGATGAACTCAAGTCTGTAGTCTTATTCAGAGTTCCTTGGCTTTCCCCTCATGTCCTTTTTCTGTCCCAGGATCCCACACTGCATTAGTCGTGTCTCCTTAGGCTCCTCTTGGCTGTGACTATCCTCTCAGATGGGGAACTGCTGTTCGGAGTTTGTCTGCTGTTTCTGCCCTGAGTAGACGGGGACATGGCTATTGAGAGGAGGACCGCAGAGGTGAAGCACCCTTCCCGTCACATCCTAGTAAGGCTTCATGCTGTCAACATGACTAAGCCTCTGTCCACATCAACCTTGGTCACCTGGCTGAGGTTGCGTTTGTTCATCTGGTGTCTCCACTTTCAGTGTAATTTCCCCCCTTTGCACCCTGTCCTCTTTGGACCAAAATGCACAGCCCACACTTGAGAATGGGGTTATGCTCCCCCTTGGGGGTTGGGCAAGTCTCTACACAAATTATTTGGAATTATCTGCACAGAGCTTGTCTCTTTCCCCCTATTTATTATTTAATCATTTATTTTTAACTGGATATTTATTTTATACTTTTGGTTATAATCCAGTTCTACTCTATTTATTTTGTTGCTCAAATCTTTCCAGCATCAGCCAATGGGAGCTTGGGGCTCTTTCAGTTGACTCCTGTGTCCCTTTCTCATACCCCTGTCACGTGTGTGTGTGTGTGTGTGTGTGTGTGAGAGAGAGAGAGAGAGAGCGAGAGAGAGAGTGCAAGAGAGAGAGAGAGAACACTTCTTTCCTTTCTGGCACTACAGGGTGCTCCAGGATCATATTGTCTATTTTTTTGCCCCAGCCCTAGAATCGGCCATTTTTCCAAGGAGCCCTTTATTGGAGAATGGTGTTAGAAACCAAGGTTGGGCTCTAGTGTGCTCATTGTTGCTGGAGTATCACTGCTTATAGGCCCTCTCAGCTGATAGAACAAAGAAATTTATGTGTAAACTAACCTATGTGATACACATATCTATAAACATATGCATACATAATATATAGATACAGATGCATATATCTATATGCATCTGTATCTATATTATGGTAAACATAAGTTCATACTGATGTCTTCAACTCTGATCCATCACCACATGGATCATTCTAGTGCCTCCCCTTGTTTGTTTGTCTCTTCCCACTTCAACAGTGAGAAGCCTGGCTCCCACCATCTGCCTTCCATTTACTTAATTGTCTAATTCCAGTGCAAATGTAGAGTGGTTTAAGAATTGCTAACCCGTACCCCATTGGGAACAGCGTTGTCAGCTAGAGTGCAGTGTTCACAAGCGGTTCCTTGTGCCTTAGGTCTTAGACTCCACTCATTTCCAAAGGGACTTAGATCAGCCCCTTTTCCCTGACCCCCTTCAGGGAGATGCTTTTGTACATTTGTAATACACATAGATTCTTTGGTTATAGTCTGCATTCCTTCCTGGCATCCCCCAACCTCCTGAAATATTATTTTTAATTTTGCATATTAGCATAGATTCGCTCTTTCTTCTGTACAGTTCTTTGGGTTTTGACATATGCAGAAAGTCACGTATCCACCACTACAGCATCATACAGAGTAGTTTCATGGCCAGAATCACTCCTGGGTTTCCCTTAGTCAAATGCCAACCCTCCCCACACCCCTGGCAACCACTGATCTGTTACTGTCTCTATAAATTTGCTTTTTCTGAAATGTCATATACGTGAAATCATGCAGTATGTAGCCTTTTTCAGACTGGCTTTTTTTCACTTAGCAGTGTATATTGAAGATTCATTCATTTCTGTTCATGGCTTCATAGCTCTTTCCTCTTTATAATTGAATAGTATTCCATTGTCTAGATGTACCACAGTTTATTTATTCACTCACCTACTAAAGGACAGACATCTTGGTTGCTTCGACTTTGTGCTGATTGTGAATAAAGCTGTGGTAAACATCTGGGTGCAGGTTTTCAAATCCTTTGGGTAAATACCAGGGAGCACAATTGCTGGATCGTATAAGAGTATGTTTAGTTTTGTAAGAAACCACCAAAACTGTCTTCCAAAGTGACTGTATTTCCACCATTTTGCATTCCCGCCAGCAATGAATTACAGTTCCTCTTATTCCACATCCTTGCCAGCATTTGGTGTTGTCTGTGTTAGGATTTTGGCCATTCACATAGTTATGTAGTGGTATCTTGTTTTAATTTGTAATTACCTAATGACATATGATGTAGAGCACCTTTTCATATACTTATTTGCCCTTTGTAATTCTTCTTTGGTAACACTTCTGTTCAGATCTTTTGCCCATTTTTAATTGAGTTGTTTTCTTATTGTTGAGTTTTAAGAGTTCCATGTATATTTTGAATACCAGTCCTTTATCAGATGTGTTTTGCAAAGATTTCCCCCCAGCCTGTGGCTTGTCTTCTCATTCTCTTAACAATGCTGTTCACAGAGCAAACGTTTAAACTTTTGATACAGTTCAATTGATCACTTTTTTTTTTTTTCATGGACCATGCTTTTCCTGTTGTACTTAAAAACTCATCACCAAGCCAAGATAAGAGAGATTTTCTCCTGTGTTTTCTTCTAGAAGTTTGGCATTTTACATTTAGGTCTATGAGTGACTTTGAATTAATTTTTCTGTAAGAGGTCCCCTGAAAGGATTTTCAAAAGCTCTTAATCCACTACCACCCAACACACACACATGCATTTTGAAGTTCACATTTACAATATTTCAACAGCTATTTAAATAGATGTGAAGGGTGTAATTTCTGGTATATTGTAAATACTGACTTAAAACAAAAATTGTGATATCACTTTTTACACGAAGCCAATGGCATCAAAATCACCTGGTGAACTGATACCCATGTCCATCTCAAAGTCTGCATGCTGGCTCTTCTTTCCCAGGCTCACTTGGGAAGTGGGACCTTTTATTCCTGCCTCCACTTTTCATCTGCTGCCTCTCAGAGAGGTCTCCATGTGCCACTTTTCTCCATGTGGACAGTCTTCTGTTATTCCTCCATCGTATTTCTCTGAAACACAAATGTATATGTTACAGTTCTTGTTATAACCCATGACCATGGGGCTCTGATCATGTTTCTTCTGGCATAATCATCAAACAAACAAGATGGATGGGCTCCAGTCTGCGTCAAATAGGACTTACTGCCAGTGTGAGATGGGGCTCACCATCAGTCCCATTCCTCTTTTCTGTTTTTAGGTGTAAGTCCTAGGAAGCCCTGTTCATAGAGATGAGCAATTGGGAGTGAGGCTCATGCTGCCGAGTGCTGGGGCCCTTGGAGCCTTCTTGAGTGAACTGAGAGGAGCAATTGGGACAGGGTGGGGGATGGGAACAAGAGAGGGCCTTCTCAGACTTACCGATTTTTGGACAGAGTACATGTGGGAGTTGAGATCTGGAAAGATGATTTTAAAAAACCTCTGCCTGCCCCATGGACCCTCTTAAAGACTGTGTGATGCCAGGGGCCTGCAGATCCCTGTAAAGACAGATTCAACAGGTGACTCCTGGACCCTGCGATTCTATGAAGCCCCTGCAGCTCTCGCTTGTGTGACCGTGCTCCTGTCAACAGCCAGGACACCCATCCCCCCCATCCCTGGTGAGGACTGGACCCCCTGGGCAGTGCACCAGAACCCATGGGACTAAGTGAAAGGAATCCACTAGTTGTTGAAGAGATTGATTTTGGCCACCCAGCATTTATTTCCTGAGCACTTTGCCTGGGCCGGGTCAGCAGAGACACTTTTTGGGAGTGGATGTTATGGTGAGGAAAAGACACAGAAGCTGATGGATGTTCTGAAGACAGGACCAAGGGGGGGGGCAGGGGAGGTCTGTTTGAAGAGGTGACATTTGAGCTGAGACCTGATGGAGCAAACAAAGCAGATATCTGAGTGAACAACATTCCAGGCAGAGAGGCAGCGAGTGAAAGGCCTAAAGCAGGTGCATATTAGTGTGTTTGAAGGCCATGTATGGTATACACCCCATGCATGGTGTGTTTGGGGGTCAGTTAGGAAGCCAGTGTAGCTGGAGTTGGCTGAAGCTGCTTGAGCAAGGGTGGAGAGGGGCCAGAGCCGTGATGAGAAAGGGAGACCAATTATACAGAGTCCTGGGGCCACTGTCAGGACTCATGCTTTGACTTGACGTGACATGGAAAGCCATTGGAGAGTCTGCAGCCCAGGGGTGACATGGTCTCAATGAAGGGAATGCTCTGGCTGCTGGGTGGGGAAGAGACTGGTGTAGGAGAGGTTAAGGTTAGGGTTCAGAGGGCAGAGGGAACCCAGTGAGAAGGCTGTGGCTGTCCAACTGAGTGCCGATGGGGCTCAGGCCAGGGGGACAGAAGTGGCAGTCGCAGGGCTGGGACAGGGAAGGAGGCTGTTTTAGACCAAATGGCTTGGACGAAGCGGAGACCAGAAGGCTCATAGCCATGTCAACATGCGACTGAAGAGACTTCCGGATGGAAAACACCAGTGGTGCAAAGGCCCTGGGGCCAGCCCAGCCAGGCCGCCAGGGGCTGAAGCCGGTGGGAACCTGCATGAATGACGGTGGAGGGAGGCAGCCGGCAGCCCGCAGCCAGCAGCCAGCGCCTGCAGATTGCCTTACAAGGCGCCCTGCAGCGCGGCAGCCGGGCTCAGCCACCTCGTGCTCCGCCGCCAGCGTTCGGCAGGAGCGCGCTCGGAGGGGGCGGGGCCGGCAGGGTGGGGGGTGGGGGCTCCGCGCGGCTGCCACTGCGTGAGTCGACGCTGCGGCTTTCGATCCAGGTCTGTACCGAGCGCTCCCAGGCGGGGGCGTGCAGGGTCGGGCCCGGCGGTCGCTGTAGCCCCCGCTTGCCCCCGCGCACACCTGTCATACTCAGCGCTCTCCTGGCCCGAACGCCCGCTGCCCACGCAGCTCCAGACCTGGGAGGCCCAGGCTGCGGAGTTCCTCCTGCCCCGCGGCGCCGAGGGCCGGGTGCACCTGGACAGCCGCGTGGGTGGCCGTGGCAGGCGGCTGTGGGCTGGGGTCGCAGGTGCATCTCAGGCGGGTTGGTGGTCTGGGTGGGGTGTGCCTGTGGGAGCTGGGCAATGAATGGGTGACAAGTCTCGGCCTTTGGGCGCTGTGGATGGGGGTGGGCTCCGAGTGGCCAGGGTGGGGGTGCATGGAGCCTTCTAGAAGGCGGCTGATTGCGGCTGACTTGGTTGTGTGGCGGCAGAGAGCTGGTGTCTGGGCGCTGATCTCCATCGGTGTGGGGGGGTTCAGGATCGCGGCAGTGTATCTGGGGGTGGTGGTTGAAGGAGTGTGTGCTGTGGCCTCGCTGGGGAGGCGTCCACCAAGTAGTGCTGACCTGGGCGGTGGGGGAGGGGCGAGATGTATCCGAGCTGGGGGAGGGTGTATGGAACCTTACCGGACGTGTGTTCCTGAGTGAGGCTGTCGCTGAGGGTGGGTGAAGAACTGCTGGGCCTGGGGTGGGAGACGGGGTTGCTCCTCACCCAGGGCATCTCCCTCCAACTCTCCCTTGCCCCCCAGACATGCTGCTGCTCAAGAAACAGACGGAGGACATCAGCAGCATCTATGAGATCCGGGAGAAGCTGGGCTCGTGAGTGTGTGTCAGTGAAATGTGATGTGTGTGCATGTGTGGCAATGAATGTGTGTTGGTGAATGTGTGTGTGTGTGTGGGGGGACGTCGGCTTGTGATGGAGAGGGCCTCCTCTTCTGCTTCAGCTAGGGGGCGGCCCTTCCCTCTCCCCACCTCTGCTCTCTCTACCCTCCCCCTCATCTCATCCTCCTCTTTACCTTTCCCCCTCCCTTCCTGCCTCCACTGTCTCTGTTGCAGGGGTGCCTTCTCTGAGGTGGTGCTGGCTCAGGAGCGGGGCTCCTCACACCTTGTTGCCCTCAAGTGCATCTCCAAGAAGGCCCTTCGGGGCAAGGAGGCCCTGGTAGAGAACGAGATTGCAGTGCTCCGCAGGTGCGTGCCTGGCCCTGGCCAAGCTGCTATTGCCTAAGGCCTGTGGAGCAGTGTCCTGCCTCCTCTGTGTCCCCAGGAAGGCCTGGCATGGGGTTCTGCCTTGCTGGATTGGGCAGGGATGGCCCGTGGTAGGGAAGGGGGCAGAGGTGGAAGGAAGTGCTCCTAGGCCTTGAGGCCCAGAGGGTTGCTGCAGTGGCCTACAAGGGCTTTTTTCTTGCCGTTACAGGGTCAGCCACCCCAACATCGTGGCTTTGGAGGATGTCCACGAGAGCCCCTCCCACCTCTACTTGGCCATGGAGCTGTGAGGAGAGCAGGGGTAGGCTGGGGCTGGGTGGTGAATGGGGGCCGAGAGGCGTGGGTCAAATGAGCACCTGCTCCTCACAGGGTCACAGGGGGTGAGCTGTTCGACCGCATCATGGAGCGTGGCTCCTACACAGAGAAGGATGCCAGCCACCTGGTGGGCCAGGTTCTTGGAGCTGTCTCCTACCTGCACAGCTTGGGCATTGTGCACCGTGATCTCAAGGTGCCTGCCCTCTTGCCCACCTGCCCAGGCCTTACCCAGCCTCCCTGTGCACCAAGGGTCTGGGGGACTTGAGAGGACCCAGCCCTGGAGACCATGCCAAGGCTGACTTGGCATTTTTTCTGGCCACCTGTGTTTCATAGCCTGAAAACCTCCTCTATGCCACGCCATTCGAGGACTCCAAGATCATGGTCTCCGACTTCGGCCTCTCCAAAATTCAGGCTGGCAACATGTTGGGTACTGCCTGTGGTACCCCAGGATATGTGGGTATGTGAGGGGGCACCTTGAGGCTCATTGGGGGCCAGGGGGCCGGGGAACCCTGTGGGGACTCTGGTGCCAGGGGCAGGGTGGGTGGTGGGCCATTCCTGGGGTTGACTAGGCTGAGATAGACAGCACTGAAGGCTGGTGTGTGCGTGCACGGGTGTGTGTCTGTCTGTCTGTCTGTCTGTCTGTCTGTCTCTGGCCCCCAGCCCCGGAGCTCTTGGAGCAGAAACCCTACGGGAAGGCCGTAGATGTGTGGGCCCTGGGTGTCATCTCTTACATCCTGTGAGTGACCACTGGGAAGGCTCTTCTTCTGCCTGCCTGCCTCCTGCTGGGTTGGGGAGGGTTGGACAGCTGGGTGATTCATCTGTGGGTGCCAGGCTATGTGGGTACCCTCCCTTCTACGATGAGAGCGACCCCGAACTCTTCAGCCAGATCCTGAGGGCCAGCTACGAGTTTGACTCTCCCTTTTGGGATGACATCTCAGAATCAGGTGAACTTGAGGCTGGCCCCAAGCTCAGAGAGGGGAGGGGGGAGTGATAAGGGGAATGGGAACAGGTTGGGCTGACCTGGCCTCCCTGTTCCAGCCAAAGACTTCATCCGGCACCTTCTGGAACGAGACCCCCAGAAGAGGTTCACCTGCCAGCAGGCCTTACAGCATCTTTGGTGAGTGGAACCCCTGCCCAGCTGTCCCAGGACCAGAGGAAAGGACCAACACCCTTAGAGATACCCCCCTCCCACTGACCCTTGGTCTCCCGCTAGGATCTCTGGGGATGCTGCTTTTGACAAAGACATCTTGGGCTCAGTCAGTGAACAGATCCAGAAGAATTTTGCCCGGACCCACTGGAAGGTCAGTATGGGCCAGGCCTGTGGACATTTTTTGGCTCCAGGCTGCCTCCCTTCCCCACCAACTCCATTCCTTAGCCTGAGGGGGATGGCCTGGGCTGCCAGTGGCCTCTGTGATCCTTGAAGTCTTGGGGCCAGGGCTGGGGCATAGCCTGATACCCTTCTCTCCCTGCAGCGAGCATTCAATGCCACCTCTTTCCTTCGTCACATCCGAAAGCTGGGGCAGAGCTCAGAGGGTGAAGAGGCCTCAGAGCGGAGGATGGCCCGCCACAGCCACCCGGGCCTCCGGGCTGGCCAGCCCCCTAGCTGGTGATGACCAGGTGTGTGGGGGTGGGCCCTGCATCCCCTGGGAGGTGGTTCCTTGGTGAGCTTAGAGGGTGTTGGGCCCCATGTGGCCAAAGGCTAGGTGAACCCCAGAAAGAAAAGGGCTGAGGGCAGAAAGCACAGATGGAAGGGAGGATCCAGGGTTCTAGGAGGAATAGATGAGAGTGGGGACTGCGGGGACCATGAGAATCTGAGAGGGGCCCAGTGCCAAGACCCAGTGGGCTCCACAGCTGAGAGCTTTGGGAGCTCGGGCACAGGGCAGGCCAGGGGTGCCTCCTGACTGTTCCCCTTCCCTGTGCGCTTCTCTCTCCCTCCACCCCTGGCAGATGCCGAGGCTGAGTGCACTGACCCCTGATTCTCTTCCCATGGACCCTCTCAGTCCTCTCCCCCATTCCCATACCCTTGGAGCTGGCCTCTGCTGGAGAGTTTGAGATGTGTGTGTGTGTGTGTGTGTGTGTGTGTGTGTGTGTGTGTGGCACATGGTACCAAAGTAGGAGTGGAGCACCCCCCAGGCTCTGCCCTTGCCTAGGGGCTGGTGGGGCATGTCCACGGGGGCTCCCTTCTGCTGTCGCTGCACAACCCCTCTAGAAGCTGAAGAGGCACCAGGGGCTGTCCTTCCTGCATGCTGTTCTGCGCTTCGCTGACTGTGGGTGGTCCCGCTTGTGTCGTGGCCCTTCAGCTCCCCTCCAGCTCCCCTCCAGTTTTTCCCAAATCAATAAAAACAGACAGAGCAATGGGCCAGTGGTGAGCTGGAGGGAGGGGTAAGGGACAGGGATGGGGGATGAGTGTGGAGGGGATGGGTATGACCTATGGGAAAGAAACCAAGGAGGCAGGGCCACTGCCCATGGGACCACACCATCCGATCTAGCCCACTGCCACCCAACCTTCTGCTCCCTTGATCATGGCAGACAAACTCTTGGTTGTACAAGAACTTTCTGTCCCTGCCCCCTACACAAAGTGCCAGCAAGAGGCAGCCCTGGCAGCCAGCTCTGCCACCCTAGAGGTGGGCCTGCCTGTGGTTCTGGCTCCCTGCTGGGCTGCTAGCAGAGGAGGGTGGTGGGAGGCCCAATGGGGGCCCAAGTCTCTAGTACCCCAGGGTTGGGCTGCAGTGCCCCTGCTGTTCAGGGCCCGCGGGAAGGGCTCACAGGCGAATGGAGGCCTGTAGACTGGAGAGCCACCAGAGTCCCAGCCTGTCTCCTCTAACTTCTCCCCACTCCTGCTACCGGTGGCTGTGGCTAGACAGTATTTCCAGTGCACATCTTCATATGGGGAAGGCTAGTGTCAGAGAGTGGATGGGAAACCCCTAGGCCAGGAGAGGGCATCACTGGGGCCTCACTTCCTATGCTGTGCTGCAGCTTTGGAACCCATGGGCTCCAGGCCTGGGGGATCCCGGGCTGGGTTGGTTATGGCTTCTGGTATGAAGAGTGGTGGCCAGTCCTCTGGTCTGCGTGGTCTCTGCCCTCTTGTACCCCAATTCTGGAGAGGCCCAAGCTGCTCTGGCCCCATCAGGCCTCTTTCCTGTGCCCATCAGGGGAAGACCCCCTAGGGCCATTCCTCATCCCCAGCCAGAGCAGAGAGAGCGCCTCCAGAGTTTTGGGTAAGCTGGCCACTCCTTCCTCCACACTGCTACCCCTGCCAGCCCCCATCGTGGAGCATGATGGAGAAGAATCTTCTTGTCGACTTTTGGGACCTGAAGAGGGCAGTGAGACCCAAAGCAAGACTGGCCTGGGTCTCAGGAGTGGGGACTGGATCAGGGTTTGGGGCTGGAAACAGGGGGCCTGGCTTCCACTGAGGAGAGAAACCGCTATACAGCACGCCTCTGGTTAGCTGGGGGTGGGCATAGGCCAAGGTGGGCATGCCTGCCTGCTGGTTCCCAGGCCCACAAGCCCCTCTGTGGCCTTCTCCTACCATCCTCCCACCACCTTCCTGTTCCACATTGCCCCAAGCACAACCCTCCCACAGGTCCCTGAGTCTTGGGCAAGTCTGGAGGGGATGGGCAGCTTTCTCCTCTGTCCCCACACTCAATTCTGGGCCATCCTTCACTCCAGGCTTTGGGGTCACACAATTCAGGGGACCTCAGGCAGGTAGTGCCATGGCCAGGTCTCAACAACTTGGCCTTCCTACCTCCAACAACCTCTTCTGCCTCTCCTTAGCTCTCTATCTGGGGCCTTGTCATCTGTCCTACCACCTCAGACATCTTCACCAGTGTCCCTTTGTTGGCTCTCCTTCCCCTCTTTCCAGTTCACATTAGACCCTGCGACACCGACTCTTTCTTATTGTCTGTTAAATATTGTTTGGGCCTCTACTCTTGTGCCTGGTGCTGAGCCCATCAGTCATGGGGCCTGCCCTCATGGAGGAGGCCCTGTGCTAGAGGGGTGGGCTTACTCGGATGATAGGAATGATGTGCGTGGGGAAAGCAGCATGCTGCCTGCTCAGAAGCAGCAATGTCCCAGCCAGTCTTCGAGAAGGAATCACAATTGTTCTGACAGGGCCAGCTCTTCCAGCCCAGGCCTGCTGCCAGATCAGGGCCCCAGCTCCAAATGCCCTGACACAGGCTGCAGTTTGGCCTCTGGCCAGAAGGTGGCGCCATGGTCACATCCATCAGCCACCCTTGTTCCTTCAGCACCTGGGGGAGTTGCTCAAAAGCATTTCTCTCCTCCACTGCCCCCCAAGATCCTGCCTCAGAAAAGTCACTTGGGAGAGAAGTCCTGCCTTGCCCATCTAGGCACAGGAAGAGAGTGGGACCCTTCCTTCATCCCTCTGAGCCCTTCCCATCCGAGGGAGCAGCTTGTGAGAGGAAAGCTTTGGGTCATCTAAGCTGTGGGATGAGGCCTGGGAGAGAGAAAGGACTGGTTCAGCCAAAAGCAAGAGATGGGGGGTGGGGGGGGGAGAAATAAAGAGGAAGCTGCGGGCCCCTTGAGAGCATTTCACACTCAGGAAACAGCAGGCGCTCAGGCGCTGAGGCTGGCTACTGGAGGGATCAGAGCCTGGCAGGGTAAGAGTCAGGCTTAGTCTGAGCAATGGTGAGCCACTGGAGGGGTTATAGTAGAGAGTGACCTTATCCAGTCTGTGCCAGGTGCTGAGCTGGGGTGTCTGGAAAACTCAGGTGCTGTGGCTCAGCAGCAGGGTCCAGTAGGTTGGCCTTCTTGGGCATTGGGGACCAGACCAGAATTGAGGGGGGAGCCTTGTGGGTGGAAGGAGAGGAAGCTGTCTCCCTCATTCCAAATAATACAAGATTGGTCACACACTGTCTTGGAGCAAACCTATGGGTGGCAGGTGTTCTGGGGAGGTGGAACCTCGGGGGCCACACTGGGGTGGGGAATGAAGGAGAGGGGTCTGGGGTGGCTCATGCATTTCTGGGTGGATTGTGGAACTGTTCACCAAGAAGGGTTCACCTGGGGTGGGTTTGGGGAGAGACAATGGGATTGGTTTGGGATGTGGCGAGCTGGTGGTGTCCGAAGTGGAAGTAGAGCAAACGAGACTTGTTTCTCATCCTCTCTGTAAACACGGGTCTGGCTTTGCAGCTGAGCCCAAGCATTAGCTCAGTGGGAGCCCTTACTGCGGCTCGCTCACCGCCCGGCCCTGTTCCGGAGAGCTTTCCAGGTACTCACTCAAACCTCAACTGGAAAGTAGTCACTCTCGTTATCACTGGCTCCACTTTGCAGCTGAGGAAACTGAGGCATAGAGAGGCCAAGTAATTGAGCCAAGACCACACAGCCTTGTGCTCTATTCTGCCACCTGCCTTGGTACAAGTGAGGAGAGTTCGCTGGGAACATGAGGGTCATGTAGGGACTTGACGAAAAGATGGGGGAGTTCTCCAGCCTTCTCTCTGTGAGTGCAAACTCTGTGAGGACTGAGAAAGGCACTAGGCTAGAGGAACTGCCCTGGATTCGAATTTGGGCCTTGCAGGTGGTTTTGTCACCTTTGAAGTCCTCTGTGCCTCAGTTTCATTTATTTAAATTCCCTGTGAAATGAGCACCTGGGAGGTCTTTCCATAGTAGGAGATGGGGCGTGGCATCTGGGCCCTAGAAAGACCCCTCTGGAATTCAGTATCAGGGATGGCTGGGAAGTGGGGCATGGCTGGTGGCGGGTATACATGTGTGTGGGTCATGTGGAGGGCAAGGCAAGAGATGCAGAGAGCCTGTGCCGAAGCCACGGAAGAGGGACTGGAAAGATGGAGATCGGTCATGTTGGACTGAATGGGGCGGGGGGAGTCGAGAATGCCCTTCCACCAGCACTGCCCCAGAACTCAGGAGAGAAGCAGTCCTATTGAGGACACGAAGGGGCCAAGCCAGGCGCCCTGTCTCCACTCTAAGCTGAGTTCCTTCCTGCCAGTCACTTGGTGGGCTCACGGCAGCCACGTTTGCTGCCCACCCCCAGCTTTGTCCAGGCCCCACAGTTTCCTTTCCTGTCTTCTGGGATGGAATGTTTGGGAAATAACAAGCAGCCTGGTTAGGCTGATTGAGGCCTGTTGTGAGAAGTCGCTAGAGATCAGCCTGGAAAGTGAACTTTCTCACTAGGGAGCCGCTGGAGGATTGATTATAGGCAGCACAGTGACAGGATCAGATTTTTGCTTTAGGAGAATTTTTCAGTATTTCCAAACCCTATCTGCCCCTTTTTGATAAATGTGAAAACCTCATCTCCAGGTCCCCTCCCCAGGCCCCATAGAGAGTTTGATAGTTCCCCTTACTCCAGGGAGCCAAGCCTGCCTCACATAATGCCACAGTAGAGGCCTCATTGCTTCTCTCAGTTTCTCCTTGTAGTTCTCTCAACTATTGCTTTATGTATTTTCAAGTGAGGTTATTAACTGCAGATGAACTTAGAATTGAAATATTTGATCAAAATGTAGTGACATGCATTAGTACTGATAATGGTTTAGTCTTATTGTCTACTTTGATGGTGAACATGGCAACTATAACTTTCTTTTGGTTGATATTTGCCTGATGTATCTTGGTTAGTCCTTTTCCTTTCAAACTTAAACTTTGTTTTTTATTGAGGTATAATTCACATATGATAAAATTCACCTTTTAAAAAGTATAATTTAGCCCTGGCCAGGTGGCTCAGTTGGTTGGAACATCATCCCATAAACCAAAAGGTTGCAGGTTTGAGTCCTGGTCAGGGCACATACCCAGGTTGCAGGTTTGATCTCCAGTCTTGGCGAATACGGGAGGCAGCTGATCCATGTTTCTCTTGCACATGGTCCATGTGTCTCTCTCCCTGTTCCTCTCTCTCTAAAATCAATAAACATACAAGTATGATTTATTGTTTTTTAATATATCTACAAAGTTATTCAATCATCACCGCAATATAATTACAGAATATTTTCACAACCCCGAAAGAAACCCCTGTGCCCATTTAGTGGTCTCTCCAGTTTCCTCACCCTACCCCCAGCCTCTGGTAATCACTAATCTACTTTCCGTCTCTGTGGGTTTGCCTATTTGATATTGCACACAAATGGGATCATACAATATGTGGCCCTTTGTGTCTGGTTTCTTATGCTTTGCATAATGTTTTCATCTATATTGTAGCATGTGTCACTACTTCATTCCTTTTTAGAGCTGAATAACGCCCTGTTGTATGAATAGACCACACTTTGTTTATCTCTGCATCCCCTGATGGGCATTTGGGCTGTTTCCACCTTTTGACTATTGTGAATTATGCTGCTATGATCATTTCTGTGCAAGTTTTTATGTGGACATATGTCTTCAGTTGTGTTATTTGGTAGAATCCACCAGTGATGACTTCTAGGCTTGGGTTTTCTTTGTGGGAAGATTTTCAATTCCTAATTCAGTTTATTTGCTTGTTATAAGTCTATTCAAGTTTTCTATTTTAGAGTCAATTTTGGTCGTTTGTCTCTTTCTAGAAATTTGTCCATTTCATCTGAATTGTCTAATTTGTTGGCATAAAATTGTTCAAACTTTGCCTATAACCCTTTAAATCCCATAGGTTAGTAGTAACGCCCCCATTTTCATTCCTAATCCTGAGAACCTTTCTTCTTGGTCATTCTAGGCAAATCAAAGAAGCAACTTTTGTTTGAATTGATGTTCTCTATTGCTTTCCTGTTTTCTCTTTCATTCATTTCTGCGCTAATTTGACCTCTGCTGGCTTTGGATTTAGTTTGCTTTGCTTTTCCTAGTTTATTAAGGTAGATCATTAAGCTATTGATTTGAGACCTTTCTGTTTTTGCTAGTATAGACATTTAAAGTTACAAATTTCCTTCTAAGTACTGCTTTAGCTGCATTCCATAATTTTCTATATGTTGTGGGTTTTTTAAAAAGAGATTATTGCTGATAATCTTTTTTATTAAAAATGTCTATTGATTTCAGAGAGAGGAAGGGAGAGGGAGAGAGAGATAAAAACATCAATGACGAGAGAGTCATTGATCAGCTGCCTCCTGCACGCCCCCTGCTGGGGATCGAGCCCGCAACCCGGGCATGTGCCCTGACCCAGAATCAAACCTCCATCTCCTGAATCCTAGGTTGATGCTCAACCGCTGAGTCATGCCAGCTGGGCTGATATGTTATGTTTTCATTTCATTCTATCCAAAGTATCTTCTAATTTCCCTTGTAACTTTTTTCTTTGACCTGTTGGTTATTTAGGAGTTTGATGTTCAGATTCCAAATACTTTTGAATTTCCTAGATTTCTTTCTTTCTTTTTAAAATTTTAAAACTTAACCCTTTTAGATATGTTGAGACTAATTTTATGACCTAGGTTATGTTCTATCCTGGAAAATATTCCATGTGTACTTGAAAAGAGTAAGTATTTTGCATTTGTTGAATGGAGTGTTTTATAGATTCCAGTTACACCAAGTTTGTTGTTAGTGTTGTTCAAGTTTTCTATATTCTTGCTGCTTTTCTTTCTAGTTTTATCAATTATTGAAAGTGGGGTAGTGCAATCTCCAACTATCATAGTTGAATTGTCTCTTTCTCTTTTCAATCTGTCAGTTTTTGCTTTATGTATTTTGGGGCTTGTTGTTAGATGTGTATATGTTTATAATTGTTATAGCTTCCTAATGAATTGACTCATCATGATGAAATGTTTCTTTTTTCTCTAATAATAGCTTTTGTCTTAGAGTATTTTATCTGATGTTAATATAGCCACTCCAGCTCTCTTATGGTTACTGTTTGTATGATAAATCTTTTTCTGTCCTTTTGCTTTCAATCTATTTGTCTTTGAATCTAAAATTTGTCTCTTGTAAGCAATATATAGTTAGTTGAATCTTGCTTTTAAAAAATACTTTTATTGATTTTCAGAGAGATAGGAAGGGAGAGGGAGAGAGAGAGAAACATCAATGTGAGAGTGAAACATCCATTGGCTGCCTCCCACAACAGGATCAAGCCTACAACCTGGGCATGTGCCGTGATTGAGAACTGAACCAGCAGCCTCTTGGTGCACAGGACCACGCCCAACCAACTGAGCCACACCGGCCAGGACAAATCTTGCTTTTTTGAATCTCTGATTATTAGTTGGGGTGTTTCGATCATCCACATTTAATATAATGGTTGATATGGTTGGATTTATATTTGCCTTTTGCTATTTTTCTATGTCTCCTGTTTCTCTTCTTCCTTGATTACCTTCTCTGTGTTAAATATTTTAATGTACCACCTTATTTCCTCTGTTGACTTTTAAACTATATATATATTTAATTGCAGTTGCATTATAGTATGCATCTTAATCACAATCTACTTCATATTAATACTGACTTAATTTTGGTAAAATGTAGTATTTGTTCCAAGATAAGTTCATTTCTTCCCTCCTCTTTTGTGCCATTAATGCCATGTATATTACATCTATATAGGTTATAAACCCCCAAATACAGTGTTATACCCAATGCTTTATACAGTCTTATGTCTTTTAAAGACATTAAGGGAAGAAATGAGGAAAATATATTATGAGAGACTTTTATATTAATCCACATATTAATTATTTTTGATGCTCTTCATTTCTTCCTGTGAATTCAAGTTACTAACTGTTGTCAGCCTGAAGTACTTCTTTTAATATTTCTTGTAAAGAAGTATACTAGCAACAAATTCTCTCAGTCATTGTTTATCTGGGAATGTCTTTTTTTAACCTTCAATTTTTAAAAGATAGTTTTAGATATAGAATTTTTGTTTACAACTAGCTCTTTTGTGTTTGTCTTACTTGGAGTTCATTGAGGCTCAATAATTTTTCTCTCTGTTCTTTGGGTTGGATGATCTATTTTCAAGTTATTTCTTCAAATATTTGTCCTACCCCCTTTTTCCCTTTCTCTTCTTCAGAGCCTCCCATTATACATATTTTAGTATGCTCGTTGAACCACAGGTCTCTGAAGCTCTTTAAACATGGAAAATATGAGAACAATGAACTTACTGGATCTGATTAATGTTTCTCATAAAATTTTGGATGTTTCTGCCTCTGAGAAGTCACTTTCACTGACAGTGCCCCTGAGTGTGGGTATTGCCCAGTACTTCAAATTGAGTTAGTCCCCTTCAAACCTAAGCAGAGAAGCTGCTGGTCTTCATGGGCTGTCTTGCCCAGGCAGAACCTCCATGGCAACCAAGCTGGGAGGAAAGAGAGTAGGCCTAGGCCAGAATGACATAAATTCCCAAAGTTCAGCTTCTTAGTTTATTATATACATTTGGTTGATTTCCAGATCATAAAGGTTGTTTTTGTCAATACTCACTTGTCATAGCTGGAAACCTGCCCTTTCAATCTGTTTTTTTTTGGTCCTATCATTTAGATGTATCTCTTATAAACAGATTTTAGCTGGATTTTTAAAAATCCTGTTTTTAACTGAAGAATTTAGTCTATTTATTTTGCTTACTGATATTTGGATTAATTTCTAAAATATTATTTTATACTGTCTCTACTTATTCTAGTGTTTCCGCTTCTTCATTGTCCTCTTTTAACTTCTTTTGGATCAATATTTTTTTCTCATTATTTGATACTTTTTTTCTACTGGTTTGGAAGTAATACTCTATATTCTTTTAGGAGTTACTTTAGAAAGTTTAGCATACATATTTATCTTAACAAAGTTTAAAGTTATTCAATACTGATACGGACATGAGGAAATAACAGGGTCCAGAATTATCTTCCCATCATACACAACTGGAAAACTTGAATAAATATATGATTCAACTGTTTTTAGATGGTGGACAACAGTCAGTGAAGACCCTGTGGTGCCTGAAAGAAGGGAAACAAATAGGTGAACTCCACCACCCAGACTTTCTGACTGAGGTAGAAGAAGCATAAAAATGTAACCCATAATGATAAAAATCAGACAATCAAAACAAACCCAGGGGAGTTCCTGTTTCTGATCTGGCATGTAAGGAGCTTGGCAGTCATGACACCATGCTAACAAGTAAAAAGCTGAACAAGCCGAAAAATCAACAGCTCTCCTTAGATCCATTGGAGAACTGAGGTCATAGGACAAACTGGTGCTCCCAAAACTAGAGAGACAGGTGAATACAGAGAATCACAATTTACCAGAGCAGACCCCACAGCTGGGAACAGCGCTGTGGCAGGAACGCCTGAATTGTAATTGATGAACTGCTGGAAGCTGATTGTGGACAAGTCACAGTCAAAAACTGCAGGGGGATGGGGCAGTCTTAGGGACGCTTTTGCACTTTTGTGAGTTTTACCTCCAGGAGCCCTACCAGGTTCTCACAGTGAAGATCGGAGAAAAATCTCCTCATGGTTATGGCAGGGGGGTGGGGAGTGGGGTATAGATATTTTGAAACACACCAGAGCACTCTGTTCTTCTTAACAAGGCCCACCCTCAAGACAAACTGTTATATGAGAGCCTGACCTATTGAGGTTTTATCAGAGCCTGACAGACCTGAGAGAAGGGAAATTCCCTAGTCCAGCCCCCTCTAGCCGTCCTGTCCCACCTTAGGAGGGGGAAACTGAGAAGCACTGTGAAGTTCACAGTGCGGAGGTACAGGCTTGCTAAAAGACTGAGACCTAATCATAGGTCTATGGAATGCTCCCTCGCCCCTCACACCTCGCCACCACATTACTAAAGGCCTATTTACCACAGGTCCTTTTACCCAGTTCATCATGTCTGGATTTCAACAAAAAAGTACAAGGCAAGCTAAAGGCAAAAAACCTCAACAAAACAAAACAAAACACCCCTCCCCTCCAAAAAAAAACAGTTTGAAGAGACAGAGCAAGCATCAGAATCAGAATCAGATATGGCAAGGTTACTGAAATGATCAGATCAGCAATTTAAATACTATGATTAATATGCTAAGGGCTCTAATTGAAAAAGTAGACAAAATGTAAGAACATGGCCACAGTTAGCCACCAGGGAGGATGCAAAATAAGGTTTCTAGTTAGGAAGCCAGATGCGCCATAAATCTTTGGGGATTTTATTTCTAAAAGGAGGAAGCAGGGAATGGATGCTGGAGGATACTTAGCATTCTCTTCCACAGTGTCTTTCATCAATTTCTGAAAATTCTCAGACACTGTCTTTTTCACTATTGCATAGCCCCTATTCTCTTTAACTTTTTTCTTCTAGAAATTCAGCTAAATATTTGTGTGACTTCAGTCTATCACTCTGTTCTGCATTCTGGATAATTTCTTTAAATCCGTCTTCCAGTGCATTAATTTCTCTGTTCAGCTATGTTTCACATGCCATTTAACCCATATCTGGAATTTCTAATTTTAATTATTATATTTTTAATTTCTAGAAGTTTTATTTGGTCATCTTTCAAGAATACCTAGTCATTTTATAGTCTCTTGTTCTTTTTGTTATACTTTTATATTTCACTTTTTTCTTCAAATATATTGATCATACTTATTTTTTTTAAATATGTTTTTATTAATTTCGGAGAGAGAAAGGGAGAGAGAAACAGCAATGATGAGAGTCATTGATTGGCTGCCTCCTGCACGCCCCCTGCTGGGGATGTGCCCTGACCAGGAATTGAACCACAGTCTCTTGGATCCTAGGTCGATGCTCAACCACTGAGCCATGCCCAGGAGGGCTGATTGTAATTATTTTTATATTTGTGTCATATAATATCAAAATCTGCTATTTTTGCAGGATTGCTACTTAAATTTATATGTTTCTCTCATGAATGGTGGCTTGTTTCCTTGTACATTTTGTGATTTTTTTTTTCATTGTATATTTCAGAATTTCCTATAGGAATTCTTTGAGGCCTGTATTTAAAGGACATCCATGTGCTGAGGATTTGTGCTTGCTTGTGCCAGGTGCTCTTGGGCAATACTCCCTCTGGACCACTTTATTTAAAACTTTTAAAAAATGTTTTTTTAAACTTTTCTATTTTTATTGTACTGTCACAGTCTAACTAAAATCTGTGTGCAAGCTAATCAGATTCAGCTTCAAGACAAATCTAAGAGCTGTCCCCCAACCAGATTGCTCTCCCTAAGTCCCTACAAGAGAGAAATTCTGGCGCATCCACTACTCTATGCTTAGACCACGGTAAACTAAAATTACAGCTTGTAATTTTAATTATAAATTCTCAGGGTCAACATTTTCCTTTTTCGCCCACTTCCACCCAGATCCAAGGTCAAGATATGCAAACATCCTCGCCTCTTTTGGTGGGGTATTTTTTTCTAGGTCACCAATTGTATTAGTTTTCTGTTGCTGCTGTATCAAATTATTGCAAACTTAGTGGCTTAAGACAGCACAAATTTATTATCGTACCATTATGGAAATACAAAATGGATTTCACTGAGTTAAAATCAAGGCATCCACAGGGCTGCATTTAAAAATATATATATCTTTATTGACTTCAGAGAGAGGAAGGGAGAGGGAGAGAGAGAGAGAGAAACATCAACGATGAGGGAGTCATTGATAGGCTGCCTCCTGCAACCCCTGCACTGGGGATCGAGCCGGGTTTGACGGGGAATTGAACCACGATCTCCTGGATCCTTGGTCGATGCTTAATCACTGAGCCATGCCGGTTGGGCTGCATTTAAAAAAAAATCCTCATCTGAGGATATTGTTTTTATTGATTTTTTTAGAGAGGGAGGAAGGGGGGGAGTGAGAGAGAAACATCGATTTGATGCCTCCCGTACGTGCCCTGACCAGAGATCAGACCCACAACCTAGGTATATGCCCTGACCAGGAACCAAGCCTCAAAACTCTTGGTGTACCCGATGACGCTCCAACCAACTGCGCCACTTAGCCAGGGCAGGGATGCATTTTCTGAGGAGGCTCAGGGGAAGAAGAAACCTTTTTTTTTTTTTTTTTTTGGCCTTATCCATCTTCTAGATTCAGGATGCTCACATTCCTTGGCTTGTGGCACCTTCATCCATCTTTAAAGCCAGCAGTGTAGCATCTTCTAATCTCTGTTTGGCTCTGACCAGTGTTTTCATCATCACAACTCCTTCTTTCACTCTCCTGCCTCTCTCTGTCCTTTATAAAGATGCATGTGATGGCATTTCAGGCCCACTCAGATAGTATAGGAGTCTCCCCATTTCAAGAACCTTGACTTAATTGCATCTGCAGAATCCCTTTTGCCATGTAAAGCACCATAGTCACAGGGTCCCGGAATTAGGATGTGGCTTTCTATAGGGGGCCACTATTCTGCCAGCCACACCTATTGAGAGCATTGCCCTTTAAGAGTACAGGCTTTAGGTGGGGGCCCAGGTGTTGTCTCTTGGTTCCCATGGGTGGTGTCTGGAAAGTCATGGGAAGGTGTCCAAGGAGGAGGGGGTGGCCCTGGGCTCCTGGGTGTAGAGTCCCCGCAGACAGGTGCTAGCCCCAGAACTGGTTCCCTCTTCTTGACACAAGTATCCTCAGAGTTTCTGACCTTAGAGGCTTTCTCTTATTTTCCTACCAGCTCAGCCATTCATTCCAACATGTTTTTAGATTGCATCCTATGTTTTAGGGCTCTGGGCCAAGAAGATTGCCCTAGACATGCTGCCCACATTGCTCACAAAGTCACCAGTGTGTTCTTATGCTACACTTGTCCCCACCCACCCTCCAGCTTCCCTTCTACTTCCTGCCATATCTCTGTGGTTGGGAATTCTGACTTTAGAAAGACTACTCCAGCTATGGTGTGCAGAAAGCACTGGAGGTGTTTAGAGCTGAGGCTAGGAGATGGGGGAGGAGCAAGCCTCATCTGTCACTTTGGGTGGCTCAGTGGTCTCCGCAGGCTCTCTTTGCCTCCAGCCTGGGCCTTTTTGGTCCACATTCCACACTTTGTCAGCCAGAGGGACAGGTGCTGGGACATGCAAGTCTGCTCTTGTCCTTCCCCAGCTCAGATCCTTTTGTGGCTCCTATCACCTCATACTGAAGCTTGGGTGTGACTATGCACCAAGTCTTGGGATATAGCTGCCAAACTCCATGGTCACTTCTGGGTCCCTGCTCCCCTGATCTCTCTGCCACTCTGGAACCTAGTGTCATTTACTGCTTTATGGGGTCTTTTGTTTAGTGTCTTCCCTCCCCCTCTGGGAACTTGGATCCAAGTGGCAGGCCTCTTTGGTTCACTGCTTCGTCTTAGTCATTAGCCATGTGTGGCAGATAGGGGTTCAATGGGTCGTGAGTAAATGGGGGCCTTGGCCAGAGGTTGGGCCAACAGGCAGTGCAGGCACCAGATGGGAAATGATGACATGGGGGTGGGGTGGTACTTGAGTCCCTGACCAGCCCAGCATGTTCCCCTCTTTCTAGGCCTCCCTCCTCCCTTCCCCCAAACCCTCCAAGGTGCTCAGCAAACAGCTTCTCTCAGTTCAATATCTTACATAAATTGTTTATTCAGTAACAATTCAAGAAAGCAACTGTGGGGTGGGTTCCCAAGAGTAAGATGGTCACTGGGCTAGGGTGCGTGTGTAAGTGCCACCGCCCACTGCCCGAGAGGGGTGTGTACTGCAATGCATGGCTGTGTGTGTGCATGTGTGTGTGGCTGTGTGGGCCCGCAGCATCAAAATTCAGGCCTTCTTCTTCCCCTCCCCCACCTCCAGCTCTTGCTCTGAGACCCCATCTTCTCCGGTGGCAGTTTGACCACCTCAGTCACAAAGAGCCCCAGTGATCCCGTCAAGACATCTGGGAAAGAGGAAAAAAAGCATCTTTTCAAATGTCAAGTGGATAAACAGTCAGGGCGCCAGATGTGCGGCTGGGAACCCTCCCAATGGCTCTCAGGCCAGCAATCTTCCCAGTGGTGCTGCCCAGCAAGAAGCCACCCAGAGATGGGCTGTCACCATGGACGCTGGGTGGCCACTGCACCTCTGAGTCCACATCCCCTGGGAAGCCCTTGGCAGAGAAGCAGGGAGGTGAATGCACTGGTGGTAGTGGTGAACCCTTCCCCATAAGCAGCCATTTGGGGACAGGGATGGGGCTGGGAGCAGGTCCCTGTGGCAAATGAGGTGGCTAAGCAGGCACACACCCTTCCTGGAGGGGGAAACCACAGGGAGGCTCAGGGCCCAGCAGAGCTTGCAGGGCGCACAGGGCCTGGGCCTGGGAACAGACAGCCACCTGGAATGGTCCCTCAGAATGGGAACCCACCCCCAAAGAAAAAAGTAACAGTCGCAGAAGAGGCAGTTTCTGGAGCATGGTTCCGCCCCAAAGCGGCGAGGGTCAGGCTGGTGGTCCCAGCCAGCCCATAGGCACATTTAATAGGATTCCCGAGGATGTTTCAAGTGGGCAGGGCAGGTCTCTCCTGGTGGCCACCCTGGAGGGGCTCCCAGCTCCTGCCTCCTCCCACAGCCCCCGCATGAGGTATTGTGCTTCCCCCCCCCCCCCCCCCCCCCCCGCTTACAGCTAAGCCCCCTCCCTCCCTCCCTCTCCCCCCAGCATATGGGTGGTCAGGAGCACCCATTGGGGGCGGGGCAGGGCCCCTATGTGGGGTCCAGCTCAAAGACACCATCGCTGGTGGGGGTGGTGAAGAAGGAGGGCAGGTCAGAGGTGGCAGACTCCTGCCCCCCGCTGCCCCGCTCCCGGGCACGCCTCTCCTCCAGCCGCAGGCTACGCTCGAAGTCCAGCAACTGCCCCATGAAGTTGAAGTTGGGCGAGATGTTAGACTTCTTCCGCTTGACCAGGTCATAGGCATCATTGAGCGACAGGTGGAGCTTCTGCATGAGGTAGGCCACGGTGACAGTGACAGAGCGGCTGACACCCGCCAGGCAGTGGACAAGCACCCCGCAGTTCTGGGCCAAGGCCTCATCTAAGCAGGGGCAGAGTGGGGGCCAGTGTGAGGTGCAGGCCAGTGGCCTTCTGGAGGGGCCCTCACAGCCTCCACCCCATCCTGCCCTCTAAGCTAGCTGGCCCTGGCCAGATTTGCCTGGGAGCCCTGCCTGGCCTGAGGACTCTTGGCCCCAGCACTGCCTGACCCCATAAGTGCCATCCTGGCTTTGGGCTCTGGATGTGGCAGCTAAGCCTGGGAGGAGCCCTCATGAGGGTGAGGGGGAAGAAATGGAAGAGGCCAGGAGCCAGGACTGGGGGGAGGAGGGAGAATGGGAGGGCAGGGTGGACTCACCAATGAATGCAATGGCCTCAGGAAAGAACTGGGACAAGTTCTGGCTCCAGTGGTCCGAGATGGGAATCTGCTTGTAATGAAAGTCACCGTTCTTCTCAAAGAGGTTAGGGAGGTTGGGGGTGACATTGAGGATGTAGCGGATGCCTAGCTTGGCCAAGCTCTCCACATTGGCTGAATCTCGGGCACTGCCCAGGTAGAGGTTGGGCAGGATCTGGACAGGGAAGGATGGCAGCAGCCCCGCTGGGGGTGGTGTGGCACCCTCCGAATCCAGGCCACAGCTCATGGAGTCTCGGTCAGGTTCTGATTCTGCATCCGAGCAGTCAGAGCCCAGGCACAGGCCACCCAGACCCACTACTGGGCTGGGCACCATGGCCAAACTTGATCCACCACGGCTGTTGAGGCTGGTCTCACACAGGTGAGGGCACTCAGCCTGGAATCTGCTGAAGCCACCTGGGAGGGAGAGAGGGAGGGTTCTGCTGATCTGGCCCCCTGGGTAGCCAAGTGCCCCCGGCTGGTGATAGGGAACTGACCCTAGATAGCCCCGACACCTGAGGGGGCTTGCAGATGTTCCTAAAGGGAACTCAAAAGCCAGCAGCCTGTTCTATATTGGTGTCACGGTGTGGTGCACCATGGGCTGCTCAGCCAACCTCAGTTAGTACTGTAGGATACTCTTTGGGACAGCAAGTGCCCACTGTGGCTGCTGGGCCCAGGCAGAGCCACCCAAAAAGGATCTTACACCCCCAGGACCAAGCCGAGGCAGGCACAAGGGCTCAATAGAGTCTAGATGTGCTGCTAATCTTGGGGAGGACGGCGGCCATCAGTTAAAGAAGAGAGAAGGTTCAGATGTGAGTGCTCTGCCTGGGTGTCTCCCTAGCCAGCTCAACCAGGAGCACCCTGATGGCAGGGGCCAGGTGACAGCCATCACCGTGCTCTCTTCATGGATAAAATGGGACCCTGAGAGGAGGAGAGGCTGGGAGAGTGCGACATTCCTCCTGGGTGGTTCCAAAGTCCCAAGAAGTGAGCAATTCCTTGGTCTACAGATTACTTCTATTTCCCTGGGCTGGGGTGGAGGCCTGGAAATCCAACACTGTATTTCTATATCCCTGTGCATTCAGAATGGAGCAAGGGAACACAGCCCAATGACCCTCTTCAATGGGGAGGTGGGGACAACTGGTTCCGTAGGTTCATGGGAACCCTGTTCTTACCCTGGACCTCTGGAAGGTGTGTGTGTGTGTGTGTGTGTGTGTGTGTGTGTGTTGGCAAGGAGCTAACAAGCCTGTATCAGCCTGTTTCCCTTCCATCCCTCAGCCCTGCCATAGCTGTAGGGGCGAGACAGGTCTCTGCTTTCTCAGGCCTCCTTCTGCTTTCATTGCTTCTCTCTCTCCGTCTTCCCCTTCTAGAGCCTTTGCAGAGCAGGATTTGTCCTCTTGTGTCCCCTGCCTCCTTTGCCCATGGCTGAGCAGCTGGAGGAGGTGTTATTACTATCTCAGGAAGGCTGGGAACCCGCATGTGGTACTCCATTCTTGAGCATACTGTGAGCCAGATCAGGTCAGCCAGATTCTCCCCATTTTCCAGACTCAGAAATGAGGCTCCCAAGGGTGAAGGACTTGCCCAAGGTCATGCTCAGGGGAGGTAATCTCACCTCCACTTTAGACCAAAAAACGGGGCTTGCTCAAGATCAAGTGAATTGTGAATTCCCTCTGAAGATGGGGGTCCTGCCTACCGGGCTGGGATTCTCCCCAGGCTGTTGCCCACCCGGCCATTGCTAACACCTACCTTGTAGGTAATAGGCCAGGTAGCCTTCCTCCCGCAGCTTCTGGAGCAGGGTACCCAGCACAGACTCGGGTTCCCACTCCTCGGCCTCGGCCTCGGCCTCAAGCTCGGCCTGGGACTCCCCGCGCCGGTGTCTGCCCCCGCCCTGATCGTACAGGAGCACTGGGGCGGGCGGGGGCGGCTGTAGTGGCGGCCCGGGCAGAAGTGCGCGCACCGACAGGCTGCCCCGCCGAAGGCGGCGCAGCAGCAGCGCCGGCAGGGCTACGCTCAGCGCCCCGCCAATGCGCGCCGACTCGTACAACTCCCGGCTGCGGCAGTCAAGGAGCAGCAGCCGCGGCTGCGGGGGCGACAGCTCCCTGCGCAGCCACAGGCACGAGCGGCCCAGACCTTCCATGGGTTCGCGGCTCCTGGCACGTCCGGCCGCTGACGCTGCGGAGAGAGGGAAGACACGCGTCGTCGTGAGTCCGCGTCCTCCGCGCCCCGCTACCACAGGGCTCGGGCCCAGGGCTCAAGATGAGAAGTCAATCCCCTGTCCTGAAGGCAGGCGCCCAGGGCACCCGCAGGGACACCTCTCCACCGCCTGATTCTCTTCTCGCGCCCCTCCCGCAGTGAGGACATACAGAAGGCACTCTGTGCGCCCCACGAAAAACACCCGAGGTAGCCATCTGGTTGCCGGGTAGCTGCTCACCGCCCCGGGAAAGGACGTGTGAGAGGTCCCCCGGAAAGGTAAGGCTGGGCATCCAACGGCCCCTTTGAGAGCCGTGGGTTCCTTCCTGGCCCCCGCCTGGGGCATTCTAAGGCCCCGGCCGCCTTCCTTCACACCTTGTTTCTGAGTTTCTCGCTCGGTGTACCCGAAATCACTCCCCAAGTTCGCGCTTCAGACTTTGGGGGCGTGTGCGTGTGAGAGGGGTTCAAGACCAAGGTCTCCCACACGTCCAGGTGGGCCCAGGTAATAGAGGTGGGGCGGACGTGATGGGCCTTGGCTAGCCCTCCCAGAGCTGACCGGGCTCTGGTCCACCTCCCCCCACCCCCATGCCCCAAGCCCCGGAAAAGAAGAGAGACCTGAGGCGTGATCCCGCGGCGGGTGGCTTTGCGCCGATGTCTCGGCCACGGCCACCGCGGGACGCGGAGCGCGGTCCCCGGACAGGGTGTCCAGGGGCCCGGCCGCTGGGAAAGAGGGCTGCGCGGTCGAGCAGGCGCGCACGTGGAAGCAAAGTCCTGAGCCGCCCGCGAGCTGGCTGCTTCCTGGCAGACCGACCAGGCTTCCACCTTGGAAGCCGCTGCCTTTGGACAACGAGTTACCGTTTAGAGGGGCGGGGCAACGGGGGCGGGCTCAGGGTTCCAGTGAGCCAACCGATGTCAGCGAAAGCAGTCGGGTGGCGCCCCCCCTCCCCCGCCCCGCCCCGCCCCGCAAGTGGCGCGCTGAGCTGGGACTTCCACCGAAGCAGGACTGGACCGGGGCAGAGGCCAAGGGCAGGTCAGGGGCCCAGCAGGGGACCAGCCACAGCTCCCCTGGCCGGCGCCAGTTAGGCCCCCGGAGGCAGGGGGAGGGGTGGGGACAAGAGCCCAGTGCCCCTGCCCCAGAGGCTGCCTCCAGAACAACTTACTTGGTGACCCTGGACCATCATGTCTCCTGACTGGACTTCAGTGGCCCCATCTATATAGTGGGCTCTTCATAGCCACCACCTAGGGCTACCGTGGGATGCCACTGAAATCATGGAGGGGTGGAGGAAACAGGACCAGAAACCCATTGCTGCTTTCTGGCCCAGAGCTCTGCCCGAGGCTGGCTGGAGGGCTAAGCAGGCAGAGAGCAGCTTCTGGGCACCCCCACTGTCTTCGCTGGCACAGGCCTGGCCAAAGGCACCCAGGAACTCTGAGCTCCCAACTCCAAACTGGGGCACTCTACTCTTATCACGTTACTAATCCAGCTTCTCCCTCTGCCTCCTGCTTAGTCAAGAGCCAAGTAGTTTCTACTTAAGTCCCACTCACATTTGTACTCTCCTCTCTGCCTCGCTCTGCCCAAGGGTTTGCATTGGCCAACTCTTGACCAAGTTACTGTCACAGCTTCCAAAGCTCTCTCCCTGTCTCCAGTTCTGTCTGCCTCAACTGCCCTCTGCCCTGCCCTGCACCAGAACATTTGTTCAGCATAGGCCAGAGGCCTCCATACCTTCCATGGACACAGGATGATGAACAGGCAGGACACACAGGGTCTCTGCTTGCACATAGCTCCCAGGCTAGTAGGACAGGTCCGTAATTAACAGGAGACCAAACAAGATAATACCAGGTGTGATAAATGTTGAGACAATGAAATGAGGTGGGGAAGGTTTCTGAAAAGTCTAGTTCTGTGTCCCTTCTCTGGTTAAAACCCATCTAAAGCAAATAGCAGAGTTGAAGGAAAATGTACAGCAGATAAGATAAAGCTCATACAAATTAATCGAAAGGTTAAGACTCTGATAGATAAATGGGCAAAGAACCAGAAAAGACTGCATGGAGGAGGAAACCCAGTTGGGTACAAGAGATTTGGGGGAAGATTCAACCTCAGGCATGGAATGGAAACAAATTTAAAAACCAAGTTAGTAACAACAGAAAACAAGGTAACACTCCCACCTAATACATTAGTAAAACGTTCTCAAAATGAGAACACTCACTGCCAGCAAGGGTGCTGTGAAACTGTCCTGCTGCTCTTTTGTTGGTTGCTGGAGGATTCTCTGTTGGCCCTTTTGGAAATTAATTTGGTAATATGCATCCGGAGTTAGGAAGAAATTTACACCCTCTGGCCACTTCTGGTAATCTACCCTAAGGAATCAAGTAAAAGGCGGCAGAGCTCTATGCACATAGGATGGGCACCACAAGCCATGTAACTAAGGAGGAGGGGCTCAAAGCCACTGGAAAGCCAAAGTTTAAGCTAGTTAATTCTAGTGCAGCTACTGAAAACACTTCTCAGACCAGAGTAAGATGAGAAAACTCAGGAGATAATGCTGAGGAGAGCCAGACTGCCTCAAAGGGGCCTCCAGTCACCACTCCCTCCCTCCTTCCCTGGCCCAGTGTGTCACCAGCCTGGGTCTAATCTTTGGCCATAGCCCACCATGTCCAGGCCTCTGGGATGAATCCCACCACTAGCATACAGGGGCCTCAGGCAGCAGGGTTGTGTCCCCCTTCCCTCAGCCCAGGCCTCTCTCTGCATGCTATCCGGATTCTGCTCCTTCTTCAGCATCCCCCCCCTCCAAGGTGTTTTCCTCCAGGCAGCCTTTGTCCATCTCCTGGGCCAGCTTGTGGTCTCCCTCCTCTGTGCTCTAGACCTCAGTTCTCTGAGGCTTCATTGCTCCAGAACCAAAGTTTGGGAAGCCGGAGATGGGGGTTGGGGTCAGAGCAGGGCCCATTTCCCCTGTCCCACGTGCTCTTGGGCAGGGACTCTTTCTCCTAGTGTCTCCTATCCCTCCATTCTTGCTCCCAGAGGCAGAGGTAGGCTGCCACCTGGCCAGGGGCCTCAAGCCTGGGGGCTCCCTCCAGGCCTGCTGCACCTGTGGGTGTTACCCTGGTGTGACCAGGGGTTGAAGGCACCAAGGTGTTCTGCAATGTGCCAGACTGGGGTGCCTGGCTTGGCTGTGTTGTAGGCAGTGGGGGTGGCAAGGTCCATCTCACTGGGAGGAAGAGAGACACATGCCCCCACCTAAGCTGTCATGGGGGCTCAGTGTGGTTGTAGAGAGGGTCGCTGACCCCCACAGAGGTAGGAGCTCCTGAGATGCCCAGGCATGCTTTCTGGAGAGGGCTTCCTGGAGGAGGTCATGGGAGCCTGGCTGGGAAGATGATGAGGAGGGAGGCAACTTCTGCAATGGCAAAGGAGAGGAAGCTAGGCTCCAAGAAACTCCCAGGGTGGGGTTGTGTAGGGGCCTTTGTCTTCCAACCTTGAAGAGTGGCTCCCCGCACCTTGCTCCCAATTCTGCTGGCAAGCCTGCCAACCGGGAAAGCGAGTGCTCTGTGCCCGGCGCCAGCAGAGCCCGCTGCGCCAGCAGCAGGACAAACTGGAACCTGTTGCCACCTCCGCACTGCAGGGCTGAGCACAGCCAAGCCCCCTTCCCCCGACCCTCTCCGGGCCAGCCCCGACTCGGCCCCCTGGCAGCGCCTGCTTGGGCACCCATTGGGGCTCCCACCCTGCCCCGCGCCTGCTCTCTCCGTGGACTGGTCAGGAGGAGGTGGGCAGCGTACCTGGGCCTCTCCAGGCCCCCTCAAGGCACTCTCCGCAGGGTGGGTGCTTTGCCTGAGGCCCCAGCCCACGCTGGGCGCCCCTGGCCTCCGCGGACCCAGTCACTGCCCCTTGGAGGCTGCGGGGACTTTGAGGGCAGTAGGCCCCTTGCGCACCACATGTGCCCTCTGGTCCTCAGAGCCACCGGAGAGCGGTGCCCAGCTTTCCCCTTCATCCCCCCCACTCCGAAATGCACGGTTCCCGCCGGCCCAAGTGGCAGGCCAGGAGCACAACTCCCAGGGACAGCGTTCCTGCCAAATCCAGTGTCTTTTCCACCAAATACACTTTCCGCTGGGGATGGCTTTCTGCTTTTCCTGGTCGGTCCCCTCGTGGGACTGGGAGTTCCTCCAAGGAAGGAGCGGGGTGTGCCAGGCCCCAAGCTGGCCCCAGCCCCCAGTGCAGGGCCTGGCACCAGCCAGACGCTCACGGAAGAAATGCTCGTTAACAACGAAGGCATGAATGAATGAAACCAATTGTTGCATGAGGGAGCCCAGGAGGGTGCTTTTTCTCTCAGAGGGTTGAACACTGCTCCCCCCACTCCTCACACACACACAAACACACGTGCAAACACATTACTCCCCCCAAACACATGCACACACACCCCTCGAGTGAATTTCTGTCCTCGTGGAACCGACCTACTATGTGTGCTGCCTCCATTTCAGTGCCTGTCCCTGGATTTCTTCTCCCCGCCCCCCCACCGACACCCTGATATCTAAGGACGGTACCTTGCGCCCCAAGTGCCTTCTTTATCTCTTAGGAAAGAGGCCAAACCATTCGCTGGCGAGACTCAAAGTCTGTTTAGGGAGCACCTGGGGGCCCTCAGGATGGCAAGCCGCTGCTGAAGGCGAGTCAGAGGCACCTGGCAGGGATGTCACCAAATGCTGCAGCCTCTAGAGCCAGCGTGCCAGGTGTTGGGGATGGTGGTGGGAGGGGCTCAGGGATGTGCTGGGGGCTGTTGAGGGCTATTTGTGATGGGGGTGGGCAGGGTGCCAGAGAGAGGGAATCCAGCAGGTGTGCATACATGTTGGGGTGTCCGAGAGAGTGTACTGGGGAGTGGGCCTGGTTGCGGGAAGTGGGGAGTGTCAGCCACTGGGGTGTGGGTTAGTGCTGGGGCTTTGCTTGGGGTGGGTACACTGCAGTGCCTCTGGGCTGGGATTGTGGGTGGGGTGTCTGTAGTGAGTATATGGGGAGTCGGAGATGGTGGGGGCACAGTGAGGGGAGCTATGTTAGCCCAGAGTGCAGGGATGTGTTGGGAATATGTATGTGCCTGGGTGTGTATTGAGGCGTGGCAGGGTCTGGGATGGGTGCTGGCGTGAGTTGGGGACAGTGGTGGATGGTAGGTTAGGGGCTGCTGCTGTTTGCACGGCAGGGACCTGAGTCTGCGGTGCACGGTTTGTGCGCGCGCGTAAGTGGCAGGGGGTGTGCGTGGCGGAGGACACCGGAGGTACAAGGGCCGGATGCGGGTGGGGGGTGCGGTGGCAGGACCCAGAGGGCCACGCAGGGGAGCGTGCGTCGGCCCATGGGGTGTGCGTTGGCAAGACTTTGGGGGTCCATGGTGGAGGAGCTCACGTCGGAGGGCGGCCAGGCCGGGTGGGGGTGGGGTGGGGTGGGTGCCCTGGCGCCGCGTGCTCCGCTCACCTCTGCTCACCTCCGTTCCACTCGGCTTCCTGCGCCGGCTCCGCGCGTGGCGGCCGGGAAGTTTCCGAAGCCCGGGCGGCGGGAAGTGCCACCGCCACTGCCGCCGAGCGCAACCGGAGCCTCGGGCGGCGGCCTCGCCTGGAGCCGAGGGGCCGCCGCCGCCGCCGCAGCTGCGGAGGGAAACTCCAAATCCCGCCTCCGCCGCCGCCTCCTCCCCTCCCGTCGCCGTCTTCTCCGCCCCCTGCCCAGGAGGGGCACTGTCGCCCGCGGCGCGCAGGGAGGGAGCGGGGAGGGGCCGCGGCCTGCCCAACGTCTCCCTCCACCTCCCCCACCCCCTCCCGCCTTCCTCCCACCTGCAAGCCTTTGCCTGCTCCGCCTGGCCAGCCGAGGCCCCTATCTGGATACCCACTGCAGCCCCTGGCCCCCAACAGCCCTGCTGTGTAGGGGCCACGAGCGTGGGGAGCAGGATTGGGGTAGGGCCCTGACCTATGCTGGGCCTGGGCTGGGGGAGGGTTGCACCAAAGAATCTCCGCTGGCACCCCTGCTTCCCTCAAGAGAAGCAAAGGAGCACATCCAGGACCAGGCACAGCTTGGCCTCCAGGGCCACCTCCTGCCGCCACGGGGGAGAGAGATTAAGGTCGAGCTGATAGCACTGCAAGTGCCTCCAACTCCTAGGTCCTCCTGCACTGTCTTCTTCCAATTCTCACATATCAGATTCTGGCTAATAGTAATAGCATTTGAGCCCTGGTGCCTGGAAAGGGTGGAGCCAGGACGTAGGGGTAGGGGTTGGGAGGGGGTCATTAGGCTCATTGTGCTTTTCTCTGCAATAAAGGCCAGAGCATCTCCTTCAAGGAACTCATTTTGTCCTTACACCAGTCTGGGAGTCAGAGGAGACTGTTCCCATGTGATAGCTATGGAAACTGAGGCAATGGTTTCCTGGTGGTCACGCAATAATGTCGTGGCAGAGCCCAAGTGGGCTCAGACCGCTGAGTTCCAGAGCCACAGCCGAATGTGAACAAGAAGGCCACTGGTTTCCGGTTTGTTCACTGCTGTGGGGAGGGGAAGGCGGGGGGAGCACATAGGGGCTCCCAAGCCAATAGCTGGTGAGCTGGGACCCAGCCCTGGGATAAGTCATGAGGGATGCTGAGAACCAGCATAAGGCCTTGGGCAGGCAAAGGCTGACTTCGGGCTGGGGGTTCCCTTCTCAGCCCAGGGAGATCAGCATGAGGTGGGGCCAGGCTGAGATGACATCTTGAAGGAGATGGGCAGAGCTGGGATGCCAGCCACTCCATGGATGAGGGGCAGCCAAGGGAGGCCTGGCTGCCTGGCTCGCCTCTGTTGCAGCGCTGAATTCCCTGAGTCATTACTCCTGGAAAAGAGAGGAGAGAGATAGCTTTGTCTCTGTGCCTCAGTTTCCTCATCTGTACATTTGGGGAGAGGAGACCTCTTGATTTCCAAGGGCCCTCCTGGCTTCATGGCAGTTTTAATCCATGCTGTGTGAGCCAGGGCACGGTCCTGCTGCCACTAGCCTGCATGCCTGCCCTGCCCTTTGTCCCCTTCTAGCCTCAGCACTTGGGCAGGGGCCTTTCTGGGCTGCATCTGTTGGTCGGTGCCTCTGCCAGGTAGGGGCCCAAGGGCCCCCCTGGGGCCAGGCTGTCTTTTCTCTTCTCCTTCAGTATCGGGGCTCTGGGGTTCAGTGTGGAACCCAACTGCGAAAACAACACCACACCAGTGAGCAAATGAAACTGTGTGCAGAGACTGTCACTGGACCCTGTGCTCTGACAGCATTGCCATTGTCTTGAAGTCCGGGGGCCTTTGCTAAGAGATCATATGCTAAAAGCTACAGCAATAGGGCCATTTTGTTAACCAAAACATGAAAAGACATTGAGACCAAAAAAGATGGAGTTGGCTTTCACCCCTTGGTGGTCCTTCCATTTGGGGGAGACATATAGTGGCTATGCCCATGGCCCTGGGCGCTTAGTTTGCCCCTGGCAAAGGCTTGGTGGGCTGACTCACAGAGGAGTTTCGGGAAAGATTTGATAACAACCCCCCCCCTTCGCCCCCACCATCTTGTGCTTTAGTGACTCAGGGCTGAAAGGCTGGAGGAGGAACATTTGGATTGAATGATGCTGCCCCCCACCCCTGCAAAACTCCCACCCCAGCCATCCCACAGTGCCTCTGCTCTCCAGGCAACAAGACCCACCAGTGCTGGAGAAAAAGAAAGCGAACACAATGGCCAGGCCAGGCAGAGGAGCTCTAAAGGCGCAGGCCTGCTCCACCTCAGGAAATGGGACCTCCCTTGTCATCCCCAGAGATTTGGCTAATAAGGCCTGGCCTGTGCCCTGTTGAATAAAATGGAGAACTTTCTTGAAGAGGACTTGAGTGCAAGACCAACCATGTCAGAACTGAGAGTGTTCTAAGGGCACAGCTGGGCCTCTACCTTGGAAGCAGCCAAGCCCATCTGCTCAGTTCCTTTCTTCTCCTCACCGAAATCTCAGAGTGGGTTGACTGGGAAGCTCCAGCCCTCACCCTCTCCCTTGAGGTTTTGCCCCCTTTCCCAAGAGCACCCCAAGGCTCTCAGTGGGGGACCAGGAACTGCCAGTTCTTCGCAAGGTGGAGGGGCAGAGAGCTGGGCCTTGCTTAGGAAGGAGAAGTCTTCAGCCTGGCCCAGCCAACTGCCAGCTCTGCTTTGACACACTGCTACGGTGGGCCTTTGGCTGAAGGCTCAGTCCCTGTCCAGGCACACCTTTTCCAGGACCTGAATCTGGGCCACTTTACAAGTGAGCGAAGCTTTGAGGAGAGGCCCGCCACCCCGTCTGGCCCCTGCATGGAGACCCTGCTCTTATCTGGTGGGCCCTGTCACTTGGATGCACCCACACCCGAGACTTTATTTCTGGGCAACCATTTGGTCCTACCAAGAGCAATATTTGCAGCTAAAGCCATTTGCTCACAGGACAACTGCCCCCCAGGCTGCCATCACTCTACCACTGGGTAACAGGCTTCATCTGCCCCTCCTCCATCGGCGGCTCCTTAGCCAGTATTTTCTAGACATGATACCAGTTGCCATGCCTTCAGAAGCACATTCTAGACCCTGTTCCCAAGCACCCCACCTGCCTGCAGCAGCTCCCGACAGAGCTACATCAGGATATTTTAAACCAAATGGTCCTGTGGCAGCTCCAAGATCTGCACTTGGAGCTGAGGTGAAAGGGTGAGAGGCAATGCCAGACAGGAGCAGGAGGGAGTAAGAGAGGAGGGCAGGGAGACCTCATGCCAGCCTGTACAGCGATTGATTTCTGAGGGGCCAGGTCTTCAGGAGCCATTAACACTCCCACTCCAGGAGGGCTCAGGTTCAGGTTCAATAACCTGGTTATAAACCCCCTCTGGCCAGCTGCGCAGGCTCCTTCTCCTTGTCTTGTCCTCCCAAGCAGCAGTGCGTGTGTCTGGATATACATTACAGATGATATAATCCTTGTACCGGGAGCGAGCCAGACGCCAACATCCATTGGCTGGACAGGCAAAGGGAGAAAGTGGGGAGCCCCTTCAGCCCCCATGCTGTGGAAGGGGAGGAGAGAAGGGAGCAAACGACTCCTGGTTGCCTCATCCCCTGTTTCCCTGCCCCTCCCAACACTGCAAGGCCCAGCCTGGCCCCCCTTTGGCTCCCTGCACCTAGACCAAGGCTTGATGCCAGGCAGAGTCACGTGCTGCTCTGGGGTCAGGGTGCACCAGGACCTCTCTGCACCTCTCCCTCAACCTCTGGAGCCATTCTGAAGTAGGGGGGAGGTCTCTACCCTCTGATCTGGTCTGGGATCATCTCCGTGGTTCCAGCCCTGGGCCTGGAAACCCTAGTAAGTCTCTCACAGTGACTGAAATAATCGAGGGCAGGAGAGAGCTAAGGCCCAAGGCAGTGACTTCCCCAAGGCCCTACAGCCTCTTTGGCGAAGTTGGAGCCCAAATCCAGAGCTGCAGGGACCATCTTCTAGGGTAGGAGTCAGATAGTGACAAAAGCAGGTACTGCGGCCAGGCCCTCAGGGCCTAGGCCTCAGGAGGGTGCTGAGCAGAGCCAGTTCACAGAGCTGCTTAGCCACTGGGAGGGAGACTCAGGTGTGGCCCTGCTGGCTTGCAGGGAAAGCCCCATCCCAGAGCCTTTGGGTGGTGAGAACGGAAGCTCTTGGTCACCATGCGGGTAATGAGGACAGCAGGCACCTCCATGCTGTTACTAAACCATTCTGGCAGCATCTGATGAACATTTGAAATGAAGAAACTGAGGCACAGAGAGACAGGGTCAAGGACCCAGCCAGGCTACAGCCTCCACTGAGGGAACTGCCTCTGCTCTTGGAGACTTGGGGGCAAGCAGGAGGGGGCCAGAAACCCAGTCGGAGCAAGGAAGGAGACCGTTTTTGATTCAAGAGGGGCCCTGGCCAGCTGTTTACGAAGTCTGAACCTACTGCGGAGAGGGCCTGGTCCACCTTTGAGTCCAGCCAACCCCACCTGGGTGCCGCCCTAGTCTGTGGCTCCAGGGTGACAAACAAACCTCTAGAGCAGATGTGCTCCAGCCCAGATGAGGGCCTTCTCCTCTGTTACCCTTTCTTGGCCCTGCCCCCATCCTCTATGAAGTCCCCCAGCTCTTGCTGCCCCCTCCCCACTTTCCTGTTTGAGAGTCTTGCCACCAGGAAGGCTCGGGATATTTCTGCCAACTCTGTGGGGATTTTCTGTCTAAATTTAGAGTAGCTATTACCCTGCTGCAGTACCTGCTTCCCACATTGGTGAGTCATTTGCATCCTGAGAGCGACCAGCCCAGATTCCAGGCCACGTGACCTGCGGCCCCTAAGGGCCAGCCCCTGGGCAGAGAGAAGGCAAGAAGAAGGAAGGGAAGGATAGGACCCTGTGGCAGGGAAGCCAGGAGGGTCAATCGAATCCCTTGAACAATTCCATGGGTGGGAGGAAGACAGCCAAGGCCCCTCACTCAGAGTCAGGCATATAGCCTGTTCTCCACATTGGCCCTCCCAGTGGGGGGCTGTGAGGAGTCATTGAGCACCTTGCAGGGGTCCTCACTGTCCTGCCTGGAGATGACTGTAAGTCCTCAGTGACCGTGTGCCTGGGCAGTGTGGTGAGTCAGCTCCCCACTGTCTCCTGCCTCATCCTGACCCTTGGTATCTGCCATCTGGGTCCCCCTCCTCCCATTGCCAGTGCCATTTCATTATTACAGAGCTCTGAGAGTCATGGCTTTAGGGTCCTGTTTGACTCTGCTGTCACCAACCTAGAGCTTGAGACTGGTCTTCTAGCAGTGGAAGCCTCTCTTCACTGCACCCACACTCTGGGCGAGCGTGGGATGGGACTACGAGGGTAACACAGAGCCCAATTTTTCAACCTGCCTTTGGAGAGCTGGCCAGAGCCACAGGGACTGTGATTGTGACCTCAGCTTCCTTGTGGCATTCTGGCCTGTGCTGCCTGTGCTCTGCAGTCCCAGAAGGGAAAGGCGGTGGAGGAGTCGAGTTTGGGGTCCCCAAGGCTATAATCCTAGGAGGGCTTGCCAATCATTAGAGCGAAGTTGTCGCGATCCAGATACAAACTTCCTGTGCTTTCTCTCAGTCCTGGCTCACCCACTGGGGCTGGCCTGGATAGGCTTTGCAGGTTATAATGGAGAGAAGTATCCAGAAGTTGTTCTCAGGTAGAGGTACTTGTGGTACCCGGAATGCTATCCCCTAGCCAAGCCTACCCTTCCCCCTGGATCTCATCACCATGTCTCCCCGCCACCGCTAGCCCCTGTCCTCCCAGCATCAGCCTTGACTCCACCCAAGTCCCTAAACGGCTCTCAAAATCCTCCCGTGACCCCCGTGCCTTTTGAGTCGAGACACCCCTGTGTCCTAACTCTCTCCTAAGCTCTGGGTGCTGCATGTTCTCCCACACCCACCACCCAGAGCCCAATGCCAGTTAGTATCACCCAGCTTCTCAAGGTGACTTGTCCACCTTCCTGTCAAACTCCAGGGTCTTTGAGGCTCTTCCTCCCAGCCACCCACCACTCCCTCAGTTGCATGTCCACTCCTGGGGCCTTTGCTCTGGGCTCACGGCTTCCCTCCCACATGTCAGCCCTCATCCTCATGATGGCTCATCTGAGTCCTTGCTTCTCAGTGCTTCTCTGGTGACCCCCGGCCCCATCTCCACTTGAAATCCCACTTTCAGCCTGTAGAATCCCTTACTTTCTCCTGGCCACCTTCCTTCCCACAATCCTCAGCGGCCACTCCCAACCTCTACCAGTCTTCTGGAGCCCAGCTCAGGCCAGTCTCTCCCAGTGGGTGCCTTTACCACCCACGTCATCAAGAACCTTCAGGCCAGTCAGGTGAGAGCTCCCTGGACTTTGTGCCCTTCTTCATTCCAAAGCCTCCAGGCTCAGAAGAGGTGGGGTCCTCTTTCTGTGCCAAGTTGGCCTCTCCACTTGAGCCTCAACCACAGGTTAGGTGCTGCTGCCCAGGTGCCCGTTTCAGTCTTGCTCTCACTCACATGTCCTATGTGCCCAGTTTTCTTCCCACCGCTCTGGCCAGTTGCCTCATCTCTCTTGGGCTCCACAGCCTTCATTCATGTCCCTTACATGGTCTCACTGGATGATAGCTCTTCTCTTGGGTGGTGACTGTGACATCAGTGCCACCTGGATGCCCATGGCCATTCAGATGAATTGTATCCCACAGGGAACTTGCTGTCTACCCTCCAGTCACCCAAATCCCAACCTTGGGAGTTGCACTCAGTTCCCCTCTCTGTCCAACCCCCCCCCCCAACAGTTTCTGCTGAGTTTACCAGCTAAAGAGCTTGCAAGTGCATTACCTCCTGTCCTTGGCCAGACCCTACCCCCTCCTCACTGTCCAAAGCCTCCAAGCTCAACCCTCTTACCCATCCCCCACACGGTGGACACAGTGATTGTCCTCCTCCTCAACACCCTTCGATGGGTCCCAGTGGCCACAAGAACAAAGTCCAAGAACTGTGACCAGCTTGCACGGCTCTGTGTGACCATTTCCTGTTGCCTCTCCAACCCTTCTCTCCAAGGTCACTCCTCCAGTCCCAGATTGCTATGGGTGGCTGCCAGAATGCACCAGGATATCTTGTGTTCCTTTGCCTTATTCTAAATAAGCTCACATTGTGAGTTTCTAGGTAGACATCTATTTTGTGGGACTACTCTTCAGCTCACTACAGCCTGTTCTATGCCCCCAGTTCACATCTGGCCCATGTTTAAACATATTCCTGCCATCCACCATCCTCCAAAGTCTTCACCTGCCATGCCTGTTCCCTCTTACCATCGTAGCCACCCCTTCTGCCTGGCATATCACTTTCTTCCCTTTGCTAGGACCACCCGGCACAGGCTGGCTGTGTCCTCCCAACCCTGGACCACTGCAGTCCTTGACCAGGGGACCACCTCTTTGAGTTGACAGAACGTTTAGAGGAGATGGGCCATATCACGTTGGCATCTGTTTGCAGCTCTTTACACCGAGCCTGGCTCTGGGATAAGGCTCAAGCAATGTGTGTAGACCCAGGAGCAAATGAATCCAAGAGCTTGGCTCGAATTGTTAGCTGACTTCAACAGGCTCACCAGACCCTCCTGATTAAGAAACAGGAAAATGAAGCTGGCAACCGAGGAAGGGACAGGGAGCTGTGGAGTCGCTGCTGGCGGCTCCATTCCAGCTACTGGGGACTCAGAGGACAGAGCTTTGGTCTTTTTGCTTCCCTTTGGGAGTCACGTCTCTAGCTTGTTCCAAATGAAGGCACATTCAAAAGAGTCCCCATGGTCACTTTTTGACTGGCCTGGGAATATCGTCAGTCCCTGGACTATCCTGACCCTGGGCACCCTGCACGCCCGCGTTTTGACAAAAACCCTGAACCAGGACGGAGGCTCATGGAGCAGCAGGCTCTGCTGATCCACTGTCCACGTGACCGTGGGCACAGGCCAAGATGGTGGCAAGGGGCGTGACGGAACAGGGAGGGCCCTTCTCCACAGTGGACCAGCCTGGCCAAGAGCACTCAGCGCTCTCCATGCCCAGTGTGGGAACAGAGCACGGACTGGGCACCTGCTTCCTGGGTCGAATTTGGGTCTCCACCTGCCACACCAGGTCCCTGGGACCTTCCCTGACACCCCCGCCATGGACCTCAGCTCTGTTCTTCCTGGAAGAACCTAGGGTGAGCTGTCCTGTCTTGGTTTGGAGCCCCGGGCCTGGGAGGAAAGCACGTGGCCAGGGCCAGGCAGTCTGGGCTCCCCAGGCTGAGGTCCCTGAGCATTGCCTTGTGAGGGGGCAGCCCTGCAGTCAGAGGGAGGCTCCCTGCTGATGTGGCCCAGAGCCTGCAACAGGACAGGAGGGAGGGACAGGGGCACAGGCCCATCCTGGGCACCCCCACCCCATATAGCCTTTCTCTTCAGTAACTCTTAGCTTGAAAGCCCTGGTGTCCCCCAGAGAGGCCGATGTGGCTGTGTCTGTGTGGGACAGGGATGGCAGTGTCAGAGTTTTTGAACCCCCTTCTCAGAGCCAGAGGCAGGCTCTCATGAAAGTTGGTACCAGGTCCCTCCAGTTTCCAGGCAGTGTCAGGTTGGCCCCCAAGGGAGAATTGCAGGGATAAACTTCCTGGCTTTACCAGCCCAGCCCAGCTCCACTTCCCTATCTTCTCCCTCACCATCCTCCACCCCTTTCCCAGCACTCTGCCTCAGCAGGCACCTGACCTTGAGCAGAGGGGTCAGGGATGTCTGGGAGGTGCATGCTGAGGGAGGAACTCCGACCCCATGTTGTCACTGAGTTGTCCTGATGTGAGGGGGCCCTCCTGTCTCTGCATGAGCCGCCACTTCCTCTTGGAACCCCTGGGCCTGCACTGGGCCTGGTCCTTACCCTCAACAGGCTGCTTCTTGGCTTGGGCTCTGGCACACAAGGTGTCCCTTGCCTGTGGAGCCCTCCCCTCCTCCCCCTTGGTCCCATAGCTCAGAGCACAGGCCTCAGGTATCACCCTGCTCTCCTCTCATGCATTGTAGGGCTTCCTTTTGTGCCCAGCCAGCTGGTGAGCCCAGGGACACTGGGTGCCTCTGTGCTCCAGAGTACCTGGCATTGGACCTGCACACCACAGGTGCTCCACAAACCTCTCCCAAAGGAACGATGTTGAGTTGGGGCAGCTGTGTATCCCCACATAGACCTTCACAGCACCGCACTCTGTGCCTGGCCCTGAGCTAGCCCATCGGGGTATAGAGAGGACTGGGAAACTGCCTGCCTCTGGGAGATGACCATGTGTGGGACTCACGGCACATTCTACTATCCCAGCACTGGTCCACAGCTGTCTGGCCACCTGGTTGGCTCCTGTGGCCCCTGTGGCTCCTGCCACTTGCCAGGGCCTTGCCCTGCCTCCAGATGAGGACCCTGAATTTCTGGCAGTGCCCGGAGAGCTGCCTTTGAGCCCTTCCTTCGTGCTCTGGTGTGCCTCATGGCCTGCAGGCAGTGTTGGACAGCCTTGATGCCCTGCTGGCTCCAGGTGCTCCCCAGCCTTCTCACCTGCTGCCCATCACCTTCCCACCCCATCCCGATTCCACACCAGGAAGCTGGCTGGGGCCCGTGGCTGTTCCTGTCCTCGCCTTTGTTTCTAGTCAGAGGACTGAGTGTGTGCTTTCCAAGGATGGGGCTGGCTCTCCCCCGCCCAGCCCCGAGGTGCTTGCTGGGCATATGCTGAGGAGGGAAGGTGGGCAGGGAAGGGAGGAAAGCTGCCATGCCATCCCATTGGTGGTCCCTGGGACACCTCTGCTTCAGGTTCCATAACCAGTCAGCCGCAGGCCTTGGTTACTGCGGAAACCAAAGCCTCATGTGAGTGCTTGTCATCTGGGAGTAAGGACACAAGCAGAACACCTCTGCAAAGGACAAAGGACAGAGTGTCCATGCTACAGCACAGAATTCCACTGGGGGGATACAAACATGTGCACTGGGAGCCTATATGAGTCCCAGGGATCTGCAGGGTTTTCAGGGTAAGAGGGGCTGTGCGTGCTGCAGGCCTAGGGGGAAGGCTGGGTGCACTTTCGGGCATGCACTGCCAGCACCGCTGTGGAAGCACAGAGCTGGACCAAGGCAGTCACACAGCGTCTACACGTGGGTGTGCACAAACCTTCATGGGGTGTAAACACACCTCAGGAGCCGTCCAGGCAGCCTACGAAGGTTGAGACACATGCACACATGTGCACATGCCCAAGCGCATATGTATATAGAGCTTGCTATGGTTTAAATTGTGTCCTGGGCTGCCCCATCATATCCTGAAGTCCTAAACTCCCTGTACCTGTGAATGTGACCTTATTTGGACATAGGATCGTTGCAGATGTAATTAAGATGAGGTCATACTGGAATGGTGTGGGCCTGTAATCTAATCTGACTGGTGTCCTATGAAAAGCTGAAAAGGGGACATTTGGACACAAACACAGAGAAGAACACCATGTGAAGATGGAGGCAGAGCTGTACGAACCAAGGAACACCAAAGATCATCAACATACCACCAGCAGTGAGGGGAGACACCTTGAGCAGATCCTTCCCATGTACCTTCAGAAGGAACACTGCCCTGCTGCTAACTCCACCCCAGACTTCCAGACCCCAGAACTGGGATACAATACATGCCTGTTGTTTTAAGCGGCCTAGCTTGTGGTACTTTATTACGGCAGCCCCAGGAAGCTCATACAGAGCCTGACTGTTTTCTTTCTCATGCGTTGTATTATTTAATGCCAAAATATCCTTATGAGGTGGATGTTCAGCATTTCAATAAGATTCAGAACATTTGAATGACTTGTTCAGAATAATTCGGTCAGTTTGAGGTAGACCCAAGGTTCAGTGCGACTCTTCTGATTTTAAATCTAGATCCAGTGCAACATAAGTTTCCCAACTTCCTGATATCAACAGGTTTTAATTTTATTTTAAAATGTGTATTTCTCAAGCTTTGGGCCTGACAGATACAAGGCAAATTGCCCACCCTTACTCTATGCACTGTTCTACTTTTGATAAATTGCTTCCTTTCTAGGAAGAGAAACAGTCAATCTTTCTTTCTCTTTCTTTCTTTCTTTCTTTCTTTCTTTCTTTCTTTCTTTCTTTCTTTCTTTCTTTCTTTCTTTCTTTCTTTCTTTCTTTCTTTCTTTCTTTCTTTCTTTCTCTCTCTCTCTCTCTCTCTCTCTCTCTCTCTCTCTCTCTCTCTCTCTCTCTCTCTCCTTCCTCCCTCCCTCCCTCCCTCCCTCCCTCCCTCCCTCCCTCCCTCCCTCCCTCCCCCCCTTTCTTCCTTTTTTGCTATAAATGTCCCTCCTCAGTACCGCTTTAGCCGAATCTCACAAATTTTGCTATGTTGTACTTTTATTTTTATTTATTTAGGTGTATTTTAAAATTTTTCTTCAGACTTTCTCTTTGCCCCATGGATTATTTAGAAGTGTGTTGTTTAGTTTCCTAGTGTCTGGAGATTTTTGTTATTGATTTCTAGTTTGATTCTATTGTGACTGGAGAACACACTCTGATGATGCCAGTTCTTTTCAATTTGTTGAGGCTTGTTTTATGACCTGGGATATGGTCTATATTGGCATGTGTAGCATGGGTACTTGTAAACAATAGGTATCTGCTGTTGTTGGGTAAAGTGTCCTATAAATGTCCATTACATCTTGTTTGTTGATGGTGTTATTGAGTTTTTCTATATTCTTGCTGATTTTCTCTCTATTTGGGTGGAGTGTTGAAGTCTCCAACTACTATAATTGTGGATTTGTTTATTTCTCCTTTTAGTTCTACCAGTTTTTGCTTCACATATTTTGCAGCTCTGTTGTTTGGTGAACGCACATTAAGTGCGCTGTCTTCTTGGTGGAATGACCTTTATCATGATAGGTTTTTGTTGTTGTTGAAATGAATTTTTTTATTTTTATGCAGATGAATTTTCTTTTTACCAGTTATTTCATGATGTAGGGGACCCAAAGCAGAAGAGGGTCTTGAAGGGAAAGGGAACTCAACTCAAAAGAGACAGTTTTGCTTTCTTTGGCTATTCTAGACCCAGATTAAGAAAAAGGAAGAGAAGCCTGCACTCTCCTCTGCCCCTCACCATGGAAAGGGGAGAAAGCCACCAGTGACCATTCCTACCTGCTTGGGAACTCCAACATAAGAGAGGTGTGCATAGGGCTGGGGGTTTGATAGGAAACTTAGAGTTCCATGAAGAGGAGTTTGCTTATTCCACCTCAAAGACAGAGCCAGATTCAATAAGCAACAGCTGTTTATAGTTTACATTGAAACAGGTCCTTAGTTTATTCTTACTTGATGGCATTTCTTTCAACCCCTCTCTAAATTACAGCTTTTCCTAAATAAACATTGCAACATAGTAATTGGTGATTAGTTATGTTAACGAAGAGCTTATCTTTAGGGAGGAAGCATAGTATAGTTGGCATCCAACGCATGTCTGTGGAATGAATGAATTAACTGACTCGATTGGTTTCTAGGGATAATCTAGGTCTGGGGGTTATTACTAACATGATAGCTGAGGACCTGGGAGGAAGAGGACTGCATTCAACAAGTGGCCCACAAAATCCACAGATAGGGGGACCAGGGAAAGCTCCACAGAGGGTGGGCCCTGGAACTGAGTCTTGAAATAGTTCACCAAGTGGAGCAGGGAAGAAAGTCATACCAGGCAGGGGGAACAGCATGGGTGAGAGCATGGAGACATGAAAATGCTTAATCTGTTCAGGGGCTTTCCCTGTGGCATGTAGGCATGTGTGTGTGTTTGGGGTAAAAATGAGGCTGGAGGCTTAGGAGAGTTGGATATACATGGCCACACAACTGTTATATCAAAGGAGAGCACTTTGGGGAGGGAAACAGTAGACACACACACACACACACACACACACACACACACACACACACACACACGTCTCTGCCTCTGCAGGTCAGTCAAGTAGAAAGCAGACATGTTTGCCTTTGGAGGTGCCCCTCAGCGCTGCCTCTCACTGCTGACATGGGCGCCTTTTAGCTGGCAGCCTCGGGCCAACCGCTCCCCTTGTCCCATGTTATGCCAGCTCCTGGCTCTCTGGACCCTCCAAGGACAGGGAGAGGGGGAGGCCAGGCAAGGCAGAGCAGGGCCCAGCAGGCCTGGTCCGGATAAGGTGGGGTGGAGCAGGCCCGCTCGGGAGGGAGAGAGGGAGGCTTCCATTGACCCACAGCAGGGCCAGAAGTGCCCAGTTCCTTGTGCTGAGCCAGCCAACTCAGTCCTCACCCAGGCCAACCTGGGCCAAAAGGAGGGTGACTGTTTGACAGGCCCCTTGGAGACATCCTCTTCCAAGTTCTGGTTGTGCAGAGAGCCCTGGGGCTCCAGGGCTCAGCCTCCCTGCCTCCCTTTACTGGGGATCAAATTATTTTCACCCATTATGTGTAAGGCAAAGGCAGCTGTGTGTGTGTGTGTGTGTGTGTGTCCCAATCTTCACTCAGCCCCCCAGGGGACTGCTGGAGGGGAGAGAACCACAGCCTTCCAGAAACCCTCAAGCAGCTTTCATTTGTGTGGAGAGATGAAAAGTGGATAGGCCTGGAAGGTATCTGGGAGGAAGAGAAGCAACTGCACCTGGAGCCACATTAGACACAGGGTAGGCGGAGGAGAGACAGGCATCCCAGGATGGCTCTGATGCTTGGAGAGATGGCTTGGTGGAGGTATGTGAGGGATCCCTGCAAGGGAGGCTGGTCTGGGCAGGAGGACATCAGGCCTTCCCAGAGCATTCCCATGAGATGGCAGGTGAAGGTTGGACCACGGATCTGGGGCTTGGCTGCAAACCTGGGCTAGGCACAGGGAGTGGCAAGCAGTGGGAGAGAGTGTCCTAGGCTCAGCACTTGGCTTCCTTCCCATCTGCCCCTTGAGGCTCCTGACCTCTGACCTCTCTGCTCCAGCTCCAGTCCCACCTGACCTTTGCACTGAGTTGACGCACTTGCCTTCTCTTCGGGCAATGACTTTGTTTCCCCTTGACTCTGCCTCCCTATGTGGGCAATTGCCTGGGGCAATGGCTGTCTGGGCCTGCCTCTACCCCAGGACCCTGGTTTCCTCATGTGGCCCTTGTAGATACCTTCTACCCACGCTGGCTTTTGCCTGTCCCATGGAGGACCAGGGACTGATTTGTGAACTCAGAGCTTCTGGTCAGGCCACCAGCAGCTTGAACCTAGCTTTGGGCACCCCTGCAGGTCCTTGCAGCTGAGTGGGCCAGCTGCCTGCCCTGATGGGCACAGACATGGGCCAAGACATGGGCACTGTCTTTGCCTGCAGCGGTGAGGCTACTTCTCTCAAAGATGGCCTGGACCACCTGACACAATAAAGGGAAGTGGATGGAGGAGAGATGGACAGGATGCCCTCTGTGGGCTACAGCTGACTGGTACATCCACGGACTTTCGGGAGAGCCTTCAATCTCCTGCCCACCAAGCTTGCAGTGGCCCTGGGGGAGGTGTCCACTTTCTGCAAGTGCCGCCCAGGCCCCTGCCCCTTTGGAAGTTGGCCCATGGCCTCCTTAGGCCTGGCTTCCCCACTGTTTGTTCATTCCAGACCCCTTCTCCAGGCCCCTTCCTTGCTGGGGTCCTGAGGACCTGCTCCAGAGCTTGTGTCTTGATGCCAATCTGCCCCAGGAGGAAGCTTCCTCTGGCCTGGCTAGTCCCTTGGCACCCCAGCTGCCTCACTTACCCATCCTGGGATACCTCAGATAAGGGAGAATGGAGCTTGGAATGGTCAGGCCGGTCAGATGGGGAGAGGGCCAGCACCCCACCCTCCCCACCCTTCCTTCACAACTCCTCTTAGCTCCCTGCACTCCCTCAGGAGGAGGACCTCTGCCATTGCTGCCTTACCCCCTTGACTGGGGTCTGCCTGGCCGTGGCCCTTTTATATGTTGGCTCTGTGATCATTAGCTCAGAGGCCACGGTGCCTACGGGTGGCCCAAGAGACCTGGCCACAGGGAAGAGACTTGGATTCAGGGCAAAGGGGAGCTGGAGCAGGACTTGGGTGACATGTTCCCAGGGGCCCTCAAGCTCCAGACTATGTGGCTTTGAGCAGGAGGCCCCTTGTACCTGGGCACTGTCAACCACACTCCTGATCCCCAGGCCACCCTCAAAGAGGGCAAGGACACAGCAGCTATGCCTTGGTCACAGTGGCCCATTGCAGGGGCTATCCAGACCACTGTCTGTTCTCTGAACTTGCGGGGAGTTTTGGGCCTCCCTCTTCTTTCATTCATCAAATAGTGAAGCACCTATGATGTGCTACTTGCTGTGATAGGTACTGATAGAAGTGAAGAAAACCAAGTGACTTGTCTTGGTACTGACATTCAACCAGGGGAGTCAGATGATTACCCAGATAAAGGGCAAGTTGCCCAGAGCCCAGTGTGCACCTGGGCTCAGGCATCCTTCCAGAGCCCCTTGGAGCCAGTGTGGCTATGGCAAGTCCCTGATTCTCCAACCCCTTGCCCTCTGGTGACTGGCCCTGGGTGGCCACACCCATGCAACTGTGAGGCCATCCTGGGTCTGGGAGCTCTGGGTACCTAGCTTCATGGTGAGCTTGGGTTCATGTAAGCCTGCCTGCCCCCAAGGGGAGGTGCTGGGGCTCAGGCCAGCATGTACCCCTCTGCAGTGCTCAGCCCCCACCCGGGTCCCCCCAGCCCTCCCCTCCTTGTGCCTCAGATGGAATGAACATTCTGTCTCTCTTGCATAAGACCTTTACTCCTCCAGCCCACAGTGCCATCCCCCAATCTCGACACACAAACTCAAGGACACCTCGGAGAACGGGCCTGTCTTATAATCTCTCCTTCTCCCCCTGCCCCCAGTCAAGGTGAGATCATTGAGCTGAAGCTGCAGACAGATGGACAGATAGATGAGCTGTCAGGCCTCTGGGGAGGAGAGTCATGGCAGAGTGAAAGGAAAGGGCTGAGGGCGAGCGCTGGAGATGGGCTGTTAAAAAACCAGGCGCCATGAGGCCTGAGCTGTGGCCACCAGGTTTGGTGACATAGAGTGCACTGGTGACCCTGGCCATAGCAATGTCACAGTGGGTAGCAACTGAATGAAATGGTGGAGGCTGTTAGTGAGGAGGTGGCGTCTAGAGGAGGTTCTCATGCACCCCTGCGCCTCCTTTCCTATAGCCCAGCTCTCACGGTCATTGACAATGGGCTGGGCACTTACTGAACAAAAGCTCAAGGCTCTTCTCCTTCAGGTCAGGAGCAGCACCCCATGGCCTGGGCAGTAGGGTCAGGCTGGCTTGGCAGGCTGGCTGTGGCCAGTGGCCCTCATCCTCTACGCACATAGAGGAGCCCTTTCTCAGGCCCTTATTTCTCTCACTGTAGGAGTGTCCGGGCGCTGCCTTAACAGATGAGCATGACCGGGGGCTTAAACAGTACGAATGTCTTCTCTCCCAGCCTTGGCTGCCAGGCTGTGGAATCAAGGTTTTGGAGGCCTCTGGAGGCTCCAAGGGACAGTCCTTCCTGTGTCTTCCAGTTTCCGGGGACTCCAGTCACTTCTTGACTTGTAGACACCACTCCAATCTCTGCCTCCTTCACATGACCTTCTTTCCGGTTCTCTTCTGTCTCTTATAAGGACACTTGTCATTGGATTTGGGGCCCACCCGGGTAACTCAGGATAATCACATCTCCAGATCCTTAACTTCAACACATCTGCAAAGGCCTCTGTCCTAATAAGCCACAGGGTCTAGGATGGAGACATATCTCTTGGGGGTCACCATTCACTCCACCACACCCACTGTTCGTCACACTCTCAGGCCCCCCAATTCTGAGGACTATGTTCCTGGGTGTTCCTGGGTGGTCTCAGTGTCACTGGAAGATGGGGACCACACTGCAGCTGTGTTCTGCATTGTGTGGGGTGACTGTTCTTGGGTGAAGGTGTGAAAGGGATGACCGCCAAAGCCACTTTCCCGCTCTGGCTATGGGAAACTGAGTGTCCTCTTCCTCCCTGTCACCTAGCCATTGTCCAGCACAAAGCCAGACAGGAGTCCCATCTTCAGAGTGTCCTGGGTGTGACTGGCTGGGCAGGTGCACAGGTTTGAGGTCTCTGTGCGACTGAGAGAGGATTGGGCATTGGAGGACCAAACCCTTGACTGGAGTGGGCCAGTAGGGAGGGACTGGTGCCCCTGCAGAGGGGCTGGCCTCAGACCAGGAGCAAGGACAGGCTATTGGGAGGGACAGGAACAATCGAGGGGCAAGAGGCACAGTTGGGGTGATGGGTTCTGTTTCCTCAGGAAAATATGGGGCCCAGGGGCTGAGGGAAGAGCATGAAGAGTAAAGGTACAGCCGTCTGAACCCTTGAGCATTTTGGAAGAGGGACCAGCCACATTTTGAGAAACTACACATAGGCTTCCCTCTGTCCTGCCCTCAAGCCTCTGCTCGCGAGGCTGCCCCACCCGAAGGCTGATGCCCTTCCAACCCCAGCCCGCTTCAGTGCTTCCTCTGTGAGACGAGGGTTCTGTTCTTCCCGCTCCCTCCTATCCTTGCATCCTTGAAAATTATGCAGTCACGCAAAGGCCATTCACAGTTAAGCCATGCAAGCGGGGTTACTTTTCTTCTCTGCACAGCATTTTGTTTTCCCAGGAGTTAATAATTGTCCTTTGGCTGACTGTTTGCTTAGCTTCCCATGCACTTATCACTAATTCAACCCCAGGCTCGTCCCGGTGTGTAAATGTTCTCTCAAGACGTTCAAACACACCAGGCATTCTAGTGATTTCATCTTGAAGAAAATCTCTCATGGCAGAGCCCTACCAGCTGCAGGCTGTGGCTGCCACGCCCCCATTCCCCGCACGGCTGGCATCCTAGGTCTCCTTTTGCCTTTTACTGGGGGCTCCCCTCCCCTGAGTTGGAGCCCTCAGTTTCCCCCCACCCCATGATGGTGTGTGTTTTTTTTTTCCTTCTTCTTCTTTTTTTTTTTTTTTTTTTTACAAAAAGCTTGTGTTTACGTAATGCTTGTGTAAAGTTTAAAAAATATGTTTAGAAAGAGCTAAACTGGAGATCAGAAGCCCTGGCTTTTGACGCCTGGCTTGGCCTCTGCTATTCAGTGTGGCCTTGAGCAGGCCTCTCCCTCCCTAAGTCTTGCTTCCATTATCTATAGAACCACAGGTTTAGACTGGGGTTATTCATTAATCCTTCATTTATTCATTCAACAGACATTGGTTTAGCAGTGCCTCTTAAGAAAACTGTTTATCATGGAAAATGTCAACCAAAAGCAAAGCGAGAGAGAATAGTTAATGAAGCCCTGGGGAGCAATCAGCCAGTATCAACAATTACCAATAATTTGCTTGTATTTTTCATTTATAACTTTCTTTTATTTCCTGGAGTAATTTTTGGAATTTCTTATTTTGAAATATTGTAGTTAGGGTCACAGCAAGTTGCAAAGGAAGGGGCATGAGGCTGGTGCCCCCCTCCTCAGCTACCCGGCATCAGCGTTTTGTGCGTCCAGCAGATGAGACTGGTGTCACCCCAGAAGGGCTTGAGGTTGCATTTGTGCACTCACACGTGTGCACGTGCCTCTACAACTCCATCACCTGTGTAGATCTATGTGATGCCACTGCAACCCAAATGTAGTCCTGCCTGTCACCACACACATCCTCATGCTACCTTTTAGAGATGTGTAGTTTTATAAGAAACTGACAAACTGTTTTCCAGAGCGGCTGCCCCATTTTCCATGCCCATTTCTCCATGTCCTTGCTCGCCTTTGCTATTGTCCCTACCTTTGATTTCAGCCCTTCAAGTAGCCGTGGAGTGACATTGCACTGGGTTCTCACCTGCATTTGCCTGACAGCTAATGATGTTAAGCAGCTTTTCGTGTGCCCATTTGCCACCCACATGGCCTTTTTGGTGAAATGTCTTTTGTCCATTTTCTAAGTGGATTGTGTTTTTACTGTTGGATTTTGCCCACCCTTTTAATTTATACTCCTCCCTTGTTTCTGGAATATTTTTTAAAATGAACTTTTGACTGTGGAATAATTTTAGTTTTACAGAAAAATTGCAAAGATAGCACAAAGTTCCCTTGTGCCCTTCCCCAGTTCCTCCTGATATTAATACAGGCCTTGAACACAGTACATTTGGCAAAACAGAGAAATGAACATTGGTACAATACTAGCTCCTCAACCCCAGACTTCATTCAGGTTTCACCAGTTTTTTATTAACGTTGTTTTTCTGTTCCAGGATCCCATCTAGGACCCCACAGTGCTTTTAGTCTGGAGTATTTTAATTTTTTTTTATCCTCACCAAAAGATATGCTTTTTACTGATTTGGGGGGGCGGGGGGCGGAGAAAGAGAAAGAGAGAGAGAGAGGCATTGATGTGAGAGAGAAACATTGATTGGTTGCCTCGAGTATGGGCACCAACTGGGGATCAAACTCACAACCTTTTTGGTGCATGGGGCGACTCTCTGATGACACTCCAGCCAACTGAGCCTCCCGACCAGAGCTGGAGTATTTTTACTTTTTTAATTAAAAAAATATTTTTTAATCCTCACCCTAGGATATTTTTCCCATTGCTTTTTCAGAGAGAGTTGAAGGGAGAGAGGGGGAGAGAGAGAGAGAGAGAGAGAGAGAGAGAGAGAGAGAGAGAGAGAGAGAGAGAGAGAGAGAAACATCGATGTGAAAGAGACACATCAATTGGTTGCCTCCAGCACGTGCCCCAAGCCAGCCGGAGATTGAGCCCGCAAACGAGGTATGTGTCCTTGGCCGGAATCCAACCCGAGATCGTTCAGTCTGAGGGCCGATGCTCTAACCACTGAGCAAAACTAGCTAGGGCTGGAGTATTTTTAAATAAATGCTAGACATGCCCGGCCAGTGTGGCTCAGAGGTTGAGCATGGACCTATGAACCAGGAGGTCACTGTTCGATTCCCGGTCAGGGCACATGCCTGGGTTGTGGGCTCGATCTCCAGTAGGGGGCTTACTGGAGGCAGCCAATCAATGACTCATCATTGATGTTTCCAGCTCTCTCTCCTTCCTTCCTCTCTCTGAAATCAGTAAAAACATATTTTTTTTTAAAAAAATGCTAGACATTGTGTCATCTCACACATAAATACTTACCTATGGATCTCTAACAGATAAGGGCTTTTAAAAACAACCACACAATGTCATTATCATACCTAACAATCCAAATGAAAAATAAGCCCTAATGTTACCTAATACCCACTTTCCTTGATTGTCTCAAAGATGCCTTTTAATAAATGGTTTAATCAGATATGAATGTTGGCAAGGTGCATACTTAGTATGAGGTTGATATGTCTCGTGTGTTTTAAAATCTAGAACAGGTCCTTCCCCCCTTTCCACACCATCTATTTGTTGAAACAGCCAAATCCTTCGTCCTGTAGCATTTCTCACAATCTGGATGTAGCTGATGTCATCCTTGTAGTCTACCATTTTCCTTTATGCTCTGCATTTTCTATGAACTGATAGAGCAAGAAGCACGATAAGATTCAAGTTAAAATTTTTTGGCAAGATGACTCCCCAGGTGGAGCAGAGCACTTCCCATCCCATGATGCCAGGAGGCACAGCTCGTCTGTTTGCCCACTTTCAAACATGTTAAGATCCATGAGTAGATTCAGGCGGCATCAGCCTGATCCAGCCTTTATAAAATTCCCCAGCAGCCATACACCTGACGGTTTTAGTACCCATTGATAACCTCCATCTAGGTTCATTACTTAGGATTACAAAAGAGCAATTTTCTGATTCTGTAATTCTTCCTGCATTTCCCAGTTGAAATTCTGTAATGGAAGAACTTACCCTCATCAACTATTTGGTCATCGTGAAATACAGGTGATCCAGGAAAAACAGGATCGATGCCAGAAATTCCTTTCTTTTTATTACCCTTCAGAGTATGACATGATTCTCTGGCAATGTCCAGAATGAACAGTCCTTAAGCACTTTGGACATACTTTAGCCATTGCTCTCATTCTTCCTTTCGATGATCAGATGGTCCCACCTTGGGTCTGTAGGAGATCCTTCAAGGTGGTCTTGTGTCCTGCAGACTTGATCCTAGTGATCTGAGGACTTCCTTACTTCCTGACACAGCAAGAAGTATATTTCCCATGTTGTATATTTCCTGCGTCACACCTGGATTGTGACATTTCTCCAAGGAGTTCTACCCAGTTCTTTTTAGAAGAAAATGGTATTCAGAGAGAGCACACGTAGGCGTTGCTGAGTACAGTTTAAGAGTGCTTTGCAGTTCTTTTTCCCGGTAAGATACAGCCCATTACGTATATGTGATCCAAATACCATGTTTTCAAGACAATTGAAATACTACTTCTTGGTATGGTTATGCTACTAACTGGTTTCGTTCATTTGTTTCTGTTTTTGATGCTTAGGAATTGTTTTTGTTTTCTTTTTGATTCTTTAAATTACAGAAACATTTTTCATGAAACAACATCTATATATTTATACCCCCTTAGTTATTATACTAAAGATAGCATACTGTGCTGTGCCTAGCTTGATGTATCATTACATCCTGGAGACATTCTGGGCTATGCAAAGCTCTGCCTCATCCATTTATCCAGGTGCATAACGCTTCAAGACACAGGCCTGGCACAGCTGATGCAGCTTGGCCTGAGCGATGGGTGGTGCGTTGTTTCCAGTCCTTTGCTATTACTGATAAGTATCTACTCTTCATAGGTCTGTGAGACTCCCTGCCCCCTTCCTCCTAAATTATTTCAACACATGCAGAGTGCTGGTTGTGTGCCAGACCCTGGGCCAGGCTCTCTGGATGCAGTGATTATGGTGGAGACTGCTGGCTGCTTCCCCATTCTTCTCTGGTGACAGAGCCTTAGCTGAGCCCATGACCGCCTGAAAAGAGAGCACTTCTGAGCCAGCTTTATAGCTAGGTGTGACCACATAGACGGTTCTGGCCAGTGAGATTTAACTGGAAGTTTTGTATAGCACTTTTTGAGACACTCTTTGTTCACCCTGTTCACCCATTCCTCTGTCCTCCCCCTCATCTCCATTCTGGATCAAGGCAATGAAGGCTACACCCTAGGGATTATGGAGCAGTCGGTTGGAATGATCTGGAAACACCCTTGATTCCTAATGATTTTGTGGAATATCTATACTAGCTCTAAATGTTTTACCTCTGGACTTCATTAATGCACAAGACAAATAAATGTCTACCTTGGTTAAGTCACTATTATTATGTTTTTCTCATAGGTGCTCCTGAACCTAATCTTTACTGACAGAGGAGAAAACCAAACATATGTGGTCTCTGTTATTACCTAGTGGGGGCGACAGCCATTTGATGACACATCCAATAAGTAAGAATGTAACTATTATTGCAAAAATATCTACAATAGGAAAACACAAGGCTGCCCCTCAACAAAAAACCAAGAGCGAAATTAAGGGATTCATTTTAGATGAATGTGTCCAGATTTGGGCAATCAGAAAACCAAGAGGGAAGCTGTTTCTATGTTAGGTGCAGGTAGGTTCTGTGACATTTCAAAATGTGCAGTTGATTTCTGTTTCTTTCAGTTAGTATTGTAAACTAGCTGCTCTGAATAACCTTCCTGATAAAAAGAACTAAAATTGCTTAATAAAAGATTTAAAAATCATCTTTTTAAATGCTTCAATGAGATGTTGAAACAGTAAGGAATCCCAGAGTCTAAAAATTAAGTCAAGACAGGAACCTGGAGAGGTAAACAGAACACTAAGGCTAACCTTCACCCTGAGGGCATCAGTAGACCCTGGTGACCTTGAGTTTTAGATTTTATGGCCTCATGGATTGTGGGGACAAGCCACAAAGCCCAAGGCTTGCAAAACAGGATGTGTAATAGGAAACAAGCCCTCTCCCCACTGCATGTAGGTGAAAGATAAAAGGTATGTCATCATTGCAAGGGCGAACTAAAGATACCCCTTCACCCACAGGATCTCCAGGAGAAGGGCTTATTTCCTCACCTTGCACAAGAAGGAGGGGAAAATATCTTCGCTGCATGTGTGTACTCACAAGGCAGCACCATGTGGATTCACAGCTGGAATTACAATACCTGGGTAGTCCATACATTACTCCTGCTGAGAATTTAGTTTGAAATTGTTCTGGGTTAGAGCATCACCAAAAAGTCTTCAGAAGCCAGTGCAAATCCTCTCTGGAGGAGCCCACTTTCAATTCAGGTCTGCGAGTGTCCTCACTATGAAGTTCTAAGAAATAAAAATAAAGACTAACCAAATAATACTTCTAAAAGTGAAAACTAAAATAATTGAATTTAAAATTAAATGAATGACTTCCACTTTTCGTAGTGTAAATAAATCAATTCATAGCTATTTGATGGGGGCAATTAGAAAAGCTGGAAAAATAGCCTGGCCAGGTGGCTCAGTTGGTTGGAGCATCGTGCACCAAAGGCTTTTGGGTTCGATCCCTGGTTGTGGTGTGTACAGGAGGCAACCGATTGATGTCTTTCTCACACATCTCTCTCTCTCTCTTCCTCTTTCTCTAAAATCAGTAAAAATATATCCTCAGGTGAGGATTAAAAAAACATTTAAAAAAGCTGGAAAAATAGAAAAGTCACTTGCTTGAAGGCATCACAGAGAAAAAAGAGGATGAAGAATTTCCAGGCCAGGGTGCAGAAAAGGCCAGGAGCTGAAAGAGGTGAGGCCAGCGTTTGAAACTGATAATCCCCTGGGGCTGTCTGCAGAGTCTACAATATGCGGGTTGGAGATTGCAGAGGGCTACTGACAGCTATATGGGGCTAGAAGGACAGGCATTGTAGTCCAGGGTCTGACAAGGGAGCACCGTGGTGAATCACCCTCATTTTAGTTGGAATCCTGGAGAGCTGCTCCGTAAGATTGAGGTGATCCAGAAATAGAGTCTCCCAGGACTTTAGGTAGCTTTTACCCTTTCAATCCCTGAAACTGGATTAGAATGACCCTAGATTGCTAGTGGCCTCACAAGCTCTCAAAAGCAGCTGCAATCTTCTCTGGGGGAAGATAGCATCAGCCTTGCCTTCAAGTTATTGCTACAAATGATTTTCAATCAGAGTGTTCGGCAAACAATAAGAACAAGGCCCGTGCATGAGGAGGGGAGGCAGGATGAACACAAAAGGAGGGAAGTAATGGACAGCAGGAAAAGCTTGCAGTGCCTTCAGACATTGGAATGATCAAATATAAACTTTAAAATAACTAAGCATACACTCTCCAAAGATATAAATGAAATATTGATAATTATGGCAGAGAAATTAAACTATAACAAAGAGTTTCTTGAAAATTCTAGAACTAAAAATGACAGTAACTGAAATTAAGAAATGGACATAAGAGCAAAACATGTGCACCCAAAGAGAGCGTCAGTGGACTGAACGATAAGCCGGAAGAAACTATCCAGAATAAAGCATAGAGAGACAAAAGGATGGAAAATAAAAGAGAGAGAGACAGAGAAGATACAGTGAGATCTAACATGGGGAATTGGAGTCCCAGAAGAAGAGGAGAGAAAGAATGGGCATAAGCAATATTAGAAGACATAGTGGCTGACTCCATGTTCTGCTCAGGAGTAGTTTGGGCCTCCCCATCTCTTCTCCTCTTCCCTTGCAAACAGGACCCAGATCTGGCTTCTTTCCCAAACAGGGGGTAAAGTGTTCCTCATGTCCCTGTCCTTCCCCAGCCTTTGTCACCATGCTATCCATTATGACCAGCCTGCAAGAAACCTGGTTCTAGGCTCTGCCACAATGCAGGGCCGCCCTCATCAACCAGATTGCAACACCAGGGAGAGGCAGATTCAGAGAGAGCCAGGGGTAGGAATGTTGCCTGTGGAAGGAGGGAGTTTTGTTACAATTTGCAACTTATTTTCTAAAGTCTATTTTGTAAGAATTTAAGTTTAAAAAAGTTGTGCCCTGCCCCCACCAAAAAGAAATTTTCAGAGAGAGAGATGGAGAGAGAGAAAGAGAGACAGACAGACATAGTGGAGAACCTTCCAAAATAGGAGGGAGGGGCAAACCTCAAATCAAAGATTAAGGAGGGCTTAGAAACTCCATGCGGAATGAAGAGAAATGCACACCTGGAAACATCGTGGTAAAATAACTAAAAACAGAATTACTTAAAATTGTGGAATGTTGAAAGCTTTACATCTGGGATCAGGTACAAGATAAGGTTACTATCTAACACCAATTTTTAAAAATATGTTTTTATTGATTTCAGAAAGAGGAAGGGAGAAAGAGGCAGAAGCATCAATGATGAGAGTCATTGATCAGATGCCTCCTGCACGCCCCCTGCTGGGGATCGAGCCCACAACCCAGGCATGTGCTCTGACCGGGAATCAAACCTCAGTCTCCTAGATCCTAGTTCAATACTCAACCTCTGAGCCACATCGTCCGGTTTTTATTTGACATTGTATTTGAGTTCCTGGCCAGTGCAGTAAATAAAAAAATCAGAAACTATTTGCCAATGATATGATAGTTTATGTAAAAAACCTTAAGAATCTGCAGATAAATTAATCAAACAAATAAGAAAATTTGGCACAGTTTCTGCATACAAAATCAATACATAAAAATAAACAGAGACAGAATTTGTAAATAAAAGGAAGATAACATTTACAATAGCATAACACATATGACTACCTAGGAATAAATCTAATAAAGACATGCAAGAACATTATGTAGAAATATATAATAGTTTGAAAGACATTGAAGGAAAGATAAAAACCAATAGAAATATATTCTAGTTTTTTAAAACATAATTTCAAATTTATAGTAAAGTTACAAGAATAGTAAAAATAAATACAAAGGAACATCTTCAACCAGATGAAGGGCATGTATGAGAAACTCACAGCTAACATTATACTTAACGGTTAAAGAAGAAAAATTTCCCCATAAAGTCAGGGACACAACAGAGATGTCTGCTCTTGTCACTTCCAGTCAACATTGTACTGTAGGTTCTAGATGGGGAAATTATGCAAGAAAAAGAAATAAAAGGCATCCAGATAGGAGAGGAAGAAGTAAAAATATCCCTAGTCACAGATGACATGATCTTGTATATAGACAATACTAAGGAATCCACTAAAAAACGATTAGAACTAATAAACAAGTTTAACAAGGTTGCAGTACAAAATTCTACTGTGTTTCTATACATAGCAATGAGCAATCCAAATAAAATTAAGAAAACAGTTATAGATATATATATTTAAAATATGTTTTTATTGATTTCATAGAGAAGAAAGGAGAGGGAGAGAGACATAGAAACATCAATGATGAGAGAGAGTCATTGATCGGCTGCTTCTTGCACGGTCCCCAGTGGGGATCGAGCCCAATACCAGGGCATGTGCCCTGACCGGGAATAGAGCTGTGACCTCCTGGTTCATAGGTCGACACTCAACCACTGAGCCATGCCAACCAGGCAAAAACAGTTATATTTATAAGGCATCAAAAAGAATAAAATACATAGGAATAAATTTAACAAAAGAAGGGCAAGACTGAACAACAATACGTTGTCAGAGGATGCTAAAGAACATCTAAATTAGTAGAAAGGCATCCCATGTTTACGGATCAAAGAATAACATTAAGATGAAAATACTCTCCAAATGGATCTACAGATTCAATACAATGCTTATCAAAATACCAGCTGACATTTTGACAAGCTAATTCTAAAATTCACATAGAAATGTAAAGGACCCTGAATAGCCAAAACAACTTGAAGAAGAAGAACAAAATTGGAAGACTCACACTTCTCTATTTCAAAACTTACTACAAAACTACAGGAATCAAGACTGTATAGTACTGGCATAAGGATGATAGGCTTATAAATTAATGTACTAGAATTGAGAGTCCAGAAATAAACCATTAATTTCATGGGCAATTAAGTTTTCTACAAGGGTGCCAAGACAATTCAATGGGAGAAACAGTAGTCCTCAACAAATGGTGCTTGGACAACTGGATATCCACATGCCAAAAAAAAAAAAAAAAAAGAACTTGGATACTTCACACCATACAGAAAAAGTAACAAAATTGATCCAGGACCTAAATGTAAAGAGTAAGACTATAAAACTCTTAGAAGAAAACATAGGTGTAAATCTTCATGACCTAGGATCAGGCAATGGATTCTTAGTTATGACACCAAAAGCACAAGTGACAAAAGATAAAATAGATAAATTGGACTTTATTAAAATAGCTCTGTGCTACAAATGATACCATCAAGAAAGTGAAAAGACAATTCACAGAATGAAGGAAAATATTTACAGCATATCAGATAAGGGACTTGTGTCTAGAATATATAAAAAACCCTTATAACTCCACAATAAAAAGACAAAAGACTCAATTCTAAAAATGGGCAAAGAATTCAAATAAATATTTCTCCAAAGAAAATGTGCAAGTAGCCAATGAGCACATGAAAAGATGCTCAACATCATTAGTCACTAGGGAAATACAAATCAAAATCACCATGAGATATCACTCTACACCCACTAAAATGGCTGGAATGAAAAAGATGGACAAAACATGTTGGTGAGAATATAGAGAAACTGAAACCCTCATACATCGCTGATGGAAACGTACAGTGGTGCAGCTGCTTTACAGTTTGGCAGTTTCTCAAAATGTTAAACATGGAGTTACCATGTGACCCAGCAATTCCACTCCTAGGTGTAGTCCCAATACGTAAATTGTAATGGCATGTGAGTTATATCTCAATATAGCTGTCAGAAAAAAAATAGTAGATAGATTTCTTCTACACCTTTCGTATAGATTTCCCAAATGTTGACATTTTACTGTTTGCTTTATTCTTGTCTACACACACACACACACACACACGCATATGCATGTGCATGAGCACACACACACGCGCACACACACATGCACACGTGCACGGGCTCACACACACAATTATTTTCTGAATATTTCAAATCAATTGAGACATTATTGTCCTTTATCTGTGAATACTTTAGTGTGTATTTCCTACAAACAAGGACCATTCTCTTATCTAACCATGCTACGGCTATCAAAACCATGAAATAAACATTGATACAATACTGTAATCTACAGATCTTATCCAGAGTTTGCCAATTGTCCCAACAATGTCCTTTCTAGAAAAGGAGCATCTCCGATCACACATTCCCTTCGGTTGTCACATCTCAGTCTCCTTTAATCTGTGGCAGTTGTCTTTGTGTTTTGTGACATTGACCCTTTTCAAGGGCACAGGCCAGTTATTTTGTAGAATGTCCCTCTGTTTGAGTTTGAGATCTCCTGACCGTTAGATTCAGGTTTTGTAGTTTTGGTAGGAATATCAGAGAAGTGACGTGTCCTTGGTGCATCAGATCCGTAGGTGCACTGTGGCAGACTGTCCCATTACTGGCGATGGTAACTATGATATTTGGTCAAGGTAGTGTCTGCCAGGTTTCTCCACTGTCAAGTTGCTCTCGTTTGCTGTTATTTTTCATTTGTGGGGAGACATTTTGAGACCATTCCGTTTTAAACCTTCACCCACTAATCATTTTTGCTTGAATCGATCATTGCTATGATGGTGATTTTTCAGTTTCATCACTCCTTCTATCTTTATTCCTTGGCTTTCTACTGTGAGCAAGAGCTCTCCTTTCCCTGTTTGCTTATTTATTTATATAAATATGGACTTAGGGGTTTCTTACCTTCAGGAGGAACAAGATGCTCTCAGCTCCTCCAGACTTTCCTTGTCTGCCATCTCAAGAATCAGCCATTTAGCCTAGGGTGCCTAGTTCATTTTGAGTGGATAATTGCATTTAGAAACCAATTTTGAAATTACACAGACGCACCCCCTCACACATGCATATATGTAGATGTATATATAAATATATGTTATGTACACTTCCACACGTGTGTATCTATCATCTATCTATCTATCTATCATTATTCTGTCTACTATATAGCTCTGTTGCTGTTAGAAAGCTGGCTCCCATCATCTACAGTATATTTATGTACTCACTCAACCCTAAAACACTCAGAAAGTAGTTTCAGAATTGTCCACTCACAGCTTTGCAAAGAGGAAAATACTCTCTAGAATTCAACATTTGTTTCTAGTTCTTTGTCTTAGCCTGAGGGCATATAGTCCAAGGACTACATTGGAAAGGCCCTTGGGTTTGTTCCTTTCTTCCACTTCAGTTTCATCACTATGATTAAATCACAGTTTCAATACTGTGGTTACAGTATTGTATGGTGTATGGCTTGGTCCATTTGTTTCCATTTGTATTTCATTTTAGGACATTTCCACTATCCTTGTGATTTTATTTATTTTAAATAATTTGAAGTTCAGATGCTCTCTGCCTTCCAGTTATGCCAAGGGCATTGGTTTTATGTAGTTTTATTTGTTCTAGTCTTTTTTTTAAATTGATTTTTATTTGGAAACTCTGTGGAGAGTTCCAGATTTACTTGGCTGCCATTGTCTTGGCTACCCAGAATTCTCTCCCCAAAATCAATGTTTTGAACATGCCAGTTCTTTCCAATTTGATTTATAAACTGAATGCAATCATAATCTAAAGGCCATTTTTAAATGGGGCTGGAGAAGGTGGTTCTTAAATTTGTATGGAAAAGCAAATGGCCAAGAATAGTTTAGACACTGCTAAAAGAGGTGGAGGGAGTTGCCTTTATAAATTCGAAGAATTGTTCTAAAGGTACTGAATTAAGGCGGTACAGGATTGGCAAAGGATGGACAAATAGACCAACGGGGCAGAATAGAGAATTCAAAACCAGACACGCCACATGTAGAAACTCAATTTATGATAAAGCTGGTATTGCAGGCCAGTAGGGGAAGGAGATGTTTTTTCAATAAATAATGCTTGACAATTAGTTATCCATATGGAAAATAAAGTCTGACAACATCAGCTGTTGGCAAGCCTGGGGAAGTGCAAAGAGACAGCTACTGCAGGTGGGCCTGGGAATTGATAAAACCACTTGGGAAAGTGATTTGTAGTTCCTTGGCAAAGTGGAGGATGCATGCTTCCTGTGGCTTAGGGAATTCCCCTTGGATGTAATCACTAGAGAAACTTGTGCTGGGCATCAGGATGCCAGTCCACGGACTGGCAGAGCTGCCCTGTCTGTAACATGGAGAGTGCAAACAACCCAACCGGCCATCAAGCCGATCAGTGGACCAGAGCGATGGAGGTTAGTTCGGAAACAGAAGAAGGCTCAGAGGATGAATGGATTCCAGCTTTTATGGAGCAGCATGGATGAGTCTTGGAAATTCCACGTTCCATATAAAAGCAGTTTGCAGAAGAATAGAAACAGTATGATTCCATGTATGTAAAGTTTGAATCAGGTGAAATGAAACCATGTATTGTTTGGGGATGCGTACAAAGGCAGTGAAACTATAAATAAAGCACAGGAAGGGTAAGTGTAAAATTCACAAAAGAGGTCACTTCTGAAGTGGAGAGGGGAGAGTGTGTGTGTGGGGGGAGGGGCAAGAAGGGACACCCAAGGTCCTTCCCAGGTAATGTCGCCTTTCTTTGTTCCAAGCTGGGTGGTCAGTATGCAGGGGCTCATGGTATTGTTCGTTCTGCTCATACCTATTTTGTAAATGTCTTTTGTGTTTTCTCAGTTCTAACAGAAACAATTTAAAACCCTCAGAGTTCTGCTGAATTGCCTATGGAGAGACATTGTGAGCTGGTAGTGGCTGGGAACCTCCGAAGTTGTTTTGGGACCCTTGTGCCTCCCCAGGGGGAGCTTGGCCCTGGGCTCTGACCCTGTAGCCTTGCTCACAGCAGCCCTGGGTAGGCTGGTGCCGTGGTTAAAGTACTGAAGTATTCTGTACCTATTTGCTAAATTGTAGCTCAAGTGCTTCCCACCTGCTGAGCCCCCTAGCCTCCCCCTCCTGGCTCCCTCCCCCATCCTGATCCTGCAACTGGTGCTCACTAAGGACCCAGCAGAGGCCCCCTGAGACCCTACGGGGGAGGCCCCTGAGCAGCCTCCGTGCTGGGCCACCGGGGTCAAGCGTGAGGAACATTTGTTCCTCCTCCTGAGGCCCTGCTCTGCAGCAAGGCTCAGCACCTGCTCTTGGAGGAGAGAAGACTCAAGGTTACACCCACCCACTGGATCCATTTACCACCCCATCCGCCCATAGCCAGTTTGCCTAACGACCGCTCACCTAATTGCCAGGTCACCTCCAGGCCTGAATTTGGAATTCAAATGAAGGAGCTTATTTCCACCATTTATTCTAACAGTGACTCCAGCTTAATCAGTTCTCTAATGATCAATTTGCCTAATTAAAAAAAAATTAAGCATTTTGAAACCAATTCACTAGAGGCCCTTCGGCTGTGGCGGGTTGGCGGGGGCTGCTGTGCCGCGGGGCAGCTGCTTCCTCTCCTGCCTCTGGTTCTGTCTGGTGAAGGGTCCAGTGGGAGCGAGGTGCACACTATGTCTCACTATATAGAATTTGCAAAGAAGCGGGATTGGGAGACACAAACGATGTGCAACACACCTTAATAAATATACTACGCATAGAACAAAACAACATAGGGAAAGATCTTTAAGCCAAAAGGCAAAAAAGTTCTTCAAGTGTTTCTGAGAAGAGGAAATAAAAGACAAGCGGAAGGTGTCGCAGGTGTGCTGAGCAGCCGGCTGGCTCCCCTTGGCCTCCGAACCCAGAGGCTGTGCCCAGGGCCGCCCCAACCCCCGGCTCGCGCCCACGCCGCCTGCTGAAGCAGCGAGGCCGCTGCTCCTTCCGCTAGCTGGGGCCATGGAGCCGCCGGAGACCCACTTCAGTCTAGAAGCACAGATTAAAGCAAGCTGCTCTTTGTTATCTTTTGTTTGTTTTTGAAAAATCCTTAAAATGCAAACAGTTGGGAGAGAGGTCCCGATATAGATATAGACCCAGCCTACTGCACCTGGAGGCCTCCCCATAGCTTCCAAATGCCACCCCAGTGCCTCCCTGTGACTTGCCCATGCCCTTTCCTCAGCCTGGAGGGCTCCATCTAGATCTCTAGATCCTTCTCTTCCTCCAGCACCCTCCCCTGGAAGCCTTTCTGGAGCACCCCCACCTCTGTGAGCCTCCACCATCTTTGGAGGACAAGGCTTGGGCCCCTCATTCCGTCTCTCCAGCTGTCCCTCACACAGAAGCTGTTAATGGTTTAATGGGGGAGGAGGAGGAACCCTCAGCCCAATGAGTGGGTGACTCAAAGAGCATCACTTGGGGAGGATTCCTTGCTCCCTTCCCGCAAGCCCAATCCAAGGCTGCCTCCCAAGCAGGTGAGGTGTGTGGAGCAAGGTCTGGGGAGAGTGGGGCGGGTGGCCCTGGGAACGGAAGTACATGCTGGGCTCCCGGGTGGCACCTGCGTCTGCCTGCTGGAGTTTCTGGGGTCTTGCTGGAGGGCTGCCCAGATGAGCCAAGAGAAACAGGGGGCGCTGGGAAGGAAAAGTCGAGGCGCCCATACCCCAGCTCCCCTCTGCCCTGGGAGCAGAAGGCATAAGGACCAGAGGGCTGAGTTGGGAAGGCTGCCTAAGCATCTGGCCTTGCAGGGGATGCCCACCTACAGAGGGGCTGGGATGTGGACACAAGTGGGGCCCAAAGAGGACAGGGCTGGCCCACCTCAGAGTCCTCAGCTAGGCACCAGTGAACTCACCCTGAGAAAGGGGTGACCCCCCCTCAGCAGAAGCAGCAGGCAAAGATGGAGCACCCTCCTCCTCTCGACCTTGAGCTGGTGCCCCAGGAGGGGGCTGGGAGGGGAGGGGAGGTCAGAGGACCTTGTCTCCATTCCGGTCCATTCTAGTCCTGGGATGGGGAGGGGGAGCTTTGAGTGGGATGTGAGTCTGGGCTGAATTTTAATCACCCAAAAGGACCAGAAAAGTTAATGGTTGGGGGTAAGGGGGTGGGGGTGGGGAGAGGTGCCAGAACACACCGTGACCGGCATAAACAAACCCTATTGTGAGTTACATTAGTGGGAATGGCTGATGAAGCCCCAGGAAGTGCCCTAGGGGCTGCAGGCCCAGTTTTGATCTCTGTTCCGGACTCTGAGTGCCCCCCTCCCCTGCCAGACCTTGAGGTGGCCTCCTCACCCCTCCCCTCCGGAAGGGACAAGCAGGTGGGCCTCACCTGAGGCTGTCACATGGGCACAGCAGGGAGCAGCAGCTGAGCACCCCAATGGGCCCTCTACTTTCCTAAAGTGGAGCCAGGTTGACTTTCGGCCTCTCCCTACCCCAGGAGACATTTCCCATAATTGAGGCTATGTGGGCAGGTTGGGGAGAGACTTGGTGTGGACAAAAATTCAACAGGCTATGGTTTGGGGACAAACAGCAGGGTCAAGGTGAGAGGGTCCCTGAGTCCTCACAGGGGAAGCCTGCAGGTTTGAAGACCAGAGGGACTCTTTTCCTTGCCTGCTGCCCTGGGTCGGTTGTAGGCTGTCAGGGGTGGGCAGGCCTACAGGGAATTCCTGGGCCCATGGAGAACAGACAGAGCCCAACAGAGAAGCTGCAGTCCATGGGGCTCTCAGTTCAGACCTACTAGCAATTTCCTAGGTTCCAAACATCAGGGCACAAAAGAGCTGGACTTCAGAGTTTGTTGTGCTGTGCAGGCTGGGGACCCCCAAGACACCCCTCCGTGGCCAAGGGGTTCTTTCCTTTGTTGTGTTTCTCTGGCCAGAAGATGGGCCATCCCATCCTGAGAACCCATGTCCAGTGCCCAATACAACAGTACATTTTGCCCAAGCACACGCTGGCTTTAACATTTTTTGCTATTTTCTGCATAGCATCTCTTCAAGGTCTCTTGATCGGTGCACTCAAGGAGTATGTAATGCCCTGATATTTACTCTCTGGCCAGTGGGATCTCTGGAACCAGGTTTTTTTGTTTGTTTGTTTTTTCACCCGTCTCTCTTTTGGCCACCACCAGCTGCACATCCAGGTGGCTCCAGCATCCCATTGCGGGAAATGGCTTCCACGCACTGGCTGCCTGGTAGCTGAGTGGAAACCATGGCAACAGGAAGCGGGGAGGATCTTCCATTCCCATCACCCCGCAGAAAGGGCAGCCTATTTCTGGGACCTGAGCCCAGTTATTCACTAGTTTTGCATTTTGCTGTGAATTTCAATTCTGGTGAGCTGGTGTCGAGGGTGCTGGTCCTGAGTTTGGGAGGGCTGAGTAAGTGACCTGCTCCCCTTCTGATTCCAAAGGAGACTCAACTCCTGGCTCCAACCTTTAAGGCCATTTGTACTAGACTCAGTCTCTAGCTCCCAAATGAATCCCTTCTTCACCCAGAACAGAAGATGGCTGCTTTTGGGGTGACTGAGGTGAGACCAGGGCCCATTGGGGGATTCTCCTCACTGTGTGACCTCTTTCTATACTAAGAGCCGGCTTCTCTGTTTGGGCCCACTTGGCAGGGTGAGGAGGCTCTGACGTGCTGGGGGGAGATAGTCATGTTCCTTCAATCCAGTGACAAGCGCCTCTCAATACATGTATACAGACACACTCGCACACACTGAAGTGCGAGCGCGAGCATGAAGACACGCACACTCCAGCACTCAAATTGTGTGTCTTTTGGTGTAGACGACTCTGCCCCCTAGTGGCAGACTGCCACCAGTGCTCTGGACTCAGAGGGGCAGGTTGCCAAACTGACTCACTGGGATTCCTTCCAGCCTTGACTTAGGTGAAGGGTCTTTGGAGATGAAGGAAACAGGCAGGAGACGGGTCTTCCGAAGCTGAGTCCAAAGAGGAAACTGCAGGCTAAGCTTGGGGCAGGAAAGCATGGGAGAAGGGGATAGCAGCTGGCTCCTGCCTGGCTGTTCTTTCCACCTGCCACCCTCTCCTTGGGTGACTGCAGTTCCTCTCATGGCTGCCCAGGCCTTTCCTGTCAGGTCACCCCAAACTGGGGACAACTCCTTGATGCTCCCTGCTTCCTCCTTCCCAACACTCAACTCCTCACCCATCCTGAGGTTTTTATATCCCAGACAGCTTTTATATAATTCACTTGTGGTAGGCAGAATTTTGGCCTCTGTGACCTTTCCCTCAAGCCCATGAATATGTTACATTGCATGACCTTTGCAGATGTAATTAAGACTACTAAGTGATTGACATGAACATAGGAGGATTAGCCTAGATTATTGGCTGGGCCTGACGTTGGCACAGGAGTGCTTACAAGCAGAGCTTCACTGACTAAGGCCAGGGGGAGTCAGAAATGTTCAAAGACAATGAGGAGGACTCCATCCACCATTGCCAGCTTGAAGATGAAGGGGCCTTGTGTCAAGGAAACTGTGACTTCAGTCCTACAGCCTCAAGGAACTCGATTCTGCCAACTTGAATGAACTTGGAAGCAGAATCTTCTAGAGTCTCCAGATAACAGCAGAACCGATCTGACATCTTTTGTTTGTTTTGTTTTTATTTTGAAATTATTATAGATTCACAGGAAGTTCCAAAGACAGTATAGTGAGGTCTTGTGTACCCTTCCCTCAGCTTTCCCCAATGGTGACATCTTATATAACTATAGTGCAATATCAAACCTGCCCTCTGGGGTCATTGTCTGACTTCTTCACATAGTGCCTCTGAGACCCGGACCATAGCCTTCACTCAGGACAACCTCCTTTACCTTCTTGCTAGAGTTGCCCAAAGGTAGTAACAATTTAAGGGTTCCCTTCTGGCTTTTATTTTATTTTAATTTTAAAAATCCTCACCTGAGGATATGTTTATTGATTTTAGAGAGAGGAAGGAAGAGAGAGAGAAACATCAATTGGTCACCTCCTGTATACGCCCCAGCTGAGGACCAAACCGGCAACCTAGGTATGTGCCCTGACTGGTAATCGAATCCACAACCTCTTCGGTGTATAGGACGTTGCTCCAACCAACTGAACCACACTGGCCAGGGCCTGGCTTTTATTTTAAAAACACACCTTTTTGAGATAAAATTTACATACCAATTCATTCATTTAAAGTATACAATTTAACGATTTTTAGAATATTCACCGCTATCACCATATTGTTGTGCAAGCATCACCACTATCTTATTCCAGAACATTTTCATCAGCCTCCCCCAAAGCCCATACCCACTAAGTAGCCACTTCCCAGTCCTTCCTCCCCACCCCCTGGCAATCATGAATCTCCTTTCTGTCTCTATGGATTTGCCTGTTCTGACCTTTGATATAAATGTAATCATACAGTATGTAACCTTTTGTGTTTGGCTTCTTTGAATTAGTATAACATTTTCAAATTTAATCCATGTTGTAGTATGTGTCAGTATTTCATTCCTTTCTATGGCTGAATAATATTTTGTTTATCCATTCATCTGTTGATGAACATTTGGGTTGATTCCACTTTTGGCTATCGTGAATAAATCTGCCATGAACCTTCATTTATAAGATTTTGTGTGGCCATATGCTTCCATTTCTCTTGGGTCTATAGCTAGGAGTGGATCTACTATGTCATATGGTAACTCTATGTTTAACTTTTTGAGGAACTGCCAAACTTTTCCACAGTGGCTGCTCCATTTTAAATTCCCACCAGCAATGTATGAAGGTTCCAATTTCTCCACACCCTTGCCAACACTTGTTATTACCTCTTTTTAATTATAGCTACCCTAGTGGGTGTGAAGTGGTATCTCATGGTTTTGACTTGCATTTTTCTAATGTCTAGTGATGTTGAGCATCTTTTCATAAACTCATGGCACATTGTATATAGTCTTCAGAGAAATGTCTATTCAGATCCTTTGCCTCTTTTTATTTAGGTTATTTGTCTTGTTATTGAGTTGTAATGGTTATTTATATATTCTAGATACAAGTCACTTATCAGCTATATGATTTACAGATAGATTCTCCCATTCTGTGCATTGTCTGTTTACTTTCTTGGTGTGTCCTTTGAAGCACAGAACTGTTTTATTTTGATGAAGTTCAGTTTATCTATTTTTTTCTTTTGTTGCTTGTGCTATTGGTATCATAGCTAAGAAACCATTGCCTCATCTAAGGTCACAAAGATTTATGTCTATGCTTTTATTTAATTAATTAATTAATTTATTTATTTAAATATATCTTTATTGATTTCAGAGAGAGGAATAGATAGGGAGAGAGAGATAGAAACATCAGTGATGATGTTGATTGGCTGCCTCTTGCACGCCCCTGACTGGGGATCAGGCCTGCAACCCGGGCATGTACCCTGATGGGGAATCAAACCCTGATCACCTGGATCCTAGGTTGACTTTCAACCACTGAGCCACGCCCGGCCGGGTCATGCCCTATGTTTTTAAAAGAGATTTATAGTTTTAGCTCTTACATTTAGGTTTATGATCTATTTTGAGTTAAATTTTCTGTATGGTGTGAGTTAGGAGGTCCAACTTCATTCTTTTGTATGTGGCTATCCAGTTGTTCCAGCACCATTTGTTGAAGAGACTTTTCCCATTGAATGTCTGTCTTGGCACCCTTGTCAAAAATCAGTTGATCATAGCAGTATGAGTTTGTTTCTGGGCTCTCAATTCTATTCCATTGATCTATATTTCTATCTATACAAGATTGTGTCATCCGCAAATAGAAATAGTTTTATTTCTCCCTTTCCAGACTGAATGCACTTTACTATTTCATTTGCTTATCTTCACCCTAATATTGTAACTCTTTTGAGTGTTGCCTTCATATCACTGGATGACTGACTTCCACATGTATTTCTTCATGTAGCAATTTAAACATTCTCTACTGCCTGCCTGCCAAGAGAGTCGAGGATTTGACTTCCTTGCCCAGTGAACAAATAGCAAATAGCAAAGATAAGATTTCTGAACTTACCCATCCTTTTCCCTTTCTAGGTGTATGGAGATGGTGCACAAAGCGTGACCCTGAAGCAGTGGGCTCAGGTGCCCTTAGAGTAGCCGTGCAAAATGAGTGTCCCCGAGTTCCTGCCTCCTTCCCTACACTCCTTTCTACAGGAGTTTGTACATGCAATGGGCCACCCCACCAGCTGATTTCCCCAAAGGTGGCTTCCTGTTTCAGAGGACAGTGTTCAGAAGCTAGGCTCATACAGTCAGAGTTCCTCTCTGGACTTTGAACCTTGGAGGCAGAGTTGGTCAAATGATGGCGGGCACATGAGAGAAAGTCTGGGCTGTGCTGGCTCCATGGCCAAAGGAACAGGATGGGGAATCCAGGAGGAGGAGGCGAGGAAGGCAGTGGTTCTGGCCCTGAGCCTCAGCCAGCCCAACCACAGTAAAGGCTTTGCTGGCACTAAACCCAAAAAGGTCCAGTGGAAACACCCAGAGGGGTGGAGTTAGAGAGGTACAGTCACACAGTATACAGGAGAGAGGGGTCTGGCGAGGATGACAAAACTGGTAAGGACATCACTTTCCAACTTCAGTGGGGGCTGCTTGGGGTAACAGGTAATGGCATCCACATGCTGGGTGACCTTGAGAATCCCCCTGCTCTTCTCGGATCTGATTTCTTCATCTACATTCTTTCCATCTGTTTTATTCCCACTGCCCTGGGTTGAATATTATGCCTCCTTGGGCCTCTTTTCTTCATCAACAGGGGCCCATGCATTAGAAGCAACATCCATCTTCTCTATAGTCCTGAGGTAGTCACCAGAAATCAAAGGGAAGGCTCGACCACTCCCTTCCCTGCTCCCTTGTATGAATATCCTGTGGCTGCTGCAACAAATGCCACAAACCTGGGGCTTAAAAACAGAAATTCTTCTCTCACAGTTCTGGAGGCCAGATGTCTGAAATCAAGGACACCTGCAGGGGCATGCTCCCTCTGAAGGCTCCGGGGGCGGGGGGGCGTCCTTCCTTGTCTCATCCAGCTTCTGGTGGTTCCAGGCATCCCCTGGCTTATGCCACATCACTCTAATCCCTCTCTCTGTCTCCATGTGGCCTATGGAGGTGACCTGTAAGATAGAGTCTCGTCAAGATGTCCCCGTCATCCCCCCCTCTGGCTGTAAGCAACGACAGAGTGAAGTTCTCAGCCAACACCCTCAGATGTGGGTGTTCTCCCATCTCCAACAATTTACTTAAACTCCTTCCCCCCAAAGAGCCTTGAGTTTCGGGACTGACACTGTTAGCCCCATGTCACTACTTTGAGGGAGTACCCCACCGCCATGGGTCCTTGCACTTCCCTGCACTCGTTGTCTTCTTGGTATCCAGAGTCTCTGGGCCACCCTCACTGCAGCCGTCCTGCTGCTGATGTCCTGTGGCTTTTGGGCTTCTGCTCCATGGGCCTGTGAGTTCACCTGTCCTCACAGACCCCTGTCTCTCTGAAGAACTCACTGGCTCCATAACCATCTTGTGGCCTCTCCACCTGCCCTGCTCTGCCCTCTGACTTGCTTTGCTGGCCACTCTGCTGGCTCTTGTTTGTGAGACCCTTTCTCCTCATGGGAGGGTTTTGTCCTTGATGGCACAATTGTTTTTGGTAACTTTGAAATTAACAGCTTTATTTACATATAATTCACATACCATAAAATCCACCCATTTAAGCTGTAGAATTCAATAGTTTTTAGTATATTCACAGGGTTGTGCACCCACCATAATCTAATTCCAGAGGATCTTCATCACCCCCCAAGAAATCTGGTCTCCATTCTCGGTCCCCCATTGCTCCCCCAGCCCCTGATACCCACTCATCTACTTTCTGTCTCTCAATCTGTAGCAGCTGCTCAGGCATATCTATTGCTGGGTGCATTTTCTGCCTTCATGCACCTCATGCAACTCTTGGCACCTCTTCTGATGTCCAACTTGGTCACACACAAAATCTTGTGGGTGCTCAAAGCTTGTTCCATTTTTCTCTCTCTTGAGACTGTTTTTACTCAAAACTCTGAAAAAGGAAATAATCTCAGGCAGCAAATTAACAAAGAAATATAATCCCACCAGTGTCCTCACTTGCAAGGAAACTTCCAGCTTCTTTAATAAAACCCAACCCTGACCTGCCAGGTAAATGGAGCTGCGTTCTGGCAGCTGGTCTGGCTCCTGCGGGCTCGGGCTCTGGGAGGGAAGGGCCCTGATCAGACTTCACTTTTACAAAGGTTGCTCTGTCTGGAATGTGGGGGTGGGGAGGAGGGCAAGGCTACTGAAGGGAGACCCTGTCTGCTTTGTCCCAGCACCAGGCCTGATCATGGTCCACGTGGGCACTCAGTGAACAGGGAGGGAGGAGGGGAGCCAGGAGAGCCAGCTGGAATCCACAAGGGGCAAGTGTTTGGGGAGGAGGGAGTGTGTTGTGGCCACTCTGAGGAAACAGGATGGACCCCCACCCCAAATTTAGTTTGAATGTGGAAACTGATGACACCACACCAACTGAGAGGTTATGAAAAGGTTCCTCACTTACATACTGAGGCTTTCTGGTGGAGAGCAGGGCAGGTCCCCAAGCTCGTCAGAAAATGGCTTGAGAGGTCTTGGAAAGGACACAGGTGGGGTTCTTAGTCATGGTTGGGGCTGGAGCTGGGGTGAGGGTTCCTGTATGTGGTTTAAACTCCGTTTTGGTGCCAAAGGAGGGAGCACCCAGGCTTCTTGTCAGTTTGCCCAGACGTGGACCCAAGGGGTAGAGGGATGAGGCTTCACAGCTGTCAGCAGTCAGACGTCAGAGTTCAGAGCCAGACTATTACAGAGGGGTCAACTGCAACAAGTACTGCTGGGAGGAGGCAGTCCAGAGGTGACACATCACCTTGGCAGGCACTATGGTCTGAATGTGTGTGTCTTCCCTGCCAAACTCACATGGTAAAGTTCTAGCCCCAAGGTGATGGTGTTGGGAGGTGGGTGGGGCCTTTGGGGGTGATTAGGTTATGAGGGCAGAGCCCTTGGGAATGGGATTATGAGACTTCAGAGAGTTCCCTAGCCCCTTCCACCAGGTGAGGACACAGTGAGAGGATGGCTGTCTGCAACCCAGGAAAAGGTTCTTACCTGAACCCAAAGGTGCTGCACCTTGATCTTGGACTTCCACTTCCCGGAAAAGTGAGAAATAAATTTCTGTTGTTTATAAACCGCCCAGTCTGTGGTATTGTGATATACCACGAACTGGTCTAAGATAAGGGTGGGGGTGGGAAACAGTCTCATGCATCAGGGACTGGATTTGGGGGAGGGCAAGGGCAAAGCAAGCGGGAGGCCATGGAGTCCAGGGACACAGGTCCCAGGCTTTCCTGGGACCCTGCCTGGGCATAGCTTTTCCTCTGCACTCTGAATACCCCTCCCCCCTTCTCTGCCTCCTTTGAGCTTCAGCCTGAGCCCTTCCCTCCTTTGAGCTTCAGCCTGAGCCCTTCCCTCCCTATTATATGTTAGGCAATAGCACAGTCGGCCTGGTGAAGAGGGGACAGTGGCTTAGTGTAGAGGCGTGCAGTAAGGGTTAGATCAGAAGGTGTGGCAAATACCATAGGATCCTCTTCTCATAGGATTGTCCGCCCCACTTTTATTGATGATCTTCTCTGTGCTGGGCCTGGGGATGATTCCTGGGAAAGGTCAAGAGTCCAGGGGTTGGGGAGAGAGGAGGGATGCCACATTTGGGAGTGGTGACAGGTGACAAGGAAGGGAGGGCCCCCTCAGTGGGTGTGCCTTGCTGGCGGGAGAGGAGGTGTTGTCTAGGGGTTTGCTAGTTCCAATTGGTGGCTAGTGAATTATTCATTTATCAACCACTGCACCCAGGCTGCCTGCCAGGAGGATGCCCTGTGACCCAGGGCTTTAAAAATTAATGTGTTCATTGAGCCATTCCCTCGACTCACATTCACAGGCATCTATTACTTGTTGAGCCCAGACTCTTCAAGTCACAAAATGCCCAGGGGAGAAGCAGGGGTTCGAGCTGCACTGCTTAACTGGCAAACACAGTGGGTGAGGAGGGGACAGGCACGGACCAGAGGAAAGACCCACAGCTCCTTTAGCTGGGTGCTCCAGGCTCTCTGGGTTTCGGCCTCTGACTGGGGAGAGGGTGGCACTGCTCCTGGCCCAGGTACAGACACCAGCGACAGAGTGCTCAAGGCATGACAGGGGCCCGGGCCCTTCTACACATGCACGTGCACTCCATGGGCACACAGGCCAGGTGCTCAGCCCAGAGGCCTGAGCCTTGCCTCAGAGGGAGCTGGGAAAAAGGATGTGGGCGGCAATTCCTGCACTGGGCGGAGCGTGTGCAAAGCCCCTGAGCTGGGCCTCAGTAATCTTCAGGGAGCTGCCCTAGGTCCTTGCCCTGAATGGCAAAGTGATGAGACCCAAGGCTGGCCAGTTGACAGGGCGACTCCACAAGGACTGACATGTCATGCCAAGGCCGCCCATTCAGCCTCACATTTTAGGAAGCTCACTGGTGGCTGATGCCATGGGCTAAATAGTATCTCCCCAAAAAGTGTGTCCACGCTCTAATCCCTGGAACCTGTGAAGGCGACCTCATTTGGCAAAATGGTCTTTGCAGATGTGATGAGGTTAAAGATCTCCAGATGAGATCATCTTGGATTACCCTGTAGGCCCCCAGTACAACAAGTGTCCTTATGTGAAGGTGGAGGCAGAAATGGGAGTGATGCAGCCACAGGCCAAGGCATGTCTGGGGCCACTAGAAGCTGGAAGAGGCAAGGACGGTCCTCCCCTAGAGCTTCTGGAGGGAGCATGGCTCTTCGGGCACCTTGATTTCAGACATCGGGCACCTTGATTTCAGACATCTGGCCTCCAGAACTGGGAGAGGATAAATTCCTGTTGTTTTAAGTCCCCTAGCTTGTGGTCATTTGTTTCAGTAGCCACAGGAAACTAAGCTAGCTGATGTGGGGAGCAGACTGGGGGGAGCTGGCAGGGGGTGGGGGTTTGAGCAAGGGAATGAAGGCTGGGTGGGGTGAGTGGGAGGTGGAGACATTGGGATCCTCACCAGGATCCATTCACCCAGGCAGAAGGGCTTAGGAACAGTGACTGTCCTCTCAACTTCCCAGCTTTCTCAAATCATAGCAATTAGTTGACTCTATCATCAGAATGAACTTGTTATAGCGTAACAAAAGCTAGGAAAATTCCAGGACAAGCAGGATAGGGAAACTGAGACAGATAAACAGCAGTTTGCAGCCACCTAGTAAATCCTATCTTCCCTAAACCAAGGGCACTTGAGAGTAAATGGTTTGCACTTCTCCTCCCCAACCAGAGGGTAAATACCTTAAATCACCCTGCTCTGGGAGAGAGATAACAGAAAGCCAATTAGTGCCATTTGCCAGCCACACCCAAGGACAAATTAAGAGAATAAACCTCATTTTGGTACATCAGCATAAAGCTGATGAATATTCCATTGATTCTTCCCTTAAGAGCTCCCCTAAACACCCAGCCTTTAAAATGCCTGAAAATGAAGGTCCTAATGTGCACTGCGCCCCCAGGAGCCCGCCAGCATAGTCTCCTTCCCCCTTCTTCCTTCAAGGGGACCCCACTAGACTTGCAACCAGGGGAGGAATGGGCAGAGGCAGCTCAGTTCCAGGGTGCTCTCCCTTCTTCCCCCTCTCCTTCCCACACAGGCGCCTGTCCTCTAACCTGTAAGTGACCCCATGAGACTTGGAACCAGGGGAGCAATGGACAGCGGCACTTCCTCCTGGGCTAGCCCCCTGAGCCTGTCTCCAAGCCTCCCTTTTCTCCGACTTCCCAGTGAGCCAAAGCAGCCCAGCCTAAGCTCTCCTGTTACTTCTATGCCCTTCCTTGTTTCATTGTCCTAAGTATATTTTTGCTGTTGTCAATAAATTCTTGTTTTCTTTTCAACACTTTGTCTCTTGATTGAAATCTTTCCCTCAAGAAGACATCTCCCTGGTAACCTGAGTGAGCTTGGGAGTTCCTTAAGTGTCTGTTCTGCATACATCCATAAGGCCTGATGCACAATTTCCTGTTTGTGCAAGATACAAACGAAACATGGGATGGTTTTGTGAGCTGAATATTCAACATTCATCCAGCAAACATTTAAAACTTTCTACTGTGTGCCAGGCTGGAAAGGCTAGCAGTAACCAGATCCCCAAGGGACGCGGGGTTGCTGTAAAACCCAGAAACAAATACCCCTAATAGGCTCATTACGAGCACAGCATTTCCTCCAGGGCTCATCTGCATGTCAGGGCACTACAGCAAACCTGGATCCGGGTTTTATGAACAATGACACCGAATCACACGCCACTTCCTGTTGGGAGCCGCCCAAGCCTCAGCGTGAACTCCCGTAAGTGCCCCTCACCTAGGGCTGGGCTTGGCAGACACCGTCAACTCTCTCCGTCCTAAACTGCGCTGGGCCACCAGCCTGGAACGACCCCAGCTTAGGTGCCTAGGAGTGACCTTGAAGCGCCCTCGCAGAGTAGCCCCGTAGGTTCCGGCTGCCGGAGGGCAGAGCGTGCAGCTCCCTAAGGTGCAGCTCCCTAAGGTGCAGCTCCCTAAGCCTTTGGGGACTAGGCATAGGGCTCTGGGCTGTAGGGCTTGAGGTTCCCAAGGGTTGGGCTAGAGGCGTCTGGAGGCGGAGCGGTCCGGGTCCCAGGGTGAGACCTGAGGCTCTGGGAGCGGGAGCATGCGCATCCGGAGGCCGGGCTTAAGCCTCTCAAGGGCGGGACTCTCAGGGCGAGGTGGGCCGCGCGCGAGCCGACCGTCCCGCTGCTCGGCGTCTGCGCCTGCGCCTGCGCCTGGGCCTGGGCGGGCGCCAGCGGGCTCGTCCTCTCGCCTTCTGCGCGCTACCGCGCGCTCGCCCCCCGAGGGGGGGCCGCGGGGCGGGGCGGGGCTGGGGGGGCCTCCAGGCCAGGCCGGGCCGGGCGGGGCGGGGCGGGGCCGGGGCAGGGCGGCCGCGCCAGCCGCTGGGACCCACGGAGCCGACGGCCACGCGCTGGGGACTCTTGTCCTTCCCGCCTGGGGTCTGGGGCCTCCGGGCGGGGTCTCATGGAGGCCTTCAGCCTGGACAGCTGCGGAGGAGGGGACGCAGCGCGAGACGCCGAGGGGTGGCCGGCACCCGAGGCGAGGGTGCACTTCCGTGTGACAAGGTTCATCATGGAGGCAGGTAACCGTGGCCGGGAAGAGAGCGAGCCCTGTGCAGACGGGACATGGAGGCCCGGGCCTGCGGGCCCCGGCTAGCTTTTCGGGGCCCGATTCCCGGAGGAGGGGACCTACTGGGTGCGGAGGTGGCGCGGCTGAGCCGAGGGAAGAGGCTGGGCTTGAAAGGGGCCTCTGCCTTTCCGCCACGCCCTGTGTACTAGTCTTTGAACTGCGAGGCAGACGCGGGCATTGTCATTTCACCATCCTGCCCGCAGGCCCAAAGACAGGACAAGGAAAGGAACTGGCCCCAGCTAGAAGGTGGCCAAGTCGGGGCGCCAGCAGCTGGTGGAGTGTACCGTGCCTTCTGCCACACCTGTCTCCCAGTATACAGGGACACTGTATGGCACTTGGTTTCACCGAGCCTTTTGGAGCACCTATTTGATGACGCTCGTGACAAGCCTTGTTGCAGTGGTCCTGTCACACGGAGGACCCACGGTGCATCTGGCATTTTGAACCCTGCCAGGGCGTCCAGAGTGGTTTCGGGCGCCCCTGGTCCCAAGTTAGGCAATGAAACCAATTGGATTCCTGTAGAAACATTGTTTAGCTGTCAATAGTATCTTAATCAGCTGGCAGATGGTTACTTTCTATCTTTGTTACTTTATGTTTACTTTGAGGGAGAGGGGTTCGGATGAGTGATTTCAAGTCAAGGGGGGCAGTTTGTGGAAATGATGCAGAACCATAATATTTCTAAGAAAAGTTGCAAAGTGTATCAGGAAGGGTGGCAGTGTCCCTTCAAATGCTCCATCCATCTGCTACAAGGGTCCATGTAAACCAGGAAAGCATGCTCCCCTTTGAGAGTTTGCTATATAAAACAAGACTTGGTGGGAGGTTAGATACAGCAATACTACCTTATTGACATCTCTGGGAATGAGGGGTCCCATATAGGAACTGTTGATGCAACTGAAGTTTAAACTTAGAAATACTAAAAGCTTTTTAGGTATTACTTTTGAAGGACTTCTCTGTGAAATGTATTACATATGCCTTTGCCCAGAACCTGTGATTGTTAACTTATGTAGCAAAAGAGGTTTGACAGGTGGACTTAAGCATCTTGCTATGGGGGAACTATCCCAGATTATCTGGTGGGCCTGATATAATCACATCTGTCCCCAAAGAGAGAGGCAGGAGGAGGGACAGGCAGAGGAGAAGGCCATGTGATGATGGAAGCAGAGTTAAAAGATGCTGTGCACTGCTTGCTGCCTTTGAAGATAGAGGAAGGGGTCATGAGCCAAATACTGCAACTATCTCTAGAAGCTGGAAAGGGCGAGGACACAGAATCTCCCTTGGAGCCTCCAGGAGGAACCAGTCCTGCCAAGCACCTTGAGCTTAGCCCACTAAGACTCATTTTGGACTTCTGACCACCAGGATTGTGAGAGAAAAAAGTTGTTTTAAGCCACTGAGTTTGTGGTAATTTGTTAGTGTAGCCCTAGGGAACTAATACACCTTCTTAGGTAGAAGATGTTGACGGTGATCTTCTTTCAGTTTATTGGATGGCATTTAGCCTCTTGTTAATCTTGGTCATTGTGAATTTGTTTTGGTTTGGTGACCCATTGCAGTGATTTCCTTAGGAGCTCTCTAGGGGTGGAGTGGGGGAATGGGCCTTAACCCCTAAGTCAAACCACTGCACTATGGTTTTTTTAATTTTTTATTTTTTTTAAGATTAATTTTATTTTAGAGAGAGAGAGAGAAACATCGATGTGAGAGTGGAACATCTATCAGCTGTCTCCTGCCCACCCCCTACCAGGGATTGAGACTGCAACCGGGCATGTGCTCTGACCCGGAATTGAACCGGCAACCTTTCGGTGCACAGGAAGACACTCAACCAACTGAGCCACACTGGCCTCTGCGCTCTGATTTTTGAGTTCTGTTCCTTTTTCAGTGCATCAGTCTTCTCTGGGGCCTGGCTATGGCTTTTCTCCTGCTCTGCCTGCAGTTGCCTTTGGCAGGCACTCTGCTTGATTTTCTAACCTGCAGACTAGGAAACCAGTGCTAAGTATAATCTTTTTTTTTGGGGGGGGGGGTATTTTAAATTGATTTTTAGAGAGAGAGGAAAGGAGAGAGAGAGAGAGAAAGAAACATCAATTGGTTGCCTTCTGCATGTGCCCCTGCCAGGGATCGAACCTATAAGCTGGGTATGTTCCTTGACTGGGAATCAAACCCGCCACCTGGTGTATGGAATGACACTCCAACCAACTGAGCCACTCTGGCCAGGGTCTGAGTATAATCTATATTTCTTTATTTCTTTATTGAATTTATTGGGGTGACATTGGTTAAGAAACCTCAGGACTGTGGTACCCGCTTGATGCTCAGAGGCCTTTTTTTTGCTCCTGTCATCTTGGCAGGATTTTGATTAGGTGAGCTGAGGGGAGCAATGGTGATCTCTAGTTAAATGCTTGGTAAGGTGGAAACAGACACACAATTGTGTGTGGCCCTATCCAAGATGTTGTGCAGAAGCTGAGATGCCAGGTGCTAACAGCAGTAATCTAAAGCTTGCTTCACCTACGGTGGTCTGCAGATCTGAAGCTGGGGTGTGACCTGGGACTTGGTAAAAGAGTAGAATCTGTAGAGCTCCCAATAGCCCACTGGGATCTGAGAAGACTTGCTCTGACCCTCAGGGAGAGGACTTTGTGAAAGACCCAGCGCTCACTGCTGGCTAGGCTCCAAGCTCTCAGTCTTGTCCAGGCAGGTGTGCCCTTAGGACCCAGCCCAGCAGCCCCTCACACTTTAGGGGGTGTGAGCCCTGGGTTGAGGTATCTCTTGCCTATTTTTTCTTGGTAGGTGTCAAGCTAGGGATGCAATCCATTCCTGTCGCTACGGCTTGTGCCATTTACCATAAGTTCTTCTGCGAGATCAGTCTGGATGCTTATGACCCCTACTTAGTGGCCATGTCTTCCCTTTACTTGGCTGGCAAAGTGGAAGAGCAGCACCTACGCACCCGAGACATCATCAATGTGTCCAACAGGTAACAGCGTCCAGGCCCAGGCCTTTGGGGAGACTTCCCGATGTCCATCTGAATGGGAGGGCAGAGAAGGGCCCCACTGTGCCCTGCCTTCCAGGCACCAGCAGTCAAGCTTAGAAGGAAGCACCTGGGTGACCTTGAACCAGGCTGGAAGCACTAGCAGCAAAGGTGGGAACGAGCCTGGTGTCAGAAGCCTGAGGGGGCTCTGTGGGAAAGAAGTTGGGACCAGAAATGGGAAGCCTCAAAGGCCAGGTGGAGTGGGGAGGGGTGGGTATGAAGAAGCCCCTGGTGTCACCGGGGGCAGAGCTGGAGTAGAGGGAGCTAGAAAGATGTGTTGAAGAAGATTCATCTGGAGCATTGAACAGGGCAGATTGAACCAGTTGGGTTCTGTGGGCCCTACAGGTCCCGTCACACAGGGGAGTGTGTGGGCCCAGCTGAGCAATCGTCTCATTCATATTTATATTTTTTTAAGAATTAGAGCCACAGGACTAGAGAAATAAATGAGGTTATTTTATTTTTCTATTTTTATTTTTTATTGATTTTAGAGAGGAAGGGTGAGAGAGAAACATTGATCGGCTGCCTCCCACATACCCCCTACTGGGTGGGGATCGAGCCTGCACGCTGGGCATGTGCCCTGACCGGGAATCGAGCTGGCGACCTTTCAGTGCACAGGACGACTCTCAACCAACTGAGCCACACTGGCCAGAGCTTATTTGTATTTAGATAGTGAGAGAAACCCAGTCAGAGTTGCTAAGTAGTGTCTCTGGCCCTGGTGAGGGCACAGTGGTCAGTGGACAGCACCCCTGGGCCCAGGTAACTGTATTCCTGTTGGGGAAAGATATGTGAGCCCAGCCAGCCGGGCAGGCTGCGTTGAGACCCACAGGGCCCAGGAGAAAGTGATTTATGGAAATTTACTGACTAGTGGAGCATCATAGCCCTTCCAGGAACTCTAATTGTTAGGAAAGACAGATGTTTTGTGCTGTTTCTCTTTTAATAAACAGGTAACAGAAAAAGCACTCCCCACACCCTAAAAGCATGACAGGTTCACAGTGGACCTCAAAAGACTAAGAAAAAGAGCAGAGGGAAGTGAGTCAGCTGGAGTCCACTCGTAATTGCCAGGCCCCCAGCAGGAGAACTGACAGGAGGGAAATTGTATGGGTCGATGATTAGACATGGGGCCCCTGGTGGGGCTCTGTGGGAATTGGGAAATGAGTGAGGAGTTAGGAAGGATGAGTCATCGGCAGACAGTTTTGATTACTTGCGTGTAAGTCCTGTTCTCCTACATCTTGGTGATCCAGTGTAGGTGAGAGTGTTACAGACGTATGTGGTGTAAATAAGGACAGAGTGATCTGGGAAAGAAAGACAATCTGGGAAATATAAAGCTGAAATACATGTTCTCTTCTGAATATATCATCCCCATGAAGTGTTTAAAGCCCTTGTGCCCAGAGTGAGATCCCTGAGCATTGCCGTCCCAGGTATTAAAGACCGTCCCCAATGCCAGGCTGACTGTAACAGGAAACAGCCGGTGCAGCCTGCTAGAACTTCCAGTTCCTCTGGAGCACTTGCAAAGAGCCCATCTTTACACTTGACATCTTGCTGGGAGCTGGCTTCTCTCCTCCGTTTGTTACTGTTTTTATCCTGTACACTAGACAAGTAGATGAAGAATGATTTATAAAAACAGAAGAAGACACTATGTTAATTGTACAGCAGAAGGATATTGGAGTTTATATCTGGACATCATATGACTTCAGGGGCTGCTGGGGCCACTTTCCTGGCTGCTGTAAGAACTGCTGTTTCTCCATGCAGGTACTTTCACCCAGGCAGTGAGCCTTTGGAGCTGGACTCCCGATTCTGGGTGATCCGGGACAGCATTGTGCAGTGTGAGCTCCTTGTGCTGAGGGTGCTGCGTTTCCAAGTCTCCTTTCAGCACCCACACAAGGTACGAACCTCTTTATTCTTTATACCGAAAGTGGACCCATCTAATCCTTGAGAGCTCGTGGGGGACATTAGAAGAGAAGAGTCACAGCTGGGCACCAAGGCTCTGACGGCACACAGTGACTGGCTTAGGTGGCCTCTCCTGTTCCACTTGTGGAGTTTTCTCAGGTTCTGCCTTTCTTCCTGCTCAGCTGTGGCCACAAGCTGGGATCCATGAGACCCTTGGAAGCCCTTGAAGGTCCTGTGACCCACATAGATTGTGTGCTCAGTGAGCCACGGAGAAACAGGGCTGCTTTTGTGGCCTACTAGAGTTTCTGTCCCCAAGAGTTGCTGCTCTGCCTTGGAGCTTACATCCAGTTCAGGTTTTTTTTTTTAATTGATTTGGAGAGAAACATCAATGTGAGAGAGACACACTGATTGGTTGACTCCCGCATGCAACCTGACCAGGGCCAGGGATCAAACCTGCAACCCAGGTATGTGCCCTTGACTGGGAATCAAACCCATGACCCTTCAGTGTAGGGGCCAACTCTCTAACCACTGAGCAACACTGGCCAGGGCTAAGTAGCACACTTTTTGACTGCTAGGAACACGTAAGTCCCAACAGAAGAACTGTTTCAAACAGCAGCAAAAGGAACACATTAAACCCTTAAGGCACTTGGAAATTGTGACCTGCTGGAGGAGTGTGTGTGTGTGTGTGGGGGGGGTGAGGCTCTGTGCCAGGATTTTGTTTCTTTTTAAGTTGAATTTTTATTGAGGTAAGTGTAGATTTGCAAGCAGTCGGAAATAACGGGGACATCTCGTTTAAAATAGACACTTTGCCCAATCTCCCTGAATGGAAACATTTTGTAAAACTAATACAATGTAGCAGCTAGGGTGTGGACATTGCTACATTGTCCCTGGTTCCTGGTGTTACTTGGTCATTACTTGTACTGTGCTAGTGCTATCCAATGTAATTTATGCTTGTGTACCATGCATCTGCCACCCCAGTTAGATAAAAAATAACTCCATCACCATAGGGGTCCCTCATGTTGCCCTTTTTAGAATCTCACCCCTCCCTTCCAAACCACGAACCCACTCCTGGAAATGCCTGGTGGCAATTTTGAAGCAGTGTGTTTTCAAGTGCCTGCTTGCTGCAGGGGCAAGGCAGGAGGGCCCTGGCTCTGTAGGGCAGCCAGAGAGCAGAGTCTGGGGAAGAACAGCACCCACCACAAGTAGGGCCCAGTGTGACCCACGAGCCGTGGTCTTTCCCTTCCTAGGGGTCAGGGAAGGCATAAAGTGGTGGGTGAATCCCCTCCTCCAGGTGTGCTGCAGCTCCATGCAGGTGTGTTCACATCTGTCTAGTGGGCTTACTAGTGTATTCAGTTGAGTAGGTTCAGGCAAAGTAGCTGTCTCCGAAGAGCGGGAGCTGATAGAACTGAGCTGGAAGGTCACTTATGAAGAGTTTGCAGCCACCGACACTATTGCAAAATGCAGTCACCTGTCTCTAGTTCTAAAAGCAGGTGTCCCACCACCAGCATCCTAGCCTCAGGTTGGGCACACAGGCACCATGTTCTGTTCTGCTGATAAGGGCCCTGTTTCTGGAGTTTATGTTTGAGTGGGGCAAGGAGATGGGCAGAGTGATTGCCAATGGTGGCTGGAGCAGGGCCATGTGATGGAGAGGGATTTCCATGGGGTGGCCATCAAAAGTGGTCCAGGCGGGTTTCAGAAGCTGGGCCTGGGGGACAGGAGTAGGTGGGCACGTGGGGACTGGGGCAGGAGAGGAGATGATTTTAGGCAAAGGGAGCAAGGAGTGCCAGATCCCTGAGATGGAGCCCACCTGGTATGTGTGGGGTGGGCTATGAGGCCGAAAGGGAGGCTGGGCTTGGATGCCAGTGGAAGGCACTGGGGCTTTTTTCTAAGTGATACAGGGCAGCATGGGAGGATTTTGAATAGGAGGTGACCTGGTCCGATCTATGTTTTATATACACCGAGGCAGGTTATGGGAGAGTAGCTGGCGGGCAGGGGAACCACAGTGCCTCACAGTGAGGAGGCAGTTGACTGGGGGCCAGAGCCCCGAAAGCCAACTGGTTGACTGGCATGTCTTTGCAGTACCTGCTCCACTACCTGATTTCCCTCAAGAACTGGCTGAATCGTTACAGCTGGCAGCGGACCCCCATCTCCGTCACTGCCTGGGCCTTGCTGCGGGACAGCTACCACGGGGGGCTGTGCCTCCGGTTCCGGGCTCAGCACATAGCCGTGGCAGTGCTCCACCTGGCCCTGCAGGTCTATGGGGTCGAGGTGCCCGCCGAGGCCGAGGCCGAGAAGCCATGGTGGCAGGTGAGGTGACTGCTCAGTGCATTGGCATGTGTCCCCTTTTCCTTTGCCTAAGAACTTTCAGAAGTCTCTGTATCTGGGTGTCTTTGTAGCAGTTATTCATAAGAGAGATGTGGGCTCCTTGGGAATATTGAAGCTTGAAAATACCCTGTCATTTCTAGTCTAAGGCAGGGATTCTCCCCCTTGGCACTGTGGACATTTGGAGCTGGATCATTCTCTGTGGTGGGGCATCCTGGGCACTGTAGGATATTGAGCAGTATCACTGGCCTCCACCCACTCAAAGCAGGGGGCATCCTCCCCACTAGTTATGACAACCAAAAATGTCTCTAGATATTGCCAAGTGTCCCAGGATAGGGGTCACCCCTGATTGAGAATCGCAGAGCTCAGCTAAGCACTTTTATTGAATTGAGTGGGAGCTTTTCACAGATCAGAGGTTAATAAACCTGGCTTCCCATCAGAAGTACAGGGGGTGCTCTAAAAAGATGGATGGATGATGGATAGGTAGATAGGTGATGGGGAGAGAGAGAGAGAAGATGGATAGAAGATGGATGGATGGGTAGATTAGATAATAGGCCGATAGGTAGATGATAGAGACAGATAGTTGGTAGATGGGAGGGGGCAGAGAGGATAAATGGAAAGATGATGGGTGGGCGAACAGGTTAGACAGATGGTAGGTTGAGAGAGAGATGAGACTGATGACTGAGATATTTCCCTGCTTCCCCTAGACCTACAGCATCCAAAGTGCAGTTTGTAGAGAGCGAGTTGAAATCTATCTGTCAGAAGGGCTGTGCTCAAGGACTTCTGCAGTCCTGTCAGATTTTCCCCTAGTAGCCCCATTGTTTCAAAATGGAATTTTGAGATCATTTTCTGTTTTTTCTTTCCCATACTTGAAACTTGCTGTTCCTGTTTTCTTTTTTTTCTAAATTTGTCTTTATTGATTTCAGAGAGAGGAAGGGAGAGAGAGAGAAACATCAATGATGAGAGTCATTGATCGGCTGCCTCCCGAATGCCCCCTGCTGGGGGTCGAGCCCACAACTCAGGCATGTGCCCTGACCGGGAATCGAACTGAGATCCCCTGCATCCTAGGTACATGCTCAGCCGCTGAGCCCCGCCAGCCAGGCATGGTGTTCCTTTTTTCATAACACCTCATTGTCTGGCCTTGTCCTAGAATGAGGTTCTATATAAACAGAATTTGAAGTAACTGAAGGTCTCTCCTTTTTGTGCTTCACCCCTCCTCCACAAATCCACAGTGGCCAGAAATCTTCTAAATATGTCATCTATTTCCCTGAAAGGAGTGTGCCCAGTGAGTGCCTTCCTTGGCCTGCTCCTTGCTCCCCCTCCCTTCTGCAGCTTTTGGCTTAAACGATTTCTTCCCCTTTCTCGATACCCCCTCCCCCTGGCCTGCTTACCCTCCACAGAGACGACAGCTTCTCCTGCTCTTTGCTTTGCTGGCCTTTATTGTGTGTCAAATACCCCCTGCCCGCCCACTCGCCAGACTGTAGGCACCTGGAGGCCAGGGAGGTTGTCTGCTTTATCAGCTGCCCAGCATCCAGTGCCTAGACCTGGCACACATAGGTGCTCACATGTCTGAACAAACGCACCCATAGTCCGCTCTTGGGCCAGATGCGCCCGTGATAGAATGTGGATGAAAGGCGTCTGTGTGGACAGAAAGTGTTGCTCCATGCGGGGGCTTCTCAGGGACTCCCAGGCCCTGTGCATGCAGTGGCCCTGCTCTGTTGGAATAAGGGAGTAGCTTTCTCAGGACATCTGGTGGGCACCGAAGCCCCAGTCCCTCAGCTGCTTGGGTCTACAGTGTCCTCAGTGTGTGTGTGTGGGTGTGTGTGTCAGGGACAGTGTTCCCATTGTCGTTGATGGCTCTTCTCTGTGTCTGCCTTTCTGTGATCCTTTCTCTTCACTTACTCCTGAACATCACTGGGCCCCACTGTACCGCTTCTGCTTCACACTCTTGGCCCTCACAAGAGGAGTGCCAGAGGGCAGTTCTACCATGAGCCTGTTTTCTGAGCACCACAGACTTAACCAGTAACTGTTACAACTGGGAAGAAGTGGCTTCTTTGTGGGGGTGTGTGTGTGTGTGTGTGTGCTCACGCCTACCCAGCTCTTCACCTTTCCTGGGTGACTCGGCCTTGTCACTGTGAGTGTCATGAATCCAGGCACCCTTTGGACTTGGTGAGCTATGAGGGCCATCTCCCGATGGCACCTCGCCTAGAGTGCTTATATTTGATTTGTAAAATACTTTTCCTGCTCACATGCTCTCCACCACTACTTTATGCAGCAACCACCTTTGTTGTCACTTGTCTGCTGGGGCTCTGCTATGCTGCTCAGGAAACGTAACAAAGTTTGATGCACTTCCCTGCCAGAAGTCTGCCTGCATTTGGATGTGCTAGTGGCCGCAGGCCTTGTGCTAAGCTGTGTTGAGCCTCTGGGTCCATGAGGCACTGCCTCTAAATCAGTAGCATGTTGTAGTATGTGTCAGAGTTTCTGTCCTCTTTAAAGCCGTATACTATTCCGTGGTCTGGACTGACCACATTGTGTTTGTCTAGCCCTCCATGGAAGGACACTTGGGTGACTTCCAGCTTTTGGCCCTGGACTACTTTTTAAAGGTCACTCTCAGCTTGGGGTCTCCAGGAGCACACAGGTAGTGGACCCTGACAAGAAAAACAAAAGGAGCATACATAGGGCGGGTCCAGGAGAGACCAGGCACAAGCTTCCAGGTCCCCTGCCAGTGCAGTCGTGCACACAGCACAGTTTCTTCCAGCAATGATGTGTGACATGCACAGGGTGCTGCCACCAGGGACATGTCCCTGAGCAGTGGCATGTAGGGACTTTACTGGGGTGGGTCCTGTAGGCCTGGAGCGTGAATGTGGCTGACCTCATTCACTCAGTCTCCAGCCCCTGGAGGTCAAGCTCATATGTTCAGCCCACGCCCCCATCAGAAAGCACTCTGACAGCATAGAGTACCAGGCAGGGTGCTCGGCCCAGGCAAACTAAGACCCTCTCATCAGGCAGGACTGCCAGGGGTCTAGAGAGATCCCCTCCCAGGAGCCAGGCAAGGACAAGACTTTCCTTGGAAACATGCAGGGGCATCCCTGAGCTGCATGCCACTCTTGGTTTGGGCCCCTGGGGACTCACCTTACAATTTTGTAAACTCTGGCACAGTTGAGGATGCCTGGTCCAGGCTATAGAGCAAGTCTAGGCATTCCCCAGGGGCTAGCCCAGTTTGGGGTAGGGTCCAGGGGATCTAGCCTGCTTATTTCTGGAAATGAACTCTTGCACCTTTCCCCAGATCCCCAGAGACCTCTGACCTGAGATAGCCCTGGCAGGGGTTGTGGGGAGGCAAGAGCCTGATCTTTTGGCCCAGCTCTATTACCAACTCACTGTGTAACCTAGGACAAGTTCCCTCTCCTATCTGGGTCAGGTGATTACCCAGGCCTTTTCCATCAGGAATGTTCTCTGCTTTGTGATCAACCTTGGCAGGCAGGAACTGAATTGGCTTTGCAGAGAGCCATCATCATTTCCTATAGTGAAGTCCTCGTGCCGCCCCCGCCCCCACCCTTGCCCATGTGACTACACACTAAGCGCAGGAGCCTTGGTGAGCGCAGAGGGAGTCTAACCAGAGCCTGTTTTCCTTCTTTCTAGGTGTTTAGTGACGACCTTACCAAGCCAACCATTGATAACATTGTGTCTGATCTCATTCAGATTTATACCATGGACACAGAGATCCCCTAAGGCCCTGGTCCAGGCCTGCCCAAAGAGAAGCCTGGGATGCTCGGTTGCCAGGGGATGGCGCCACCACATCGCCGTGACGGCTAGTCCCCAGAGGACTAGCTGGGAGGACTGATTTTGTGCTGCTGGAGATGGGCTGGTGAAGGCGATGACGTGCTGCCGCTTTGATGCTCATGCCTTAACTGTCCCCAGTAGCCATGGTCCGGATGGGGACGGGAGCTGCACCTCCGGTGGGCAGGAGTATGCTGTGTGGGGCGGCTCTAAGGCATCCATGTCAGCTTTTGTCCTTTGAAAGGATGCAGACTACAGTTGAGGTTTGGAATCATTGGAAGGAAAATCAAAGAACAGGTGGGACTGTACCCCTGGGGATTTTTTAAAGGCCAGATTTATAGAAAGTATGAATGAATAACATAGATGAAATTTTATTTTGTATAATAAAAGGTGATACAAATCAACAGTGTCTTTGCTTTGTAGCCAGTGCTGCCCTGGGGTGTTTATGGGTGCTGTTCAGATTCGATTTCCTGACAACTGCCCTGCTCTCCAGGTGGGCTTGCCTGGAGCCGGTCCTGGGCAGGCCTCCCGTCACTTCCTGAGCACATGATGGCACAGCATGTGCCCATGTCATGGTGGTGTCTTCTAAAGGAGCCCACGGGTCATCACTCCTCTACTGGGACATTTGCAGTGCTTGGCAATCGTCCTGCTTGGTGAGTGAGCATACATTTTGGAAAGGGGCGTTAGGGATTATCATCTGGATTCAAAAAACCCAGATCTGACCAAAATTGAAGTAGTATATAACAAAATTTTAATGTCGATACTGAGTCTAGATGGGGAGTCTAGAGAATCTCAGAGCCATGGCACCCCCCCCCCCCAACTGCCACTCAAAAGGCAGTTCTTCATGAAGGACTGCTCGTGGGTGCCTTCGAGAAACAGAGCCTGGGTGGTTCTCCCTGGGAACCCGCACTGGGCTCAGCACACACCGGTGGGACCATCCTGTAACACACAATGGCGTATGGTCTGGGGGACTGTCCCAGGTACTTCCCTTCATTTGAGAGGTTGTTACCAAGGGAGCATGGGCTGTGGACACTGGCTGCCATGCCCTATGGCATCCACTGGTGTGGGGGATGGCTGGAATGCCTGGAGTCCACCAGGGTGCTTTAGAGCACTCATCCCTGGTTGGAGGCACAAGGAGAGGTCACACATTCATGACAAGTCAGGCAGTGGGGCTTGCTTGAGTTTATGAAGTGACTGTGCTATTTGTCTTCAGGGTGAGGGATCCAAGTACATGCCCCCTTTTCCTCTGTGTCCTTTCCACCTCTACACCCAGCTTAATTGGGAGCCCTTGGAGAACAGGGTCAGTGCCCACGCTCAGGACCCAGGGGTAGGACTCTGAGCATGGAGAGCAGCAGGTGGGGGCCACCCAGGCAGGCCTCTGAGGACAGCTTTGGTGCTCTTGCCAGTCCTGTCTGCCTTTGGCCATTTAAAAAGCGCCTCACCTCTGCTGCGCCCTTCTCAGCAAACCGGGCCCAGCCCCCCTCCCCAGGCCTTGCTCGTCCTGTGCTGACAAGGCACTGCCCTTGGCCAGCAGTTACTGTTACTTTGAATGGAACTAAGAGATGGATGTTTCACTTTTGGATTCTTCATCATCTCTTCCCTGACAAGATCACAAGCTCCTATGGAAACTTCTATTTCTCTGGATCTCAGGTTCCGCCTCCAGCGAGGCCGCTGGTCTCCATGCACCTGACAGGAGGCCGCACTCTTAGCTCTCAGAAGGCAGAAACCCTGCTCTGGACGGGAGGGCTCTCAAACTACACTTGTTCCAGTGTATCCCCCTCCCCACCTCCTTCCCCAAATCAGACCCAAGGGGAATGGTTGGATAAAGCTCCCTAAGGATTCAATGAGCATCCCCACCCCCCACTGATAGCTACCATGCTGAACCAGGAAAGCACAACCGGAAAGCTCGGGGTGGCAGGGGCTAATGCAGGCTCTCTGGAGATTTTGTGGGTCTAGGTTTCCTTTTCTGATGACAGAATACCAGTTGAGTGGCTTCCTTTCTATGGGACTCAGTTTCCCACTTTATAAACTGAGCAGGTCAGACCAAATCACCTCAGACTGTGATCGTTATTGTAAAATCCCTTGACCAAAAAAAAAAAAGTGACTCGTCCTGTGTACCAGAGGGTTGCTGGTTAGAGGGCTGGATCCCCAGTAGGGGGCATACAGGAGGTAGCTGATCGATGTTTCTCTCTCCTCCCTTCCTGTCTCTAAAAATCAATAAAAAAATTTTTTTTAAAGGTGGGGGGGGGAGCAGAAGAAAAAAAATCCCTTGATTTGCTTGTGTGCTTGTCACACTTCCCTGGGACAGGCTGGCTTTGTGACTCTTGGCCTGTCATCTCAGTGTTTGTCACTCTGCGTGCTTTCCTGATGTGGCCAGGACTGGAAGCTCTACCTTCAGTGTGTGTTGTCATTGGAATAGAGATGAAGGGAAGGTATTGGGATGTATGTGACACTGTCTGGGAATATGTGACATGACAGCCCAACTTTGTAAGGACATTTGGCTATAGGATATAAACTAAAGTCAGTGGTACAGGGTGGTTTTTGTTTGTTCATACTGAGGCTTTTGTAAAAAGTAATGGGGATTGAAGATATACAACTTCTCATCTCTTTTGTTTTAGTTTCAAAAAAGTCAGCAATGAGAGATCAAGAAGATTTTCTAGAACCTGAAGCTCCCAGGAACTTTTTAGTCCAGAGCACATCTTAATTACTGTAAAGTGATAAGTGTCTGAGCCTTACTTGGCATGTCAACCTGGTAGAAGGAGGAGGGCAAACCAGGTCCTACAAGGGACTTGGCCCATCCCTTCCTTTCCAACTGTGAGGGAGTGAGTGGTGTTCCCCAGAAGAGGTGTCTACACCCTAACCCCCTGGGGGATGGGACTTTATTTGGAAATAAGGTATTTGCAGATATCATTAGGTGATACGAGATTCTACAGGAGTGGGGGCCCTAAAGCAACATGACTGGTGTCCTTAGAAGAAGAGAGGAGACATGCACAGTGGGAAATGGCCATGTGACAATGGAGGCAGAGACAAGTGATGTGGCCATGAGCCAAGGAACACCAAGGATTGCCGGCCACCAGAAGAAATAAAAGAGACAAGGAGGACCCTCCCACAGAGCTGTGGAGGTAGTGTAGCCCTGCTCAGTCCTTGATTTCAGACTTCCAGCCTCCAGAACTGTGACAGGATAAATGTTTGTTGTTTGAAGCCCCCCAGTTTGTGGAACTTTGTTACAGCGGTCTTAGGAAACTCCTACATGGGCCTTCCTCAGACTGCCAAGATGCACCCTTGCTCCCAAGTGTCATTGGGTGGTAAAGATGGTGTCGGCTTTGTGGAGAGATGGGTGTTGTAGTGTTTCCTTGCCCCAAAGCCATTTGGCTAAGTGCCCTTTTCCCCCATACCATATTTGGTAGTGTAAATCAATGGAAAAGAAGCCAGACACAAATTAACGATTCTTTTTGGTGGAACACAGTCTCTCTCCATAATGCCATCTTGCTATGGCATTTGGCCCAATCTAGAGTTACTTAGTTTTATGATTCAAGGGGGACTCACACATCAATGGAGAAGCAAGGGATCTGTTATTTGTTTGCTGTTTGGGGCTATTTGTCTTTTTTGCCTTTTTTAGTAGATTCTGGTGGTTGGGAGGGAACCGAGAAGCCATTTTTCTTCTTTCTTGGCACTTTCCCTGAAAATGCATCCTCTGGCACTGCAAACTCTAAAAGGGTGACTACAGGGTGGAGGGGCTGAAATATGAGGAAATGAGATGTGGGGAGTTTTGGCGCTGTCACCGCAGTAGTCATTTGCAAGTCTCAGGCCAGAGCTGACTTTGTGGCTCTGCTGGTGAAGCAGAGGGTACGGGCCACAGACTACAGATGCCCCCTCGCACAGGTGTTCAAAGACACCTGGTGAGTAAAAGAATGAATGGGGGAATGACCCATGGAGCAAGTGAATGAGTAAAATGATGGTTTTTCTTTCCATGGCTTTGAATTAAAGAGGAAGTCTGATTGGAACCCTTGGGCCCTCCTTGGGGTGTATAAAATGGTGCAGGTGCTGTGGTAAACAGTTTGGCAGTTCCACAAAAACTTGAACATAGCGTTACTGTTTGATCCAGCAATTCCAACTCTAGGTATTTACCTAAACAGATTGGAAACAAGAACTCAAACAGGTATTTGTATACTCATGTTCACAGCAGCACTACTTATGGCAGCCAAAAGGTGGAAGTGGCCCAAGTGTCCGCTGACGGATGAATAGGCAAACAAAACATGGTCTAGCCCTGGCCAGTTTGGCTCAGTGGTTAGAGCACTGGCCTGTGGACTGAAGGGTCCCGGGTTCAATTCTGGCCCAGGGCACGTACCTAGGTTGCAGGCTCCATCCCCAGCCCCGGTCGGGGGGCATGCAGGAGGCAACCAATCAATGTGTCTCTTGCACATTGATGTTTCTCTCCCTCTCTCTCTCTCCTTCTCTCTTCCACTCTCTGAAAAGCAACGGAAAAGATATCCTTGGGTGAGGATGAAAAAAAAAACCCCAAAACACACACACTATGGTCTATCCATGCTATGGAATGTCATTCAGCCTTAAAAGGGAAGGAAATTCTAATACATGTTTCTACACGAATGAAGCTTGAGGACATTATGCTGAGTAAAATAAGCCAGACACAAAAGGACAAATAGTGTATGATTCCATTCTACGAGGCCCCTGGAGGAGTCAAACTCGGAGAGACAGAAAGTAGAGTGGTTGGCGCCAGGGGCTAGGGAGGGGGGTGTGGGTTAGTGTCTAATGGGGACAGATTTCAGTTTGGGAAGATGGAAAGTTCTGGACTTGGATGGTGGGGATGGTTGCACAATAATGTGAACGTGCTTAGTGCCACTGCACTGGTTGAAATGGTTAAGATGGTAACATTTGTATTGTGTATATTTTACCACAATGAAAAGAAGACAGAGTCTACCTGTGTGCCAAGATTCTGGAGTTTGGGTTTGTTTGCTGGTATTGAATTGTTTTGATCATCTCTGGTCCCCCACCCCCACCCTCCTCTGAGGACACACCAGAGTAGGCATTCAGGTCCAGCCCTTCCAGGTCAAGACAGTTAGAGGACCACCATGCAAACCTCTGCCAGGAGTGCCTGACCCTAAGGACAGGTGAAACCCTTCCATAGGATTAGAAAGGCGATTGCACACTCAGGAGAACTCCGCCACTCCCAGGGCTTGGCCCAGCAGGGCGAGGCAGACGAAGACACCTTTATTTTGTTGCAGATGCGAATTCACCAAATAATAAATCACACACATTACCCAGACCAGGATTGTAGGAGCCTTTCATTTTTTTATACACAGAAATTTTGGTCTATTCTTTAATTAGGAAATTCAACTACAGACTTTAAATTATTATGCATCTGTGGTCTTCCTCATTAAGATATTTTTTGTTCATCTTTATAACAGGCAGATAAAAATGTAAAACATATTTAATAACTGAACACAGTTGACCAAGCCATTCCATATAATATAATGTTTTATAGAGAGGGGCTCCCTGATGAGACAGGTCCCTCGGCCTGAAGACTACAGAAACCAGAGCAATGATCCGAGGTCACGGCCCCCCTTTTCTGAACCACGCAGCCCACGGAAAGGCAACCTAGGGACTAGACAATCGACACGTACAGTAGGCAACTTTGTACAGCAGCAGCGAGGGTTTTCTTTAATATATGTGGACCATTTGTTCTGACAAGGTGTCTACAACAGAGAGTGGAAGGAAGCCCATGAGTGTAGCATTGTGGAGCCTGTCTTCTTCAGTTTAGACATTTCCAATTTTATTTCTTCTTTAAGAACACACAGACCCTCAACACATTGAGTTGCCCTTTTTGTTGTGGTTGTTTAAACAAGGACATAGGGACAATTTACACGTGGGTAACATTCTCAATGTGCCCTTTGGAAAAAAGGAATGGCTTTAAGTTATCTGTAGCTGGCATTTTAAGTGGGATTTTCTTTGCTAACTGAAATTCCTTTGCCCGAGATGTGACTACTCCTGTTAAGGGGTGACATGGCATTCATGTTAATGTTGGAGCCTGAGCATGTTTTGGCTGCCGGCGCAGATGCGCACAGATGCAGATGGAAGTAAGACGAGACCCAGTGCTAGATGGGGGCGTGATAGGCGGACCAGCCTTGCCACCAGTCCAGCTGCCGCTCAACTGCCGAATGTGCCCATCGCACCTGCAGTTTCCATTCTGACACCATGTCCCTCAGCTCCCAGCTGTCCCCCAGTGGCTCAGCCTCAGGCCCAAGTGACACCAAGCACATGGAGCCGTGGTTGGACTCCCACTGCCTCCCTGAAAAATGTGAGACAGGTGAATTCAGATGGTAGAAGAATCTCTTTTTCTGCATTTCCCTCCCCAGCTAAGGTGCATTCGGGGGAAATCAAGGCTTGGCACACTGAAAGGAGAGGCTCCTGAGGGAACCACGTGGGGCACCCAGACCCCGCCCTCCCTACCTGCAGCCCATGCCAGGAAGCTGACCTCCTCAGCGTTCCAGGCACATGAGGGAGAGCCACAGGTAGGATCCGAGCAACAGACATGAGGTGCCCTAACTCCCAGGGTTTTGCCTCAGCTTCTGTTTCCCTGATGTCGCAGTAGGTGGCTACAGACACAAATCCATGCTGTTATGGGTCATAGTTGTCTTTAAATGAGAAAGCTGGGGTCAGAAGAGTGCTTTGGCTGGTTGTACTGAGAACTTTCCCCAGTCACTTTATGGGCGCCTCAGCAACAACTTGGCATTTGCCAAAGCAAAGTGTGGGAGTCCAGTTGGAGGTGCCAAGAGGGCTGGAGTCTGCATTGCAGCCATGTCAGCTCCTCTTGGGTTTTGATGGTACCTCTTCCTCCGTTGCTTTCTGTCTGACTCTTGTCACTCCTCCCCCCATCCTGGGTCCCCACATGGGGTCAGAGGTGGCAGGGGGCAGAGCTTCATGCTCTTGAAGTTGGACCTTGGACAAAGAAAGCCCACCAACCAGAATTCAGCACTTGGAATTGGAGTTGAAACCAAAGGAAACTGAAAGCAAAACTCCCCCTTCTACCTCCTGGAAGGGATCATTCTCATCAATACTTTGGTATTTTCCTTTTAAAAAAAAATCCCATCAATAGGCAGGGGTCTCAAAGTGCAAATGTTCCAATTGTAGCTGCTTCCATCTTAACCTCGCCCTTTCGTCCTCACCTCCGACCTTCTACTGGGAACCTCAATGGAGACATTGCCTGAACGGTGCCAAGAGGAGGGAGGATGGGGGCGGGGGGGGGGAGGAGGAGAGGAGCTCTGGGTAGGGCAAGTAACCAAAAAGTTATCCTTGCAGTCTAGTTCCCTGGGGGAAAAAGAAAGCCTGCCACAATAAATAATGAAATTTCGAAATAAAAACACCTGATAAGAGGAATGGAGATATCATGCTGATAAATAGTTCCTTATTCTTTAAATATGCATCTGGTCATATATGTGCGTAGATGTCTATCCGCACGCGCGCCCACTGCACGTGTCCTGGGGGTGGGGTGCTTGGTGCTTTGGGTCCGTGTGTGGGCTGCCTGCTTAGGGGCGCCCTTCCCCACCTCGCAAAGTGGCGCTTGCCTGTTTTCCTTTTGTATGAATCTGTTGATCCAATTGCTTTCCAGTGGGTGCAACAAAGTTCCCAAGAAACCAAAACCAACCCCCTGCCTCACCGCAGAGCCCAATGACAAATATCTGGTGGCACTGTAGTGGTCATTAAAAAAAGCTTTGATAGAAAAAAAGTGGGAAACACAGCTCTTCTTGTTCTCTGGTTTTTCGTCCCTTCCTCCTCCTCCTCATCTCCTTGGTCCCGGGTAAGAAGTCATGAATGGACCGTTTCTTGCAAGTGCTGTGCAAGCGAGCAACGTCTGCAGCCACCTGGCTGTGCCCTCCCGCAGGCCTGCGCACCCGCCTGGGTGCCCGCGTGCAGGGGTGCGCGTGCTGGCGGTGGTTATGCTCAGAGGGACGTCTCCACGCTGTGGAGCAGACTCCCAGGCCCGGAAGAGAACACTGGCGAGGTAGCCAACTTGGTCCCCCGCGTGGCCAGGCAGACGCCGCTGTCTATGGCGTTGTTGTTCTGGTTGGGGGGTGGGGGCGGCGCCCGCAGGCGCTCCTCGGTCTCGTCCACGTCCGTGTCATCTATGAGTGGGATGTTGTGGGTGTAGTCGTTGATCAGAAATTCGGGCGTTGCCATGAAGTTATGGATGGAAGTCTTGGATTCCGGTTTCTCCAGGCCTTCATAGAGCGAGCTACGGAATGCTTTCACCACTCGGATCTGGAGCGGGAGATGGAGGGACAGGAGCCCCAGGGGGCATGATGGAGGGAAGGAGGGGGCAAGGAAGCAAGGAAAGAAGGAAGGAAGAAAGGAGACAATCAATGGCAGACTGGGTGCTGGCAAATTCCACCCACATCAATGGCAGGGGGTTACTGTGTGACAAATGTTCATCCATTGAAATGGAACAGTTGGGGTGGCTCTGCCTGGCTGTGGTAAGGGTTTTCAGTTTGGGTCTCAGTCTTGTCAACTTACCCACATGCAGGACAGGTGGCAGTGGCTTTCTCTAGGCTGACCTGGGCAGATACTCTGGAACTACAGGGTGACAGAAGCCCTGGGCTCTTGGCTGCTCCCTTCCCTTTCCCTGCACTGGGGCAGGATAAGCTTAGGTGGTCCCTGGGGTCTCTGCCAAATCTGAATTCCAATTTGGTAGAACAGAAAGATGATCTGGAGATGGGAGAATGCCGGAGAGTGAGCTCTTCACTTTCTCTTACCAGAAAGTCTGAAGAACTTCCTGGTAAGAGAAAGTCTCTAGCCTATGGATGCATTGACAACCTTTCTTGAGTGGGTGTCCCTTCATTCTCTAGGGACCTCTTCTCCTCCCTTTCAGCTCTCCTGGCCACAGCTAACACCTGCCATGACCAGACTATCTGGCCATCAGTCTTCCTGCTAAGTCCAGCAGCCATTTTTGTGTCTCCATCTTACTTGATTCCTCAGGGGCACTCAACATAGCCAACTGCTCCTCTTTCTAGAAACTTCTCCTGGCTTCTCTGACACTACCCATACCTGGCCCCCCTCTTACCTCACTGGATACTCTGACCCCATCTCCTCCACTGTTCCTTTCTCTGTCCCAGGGTGCCCGAAAGCCCTGGCCTGGCCCTGGCCCTCCTCTCTCTCCACACCCCCAGGTCCACCCCCTAGCTCTGGACATGGCTCTGGGACTCATCTGGCTACAACCAGAGCCTGTGGCCCAGGCCCTTCCTCAGAGCTCCAGGCTTGAGAACTTTCTAGTCCCCCATCTGGAGGCATCCAAGACTGAAAATGGCCCCACTTTTTATTTGCACCCACTAAACCTGTCCCGCCTAGATGCTCTGATCCACTGTGGCATTCCTTGTGTCTCTTTATAGCCCCCTGGCCCGCAACTGGGTGCATCTGATTGGGTCATCTTTTCCCTTAGCAGACCCTTCTATCCACACATCTTCTGCCACCAGAGGCTCTTTGCAATCTGGTGCTACCTGCCCCTCCAACCTTTCTCATGCTGTACTCTCCTCCTCCTCTTCACTCTCCAAGACAACTTCTTTTGGTTCTTCCACTCAGGCTTTTTTACACCTTTTTCCCTGGCCACCCCACTAGCATCTGCAGACCTCAAATCAGCATAACTCTCCAGAGGGAAGAGCTTCCCACAATGCCCTGCTCCCTAGCCATGGTGGCTCTCTGACCTCTGTACCTTCTGCAAGACCCTGCTCCCAGAATTAGCCCCTCAGTCTCTCTGACCTCCCCCCCTTCTATGGTGTTCCACCTTCACTTACATGTGTGCTCAAGTGTCATTGGGCTTCCAAGTCACAGAGTTGCTGTCTCTCTTTGCTCACTTCTTGGCCCCCAGTCTGGGCTCCCTCTTGCTTCTAGAAGCCAGAGTCAATGGGAAGGCCTTTGGTGGGCCCCACTTGAGCTAGCTGGCCTTGTGCTGAGATGGCGAAGCCAGCCCCTCCCTATGTGAGTGGGTGAGCACAATAGCAGTTCCAAAGTCATTCCAGGTCCAAGGTTCTGGGATTTGGTTTTCTTGGTTTAGATAAGGTGTTGTCCAACTGTGGCCTAAGAGCTAACTCTGGCCCTCAACCTGGTTTTGTAAATAAATTTGTATTGGTACACAGTCACACCCTTCATTATGCATTGTCTATGGCTGTCTTCAAGATCCAACTGCGGAGTTGTGTAGTTGGGACAAAGACCTGGCTTGCAAAGCCCTTTTCAGAAGTTTGCTGCTCCCTCATTTAGGTCACGAATCATCACACTGTTGACAATGAGTTCCTTTCAACCCTCCAGCATCTGGACCCTAGGCATTGCTCTGCCAAGCACAGTGCTCCTGGATCAGTTTAAACCAGGCAAACCTCACAGTCTTTCAAGTGCAAAATAGTGAGCCAAAGAGCTCCATAAAATTGGAATTTTCTACCTCCACATATTAAATCTGGTTAGAGTTTTCTATGAATTTGGTGAAGCCACATCTTCGGATTGCAGCCAGCCAACTATTTGCACTTAGTTCCTTAATTCCCCCAGATTGGCTTTGGAGATCAGGGTGACACAGAAATTGAGAATTGACATTTTTAATGAAAAAAAACCCCCCAAAATGTACTTTTTGTAGCCATTGTAGATATAGCTTCATTATTTGGTCCTTTTCTGGTGCCAGAATTGTGGGGGAGCGACCAGGACATCCACATGGCTGTGTGGCCATGGTGCTGGAGTACCCATTCCAGCTGTGGGCCACACCCCTGAAGTCACAGAAATGAGAGCAAGCTGCAAGCTGCTGCCCTTGACCCTGGGGGCCTTTTGTGGTGGTTTTGCCTGCAATGATCCAGTGACTCTGGCCACAGCCTTTCCCCTTGCTTAGCCCATCCCCTCACTTGGACCTGGGTCACATGATCAGGCCAGGTCCCTGCTTAAACCCTCCTCTGGTCTCTGAGCACCTGGCCGAACTCCAAAGTCTTTGCCCCAAAAGGGTAGTCAGCCCTTCCCTCCCCAGCTTCTGATGCTCAGGCCTGGAAGTTTACTTCAGGATGCTCTTCCTTCAGTACGCTCTTCCCGGGTGTAATTAAAGACTCACTTTAATGCCTGTCTTGTCACTGGCTTTGGGGGAGGAATTAGGTCTGCTTCTTTTCTGCCTATTGCCAAAACCTGGCACAGAGCAGTTGCTCAGTCACCAACAGAGGGTGCCAGGGCCGACTGCTCAGACATTCTGCTGGTTGGGGCTTTCTGTTGGGTTTGCGGCTGACCTGCAGGTTCCATTACCCTGCAGGTTCCATTACCCTGCGTTCAAATCTTGGGCTATTAACAAAGGGCCTGGCATTTGTCTATGACGGGGCGTTTCCAGGCTGCTCAACGCTGGCAGGCGCCGTGGGTGCCTGAGGTGGGGAGTGGCAAACATTCCCACGAGGCACTTGCCCTGGCAGCCAGCGCTGACACATGGGTCCCAGGGGCGGGCCCGTGGCAGAGTTCAGTGTGTCCCAGCAAAAGTACCACAAGACAGTGGAAGCGGTGCCCTTCCCAGCACCTGGCTCTCACTGCCTCCTCAGGCTCCTCTCCTGGCCTGGGATGGTCCCAGGGGCCCAGGGTGGGGTCCTCAGACCACCTCTCCATTGCTACCACTCCAAAAGGGACCTCACCACCCTCAAGGCTGTCTGTCAGTGCTGCCTACAGTCCACACATACCCTTGATGCCAAACGCACCCTCTGTATCACCTCCCCCTATCTGCAGCCAGGCCTACCCTTCCTGGCATGCCAGACTTCTGTACCTGCTGCTCCTTCACCTCTGCTCAGATGGCTAATGGGCCATTGAGGAAGGCCGAGGAGCACCCTCTGCCTTGGCCCTGCTGACCTTAGCCTTCGCCTAGTTTTCCCATCCCAGTAAAGGGCTCTAGTAGAACCTGGGAGGCACCTGGATACCTGACCCTAGTGCCGTACATCAGTGTGTCCTGTGGCCCCTGGTTCCCGACCTCTTCACTGTGGAACCCTCCCATCTCCGCTGCTGCTGCCCTGCCTGCTGGGGCCCTGGAGGCCCCTCGGATTCACAAGCCCCAAAGGCAGGGACTCCCCCCCCCATCTGGTCCCTCTATCTCCTCCTACCTGTGTGACAGACACCCTTGGGGTCCCTTTTCTCTGACTATTGGGTCAGGCCCTTCCCTCCCCCACCTTGCTGGTGGGGACTCCAAACACTCCAGCAGGAGAATTCAGAAGTAAAAGAGAGACATGGAAACACTCCAGTAAAGATGATTGACTCTAGGGTTATGGCTGAGGTATCTGGGAAGGCCGAGGAGGATCTGGCCAGGGCTGGGGCTGGGAGGCTCTCCTGCAGCTTCCTGTCTCACCCAAACTAAGGCACGATGTCCCTCATGCCCCCGCTCCTTCACTGCCCAGATGTCCACCCTAGCTCCTGCACCCACTCCAGGATGTCGCGCCAGCCGCCATCTTCCTCTCCCTTGTCTAGGTTACTCATTTGTCCCATCTTGAAAGAGACCTTCTCTTGGTGCCCAAATCCCCTCTAGCTGCTGGCGACAGCTTGGAGAGAATTGTTGGTACTCATGGCCCCCATTTCATTTTGCCCTGTCGTCTCCCGCCCCCACTCTCTGGGGACCTCCCGGCTGGGCACTCAGTGCTCTTGGCACCACAGCCTGGCCTCCCGGTGGGCTTGGGTCTCCAGGTCCTCCTCCCTCCTCTACCTACCCTCTCCTATCCAAGGGCCTCAGGGCTCGTATTTGGGCCATTTCTCTTTTTCATCTACACCAATGCATTTCCTATAGGCTCCTATCTGCCCTGGCCTTAATACCAGCTTTCTGCCATCCCATAGCTCTCTCCAGACTCAGAGCTCTGCTTGCCTCTCACTTCAACCCACCCCTACACCTCCTCTTTGGTCTTCCTGCTGCCTCTGCTGACCTCTGAAGTCTATTCTCAGCATGGAAGCCTGAGCAATCCTTCCGAACAGAAGCCAGAGCATGCTATACCCTCCACTGGTCCAAATCCTTCAACAGCCGTGTCTCCCTCAAAGGAAAACCCGAAGCCCCAACAGGGCCACTTCAGGCCCTTCTCTTCCCTTCCCCATTTGCACTCTAGCCCAGGCTTCCCGGTTCTTCCCCAGGCACACTCCTGCCTCAGTGCCTTTGCACCGGGGCTTCCCCCACCAGAAAGGCTATTCCCTAGTGGGCCTCACCTCCTTCCCTGTTTAGAGCACAACCCACCCCTCTCCCTCAGAACCCAGCGCCTCTCCTGCTTCATTTTCTTCCCACATGACTCACCTTCAAACACCCCCCACCCCATGATTCTCTCCTCTGTCTCCTCTCTCTGGAATATAAGGCCCCCGAGGGCAGGGGTTTGTCTGTCTGGTTTACTGATGTACCCAGCACCTCGCATGGCACCTGCATCCAGCAGGGGTTCAGTGGGCAGGTGCTGAAAGTAGGGCCCACATGGCCTGGCATGTGTCTGCCGTGAGGGCGTCACCAGTCAATGGCTCTCTACCCACTTAACTCTAACTCGCCTGAGTCCCACCCCAGGCCACTGCACTGCCTTTTCCCTGCCTGGGCCAGTCTTCTGCCGACCATCCCGCGCGGCCCTTTGCTCCTTGTTTGGCACTCCGTTTCCATATCCAGCCTCTGAGAGGCTGCCCTGGACAACCTCTATCTAAAAGAGCGTCCCTGACATTTCTCTTGCGATGCTCCCTTCTCTTCAGAGGCTGTGCCCTGCTGCACTGAGTGTACACTTGCTCCTCTGCTTGTGTTTTGCTGCCTGGCCCTGCCCCACATGCGACCTCTGGCCGGCCTCCGCCTGAACCCGGGTGACACTCCAGGCTCACAGGGCCACCCAGGCACACCGAGCTGAAGCCAAAGGGTGCTTGGGTCATACTCTGCACTGTCACCCTACTACTGCTGGATGATTGGGGCTCAGACAGACGGGGTAAAGGTCACAGCTGAAAGTGGATGCGCCCCACTTTTGTTTTGACTTTCAACCACTTGAGTTTGCAATGCAGGTGGTGGGGGGTGGAGAAGGGATGTGGAACAGGGAGGCAAGCCAAGGACTGAGGGACACCCTCCCATTAAAGAAATATAAAAAAGGAATGAAAAGAAAGGAAGAGGAAAATAAAAGCAAAGGCTCCTGAACAATGATGACAACAGTAACAACAGAAACTATGCTGACACCTTCTGGCCTTTCCCCTTTGCTGGGGGAGCAGAGGGCTCGGGTTGTCATGCTCCCCACTTTCTGCTCCTGCCTCATTGCTGAGCTCACAGAATTCTCCTGATTCCTGCCCTGCCCTCCCGCTGTTCCCTGAAAGCCCCCACACACTTGACGAACATGTCCATCTCTGTACCAACCACTAATCCAGAACCTTCTGCAAGGAGAAGGGTCCTGTCGCCTCCCCTGGCATCTGGGCTTTGGATTTAGAGCAAATTCTGGACGCAGCAGCCAGGGAGTGCCATGGGAGCTGTTTGCCAGGAACTTCAGAGTTCCCAGGCCCAAACCCTCCCTGCAGGTGTGAGGGTGAACCATGACTTGAAAGCAACACAGAGAGTGTGGGGTGACGTGGCCACAATTGAAGGGACAGCAAGGAGAAGGCTCCCTGTCCTCACCATGGGATTAGGAAATGTGAAAATGCAAACTCCAGAGCTGGCCCTTGCACTGAGGGATTGAACCCAAACCAAATTACAGACGCAGCTTTGTGTATGTCGGCAGCCAAAGTACTAACTAACGGCTGGTGAGTTCTGTGCAGACTGCCTCCTATCCTGTGTGCCCAGGACCCGGAGAGCCCAGGCTCATGCTGCCAATGTAAACAAGACATTGCATTGAGCTAACCCAGGCTCAGAAAGGGCAGGGCTGATACTGTTTCTAGTGTGGAGACCGCGCGCAATGTGAAATAGCCCAGAAAAAAAATGCAAATACACTATTCCCAGAAACCCAAGTGGGGAGACTTGGCTCTAAATCATTGAACTTTCTGAGAAAGGAGCAAACAAGACTGCTTTGGCTTTGCAAGGATTCTCCCTCCATGAGACTGCCTCAGTGATGGGGTTTCTCTGCCCTGTGTGTGATGAGCATGTTCCTTCTGGGCTTCAGAAGGGGCTGTCCAAGGAAATCGTGGGGCTCACCTGGCCTGGCTTTGCCAAGCTGGACAGAAGGTTGCAAAAGCCAGTTAAAATAAAGCAGCTGCGGTGATCTGGTTCCGGCATGGTTAATTAGAACTGAATAGCCCTGAGGGAGCCCTTCTGGCCACATCTTACCAAACTCACTGCCAGCACCTGTCCCTTTTGCTGAGCTGGGTCAGGAGCCTTCTCATGAACCACTGTCACAGTAAACGTTCGAGTATAGAGGCCCGGTGTGGCTTTGGGAAGGGTCGGGCCAGGCTCAGCTGCCTGTTGGAATGGGAGGGCCATCAGGTCAAATGTGGCTGGGGAGGGACTGGGGTGTGCCAGCTTGTACCTGGAGGCAGCCATCCAGCTCCCTGGACTTGCTGCTTATCGCTGGCCACACCTTGGGGGATTCTGACACTCAGCTGGGGAATGTGATTGGGGCAGGAATGGGGTGGGGCACTGACATACCAAGAGGGGATAGGATTTTGTACTCCCTTGGTTTCGAAAAGACTGAAAATGGTTGTTAAGAAATGCTCTTTCCTAAGCTGCTCATATGGGTTGACCTCACACAGCTGAGATTTCTTGATATGAGGTGGTGACTGCGAAGGGAAGGTGTTACACCCTAGGATGAGATGAAATAGCCATGATGTGGGGCGGCCATTAGGCCAGGGAGGGTGGAGAAATGGTTGAGTGAGTGGGGAGGAGGCAGCCAAGGCCATCCTGGACCTGGGAAATCATTGTGCTCTACCGAGGGAGTGGGGGCCATGTTGGGACTCCTGAGTCTGGAGTAGGCAAAGATGCTTGTGTGCATGGTGTGGGGTGCCTCAGGCATCAGAGGTTGGCTACGAAGGGTGGGCAGGTGTGGATGTGGACACACTGAGTCCCAATATTCACAGCTTCTCTGGCTTCCCCTGGTTACCCCTCCAGGGAATGCTCCTCTCCCTCTGGCTCCAAGGACATTCTCCAGCTACTTCCTACATTGGTGCTATGTGCTGGGGCCTGCATTGATAAGTGAGGTCACCTATCACTCTGACCCTTAGGCTCCTTGTCCACACCCTGTCCTGGGCCTTCCAGCTGGAGAGCCTGAGGCTCTCACTAGAAGTGGTGTTGGCCAAGAGGCCTGGGTGTGCTGGAGAGACTTTCTCAGCACATGGGACAAGTGCAGACTGGCTGTGAGGTGGGCAAGGAAGACAGGACCTTTCACACAAGAGCCGGGGTTTTCCTTAGGAAACCTTGTGCCCCGTCCTCTGTACCTTCTACAATGTGCCTCTTGGCTAAGCTGGGAGCTCTGTTGTGGCCAGCACCCTGCCTTCCTTCTGACAAGTTCCAAGAGAAGGTGAGGGCCTGGGGCTAGCCCCCACGCTGCTAGGCCTTCCCCTGATGAGAGTGCTGGGTTTGGTGATTTCTTGGGGTCCTCGCTGCTTGGACTGGGGGCCGGTTCAGAGTTCCAAACCATCTGCCACACGGTGATGATGGCAGGAGGCAGTTTGGGTCGGCGGCTTCTGGAAGCAGGTGCGTCCCCCGGTGTTGCCTGGTCTTCCAACCAGCATCTTTCTCCACAGTGGGGTCCTTTCTGAGGTGCTGCCACTTAACTGGGATAAGCCTTTTAGGCTGACCCTTCTGAGTCAGGACATTGGGACCCCCTTGCTGTCAGGCTCACCAGTGCTCTCCTCAGACAGAAGGTACTCAGACCTCACCGGGGCCCTGTCACCTACTCCTTGCCCAGCAGCACTTGGTGTGGAAGGGACAGAAGCCCTTCTTCTGGCCAGGTGCTAGTTAGGTCCCCCTGGAGTGGCTCATGACCAGTGGGAGAGGTGGCACTGCTGGGCTCCTGGAAGTGGGAAGACAGGGGTGAGGGGTGGGCAACAGGTGGCTGCAGAAGGAAGGAAGGTACTAGGAGCTGAAGAAGAGAGGAGAGAGAGAAGCTGCCCCAGGGAGAGAGCCAGAGGAATTCAGAGGGACCTGAGAGCCAGCAGCCTCACTAGGAGCACAGAGGGGAGGCCTGGGCTGGCTTAGGAGTGGGAAAAGGCCAGAGCTATGGAGAAAGCCTGAGGGGCATGTGGAGTGGGGTCTGTGTTGGCTGCTTTCCTCTCAAGTCAACAGATAGGCAGATGGATAGACAGAAAGTGCAGAGAGAGATGGCAAAAGAACATGTGGCGGAAGTCAAAGGGGAGGCAGGGACAGGAGCAGGTCAGCGTGTGCCCCTCACGCAGACCCCTGTCCCCTCTTGTCTCCTCGTTCCCAGGAAGGAAGGTGCTGCCGCCAAGCCAGTGCTTGACTGAGGTGCTCCTAGTCTCCTAGGACACTGTGACCATTTCTGTCCTTAACTGACTGTGGCCAGGCCTTCTGTAGATCTCTCTGGGTGAAGTGGTGGCAAGGTCCCTCTGGGACAGACCAGAGCTTTCCAGTTCACCTGTGGCGTCTGCTGGTCAATAGTTGTGGTCCAGGCGGGTGGCCCAGTGTGTGTGAGGAAGGTGGAGGCGCGTGCGGCCTGTGGTTTGGAGAAGGGGGGTGTGCAGTTTCCAAAGGGGACAAGGTGGCCTGGTGGGGGCCGGTGCGGCTCACATCCCTTCCTTAAAGGGCAGAGTGGCCTGAAAAGACAGCTTTAGCAAGAGGAGGGTGACCCCCACTGGGACCTCTCATCAGTTCCTAAAAAAAGAAGAAAAGAAAAGGAAAAGGACCAGACAAGACAAAGGAAGAAGGAAAGGGGGTGAGATCAAGCAGAACGAAGTACTGGGGGCGGGGTGGTTAGTGACCCCTCTGCCAGAGGTGGGCGCACAGAGGGGGGTGGCTGCCGGGTCTCTCTGGAAGGAAAGGAAAGAGGAAACGTTGAACCGTCCTGGCAGGGGCTCTGGGCTCATACTCAAAGGTTTACTGTTTGGTGTTTGAAATCTCCAGTTTGTTACAAGAAGCAGGCTGCCCTAGGTGGGAGCAGGGGGCCCAACCACAGCTTTCCGTGGGCTGGCGGGTTCCGTGCTCTAGTGGCTTGCCCTTTGTCTTTGTGAAAAGATGTGAGTAATTATAGAAGTTTCTACCCCTTTAGGACAGCCCCTGGTTTCTCTTTAAAATGTGACGGACACGGCAGAAACTGTGCATTGGAGCATATAGAAGAGAAATGATTTCTCCCAGCTTCTCAAAGGAAGGAGGAAAAAGGGCGACCAGACCGCGTTAAGACCTTCCAGTGCCAAGGCCTGTTTGGAAAGAGCGAAGGTGCTTTGGGAACCAATGGGAATGTCATAGATGGAGTGCAGGCTGGGGCGGGAGGAAGGCTTGAGCTCCGGTGCCCCTCGGCCCCTCTCACACCCGGTGGGGCCCAGGGCAGGGTCTATGGGGCAGGCAGCGCCTAAGCAGGAGCAGCGGGCCACCTCCGAGCCCATCTAGGAACGTGTGACAGCGACTTCCCGAAGCTCATATCAGGTCTAGTGCCTTTGGAAACCACCTCAAGGAGAGTTCTGGAAGCTGACACTTAAGTCTCAAATAGGTGGGCTGGATTCTTCCACTGCAAATGATGCCAAAAAGGCACCTGCCTTCCCCTCCAGCCCTGGAAGGTGGCGCTGAGCCTGCTTGCCTCCCTTTCGCTGCCCCACTGAACACTGAGCAAGGTCCCTCCTGACACCAGACACCACCAGAAGCACCCCAAGTTCATGAAGAACCATTGGCAAGTGCAAACAAGTTCAAGAAAAGAAAACCAATGACAGAAGGAGCACTAAATGAAAACCAAAAAAAACAACAACACACAAACCCAAACAAAGAAAAGGACAGAAGGTCCAGCAGTGCCATGGATTCAGTACATTTCATAAGAGAATATGGCTTTGGAGAGACACACCATCTGGGCAGGAAGGACTGGACAGGGCAATAAAGAAAGAACGGAAAAGCCACGGTGAGCAGAGGATGCAAGACTGAAAAAAAGAGAGGGAAGAATGGGGAGGCCTTTCCTCCCCCAGAGATGCCATTTATGAGAGAAAAGGGGACTCAAGACTCACTCCCAGCGGCACTGGTGGGATTGGCAGCAGAGAGAATTACGTGAGTAGGGGTAGAAAGATTGGTTACGTCATGGAGCTGGCTGAGGACCGAAGACCGCCGGCGCACGGCACCCTGAAATGAACCGCTTCTCTTGAAGGTACTCACTACCTCCATCTGTGGGAGAGAAAATGAGATAAAGTTTGGCTTGCACTGTTGTCCGGGCTACCGCACGGGGATGGGGCTGGGCAAGGACAGGGGCCACACTGGGCACATATCATGACAGCAAAGCCTCATCTAGGTCGCCCAGCTCCCTGGCGGGGCCGTGGCCATGGCCCAGGTCGGCCTCTGTGTCATCCACCAAGAGAGGGTTTGCTGAGCAAAATGATCAGCACTCAGAAGACTAGGGGGCGGGCAGTTAACAGCTAGGCACACTGCAAACATTTAGTCATTTGCATTCACGGCAAGCTCATGGCAAGCCACTCATCAATCAATACCTGTGTCTGCAATACTTTGTTATCCTAGGTCAGTGGTTCTCAACCTTTTTTTCCTCCCCAACACACCTGAGGGATATGACATGCTCCTATTAGAAACAAGGTTCCCTGTAGCAGGGCTCCTTGATGGACGGCAGGGGGACAGGAGCCCTTCCCTGGGCCTATCCTTCTTTACACTACACCTTACCCTACCAACCTGCCCTACCCTGCCGGGAGGTCTGCCCATCACTCTCCTTCTATGGCTCATCCAAGTGATAGAGGGACACCCAGGGGAAGCCTCGGTGGGAGAATGGAGTTAAAAAGAAGGGGAGGGGGCCACAGGCAAGGCAGGAGGGAGAGCTGAGAGCCTGGACTCTGGGGAGCAGACATAGCTTTTGCTTTGTCCCCTACCCTTTAAGCTTCCTAAGAGCCAAAAGGGAAATGGATCCTAGATTGAACCATATGGGTGAACTCACTGGGAGTTGCAGTGTCTTTGGACTTCCTGATTCTGCCTTGGACTGGCATGGGGGCCCAGGAGTGGGCCAGACCCGGGTGTGGGGTTCCAAGGAACTGCAGCTGAGTGGCCACAGTGAATGTCCCACTGTTGTGAGACCATGTGCCTACATTCTGGGAGGCCAGCCTGGTGTGGCACACTTTTGGCCACCTCTTTGGGAATGCCCTCAGTTCAAGGGTGGGAGGGAATTTTTCGTCTTAGAAGGTGGGTTTGATTTGTGGAAAGTGCTCTATAGTTCATTGGATGATGTGAACAGCAGGCAAGTATGCATTTCTGGAGCCCAGAGTGCACTGTCTACCTGATTTGGGCCCAAGGACCTGCCCCACCCTCAAGCCCTGCAGTAGCTGGTCCAGTGGGGTATCTGACATAGGGCCAGACTTCTTGAAAGAAGGCAGCTTGAGTGCTCAGACTCCCCCTACCCCAACCAAAATGAATATGTCCATCATTTCAACCCCTGGGCACGCTATGGAAAAGTCTTATTGTCATGTATTCGGCCGCCGAGTCCCCCTTCTGTCCAGCACATCCCACTCTTGAGCAGGGGAGCCTCACAACCAGGACTGAGACCTGTGAGTAAGGCATAGTGAGCCTCCATGGAGGGCTAGCACAGTGCTGACTGTCCCCCAACACACTGAAAGAAGATGACCCATGCCATGAAGTCACTGTCTCTTTAGGGAGCGCGTCTCCTCCCTAGATTGAGATGTTTCTAAGGCTATGGAGATAGGTCTGTCTCAAAAGGGAACTCTTGCTGTGGCAAAAGTGACGAGGGAAGGGAAAGATGTCTTTCCTGACTCTGATTTGGCCTCTGCATGTGGTATCCTGATGGGATGATGGTATCAGTAAAAATACTGCAAAATTGTCACCCATCCTCCACCCCTGGAAGCCCAGTCACTGCTGAAACTTCTCATTGGTTTATATAGAATGTGAAATACACCATGTCATGACTGCTCCAAAAAGCTCCATGCTCTGGTTTTTTTATTATGCTGTGGCATCCTAACCACCTGGTGTCTTCATATGTTAGTATGAAATGATGGTGAGAGCAAGTAGCAGGTTAGAAATGCCGTCACTTAGCAACATAAAATGTGCTGGCCTCTGAAATCTGGGGAGCCATATTTTGTGGTTCACAAAATCCAGAAATCCAGGGCCAACTACCTAGAGAATGTTTCTCTTAGCTTGGGTGTACATACAACCTGGGGGGACTTTATTTCTGCTTTTCAAGCAAGTATTTTGAATAAAAAGAACGAACACTGTTGAAGAGTGAGCTAAAGCAACCAACTGATTCGGCATTGTTGAGAAGCGAGGTGAATGTGACACGCCAAAGTCGAGACCTCATGGAGGAATGAATGGCTCTGTGGAGAGGTCATGGAGTGCACTAGGGGGTCAGGGGACAGAGACTTGGGCCCCAGCAGGCTCACACTCTCACTGGGCGACCTTGGTAAAGTCCCTTCTCTCTGGGCCCCATTCCTCTTGGGTTAAGCAGGGACCTGACCGGCCAGTGTCTACATGGACACAGGCAGTCAGAACAGCCTGGAAGTCCAAGACTCTGACCTCGGGGATCCACTCTGCTGGCCAGGGGCAGTGCAGGCCCAAGAACCCACAGGCATGCAGGAGACACAGACACACAGGTGGCCTGGGCACCACTGACCTCTCCTGAGATGCCTCAGATCAGAGCAGGGCTGCTGTTGCAGCTGCTAGAAAAGCTAAGCGCATCATCTTAGGTTCATTGGTGGAAGTGAAATGGGCTGACCAAGGGGCAAGGTGCTGCTGTACTCCCCCCCCCCCAAGGCTCAAGCTGGTTTTGGGCTCTGCATGACAGACAAGAGCCCATCAGGGCCAGGACAGGGTGGGTGGGGGCTCACAGCTGAGTGGCCAGAAGGCAACGGGGAAACCTAGACATCTGGCTATAAAGGCTACTCCGGTTCTTCTACCAGGAGCTCAGGGTTCTACCAGACCTAAGACATTCACTCTTCCCTGGCCACACTGGCTTAGGTGTTCGGTGCGCTGAGAGGAATGAGCTTGAGACCTGGCCTCCTGCTATTCCACTGCAGAAGCCCCTTGGACCCCTGGGGAGCTCCTTAAACATGGAGTTCTTTGGTGCCACCTCACCCAGCCCTAAAGGATCCCAAGCTCTGGGGGCGGTCTGGACTCTGAAGCTTTGGAAAGGTCCCTGAGGTATTCTGCTCTTCAGTGATTCCAGCACCCTGGGCGGGGTGCAAAGATGGCTGGTCATGGGGAGAAAAAACCGCCGTGAGTGTGTGTGCCACGAGTCAACGAGGGTCCAAGGTGGCGGAAAGGAGTGGACTCTGAGAAGGCTTCACAAAGTGGTGGCCTTTGAGTGGGCTGCTGCAGGATAAGGAGGGGCCCCAAGGGGACACGGCGGGAGCTGGGGAGGCCTGGAGCCCAGATGGCAGCCAGCACGGAGGCACAGCGAAGCAGGTGAGCAGAGTGCACATCTGGAAAGGCAGCAGGGGTTACAGGGGTGCAGGCTGTATGGGGTGACACCAAGAGGCAGGGGCTTGAAGGTCACTGTCTGGACCCTGGACTTCACCCTTAGGACAGGGAGAGAGGCTACATGAAAGAAGATGTGGAGAGTGGCACTGGGGGGGCTAAGTTGAGCAAAGGCTGGTGGAACCGGCAGGAGGCTGGGAGCTCATGGCCAGAGATGAGGCTGGAGCCTGGGGAAGAGAGGAAGGTGCCTGAGGCTGAGCCCCACAAACCCCCAGGGGTTGTGTGGGAGCAGCTGGTGAGCCGTGTGCACTGGAAGGCAGCATTGGACCTGGGGTGGGGCAGGCACAGGCTGCCGAGGAAAGGGACTTTGGGCACATTGCCTGTGGTGATGTGTGACAGGCTGGAGGGCAGACATCCGGGAGAGATGTGTATCGGGTCCTGTCCCAGGCAGAGGGGCCCAAGGCCGGAAGTTGCCTAAACAGACTCTGGAGAATTGCCAAGCCAGTTCGGGTGGTGTCCTTTCTTCTGGTTGGGACCCCCAGGAGGAGAAGCAATTGGAGCTAGGTCAGGGGCAGTGGGGCTGGGGGTCCTGGGCTGGAGGTGGAACAGCAGGAAGCCCAGGAGGGGCAGGGAGTTGCTATGCTGAGAGGAGGCTGCGGGGGGGGGGGGCAGGGGAGCAGCAGGATTGGGGACTTGCGTACAAGGCGGCAGAGCTGAGCTGCTGAGCCACCCTGATGCAGCAGGTGTGCAGGGAGATGAGAAGAGGGTCTGAGATGTCTTTGGGGCTCTGGAGTCACTGGTCAGGAGCTGGGGAGCTGGGAGGAGGTGAGCTGGGGCTGCAGGGCCTGTGGTCTGGGCTGAGCCCAGTGTGGGTGCTGTGAGGCATCTTGGTGCCAGTGTGGCACTCTGGGGTTCTAGGCTGGGCCGAGGAGGAGGTGGTGAGTGAGGGGTGCCGGGAACTGTACTAGAAGAGACCAGCGTCCATGGGGCGTGGTGGGGCAGGTTGGCAGGGGATGAGGGAGAAGCTGGATGAAAGGGGGCTGCAGGTGACTTGATAGGGCTGAGGGCTGAGAGTCAGGCAGGATCCCCCACTGGTGGGGAAGCTCTCACCCGCTCCTACTTCCTTCCTTATTGGGTCCTACACACCCTGGTCCATGGGATTTTCCAATACACAAGGGCCACGGGAAAGGTGGACCAATGTCTCAGAGGGAGGTGGGGGTGCCAGGCTGGAGCAGAGAGCGCGGTGGAGAGGGGACAGCAAGCCACCAGGGACAGCAGGGCTGAGGGCACTTCTGGAAGGGCGCTGGGAAGCAGCTTTGAAGCAGGAAGGGAGGGGCGGTCTGACTGAGAGCGGGGTGGGGGGGGGGTGCCTTGCAGACCCTGATGAGAACCTCTGGGACGCTGAGGGAGGCTAGGCTGCGATGGGATCACAAGTGAGTGCGTGGGAAAACCATGGCGAGACAGCGAGTATGGAACATTCTGGAGAGAAGGCTGGCTGGGAAGAGTTGGGGGCAGAAAACAGGGCTGGCTTGGGCAGGCAGGCTCTCGTGAATCCTTGGCAAGTGCCCACAGCTGGCAATCATAGTGGCTGCGTGACTTTAAAGAGGACTACAACCCTGATATTTGTAGTGGGGTGAACAGAAAGGACCAACTTGGTGGCCAGAGTCCACTTCCCAAATGACATCTTTCCATAGAATTCACAACATAACCCAATGAATGGTGAGCTTGCCAAGGGCTACTTGAAATGGCATCTATGTCATCCCCAGAATGTCCCTTTCCTGTGACCTGGGGACAGTTTCCGTCAAATGCATCGAGGCCCAACAGCTCCTCAGAGGCCCCAGAGAGACAGCCACTGGTCACAGCACACACCTGTAGCTAACACCGTTCCCACTATGGGAGGTTGGGGACAGGCCATCTCAGTGCCACAACTGCTGGTGGGTACATCTGTGGATGGCATAGGGACACTAGCAACTGCCCTTATGATCATGGCAGCAAGACCCAAGGGTTTTCCTGTCAGTTTCAGGCTCACCTCACCCATTCTCTGCATCTTGCTTGTTTGCCACCCTCTTGAAGAGAAAAGCCGGAGTAACCTGGCGGCATGGCAGCCTACCTGCGTCTGGATCCGGTTGAGGCCCCGGAACCAGAGGATCTGGCCTCTGCGGAGCTCCCGCTCGGCGTGGTCAATCTCTTCTTCCCCCTCTGCTAGCTCCTCGTCAGTCATCTCATCCTTCCCAGGCCCGTGCCCTGCTTCCTTCAGGCACTTGAGCTGGCTGGTGGGAATGGTGGCTATGACCTGGGGACCAGAGGCGAGGGATAGCAGGTAGAGGTGGCCATCAGAGCAGGGCTGGGCTTTTCAGGGTGGGAGCTCTGCTGGGGCTCAGAAGGAACCCAGACTGCCTGTCTCTGATAATAGCTGAGGCTGTGTCTCCCCACACCCGGGACTGGACATCCCTTCCTTGTCTCTGAGGCTACATGCCTGGGCCACTTTTGCTTGGTGCCAAATCCACTCTCCAGAGGGAGAGCCAGCCTCTTTCCTCTGGAGAGCAGACCCAGAGCAGTCCCTGGGGAACTGAGTGGGGAGTATTTCCCAGAGAGGGGGCAGTGATATGGCTGGAGCCCAGGGCCCTACGCCAGGAAGGGGGGTGGGCTGCAGCACCCCAGTGTGCATGCCTATGGCTCTTCCCTGTCGCCCCCCAGCCAGCGAGAAGGCCAGAGGAGCAGCTGGTGCAACCTTCCTGCCTAGTGTGTGAGCTAAGGGATTTGCAGTACCAGAGGGAGCTCTGGCTTGGCCCCCAGCTCCTGGGACGGGGACTCTAAGCTCCTGGCAGTCCTGCCTGATGAGAGGGTCTTAGTTTGCCTGGGCCGAGCACCCTGCCTGGTACTCTATGCTGTCAGAGTGCTTTCTGATGGGGGCGTGGGCTGAACATATGAGCTTGACCTCCAGGGGCTGGAGACTGAGTGAATGAGGTCAGCCACATTCACGCTCCAGGCCTACAGGACCCACCCCAGTAAAGTCCCTACATGCCACTGCTCAGGGACATGTCCCTGGTGGCAGCACCCTGTGCATGTCACACATCATTGCTGGAAGAAACTGTGCTGTCTGCACAACTGCACTGGCAGGGGACCTGGAAGCTTGTGCCTGGTCTCTCCTGGACCCACCCTATGTATGCTTGATCTTGGACTTCTAGCCTCTAGAGCTGTTTGAGGACAATCTATGCTATTTAAGCCGTCCAGTCTGTGATAGTTGTTGTGGCAGCCTGAGGTGAGTAACACACAGGACAAAGTGGATCCTGGACGCAGCATCCTACACCCATGTTCTAGATCTCCCGGGAAATGTCAGAGGCCTGGGCTTGGCCCCTCCTGTGCTCTGAGCAGCCCCAGCACCCAGGCTCTTTCTTCCTGACTTAATCCCCAAGTGCTGGGAACTCCCCTTTGTGCATGGATTTAACTGCAGCCCACAGAGCTCAAGGTGTCAGGGTTTCTCTTTCCATCAGCTCAAAGTATTTCCTCATTTCCCTCGAGATTTTCTCTTGCCCATGGAGGATTTAGCAGAATGTTGTTTGTTTTCAAATAGGTGGGGATTTTCCAAGGCACCCAGTTTTAAGGGCTGACTGTCAGGTCCAATCATGAAAAGGGGAGTGATGGGTGGTTTTGCCAAGGCCCTGTGACATTCCAGCCATGGCCCTTTGCCTTCTTTCTGCTGACACTTGTGGCCTTGCACCTGAGTCGTGGCATGTCCGGGGCCTGAGCCCTGCTGTGCCACCCACCTGAACATGCCACATGCTTTCCCAGGCTGGGGCTCTGAAGCTCTGGAGCAGGGAGCTGGGGCGGGGTCCCTGAGCTGCCCACGATTCCCTGGCCTTGTGCCCATCACCAGCACTGTTGCAGAGCAGATGGGAAGGGGGCAGGACTAGGAAAGCTGACAAGATAGACACTCACCTGTCCCCAGACCAGCTCCCCAACACCAACAAACAGGCACCAGAGCCACTGCTCCGTGGACAGAGGGGAGCAGCTGAAGGGCTTTCCACCAAACTGGACGATGACAATCTGCAGGAGAGGGGTGGGAGGGAGGCGGGCCCCGCCTGCGGTGTACCTACTGCCACCGCCCTCCTCCTCCAGCATTTGGCCTCCAGGCTGGCACCACCGTCCTGCTCAGAGACTCAGACAGGCTGCTGGTTTTCCCAGGCAGGTGGGCTCAACAGATTAGCCCCATTTCAAGCTTCTGTAGACCTGATGCTTTAACTTCCACCCTGTGTGCACATGCTGGACACCCAGGTGACATGCCCTATTCACCTTGCTGGGCCTCCTGCTCCCTCATTGCCTCCTCCTTGAGAGGAAGCCTCCACCTAGTGGTGAGTTTTTTAAATACAGACCAACCACCTCCACTACTGGGCTCTCACACTTCAGACCACTGTCCCCGGCCCCATTCACCCAAGGCCAGGTTCCAGACAACCAGGGACAGCTCTCTGCCCCAGAAGCCTGAACTCACTCACACTAGGCAGTCTTCAGCCTGCTCACCCCGCCTTACAGCTCCTCCCTTAGAAACTGCAGTAAAGGCTCTTTCTTGCCTACAGTTCCCTGCTTTCCCTCAGCCTCCTTACTGGTCCAGGTGCTTTCCTGGTGGGCCCCATGGCATGGCAGACCCTCTTCTGAGAACTGTGAGGAACAAAGTACTCTAGCCTGTTGGCTTCAGTATACATCACACTTTTAATTAATGAACCCTACTGACCAGTCTGTCCATAGCACTGTGGTAGGCAGAGGCCTGTGTGTCAGTGCTGGGGACAAGGGCATCTCCAAAGGAAGCTTCTGGAGTTATGGTGGCCTCCCACCAAGGACTAAAGTGTTAGAAATGGCAGTGGAAGACCCAGAGGGACCTGTGAGAAGGTCAGGCCTGAGAAAGCCCACTGAGCCCCTCTGGATCCCAGCAGGTGGACCCAGGGTGAAGCCTGCTTTGATTCAAACAGAGGCCAGTAGCAGGCAAACGTGGTTCCCTGCTCTCCTGCCTTTCCCAAGAGTGGGGCCACTCTTCCTACCTGAATTGCAAAGGTGCCCAGGACGATGGTGCAGAAGATGGGGTTGCCAAAGATGCCGTGGAAGACGTTGCGCTCGCCGTGGATCTTGCGGGCGTTGATCTCGTTGAAGAGCTGCATCATGACGAAGGTGTTGAAGATGATGGTGTAGTGCTCCGAGGGTGGTGCGTGCAGCGGTGCGTTCCTCCCACTGTCGATGTCGAAGAAAAGCTCCCCTGTAAGCCGAGGGGCGCATGAGGAGAGCAGGGCCCCAAGCCAGGCACAGCCCTGACTCCTCAGTGAGATAACTGTAAGGGGAGAGGAAGGAGTCCCTCACCCTACAGGGTGACAGCCAAGGTCAGGGGCTGGACCTTGGGGGGGGGGAGGTTGGGGACTGGCATTGAACCCTGAAACCCGAGGGCAGGAATGAAGAAGTTGAGACAGACCTTTTGTCACTTGCCTGCTGGGTGGAGTTGGGGGTAGGCTGGGAAGGAGTCGGACGGCTGCAGGGTGTAGGGCAGCTCAGCCCTACTCTGCGCTGCCCCTAGGACAAGGCAGCCGGGCTGGGCCCTCGGGCAGGCCAGGAGAGGTTTTCGCTCCCAAGAAATCAGAGAAAGGCCCCCCAGAGAACTCCTAGGTACTGACATTTGGGGGCCCCCACCATGACTCCTGCACTGAGCTTTGAATCTGCTCCCAGGAATATGCGCTGAAAGCCGAGCCTCATCAGGCTCTGGAGTACTGTGACAGTGACCCAGGCCACCCTATGGTCCAGCGCCCCAGATTTTCAGAGAGCTCCCCGACATAAGGAAGAGAGACCACAAACAGACAAACCAACACATCCACCCCCCCTATAAGAAAAGGAATTTGCTCAACAGAGCCTACCCGGCACAGAAGAAAACTAGGAGGGGGACTGGACAACTGACACTGGCACCAAACTTCCTAGAAGTAGCCAGGGTGCTGGAGGGCTCAGTGCTCTCCATGTCTGGGCTGCAGGCACAGCCAGTGGCTGGGGACCCTGTGGTTTTCACCCTGAGCACCCTCTGCCCAGCCTCTCCCCATCAGTTCTCTCTGCTGTCCATGCTCCTGCTTCTGCCTTCTCTCCCCTTCCTTGCCTTTGCTCCCTTTCTTGCTTCCTGACCCCCTCTTTCCCCCTCCCCTCCTGTCCTCCTTCTCTTCCACCCCTCCCTCCTGTCCTTCCCTCCCCCACTCCCTCTTCTGCCCTTTCTCCTTCTCCCTCCCCTTTCTCTCCCCCCTCCTTCTTTCCCTCTTCTCCCTTCCTCTTCTCAAACCTCCCCTCCTCCCCTCTCCACCTTCCCTTCTTTGCCTCCCTCCCTCTGTCCCTCCTTTCCTTCCCCTCCCTTCCCTCCCTCCCCCTCTCACTTTTCCTCTCCCCTTTCTCTCCTGGTCTTCCTCCCACAACTTCCAGTAGAGTGCTCTGGTCACTGTCCTCTGGAGAAATAGTCATGGGGTCAGTGGACAGATGGGTGAATGATCTGGTCTGGGTATACGATGAGACATGCCACCTGCTCTGTGGAGCAGTGGACAGTTTCTCAGCTGCTCAGGGGCCTGTGACACCTGGGTGGGGCATACACAGAGGACAACAAGGAGGTGAGGGTCGAGGGGTCCTCACTGGAAATTGGATCCCCAGGTGTTCATCTGTGTCTTCCACTACCAGACAGGCCCAGAGCCCAAAGGGCCAGTAACAGCACCGTGTGCCCCAAGGCCACCTACCAATGAAGAGCAGCGTGAAGATGACAGTGAGCTGGTAGACTGCATGGCCCAGGATGTTCTTCATCATGGTCCGGGAGATCAGAGGTTTGTCCCGACCATACGGCTTCCGCAGCAGCAGTGACTCAGTGGGCGGCTCTGTTGCCAGGGCCAGAGAGGCAAATGTGTCCATAATCAAGTTCACCCACAACATCTGCACGGCTTTGAGAGGAGAGTCCTGTGGAGAGGAGGCAGTCACTCCAATGTGGAGCTGGAAACCCCACTGGCCCCCAACTCCTGGGAAGAAACTCAGCTCAGGGTCAATGTCACTGGAATTTCATTCAAGCGAAAATGCAACAAATCCAACCTTCCCATGAAACATGACATCTCCATTCCTATGTTTTCTAAGGTTAGCAGGGAGTTTTTACTGGGCTTTCCAATTCCTGCTCTTAATATGTTGCCAGTCTCCTGCTTCTTCTCTCACCTGGTGGCTGTGATCTAGAAGGTGTGGTCCAAATTGTTAGCAGGAGGTTGACAGTTGCCCCAGGCTGTGACAGAGCCTGACTAATGGGTGGTCTCCTGGTCTCCCACACCCGAGGGGCAGGAAGAGGCGGAAATTGCACCAGACCCTCCTTCTCCTCATCCTCTCTGAGTTGTTGGTTAAAAATAAGACTTACAGAAGCCAGGCACCAAGGACCACATACTGTATGATTCCATTCTCATGAAACTTCCAGAACTGACAGATCCACAGAGACAGAAAGCAGATGAAAGGGTGCCAGGGGCTGAGGAAGGGGAGAGTGGGGGAGTGACTGCTTAGCGGGTACAAGGGTGATGAAAAAGTTCTGGAATGAGATACATTGCACAGCACTGTGAATGTACTAAAAACCACTGAATTGTACACTTTTAAAGGGTTAAAATGGTTATTGTGGTGTAGTTTATGTTATGTGAATTTTATCTCAATTGAAAAAAAACACCTTTGAAAGGGAGACAAATTCTAGACACTCACTAATGGGGAGAATTGGACTATTGATAAAGGCGAAGAGGTGCCTTCAGAGGTTAAATACGGAGTTCCCAGGGGACCCAGTGCCTCCATGAGTAGATCTAGACCCTGGGAAGCTGAAAATGTTCGTCTACATAAAGCCTCATTTAGGCATGTGCGCAGCAGCATTCTTCACATTGGCCAAAAGGTGCCAATGACCCAAATGCCCATGGCTGGAGGAACAGACACACAACATGTGCTGTAGCCACACAATGGAACATTGTTCCTCCATCAAAAGGAATGAAGTACTGACACATGCTATAACATGGATGGACCTTGAAAACATTGTGCTAAGTGAAAGGGGCCAGACACAAACAATCACATTGTTTGATTCCATTTATATGAAATGTCCAGAATAGGTAAGTCTATAGAGATAGAAAGTAGATCAGTGGATGCCAGGTGCTGAGGAGGAGGAATGGGGAGTGTCTGCTAATGGGTATGGGGTTTCCTTTTGGGATGATAGAAATATTCTGGAACTAGATAGAGATGATAATTGCACAACACTGTAAATGTACAAAGTGCCACTAAATTATATACTCTCAAATGGTAAACTTTTTGGTATGTGAATTTTATCTCAGTTAAAAAAAAAAAAAAATCAACACTTGACTCTCCCAACAGGGCCTCAGAGGGGAGCTCTTCACCTGCACACTCCTGCCAGCGGGGTCCCCTGGGTTTGCTCTCCACACTGGGGTCCAGATGTATGAGGCAGGAGGCCTCGGACAGTGGCTGCCTCCTATAGGCCCCATGGGTTGCGGGAGGGAGAGCCCAAGGTCCTCCTTGGGTAAGGCGGTCCCAGTGCCCACCTGAGTAATGCAGGCACCCGTGAAGGCCACGATCACGGCCACCACGTTGACCGTCAGCTGGAATTGCAGGAACTTGGAGATGCTATCGTAGACGTTGCGACCCCACATGACTGCCTTGACGATACTGGTGAAATTGTCATCGGTCAGGATAATGTCTGAGGCCTCCTTGGCCACGTCAGTTCCTGCAATGCCCTGGGGAACACACACACAGTGTCCTTAGGCCCATTCCCCACCTCCCTTCTACCACCCAGCCCATCTGGCTGACTCTCTGCCTTTCCTTCCAAATGGGGTTCCCCACCAGCTGGGAGCAGCTCTCATTTCATCCAACATATCTTTGTACTACGAATGGCAGGTTGTCTCGCAGCTTTGCTCATAAACAAAAAGAGTGCCACAAATGCATGGCCACCAATGAGTCTTCTGTCCAGTCTTGGCATGCTAGAGCAGCTGCATTAGGAGCCCCTGAGTCCTGGACAGGGACACCTTTGGCAGAGTGAGGACATATCCTCCTGGTCCACACAGGGATGTTTGGAGAAGGATCTCCATCCTTGCTGCTGGAAGGCTCTGATGCGAGAATAGCTTGGTTCTCACAGTGCCCAGGGGCTGGGGTTTGGTCCCCTTCTGGGTCTAGAGTTCTGGGAAGGACCAGTCCACACCCCCAGTGCCTGCCTATGGTGGGCTGCACTGAATGTGGCAGAGTGAAGGGCACTCCTTCTTGGTAAGGTAGGGAGGGGAGCTTGCTGGATTTCTGCCTTCAGTGGCCAAGCACAACTCCTTGCAGAAGGCTGTGGTGCCAGGGCCAGCTACCTGGGCAGCACCAACCACGTCACCCTGCTCAGTGGGGTCAGAGTTTTACAGAAAGAACTAGCTCCATGGAAGCAACAGAAGAGAAGCACAGAAGAAACACTTGCTTGGGGACACTGCTGATCACACTTGGGGAAGAGGTCCGTTTAGATGAGACTGGGAGTGAGTGAGGCAGGTGCACAACTGACAAGCATCCCCCCCCACCAAGCCCCTCAGCAGTTCGGCCAGTCCCCACTCTCACCTCGGGCATCATCACACCAAATACCTTTAAACAAATCACACCTGTGTCCCTTGACTGGCAGAACCTGTGGGAGGCCCAAGTGGCCAGGATGTCAGAGAGAGACATTCAGGCACTCTGTGACTTGTTTTAACACTAACTCCCAGGTTCCCGCATAAAGCTAACGTCCTAGAGACACAAGGCCCTGCCAGGCATGGTGAACCAGGCTGGCATTGGGTGGCTTACCATGGCGAAGCCCACGTCTGCCTTCTTGAGGGCTGGGCCATCGTTGGTGCCATCCCCGGTCACAGCCACCACCTGTCGCTGCTCACCAGTAGTGCTGTCAATGATCCCTGAAACACAGCGGGGCCCCGTATGACCAGCCCGGGGTGTGTGTGTGTCGGGGGGGGGACAGTTGGCTCTGGAAACCCTTTGGGATTTTGATTGTGCCTACCCTCCCAATCCTCCGTGCTTCCCATCACCTCCAAAACTGAGTCTCTGTGCTTTGACTGGGAGCCCCGTGCCTCTCCTCCCGCCCAGGTCCATCACCCAGTGACATGATGCAGGGTGGTGTGATTTGGTAGAAGGCAGGAGCCCAGCGCTATGTGACTTGGATAAATGTCTCTCTCTCCAGGGAGCTGAGTTTCCCCTTCTGTTACAATGAGAGGCTAGGCTCAACTGGCATCTTCCATTCATGTTGTTAGCCCAGAGAAATGGAGGGGTGAGCTCTGGTATGTCAGCCCTTTGAGAGGGTCTCCATTATTTTCCCAAAGTGTAAACTGAGGTTCAGGGAGGGGCAGTGATTTGCTCAGAGACACAAACTTACTCCCCAACCACAACAGGTCTACAGCCAAGGACCATACTTCTTAGGCAGGCCCTGGAGACCCATTTGGGAGCTTAGCTTTGGATGTCTAGGAGCAGAAAATACGCAGGGGTGATAGCCGCCCCCAGCCAGCATCATGCCACCTCAAGCAGGGGCAGGGGCAGGGGCAGGGGCAGGGGCAGGGGCAGGGGCAGGGGCAGGGGCAAGGGCAGGGGCAGGGGCAGGGACAAGCAAGAGTGAGCTTGGTTCATTACCTTTGACAAGAGTGTGCTTGTCTGTGGGAGATGATCGGGCGAGGACCCTCAGCTTAGGCCACACTTTGTCCAATCGTTCTTGTTCTATCTGGGAAGGGGAAACACACAGCCGCTGCAGATCCTGGACGGGCAGGCAGGCAGGGCTGAACAGAGGTGGTGGGTGAGGGTGGAGAAATAGACAGAACACTGGACAGAGCCAGGCAGTCCTCTGTGGGAGGGCAAATGGGCTGGGAACTACCTCGCCTTTCTCATTGCGGATCCTCCGGTTGAACTCCTTCCCTTCCAGGCACAGGAAGTCCTCCCCAGGCTGGATGATGCCACATTTTGCTGCAATGGCCCGGGCTGTATTGATGTTGTCCCCGGTCACCATTCGGACTGTAATGCCAGCACGCTGGCATTTGCGGATAGCTTCAGGGACCTGGAATTGATGATAGAGGTGGATGGGGCCATCAAAGCAAGACAATTGTGTCCATCCAGATCTTTCTTCCATCCAGATCTGCAGCACCCTCACTACCCTTGTGGTCCCGAGGAAAGGCCTCTGCAGAAGGGTAGGCCTGGAGGAAGCGTGGAGAATCGCCTGTATGTTCTGCAACTGCCATCAGCCTAGCCCTTAGTGGACAGGGTGCCTCCCTCAGTCCCTCAGCCCGCATCCCCTTAAGGTGCCTCCTTCACTGTGCTGGGCTCCTGGAACCAGCATCGACTCAGATCCAGGCCCTGACACCACAAGCAAGGCTCGGAGAAGCTACTAGAAGCTTTTACTCTGTCTAGGGTCACTGTCTGAGTTGTGTATGGTAAGGTGATTACAGAAATCACCCGGCTCTGTCAGCTCACTTTCCATTTCAATATGTTCTGCTCACCAGGCTAGCTGCATGGCGGCTGTCAGTTAGGTCTGGAAGAATGAGAAAGGAACCTCTGTCCCCAGCCACCTGCCAGACAGAAGGGCCCACTGTGGGCCTGTCCCTTTGGGGCCTGACTTAGGGAAGGCTCCAGGCTGTCAGCTGGCTTGTGACCAAACTCTGGGCAACTCTCTCACTTGTCTCCCCCCCGCTTTTTAACAATATAAAACCTAAGACATTTAGGGCTTCAGGTTTTACTACTCATTAGAAGAAACGAAACATTGCTTGGTTATGTAGCATACATTTCCATTTTCAAAATATAGGGTGTCCCCCCAAAAATGTATACACCCTGTAACAGCTGATAGCTCAGTTTTGAAAATGAAACGTATTTTAATAAACTCTGCCTTTATGCCTGGCTGCGCGTGGCTCAGCAGTTGAGCATTGGCCTAGGATCCAGGAGATCATGGTTCGACTCCCGGTCAGGGCACATGCCTGGGTTGCGGGCTTGATCTCCAGTCAGGGATGTGTAAGAGGTGGCCAATCAATGACTCATCATTGATGTTTCTCTCTCTCTCTCTCTCTCTCTCTTCCTTCCTCTCTCTGAAATCAATAAAGATGTATTAAAAAAATAAACAAACACTGCCTTTATAATTATTCAGTGTGTATATACACTTTTTTGGGACACCCTGTATAATACTGGATTCTGAAAAAGGGGGAAAAAAGAGATCCTGCCGCTGCTGAATACAAAAAGGGCTGAAGGGAGTTGAGACCAGTCTGGAGGTGGTGGCATCCTCCCAGAGAGTGGAGATGTTCCTGCTCCAAAACCAATGCAGAGGTGGCTCTTGAGCCCCAAAGCTGCAGGGAGCTTTGAGCAGCAGACTGGGAGCTTGGGGAACTGGATAAGGAGGTTAGGCCTAGGCACGTGAGATGCCAGAACATAGCCCCGGCAAGGGGTGCAGCCTGGGGACCCAGCTCCCTGCTCTTTCCAATGGACCTAGCACACCCACCTGGTGGGTACTCACTGCTCCCAGCTGAGAATAGGCCCTGATGACAGTCTGAGCCCAGGGAGAGAGAGTGGGAGAGCACACGGTGTCCCAGGTAAGGCCCAGAGGCCAGGCCTGGGAGCCTAGGGACAAGGGGGTGAGCTGAGCCACCAGGCTGTAGGGATGGGGCAGCACAGGTGGGAGACCCCAGGGGAGGTGGATAGCAGGTGGGGCCAGGTGGAGTGCAGAAGGACACTGACTCGGGAGGCCCCATATGCTGGTGCCCCTGAGGTCATGGGGAGTGGCTGTGATCTTAGCCAGTGAGAAAGTGGGCATGAGAAAGAGTGGGGCCTGGAGCCTAGTAAGAGAACCTCCATTTTAGGACTGTGACACTGACTTGATGATTCCTAAAGCAAATACTGCCAAGTGGCCCAGAAGGCTGAGCCCCAGGAAGGAGGCTTGCCTCCTGCACCCCTAGTCATGTGCCTCAGGGACATCGTCTGGTTTTTGTGGCTCTTGGGGTGCTGGATGATGAGTTACAGGAGATGCTCCCTTTCTAGGGAGTTCCCTCCTGTCCCTGAAATGGCTGGAAGCCACCCCTCCGTTGCCACCAAGTGGCTGTGATGAACCTGACTCCTGGGAGCCCTGCTGTACCTGGGCCTTGCTCCCCTGTTCCATGTAGGTAGCAAGAAGCCCCCTTCCCTCCAAGGGCACCGTCTCCTTCATCAGGCAACTGTCTTTCCTTACTTGCCTCCCTGTGGCCCAGCCCACTCGCCATTAATACAGCCTGCCTCCAGGGCCCTTGTGGCCACCATCCCTCCATGGCTGAGACCTCAGTCCTCCTTCGGCTGCAGTCATCTGGGTCCCCAAGGTTTAGCAAAGACTCATCCACTCTCCCACCCAGGACTCCGCTGGGCCCTGACACTCGCTCCTTGACCTGTACCTCACTGCCTGGTCTCTGTGGGTGTCTGTCTGGCCTCCCCCGCCTGACCGCTGCAGTGCCATCTGCTGTGCAGACTCTCAGCCACTCTCAAGCCAGAGAGGAGCTGTCCCTTTCCCTGGGCCCTGTCACCAACATTGCTTCTGGATTTGAAATAAGCAGCCATCGCTGGCCTCGGGTCTCTCCTGCCCCACACTTCTCCCCGCCGGCCACCACTGAAGCTGGGCTTTCATCTTACCCTTCAAGGGACTTGTGCCCATGTTCCAGATTTTCTAAGATGAAAACTTACCAAAATAATAACATCCCACTCCTAGAAGAACACCGAGCAGGAGCAGGGCTGGGCCTCACTCCACTCGTGCAGCCGCTCTGGACAGGTCCACCTGCCCCTGTCCCCCTAGTGTGGATTCATTGGCACTTCTGTCAACAAGCCAACTTGGACCAGAAGATCTGCAAATACATCTAAGGTCTCCAGTTTTACCTCTATGACTCAGCTTTAGTTAGTTCAACTATTATTTCTACCAGAAATGAGGGCTCCTTGGCCCAGGGAATCAGGCCAGAAGAGCTCCTTATGCTGTACGGCCAAGACCAGTTCCTCACTTCACACCCCTCCATCCAGCAAGTGGCTGAGGTGGAAGGGGAGGGTGGGCTGGTTATAATGGTGTGAAAATGGCCTTGGCCAGGGCCCTGGGAGTCAGGGAACATCATCTTCCTGGGTCTGTGACACACTCCAAAGGAGCTCCAGCCTTCTGGCTGCGCCTGGCAGCCCCAGAAAGCTGGGTGGAAAAGTCTAGAGCTGCTACTGTACTGTAGACACCTCCCAGGAAGTAAGGAGGGGACACCCACCACTGTGTGAGCAGCACTGAACACCAGCCAGAGGGCGGAGATGAGTGTGAAGGGCTCCATTCAGAAGGGGAAGGCCATTAGGTCTATGCTGGGCAACACGGCTTTATGACTCAGCTTCGCTGTGTGGACACAGCCCTCCTCCACTCTATGCCTCAGTTTCTCCCTGGTCTGATGAAGAGAAAGACCCAACCCCTGTGTCCCTGGGGGGTGGCCTTGCTACCCTCAGCAGCACCCCACTTTCCCAGGCTACTCCTCCCACTGCCCTTCTCTGAGCCTGTTCCTCTGTCTGGAAGTCTCTCCCTTCCCTTCTGCCACTGTCCCCTTCCTCCTAAGACCCCCTCTCTTCACATGGTGGACCCAGTCTCCTTGGAATTCGTAGACATGTGGTCACTGACGACATGTGGCAGTGTTTAGATGTGGCAAGCACTGACTTCTGAATCGTGGGCCTTTTGTACATGATCTAGTGTGTGAATGCCTGTCTCCCAGAGGAGAGCCCTGAAGCTTCTTCTCCCTCATCTTGGCACCCCCCCAGGGCCGCTGGTACACACATGTGTTCAGGTCAACCGGCAGGATCAAAGTGGCTCTGCTTCTGACAAGAGGTGAAGAGGCCCTGGGAGGAGAGAGGGCCCATCCTTGCCTCCGGCAGCCTGCAGCCTGCACCCTGTGCCTCGCACACTCCCTCCGGGCCTGGTGTGCTACAGGCTCTCCCTCCCTGGAGGATATCCCATCCTTAAGGACCAACCACCCTCTCCATTGGTCTTTCACTCTTTACCATGGCTAGCTTCTGTCCTGTTTCCCTTCAGAAAAGATCTCAGGAAAGTTGTGTACATGTACTGGCTCCCTGCCTCGCCATCCCACAGGACCTGCTCAGTCAAGGTCTCCAATGAGGTCCTAATGTCAAGAATTCGCCTCTGCAGTGATGGAGCTAAGCAGTCCTCTTGCTTTGGCCACATGGGCCTCATGGTTTCCCCTCCCTGCCTGGCCTTTTCCTTTGAGTCTCCTTTGAAAGCTTCTGCTCCAGCTGCACATTGCTCCGAGACATCGCTCATATAAAGATGTTTCTGGAATCTCTTCTGCTAGGACCATTGCTCTGAGCTCCCCACTCCAATTGCTACCTACCCACTTGATATCTCCAAAGGGATGTCCTGAACTTTATTTGGCAGCAAACAAACCCTCAACCTACAATTGTTGCCCTTTGCCCCCCAAACCTGTGTTCCCTTGGACTTCCCAGTCCAGTGATGGCAGTGCCATCCATCCATCCACTTCACCAAGCCAGAGCCTCAGCATCCTGCTGTTTCCTCTTTCTCCTTCCAATAGTCCTGAGGGTGTCACAGCTGTCGAAGTTCTAACTGCCACCTCTCTCAGTTGGTGGAGTCAGAGCCTGAGCCAGGCCTGGAGGCCAAGCAGGAGGGGGCCTTCCAGCAGGCAGGACAGCGCCTCCGCATGGGTGCAAAGGCAAGAAGACAAGCAGCGTCCAGTGCACTGTGGAGGGTCTGATCTGGGGTGTGGTAGCTATGCCCCCTGGAGGACCTGAGGCTCTGTCATCACCCACACTTCTAGACTCCTGTGGGCCACCAGTTTGCTCTACCTATAACTCTAGAAGGAAGTGGTGTGACAGCCGGGAAGGAAGGAGAAAGAGGTGGTTCTCTCCTTGCATTTATGTCCAAAGGCCACATTCTGGGAGCCAGATAGGGAGAAAGGCTGCCCATCCCCCAATCCCAACAACCTGGGCCTATCCCAGAGGAGAGGGTAGCTACCTCTGGCCTCACGGGGTCCTCGATGCCTACGACGGCTATGCAGGTGAGGTCGCCCACAACTTCATTCTCATTTTCCCAGTCAGGCTCCTGGGTGGCAGAGAAGTCCCGGTAGGCGATGCAGATGGTGCGGAGGCCGTCGCAGGCCATTGGCTCGATGATCTTCTTCACCATGTCATCCCGGTCCCGAGGGCGGAAGTTCCGCAGTTCCCCATTGCTATTTAAGATGTTGGTGCACCTGGGGCAGGGACAGAGCGGGAGGGACCAGGCTGGCTGAGAGTCTGGGATGGTGTCAGTCTGAGCCTCCATCCAACACAGCACAGGCTTCTCCAAGGAAGGAAGCACTCTGCTTGTGTGGGGCCGAAAAGTATGTCCCCCAAATTCGTGTTCTTTCCAGAACCTTGGAATGTGACCTGATTTGGAAGTAGGGTGGTTGCAAAGTTGAGGTCACACTGGATTAAGGTAGACCCTCAATCCAATGACTGGTGTAATAAAAACAGAAGAGGATACACAGAGACAGAGACCCACACGGGACAAGTCCATGTGATGATGGAGGCAGAGACTGGAGCAATGCATCTATAAGCCAAGGAACGCCAAAGACTGCCAGTGACAATAAGCTGGGAGACACAAGAAAGGACCCTTCCCTGGAGGCTTTGGAGGGAGTGTGGCCCTGCCTACACATTGATTTTAGACTTCTGGCCTCCATAACTGGAAGAAAATAGATTTATGGGTTTTTTTTTGTTGTTGTTTTTTAAATCCTCTGCAGAGGATATTTTTTCCATCGCTTTTCAGAGAGACTGAAGGGGGGGGGGGGAGAGAGAGAGAGAGAAAGATCAATGTGAGAGAGACACATCGATTGGTTGCCTCCCGCACTCGCCTCAACTGGGGCCAGGGATGGAGCCTGCAACCGAGGTACGTGTCCTTCACTGGAATCGAACCAGGGACCCTTCAGTCTGACACTCTAACCATTGAACCCAATCAGCTAGGGCAGATTTACATTGTTTTAAGCCATCAGGTTTGTGGTCCTTTGGTCTGGCAACCCCAGGAGCTAAAATCTCAGAGTGGCGTAAGCTAGGAGACCTATGGGAGGCCAGAGCGCAGGGCTCATTGCAGTTCCGCACAGACTCCATGGACTTTAGGGCAAGAGTGTGGCACAATGGCAAAAACTGAATGCCATGTAGTGGGCCATGACAAAGGCAGCAACCTTTGTACAAGCTCTGGTGACCTTGGTAGCTTCTCAGAAGGGCTGGGATGGGGAGAGCTGGCAGAATTCGGGTGTAGAAGAGGAAGGAGCAAAATAGTCAAGGCGGGTGTGCTGGAGGGGCAAAGGAGGGGCAAAGGAGGGGTGAAGGAGCTGGCTGTGGAGGCCAGGGGGGGCATAATCACAGCAAAAGTTGGCATGAATTCACTTGTGTAATTTTCACAACATTCGCAGGAGGTAAGTATTCCTGTTATCTCCATGTTATAGGGGAAACTGAGGCCCCAGGTGGGATAGTCATTTGTTCACATTCACACAGCCAGTAAAGAATGGAGCAGGGGTTGGAGCCCAGTGCCCAACTACTGAGCTCCTCCAAGTCCTGCTGCCATACCCACTGGGCCCCATGGGGGATGGCTTCAGGGAGGAGGTGGCCTTTGAACCACACCGGGGAGGCTGTACATGGGCAAAGTTTTGGGAAGAGCATTCAGGGTGGGGCAGTGGTCAGCAGAGGCTGGGACGTGGTGGGTAGGGGGTGCACTTGGTTGTCCTATGGGTGCTGGGAACCCCGGATGTCCTGCTGAGGACCCCGTCCTGAAGGCCCTGGAAGGCTTGCTATGGGTGCAGAGATACAATAAGGTCGTGCCTTAGAAGATGGCTCTGTAGTAAGCGTTTGCCAGGTGGGCAGAGGAGGATGGGTGGGGCTGCTGCAATACTGGGGAAGAGAGAGGCCAAGGCCAAGGGGAGGTGTGGAGGCTGATCAGGCTTAGGGGGTTTGGGGCACTTGGAGGCAGAGCTGCATGCTTCCCCCTCAGTTTTTCTAACAGCTTTATTGAGATATAATTCCAATACCACACAATTCACCCCTTTAAAGTGTATAGTTCATTGGCTTTTAGTATAGTCACAGGGTTGTGCAACCTTCACAGCAGTCGACCTTAGAACATTTTCTTCACCAGTAAGAGACCCCATACAGGCTACAGAAGGAAAAAAGAGGACAAACTGGACTTCCCAGCTAAAAGCATTTGTGCATCCAAGGACAAATCAAGAGTGAGAAGAAAAAAAAATCTATCAAGAGAGTGAAAAGGCAGCCCACAAAATGGAAGAAAATATTTACAAATCAGATACGTGTTAAGGATCTAGTATGCGGAATATATAGACAATTTTCACAGCTCAACAATAAAAAGATAACTCAGATCAAAGATGGGCAAATATCTGAATAGACATTTCTCTGAGGAAGAAGTGCAAATGCCAAGGAGCATCTGAGAAGGCGCCAACATCACCAGTCATCATAGAATAGCCATCAAAGCCACCGAGGGATCCCCTTCACATCCTCTAGGATGGCGAGGATAGTAGTAGTAATAATAGTAATAATAATAATAATAATAAGAAGAAGAAGAAGAAGAAGAAAGTCACAGAAGTTGTTGAGCGTGGAGAGAAGGCGGAACCCTCATGCATTGCTGGCGGGAATGTAAAATGGTGCAGCTGCTGTGGAAAACACCATGGTGGTTCTTCAATAAGCTATTCACAGAATTACCATGTGATCCAGTAATTCCACTCCTAGGAATACACCCAAGAGAACTGAAAACGTGTTCAAACAAAAATGTGTACAGCAATGTTCATAGAAGCATGATTCGCAGTAGCCAAAAGGTAGAAACAATGCGAGTGCCTGCCAGTGGGTGAGTTACAAACCAAATGTAGTCTATCCATGCAATGGAATATTATTCAGCCTTAAAAAGGAAGGAAGCACTGATCCATGCCATGATGTGGATGCACCTTGAAAACATTATGCTGAATGAGAGAAGCCAGACACAAAAGGCCATAGGACTCCATTCATGTGAAATGTCCAGAATAGGCAAATCCATAGAGACAGAAAGATTAGTGGTTGCCAGGAGCTGGGAGGGGGGATGTGAGTGACATCACAGGGTTTCCTTTGGGGGTAATGACGATATTCTGTAACTGGATAGTAGTAATCGTGCACAACATTGTGAATGCATTTAATGCCACTGAACTATACACTTTAAAGTGACGAAAATGGCCAATTTTATGTTATGTCTATTTTAGCACAGTAGTGATACCAGATGCTTGTATCCTTCAATTAGCCCCCAGCCCCTGGCATCCCCAGCCCTGAGCTCGCTCCTGTGACCCACTCACTTTTTCAGCAGGATCTCTGAGGCACCCTTGCTGAACAGGCGGAAGCCACCATCCTGCATGCGGATGACCGTGCTCATGGACTTTCGGACTGAGTTGAAGGTGTATACTTTGTAAAGCTTATCTTCCGGAATCTGTTCCCGCACAGGCTGGAAGTCCCGCTTCAGGTCCAGGACGAAGCCCAGCAGAGCGCATTCTGTCTTGTTGCCCACTTGGCGCGGGAGGGCACCTTCCTTCTCTGGAGGCTGTGAGGTGAGGCAAACCAGCATGGCGCTGGAGGCCCAAGTCCACCCTCCTTGCTACCCCTAGGGCCCCAGCCCAGCCATGGTCACCACGTCTTTAGGGTGTTGTGGCAGAGAGCTGAAGAGTGCCTCCAGTGTGGACTAGATGGGCAGGTTCCCCACCATTCACTGGGCTTGGAAGGGGCTTCTAAAACCAGCAGCCAGGGCAGGAGTACTGGGGCCAGGGACAAGGGGAGGTGACCAACACCCCAGAGACTATTGTAGCTCTGGTCAAAAGTTCTCAAGAAAGCATAGTGAGCCCCAGGCCCCTTCTCTCATCCCAGCCCTGCTCTTGGCTCACTAGTATTTTGGTGGTGTAGGCACTGTTGATGGAGATGGCGTGGACCAAGAGGTCGAGGATCTTGGGGGTCAGGGCGCTGGGGGCCGGAATCTCTTTGTAGTGGGTGTCCCCGAGGTAGGACTGGACCACGGTCATACGGTTGGTGGTGAGTGTGCCCGTCTTGTCTGAGCAGATGGCTGTGGCGTTGCCCATTGTCTCACAGGCGTCCAGGTGTCGGACCAGGTTGTTGTCCCTCATCATTTTCTGTAAAGGGTACAGACATCATTATGACTCTGGCACTAATAGACCAGGGGCTGATGGCAGTGCCCAAAGGCACGACTTGGAGTAGCTGCAGGGTGGTGGTCAAACCTAGGTAGCAGGCCAGTAAAGCTTAAGGACTCTCATCAGACAGGCTGAGTGGCCAACTCTGGGCAGTCACTCTTCCCAGAGCTCACCTGGGGCCTCCCTACTGCCCACGACCACTCCCCTGCCCACAGTGCCCTCTCTACAGTTCCCCTCACCCCTAATCTCTGCCATGCTCCACCCACTGTCTCCCAGTGGGACCTCTCCTGATCATCCTCCCCCTGCCTCCACCTCTGCGAGTGGCACCAGTTCCAACTCCCTGTGCTCTCCGTGCTCCCTACTTTCATCCTGCAGATGCCAGGTCTATCCCACTGCTTGCCTGCTTTCTGGCTCATGTCACTGTGCCCAGGAAGCCGAGTGGGGGAGGATGGCCGAGTTCGGCTCTGGGTCCCAGCTAGGCTCCCTTGCTCTGACCCTGAGTGATAGATACCAAATTTTCTCTAGTCTTCACTGTGTTCAAGATGCTTACCGGCTTCACACCCCAGTTCTGGGTTTGTAACCTGGTATCACAGATTCTTAGTCCTACTACTGTGTTTTGTATTATTACCTTGACAGAGTAAGCTAAAGAGATGGTGACAGCAAGAGGTAGGCCCTCCGGGACGGCCACCACCAGCACAGTGACACCGATGATGAAGAACTTCACGAAGTACTGCACATAGACTGGTGTGCACTCTGCCAGCCACACCCGGCCACCCACGACGAAGGTCTTGATCACGAAGTAGAGGACCAGGATAATGACGGTGATGGCGGACATCACCAGCCCTGCCCAGCCACAACAGAGGCAACAGAGGGTGGGGACAGAAATGGGGGTTGGCAGGGGTGAGAAAAGGAGAGAGCAAGAGGGAAGAGGTAAGGGACACTGGAGCTGGTGCCAGCTTGAGCTGAGTTGGGGGAGATGCCCCTGTCCCAGGCCTTATGGTGGGTTCAGAATCCATGCTTGCCAGAAGGGCTGGACCAGGCCCTGATGGCCATCAGCTCACTGGCCTATCCCCTTGCTATCTGGCCCACACCATCTGCCACATCTGTTTCCCACTTGTTTTTCATGGCCTGGCCTCATGTCCAGGAAACTTGGTGTCCTCCTTGCCCAATGGGGACCCTGGGCCACCCCTCTGCAGCCCCCACCTGCTTTCCCGATCTGCACAGCCAGTTTGGTGAGCTTGCCCTGCAGGACCGACTTCTCCTTCTTGGGCACGTTGGCTTTCTTCTTCTCCCGCTCCTCCATTTCCCCGCCCTCTGCACTCTTCAGGGGCTGCATTTCCATGGCAACTGCCCCATCCTGCTTCTTAGCTGCACACAGAAGAGCCCCACAGTCAAGGTTAGGGCCTGGCTGCTGGAGTGACAGCTACAAGGGTCTTTCATAGGGAAAGACATGCCACATCATACAAGAGGGCACGGGGTTCAGGGAGTTTCTCTGATTTCTGAGTACGACACGACAAGGGGCTTTCTCCTCTCTCTCCTCTGTCCTAGGCAGCCCAGGCCCTCCTGGGTGGGATGGAGATGGTTCTCTTGAGGCCTCACAGGGAAGGGAGGACAGACACAAGCACAAGTAACTTGGGCACACAGACAGGGCAGCAAGTCCTGTAACGCCCCAAGTCTCAATACCTGAGAGCCGAAGCCTGGGGCCCAAAGAACATTCCAGAGCCCTGAGCTGACTGACTCACTGGCCCACCAGTGTCCAAGCCACCTCCCCTCTCCTCTCAGGGAGGTCCAGGAGCCCTTGCACTCTCCTCTCCTGCTCCCTGCTCAGGTTGTCTCTTCCTGACAGCCCCTACTTCCAGCACTGACTCAGATCACCATGAGTGCTCTCAGCCTGCTCCCTGGTTGCCAGAGGCTGTTGCCCAAATGGGCTGCCCTGGGCAAACCTTGCACCCCTCTCTCCATGGAACTACTCTTTCAATACTTTCCTCTAGCTACCTCCCTGCCTTCTCTCTGGAACAGGCAGCCTCCTCATGACTCCCCCAGTGGCCCTGCACTCCTCATGCTACCCCTGGTGTGGTGATGATGGTGGTGTGTCTCCTACCCTGCCTCCATCACCTCTGTCACCTCACATACTCTGTGGCTTAAGGGTCTCCAACCACACTGCCTCAAGTGATCCTGCCCATTGCTTACCCAGAGGGGGCACTCAGCCCTGCCACTCATCTTTCTGACTCCATTGCTCTTGTCCCTACCCAATGGGGCTCTTGGTGCTCCTGACACCACCCTTGCACACCTCCTGCCACCTCGCTGTGTTGCTGCTCCTTCTTGCTTCCAGTCTTCCTACTCATCCCTTCTCCCTTGGCTGCCTGAGACCACTCACCAAAGGCTTATTCCCACGGGCCTCAGGCCAGACCCCATGGCCTCAGCAACACTCAAGGCCTCATTCAGCTGTGCCACTAGAGCCTCTTGACCCACTGATTGTCACTCCTTGCCCCAGCCTGAGACCCTAGCCATCGGTTGTCACCCTGTTCCAAATGCTTTCCCAACCCCAGCTATGCTCTGAATTCTTATTTTCTTGTCTGACCCTGTTTTGGTCCCTGGGTCCCACACTGCACTTTAATACCACCCCTGGGGCCATCTATCTGGACTGTGATCGTCCTGAGGGCTGAGATGGTGCTTTATCCACCCTTGAATCCTTGGTGCCTATGAATGACTGCTGATAAGCCTTCATTCTGGCCACAGAGGCTTGGCTCCCACCAGGCATTTGGGCTGAGAGAAGAGTGGGTCTCGGCCCCTTGGAGAGCTGCCCAGCAGAAAGGCAGCTGAACTGGGAAACCCACAGGCCTGATTAGGCCTTTGGCAAGTCACCCTCTCTGAGCCTCAGTTTCCTCACCGGGATGCCAGCTCACAGGTGATCTTTGCACACTCCTGGCAGGGTCTGCAGGGGGCTGCCCTGCCCACTCACCTGGTTTCTAGGTGCTGCTCCTGCAACTGAGGTAGGCAGCCCCCCACCCTGAGTCGTGCCCTCCATCCGTCACCCCATCCTGAGTGCAGGGTGCGCATTACCTTTGGTCTGGCTACTCTCCATCGCCCCATCCTGCTGCTTGCCTACAATGGAAAAGGAACGACAGACACGGAGACTTGAGAACACCCACATGGCCCTGGCACACACACATGCACATAGGACAGCAGGGCACAGCCAGTCCAGCAGCGAGCACAGGGGAAAGGCAGGAGAGAGGGGAGGAGGGCCCTGTCCTCTTCAGGCTCACATTGATGCCCTTTCGTCACCTCCCAGCACATGGCACATAGGCGCTGTGAGTATTTGGGCTTCCCATTGGGCCTTGACCTCAGCCTTCCATTGAACTCCCTAAGCCAACCCTCAATGGACCCTGGGTCACATGTGGCTGGCAGTAGGAGGTTTCCAGGAGGGCCATCACCACAGGGAGTGAGAGCTGTCAGGTATCTGGTCTCAGCTCTGCCACCTTGAGCAGGCCTTCGCAGTCAGGATGTGCCTTCCCCCAGACAGAACCAGTGCTAGTAGTTTAGCTAGATGGTTCCTAATGCCTGCTGGCTTAGAGATGTGCTTTCTCTGCAGCTTGGCTCATAGCCAGCTCTGTACTTTTGAGGGACAAAAGAGACTCTAGGAATTCGCCCAGCTCAGGGCACTGGGCTGGGCATTGGGCACCTATGCTGGAAGGAGCAGCAGAGTCATGGAATAGGCTGGACCCTAGGTGGACTTATGTGGAGGGATCAGGTGGTGGGTGCACCCAAGGGCAAAGACCCAGCCTGCCTCCTCTAGCTCCTGCAGCCAACAACTTACATGAATGTGCTCATTGCAACCAAAGCCTGCACTTAGGTGTCAGGTCCTGTGCAATGACAGACTTCTCAAGGTCAAGGTAAACAGTGCTGGTTGTGTCTCTGGTTTCCAAGGGCTGCAACTCTGGAAGGGCCCAGGAGACCTGACAGGTGAGGGGACTGCAGCAGGGAGCCTTGCACTGTGCTTGGGGCCTGGCTTTGTAGCCCAGCTCCTCCTGGAGGCCACATGTGAGCTGGCAGGACCCAGAGATGACTGACCTGGGGCAGGAGAGGCTTGTGGGCTGATCTGTCAGCTGCCACCCAATAGCTTATGTCACTAGGGATCCATGAACACAGGTTGCCAGGTGGGTCCCAGGCAGTAGGGTTTGGTCTGGGGGTCCCAAGGAGGAGGGGGAGGCTCCTTGCAAGGCAGAGTGGAATGTGGGTTGGATCCTCTCTGCCCAGGACCCCTGAGAAGGTGCAGAGGGGTTCAGAGGTGAAGGAAGCTTCTGTGGGGAGGGGAGACACCTGTAGACACATGGTGACAATACAGCGAAATGAGGGGGTGTTGCCGGAAGCAGTGCGGCTGTGGAGGCCCAGAGGAAGAATGGGCCCAGAGGACCCAGGCTGCAGACAGGGCCAGGGGAGGCCTGTGGGGGAGGGAGGGAGGTTTGGGATGAGCACTACAGGAAGAGGAAGACTGTGGTCAGCTTGAAGAGGCACAGGAGCCAAAGGAGGGGAAGGTACCCTAAGGAGAAAGATGACTTGGAATCAAGGCCCAAAGGTAAGAAACAAGTGGGTGGCAGCAGGGAGTGCTGGGCAGATAGACTCAGTCAGGATACAGCAAGGGCTGGGGGAGGCACTGGGAGCGGCCACCTTCTTATCTCCACAGTGGTCTGGTCCTTGGGCTAAGATGTCAGTGAGGGCTTGTGGGTGCTGCTGCTCCCTCTCCTGAGCCTGCCCAGCTCTGCTACCCCTCCAGGGTCCCCTCAGGGTTCCCCTCTTCCAGGAAGCCAGCTGGTGGAGGTGCCCCCTCTGATTCCTAAGTAGCCCAGCCTGGAGTGCTGGAGAAGGGCAAGGGGAGAGGGACCTGGGGGGAGGGGTTGGAGTGGTTTTGTCCAGGTCAAAGAAGGGGGGCCTAGGAAGGAGTGTGGAAAGGGTGCCTTGCCAACTAGCTACCAGGTCGTTGATGAAAGACCACCAGGCAAAGTCAGGTGGGCTTCCCTGGAGAGACTTTACTGTGGAGAGACACTGGGATAAGCTCTGCAGGGAGAGGGTGCTGAGTGTGGCAAAGGTGGAAGAGGGTCCATTAGTGCCAGTTGGCTGTGAAGGGTGGGCCTGGCCAGCCAGGAGCTGGAAGGTGCCAGGAGACAGGGCCCACTGCTTCTGGGCAAAAGCAGTTCATCCATCTCTTCCCTCACCACCTCCAGGAGCAGGGTGGTCGAGGGCTGGGGATACTAGCATGTCCTTATGCTGACCTGTCCCTGTGTTGCTGGGGTTGGGTAGACTGATCCCACTTGCTCTTCAGGCCCAGTGGCCTTCACTGACTGAGGTAGGACCAGTGATCGGCACCCCTCTGTCCCCTGCCCAGCTCACCAGCCCCAGCATCTCACTGACTCTGGGGCCCTGGTTGCAGGCTTGGAGCACTCCTTCCACCCACATGTGTGCGGTTTGTTTACACCTCTAGTAGACGCTGGTAGGTTCTCTCAGTGGTGAGGCACACATCTAGAAAATTCTGTTCCCCACCTGGTTTGACTACAGGACCAGGAGCCCCAGGTCCGAGAATGGTGAGTCGTGAGCAGGCACAGGCCTGAGTCATAGAAGAGAATGAGGCCCTGACCTGAAGGACCAGGGCCGGGTGCGGGTGCTGAGGGCAGTTCTGTAGCTTTGTAAGCCCTGTTCTGAGGACTGGAGGGGGCACTGGCCATGCCTGGGGCTCAGAGCAAAGGCAAGAGAAGGCAGCAGGGAGGCCAGGGTGGCTATCAGAGCTGGCTTCTCAGAAGATATTTGTCCCTCGATACTGCTTTCCCTTGGAGTGAAGACCCCTGCCCATTTCAGCTTCCTCTGGCCCCGGACATCCTTTGTTGGGTCTTTTCTGCTCTGGAGCCCTCCACCTCGGGCTGCATGACTTGCATTTCCCGGCTGCCATGTTGGCCTGGGACCCTCAGCACTTTACCATGGTGGTTGAGCACCCCTGAGGGTAGGCAGCATTCTCTCAAGCACCTGTCACTCTGACCCCATTCCTGCCAAGGCAGGGCATTCCCCTCACCCTGGCACACACATGCCTTTGGGGAACAGCCATCTGAGGGAATCTGCCTTTACACAGAACTGGGGGGTCTGCCCTGCTGGCTCTGGGGCAAAGACCCCAGAAGGGGGTTCCCTGAAAGGAATCAGAAGAGAGGGTATGGCCTCCCACCTCTTGAGGGCTTTCTCTCCTAGAGCTGGAGCCAGGGACTGGGCCAGTGGGGAACTGCCAGCAGGCAGGCAAAGAAGAGCAAGCGAGCTGAGTGGAAGAGGGGCCGGCACTTATCAGGGCTGGGAACCTGAGGTCTGTGCGGCCTTACCTTTCTTATCCTTCTTCTCCTGCTCCTCTCCGCCAGCCCCAAGCAAGGTAAAGATGATGCCTGTCTGGGAGTTCACACCCACAGCTGTCACCACCATTCTTCCAGAGCCTTCCATGACATGAGTGCCTGGCACAGCCAACACAGAGAGATCAAGACAGAGATTCGCACTGCCAGGTGGGAGGCATGCTCAGCACCTACAGGTTCTGTCTTGGGAATTCCTGAAGCAGGGACTCAGCATCTGGAGGTCCCTGGAGGCTATGTTGACCCTCAGCCTAGACCAAAGCCTCCTCCCTGGGTTGGAGCAGTTCCCGTCTCAGAGGCACGGGTTGAACTGTTCACAAGGCTCACCTGGGGCCTCCAACCTCTCTGTTCTGTTGTACACTGCATTTGCCACTGGGATAAACACTGGGCTAAGACAGAACCTTCTGGAAAGGGAACACTGTCCCCACTGGCTCTTCTTAAGGGTCTGGTTTGGAGCACAACACTGTGCTGACCCAGAGCCAGTTCCCACCTCTGAGGGCTTCCTTCAGGACTTCAAGGTCCTCTGGGGTTGGAAAAGCCCATGTCGTTCCCTGAGGCTGGAACGCCGCCACCACGCCTTCCATAGGTTGCTCTGACCTTGAAGGGGGTGAAGTTTTCAGACTCCATCACCAGAAGGGCTATTGGGGGGGTTGCTGGTTGTGGGGGTTGATGGGCCAAATATCTTCCAAGGCTCCTCCATGCTGGGCTGGTCCGAGGATGGTGGCCAGCCACCTCCCAGATTCGTCAGGGCTGGGCCAGTGCCCTGAGGCCTCACCTGAGAGCAGCATGGGGTCTTTGTCGGCTGACTTGCGCACGTGGTCTGACTCTCCAGTCAGGGAGCTCTCGTCGATTTTGAGGTCGTTGCCCTGGATGAGCACGCCATCGGCAGGCAGAAGGTCTCCTAAGGCCGGCCAGGCAGCCAGAACCACAGGCTATGGGTCCAGGCGGCCTTCCTCCCTGCTGCCTCCTACCTCACCCAGGGGAGGTCCCGTCAGATGCAGGGCCCTCTTCCTTCAGCTTCCTCCTTTCCACCCACCCCTAGCCCTATGGTCCAGCTCCCAGAGAGTGGGGACAACAGAAGTGTCCTGCAGTGCTGGGGAAGCCCTTGACAGGCTGTGGGGACAGCCTATTTCCTGGGGCCTCCTGCCCATGATCCCCACCTCCAACCTCCCATAGGTGAGAGCACCCGTGCTCCTGGGGAAAAGGCCTGCACTGGGGGAGGGGAGGTGTCTCCTCTGCCTCACGCCACCCCTGAAATGAGAGCTGAGTTCCCTTTGCGGAGTGGGTGGTGATGGGCACACTCACCATACTTGACCTGGGCGATGTCCCCCACCACCAGCGCCGCCACAGGGACCTGGAGGAGCTGTCCATTCCGGATGACTGTGAACTTCTGTTCCTGCTCTATACGACTCTGAAGGCCTCGGAACTGCTTCTCCTTGCTCCAGTCATTGAAGGCCGTGACCAGCACCACACAGATGACAGACAGCAAGATGGCTGCCCCCTCGATCCAGCCAGCCTCGGCCTCCCCTTCATCTTCTGCCCCAGCTGACACATTCCCGCACGCTGTGCCCAAGGACAGAGGGGAGTACAGAGGGCGCAGGGGAGTCACTCTAGCTGGCTCCTTCCTGCCGCTGTAGTGGGGACATCCTGTGGCCCTTCCTCATTTCAGGCTCCATTCCTCCCCTGCTGCCAGCTCCACTGCGCTGCCCCCCTTCCCCCCCTTTGCTGGCCCTCCAGGCCCTGCCCCTCACCTTCGCTCTCCTCTCCAGGTGGTGCGTAGAAGGAGAGGCCCAGGGAGACGATAGCGGCCACCTCCAGGATGATGAGGGTCACGTCCTGCAGGGCCTCCCACACCAGCTGAAGGAAGGTCTTGGGCTGCTTGGGAGGAATGAAGTTCTGCCCATAGATCTGCCTGCGCTTCTCCAAGTCATTGGCGTTGTCTGCCAGGCCTGCAATGGAGAGTGGAGGTGCAGAGGTGATGGGAAGGGCAGCCCGCAGCCCCGCCCCACGTGGCCCTGCTCCTTCCCCTTCTCCCGAGCAAGCTTGCTTCCCATTCTGGACTGAAAGCATCGGAAGGTGGACACTGCACTGGCCTGGCAACCCTTGGGGTATGTGTGAGGGAGTGCCGATGTGGCCCCTCCAGCTGCCCGGATAGCGTGGACATGTAACCACTAGACAATGTGGAGCTCCTAGCATGAGGAAGGGCTGGACCATCCTCCTGATATTCCTGGGGAGGTCTAGGGACTACAGGGGGTCCCTCTGAAGGGATTTCATCAGTCTTGCTCATGCCCTTGAGCAAGGGCCTGGCACCCATGATGCCTAGAAGGTGTACAGAGACTACTCCCAGCCCTGTGCTCTCATGCCCTGCCTTCCAGAGACAGCTGTTTCCTTTCTAATGCCTTTTCCAAACCCCAAAGCAGCTCCAACTTCCATCCCTGAGCTGGTGGACACAATAAAGGGCAGGACAGGATGTGAGCTCCTTGCCCTGCCCACAGGCCCCCCCATTGCATCTGCATATTCGGCAGTTGTTGTACGTCTATAAGATTAGTGGCATCGTCAATGGTTCACACTCATGCCATGGTGTCCTCAGGCCACCAGGCAAAGGACAAGGAGGGTGAAGACTTGAGAAACAAGTCCCAGTGTGAAAGCCCCTGCAGCCTGAGCAGATGGGGCACTGTGACGTGGGCTGAGAAGCTGACAGGGGCCTGACCTGATGGTTCTAGAGCTTGGGAGGCACCTCCACACACTGGACAAGCTGCTGTGTGTGGGCTGGGAGGGAAGGTAGGCCTGGTCGACACAGGGGCTGAGAATTAAGGGCTACAAAGGAGCTAGCCTGGCATTTGGAAGCTGGGCCCTTACTTCTCTTCCTGGGACAACCCACTTCCTACCCAGGCCTATGTGAGGCCTCTGGCTCTAGACTCTAGAGCATGAATATCCTCAGGCACATGCATGAAAGTACCAAAGGCTTCCATGTGGGACTGGTGTCCAGGCCACTGCCTCCCAAGGCGAGACACCCACTTGGCAACTTTCCCCAAAGGCAAGTAGATAGGATGACACAGTCCCCTTGCCCCACCCTCAACCCTCAAGATTCAGCTTCCTTCCAGGCTCATCTGTGCGGTGCTCCCCACACCCAGCGCTGCCCTTTTCCCCTAGCCTTTCTCTCCTCTTTCCCCAGAGCCAGGCCCACACTGACACCTGGTGGACAGATGGCGACTTGCAGTTCTCAGCCCTGAGTAGTGGCCACTCCCAAGGTCTCTTTGAGGGACAGGGGCTGCCCAGAAGGGTGCTCCCAGGCAGTTTGGGAAGGCATACCAGACCAGGCCCCAAAAGACTTGAGAACAAGGAAATGCTAAGTGTGGCGCTGAAGGAGTTGGGAGGAAGGAGGGTGGGTGCCTTGGGCAGGGAAAGAAGGCTTCTGGGGAGGAGCAGTGTGGGGCCCCTTGGAGGTGGAAGGACTGATAAGAGGAAAAGCCCACAGCCGGCACTGACTTGGCACGTCTCCTCAGCAAGGCGATGACCACATACTGTCCTCCCCTCCCAGCAGAGCCGCAGCTGTCCCTGCCCTTCTCCCCCTCATCGTGCTGGGCCAGCTGTGGCTCAAGTTTCTGGAGTCTGCACCTTCCCAGTTGGGTGTCTGGGAGAAGCTCAGGACCTCAGCTCCTAAAGGCCAGGGACGGAGCCGAGGGCCTGTGCCCCACTCCTGACTGGGGCCTGTGTCCGTGAGCTATAGAAGATATAAAGGGTGGGTCAGGACTGTGGAGGCACCCAGGCACCCAGGTCTCCCCTACCCCTACCCTAGGAAAAGACATTGATCTGGAGTCCATGAGAGGGATGCCCACCCCCCAGAGCTTATGGTCTGTGGTGCCACTTGAAGCTGCATCCTGTCTTCCCTGCCCTACAAACCCAGTTTGTCCTTAAGGGAAGCTGGGCCCTCAAGGGGCCTAGTCCCCAGGAGCTCCTTTCCACCCTCTCTCCCTTCCTCTCTCCATCCCTCCCTCCCTCAGCCTGTCCCTTGGCTTTGGTTTGCCCTTGATGCTGCAGCAATGCTTCTCTCTCCCTTGCCCTAGACTAGCTGGAGGCCTTGACCTTCCTGTGGGCTCTGGGGTCCTGACAGCTGCTGCCACTAAAGTACTCACAGTGTGGGGAGGCAGCTGCAGCCCCTCTGGTTCCAAGCATTCCCTGGCCTAGCAGGACCCCAAGGGCAGCCCAGGTCCAGGGTGCGGGGCCGCCAGTTGGCATGGACACAGATGGGCGCCCTGCCCAGAGCAGAGGCCAGATGCCATTGGAATTGGATTAAGACCGCATCGTGTGGTTCCAGGCTAATCTGCCCCCTCCTTTCCATGATTGCCAGTGGAGGCCAGACGGGAAGGGCCAGGACCCAGGTCCCCCAAGCAGGCCTACCACTGAGCTTGGCCTAAGACCCAGGTTCTTTGGCTTCTGGAATTCTTCGGATTGCTAAAAGTCCCCTCTCCCAATACACCATATACCTGCCCACCCTCCCCAAAGCACCACTCTGCCAGCATGGCCAGTCTGCCCACCTTGCCAGGGGTTTGGTGTAAGGCCTGGGGCACAGCTAATCCTTCCCATGAGATGAGTCCACTGTCTGAGCAAGAGTGAGTGAGGGTCTGGGTGAGAACTTGGGGACTAAGTCAGCAGGTTTTCAAAGATCCCACACTTGCTGGAGGGCCAGAGTCAACCACTCCTGGTGCCCAGACCTTGAGGGCTCCAGGGATTGGAGAGGGGAGGGGTGGTCCTTGTACCACTCATCCTTCAGGACACAGACCAGGCCTGGCTGGCTCTTTCTATTGGGGGTGGGCCACCTACCTGGACACCTGCCTTTCTCCATGCCTGCTCCTCCACAAGCACCGGGTGTGCTCCAGAGCTGCTGTGGCAGAATCAGGCAAGTTCCCAGGGGCCTTGACATTTTAAATATTTAACAAAGCCTGACAGGCAGAGGAAAGAGCTGCCAGCTGAAGTCCATCTGCTTCCTTTTATCTGGGGGAGGCCTGAGCTCTTGTGGCTAAATGGCCCCAGATCATGGGGGAGGTAAGGAGGAGGGAAGGAGAGAGATCCTCTGGCCCTGAGTCAAACCATCTGCCCCCGTGACACATTGTATCAGGCTGGGCCTTTTAAAGTGCAAACCAAGAGAGACACAGGAAGTCCAGGGAAGCCCACCCACCTTGGAGTTCCTGACCTGGTCAGGTGGGCACCCTCTCACCTGGCCCTTGGGCCCACTTCCTCCCAGGTGGGCCATCTCCACTTCCCTTTCCAGCCCACAAGCCATCCACAGACAGATGGGACCAGGGAGCAGGAGACAAAGGCAATGGCCAGGGCTGAGAGCAGAGATGATGAGATCAATTAGCGCTGGCCAGAGTAAGCCTGGCACTGGGCTGGGATAGCTCCAGCATCCTTGCCAGGGAGGTGCCAGTTGGGCCAGAAAACACTCCAGCTCCTGGAACCTGGGGCCAAGCCTGGCTCCTGGTGGTCTTGGTGTCCCAGCAGACCCAGCAGGAAGGACTAGGGGAGGCTGGTACAGGGCAGGGCAGAAGACTGCCTCTGGATCAAGGGAAAAGGACCACAGGGCAGAGGCAGGAACCCAAGATGGCAGTCAGGCCTCTACTCTTAGAACCTTCTACAGGATGTTCCCTAGGTCCCCTAGAGGCTCCTTGTGGCAGATCTTCTCACATCTACACTGCCTCAAGCTTGCACCTCTTTGGGACATCTTGCCACCAGTGCCACCTCCACTCAGCATTCTGGGTACCACCCTCCCAGGTCCCATTGTCCCCAAGCCACCTATTCCCTTGCCAAGGAGAGGCTTCCTGCAACCCAAGCCCTCAGAGGGCCCACACTCTGAACCTCTTCTTCCTCTTCTAGTCCTGCTGAACTGGACAGAGGGGTGAGCACACGGGGCGCCTGGAACACGCAGAAAGAGGCCATCCTGCCTGCATGCATTGGCCTGGCGCTGCCTCCTCCCTTCCCCTTTTCTGTTCCTAGACTTATATTATTCTGAAGAAGAGACGAGAGCAAGGAGCTGCTGATTATGAAGGTGTGGGTGCAGGGGTCCGGCCACAGCTCCTTGAAGACTGCAGGTTGCTCAGAGGGTGACCTCCTTATCCCATGCAGACCATCTCCTGCTCAGGGGAAAATGGCTACCTGGGAGGGCATGGTCATGGTCTAGAGTGTCTCTAGGAAGCTGCTGCACTAGCACCACCCAGCCCTTGACCCAGCCTGCCCTGGGGGTAGGGAACATCTTCAGGATGCCCTTAGATAGCCAAGAGGAGTGTTGGGTGGCACATGGTTCAGAGTCTCCTGTGAACAGATAGCTGTGCTTGGTCTCTATGGGCAGACTTACCTTCTGTGGGCGAGGTCTTCAGCCTCCTGCAGAGCCCGCTGACATCTCCATAGGCTTCTTGGACCTTCTGCAGCGCCTCAGCCCCTCGGAGCTCCATGAGGGAGCGCAGTTCAGTCAGCGTGCACCCAAAGCCGCCTGCATGTGGGGCCTCTTGCTGCTGCTGGGACTTGGGGTGGAACTCGATGGAACTGTTGGCCATGTCACCCATCCTGCCTGTTGCACTGGGAGGAGAGGGTGCTGGGCCTTCTCACAGGTACAGCCTCAGTTAAGGGAAGGTGGCCACCTGAGGTCCCAGTGCCTGGGGAAGGTATAGCGGAGGTGGTGGCAGCAGGGAAGTGGTCAAGTGTAGACACCTGGGGATGAGGAGGTGAGAAGAAGTCAGGGACACAGTTGAGACAAAACTGAGGTCCACTCTTCTAGAACATTCTCTGTAAATCATTCTCTGTAATTCTCTGACTCAGTCCGAGTCATGACTCACTAAGTGCAAAATTCATCCCCCAGTCTGGGTCAGTGGCCCTCTTACCCTGCCAGGTTCACCTGTCAGGCCACCCCTAGCCTTGCCACTGTGAGCACCCAAGCTGGGAGGGCAGGATTGATTAGTGAGGGTCTTGCCCTGGCATGGGTGGGTTAGCTGTGCCATGGTTCTCTCAAGGCCATGCCCCTCCTCCAGCAAATCGTTCAATCTGTCCTGCTCTGGCTCTTGCCTGATTAAGACTCGCCCTGTGAGACCTGCATGCTATAAATCCTGGCTCAGCCTCTGCCGCTCACAGCTCACGGTTTCAGGGTCGGTGATGCACAGGGATCCAGGGAGCAGGCCAAGCCTTGGACAGGGCCAGCTGGGTGTCAGGTCAGGGTGTCTCTGCTGCCCTGTGGGTACCTGGGAAGTGGGGGCAAAGAAGGGAGGAGGCCCAGAGGAAGTGGGAAGGAAGAGAGGGAAAGAGAGGGAGAGGAAGAGAAGAAGGGCCAGGGAAGGGAAGGAGGGAGAGAGGGAAGGGGGAAGGAGGGAAGGGAATGGAAGGGAAGGGGTGGAGGACAGGGCACACAGGAGAAATTGGAAAGCAGCCACAGGTCTCTGTTGCCCTGCCCCACAGCACAGTGCCACCCACCCAACCCACACACAGAGAGCAGCCAGCTGACTCCTTGGCTACACCACCTTCACTCCTCTGCAGAGCATCATGAAGTTGTCATTCTTCTCATTGTCCCCATACCCCACTGCCACTGCCCACACCTGCCCAAGGAACTGCTGGCTGGGCTGCCCCGCCCTCGGTCTTCACAGGGTCTGGCGGTTTATATGACAAGGGCTTGCTGAGCCTGGTGGGCTTGCCTGTCCCAGGCCCTTAGCTTCTCCTGCTGGTCTTTCTCTACCTTTCTTTCCTGGCTTTGCAGCCTGCCTGCGCATGAGTGGAAGCATCCCCCAAGGCCATACGCTAAACTAGGACTGAAGTAGTCTCAGTGCACACCAGACCTTGGTCTTCACACCAGCAGAGGCCTCCTGGCAACGTGGATCAATTGGGCCTCATCCCTCACCTCTGAGGAAGCTCCTGGCTCAGGAGAATCCTCTTGGAGGCAGAACTTGCCTCCAATCCAGATTTCTGATCTAGAACCTCCCATGGAAACACAATAGCCCAGAGCCCTATGTCCTGCTGCTCTCAGGAGAGCCCAGCCCACCACTCAGAGCCTAGTGAATGCACCACAACCTTCAGGGGGCTTGTAACATGATGGCGGCCCCAGTTCCTCCAGATGTTTGCCCCACCTGTCAAGAAAAAGCACGTGTACCTAGGACAGTCCTTGCCTGAGAAGTCTGGGAAATAGAGAGGCACCTCAGAAAATGGCTATCCATGTTTTAAAAGCCTTCATTGCTGGAAGATGTAGGAACCAAGTGGCAGACCCACAAATGTGCCGTCCTCTCCCACACCCACACATCTTCCCATTGCCCATCCTTCCAGTTCGCCATCTGACAAATATTTACTGAACATCTACTACAAGCCTGCACCTGGCACAGAAGGGTGGACAGGACTGAATGCATTCCCACACTCTCCATCTGGCTGGGAGATGGGTACATAGCAGGCCTTGCTGGTGAGAAACCAGTATCAGAGCGATGGGAGCGCAGTTTCAGTTGGGTGCAGGGGTCAGGGAAGGCTTCTTAGAAGGGGCACATTTAAGAAAAGATCAGAACAAGGTGGTGGAGTGAGCCACTCTTCTGGAGGAAAGAGTGTTCTGACAGCAGGAAGAAGGCAGATAATGGGACAGGTTGGTGGGAGAAGGGAGCTGCAGATCCCTTGGTGGGCAGGACTAGGGGATGGCCTGGGAAGGTGAACCTGACATGGGTCACCACCTATCAGAGGGCTACTGGCTGAAGACAGACTGGAGAGGCAGAAACAGGGGGAAGGGGTGGGGGCTTTTGTGGGTCATTCAGCCTCTCTGGGTGAGGGCAGGAGCAATGGCGATAAGCCGTGAGCTCAAAGATGCATGGTGCAGCAGAGCTCTGGGATCTGAAGGAAGCAAAGCTTTTGTGGTATATGAGGCAGGTTGGGCTCCTTTTGGGTTGCTGTACGAATATACCCTACCCACCCAGGTAGGACATGGCAGGAATCACTCTGCCATTCGAGTTGAGGTGGCAGAGCCATGAGGACCCAGGTCTCTGCCTCTGACCACAGGCCTCGGTGGGCCCAGGAACCCGCTGGAGACAGTGATGGAAGCTTTAGACTGTCACCTGCACTCCTCGGCCCTCTGCAGACAGCTTCACTTGGCATCTCCACCCATGCCCCATGCCTTTGTCCCCCCCAGCTTTTTCTCCCCCCTCCAGACCTTTGCTTAGCCTGCTGGCTGCTGGAGGTGGGGGGGGCAGGGTCTGGTTTATCTGGGCAGACACGGGTTTCAGCCAGCATCAGACCCACAAACCCCCTTGTGAGTTGGCTTCCTAGGCTCAGCTGTCTTCCAGGTCCCAGGCAGGCAGGGTTGCCAGGAGAGGACCAAGCAATTGGTCCTGTGAGTGCTGGGGCCAGGTGGCAGGGGCATTGGCATAAACGTGAGTCAATTGTCCCTGAGCAGAGTCCCTAAGTCATGCCATCCCTGGCAGTACTGGCTGAAGAGAGTGGTGGCCACTCACCGCAGGCTCTGATGCCCTTGGTAGGTAGGTCATTGGTCTGCATTTGGAGACCTTCCACATGTGGCCAAGGCAACAGGGGCCAGCTGTGTGCCTGTGTGACCCCCACTAAGCCACCTAAGGACTCTATAGGGGCTCTTTCTAAAAGGGAAGCAGATGGAAGATTTTGTTCCTTTGGAACCTTTTATCTTTTCAGCATCTACACCCACTTGAATAACACTTGGTTGGAAAGCACTGGCTCCCGCCACATGGCACTGGTGGGCTCTGGGGGTGACAGAGTAAATGGTGCGTAGTTAGGGGGGTTCATCCCAGTGGCTCAACAGAAATGCCCATTCCTAGGGGCAGGGTACCCTGTAGGCCAGGAGCATGGCATCCCTACCCCCCACCCCTCCAGGGTTCACCCAAGGCCAGCTCCGTCCTCCCCCTCCAACGCCCTGCCCCTGCCCCCAGTGTGGCCATGCCCTCCATTAAGCAATAGCAGCCCAGACAGAGCCATGCTGGGTCCTTGAGCTGCTCCTAACTGGTGAGCTGTCATTGCTGTGGCTGATGGGGGCTCACAGTGACTGATGATAAGGAGACTGGGCAGAGAGGTGATGCCTGGCCTTCTGCCAAGGCAGAAAGCATTTTTGCCCCTCACTATGGCCTCTCTGCTGGCCCTGTGCCCCTCCATGCTTCAGTATCCCTTGGCACCCTGCTTGCATGTGTGGCCTGCTTCTTCTCCCTCATCCCCCACCAAGCAGACCCCATGTCCCATCTACCACTTAATAATCTCTGTCCAGTTGGATGGCTTGTCACCACTGTGTTCTGGGTCACTACCTTCCCTGGTTCAGGCATTGTCAGTCTCTCTGCTTCCACGCTGCACTGGCCTCCAGAAAATCCCCTCTCTCCCCGTTAAGTAAAAAGCCTCATTCCTTCACAGGGCCTTCCAGCTCCGGCTGTTCAACAGCGCCCCACATTGGTCTGCCCATGGCACTGGCATTGCTCACCCTGCCACAACCAACAGCCTTCAAGTTCAGGGCACTCTGCATGCGCCCTGCCCTGCACACCCTCTGTTCCATCTCCATTTGATGACCTGCAAAGAATTCGAGGGGCAACTCAAGTGGAACGTTCTCCAGAAAGTATCTGTCCAAACTGATTGCTGCCAAGTCTAGAATCCCATAACTGTTCCCATTTTCTTCTGCTTGGTATTGCAACAACCTGTGAGCATGTATTTCCTGCTCTTTGGGTCTTAGCTCTTTGAGACACGTGGTTATTGAGTTGGTGGGAAGTCCACTGCATGGTCATCCCTGGGTGAGGACGGAAGCCTAGAAAAGTGAATGAGATGGGCGGGTGGGTGGAGGGGGAGAGAGTAACCAAAGAATTTATGTGCATGTATACATAACCCAAGGACACGGACAATGGTGGGAGAGGGACTGGGGAGGGGGAAGGAACGGGGTGGAACGGGTCATTGGGGAGAAAAAGGGACATCTGTATTATTTTAAACAATAATAAAATTTAAAAAAAGAAAAAAAAGAAAGAAAAGTGAATGAGAGGGGGCCTGGCTGGCCAAGGAGGAGCTGGGAGCCTTGGGAGTGGGGGAATCACAGTCCTAGAGAGCATGAGGGTGAGGTGCAGGGATGAAAGGCAGGGATGCTCACAATCCCCAGCAGGCCACTCTCAGAGTGCTCAGGGTCCCTGCTCCAGATCTGGGGTTTCCCAAGTCTAAGACTGTGCTTGAGATAACCTTCCTTGTCTTGACTAAGGCCACAGGTCACAGGGCAGACAGGAGCCATCAGTTAAATCAAGGTGTATCTTTGACTGTTGGCCACTGTAGAGATCTAATGGCATATATTCTTGTTTCCCTGGGTTCTCTGTAAGTCTGGGCAATGGCCTCTGTTGGCCATTAATAAGGACAGCAGCCACCACTGAAATGACCAAGAACAGAAGTGACTGGGTGGGCCTATCAGTTCTGCAGCCCTGACAGAGATGTTCCGGCCTGGACTGGCTGCCTAGAATGGTTTATAGGCACCAAAAGGGCAGGGATGTACCATTTCTGTACTTTTTCATCTTTCAGACTTTAATTGGCTTAACTGAATTGAAAACTTCCACAGAGCGGGACTGGGACCTCCTGGCATTTGCTCCATTCTGGCACAAACTGGTCAGCTTGGTGGGGTGGGAGAGCAGACCCCTGCAGTGGTTGCCTTGCCCGCCTCACCCTCACTCTGTCATTTTCAACAGGCTGCTACCTCAAGGGGTTGCCTGAGCACTGCAAGAGGTAGCCTGCGTTTAGGCCTGTCCTCCAACTGCCTTCTGGACCTTTTCCTCCAGCAGGGCCTGGACATCCAGAGGGCTCCTGCCCCTAGGTCCAGTGGCTCTGTCCAAGTGATTAGAAACCCAGGAATCGTCTCCCCATCCATGGCCCTTTCTGGCTACCTCTGTTCAGGTTTTGGGTGCTCTCCCAGCATTCTGACTTAATCTGCCTGGACCCCTCACTCCGCCTTCTTGAACTCCTGCTCCAAGACCCTGGAGCTTCCAGGGCACCCTCTTTGGGGGCCCTCACTCCAGATGTTTCCCTACTGCACCCTTGCAAACACCCTGGGGGCTAAGGGAGGTTCAATCATTAGACCTCCTGGCTATGCTCCAGAGGAGAGTCACGATGCCCTGAGCAGATCAACCCCTTGGCTGCCAGAAGACAGGAACTTTCCGCTTCCTCAGCTCCGTGTGGGGCTGCCCAGCTTTGCCTTTACAAAGGGGACAAAGTATGGAGGATGAAATCCCACTGCTGTCCCCCAAGTCAGAGGTTGAAATGCATTAAATACACCCTGTTCTCAACTGTGGAAACAGTCCCATGGCAGCCCCTGTCCACCACCAGTCTGCAGTTGCTGGGGTCCCCATTTCGACCGTGAGGCCTTTGCTGCCTCTGCAGGGTGGATGAAGCTGGGTCTGCAACACCAGCTAGAAGCCAGGCAGTCCCAGTTCCTGGGGTCACTTCCAAGTCACTGTGCGCAGCCAATGAGCCGATGCCTGAGGGTAAGGGCTGGATCCTTTCACCCGGGGGCTTCCACAGGCCCAGGAAACCATGCCCTGAGGCAAAAAGGGAGCATAACCCAGCATGGCCAAGTCTGAGGCAGTCTGAGACAAAGTCAGAGAACAAGAGATGCAGACCCCCCTCCCAGCACATGCCCTGCCACCCTCCTTGAGGACACTGCCCTTTGGCATCTCCCCATAGATCCACCAAGCAGGGGCTCACCTTCCAGAAGAACCCATGGCTCAGCTATGTGATTCATTGTGGGGATTCCTTGAAATAATAGTCCCCTCTTCTCTCCACCTCCAGGCACCTGGAACCCAAGCCGGGCCCCACAGAAGCAGGAACAGGAGGCCCCACAGGCCAGGGGGTGACTCCCACACAACTGCAGACCGGTGGGGTTTGGTCAAACCTGTTAGCAGCAGGTGGAGAGAGGCAAGGGAGCAGGTACAAGGGCCCTCAGGGGACCCCACTTGCCCTGCCCTCTTCCGGGACTGGTTTAATCCAGGCAGGTGAAAACAGTGGCTCAAGGTGGCCCTTTAACCCTTGACTTCCCACAACACCCCTTCCCAGGCCAGGACTTAGTCTCCTGCCAGGCCCACTGTCCCCTCCCCTCTGCTTGACCACCTTGGTGACCACCCAGTAGGGGAAAAGAGGGCTCTGAGGCTGAGGCCTGCATTTAGCCAGGGAGGGAGGGAGTAGGAGAAGGAGCTGAGGCAGAGAACAGCCTCATTAATATTTCAGAGGCACCGTCACTGCAGCTCCTGGGCCCTCCACAGCCCTGCCACTTGCGCTAGTGGCGGGAGGAGGATGGGAAAAGAAAAGGAAATAAAACAGAGAAAACAGATTTAAAGGGACAGCTCCCCCCCCTCCCCCCGTTCTTCCTCCCTCTTGTTCCTGGTACAATCTGTGCACACTTCAAGTGGCTCTCCCAGGGAACAGCTTTGGGCAAAAACAATAACAACAGAAAAGGGTCAACCACTGCCACGGTACCCTCTCTCTAAACTCACAAACACACCTTCCCACTCCAACCTCCAACCCTGCAGGGTTGTCCCCAGGGGAAGGCCTGTTGTGCTGCCACTGGGGCATCAGGGACACCTCAGGAACCCACTAGGAGCTTCAAGCAAGGCCAAAGGATGCTTCCCATTCAGCGCCAGGCCCCGACTCAAAGGGCCGTTTCAGGCCAGCAGAAAGACAGATGCACAGAGTCCAGGCTAATTAGAGTCCAAACAAGGAAGATTCTGGAACCCAGAAAAACTCAATAAGTCTAGATACCTGGAGGTGGCAGGGACCCAGGTTGGTAAACCTCTACAGTACCCCTAGAGAACTGGTATCTCAGGACTTCAGTCTAATCTAGAGCTGCAGATGCCAGACCTGGAGGGGTTTTTGAAAAATGCTTGGTCCCAACTCTGGTCAGTGTTGCTCAGTTGCTTGGGCATCATCCTGTGCACTAAAAGGGTGCTGGTTAGATTCCCAGTCAGGACACACAGCCCAATTGCTTGCTCAGTCCCTGGTGGGGGGCGTGCAGGAGACAGCGGATTGATTTTTCACTCTCACATGGATGTTTCTCTCTCTCTCTCTCCCCCTCTCCCTTCCTCTTTCTCTAAAGATCAATGAAAAAATCTTAAAAAAATACTTGGTCCCAGCCAGAGCTTCACAGTCAGAAGGGGGGTAGCACAGGGACTCTCTGAAGCCCCCCAGGGACTCTCTGAGACCCAGCCAAGTTTGACACTACACACTTAACTGCCTCCAGCGGCTCAATGGAAGGCCCAGAATTATCCAGTTAAGACAAGCTCCAGCAGAGGTGTGAAGTGATGCAGTGACTATAGAAAATGATGTGGCGATTCCAAAAAAATTGAACATATAATTACCACAGGATCCAGCTATCCCACATCGGGGTATCTACCCAAAAGAATTGTAAGCAGTGTCTCTAAGGTGGAAGCAACCCAAGTGTCGATCAACAAGGAATGGATGAACAAAATGTGGTCTGTCCATACAGTGGGATATTATTCAGCCTTAGAAAGGAAAATCTGACATGTGCTACAACGCGGATGAAGCTTGAGGACATTATGCTGAGTGAAATAAGCCAGACACAAAAGGACAAATAGTGTATGATACCACTTATATGAGGTCCTTAGAGTAGGCAAATTCATAGGGACACAAAATAGAAAGGTGTTTGCCAGGGGCTGGGGAAGAGGGCTGGGGGCTTAGTGTTTAATGTGGGCAGAATTTCAGTTTGGGAAGATGGAAATTTCTGAAGATGGATGGTGGTGATGTCTGCACAACAATGTGAATGCACCGTATACTTAAAAATGGTTAAGATGGTAAATTCTATGCTATGTGTATTTTGCTACAATTAAAAAACCAAACAGGCCCCATCATCCCTTTTGCTCTGTGTCCAGAGTAGCCTCCCCTAGGGCCTTGGGCCACACAGTGATAGCAGGAGTCCCACTGCCTTGACCACCGATCAACTGATGATTCTGCCCATGTGAATTTTAACTTTCAGGAGCATCCCCTACCTGGAATAAAAACTTAAGCAGACCCTTCCATACATGCCTTACCCTCACCCTTTAGGGTCGATGACCTTGGACACCACCCTCATCCTGCCTCAGCTGGCTGGTTGCCTATTAAGTGGCAGAAGAGCAGATGAGTTGAGAAGCTGGGCTTGCTGGTGGCCATTGCTAGTGCTCTTCTCCCTACTTGGAAGAAGTGTGCCCTGTGTCTCCCCTGCCTGCCTCCTCTCTTGCTGCTATGCATTTCTTCAGAGGTGCTGACCCCATCCCATCTTCAGAAGGAATCAGAAAGGATGGCCAGAACAATGAGGGAAGGCCTGGCCTCCAGATCACAGGTTCTGTTAATATAGTATGGCTTTAGGAGGTGCTAAGGAACCCCCAGGAGGTTGTGGCAGAGAGTTGCTAGACATTCCCTTATTTTTATTCCCCTCTTCTCATGTAGAATTTTAATTTTTTAGCTAGGTGTCTTGTCCTCCAGCTAATGACTATATTCCCCTAACTCTGGTGCAGCTACATATTATCATGTGACTATGTCCTGGCCAATGGGATTTGAGCAAAAGGGATAGGGATGCACCTTATTCATGTACAACATTAGGGATTCTAAGCACATGGGAAAAAAGGGTTGTGTCCTTAAAGGGGAGGAATTTGATCTCCACTGTCCCTCTCATTCCTGCCAGCTGGAATGCTGATGTGAAGACAGGAGTAGAAACAGCAGCTATCTTACTCCATCTGGCACACTGCATGTTGAGGATGGCAACACCATTAAAGAAGCCTGGGTCCCTGATGGCCAAGTAGCTGTCATATCAGCCCTAGGTTGCCTAGGATTTTGTGTTTGAAAGAAATCAACTTCTCTCTGTCTTTACCTCCATTAGGAAGGTCAAGCCCATCACCTAGGTAATTCAGACATGCAGGGAGGAACCCAGCCTCAATCACCAGGTACCATGCCTGCCTTCCCTCTGGGCCCAAAGCCAGCTCTGGCTCTAGGAGAGTCAGGAGGCCTCCACAAAGCTTCCATGACCTACCAAACCCCCATACTTCCATGGGCTCCCTGGAACATGTGATGATTCAGAGCTGGGATCCCTCTCACCTGTGCCAGTTGAGACTGTCCTAGAAGTTTTAGCCAAAACAGGAGGAGACAGAACCATGGAAAAACCAAAGAGAGAGACAGAACAATAATCTGGTCATAAGCACGGCTGAGCCCTGGGCTGTGTGGGGCGCTCTTCTCCATGCTTTGGTGGAATGACACATTCCCTCTGTGCTGTAAGCCTCTAAGGCAGAAAGACTGATTACTCCCACTTTAGAGCAGAAGCTGCTGAGGCACAGAGAGGTTAAAGAGCTCACTCAAGGTCACACAGCCAGCCAGGAACAGAGGTTGACTCAGGTGGTCTGGTTTCAGAGATTTTCACATTGTTCCCCTGCCAAGTGACTGCCCAGAAAGCTCCAGAAAAGCAACAAATACATGATTAAAGCCAATTAAGAGTTCAACAAAGTGACTAGAAAGGAAATTTGTCCCCGTAAACCTCGGCTTGGGAGTGCAGGTTTTGGAGTTAAGCCTGGCTGTACAAGTTACTCAACCTCTCTGGGTCTCCACTTTTGTCTGGGAAATGGGTCCTTGTTCCTCCTGGTTGGGTTGGTGTGAGCTCCTAGGACAAGGATCACCACACACACATACTTAGGAAGGCCCCCATTTCCCTGGAGGGTGTCTTTTCCAGGAAGACGAGAGACAGGAATGTTTCTTGTTGAGTCAGTTAGACTGCCATGCCTGCCCTCTCTCTGTCTGTCTTGAAGCCCTGAGCTCTGACTGAGCCCATCTAGACCCCAGAATTCATAGGTCAGAACTAGGCTCCACCAGTGAGGCCAGAATATTCCACTTGGCCAGAGGCCGACCCCATACACCTCTCAGATGCTTCCTTGTTGCTGGGCTATCCTCAAGCTTGCCTTGGCTCCGAATCCCTCCTGGAGAGTGCTAGGCACTGCGGGGACAGCAGGCTCCCCAGGATGCTTCTGGAGGGAAGTACACGCCCCACACAGTGACCCTCAAAGCACCAGGTGCCCCTGGGTCCCAGAAGGGAGTTGGAAGCCCCTTTCTGGCTGGAGCCTTGAAGCATGTCATTAAGGGGGTCATAACTCTACCCTTGGTGGGGGGGCATTCATTGGTTTTCTTGCCAGAGAAGGCGAGAGAGCTGGAAAAGGAGAGCTGGAGAGAGCAGGAGAGTGAGAAGCGATGGGCAGGAAGCATAATGACACTAATTATCCAATTACAGCAGCTATGGCAGAGAGCTGCATTGCAGCACGGAGTTGGAGCCAGCCACCCCCTCCTCGCCCTCATGGTCTGACCCACTCTGGCCCACACCCCTTCTGCTTTAGCCTGTGAGCAGTTGGAGCGCAGTGAGGTCCTGAGCCTGCCTTGAAGAGCATGGCATGGCCTGTGGTGTCTGGAATGGTGAGTGTGGGGGACCCCAAAACACCTTGGCTGGCCTCTGGGACATGCCTCCAGCCCGCAAAGGGTAGAGAACACACATCTGGGGTCTAGGAGGTAGTGGGTCCCTGTCCTCTAGACCTTCACAGTCAGAGGACACATGGACAGAATAAGGGTGTCCAACCCCAATCTTTCCCCAAGTCTCCCCAACTTTGTCCATGGTACCAAGTTGCCCACCCTGCCAACTTCCAATCAGCAAAGCCAGCTCCAAGACACTGGACGCAGCCAAAGCCTAAAGAAGTAATTAAGGAAATGACAGACAACTGGAGGCCTTGGGACACTGCAGGCCCAAGGGTGACTACAGAAGGAGACTGCCAGGACACACGTATCCTCCTGGGGACAGGCTCCATGGGAGCCCCATTGTGAGTCCTGGTGGGGAGAGGATCTGGTTTTTGGAAATAGGTTGAAGCTCTTGGGAAGAGAGGCTGGGGGGGGGGGGGGAGGACTCATTGAGTCAAGGTCAGGGGCCAGGAGAACTTTCAGGGAAGAAAACTCACTTTTCTATGGCCAATAAGAGTCTGGAAGGCCAGGCCCCAAATGGGGGACTGGAGATATCTGAGCTAACTTGGGTTCTACCCAGGGGTCTCTGATTGCTGCAAAGCAGGCCTCCTTGGACCTTGTAGGACATAGCTTGGTTGGAGGTTAGAGCCAACTCAATGAGGAGAAAGAGCTGATAAGGACTGTCACCATACAGGGTCCCTAAGCACAGGCCACTCTGAGCACTTAGAAAAGACCTTGGCCTTGGGCAAGGTTGCTGAGGGACAGCAGAGATATGTGCAGACTAAAGGTGGGAGTTGAGTGTAGTTGGTCTTCTGTGACCCAGACAGAAAGAACTAGCACACCAACGTGCTCGTGCCACCTTTCCCTGCTGACCATGGAGGTACACCTGCTACCAAATGCACCCACAGAAGAGGAGAGAGTGGCCAACAATGCCACTTCAGAGGACACCTTGGAAGCTGCAGCCCAGGGAGGGGCATCTACAAGGCTTCTTGGCTCCATTCCAGCATCTTTACCAACCCCAACAGGCAGAGATAGCAGGATCTGAAAGTCACCAAGGACCGGGCTATCGTCTGAATCACACAAAGGGAGCCATGCGGGTCCTGAAAGGCTAGTTCTGACAGAGGATCTGGTATGCAAATCCAGAAGCTTTTCCAGCAAAGCCCTGAGAGGAAACCACAAAGCTTTTGCAGCCCCAGGGGGTGCTGGGAGGGAGTGGGGGCCAGGTCCTGCAGAGGCAGGAGGGCCCTCTCATGTGACTCTTCCACAGAGATGACAACATCATGGTCCGAGTTTGAGTCTGTCCCCTCAGTGTGCCCTGCACCATGGCCCATCCACCGAAGAAGAGTGAGGGGCCACAAGAGAGAGAGAAGATGGCCTGTGCCCCTGTCCCTCCCTCCTGTCCTGTTGCAGGCTCTGGGCCACATCAGCAGGGAGCCTCCCTCTGACTGCAGGGCTGCCCCCTCACAAGGCAATGCTCAGGGACCTCAGCCTGAGGAGCCCAGACTGCCTGCCTGGCCACGTGCTTTCCTCCCAGGCCCGGGGCTCCAAACCAAGACAGGACAGCTCACCCTAGGTTCTTCCAGGAAGAACGGAGCTGAGGTCCATGGCGGGGGTGTCAGGGAAGGTCCCAGGGACCTGGTGTGGCAGGTGGAGACCCAAATTCGACCCAGGAAGCAGGTGCCCAGTCCGTGCTCTGTTCCCACACTGGGCATGGAGAGCGCTGAGCGCCCTTGGCCAGGCTGGTCCACTGTGGAGAAGGGCCCTCCCTGTTCCGTCACGCCCCTTGCCACCATCTTGGCCTGTGCCCACGGTCACGTGGACAGTGGATCAGCAGAGCCTGCTGCTCCACGAACCTCCGTCCTGGTTCAGGGTTTTTGTCAAAACGCAGGCATGCAGGGTGCCCAGGGTCAGGATAGTCCAGGGACTGACGATATTCCCAGGCCAGTCAAAAAGTGACCATGGGGACTCTTTTGAATGTGCCTTCATTTGAAACAAGCTAGAGACGTGACTCCCAAAGGGAAGCAAAAAGACCAAAGCTCTGTCCTCTGAGTCCCCAGTAGCTGGAATGGCGCCGCCAGCAGCGACTCCACAGCTCCCTGTCCCTTCCTCGGTTGCCAGCTTCATTTTCCTGTTTCTTAATCAGGAGGGTCTGGTGAGCCAAGGTGATCTGGCCATCCTCAGCCATGGGCCTTTGCTTCTGATCATGCTTTCCTGCCCACAGCCACCTGCCCTGTGTACCTCCAGGAGGAAAACCCACTGAGAGCCAGCCACCATCCAGTCGATGGGGAAGCACCTGCAGGTCTGAACTCTAAAGAGGTCCTGAGAATGTGTGGCTGGAGGCTTGAATTGGGGGGGAGGGAGAAAGGGGACTCGTCAAATGGTTCTAAGGTTCAGCGCTCAAGTTTCCCTTTAAGATTACTGAGCTGGGACCTGCAGGTCAGGTATTAAAAGATACAAGGTTTAAGATTTCAAAGCACTTTTTCCATATTTCTGTAAAAACAGGGTGATTGTTTTAAATGCCTTTATCTGCATTGGTGTGTAAACTGTGTGGACAAGGACTCTGCTTTATTAATCTCTGTATTTCCAGCTTTTTGGAAACACCTGTAGGCACTATCTGTATATGAAGAAAAAAGAAATCAGAAAAATAAAGCAAGGGATAGTCAAAAAAAAGAAAAGAAGTAAATACACATTACTGGCATTGGAGCCCACAGACGGGTCCATGGGAGGGGTCAGACAGCCCAGAAACAGGCCCTCCCTACTGTGCATCAGAGTCCTTGCTAAAGGAGGCATCACACACTAGCTAGAGGACAAGTGATCTGATAAAAGAAATGGTGCATTGGGTTAACACTCAGGAAAACCAAGTACCCTGGATCCTCACCTCAGACTATTCCTTAAGACAGATTCCCTTTGGATTAAACAGGGTTTGGTGACATGGCCCAAGGATGAAATCTGGCAGCCAAGTGATTTTGTGAATAAAGTTTTATTGGCACACAGCCACACTCATTCATTTCTGTGGTGTCTGTATTTGTGCTTCTTTGCAGAGTTGAGCAGTTGGGACAGGAACTGTGTGGCTTGCAAAATGGAAAATATTTACTATCTGATCCTTTGCAGGAAAAGTTTACCTACCCCCTGATTAAAAAGTTAAAATGTTAAAAATGCAACCCCCCCTTTCTCTCTCTCTCTCTCTCTCTCTCTCTCTCACACACACACACACACACACACACTCTCACACAACAATAGTTCTCAGATTTCCGTACGGCACTTTGTAAGCCTAGGAGCAATGGAAGAAATCACAAAAAATGTGAGACAGAGAGTGTTTACCTTTTGCATGAAAAAATAAACAGGCAATTTTTTAAGAAGTTTTGAAATTATTTGCAACAAGCATGCAAAATGTTCACTATATTTCATGTATAAATTTATTCAAACCGACAAGAGAAACACTAAGACCTCAATAAAGGAACAGACAAATTGCTAAAAAAAAAAAAAAAAAAGGACATACAATTAATAAACTTTGTGAGGAAATTCTCACCCTCAAGAGCAATTAAAGAAATGCAAACTAAAGCAGATATTTTGGACAAGATATTTATGCCAGGTTGTTTGCTTATGATAGACTAGCGAGGCCATGGGGAGCTAGCCCTGGGATATGCCACAAAGCCCTTCTGAGAATAATTCAGCAGACTGAGCTCTGGTCTGGGCACTCTCCTTGGGACAGAACTAAGGTGCTCAGCAGAGCCTCACCTATAATAGTGAAACGAATCCGACTGCCTGGATCTCCACAAATAGCCAAATAATTAAACGAATTACACTCTCTTGAGAGAATATTATTCATCCATTAAAAATTGTAATTACAGCCCTGAGGACCGCCCTAATATATTCTGGGTGCTTGATAAACGGCTGTTGAATGAGTGAATGATCATTGGTAGTTCCTTCTTTGCATAATTCAAGCTCTTTATTTTTGCAATAAGCACTTACTGCTTTCATAACCTTAAAAAATTAAACTACATCCATTTTGAAAAATTTCATTTAGGAAGGGATTATATTAATAAAGAAAATGTGTATGTGAAATAAAAAATAGATTAGACAATTATGCCCACGGTATAATTGCAGTCATGTGAAAATAAATAGCCTACATGAATAAAACAGAGGGGAAATGAGTTCGATAAAATGGAAGCACTGGTTTGCATTTTGATAACAGAATGGAGGGGGCTTCCTATGACTTCTACTTCTCTGTGTTTTATGAATTTTCTATGAAGAGCATATATGTTAACAGCATTATTTTTAAATGGAAAATAATGAACATTAAAGGTTTTTTAAACTTGAGAGTCTCACCTATCTGTGCAGAGCCACTGGGCCCCTCCTGCATGCCCCAGTAATCCAATCTGAGCTCAAGGCAGGGGCCTCATCAGAAGAGAACAGGGGCTTTGCCTCAAGCTGGTGCGCCTGGGCCACTGGGATCAGCATGTACCCAGGCCAGGCTGGACATCCTCACTGCGTGGTGGGCTGTTCTTTCTGACCTCCCTCCTCCACGTGAGTGGAGCACCTGGGCCAGCCTTGGTGAATGTGGTAAAGGGCCCCAGATTCTCCAGGGTGCAGATAGGCTGCCCCGAGGAATCCACACCAGCTTAATCCACTCCCTTTCAAGGAGCCTTGGGGGGCGGGATAGGCATGAGAGTGGCCTCAGGGTCCGTGTAAGGACTTGGGTCTGCATTGGCTCTAAAGTGACACCATGTGACAGAACCTTGTAGAGTGATGGAAATGTTCTCTGTCTGCACCGTCCAATACAGTAGCCACTAGCCACATGTGGTTACTGAGCACTTGAAATGTGGCCAGTTTGACTGAGGAACTGAATTTTAAAATTTTATTTAACTCTACTTAAATCACCACCTGTGGCTACTGGCTACTGTATTGGACTGTGCAGCTCTAGAAGGTGCCCTGAGACTGTGGCGACAGTCTCCTTTGGACTTCTCATTTACTGAGGGAACCCACAGTACAGAACACCAAACCAGGCTCAGAACCCCTTTAATAATGTGTTCCCCAAGAATAATGACCATAGCATCCCCTCTGCACAACTCAGATTTGGACCCAAGGCTCTGGAAAGCTCTTGTGGCCCAAGTCCCCTGCCAGTCCCTGAAGCAGGACTAGGGGCAAATCTCCAGCCCTTTGCTCTCACCTCACCCTGTGGGTCTGGTTTGAGTTCTGCCACCTGCTCAGCCATGTAACCTTGGTCTCATACCCTTCCCAACCTTGGGCAGTCCGGGATGCCTGGCCTTCGATCCTACATCTGAGAGCCTCTTTCCCTCCGTCCTGGTGACGTGTGGGCTCAGATCCTGTTCTCCAGGCAGCACTCCCAGGCCCACTTCCAGCACCTCCTACCCAACAGAAGGTGCACAGGCAGGGGAGGGCTTTCCAGCCGAGCACCACTTGGCCTGGCTTCTGTCAGCCCAGTCAGGGTGGGGAAGAAAGAAACAGTGAGGAGCTGGGGCCCCAGATAAAGAAGTGGCCTTCTGGGAAATGACGGGGGTGGGAGGCCAGGGAGGAGACATCTGCACATTCCATGTCTCTGCTTGCCTTGCCCAGCAAAGTCACAGCCAGAGCTTGGCCCCTGGGCCCATCTCAGAGATAACACTGGTGAGGCTCCAGGACAGCAAATCCTCAGATTTAAGCGCCTGCCTTTGGTGCCACAGCCCAAGCCCCCATCTATCAGCTTCTTTTTATACACACTGAGACTGCCCCTTCATAGAGGTGCACTGGAGGGGCCAGGCAGAAAACTTACTGAGATGAATAATCATTCCCTAACTTGCTTCAGATTGATATAAATCCACGGTTTGTCTGTTTTTCCCAGTGAATAGATGAGGGGCACAGGAGGCTCAGCTTCTGAGCCGCAGGGTCTTCCCAGGACTGGAAGTGTCCTCGACAAACAGCTCACATGCACAACCATTCTGCTGAGTTCAGCACAGACTTCTAGAGATTACGGAACTAGTGGCTACATAAACAGACCAGACTCAGGAGCTTGATGGCCTGCCTTCTCATTCTGGTTTTATCATCCGCTGGCTATGTGACCTTGGGCAAGTTGCTAACCTCTCTGGGCCTCAGGTTCCTCACCTGCAAAGTGGGGATAGTAACAGCCCTTGCTACATTTGGTTGTTTCAATGAAATGAAGGGATGTCTGTGAAGCACTGAACGATGTCTGGCACAAGATGAGTGCCATTATTAGTCTCACTATCATTACCTACAATATTTGATGTGCTAGTAACCTCTGATAGAGACAGCAGCCATCAGTTAAATACATACACCCTAGTTTAAAATCTGAAGAGAGTGCAATGGGCATAGCGGACATACGCGCTGACAACTCACTTTGTAAGGTGGGAGGAAGGAAGCTGGGCCTGGCTTTGCTGGCTTCAAGAGTCCCAGCTGAAGGTCAGCTCTCAAAGCCCCCAGGGGCCCAGGGCATTCTCATCTTGTCCACCAGAAAGGCAAGGGGAGTGGGGGAGGGGCTTAAGCTGATCCCAGCACCCTTTGGTTGCCTCCTTGGACTGGGAGAAGACATTCTGGGATGGAGAGAGCTCACTGACTCACTGTCGGTCCTCTCCCTGTCGCAAATGATTCAATCTCTGAAGATCCAGCTGGGAATCCTGAAATGTCATCAGAATGCACTGAGATCTCCCCACTTCCCAGGTCTGGAGCAGGGAAGGGACTTGGCCAAGGTCACAAAACCATCAGTCCCAGAGCTGGCAGCAAACCAAGGAGCTCCCCCAAGCCTTCTTTACCCCTCGGGCCTGCTGCAGTGAGTGCCTTTTGCCTGTGCTTGTAGCTTTCTCCCCAGCCCCAGCACTCTTAGCCTAGGGCTTACTTCCCCCAGGACTGGCTCTCCTTCTGGCTCCGTGCAAAGCCCCCTCCCACACCGCCCTAGTGCCATCTGCCTTTGTTACGCCCCCACATGTCTGTGCCAGAGCCGCCTGCCCCTTTGCTCAAACCACCTGGCAGCACTGGGCATGGACCAGGTTGATCTGATCAAGACTAGCTGTGTCCTTGGCCCTCCTCCTAGAGGCTAGCAGCAGGGACAATCAATACCCTGGGACCACAACTGCCCAGCCTCTTCCAACACCCTCGGTCCCTCTGCCAAGCCTCAGCCCAGCAAGGACCTAGGCAGCCCCCAGCCCTGCCCTCTGAAGGCTAATTTGAGCTGGGGTTCCCACTGCCCAGGTCTGCATCCCAGTTCCTCTCTCATGAGCCCTATGGCTTTGGTTTCCTCAGCTGTGAAAGGGGGCAATGAAAACAGCAACTCACATTTGGCGTTGATGGTGAGACTCAGCCGAGGGTCCAGGAATTCCTAGCTTAGAACCCTGCCTGGACCTAGAGTGTCCCCATCTATCTGCCCATCCAGTCAATGCAGGGTCAGGTCCCTTCTCCTCTCAGGGCCTCAATGGTCTCATCTGAAAAATGGGGACAAAAACTCTGGCCTTGCCCTCCTCATTGGGTGATTCTGCAAATTCAGTGAGGTCAAGGTCGTGAATGTGCCACACAGAAACCTGTGCTCACTCTGAGCCACACCTGGGCTGGGCACTCCAATAAGAATTGGCACAGATTAAGAACCAGTCCCTGCTTTAAGATGTTCACAGTACAGTGAGGGTGACAGCAGGGCTGAGGGCACAGGGCTAGTGGGCAACCCAGGGGGATGCCTGCCAGGCTGGCACCCAAGTCCTTGCAAGGAGCCAAGGGAGATTGGGATGGCCAGGGTCAGGCTGGACTCAAACCCTGCAGCTGTCAGGGACTCACTTTAAGTCGGAGGCCCAGTGGCCTCATTTTTGAAATATTGAGTGGCCCCACTCTCCCACCCCAGTCTGGGAGTGTCAAGTGCCTAGTTCAAGGATGCTGGCCCTGCCCTGCCCCTTGAAGCTTTCCCGGACTCTTTCCCAATCCCTCACCCAAGCCCTCACAAGGGGCTCTCCCAGGTCCCCTCCAGGCCCCCACCTTGCCTGCCACCCACCCTCAGCTGGCCTGCCCACTAAGCCCTGCAGAGTCAGCAGAAGGAAGGAAACGAGGTCCTAGAGAGAAAATCAGAGGACTGTCTAGGGGGGAGATCCAGGGCTCACTCCTCTGGGACATGCCCCCTCCCCCAGTGCTCCAAATTCCAGAATCCTAAACCCTTGAGAAAACTGAGGCCCAGAGAGGAGAAACCTTCTGGCCAAGGTCACACAGGTGAGGAGGGGAGGACAGCTGTTCATGGAGGGATGGAGAACGGGTTACCCACGTGCGACCAGGGCGGCCTGCTATTCGCACTGCCCACGGCAGCGGAAGGGTCGGCTGGGCGTCTGTGCGGGCGTTCTGGGATAGTGTGGGAACCTGTGCGGGTTTCTCAGACCGTGTGTCGGGGGTAGAATAAGAGCTTGAGGGCGCGGGGGAGGGGTACCGCGAAGCTTCGGAGGTGCGTGAGCGAGGCCAGCTTGGCCCAGGCCCCAGGCCCCTGCTGTGCCCTCCCAGGACCCAGCCCGCAGCCCCCCGCGGCCTTTTTCCCCAGACGCAGATGCGCGTGCGCGCGGGATGCGGAGCGCAGAGTGCTGGCTACCCGGCGCTGCCTGCCGGCCCGGGGCTGCGGGGTGACGCGCGGACGCCGCGCCGCAAGGACACGCAGGCCCCGCGCGGGGTGCAGGTGCCGCGAGTGGGGACCCGAGTTACCCCACCTGACAGCCTCGCCACCTGCTGGGCCGCCTGCCTCGCCCCGCCCGCGCCCTCGCCCACCCCAGGGCTCCGGTGCGCCCGGGGCACCACTTACCCGGTCATGGGCACGGCCGCCGCCGCGGCCTCGGCTTCCGCGGGCGCTGTAGCTGAGGGCGGGCGCCCGGCTGGCAACGATCTGCTCCAAGGACGGAAAGGCCCGGGCACAGGGCAGCCTGGCCGGCGGCGTGGGCGCGACCCTCTGAGGCGGGCGAGGGTTGCGGCCGAGTGCTCCCCACGCTCCGCACCGGCGGCAGCGGGCGACGCGGCGCGCTCGGCTCCAGCCGCAGCTCTGAGCGAAGAGGGAGGGAGGGAAGGAGGGAGGGAGGGAAGGAGAGAGAGAACGAGGAGGGGGGGAGGAGGGAAGAGGGAGGAGGGATCGGGCGCGGGGGGCGGTGCGCTGCTCGGGGGCCGTGGGGCTCCGGAGCCACGCGTCCGGTGCGCGCCCTCCTGTCCCCCAGGACGTGCGAGGTGCCCTCACTTCCCAGTCTGGCAGTGTCCCGGGAGGACGCTGGCCGAGGTGGGGTGGGCGCGACTGGAAACTGGGGGCCGTGGCAACTGGGAGCGCAGAGAAAGAGCTATAAGCATGCTACGGGGGCACCAGGCTGCCCTTCCCTCTCAAGACCCCTGCCCTCTGGTTCTGGCTCCCTGAAGTCAAATGAGATGTGGAGCTGGCTTGCTGATATGCAGTGTGGGGTCCATGGGTCCCTACCTTGGGGTGGGGGTGGAGGATCGTCCTGAAACTGCCTTCTAACTGTTGGGAATGCAATATCTAAAGGCATTTTCTGAAGGGAAGCTGGAGCTTCCCACAGATTCTCAAAGTCAGTGACCCCAAAAGGTTATCACACAAAACCCTTTTATACAGGACACGGAGAGGCACTGCACAAATGGACATCAGAGACAGGCACACAGGGACACAGACATTTATGGACACAGTGGAGACAGACCCACAGACAAACCCTTATGCAGGGAAGACCATACCCACAGATGCACGTTGGTCGACAGAGACCCAAGTGTGTGCCCATGGACACCCAAGCAGAAGCTGGCTGGCTTATGCCACTCGTCTTTAGAGCCCCCAGCTCCCCAGCTCCAGGGACAGTGAGTGCCTCCGAACCCACATCAGGCCTTTGCCACCATCTGTGAGCAGACAGCAGAAGTGCAAGGGGGTGGGGGTGGCACAGGAAGGGGGCTGAGTGTGTCGGCAAGGGAATTGACAGGCCCACAATGAGCATCACCACCCTGAAGCAAGCAGGGCTCAGAGCCCAACAAGGTAACAGGTAGAAGAGGCCTGGAGACCGCCTCAAATCCTTTCTTGCCTTGGACAAACAGAGCCCTAAGGCGTCCTGTGTGCCAGGCCCAGAACTGGGAGCTAAGGATGCAGCAGGGACCACAAACTAGGGAGCTGGCAGGTGGAGAATAAATACATGGCCACACAGTGAGGGTGGGGGCCCAGGGAGGCCATCAATTGGGGAGAGGAAAGATGGTGCTGAGAGCTAAGGAAAGGCTTCTATGAGGAGGTGCCACTATGACAGAGACCTAAAGGACACAAAGGCACTGCAGGAGCTCTTCCCTGGGCCAAGGGATTGTCACACCTCCTTGTAGTCTATCCCTCCTGCAGGAAGCAGCTGGTTTCATGGATAGCCTTTGAGACCTGATACTTCTCAGTGCAGGCAGAAGTCACATGCACACTCATACATGCTCACTCATACACACACGCTCACTCACACATGCTGACATGCTTACACATGCTCACACATTCATGCACATGCTTACACACATTTACTCACACACACTCACATACATACTCACACAGGGCCACACATACATAGCTTACACTCACTCACACATGCTCAAACTTCCCACACATGGTCACACATGCTCACACAGCTCTCTCATGCACAGTAACAATGCCCAGTTACTCACACGCTGACACACTCACACCCAATTATTCACACATAGTCACATGTTCTCACACACACTTGTACACACTCAGAGTTAGTCACACACATGCCTACTTACTCAAATTCACATTTATACACAATTATTAACATATATTCTCAGTCACACCCACTGAGTTATGCACAGTTACACTCTGTCACACACACTCACACATTCATTTACACATGCTCACTCAAGCACTCGCTCATGCATACACTCCCCTTGTACTCCAACCCCAGCCATTTTCCCAGGTGTTTGCTCTTTGAAAGCAACTTGGCTATCCTGCAGGCCAGGTAGGAAGGTGCCCCACCATAGTGGTCTGGCTGTCGTGGGCTCAGCCCCCGTTGGCCCCACAGCAACCTCAGAGCCTGACCTGCATGATCCACTGTGCCCAGATAGGAAAGATAAAAGCTGAAGCCTGCCCTGATTTTCTGAACACCTATCACAAGCTCGATGCTAGCCAAGGAGTCTCATGTCATTGTGTGAAAGCCAGCCACCTTGGAGTTGTTCTTGCCAAGCCACACTTGGAGGGGCACCAGACCTCACTTGAGAACAGTCGCAAAGCTAGACTTTCACTCTGGCTGGGAGATGGGGTGCCAGCTGCCTCTGGGCACCCATACAATGGAAGAGGAGCTGCGAATGATGGGAACACCTCCTGAGAACCCCAGGCCTCCCCTCCCTGCCAGATTCAGGTCGGGTCCCCTTCTTGACCTCTGGCAGTGTGACACGCTCCTTGGGCATGTCCTTCCATCCTGGATCTGAGGCCCCTGGATCCAGAGCCAGAGGAGGTAGGGTCAGGCTGCTTCCTTGGGCAGGAGGTACACCCTGACTGATAGCAAACACCTCAGTTATCAGCTAGCCTCCTAGCAGACACATATGGGCAGCTCCGGGAGGATAGGAGTGAGGAAGAAATGGGGGCTGAGAGGGGAAGGGAGAGACTCACATGTGCAGGCCTGGAAGTGGCTGAAGAAAAGAGAGAGGACTCCCTTGGGACTATGTCACTGCTCTCCCTCAGAGATCCAAGCAGCTAATGGGGTAGGAGAAAAGATGTCTCCCCCCCTCCCCCTGCGCCCCCTCCCCGATTGCCCCTGGGGGCATGTTCATTTTACTGATGGCTGCTGTCCACATGGCAGCATTAGCACCAGCATGTGAAGTCCATCCTGCTCCCAGAGCTAGGAGTCAGCTGCGTTGGTTGGGAAGTTACATGCAGCCCCCTCTCTTCCTGTGTTTGGTACAGGCCCCTTCTTGATGGAAAGGGGAGAAAGTTTGAGGCAGAAATCACCCACCAATGGCCCGGGGGTACTGCCCAGAGCTAGCTCAGGCAAGAGTTGGCCACTCCAAATGCCCCTGTGATGAGGCCCATTGAGGCCAAGGTCAGCTGGCTAAGACCTTGTTCCTTAGGCTGAAGGGACAGAGCCCTTCAGGATATCACTGAAGTCTTCAGTCCCTACCAAACAGCAACACCCAAGCAGCTAATGGGCCGGGAGAGGGGATGGTGCCCTTTTTGTGGTTGGAGCCAGTTGGTTCCCAGGTTTGGAAGTGAGGGAGCCCTGTTCATTGGCCAGCCCCTCTTGGATTCTCCATCTGTACAGAGGTGGGTGGGGAGAACTTCTTTAGAAAGTTCTTCCTTAGACCCAACCCTGTCTTCTGCACTGCAAATGCTTAGGGGGCAGCCGCAAGGAGATCTATAGCTGGGGCTGGGGGTGTGGCAGGGGAAGGTGTTTGGCTTAGTGGTCCAGACCTCCTTATTTCCCTGTACCCTTCCCTATCCCTTTCCTCCTGTCCCATTCCCAGTCCCCACTGTGTCCTTGCCCTCTTCTGCCCCTCACTCCTACATTTCAACAGTTGCCTGTCCACTGTCGCCCCCTGCCCTCCTCTGGCACAAATCCAAGAATGAGAAGCCTGCTCTCAGTCTGTGCCCCTCACACACTCTGCAAAAGGAGCCCAGTCTCCCTTTTCCTACTGGCTCATCACCCCTTCCTCATCTCCTTCTTCCAGCCCTCTTCAGCCCTCACTCTCGTCTATGACTCCCTGAATGCTTTCTTTCCCAGGTCCTCAGGCCACCGCCTAGCACCAGGCCTCTCCTCTCTGTGGGCCTACAGCTGCCACCCCTCCTCCCTTGCTTGGTTTCCCTCTTGCCACTTTTGGTGTGACTGTCCCAGCCTCCTCTAGGGACAATTCCTCAGCCCATCCTTGAAGTGGGAGAAACTTTGGCTGGGCCCGGGACTCGTCTCTTCTTTTTGTACCCACTCTTTCTCTGGCTAAGATCACAGACCTCCCCTCCCCAAGACCTTGGGGGCCATCAGCGTTCACCTGCAGCCCGGGGCAGGTTGAAATGCCCCAGAGAAATGTGCAAGTCCTGACCCCTGGAATAGGATTGAGACTATTTGGAAATAAAGACTTTGCAGATGTGATTAACTTAAGGATCTTGAGATGGGGAGATCATCCTGAATTATCTGGGCAGGACCTAAATGCAGTGACAGGTATCTTTCTAAGAGGGAGGCAAAAGGAAATTTGACACACACACATAGAGCAGGAGGTCATGTGAAGATGGAGGCGAAAACTGAAGTGATACAGCCACAAGTCAAGGGATGCCTGGAGTCACCAGAAGCTGAGAGGGGCAGGAAGGACCTCCTGTGGAGCTTTCAGAGGGTGCATGGCCCTGCTGACATCTTCATTTTGGACTTGTGGCCTCCAGAACCATGAAAGAGTCAATCTCTATTCAAAGCCACCAGTTTGTGGCCCTCTGTTATAGCCACCCCAAGAAACTCAGACCAGCCTGGGCCTGGCTTGGCCCGCGGCACACCTCCCTGTAGGCCTCCCAGAAGCTGGGCCTCAATAGATTCCACTGCAGAGGTTCTGGAAAGCTAAGGTTGCGTTTCCCAACAGCTTGGGCTGGCTATGGGGAGGTGTTCCTTTGAGCACAAATCACTCTTGCCAGATCAGTTCCAGCCTCCGGGTACTCCTGCCCTGTTCTGGCAGCCCATGTGCAGTGGGCACTGGGGCCCTTCAGTGGCTCTGTGCCACCCCTGGAGATGGTGCCCTGCCTCATGTGTCCAGAGTGGAGCTGGAGACTGGAGCTCGGAGCCCACTGGGGGTGGACCTAGAGACCACAGGGGGACTAGGGGAGGATGAACACTGCCCCCCAAGTTCTCAGAGTAGACCCTCCACTGGCCCGTCAGGTTCTTTAAGGAGGGGTTGTCCCTCTGAGGTCCCCTGCCCCCATCCCTGGCCATGGCCTGCAGACACCTGGCTGGCTGCCCCTCCGACAAGCCCTGACTCGTCTAAACCTAAGCAGTGGATTCAGCTTAGTCTCCAGCTGGGTCCTGCCACATCCAGAAGGCACCTGACCAGTTATAAGTACTCGGAAATGTCCCCCACCCCAGCCCTGTCATTCAGAGTCTGCTCCTTGGCGGCCTCTCCTTTCACGGGGTTGCCCTCCCCAAGGGAGCTGTTCCCATGACTTTTATCGCCTTGTGTGTGCATGTGCATGTGCATGCACATGTGTGCCGGCCCCAGCGAGCCTTCTGGCTCAGACCCCACCTTTGAGCTGCACCTGCACACCCACAACTCCTGGGGTGTTCCCAGCCCTCAGGTGGCATTCCTCCAGGGGCCTCAGACCATAGAGGCACCACACTCTTACTCTGCCACTCCCTTCCTCTCACCCCAGGAACAATCTGTCACCAAGTCCAGGGTCTCCTACTCAATCCAAGATAGAACTGGAACCCGGCCCCTCCCCCACCTTTCCCTCACTTTCTAACTGGGCCTCCCTAAGCCCACCCACCCACCTACAGCTCAGCCTGCCTAGCCCAGCCCTCCGAAGCTTTGCCACCCTGAGGATTCCTGTGACCAAAGCTGGGCCCTGAGCTCCGCTGGGAGGATGCCCTGCATGTCATGAAGTGTACATGAAACTGAATATGGGAACTGTTGGCTGGCAGGGGTAACCTTGATGTTGCCATGGGTTTTTGTTAAGCCCAAGCAGTTTCAACTTTCGTATTCACATTCCCCTTCTTCTTCCTATTATTATTCATCATCTAATAGTTTGCAACACACTTGATATCAAAGTGAGGCTAAGATATTAATCTTTGACCAACTGCTCTGGGTATGGAGCCCTCTCCTCCAACTAGGCCCCACAAGCCCTTTCAGGGTGTGCCTTGTTCACCTCCCTAGGCTCCTGCCATGGGGCCCAAGCATTCCCCTGGGTGCCTCACAGCCTCTGGTCTGGGCAAAGTGTGGGTCTCACTCACAGGGCACTGTTCCCTACTGTGAGGGGTGACTCACCAGGCCTATAGGACCTTCTCCCTGGGGTCCAGCCACAGGGTCTCTTCTGCACATAACAGTGTTATTACTCTTGTCTCACTAGCTTGTGACACCTCAGTCCCTAGTGAGAGGAAGGCAGAGAGGAAAGGAATGGCAGGAAGGCTAGGAGGGAAGGAGAGAGGGAGGGAGAGAAGACAGAGACCCACAGGGGGGAGGGGCTGTGCTGGACCCGCACTACAGGTCAGGTGCCCAAGACCAGCCCACAGAGAAAGGGCCTGAGGGCTCCAGGTTTCCAGCTCCACCAGGCCCTGGTGCTGACTGCCCCTCCTCCCAGCCAGTGAGGGGACTTGACCGAGGCCCTGACTCCTGGCCCCTGGCCAGTGCCCTTGCCCTGAGCCTGCCCAGCTCAGCAGAGATTGCTGGGCTGTGGAGCACATGGCCCAGAATAGTGCTATGATGCCAACGGTGACATTCTATCGCTGGGCCACCACTGTGAGCAGTGCCTCCCATCCCCAAAAGGAGAAACCTGGGAACACCAGGGGTCTTGGTGCCAGGCCAGGTGGAAGGGCAGGTGGCTGTGTGCTTGGAGGCAGTGTGCTGTGCCTCCAGGCTCCTCTCCTGGGCTGCCACTCCCAGTGGGCCCTGCCTGCTCTGTTTTTGTGAGTGGCCTGTGGCTACTCTGAGAAGTCCCGGTTCCCACCACTGGAGACAAAGGCCCCTCATGTGGGATGAAGAAAGAGCAACCAGGTTCTAGCCCACTGCCACCTCAGCCTTCTGGGCACACCATCGGAGGGGGCATTGCTCTGAGGACTCTCCCCTTATGCTGCCTTTTCCGGGGCAGACCTGTGTACCCAGTGAGCAGGATTTCCAGGCTGTGCTCTGGTTCTTCTTGGGAGCTGTTGCCAGCATAGTGTAACCTGGGCTTGACTTTGCTGGCACAGTGTACCCTGCAGGGTGGAGGTTGTGCTGGGAACCTTGGGCCAGGCCAGCACAGGTGGGCACACAGCACATAGCACACTGCCCTGCCCGGGAGTGCAGCCCCTGGGGTTGACACAGGAATCCATCAAGAAGGGCAGTCAGGGGGTCCCCTAGGATTTCCTGGCTCCCTGGAAGGGGGATCAAGCCTGGTGCTTTGCAGCCTGCAAGTGCTTGGCAAACGCTCCACCCTGAGAGGGCAGATGCTACCTCAGTGGATCTACTTCAGGAGCCAAGTCTAAGGACAGCTAGGGCAACGAAAATGCCTAGAAGGAAGGGGAAGGGGCCAGGCCGAGGCCTTCCACCTGGTCACCAAGGCCTCCTTGTACAGCCCCATACCTGGGGATGCCCAAGACCTTTGCCTAAGGGCCAGGAAAAGCAGCAAAGAGGAAGCCCCAAGCTTGGAGGGGACACAGAGACGCAGAGCCTGGGAACTGCCCAGAGGCGTTCCCTCATGGCTCCCCTTTCTGCTCCGTCCCCAGTGCCACCCCAAGAACAGTGACACACAGAGCCATATTGCACAGTGTTTCTTTAATTGAAGGACAGCAACCAATCTCAGAAGCAGCTCCTCCTCAAACTGGGTGTGATTGCTCGAAACCCCACACCAAGGGTGGGAAGCAAGGTGGGGCGAAGGAGACCTAGCCGTGCTGGGGGAAGGGGGACAATGAAAAGTGTGCTTGGGATGCCAGTGGGATGCTGGGCCCTCCCGGGGGCCTGACTTCTAGGGTCTGACTGAACCCAGTGCATCCCCTCTTGACTAGGACATGTGTGGGGTACAGCACCTCCACCTGCCTCCTCTAGGACCATCTAGGCTTGGGGGAAAGATCTGGGCAGGGCAGGCGGGTGTAGGGGGCAGCTGTACCCCACCAGCAGGCTTGCCTAGGTAGGGGCTGGGCAGAGGCCTATTGTGACAGACACCAGATCCAGCCCAAGGACGTAAGAGAGGAGAGGGGGAACAAGAGAGACAGAGAGGGAGAGGGCTGGTCTAGGAGCCAGTAGAGCAAGGAGGCTAGCATGGATGGGCCATAGACTTACATAAAGGTGGGGGACCATTTGAGGCCAAGGGTAGCAGACCAGGCCAATGAGGGTTGGAAGCTGCAAATTCATGTGAAGGAGGAATGCGTACCTGGCAGGTGCAGTGGGCTCAAAGGGGTTTACTGTCTCCATCCCTGCTGGTCCCCGTCCTGTCCCCAGACCCAGGGACTGGTTTTCCTGGACTGGAGCTTCAGACAATTTTGTTTCAGGGTGAAATGGAAGAAAATTTGGTGGGGGCACCTCTGAATGGCTATGATGGGTGGGGGGAGAGGAAGTTCTGAAGCCAAGGGCACATGCAATAGGGTTTGGGCCTTCTGTCCCACCTGCATGCTTGGGAGCCAGGGGGAAGGTGTCAGGGGCAGTGAGTGGGGGTTGGGGATCAGGTGGGGCTGGGTTGGGTGCAGCTGGGCACTGGTTTTGCTCCCTTGCTCTGCTTCCCCATTCAGGACATTTGCTGTACTCCCCAGAGACCTGGCCCAGGCCACCACAAGGCTGCTGCTGCTGTCTCTACTTTTTGTAGTTGCCAAACTGGATGGCCAGGCGGTCGGTGACACAGCGGAAGGTGGCTGGTTGCACCTCCCAGTAGGGGACAGGGTTGTTGAAGAGGCTGATGCCGTTGTAGTAGGCTCGCTTGACCCCGAAGCCCACGGGGCAGAAGTCGTTGACGCCCACCTTGGTGATGTTGTTGGTGTGCAGGTAGACCACCTGGGACAGAGGGGCATGGCCTAGCTTCAGTGCCAGTGGCCCAGGCTCCCCAACCACTTTTCCCCAGTCTGGCTTGGTGGCCACCCGGGGAATCACTTTGTTGCATTGCATACACCAGGAGGAACAAACCAAGGCTGGAGTATGGTGGTCAGGCAGGTGTGTGACCAGGGGCTGGGATGACGGGCTCAGGTGGGTGTGTGGTGGGTGGGAGGTGAAGGGCACATGGGGGACAGGTGATGAGGTGGGGGTGTCCGTGCAGGAAAGATGACATCTTGGGCTCACAGAGGGCCCCTGGCCTTCCCTCTGGGTTCCCCGAATGCCCTCCCCACCCTTCCACTCAACCTCTCAACTCCAGAGACCCAGGGGGCATGAGAGGAGAAAGAAACTTCAGGGTGATTTCCTTTTCCTCCCAGTCCTCAGGGACACTTGCCCTCTATCAGCCTCCCCCAACTCCCTGAAGTCCCTGTCTAGGGAAAGGGCAGAGCAGACAGGAGGGAGGGTGGGTAAGAAGTCCAAGGATGGGGGAGGCGCTCATCTGCAACAGCGCCCTCTAGAGGCGGAGAGGAAACAGGCCGCTAGAGGGCGCGCTCAGCCCAGCACTGCCTGCGCCGCTGTAGCAGCTGGGCTGCCCCGCACGCCGGGCTCCGTCTGACTCAGCTCTGGCTGGGCAGCCCGTGGGAATGGCGAGCCTTCCGGAAGGTGTGAATGGGGCTGAGGAAGAGACTGAGGGGCCAGAGCTGGGCTGGGCAAGACCAAGTTCACCCGTGTGACTGGAAACCGAGCCAGGGAAGGGGCCCTTGAGAGAACTCCAGGCAAGGCCCTGCGCCCCATCAGCCCACTTCTTGCCTTGAGCTGTCCCTGTCTTGGCACATATTTGCATGTCCCATGCCCTCGCTGTTTCCCGATCTCCTAGGCCCTGCCCTCTTGGGAGACCTTCAGCTCCAGTATCTACCAGGTCACCTCCCGCTTATCCCTCCCAACCTCTCTCCACCCCTGCCCCACCCTCCTTGCTGTCCTGCTCTCCTCCTCCTCTTCCTCAGCACAGACCATTGGCCCTGAGGGAGGGGTCCTCGTGAGCGCTTTTATGCAGATGAGGAGGAGGAGGCGGAGAGAGCAGGAGAAAGTGGCCAGACCATGCAGCTGCCACTTGCACAATGAGTTCCTGTTCCACTCTCTACTTGGGGCCGGCACCAGGAGGGGCATAAGGCCAAGGAATTGCCCTGGGGACATGGGCTGCTCCCTCCCCTAGTCTTAGAGAATTTGATAAGGGAAGGTTGCCCCCCCCCCCCAGCCCCCCAGCTCTCACCTGGAGTAGCTTGAGATCTGGAAGGCCAGCGGGCACCTTGGGCAGCTTGTTATTGTCCAAGTGTAGCTCCCTCAGGGTGGGCAGAAAACTGAGGCTTCCATTCTCAATCATGCGGATCTGGTTGTGGCCCAGGCCCAGCCTTCAAAGGGATGAATGAGATGTACTGAGTGGCCAGAAGAGAAGAAGACTGAGGGGTGGGTCACCCACCTCAGCCCCCAGCCCACCTGTACAATTTGGAATAGCGGAGCAGATCCTCTAGCTCGATAGCCTGGATTTTGTTGTGGTCCAGATGGAGTTCGTTCAGCGTCTCAGGGAGGTCTGCGGGAAGGGGGGTGCTTTGAGATGAATGCAGGAGTGTGTGGGCTGGTGCTGTGTATGGGGGCTGGGGAGGCCTGCTAAAGCTCTCTCTAAGGAGACCAGGTGGCTTTAGAAAGCTCTAGACCTCCAGCTCTGCCCAATGTGGGAAGAAAGGGCTGATTTCCTACCTTTGGGGATGCCAGTGAGCTTGGCCTCAGAGATTCGCAGGTAGTTGAGCTTCAGGCCATCGAAGGCTCCAGGTTCAAAGCCACTGTTTTCCAGGGGATTCCCGCCCATCTCTAGGAGAGAGGCCCCTTCAGCCCCAGAGCCAGAGCAGAGCTGTTGCCCGTATACCCTGGGACCTGTTGGCTTCCTGGCTTGGGCTGGCCTGATGGACCCTGCTAATTGCCTGCTCACCCATCTCCCCCTGAAAGCAGCCACTAATTTGAACTCCTAGCTGTTCAAGACCACTGGCCCCCAAGGGCACTGGTCCTTGCAGGAGGAAAGGGAGAGCCCATGGCAGGACCCAGCTGGCTGTCTGGTGGCATTGGCCCTTTCCCTACCCCTTCTCTACAGTCCTCTGGTTTCTCTTCACCTTGCTTTTGTCGCTCTGGGGCATGCCCCTAGACAAGGCTTCAGAATGTTCTGTGAGACCCATTCTGGCTGGAAGAGGTCCCGCTCCCTGACCCTTCCTGCCAGCCACTAGGGTGGGGACTGTCCCTGGCCAGAGCCACACTCACCAATGCAGTTCATGTTGCGCAGCCCGCTGAATACCCCCTTGGGCACCTTGCGGATGTGGTTGTCATGGATGCGGAGCTCCACCAGGGAGCTAGGCAGGTTGGGAGGGATTTCCACCAGGTGGTTCTTGGAGATGTACAGCTTCTGCAGCTTCCGCAGGGGGCTGAAGGCCTTCTCATGTATCTTAGAGATCTTATTGTTCACCAGGACCAGAGCCTGAGGCGGGGTGGAAGTTGCAGGTAAAGGCTCCAGCTCCCCCACCCACCCTGCCCTCTCCTCTCTCTCTCCACTGCCACCTGAGCTGGAGATTATTGGGACTTCACAGGTGTCTGAGTCCCAGCTGCACCTCAAGGAGATCCATCTGCTCGTGGGCAGAGTGCAGAGCTGGGAGCCAGCACTCAGGCCTGGCGATGCGACTACTGCCTAGCGCAGCCCAGTGCTTCTCTGAGCCTCAGTTTCCCCACTTGCATCCTGGCTACAATGAAATATGTTCTTGGGAAGACCAATAAAATGAAAAGAGTTTCCGGCTGAAAAGGAAATTAAGCTGAGTGATCCTGTCCTGTATTCATGGTTGCTGACCCACACACATGTGACCCTGACCTTGGACACACCCTCCATGCCCACCTCCAGACTTCTTTCAGGACTCCACAGATGCCCAGTCCCTCTTGGACTCCACAAGTACGTGCACACACCCATCTGGACCCAACCCCCCAGCTGCTGACCGCCCACCTACTCCTGGCCCCTCCAAAGGGCTAGGTGGGCTTACGTAGAGGTGCTGGAGGCCTTGGAAGTCATCCTTGCGGAGCTCGGTGATGTGATTGTTCTGCAGGTCTAGCAGAGTGGTGTCAGGCGAGATCTCCTTGGGTACAACCTTCAGACCTGGGGGCCAGCACTGATGTCACCAATGTGAGACCGGGCCACACCCCAGAGAGGCTCAGAGCAGGGGGACACTCACACACACTGACAGACACCCAGGGACTCTGCCACAGACAGGCAGAAGCTCCAGAACCGGCAGGCAGAAGCTCTTCTCACTCCCCGTTCACTTGCAACCATACAACTGGACACCCTCCCACAAGGAAATCAGGATCCCCAAGCCTGCTCAGGGTACGCCATCTATGCTCCCAACCTTCCCTGACCATACCACAGGACAGACTTGTGTCCCCTTGATAAGGGCACTCAGGCTGTGCCTCTATATACCCCTCCGACCACGGCCCCCAGACTGACCCAGATCTGAGCACTGAACAACCCGCAGGTGGCAGTGGCAGCCGAAAGGACACATGGCGCTGAAGGTGGGCGTGAGGGAATCCAGGTCCGGGACGCCTGAGGTTGTGTCGGCACCTGAAGCCTCTTCATCGTTCAGCATGGGCAGTCCATCATCCAGGGTGAAGTCCCAGAAGCCCTTCTGCTCAAAGGGCAGGGCCTGGCTCAGGGCCAACAGGGATGTGAGGAGCCAGAGGGGCCACATGCTGGGCATGCCTAGGAGGCCAGGGTGAGGAGGGGTCTGTCAGGAGGGCCTAGCCAGTAGTCACACCCATCCTCTCTGCCCTTTCCCTGCCATCCTCCCAACACCAGGGATCAGGGTTCTGCGTGTGTTGGCACCGTGTCCCCATGTCCCCCATCCATTACTGGGGCCAAGCAGCAGAGAGAGGGGGTGTGGGCAGCCAGGAAGCTCCCAGGCAAGACCATCAGTGGGAAATGCAGTGTCTTCCCAGCTAGGGAGTCTGCAGCACTCCGCCACACACACACCACTGAGTCAGCTAGTAGCTGCCTGGGGGGGGGGGTCAGTGAGATGAGTGGAGGAGGCTGACGGAGAGAGAAACCCAATCATTTGCCCCCCACACGCTTTGAAGATACCACTGTGGCCCTGGGCCAATCCCACAAGCTCCAGGCAATGTGGGCACAGTAAGGGTTGAGTTAAGGGATTATGAGGCACTTCCTTTCCTGCCTGAGCCCCCACCTTGCAGCACACCCACACTTTTTTACGAAAGTCAAGAGGCCAAGGCACCAGGCTGGGCACTCTGGGCCAGGACCTGGGGTAGCTCTGGAGGCAAGGTGGAGGAAGAGAGGAGTGTTCTCCGAGGCATGAGCAAAATCACAGGGAGGGCGGCAGCTTTCCATCCACTTCCCCACTGCTCCAACGGGCCTCGGCTTCCTCCCCTAGCCCACAAGCCCTTCCCTGGCTGGGCCCACAGAACCCTGGGGCTCTCACTCTTCCTTCTGCCCAGGGCCCAGCCCGCTGGAGAGCTCCCCCAGGGGGAGCAGACTGCCACCAGGGTGGTGAGCAGGGTCAGGCTTGTCTGGAGGGCCCCCAGGCTGGGCAGCGAAGTAGGGGTGGGGGAAGTGTCCCTGCCTGAGCCTGCCCCTGGCACCCACATCTGCCTGCCTCCTTCCTCATGCACAGCCTCCCAGCCTCCCAGCCAGGAGCTCCTCTGCCCAAAGGATCTATACAGGAAAGAGCCAAAGCCCATGCCTCTCCCACCATCAGCCCCCCCCCCCCCCCGCAAGGATTTCCAGGGAAAGTGCCAGCCTCATTTTCCCCATCTGTTAAACAAGAATGAGAGTGCCCTCCCTCCCATTTGCCTCACAGGTTCGGGGCCGGGGTCTGGAGGTTGCCTTGGGTGCATCTGTGGGCAAGGAGCCCAGCTGACTGCCAGGGTCTCCTGCAGACCCGAATTGGCCACACCCCAGGTTGGTTCTCACTTGGCCGGGGGAGGGGTTGTTTTGGGGAATCAGTGGAGTTGGGTGAGCCCCCTGAGCCTGACTGTTAGCTGCAGAAGTGGAAGGGAGACCCTGGGAGTGGAGGGCTCTGTCCACTCTAGGCCAGCACCTTCAGAGCCGCTTGTCTATGCCTGCTGCTTTCCTGGGCAGGGCCAGTCGATGTGGGGCTGGGCTGGTTACCAGGCAGGGCCTGGGGCCACCTGCAGGCCTGGGCACACAGCTCTGACCCTCAGATTCTCATCCATCCTTGTCTTGCTGTCCCCTCCCATACTCCTCCTGCCCCCTCCCACCTGAGGTCACATGCCCTGCCCTGGTTCCCACCATCCCCCAGGACACAGCTGCTGGAGGGGATGGCAGGAGGAGCCCAGGGCATGGTTCAGTTGACTAAGCTGCAGAGGCAGCTTCAGAGTACCCCAGACAGCCCTCCTGAGTGCATGAACCGCCGAGACAGGCTCAGAGAAGCTGCCTGCCTACTACCCTAGGTCACACAATGAAATGGGGGTTCCCTACGCTGGGGCAATATCCAGCCTCCCTGGCTTCTGCCAGGTTCTGCCAGGCCCAGGTTGGCCATGCAGGACTCAGGGGACCCCCAGAAGGCCTTGGCACAGGGTAGGGAGGAGGCTGGGGGCTTGCCTACCTGGTCAGCCGGACCCTCCTTCCTGAGTTTGCAACTCTCAAGACAGAGCAGCGTGGGCTTAGGCCTCTTGTGCCTGTTGCCACTGCTCGGGACCCTTGCCCAGGTGCCACTGGATGCCCAAGACTGGGAGGAGGAGGAGCAGTGGGAAAGAAGGGGAAGGAGAGGATGGAGGCAGGAGAGGGAGCTGGACGGGGGAGGGAGGAGACTGCCCTCCCCCCTTTGTCTGGCACCCCTGCCAAAGCTGCTACCTCATAGGGAGGATGAGTCACGGCTGGAATTCCCAGCAAGAGCCTTGGAATTCTCTGGGATCCACAGTCTACCTGGATAGGTGGGGGTGGGGTGGGGAGGTCTGGCCAGGCCCAAGAGAGACTGTGAGGAGAGGTGGGTGCAGACAGGACCCATACAGCCTGCTAGAGCTGGAGAGGACTGGAGACCTCTGCAGGGAACATCTGCCTTGGTGTCTAACCCCTCCACCAGGGCAGAGGATTGACAGGTGCTGGGAAGGCCAACCAATTGGTCTCATGGGACTTGCCCTGGGGCGATGGGGGCCCTAGAGTAGTTGAGCCAGCTCAGAGCAACAGTGCCTGATATCACAGCATCTTCCAGCCAGCCTGGCTCCAGCGCAGACACTCTGAGGGGAAGAGAGGCTGAGGGCTTGGAGGCCCTATACCAGGGCCCCGTGATAGAGGTAGAGGACAAGGTTTGGCTGGTTCTTCTTGGTTCCTGGCTGGACCCAGGCAGTGGGCAGGCTGGTGGGGTGGAGGCTGGGCGCGCTTCCCGGCACAGCCCTCATTTCCCCTCGAGGAACTGGCATAAGACTCAGCCAGAACTATGCAGAGGGGAGGGGCCTGCTGGACACTGAGCCTGCAAGGGGCAGCAAGAGACCCCCACAGGGCCAGAAGGAGCCAGGAAAGGACCTCAGGGGATGTGAGGGAGGAAGGATTCCCTGCATTTAGCACACTTACTACCTCCATTTTATGGAAAAGAAAACTGAGGCTTAGAAAGAGGTACAGATTTTCCCCAAGTCACTCAGCCTGAGACTTGGAGTCCAGCTCAGGTAACGTCAGGCCCTGAGCTTTCAGAAGTCAGCCGCACCTCTCAGCACAGTGTGAGGGTGATGGGGGTCTCTGGGTGGCTGGCTCGCTCAGTGTGGGCAGTGCAGAGGGCCTGGAGGCAGGATTTGAGGCTGGTGATGATTGGGGTGGGGGACTGTAGGGTGGTAGACAGGCTGCCCCACTTAAGCATGGTCCTGCCTTCTGCCCACTACCTCACACTGAGCCCCTCCTTTCAGGAACACAAACATGTAGGAGGCAGGAAGGCCAAAGTCCAGGAAGTGGGAGCCTACCATGGACAGATACTGAGAGACCCACAGCGAGTCCCCCCAACACCACCTCCCCATACTACCTGAGCCTTTGGGCCTCAGTTGCCCTTCATCAGCCTCCCCAGGTAGGTCCCCAAGGACTTCAAGGAGGGCCTCAAACCCTATCAAAGTGTGCTCTGAGCTCGCTGGACCCACCTCCTCAGAGCAAAGGAAAGAAGTGGTAATGGCCATGAAGCCTCAGGCCTGGCGCCCACAGGTGTGAACTAGGGAAGAGGCTAGGCTTCCTGGAGCCCGCGCCTCCAACCCAATAGGGCCCTTCTTGTCTGGCCTTCTGAAAGTCAGAGCAGTCCTCTGAGCAGGACTGCTCCAGGTCAAAGCCAAACAAGACACATTGGCAGCCTCTGAGAACATGGAGGGGCTGTGCCAGGCATTCAGGCCAGGCCAAGGGCGGCGGGAGCAGGACTTGAGGTCTGGCATGCCCTGGGAGCTCACCGGCAGATGTGTGACCCACAACTGCCAAGTTGTAGATGCTGGATGCTGTCCCTTGGCCTCAGGCCCAGGTGTCTGGCCCCAATGAGCCACCCGACCTGAATTCTGACACGCGTGCCACCTTCCACTCAGCCTTGCCAGGTCCCTGGGACTGTGTGGGTGGGGTGGGGTGAGAGACAGACAGGCGATTCAGGGCTCCTTTCCTCCCCCCTTCAACCCCGTTCACCAAACCCTCTGGATCCAGCTTCAACCAGAAGGCGAGAGGCAGGGTTGCTGCCCAAGATGACCCTCAGCTGCTCCCTACTGCCTTCCCAGGCTACAGCCCCCTGCCCCCCCCCCCCCCCCAGCAGCTCTATGATAGAATTAGCTGCACTTGGGTGTCAACCAGAGAGAGGGAACATGTGCCACCCATGGGTCTGTTGAAGCCCACGTTTGTGTGCCTGTGGGGGTGACTGCACGAAGGGTTGGTGGCTGGAGTGGGGAGGGGTTGGTACCTGAGACCCACCCTGTCTGTGTCTGCATCCTGGCCACCCTGAACCCACCACCTTTGTCTCTGCCTGCCCTCCATGTTACAAGGGGAGCAGATGCCCAAGTGTGGCTTGCCAGGGCAGCTCCTTTCTGCTATGGCCCTGGTGATGCTGGAACGACTGGGCAGAGCTGGGTCTTCAGGGACAGACTCTACCTGGACACGCGTGCCGGAGGTTTTAGGAAGCCAGTCCATTGGTTGCAAAGAGTTGGCAGTGGGAAGGTGGTGAGGCACATGGTGCTGGCCGGACCAGACTCCCCTCCCCACAACACCAAGGAGAGCCATCCACGCCTGCCCCACTCTGCTAGGAAAGCTCTGGAAAGTAAGGGGGTCAACCTGCTGGCCTCCTGCCATGCGAGGAGTCAGGTAGCAGACACAGGGCCTGAGTTTCCTGGTCTTTCCACACCTGAGCTGTGTGCCCTTCCTCTTCCTCCCACTCACTGAAAAATCCTGAGTTCCTCTCTACCTTCTAGAATCTTTGAGGAAGAGGGAGGATACTATCACCTGCCAGGGTGGGGCAGGAAACTCAAATGATTTCCCAACGACCATAAGAAGGAAGCACCATTTTTTACTTCTTGATGAAGGGTAGAGCTGGGACTCAGCTGTCTGTCTGTCTGCCTGTCTACAGTCCACGTGTCTGGCCCCACCCTCTGCCAACAATTGCAGACTTTGCTACAGGCCCCAAAGCCACAAGATCCTACGCTCTCTGGGCTTTGTAGGGCTGGACCAGCCCCTGGGGTCCCTGGAGGAGACTACTTGGCAGCTCCGTCACCCTGGCAGGGAAGTGAGGCTGTTGGAAAGCACAGGCTTGCTCTGTGGGTCCTGCACCCCCTTGCTTACATCATGAATCCTTTGGAAACATAGCACCTCTCTCTGGCTGCGACCATCAATAGCTCCCCACTGCCTAAGGGGCCTATCCCCTTCATTGATGGGTCAGGTGGCACTGTTTTGGCCCAAGTATATCCAGAAGGCCAGCTCTGCTTCAGTCTGCAAGGAAGTCACCTGGAAAAGCCATCATCCTGGCAGGCCAGGGAAGTTCCCCTGAGCATTTTAGGTCCCAGCAGGCACCAGACCCCCCAGGCAGATACTCTCAGCTTGGCTACCAGAGCCTGGGGCCCTGCCTGCCTCTTTTCCTTGATGCAAGGGAGCTTGGCCTGGCTTCCAGGGCAGAAGAGCAGCCAGACACCCTGGAGGGAGGCCCTATAGCCCCTTCCCTTCCTGGGCCCAGGGTTTCCTGCAGCCCCTTCCCTGTACAGAGTCTCAGCTCTCTTCCAGGGGCTCTGGCTGGGGTGGGACCCAGCCCTTGGCAGCCAGCCCAGAAGCTCCAGGACCTGTTCACCTTCAGCCCCTCCCAGGGTTCCCATGCTTCAGGCCTCTTTGTAGCTGGGCAGCCTCTAAGGCCCACGGGACCATAATGAAGGCTGAGCTGGGACTCAAACTTCGGAGAGGATCAAAATCACACTCTTCTGCCTCTGGGACTTCTCCTGTTTCCAGGGACAGGTCTGCCAAAGCCAGCCTTTCTCTGCCCTCTGCCCCTCTCCTTCAAGCCTGATTTCTATTCTCCCAATCCCCAATCCTGCGGCCACACAGGCCTAGGACTGCTGTGTCCCCGTTGGCCATTCTACCTCCCAGAGGCAGCTGGTGGGAGAGAAGCAGGGGTGAGTTCAGAGTCACACGGAGTCTGGGACCTCTCCCAGCCCACAGCCCCCTAAACCTGAGAAATGTGTTACCACAAGGAGGGGGCAAATGGGAGTAATCTGAGTCCTGGCACCTTTGCTGGGCTCAGGACCCTTAGTGATGCTGGTATTGCTCTGCAGGCTGCGGTGGGAGCTGAAGAGCATCTGAAAGAGCTGAGGCTGGTGGGCTCTGGGCAAGAAGGCATCCTCCACAGGCACTTTAGGAGTTACCCCTACCCAGAATGGGGGAGGGGGAGAAGGCTAATCGGGGTAGGGCATGGGTGGCTTTCAGGACCCTAGAGTCCCAGTAGGGGTGAAGGATGCCCTGGGACCCTCGGACTGTGTGCTTCAAGTTGGGGAAGGGCCTTTGCCCCAAGACCGCCTGTTTGGAAGGTGGGGAGCTGATCTGAATGAAAGGTGGAAGAAAGACCTAGCCATGGGGCTGGCCAGTTACCCTCAGTGGCCTTCAGGCATGGGGCAGGACTGAGCAGACATTGTCCCCATCCTCCCAGCACAGCTCCCTCTGCTTGCCCCCCACTGGCTCCCTCTAAGGTGGGATTTACAGAGAGGGTTCTGTGGGTGGTCCAGTGTGTGAGCAGAAGAGGACAGGAGGGAGAGGAGGGGGCAGAACTGGCAGGACCAGGGTCTGCCGGCCTTCAGAAGGAGCAGGGTCTTACCCCCACCCCACAGCTCACAGCAGGGTACTCTGGAGAGCCACTGTCACCTCCTAGCCTCTCAATTTGAGGCCAGTCTTGGGCTAGTGTGCTGCTCCCACCATCAGGGTAGACAAGCATGGGGTGGAGCAGCTCGGGGCGGGGACCAAGCTCTCCTACTCTGGGGTACCTGATCAGGAGGAGCAGGATGAACTCTTGGCGGGCCTGGGAAGACCTCTTTAACAACCAGTATGAACAAGGATGGTGAAGGGACCTGGATGTGCTACCTGCAGGACCAGTGGCCCAGCGGCCAGTGGCCCAGTGGGTGGCTCTTCAGAGGCCAAGGTGTCAGTGGGAGGAAATGGAAGTCCCCTCGGAAGGCCCTGTTTGCAGACCCTTGAGTTCGGGCTCATTACAAGTCCCTCCTCTGGAGATTTGATGCTGGAGCTAGAAGGGACACGGTGTGGTCTTGAGTGACCACAGAATCTTGCTGAAGAAAGGAAACTCCTGTCTGACAAAGACCCCCTTTACCCTTATCCTTCCCTGTTCATGCCCTTCCAATGGGGTCAGGGCCACTGGTGGGACCGGGGAGAAATTTGGGCTGATGCTTGGAAGCTACCCTATATGGAGGTCAGAGGGTTGACACCCCAACTTTCTGGGCCCCTAAAATGGGTTGACACAGAACTGCCACTAGACCCATTGGCAAAAGGGTTGGGCCTCAGACTCCCCATCTACTAAAAGGGACCCTGGTCTCTGCTCCAGGGCAGGCAGAACACAAAAGCAGTGGGATTTTGCCCACTGGAACCTGGGTCCTTGGGGCTTGAAGGTGGGCCAGGGCAGCTGGCTTGCTATCAGAGCTCTCCCTGCTTCCTGGCCCCTGTGGTTTGGAGGCAGCTCTGTGCTTTCCTTTCAATGCATCCACACAGTCTTGCCCTCACAGGCTCCCTCATGCTGGCCCATGGTAGCCAGACATGGACAAGTGTCACAGAAAGGTGCCTCTGCCTTAGCACCAGATCTTCCAGCGTGCAGATGGCACAGGCAGTAGCACGTTGCCAGGAGTGCTTACCTGCATGTATGCAGTCTTGTGCATGCATTCTCACTCTGCATGAACTCACACTCCTGGATACAGATCCTCGGGAACCTTCCTTTCTGGCACTGAGGGAGGCTGGAATGTCTCCAGCTTGTCTCAGTCCCAATCAGGCCCTAAGGGCTGTGAGCTGGCAGGCCAGGGTGGGGGTGGGGGTGGGGGTGGGGGTGGGGTGAGGGCCCAGAGGCAGGAGCCTCCTGAGGACAGATGGGACTGGCCACATCCTCAACCTGAGCGGTCCTTCCAAAGACTGTTCAAGAACAATCTCGCTGGCCTGAGTGAGGTCTGCCCAACCTGATACCACCCACTGCCCTGCCCTGGAGGACCCTGGGCTTTGTGCTCCACTCCGCAGCCCTCACTAACCAGTGCCCAGGCCCCAAACCAGCCCATGGTGCAGTGAGGGAGGGTCTTCCCATTTGCCCACCTTCCAGGGCACTCAGGGGCACACCCAGAGAGCTCTGTTCTACCTTCCTCTTCTCCTGGGGCCCTTGACAGACCCCTTTACATGCCAGCCATCTTGGGAGCTTGTAGGACAGGGACTAGTGGCCTTGCTGCTTCCAACTACAGTCGTCTCACAGTACTATTGATCACAGGCTCTTGTCATCAACGCTCAAGTGAATTTGATGATCCCTAGGTGATTTGGGGTCAATATAGCCAGAGTTTGTCAGTCATAAGCCCGGGTCCTGACCTCAGCTCTGCACTTGAATAGCTGTGCATCTGTGAGCAGCTTCCTGCCTCTCTCTGAGCCTCAGTTCCCCCCTCTGTACAATGGATGGGAGGGAGGCAGCAGGAGTCACTCCTCCCCTCTCAAAGGGCCGTAGGGGCAACCTTCCAGCTACACTTTGCTTCAGACCTGGACTCTCTCTCCATTTGAAAGTCGCCTCATGCACCAGTGGCTGAACTGCCTTTGGGGGACAGGGCATCTAGCCAGAGAGCTCTTGAAGTTCACCCATCCCTAAATGCACCCCTCCCGGGATGGTGGTGTCCCAGCTTGGAAGTGAGCCTGTGGCCTAACATTTACCCAGTGTCTCCATAAGCCCTATGGGGCCCCAAGCCAGGCCTACCCAGGGTAACATGGCATAGTTGCTTGAGTTTCTCTCTGCCCCACCCCAATTCTGAGTCTCAATCCACAGGGTTCTGGGGAGATGGCATTGAGCCACCCAGGCAGCCCCACCCAGAGCCTGGAGGCCAAGGTTCCATGGACTCACACCTCGCCCAGAAGGAGATAGAGGCAGGGCATTAGCCTGTGGGTAAGCGAGGGATATCTGGGCAGGGTGCCTGGGGCATGCCTGGAGAACCAAGTCTCTGAGCCCCTGCCAAAGACTGGGCACCTGGGCCAGGTGAAAAACCCTGAGCAAGTAGGCTTGCCTGCCAGAGCAGGAGAGCAGAAAACAGAGAGAGGCCAGTGGGAGTACAGGGTGCACCCAGGGCCTTGCAGTGAAGGGAGAGGGCCATTGGTGGACCTTGGGTGCCAGTCACCCAGCCATGCCTTGGTGATGCTCTGGGGCAGCAGCCAAGGACAACAACCTGAAGGGGAAAGGCAGACAAAGCAGACATGGAGCTGAGCTGAGCTGAGCTGAGTGAGATCAGAGGGGAGAGGGAAAGTGGGTGGAGAAGGTGCCTGGAAGAGCAAGGGGAGCAGAGACAGAACTGGGACAAGGACCAAGGGTACCACAGGGTGGCGACTAAGGGGCACAGACCAAGAGCCTGCAGCAGTGCCCTGGGAATTCACAGGCATCCTGGGGGCAGGAGAGGGTGGTAAGGGGGCAGCAGGGACAGGGATAGTGACACAGAAGGGAGGCATGGGTGCAGCAAGGTCAGAGTCTGGGAATTCTTGAGAATGGTGAGGGGGTAACAGAACCAGGGATGAGACATCCAGGGCAGCTGAAGGCAATGTAGGGTGCGGGGACAGTGAGTGGCTGGAGTGGGTCCCTACCTGAGGAGGGGAAGCGCTGGGTGCAGTCTGGCTAGTTGGCAGGCTTGGGTGTCCTGCAGTCCGTGTGTCTGTCTGTTGGGCTGTCCAGAGCAGTTGCTCACTCCTGGGCAGTTCGTGGAGAGAGGGAGACAGAGGCGGTGGGAGGGAGGCTAAAGGCTGGGCGGGCGGGCCAATCCGGGAGGGGGCGGGGAGGGAGGAAAAGAGGGAGGGGGCTGGTGGGGACGCGAGGGAATGAGAGAGGGAGGGAGGAAGGGAAGGAGGGGGGCAGGCTTCCAGGTCCCCCTGGCAGCTTCAAAGGGAGCAATTTTCTTGTAGACGGCTGGGCTAGCTGTACCCACTCCCGGTTCCTGCTCACACAACCCTCTTCCAGCACCCCCTCTCCCTGCCCCCAGGAACATAGTGAAGGGACACAAATTTTCACACAAGGACCCTTGGCATCTCTGGGCAGCCCCAGCCTCAGAGTCAAACTTTCCCCTGCCTGGATGGGAACACTGAGGCCCAGAAAGGGGTGGGAACTGGCTTTCTGGCACTGGGCTGGGCAGAGGAAGGCGAGAGGGCAGAAATGAAAGAGAGATGAGGGGGAAGCAGACTCTGGTTGCTAGTCCAGCAAGTGGCCCTGGAATTCTGTCTTGAGCCGGCCCAGACCCTGTGGCAGCCTAGGCCTGAACAAGGAAGTGCTTCTCTGGAATCAGGGAGGCAGCTGTTGTGGATTTCTGGAAGGGCTTGCTCTAGGCTCCTGGGAACTCTGGACACCCCACCCACACTCCCACACACTACAACCTTTTTCCCCCTAAAAAAGAGGAACTGGTCCTATCTGTGTGATCTCAAGATGGGACTCATCTGGGTGTGGCAGGGGGCCAGCACAGATTTGGGGGATCCTCCCTAGCTTGCTTGACCTGGAGCTCAGAGAAGCTGAGTGGGAAAGCTGATTCAGAGAGAAGGAACCTAGCGAGTCATCTTTTTGCTCAATCTGTGCAGGTCCCTGGAGGATGTGATAACCGCTCTGTGGGTGGGCACTTCCTTAGGACTCGAGCTCTGTGCTGGCCATTTATTAACTGGGCCAGCCAGCCAAGCATCCCAGGAAGAGGCTATCATCAGCCCTTACAGCCATGCAATCCCTGGAAGCTTGGCCACTTTCTGAGGATCCATGCGAGCCCAGCTCCACCTGGGTATAGAGCCCAAGGCCTCCCTGTCCAGTGGGGTTCCATTCCTCTCCTGGTTCATGCACCCAGCATGCAGTAGGGCCAGGCCGGAGTCAGCCTCTGTCATGGGCTGACCCTGCCTTGAAGGAGACTCTCCCAGGAGCAGCTTCCAAGAGACACAGATGAGGGTTTAGAGGGAGTAAGAAGCCGAAGTGGGGAGAGATTCCGAGATCTACACAGGAGACTAGGAGGCTGAGAGGGAAGACACTAAGGCAGGTGACACAAGACAGGACAGAATTCCACTGAGACCAAAAGAGAAAAGTGTATGGAGAGAGGAAAAGCTCAGCAGGTGGAGGCTGAGGGGAGGTAAAGGAGAGGTGGCTCCAATGGGTGGAGAGCAGGGATGAGGTTTGAGAGCACTGCCCATCTGGCCGGCTGTCATTCAGTTATTCAGTGCCCAGCCCCAGGGCCGGCATGCAGGTGAGGTCTAGAAGGTTCTGCCTGGGGGAGTGGCTGGGTCCAGGTCTCCTTTTTTGCACCAGCATCAGTCCAGAGCTCCCGGAAGCGACTTGAAACACAAGGCAGTCTGACCAAGCTGTGGTGTCTGCCTGCCAGAAGCTTCCAGGCTGGGTCATGGAGAAGGGAGATGTGGGAAAAGCAGGCTCTGGGTTGGGAGCTCTGGTCCCTTCTTAGTTTTTTGGACAATGCAGTTGCAAAAAGTTCAGACCAGGAGACTGGAGAGAACACATTCCTTTCTAGACAAGGTGTCAGTTTGCCTGCTTGTTTGCTCATGAGTTTTACTGTTTATTGGAGACATATTCCAACATCTCTGGCAGTGGAAAGACCAATATCGTGAGGCCCAGTAGCCTCACCAAGTGTCAGCATCCCCTGTCATGGCCCTTCGGAGGAGAAAGAGGGTCCAAAACACGTAGAAAACATTGTGCTCTATGAAAGTAGCCCATGAGATTGTATGATTCCCTGTGAAATGTTCAGAATGGGCACATAAGTAGGGACAGAAAGTAGATAAGTGATCTCTTAGGGCCAGGGGAATGGGAGATGGAGGGGTGACAGCCAAAGGCTGAGTTTTCTTTTTGAGGTGCTAAAAATGTTCTAAAATGGACTGTGGCGATGTTGTACACTCTGAGACTATACTAAATGAAAACAATTGAATCATATGTTTTAAATAGGTGAACTGTATAGTATGTGAATTATATCTCAATAAAGCTGTTTAAGAAATGAAAGAAACCCATGTAAGTCACGTCCATTGCCCAAGGAGCCCCACCTAGCCTTGTGTCCCCAGCCAGCCCTCTGCTGCACCCTGCACCCCCCGGAGGCTGAGCCTCCAAGGCTGCACACAGCACCAGAGGCTCAGGAAGGCTTCTGGAGCAGGTGACTTGGATCAGAGGCGTAGGGAAGAGGGACGTGTGGTGGTAGAAGGAAGAGCACACAGCATGGTGCAGAGGGTGTGGGGAGCGGTGGGCCAGCCTCGGTCTCATCACAGCACTCACCCTTGGCTGGCAGCCTGATGTGTTCCTGGAGGGAGCTTGGGGTGGCAATGAGGTGGCACTCTGCAAGGGGCCATATGCACCATGGAGATCTTCCCCATAGTTGGGGCATGCATCCAGGGCAATATTTCTGTAAATACGGTTTCTGTGCCTGGAAGGCTTTTGTGTCTGTGGTTTGCAGTCTGCAATAAGCTGTGACTGCATGCCCGGCTCAAGGCCCACTGAGTCACTCGGCCTGGCCCTCTAATTTGGGGGCCACTCCCAGACCAGCCAGGCAGCACCTAAGTCTTGGGCTCCCCTCCCCCTCTCCCTCTTCCTCCCCAGACCTCAGCTTTCTCTGCAGCAAAGGAACAACCTGGACCGTAGCTGATGCACACTGGGAACAGCAAGTCCTTGCTGGCTAGTGGGAGGCCAGAGGGCAGGGCTGGGAGGAAGCAGGAGGAGGAGGAAGGGGAGAGCAGGCATGGGGGGCAAGGCAGGAAGGAAGAGAAGGCATTTCCTGAGGCCCCAGGCTCCAGAGGAGGCCGGTGCACAGCTGTCTGAGCTTCACAGGAATGAGTGGCAGACAGTGCTGGCCGCGTGGTGGTGGGGCATGAGAAAGGGTGGAGGTTGGAGGGAGGCAGAACCCAGCCCCCATCAGTATGAGCCTGAGGGTGACCAGGGCCCTCTCCCAGCATGCCCTGCACCTCTGGGACACCACTGAACAGGCCTTTAAAGCCCCACCCCGGACATTTACCCCAAAGGGCTGCAGAGGCCTGGGCGATCCTGCTGGAACTGGTTTGCCCCTCAGTCCAGAACCTGCACCCTCCCACTGCAGGCCCCTTCACAGAAGGCCCTTCTGCCAGAAGGAGCCAAGAACTTGACCTGAGAAGCAGCCTAGTGGCTGGCTCAGGCTCCCAGGAAAGCCCCCAGGCCATACTGCTGGCTGCCTGCTCTGAGCAGCCAGCCCTCACATAGCCCTTTTTGGTTCACTGCTGCCCCAAACCACTTCCCAGTGCCCAGCCTGGGCCCCAGAGTGCAGGGCAGGTGCTTGAAGGTAGCAGCGGGTGGGGGGGTGGTGGAGGGGGGCAAGGGTAGGGAGATAAGAGTAGGGGAGGCAGGACTGGTGAGCAGTGGAGGGTGGGGGGCACCTCAAGCAAGGCAATTTAAGCCCATTGCCACCCCATAGGACTGTGTGTGGAGAAGGGCTTGGAGTCAGCTGCAGCCTGTCCCCAGACAGCTGGCTTACAGCTGTTTGTGCCCTGGCTTCAAAGCTAGATGGGAAGGCCCAGGAGAGAAGTGGGGCACCCAGAGAGCAAGCTTCAATCTGCTGGTCCTCTTTAGGCACAAAAACCTGCCTTTGGTTCTAGTTTCTGGAGGGCAGAGCCTGGTAGTCTGGTAGGTGACCCAGTGGGGCTCAAAGGGGGCCTCTACAGAGGTGGCAGCAGTGAGAGTTCCCTCTGAACTCCAGCCCACCCAACTGCTGACTCCATTAGCCTCTGGGGTCTGGAAAGAGCAGCCAGCCCAGAGCTCCAGAGGCCCTCCGCCAGCCTCCTTCTGGGACCTTCCTGGCCTCCTGGCCCTGCTAGGTCCAGCTCCCTGCTTACTCCTGCCTCCGCAGATCACTCCCCCTGTCTGTTCTTTCTGGTTCCCCAGTGCTTTCTCGGGTCTCTCCATTGCCTCTCCACCCCATCCTTGGGCACTGAGTCAACCTTGACTTCCACTGAGAGTGCATGTGCTGCTGGACCAGAAGCAAGATGGTGACCGAGTGTGGTGAGTGATCAGAAGGAAATAGTGCAGGTTTAGGTGCTGGCATGGTATGGGGGCACAGGGAGGGCTTCTAGGAGGAGGTGGCTCTCCTGCCTTCCAGCCCCTCCCCAGAGTGTTCACATAGGACTCTGGCAAAGCCAGCCTAGCACAAGGAGTCTTGCCCAAGGGAGCCCCCTTATACTCCAGCCTCCAGGATTAATCCCCAAGCAGGAACACATTATACACACCTCAAGGTCACTTCTTGAGCAAGTGACCTTGCCCTGAACTCAGCTGAGATCTCTGAGAGAGCCCTCAAGGCTCCCAGGCGCTGCAGCCCCTGAACCCAAGCCTGTGTCCTCAAGTTCATGGCCTTATGTGTGCTTCACTCACAGCTGGCAGGCTTCATCCACCCCCAATCTCTGCACTCTCAGGGGCTGAGCAGGGGAGGGGGAGGGCCAGGCCCATAGTCACCAGGGGGCGGCCCCACGCACCTCGTGGGTCACTTGAGGGCAGAGTTGGGGCATCCTGGAACCCAGAGGCAGAACACATAACTTGTACTCAGGGGGATCCTCTGGGTCAGGGGGCTGGGACCATTCCCCAAAAGGCTCAGGCTAACACGCCCCGGGGGGAGCCGAGCAGTCAAGGAGTGGCGGAGCCTCCACTATCTGGAAGTTTCCCAGTGCCGATGGCCGAGGTGTGGCTGGTGAAAGCTGGCACTCTCTTCGCCAGAGCTTTTTTTGACCTTCCTCTGAGGACATAATCACACAGTGGCTCTCCGCCCAGGGCTGCCAGGGCTGTAATTTCAAGGTCCGAAGGGGGCTCTGGGCATGCTGGCCTACGACTAGCTATCTTTAGAGAGGCTTGGTCTGGGGTGTGGCCAGAGGAGAAATGGTGTACAGGGGCTATGCCACGGGGAGGCATCCTCCTGTGGGCTGCCTTAGAAACCTGCTAGACACAGAGATGTTATGAGGCACCCCAGGGCCCCCATGGTCTTCCCCTGGGGAAGGCCAGCCCCCAGGAGCTGTGCTCAGATCTGTGAGCTGCCTTCAGGGCCAGGAGGCTCTGGTGGGGGCGGTGGGTGAAGGTGTGCACAGGGGAGGGGGCCATGTAGCTGGTGTCTCCTGGCCTAGCCCTGGGTGGCCGACATGGTAGGGGAAGCATGGCACAGGGTATACTACCTTAGATACATCCTTTGCCTTTCTCTGCTTCCTATGCTCCTTCCTGGGCCTGTCTGTGGATTTGGGAGCTGGAATCAAGCTTGCCATGATGTGGGGTGTGAGGCAGCAGGAAGGCATGGGACCAGATGTGCTGGAGGCTAGGCAGGGGGAACCTGCGAAGAACAGGTGGTTGGCCTTCAAATAGGAGCAGAAAGGAGTAGGCAAGGTGGAGCATTTGGAGGTTGATGGGCAGGGTTCTGGGTCTGTGGCTGGGGGTGGGGGGTCAGACTTGCAAGTTTCCATTGAGATCCCTGAGAGGAGACATCAGCCCAGCCCCAAGGAATGTACCACTTCTCCCTGTTCTCATTCTCTGCCACTTACATTTGTTAGCTTATGTGTTCCCCTCCTAGTCCCCACTGTCCCACTGTCCTTACCCTCTGTCCCACCCCGACCTCCTACTCCTGTCTCAATCTAGGGACCAATGAGTGCTTCCCTTCTTGCCACCTGACCCATGTCACTCCTGCTCTGTAGTCACCACCATCACAATTATCAGTGTCCTCCCAGATTCCTACTGATGGAGCCAGCCCTGAAGGAACTGCCCTGAAGGAACACAGTTCCCAGCACTGTGCAGCATGAATGAGCAGAGGATATGGAGTTGGCGCATGGGTGAAGAGGAGGTAGGCACAAGGTGACAGGCAGGCTCTGTCCTGCCACCAGATATCCACTACATTACAGTTACTCTCCTAGCTGGGGCTCTGTCTGGGATGTCCCTGGCTGGACTGCTGACCATTGCCTCTCTCTGGGGGCACACCGTGCTGCCACTGCCACTTCCCTGCTAGGACCGAAGCCCCCTGCCCCCAGCTGCTAGCACCACTAGTCATGAGCTCCTGGCCCCCTTGGGGAATTGTCTGGGCTGGAGAGAGAGCCCTCACCCCAGTCATATCCTCTTTGCTGGGCAGCCCCACCTAATGATGACAGGGGGATATGAAGACCTGGTCCTCTTGCCCCAACTCAGGACCAGTTCAGAGTCAGAGCACCCGTGGGGCATCATCGGTTGTAAGCCAGCTTCTCTCTGGGCCCACTCCTGCTCCTGTCCTCTCCTCCCCTGGGTGGTGGCCCCAAGAGCCTTCCTGCATGCTAATCCTTACCTCGCCAGTTGGCTTCCCAGGACCCGATGGCAGGCACCCACTATGGGCTCTGCTGTCTGTGCTGCCTTGGGCCCAGCTCCCCTCAGGGTGGTCACCCAAGGATTGGCCTCTGGGCTTGGGTTCAGCCCACCTGACAGCAGTCCCAAGGGCCTAGCAGCTTCCTGTCTGAGAAGTGGAATTAACCCAGCCACCATCTGTGGGCTGCCTGCTCCTCCATCCCCTGCCTTCTGCTCACTACCCCCACCTGGCAGCGGTGTTACCTACCCTTCTCATTCAGGCCCTCTGGCCTCATCTGCTCAGGGGAGGTAGGAGCAGTGGGGAAGTGAGGGATTCACCCAGCCCCAAATTCCTATGCCTCCAGGGCCTGACCTCTGTGACTGCAAGGAACTAGGCAGCTGGGGATTGACCCGAGCAGGATGGATGGGGAGGAGGGGTCGTGAGAGCTGGGAAAGCAGCAGCCTTCCCCTTTGGGGCCAGCGCCTCAGGGCTGCTGCCCTCTGACACAGCCCAAACAGGAAGTGCCATATCTGTGGGCCTGGGCCGGTTGAAGGAATGCAGGGATGAGTCCAAGGCAAACACTCCGCCAGCTTCCCAGGCCTCTCCCGCCCCTGCCAGAGTCTAAACCTTCCTCTGTTGAGAACTAGGGGAGGGGGGTGAAATGGGGTGGGGGGTGGGTGGCTATAGAATGGGACCGAGGTAAGGCTCATACTCCCAGGCCCAGACTCCAGCCAGAGGTGGTATCCTTCCTCCTTCACTCCACCCACGTCCAGCAGCACTGAAGGCTGGGCCCGGTCCTGTTCCTGCTGCATCCTTGATGCCTATCACTTGGCTGCCTCCCCCCACACCACCAGGAGCAACCCCCACCCTGTCCTTCTCAGCACTAGGCATGGTGGCATCATGACATGTTAAGGCTGACCCAGTGACCCCACACCAGTCCTGGTGGCTCCCCTCACACAGGCAGGGCAACTGCTCCAGTGATGTCATGGGGCTTCACAGACCCTGTGTCCCCACCCAGCACAGCTGTCCAGTCCTGTTGTCAGGGCTCCGCAGGGCTGAGCCACCACAGCTGCCTCGTGTCTGTGTCTGCCTCCCCCACCAGGCAGACAGTCAGCAACTTTGGCCAGGGCCAGTCGCTGCTGGATCCCCAGGGCCAGGCCTGGCTTCCCAGGGACCAAGCTCTCTTTTCTCAAGAGTTGTTGAGCAGATGCCACTCCCCACCCTCCCCTGGCACCAGACTGCACGAGGCACATCGGGATCCTACATCCTTGGATGCCTGAGCCTGCCCCTGAGGGTTGTGGGGAGGGGGTGCCAGGGACCCATAAGCTAGCTTGGCAATGGGTGTACACCTGGGATGGGGGGGGAACCAGGATGAGGGTCCCGGGACCTTGAATAGGGGAAGAGGGAGAGGCAAGGCATCCCTGGCCTGGGTATAAGTGTGGATGTGGGTGGCTCCAGGACAAAGGCCTGCTCTGTCAGGTAAATCCACCTCTGCATGCACATCTGGAGCAGGGACACTTCCTTGATGACAGGTACTGATGCTGCTCTGAGCAGCCGAGGTGAGCCTGGCCCTCAGATGGCTTGGGGACCTCAGGACCCTGGCCAGGGCAGGTGGGGGTAAGGAGGCTCTTGGAGAAGCTTCTGGAACCAGGCATTCTTAATCCCCTGCTGATGAAGCAATGTCCAGGACGCTGGCCCTGGGGACTCCATGCACAGTGGAGATCCAGCATGCTTATGTGGCTTTGATCAGGAGGGAGGGAGCTGGGGAGGCTGGTGGAAGCCATGGGCTTGAATAAGAAGCATTTATTATGTTCAAGTCCAAACCAGCACTGCACCCCAAGGGGCTGTTTATTAAATGAAGGGACCTCAGCAGTCAATGGGAAGTGGGCACATCTGAAGAATCAGGGTGTTCTAGATCTTTCTCCAAGTGTTGCAAAAATCAAGTGGAGCTAGGCTTCAGCCCCCTCAGCAACCCCAAAGGAGCAGGGGTCGGGGAAGTCCAGCAGGGTGGGGCTAGGAGCTCTCCCTGTCCCCCTGCTGGGGCTGGAGGACCATGCCGTGATGGGCCTGGACGCAGGAAAAGGCAGCGGGTGGGATGCTGCACCAGTCTCGATGAGGTTGTCTCTAGGTGCGTGGAGATGAGGCTGGAGGCCTGGGCCACTCGTGTGTCACAGATGGAATTCAGGGGCACGTGTCTGTGGAGTGGGGGTGGCAGGGCTGAGCAGAGGAGAGAAGACCCCAGAAAGGGGAGGCAGGCATCACACAAGGGTAGAGGAAAGGACCCCACAGTGAGGGGCCATTGAGACTATCACAGAGACCAGACCCAGGGAAGAGGGGCAGACAGGAGCCTTAGCCCTTGTTGCTCTGGGCTGGAGCTCTCCTGCCTTCCCCTTGCCCACCCCCTGCCCAGATTCCATTGTACGCTGCCCTCCACCTTGGCATTCCAGGCCCTAGAGCCACTGGGAACGGCCTCCCATCACACCAACTGAGATGGGTGGATGGGGGCGGTGAAGGATCCTCCCAAAGTCCCAACCTCAGCTTCTGAGGCTGCAGGTGAGGAGCCCACAGGTCAGCTCTCCTTGGCTCATCTGGCAGGCAGGGCCTTGTGGTTTCAGTCCTGGCTGGAGTGGGGAGGGGGGAGACAGCAGGACAGGTGCAGGTGGGCAGCCCTACCTGATCTTGTGGCTCAACCACAGCACCTGCAGCCCCTTGAGGCCCAGGAGGCCTCGTGGGATGGCCTGCAGCTGGTTGTGATCCAGCAGCAGCTCTGCCAGAGAGGCACGCAGGCCCTGGAAGGACAGGTGGTGGATGCCGTCGGCACGCAGGCTACTGTGGGACAGGTGCAGGAACTCCAGGCCTGGCTTCCTGTGTGTGAACACATAGCCAGGAATGCGCTCAATTCAGTTGTGGTGCAGCATCAGGCACAGAGGTCCCTTGGCAGGAAGGAAGGTACGTGCACCAGTTGGTTGTGGGACAGGTAGAGGGTCTCCAGCTTCCTGTGGGGCACACAGGTTTGAGGTGAGCTGATGGTACCCAGCCGCAAGCACAGGAACAGCTGGAACTCAAATCACGGTCTCTGGTCCACACCCCAGAGGAGAGTGGGGCTTTGCCCCGAGACAGAAGACATAATCAGAGCTACACCTGACAAAGAAAATACAAGTGGAGGAGTCTGCAATCTGGGGAAAGATTGAAAGAGCTGGGGGCAGTTGAGTCGTCACCTACTGTCCCCACTTAGGCCTGTCCCTGCTTTGCTCTTCCTTGGCCTTGCAGCCTTCTCCTGCTCTCCCTACACTCTTGTCTTCTTCCTGCCTCATGTAGGCTAAGCAGAAGAGAGACAGGGCGGGAAAGAAAATAAGTCTGTCAGAGGGTTAAGGCAAGGGGACTCTGAGGGACCAGGGAGGCAGAAGTGAAGCTCAGGTCTCAGCCCAGGTCGCTCCATGGTGGGTGAAGAAAGGGCTGGTCAGGGAGGAGCAGGAGCAGAGGGTGGCGATGCTTCTAGAATGGGTCAGAGCAGGGAAAGTGGCATCTTTCTCAGTGGCACCCCCCAGCCCCTGTTGGTGGGGTCAGCCCTTTGGCCTTGGGGTGCATGCTGTCCTCAGCCCACAGAGCTGGGGGCTCAGGTGTCTCCTGAGCCTGCAGAGCCAGCAACCCCCTCCCCTTCTACCATCCAGAGAAACACTGGGCGGTGCCAGCCTGGGCTTGACTGGCCGCCAGCCCCCGGCTCAGGCCCCATGGCGGGAGTGAAACAGCGGCTGGGCGGCTCCTCCCTAGGCTGCTGTCTGCTTTCCTTTGCCCCTTTGGCAAGAAAAGGAGAGGAAAAAGGAATAATTAAACCCAAACATTCTGGTAACTTTTTCCTGGAACACGAGGATGCAGGGCAGGAGGCTCTGATCCCTGCAATAGTAGGTCGGACTAACTGTTAATCCCTGTCTGTCTATCCCACCCCCACCCTGCTCCCTCTGTGGTCATTTCAGAGCCCAAGGACTATACCTCATTAGCCCTCCCGCTGACCCTGCGACCAGTGCCTTTAAGGACTGATCTCCTCCTGGACCCCTCATGCCAGCACCCCCACCCAGCTGTCCAAACCAGATCAGAGGGACTCATCCTGGAGCCTTCCTATAGTGGGATGAATAGTGGCCCCGAAAGATATGTCTACCTAGAACCTGTAAATGTGATGTTATTTGGCAAAAGGGCCTTTGTGCATGTAATGAAGTTAAGGATCTTGAGATGCGATCATCCTGGATTATCCTGTTGGGCCCTAAGAAAAATGACACAGAAGAGAGACACGGACACAGAGGAAAAGCTACATGAAGACAGGCAGAGGCTGGAGTGATGTGGTCATGAGCCGAGGAACACCTGGGCCCACCAGAAACTAGAAGGGGCAGGAAGGACCCTCCTCTAGAGCCTTTGGAGGGAGCTTGGCCCTACTGACACCTTGATTTTGGACCTCTGACCTCCAGAGCCACTAGAGAATCAATCTCTGTTGCTTTAAATTGCCCAGTTTTTGGTAGTTTGTTACAGCCACCCCAGGACACTCATACATTTCTCTTTCCCATGCTCCATCATCTCTTCCATGACCCTTCCTGCCTCTGTTGCCTCCCAGCTAAACCCAGCACCAGGCCAGCTATTACCACCTGTGCTGCCCCTTCGTCCAAGCCCACGGCACCTCTTAGGTGAGCTTCCTGGGTGCCTGTAGGGCAAGTCCAGGCATGGACAAGAGAAGGGGTTTTTGTGTCCTTGGGGATTCTGCCAGGTGGGAGGCACAGGAAAATCTTGGAGGAACAGGTGGTGGCTGAGGGCCTGGGCCACTCTGAGCCCTGAGTGGAGAGACACGTAACTCAGGAGACTCACCTGAGACCAGGCCCAAGTAACAGGATCACCCCCAGCCCTCTCTGCCTTGCTGCCTCTCTTGGTGCCTTTGGGTACATCTTCCCTCCCTGGCCTCCAGGTGCCCACTAGGGTGAAGCTTGGGTGGTGCCAGGGTGGTGGCGATACTCATGGGAGATCGATCTAAGCTTGGGGTGCCAGCTGGTCCTCCTGGAGCCTGTTGTTGCTGAGTATCAGCACACTGGGGCTGCAGCTGTGGTTCAGCGTGCCCTCTGTCACCTCCTCAATGACGTTGGTACCCAGGTGCAGCTCCTACAGCCAAGGCTCGGGATGAGGGGCTCACTCATTAGTGGCCTGGCCCTGCTCCCTGCCCCTTCCTCCCCGCCCCATCTGTGGTACTCAGGTGCCATAGTCTCTGCTCCTCTCAGGGTCATAGTCATCTGTGCAAAGGATCTAAGCAACATCTGCCAGTGGTGCCAAGGCTCCTCAGGGCCCCACAAGACACAGCCCCAGAGTACTGCCAAGCACAAGGGGACCATGTAATCCAGAGAGGGACACCCAAGTGGATCCAGGAAAGTCCTTGAGGCCCAACTCTGGGCTCCTAGAAGGTGAGGTCAGGTGACGGGGAGGCCTTTGGCACTGAAGCCTTGTGGGTTTATCATCAAAATTCCCCCCATGGGCAGCTCTACTAGCCAGCGGCAGATGCTCTGACCATGATATTGCCTCTCTTAGACTCTGGGCTTCCAGCTCACCTTCAGGGAGGCTGGCAGGCTGGGCAGAATGGTCTTCAGTTGGTTCTCGTCCAACCTCAGGTACAGCAAGCTGCACAGGGGCTGGAAGGTCAGGGGAGAGATGTTCCCATCTTGCAGCTGATTCCCTTCCACCTCCAGTGTCAGCAGCTGGCTGAGCCCTGCAGGGTGGGTGGGCAGAGGGGCACCTGAGCCAACTGCAGAGCTCTGAAGGCCTACTGGGAGCTGCCTGCTGTAGCTTTCCCAGGCTGATGCTCCCTCCTCTGCCCTCCAGCCATGCTGCCCTGGGCAGACCCTCCTCTAGCCCACAACTCTCCAAGGCCTTCCTGGCTGCCCAGGACTGACCCCTCTGGTCCCTGCCTCTGGAGCCTGCCCACACCCTGGAAGCTGCTGTGCTGTAGGCCCACAGGGGGTTGTTGTTGAGTTTAAGCTCCTGCAAGGAGGTGGGCAAGGCCGGCACTGTGGACAGTTTCCATCCAGGTTCAGGAGCTTTAGCCGTGTCAGATTCTGGAAGTGAGCGGGGCAGAAGAAGGGGCTGGGGTGCTCTGTGGGCCAAGACTAGGCCTTCAGAGCTAGGTCTTCTGGGTGTGGCTTTGGGCTTATCCCACCCACATGGCACCCCTAGTGGGTTGCATCATGGCTTCCTAGTTCCCACTTAGACCAGGCTTGTCTGGGGGTTTCCAGACCCCCCGCTTAGTTTTTCCCAGGAGTGCTGCTCCCTTACAGAGCCCCAAAATTTGTGCTGTTCTCCACACTCCTAGTTACAGACTGTGTCACCCTAAATCATCCAAGCCTGCCATTCTGGGTACTCTGTGCAGTGCTTCCTCTAGGCCCTATCCCCCAGGCAGGGGGTGGGGAGAGGAGCAGTAGATGCCTGGGGCTATTTTGGACTAGCCCAGGCCCCTGGGAGAGCAGGTGGCGGGGCTCCTGCATACCTTAATAGCATGGGGGTGCAGGCCTCAGGCATCCAGCTTGTTCTTGCTCAGGTCCAGCCACTCCAGGTTGGGCAGCCCCAGGAATGTGTGCGCCGGGATTTGGCAATTCATTCTCTGTGCACACATATGGGACAGCCATATTCTACATCTCCTTGTCCCCCTCCCGTCTGCCACTCTGAATCTCCCCCATCAGAGGCAGCAACGACACATTCCTTGAAGGAGCTGGCTCTTCTGGCTGTCCCAGGTCAGGGCATCTTCTCACTCTCAACCAGGACCCATGAGAAGGTGAACCATTTCCAGGGCACATCAGAGCGGCAGTCACAGTGGCCAAGGACTCACTAGCAGAAGAGCCTGGATGTGTGGCCTTCTCACCCCTGCTGCAGGGGTGGGTGTGGGGAAGAAGGCCACCCACCTGCCAGGTAGAACGTGGTCAAACCAGGGTCAGTCAGGGCAAGGATGTGTTTCATCTTGACATTGCCACAGGCGATGGCTGCCAGGGCCAAGAGGCATGAGGCTGGCAGGGAGGGCATAGCCTGCTCCACAGTGCCTGGATCTGCAGGCCCATGCCCGTGCCCTCCCCTGCTTCCAGGCCTTTTCTGCCCTCAGCCTATGGTCTCTGAGGTGCTGCTGCCACCACGGCCTTGAGTGCAATCCTCCTTTTGATGCCAGCCCCTTGAGCCAGGTTGGTGGGAGGCCCCTGGAGGATGAGATGCAGTTCCAGCCCAGTCACATAGCAACAGGGGCCCACCAAGGGGAAGGGCCTTGCCTGGGGCCCCTAGATTTGCCAGCAAGTTGACCAGCTGGGCTGGAACACCAGGTCACTGGCCCTCCTTCCCTGGGCACCAAGGGCAAAGGCCCAAATGGGCTCTCAGGGTGAGTAAGGGGACCTGCCTTGGAGAGCTCCCCTCTTGCCCCACACAAGAGGGTGCTAGGCTTGGGCACCTTGAGTGTGGGGTGGGGTCTCAGTGGCTGGTGATGCTGGTGTGACTGATGGAGGTTGGACCAAGGCTTGACCTCTTCAGACTCACGTATGACCCATCACCCCCACAGGTTCCATCTGGGGGCTGCCTGTTCTGGCCAGTCCTCACCTTTGAGGGACCTCCTGGGCTTCAAGCCCCTTCTAGTTTCCCAGCCTCCTGCTTTCCTGCCCTGGCCTTTCTCAAAGGCTACTGCCCCCTCTTACACTTGGGGGCGACCCTGCTAGTCTGCAATGGCCTGAGTTTGGCAGTCTGGGGCCTCGCTGCTTCAGTCCCTACTGTAGCTGTGGCCTGGGGTGGGGCCTGCTGGGAGCTGGGCCCCTTGTGACTCCACTGTTGCTTCCAAGCTACGTGGGGTAACTCTTTCCTCTGGGCCAGCCCTGGCCTGGTGGAGGCCTTCCATCTGAGGACCGGGGGCAGGGTGGGGGCACCATGGGCAGCCTCCTCGGAGGTAGGCTGAGCCTGTGGCCAGTCCAGATGCCCGTCCTAAGGCCTGTCCTGGCCACTGTTTCCGGGGATGGCTTGCACCTGACCTATAGAAGGAGCCGATTTGGGCTGGGGTGGCCAGGACCCCTGTATGGCTGAGAGGCAACACCTCCTTCCCCCTAGTGGGGGGTCAGCCGCAGGCTGGACACCCTCCCTCTTTCCCTCTTTGCCCAGGCCTTGCTTCTGCTTTTCTGTCCTGTCTTTAGGAGCTCTCATCCTTTTGTTATAGACCTCCAAGGCCACCAAGTGTCAGAGATTTCCTGGTCTTCTCCACACCTTTTCATGACCCCAGAGTAGGGGACCCCTAGCACCAGAGTCACCCTGACTGCCTCTCAGAACTGAGGCAGCTCTTTACTGCTGGGAACCCTCCATCCCATTGGGACAAGGCATAGGTAGGCCCCTGGGGTGGGCACAAGAGCGCTTCAGTGGCCCTAGGCAGAGGGGCTGGGCCTACTCCTATACCTCCAGGTCCCTGTGGGTACTGCCTGGGCAGGGAGGGTGGGGATAGCCTCTGAAGAGCTAAAGGAGTCACTGCCACCTGGCAGTTTGCTTTCAGAGGTGGGAGCCCCAGTGCCTGCTGGGAAGGGAAATTGTTGGGGGCAAGGCAAGCCCAGAGGCCCCCTAAAGGGGCCATCAGCCAAGGCTAAGGAGGGGCAATAGCCCCCAGGCTTCCCCTCCACTGCGTGGCAGCCCCCTTTAACCAGTACTGACCATAAGCCTCCCCTGTAGGTCTACTCCCTGGTCCCTCCTTCTCCGCCCCCACCCCCATGCCTGGGGATGGGCGGCCAACCACTGGCATATGAGACCAAGGCTAACCTGTAGTTGGTCTCCTGGGGCACCTTGTGCCACCCCACCCCACTCCAGCCCCAGACCCCCCTTTCTAGCCTCCCATGCTTCTCTCATCCTCCCCAGTAGGTCTAAGGCAGCCAGCTCAACTCCCCAACCAACAAATCCAGATTCATTCTTCCAGCCACAGCTGCAGTGGCCCCTCCTGGCAGGGGGGACTCTCACACCCTCTGCTCCCATCCTGGGTGATGGGCATGAAGCTTCTTAGAATCTTCAGTCCCCCCTTGCCCTTCAGGGAGGGTTCTCTGAGGCCCATGGGGCCCTCCATGAACCCCCTCCAGCACCCAAGGTGGGCACCAGTGGGTAGCCTCAGGGTGACCAGCTTTCTCTCCCTCTGCCCCAGCCCCAGGGTGGTTCCACTAATGGGGCAGAGTGCTCCCCTCCTGCCAGCCTCCTCCTGATGGTGCCACCTACTCACCATCAGGAGGCCCAGGCAGGATGGGCAGCAGCACCTGCCGGGTGAGCAAGCCCATGGGGGTTGATAGTGCCATGGGCTTTCTTGGAATTGGCTCCTGCTTGGCCAAGGCCCCTCCAGGGCAGCACCCCACCCAAAGAGCCAGGACAGGGAGCAGCACATTCTTTATGGCCACTGTGCTCAGGCCACGTAGGTCGCCTGGGTCAGCAGAGAGAATGAATAGCTGGGAGAGGTGGGAGCAGTAGTCACGGCAGGAAGGTGCAATCAGGATGGCACTGGACAGTCCTGCTCCCTGAGCTCCTGGCCCTGGCTGCAGTGCTTAGAGCCTCCCCCACACACCTTGGCCCTCCTCCAGAAAAGCCCCCTCCAAAAAAAACTCCTCCACAGACCTTGCTTCTCACTTCCCCCAACATCCTTTGCTTCCACCTGAGGAGAGAGAAACTGACTTTTCCTGGACTTGGGCACTCTCACTGTTTTCCTGTAAGGCCTTCGTTTTTTCCCCACTGGCCTAAGCCTGGTGCCCCATGAATGGGGCATCTGTTTCCACACACAGCAGGCCCGGGAGGCCCACCACAGAGCAGGCCGCCCACCCGAGGCTGCCAGGTCCTACCTCCATGGCTGGGAAAGGAGAGGGGCCAGGCCTTGCAAGCAGCAGGCCCCAGGGCCTCTTGGGTCCTTGCGAGAGGGGGCAGGTGCCGGGGCAACCTGGACAATGGTGGCTCTGGCACTTTTGGAAACCTGTGCGCATCTGTCACAGGTGCCAATGCTGAGGACTCCAAATTCCACAGGAAACAACACATGGGCAGAGCTAGGGTGGCAAGTTGGACCCAGCCCTTGGGCCACCTGGGCATGGGCCTGCCTCAGGACGGTGCTGAAGTACACAGCTCAGCTTCTGGTCCTTCTATCATCTCCCTACCTACCTCTGGGCAGTGCCCTTCCCTCCAGGCCTCCACATCCTTTTTCATAAAATGGAGGGCGTGACATGTCCTGTGACCCCCTGGCTGTGTCCCCACCCCCACAATGGAATGTGTGTGGACTAGGGGCTGCTGGGCTCTTCAGGGACCCCTGGCCTGGGTGGCCTGACAACAAGGCCATCTCACAGGCACTCCCAGACTTTTTGTCCAAGAGTCCCAGGTACCAGTGTACCCACTGTCATTGGGCACTCCCGAGATGCCCCCATAGCTCACACATGCCCTCTGGGTCAGAGGGGCACCTGCAGGTCAGGATGGGGCAAGGTGGAAAGGAAGCCAGGCCTGGTATCAGGGTGGCAGGTGGAGTAAGAGGCAAAGAATGGGGTGTCTGGCCACAGGCCCAGGACCAGCCCTCAGGGGGCCCCAGCCCCAGCCAGGGGCGGGCAGTAGGGGGGGACAGCCAAGAGGCTGGGCTCACCACGAGGCTCTTCACGGCAGTGGCAGTGTTGAGGAAGCTTTTCCTACAGCTCTGTCCAGTGTTGACTTATATTTGGAAGAGATCTTATAAAATGAGTTAATTGTGGGCAAAGCTTGGGTGAATGAGAGGGGGGAGGGAGAGGAGGAAGGGGAGGGGGAGGGGGAGGGGGAGGGGGAGGGGGAGGGGGAAGGGAAGAGCAGGGCTGGGAAGGGTTATAGGGAAGGAGCTTTCCATCACCACCTGAAGTTCAAGGTCTCTGTCTGGGGCCACACTGGAGTGTGTGAGACCTGGGAGGGGTTGGGGGATGGTCACGGTGGGGAGTCCCCAGCAAGTGGGTCTTTAGTGGGCTCTTCAGCATCTGCTCACTTGGGTCTGGGTAGCAGCTGGATGTAGCAGGGTGCAGCAGGGACATCCCCTCACTTGTCCAGTCCAGGGCTCTGGTTAACAGCCTGAATTTGGCACCATGCCACACTCAGAGACAGAGACTGTCTGGGGAGTGAACGTGAGCAAGCACCTTGAGAGCCAAGGATGAAGCCACCATCTGCCTGTGTGCCCATGAGTGACACAGTATGTCCTAGGCTGGCAGTCTGCTGAAGCTGGGGGAGGGAGCACTTAGTCATGGGAGGCTCAGATGTGACTGTAGACTAATGGAGATTTGCACTGGAATCCTGGAAGACTGAGCACTCTGCACCCGCCCCTGCCACCTTCAGTACAGAGAAGGAACCAAGAGGGAGTCTGGCTCACCCAAGCCAGCTGCCAGAGGCCAGGCCTCCTGCTTTCTCCTGAGGTGGGCCCTTGGAGACAACTGTGGTGGGAGTCAACCCTCCCCTTGCCTGGGGATGAATTCTGAAATCCTGCCCTCCATCCTATCCCCCTGTTCACTACTCCCCAGGCACTGACTAAACATCCTGCCATCTGGTTCCCATTAGCTGGGCTGGGGGTGGGGGTAAGCCTGCTCCCAAGTTCTTTGGCACAGTGGCCTGGAGAAGGGAGGGACCCTTGTTTCTACCCACCTAGGCAGGAAGGGGCGAGGCCTGGCTACTCACTTCCCCAGTACCCTTGGAGTCCTCTCCTAGATGCCCTTCCCCTGCTGGGGGCCCAGTGGCTACCTGGCCACCTATTTTGTCCAGTCTCGAGGTGCCCAGCCATTGTTGGGACCTTGAAAGAATCTCGCAGAGCAGAGTCAGCCTGCCAGGGTCTTGGCAGAAACAGAGGGACCCTCCTGCGCCCGCCCCTCCTGCACACAAAGCTCACTCGTGGACTTGGGCTGAGGCAGGCAGGGCCCCTGGCCAGCCCTGCCCCGAGTCCAGTGTCTGGAGCCCAGGGTAGGAGAATGTCGGCATTTTCCAGGATCCAGGGATGCAGCCTGGGGTTGCTGGAAAGAGTTTTGGGCTCCCAGCCTTCCCTGGATGGACAGGCTGTTCCATGTCAGGAGCAAGCCTCCCTGCTCAGGGCCTCAGTCTCCTCATCTCAATGTGGTGGACATGGGCTCTTTAGAAAGTTCTAGAATCTGAGAGCAGTAAGGGGCCTAGAGAAACTGCATTAGCTGATCAAGGTCGCTTCTAGCTGCCCAATCCCAGGATTCTAAGGGCAAGGAAGAAACTCCTGCCCCTTTTTCTCCTTCCCTTCCTTTCGAGGTGACCCACTGTCCAAACACGCATACACACCCAGCACAAGTTGGGACTCAAATTGGCAGCCCAGAGGATGTCAAAGCAATGCTCTTTGTCCCTCAAGGCTCTTTAGAACTTCACAGCTGAGACCTCTCCACCCATCAAGGGAGGACTGGAGAATGGGTTCTTCACTCATCGAACATTCCTGAGCCCCTGCTGTGGGCCAGGCACTGTGTGTGCTGAAATGGTCAACCACAGGGCCAGCTCCCCTGCACTCAGAGCTGACAGTCTAGTGGGGAGCAAGGGACACTATCAGAAGGAAAGGGGCTGGCCATGATGATTGGAGGGAGGGACATTTTTGACAGGGGATCAGATGAGAAAGTGACATTTGGATGGAGACATGAGTGAAAAGGAGATAACTACACAAAAGGAGCTCAAGTAAAGAACCCTCTGAAAAAGGAGGGACAGCCAGTGCAAAGGCCCTGAGGCAGGAAAGTTTTTGGCCCGATGTGAGAACCAGCAAGGGTCCAGTGTGGTGGAGCAGGCTAAGTGAGAGGTGAGGTTGGTGAAGGGCAGTTAGAGCCAGCTTGACAGGATGTCCAAGGGTAGCAGGCTGATTTTGCCTTTGACTTTGAAGGAAACAGGGATCCACTGTGGATTTCTGAGCAGAGGACTCACATGATCTGACTTATATAAAGGATCCCTGGGGCTGCAGGGTGGAACAGAGACTTGTTGGGGGCACAAGAGCAGAAGACAGGAGCCAGTGTGGAGGCAGCTGTACCTTCCAGGGGAGAGATGATCATGGCTGGCCCAGGATGGAGGCCACAGGTGGGGGAAGTGAGTTGAGTCAGAATTGTGGGCCAAGTGAGCCTGGGGCAGAAGCTGGGGAGTCCAGCTCCTCTCTGTGAGATGTGAGGCTGAGGATTAAGACAGCTAAGCAGAGACATTTAGAGGACAGTTCCATGTATGAATCTGGAGTTCAGGGCTAAGGTCTGGGCTACTTGTCCTGCCCTTCTATTATCTGTCATTTGACAAGTGTATCAACCCTCCCCCTACTGGTTGCCAAGCCTTCTGTCAGGGCCCAGGACAGAATGCTGGCTCTGCAGCCAAAGACACACGTTTGCGGTGACCCCAAGAGCATGGGAACAGGCCCTATCTCTCTTTTTTTAAACATTTAAAAAATTATGTTTTTTAAATTGATTTTTGAGAGAGAAAGGAAGGAAAAGGGGGAGAGAGAGAGAGAGATAGAAACATCGATCAGCTGGGGATTGAGCCCGAAACTCGGGCATGTGCCTCAACTGGGAATCGAACCAGTGACCTCTTGGTGCATGGGACAACGCCCAACCAACTGGACCACCCAGCAAGCCAGGCCCACTCTTGAGCCTTCCACATTGTGTCTGAGTAACATCCAAAGCAGTGTGTGCATGCACTCATGTGCACTCGGATGCTGGGTCTACCAGTGGGGCACATGTCCACACATCTATGTTATATAAGTCAATGTACAGGGGTCTTTTCCCTCTTTAAGCTTTGAGAAGAAAAAAGCCAAACTTTCCATGTTCTCTTCCTGTTGCCAGCCATTTCTTCCCAAGAGAAAACCCATCTTGTTTTAATGCCATTGAAACCTCAGAGGATCTGGTCCCAATTAAACAACTTTTCTTGCAAATGCTTTTGTGAGCACTAAATACATCAGTGATCCAGACTCATGTATTATGCTTCCTTGCCTGAGACCTGGTGTTCCTGAGAGAGGAAGTGAGAGAGAGAGACAGAAAGACAGACAGAAACAGAGAGAGGAGGAGGGAAGGGGTACACAGAACCCCAAACGAGACAATGATGGCTGGGGATTGGGTGATAGGTAGTAAGGAGCACTGGCGGTCAGGCAGAGGGGAGCAGAGGCCTTCAGCTGCTGCGGTGTGGGCATCCCTGCGGAGGGTGACAGTGGAAGGTGAAAGGAGGGGGCAGAGAACAGCAAAGGTGGCTGTGGGACAAAAAGGTCCCAGGTGGGGGATGTGGCTGGGTTGAAAGAGTAGGACCATGATTGAGATGGGTGTACGTGGGGAATCATTTTACATCTCCCTCCCTGTCTGAAATTCCAGTTGGTCCCTACCAATAACATGCGCCCCGCTAGACTCCCTGTGGAAACTGCCCTTGCCCCTCCAGGTGGGCATCAAGGGGCCTCAGGCAGAAGACAGAAGCTGGGCAGAAAATGGGGCTCCTGCTGGGCTGGGGGCAAGGGAGCCAGAAGGCGAGGTTGAGCTCCCCCTCCCCCGCACAGCTGAGCACGTTCTTGTTCCTGTCCTGGCGCCGGCATCTCCAGCTCCAGACGCGTGTGACTCAGCCCTGCCGGCCTTGCCAAGCCGTCTAGACCCGAGAGTCTCCCCGCGGAGGGGGCCATCCCGCCTGCCATTTCCTCTCCTGCCGCTGCCACGGTGGTGGGGGGAGGGCGGGGAGGCTGAGCCCCCCACCGGCACATGTACCACTCTCTCACCCCCCACTGCAAGCCTCAGTGCGCCTGCCCAGACTGCTGCAAACCCTGAGGGAGAGGGCTCAAGCTGGGAACCGAAAAGCCCTTAGGGACCCAGCCCAGCCCACCCCTTCTGCCCAGAAGTGTGGTGCCTGGAGCAATAAAGACCGGGGCCCTGAACTCTCTCCTCATCTGTTTGGGTTCCACTCCTGCCTCCATTGGGGCCAGGAGCTCACTTGTGGGTACACCAGCACACACGGCCTGGCTCTGTCCACAGCCCCACAAGCACCTTGGACCTCAAGCAAGATTCACCCTGGAAGAGAGAGGCCCTAGGAGTGGGCTGGGAGCTGAACAGAGTCCCAGCCATGGGAAATGTGCTCTTGTATCCTGGGAGTGGGTGGCATCTATTTGTCTTGGAAGGCCCCTCAGAGGCAGGAAGTGGGGGTGAGGCCCTGAAGCAGGAAACCCCAGGCATGGCCAGGTTTGACAGTGTGTGAGGGCAGCACTACCTAGGTGTCCCATAGGCAGGGACCCACCTCCCCCTCTCAAGGGCTGGCTCTCCAGCTGCCCTTGCCTAGGGTTGCCATGGTCCCCACCCCAGCATAGGGACCAGAAGTGACAGGAAGAGGAGTCCAAGGTCCCAGTGCAGCATCTCCATCCTTGTGCCAGTATACTCCCAATGTGGACACAGGCCTAGAATGAGAGCATTCTAGAATTGGTAGTCATTAGTCAGCTTCTGGGTTGCCAGTCTCATTCACTGAGTGCTAGGACCAGAGACCACTAGACTCCCCCAAACCTGCACTCATGGCAGGCCCACTTCTGTCAGGCCCATAGTGGCAGATTTGAAATCCTCCAGATTTATGCCATCTCAATAGCTTGTACTTGGCCAGGCCAGTCCCTAGGGAACTTGGGGTAGGTGAATGACAGCCAGCTGTGGGCAAGTCAGCATCATTCTTGCTCTGGGAACCCTTCAGCTCATTGCCCATGTCAAACTTTGAGGTCCCTGTAGCCTTGAGGCTATTCCTCCATTTCATATGCAAAGGCCCCCCCATTTTTCATGTTCACCCCTCAACCCATAACTGAATTCTTCTCCTGAAATGTCACCCCCCCCCCCACACACACACACACTTGCCTTTTCTTCAAGAGCCTAACTTTGGTGCTCACCAGGGGACATGGTGAGAAGTTCTTTGATCTCCTTTTCTTACTAGAGAATCTCAGGGGTGAGATAAGCTGGAGAGAGCCTCTGCCCCCCTTTCTGGGGCAGGAGTTGATGGAGCCCGTGGGACAAGGCCTTCATCCCTGCTGGATGCAGCAGATGCCAATCTGTCTTCTCTTCCTTGCTGGAGAGGTAAACCCTTGAACTTCAGATTTGATTGGTGATATCAAATCTGAAGTTAGGGGGCCTCTGATTAAGATTCACCTTGCACCCTGGGGGCTGCTCTTCAAGGCAGCTGGAACAGTGAGGTTGAGATGCTCTCGGGGCCCTTCCTCTTGCTCAGTGCCCTGCACTGCTCTCACCAACAGCCCACACTGCTCCAGAGCAGGTAGGCCATTGGGTGAAACTGCCTGGTTGGCTATACATTTCTGCACAGAGTGAGGTACTTCATGTGGCAGCTCCCTCAACCTCCACTGCCTACCAGCCTATCCATGGCTCAGTGGGACCAGTGTCTTTCAACTAGTCTCATTTTCCAACCTGTTTTCCAAGCACCGACATATGGCTGAGGCCCTGCTGGGATCTATGGCCAAGATTTCCCCATGATCAGGAGGTTGTCTCTTGCTGCATGCAGTGCCTGGGTCTTCCCAGGGCCCTACAGTCTCCACTGATCCTCCCCACACCTCTGCACACACACCCTCCAGGTAGACGGGTCCTTCAGTCCCATTTTCAGCCTCTGACCTACACAGGCCTCCCTCACAGAAACCAGGGGCTCTGGGCAGGAATGCCCCTTAGAGAGCTGTCCACTTCTTCACTGTAGCAACTCATCCCTCCACATCCCTACTTGCCTCATTGGGCTTGCACACCTCCTAGGACAGGGAGGTCCCTTTCTTTTCAGGCAGAAAGCTAGTGTTTAGAATGCCACCTGGGTGAAGTACTTCCTTGTATTGAGCTTGAGTCCACATATCCAGAAGCTTCTACCACTCAGCCCTTTCTTCCCCACTGCCCGAGAGGCCCAGTAGTCTGTTCCTATCCCAGCCTCCAGCTTTTCCAGTAGAGGGTGCCTGGAAAGCACCATGATTAGGGGATAATATGGGCAAGGAGGCTGCAGCCTGCTGCTGCGTCCTCAGCTGCCATCTCCATGGGCTGAGGGCTGGCCAGCAGGTCCTCCATGTATGGGGTGGACCCCATGACCCCCTGAGATGATCTTCTCCCCTCAAGGCCCTACCAATCCCTCTGTGTCCCACCCTGTGCCACAGATAGAGCTGCTGAGTTGGGAAAGGGCTGCACAGAGTACTGGCTCCATCAGGCTGGGTGAAGAAGGGGAGTTTTCTTCCAGAATACACAGGGGATGGTTTCTTCCTGATCCTCAGGAGCAGAGGATATGGGGAGGGTAGAGGAGGCCACCACATTGCCGTAGTTTCTCCTGCCAAGTTCCCCTGTCCTAGGAAAGATCCACAGGAAAAAACCACAAAAATTTGAATGTCTGAGCTGGGGCTGTGATTGAAATGAAATTTTTAAAAAAGAAAGAAAAGCAAAAAGAGAAAGAGGAAAAAGATTTAAAAAACTACCCAAAGCCCCTATAGCCCTCAGCGGCCAGAAGGGCCCAAGGCAGCAGCCACATGGGAGGGGGAGGGGGGTCTTAAGGTGCTTTGCCTGTCATTGGGTCCCTGGACCCCTGGGCCAGGGCTGGCTGTTCCCTTCAGCTAAAATTCTGAGGCTCTGTGTCCTCAGAATTGATTGGAATTACAAACCACTCAGTAGGGCATCAGGCCCTACTTCACAAGGCCAGGCTGGAGTCCCTTTCTGTTAGCCCAGATTCCTGCCCCCCCTAGACAGAGCTGAGCCCTCTCCTGTCACTCAGCTCACTGCAGTTGCCTCCTGTCAGGTCCCTAGGTCTCCCTGACTCTAGACTTGTCCCCCGATCCCACCCTTCAGGAGATGGCAGGGCGAGGCACAGAAGAGGGATGGAGAGGATGGAGGAAGGCTGTTATCAGTTGCCTGCCACTGGCTCCCCACTCCCTGGACATCAGCCACCCTCCAGCTCCTTCCCACCTAATGTGATCAGCAGGCCTTGGGGATGTGGTCATTCACTGAGCTGGAGGCTTTGGAAGTATAGGAGAGGACCAGCTGACAAATTTCATCTCAGACTTATTTTGAGGGGCCTGAGAGATGCAAATAAATCTATAAGTGGGCTGGGTAGAAAGAAGCCACAGAACCTTCCATGAAGGTCAAAGACTGGCTAGGGGAGGAAAGGGAAGTAGCGGAGCCCAGCATAATAATAGTGAACTTTAGTGCTTTTTATGTGCCAAGCACTATCCTAAGTATTTCATAGAAATTATTACCTCATTCCATCCTCCTCATAGCAACCCAATAAGGTAAGTGCTCTGATTATCTCCATTAGGTGAGGGCAAGGAGGCACAGAGAGGTTAGGTTAGTAACCCACCTCAAATCACACAGCTAGTGGCTGGTGGGGTCGAATTCCAACTCAAGAAATTCCCCTTTAACTACAGTTGTGTGGGAAACAGGAGATAGAGCCTCGCTCTGGGAGATGGGACACAAACCCCAGTTCCATCCAGTCCCCAAGGCTACCCTTAATCCTCTCAGGGACAACCCTACCAAGGAGCGCCCTCTCCTGGACGCTCTCCCGGATGCGCCGGAGAGGGTGACGCAAACTAGGCGGGCGATCGAGAGCCCGCCCCGGCTCCGCCCGCTGTCTCGCCCCGCCCCTCTTTGGCGCGAGAGGAGACCAATGGGAAGGCGCGGTGGAGGCCCGCAGCTGATCAGGCAGGTGGGCGGCAGGCCTGCGGGGTGGCGCGTGATTGGCAGCAGGGCAGGGCTGTGAGTCCAGGGGGTGGCTTGGAGCGTGAAACATGGCTGAGCTGGGCGCTGGCGAAGGCTGCTGCGGAAAAGAGGACAAACGCGACGAAAGCCTGTCCAAGATGGCCGTGGAGGTGTTTGCGAAGCTGAAGGTCTGCGGGCTCCTGGAACACAGCCGGGCGGCGGGGCGGGCAGGGCCTCTAGCGGAAGTCGGCGGCGCCATGCGCACCGCCCGTATCTCTGGTCCTGGCTGTGTCTTGTGTTCCGCTATTGGGGACGCCTTGTGGGGCGTCCGTATCTGCTCCTTAGGCGGCTCCGGGCCTTAGCTCTTGCTGTCTCCATGGCCATTGCCTGGTAGTTCTGGCTGGCTCCGCCAGTGTGCTACATCTAGGCATGCGAAGCAAGAGCGGGGATGCGGAGGGCACAGACCGTTGGGCTCAAGGAGATCGGGGGTCCAGGGGAGACAGGCAGGCAGAATCCATGCTTCAGGCCAATCTGCGTCACACGCCAGTGGCGGTAGTAGTGAGGAATCCCACCCCACAAGGTTGGGTAGCTGTCCCAGGTTCCGATCTCCCTCCCCTCCCCCTCCTGGCCCTTCTCCCCTCCCCCTCTCCTCCCCTCCCCTCCCTCTTCCCTCGGCTCCCCTCCCTCTTCCCTCCCCTCCCTCTTCCCTCCCCTCCCTCTTCCTGGCCCCCTCCCCCTCTCCTCCCCTCCCCTGCCTCTTCCCTCCCCTCCCCCTCCCCTCCCCTCTCTCCTCCCCCTCCCCTCCCTTTCTCTCCTCCCTCCCCTCTCCTCCCCCTCCCCTCCCTTTCTCTCCTCTCTCCCCTCCCTCCTCCCCCTCCCCTCCCTTTCTCTCCTCCCTCCCCTCTCTCCTCCCACTCCCCTCCCCTCTCTCCTCCCTCCCCTCCCTCCTCACTCCTCCCCCTCCCCTCCCTTTCTCTCCTCCCTCCCCTCTCTCCTCCCCCTCCCCTCCCTTTCTCTCCTCCCTTCCCTCCCTCCTCCCCCTCCCCTCCCTTTCTCTCCTCCCTCCCCTCCCCTCTCCTCTCTTCCCCTCCCCTCTCTTCCCCTCCCCTTTCTTCCCTCTCCCCTCTGCTCCCCTCCCCTACAGAATAGGTCCGGTAGGCCCTCATCCCCCTCTCTATCCCTTTAGTCCCATAGCTAGGAGCCTGCATTGTTATCTCAGAATCTTGCTAAAGCCCTTACTTGCTACCAGGTCATATTGCTGCAGGAGCCATATGGGGGGGCTATTTTAAGGAGGTGGGGTGGCAGACTGTCATAGATGAGGATGAGAAGGAGGGGAATTTACCTCTGGGCAAGATGGAGGGGAGGGTGCTTCAGGCTGCAGGGTGCACACCGTGGGGGTGGGCAGTGTGCCCTTAAGCAGTTGTAAGTACCCTCTAACAAGCCTGGTGTGTGCCTGGTGGCAGTAGACATACATGAAGGAGCACTAAGGTCATGAGTTCAGAAGTGCATTCCAGCCCTTCGTTGATTCTGGCTTTCCCTTTCCTTGCTTAGGGCCTCAGATGCCCCTTCATCAAGGGTCTTCATATCAAAGACCCAAAGACCTTGCAGGAAGTGCTGTGTCGCTCCTCCAAGTACCGCTTGGAAATCCTGGAGTGGATGTATTCAAGGTAACGGAGTTGTTTCTTCCTCCACCATTTTGGTGGCACACTTGGTATCACTCAACCCACCTGGGCGAGATGGGGTTTGTTCTGTTTATAAGTAGCTGTCCTCCCAAAGGGCTCTATTCCCTACTCCACATCACCAAGACAGCAGCTGCTCAGGTAAAAAGTGCCAGTTATGGAGCCATGGTCAAATTTGGGGTGAAAGTGCCCCCTAGCATTGCTTTGGGGAATCTCTTCACCACCTGGCTGAAGTGCTCAGCTTGGCTTCTGAGCATTCCTTTTTTTTTTCTTTTAAGATTGCATTTATTTGATTGATATGTTTTGTTTATTTTTGTGTTTGTTTTTTTAAAATATGTCTTTATTGATTTCAGAAAGAGGAAGGGAGAGGAAAAGAGATAGAAACATCAATGATGATAGAGGCATTGATCGGCTGCCTTCTGCATGCCCCCTACAGCCCAGGCATGTGCCCTGACTGGGAATTGAACCGTGATCTCACGCTGGCTGGGCTGAGCATTTTTAAATTTTTTTTTTACTTTACTGATTTCAGGGCTGGCAGGGGCCTGAGAAATGATCTTACTTACTTCAGTCCTTTTGTTTTCAGGCTAGAGTTGTAACTGCCATGGGTCTTACCACTAAGGAGTGACAAGCAGGGCCAAGGCCCCTGTTTCCCAGTCCTTCAGGTCAAGTTGTGGCTTGGTGTATGTGCTTGGCACTGTGTAGGGGAAGCAAAGCCTGCCCAGATGGCAAGGGGAAAGATCCAGAAAGTCCCACAGAATGTCTGTTTCTTGGGAGCAGCAGCCCCTGAGCTGAGCATCTGTCTTAAGGCTCAGGTGGGGAAGACAGGCCCCATGGGGAAGACAGGCCCTGTGCTTCTGGGTGTTAGCCCCAGGACCCATTCTGGAGTGCCCATGCTTGGTCAGTATAGGAGTCTTTTATGAGGCCAGGCTTGGGCCTGCCTCTCTTCAGCCTGGCCTGTCTGCCTTTGTAGCTTAGGAAGACACCTGGGCAGGTGCCTGGCAATGGAGGATCGAGGGTCTAGCCTGCACCCAGCTGGTCTCTGCTGGGCCACAGGATGTCAGCAGGCCTGGCCCTGAGCTGGGTGTCCTAGGGACAGCCTGGAGGAAGGAGGAGGCATTTTCATGTTTAAGCCTCTCCTGCTGCCTTCTAGGCCCTTCCTCAGGTTCTACCACAGGCCTTGGCATACCCGCACTCTTATAACCTTTTGCTCTCGTGGACCTGTTCTCCCTCCTAGAAATGCCCTTTAGGTCCCTGCATGTCACATATACTCCGATACAGCCTTCCAAGACCCAGATCACTTATCCTATCTCCTTTTATTTTATTTTTTATTATTAAAAGTGTTTTAAATCGATTTTAGATGAAGAGAGAGAGAAAGAAAAGCATCCACGTGAGAGAGAAACACGTTAATTGGCTGCCTCCCGCACACGCCCCTACCAGGGATTGAACCCACAACCTTTTGGTGTATAGGACAATGCTCCAACCAACTGAACCACACCAGCCAGGGCACATCCTATCTCCTTTTAAAAAGTCTTCAGTTCCCAGGGCAGAACATTCTTCCTTCCCCTGGACACCCACAACATTTGAGCATATTCCTGCCAGAGCTCTCAGCCTGTTGGTTTTGTCTTGGCCTGCTGTCTTGTCTGGCTCTCCAAAGCACTGGGAGCTGCTGGAGGGCAGGTACCAGGCAGGACTTCCCCATCAGCCCCAGGCTGCAGCAGTGTTGTACTGACAAGAGGGTCCACAGACACATGCATACCTGTGCCATTCCAGGTGCCTTAGACATGGATGGGTGCCCTCAAGGAGCTGGGGTTTTAGTGGCTGCAAAAGGCTGAGGCACGAATCCCAGTGTTGGGCACACCTCTGCAGTCTGAGTGCTGTGGACATTGGCAGGGAGGAGGTGGCATTTGATCTGGGATGGAACAGGTAATTGTAGGTGCTCATTTCCACAGGAGCAGGGAGTCGAGGTGTGGGAGGGAGAGCCAGGCAGCAGTAGCCTGAATGGCAGCCCAGGGCAGCTGATGTGGAGCCTTGCAAGTCACGTGAGGCCTTTGTGCTCTGGGCAGAAGGAGCATGGGACCAGGGGAGCACCATACTGAAACTGGAATTTTGGCAAGGTGACTTGGGTTCTGTGGCAGATGGATTTGGAGGGGAGAGGCTGGAGGCAGGGAGACCAATACGGAAGGTGTAGCAACAGCAGGAGGGAAAGATGACAGGATTCTGGCTCAGAATGGCAGATGGCTCATGTGACAGCCATTGACAGCCCTGGAGGGACCTTGTCCAGTGCCTTGTCCAGGAACCTAGGAGGAGAGAGAGTATTGGGGATAGCCTGGGCTAGTGCAAAGGTCTTGAGATCGCTCCCAGGAGGAGGAAGGTCAAAGCTATGACTTGGAAAAGCTCTTGTGGGAGGGAGCCCAGATCTGCCTGGCCAGATGGAAGCTGGGAGCTGGGCTGCTCTCCTGGGCAGAGAGACATGGTGGGCCGTCTACAGCTGCATTCCTCAGATGCTTTTAGTACTTCCTTAAATACAAGAAACTGAATCATTTTAATGATCCCAAGCTGGCAAAAGTGCTGCAGTCCTTTCAAGGGCCTGATAAGAGGATTGGACAGAGTTCAGTTTCCCCTGCAAGTTCATGTTGGCTTTCTTTGCATGTGGCTTTCCATTTTAGCCCTCATTTAGGGTCACTTTGTTCACCTCTCTCTTGACAGAACCTGGAAGCTACACCCAGCGTTGGCTGAGGAGCTCAGCGTGGCAGCTCTTGGTGGCCCATATGCCAGCTGAGCTTGCCCTCAGTGTAGCAGGGGAGCAGAACCACCTGGCCCCGTGGGTGTCTGAGTTCACAGAACATGGGTTTCCTTGGCTCCCAAAGAGCTGTACTTGCTTTCAAGGCTTTGAATGCTGTTAGTTTCTGCCCCACTCCCTGCTACTCCAGGAAAATCAACTTTAATGAAAGCCCTTTCTGAGTGAGGTCACTCAGGCTTTTGCAGATTTGTTCTTCAGTGTGTTGAAGTGGTTTGCTGTGGGTCAGCCTGATGGATCACTGAGCGCTCTCCACTGCTTGGTGCCTTGTGAGTGGGCACATTGCTGGGCAACCAGGCCCAGGGTCCAGCCTCTTTGTATTTCACATGGTGGGGCTCTTTCTTCTGCCCTTTCTGCCCCTGCCCTCTTTGGCAGAATGGGGATGGGGTGGAGTTATAAGGGGTTGTCTTAATGAGTTATGAAGACAGGTGGTGCAGCTGAGCAGCTAAGGCTGTTGGGTCCAGCCTCCTCTCTACTGCAGTCCTGCAGCGTGGGGCCCCGGGCCAAGGCCTGGGGTGGCCCCACTAACTCCCAGGGCCCTAGCATGGTCAGGGCAGGTGTGGCCTGGGACACAGGTATTGGAGGCATGGCCCCAGGGAAGGAGCAGTGAGCCTTCTCCATGGAACAGTCACCATGCCTTTGCACCACACTGAGTCATAGGCCCCTAGTAGTACCTTGATGGTAGGGTGGGGTCTTGGACTCCACCATCCTGTGGAAAAGAGCCTCTTGTCTTTATGTAGGGAGGGTTTCCCATGGCAGCCAGCTCCTGGGGCTCAGACCATGTCCCCTCACAGAGGAGACCCAGTGGGAGGCCTGAGCTGTGTGTCACTTGTGATGCCTGCCAAGGCACTGCGGCCCTTACTGCCTTTGGATGTGGTCTGTATCTAGAAAGGGTTCTGCCCATCACCTTGGCATCTTAAGGCAAGATGCTTATGAGTGGCCACTGTATTTATCTGTGTGGTGTCATCAAGGTCAAGGCTCCACCAGGCTAAGGAGGGGAAACTGGCATTGCTGTCTCTCCACCCAGGGCGTTGGGGCTGTGACCCCAGAGCCCATAACACTAGGAGCCTCCAAATAGCTTAAAGCTGTGACCCAGAGTAGCTTAACTGCTGATTTTTGCTTTTTTTAAAAAAATAGTGTTCCTCTGATGAAAGAGCTAAGTGTGGACATTTACTAATGGCAGATTATTCTGTGGCAAGAGGCCATGGTCACTCATTTGTTAATGCTCACTGGCTGCCTTTTCTGTGCTGGCTGCTGCATTAGGCTCCACAAATATGGGATGGAAAGCCATCTCCTGGCCTTGGTGAGCCCGAAGTCTGGGGATCGAGACCCCACTGAAGGACAGTGCCCAGGCCCTGCTGTGATGGAGGGATGCCAAGGTGGCTTTCGTGGGGGCTATGGCTTGGTGTGCTCCAGCAAGGAGGCTGAGAAGAGCAGACACTGTGAAGAGAGGCAAAGGAGGGGGACCCAGGTGACCTACAAGCATGCCAGAGCAGGGAGGGCTGTCCTTGAACATCCTCCAGACAAACCTGTGCCATGATTTAAGAAAAAACTGGCCCCTTGGTTCCTTCGGAGAAAGAGCTAGAGCTCTGAGGAATTCCATTTTGTACTCTTGGGCAGTGTTTTTTGTTTTTTTTTTTATTGTGAGAATTTTAATTTCAGTCTTTATATTTGTGAGGTAAACTTTCAGAAATATTTTAGGGTTTCCCCCCAATAATTTATGGAGTTGAAATTCACATCACATAAAATTATCCAATTTAAAGTGAACATTTCAGTGGCGTTTAGCACATGCACAAGTAATTCACTTTTTAGAGTTCGTATAAGGGGAGGTTGTGAAGGGGCCTCTGCAGCCTGCTCAGGCCTCACTGATTTTGCTTTCCCTGCAGGGCCTGTTATTCCTGGAAAGATCTTTTCAGCTCGCTGAAGGGGGCCCCAGTCGAGGTGAAGATCCAAGGTGGGTCTCTGGGAAGGGAGTTTGGAGTGGGGTGGTGGATTCTGGGCAATTCTGAGCTTGTGCATGGCCTCCTTAGTGAGTTAGGAATTTCCCATTGGACTAGTGTTTTCTTCTGGATGGTGCACACCCTGTGGATGGTGCTAGAACCTTCTAGAATCAAGCTTCCTCCCCCACTGTGGCAAATGGGTGAGCTACTCTCATAGGGGCATGTGAATAAGACCAAGAGCCTGTCTCCCTGCCAGCCCATCCCCTGAGGCACTGTGGGCAGAGACGGTGGTTCTTGCCAATGCCACTGGTGTATGTCCCTGTGTCAGTGGTATGTGCATGTGCATACTACATCTGGTGTTCCTAGGAGCATACCAGGCAGCTGTCCCCGGGGGCTTGTCTTATAACCACTTCTGTTTTTTAAAAATAATCACTTCTTTTTAATCCTTTCTTGGCATAAACTGTCCTTAACCCAGTAATGGACATTATTAGGTAAAAGGTAGCAAATTGCAGTCCTCAAGATGGTGGCTAACTTTTCACCTTCACAGTGGTATCTCCAAAAGTTGAAATTTCCATGGGCCTGTGTTTGGCCCAGCCATGTCATGATGGAGTAAACAGGACTCTGGAGTCCTGATCCATTCCCCAGCTGGCACTGCCAAATTCTTTATCTGGGGACAATTGTCCCTGAGGCTCAAGTAGGCCAGAAGAACAAGGCATTGTGTCTTGGAGCCTGCAAGGCCGGCCTGTGGGCCGGCCCAGGCTGCACAGGAGTGCTGGCCTCTGCAGGGCTGTGTCCGGTACTTTCTTGCTGATAGGACCATGTCCAAGTCGTGTGAGCCTGGCCATCAAACAGCACTTGAATTCTCTTAACGCACATACACTCATAGGCGCTAACCCTGGCCCACAGCCTTGACCTTGCCAGCCTCAGTTTTCTGTAAAGTGTAGGTGATAACCTCAGCCTTGCCTATCTCGGGGGAGTGTGCCGAGTGTCAAAGCAGGTGGTAGATATGAGTGCTTGGCAAGGAGTGGAAATGGGAGAAATGAACAAATAGGGGGATTAGAATCAAGAATCCATCGACAAGTATTTATGGAGTGCCTACTACGCACCCTACAGTGTTTTAAGTGCTGGCAATGTGGCAGTAAGTTATATTGCTCTCATGGTGCTTCGGTGCTAGCTGGGAGAGACAGATGTCAAACAAAGAAGGGGACAAGATTCTCAGTGTATGGATGGTGGGAAGCACTACAAACAAAGCCAGGTGAGGGCAAAGTGGTCCCTAGGTGGGTTGGGAAAAGGGTTGTGATGGCCAGGGAAGTCCTCTCTTGAATAGAGACTTGCAGGAAGGGAGGAAGCGAGTCAGGTAGATACCAGGAAGAATAGTGTTCAGGGCAAAGGGCCTGAGGTAGGCTTGTTTGTTCCTGGCAGCTTTGAGGAACAATGAAGAGGCTGGGGTGGCTGGTGCTAAGTGGAGAGCAAGGGGAGAGTGGTGGGGTGAGGTCAGAGGGGACGGGGCCAGATCAGGCCAGGCCTTGTGGGCCACGGAAGGACATTGGCTTTTATTCTGAGGAAGGCTGCAGCCTGACTTGGGGTTTCACAGCATCCTTCGGGCCACTGGGCTGAGAATAGAAGGCCCAGGCAGAGGCGGGGAGACCATTGGGAGGGTCTTGTAGTGAACCAGGCTAGAAATGGGGGTGGGAGAGTGGGAAGGGAGTGCTGCCCAGATCCTGGATTTATAGTGAAGGGAAGGTCAGCCAGACTCCCTGAGGCTTGGATGTGGGCTAAACAAGAGAGGGGCCAGGGAGGACACGAGGATTTGGGGTTAAGGGCTGTGGGTGGAGCTGGTGTGCTTGGGAGTATAACGGGCATTTGTACAGCGTTCCAGGATAACTGATGCTTTCACATAGATATGCTGCTTGCTTCTTGCACCAAACCTTTCAAAGCAGATGCCAGAGTTATGTCTGTTCCGCTACTGAGGCACATGGGGGTAGGAGATGGGCTTTGCCTGTGAGGGTAAGGACATTGCCACAGAGCTAGGTGTGTGTGGGGGTGTGTGGAGCTGGCATTGGCCCCGGGCTTTCTGGCTCCACGTCTTGGCCTTTCTCTGTATACCAGATGGTTACTCAGAAAATACACATTGTACCCTGGACTCAGTTTCCCAACCTGTAAAATGAAGCTAAGGTTCACCTCCTAGGGTTGGTGACAAGGGGAAAGGAGACATGAAAGGTGTATAGGAAATTGACAAATATGAGTGATGATTTCTTTTCCTTTGCCTGGTGAGGTCTCTGAAAAGGCAGCACACAGCATGTTTGGAAGGTTCTCTGACTTCTGTCGGCTCCTCAGGCAACTGTCTGGCTTCTGCTAGAAGCTAGAGGTCCCAATATGGAAGAGCATTGGATCTGACCCCTTATTTTTAGGTGAGGAAACTGATGCCCAGAGAGGGGCAGTGACTGGGTGCAGGTCACACAGCAAGAGGCAGTCCTGGCAACTAGATGTGTGGTCCACCTGCTTCCTTATCCACCTGGGTCTTTCAGGCCCAGCCTACTCTTTTGGGCGCTGGACCTGCTGACACTGGAACAGGAACACCCATACCAGAGAACCCTAGGAACCCTGCATGTTTGTGCACACCCTGGGTACGTGATGTCCTCTCCTATTTGGGTGGGTATCTGCAGTAATAGAATCCTTGTGTTTCGACAGTGATGGTGAAACTAAGCCGTGAGCTGATGCTGTGTGGGCCGATTGAGGAGATCTTGCGGGTAAGAGAGTGCCCTCTCTGTCCCCCTTCATCCCCACCCCTGCTTCCTAGCCCCCCAGGGCAGGAACCCATAGGATTCCCTTGAGTAGAGTCTAGCCATTGCTGAGGAGGCCAAGGCAGATCTCAGGCTTATAATGAGCAAAGGGACAGAGTGCATCTTGTACTTGATCGATGACTTCATACACAATGGCACTGTGGTAAGTACTTTACATGTCAGTAATTGTCACACCCACCCTTGGCAGCAGTACTTGTCTTAGCCCCATTTCACAGGAGGGGTGACAACTCACTTGACGTCACCCAGTGATAGAGCCTGGCCTTAAACCCAGGCCCATGGCTCCCGAGCCCCTGTATTTTCCCTATGTACTGCCCCACTACAGGCTTCTATACAGAGGTGGCCATAATCCACCCCACCCCCACACCATTCAGTCACTCCTGATTCAAAGAAACCCTGCTCTCTATTCTTAATATTTTTTAAAAATTTTGAAGTAATTATCTCCACATTTTGGCTATTATAAATAATGTTGTGAATATTCCTTTATATGTTTTTGACTGAAGACATGTTTTCAGTTCTCTGGGGTATATAGCTAGGAGTGGTATATGGCTAGGAGTTGCTAGGTCATATAGTAACTTGACATTTAACTTTTTGAGGAACAACCAAATTATTTTCCAAAGTGGCTGCACCGTTTTTACATTCCCACCAGTAATGTGTTGAGGGTTCCAGTTTCTCCACATCCTCACCAACACTTAACAATTGTCTATCTTTTTGGTTCTGGCTATCCTGGTGGGTCTGAAGGGCTATCTCATTGTGGTTTTAACTTGCATTTTCATAATGACTAGTGATGTTGAGCATCTTCATGTGCTTACTGGCTATTTATAGATATTTTTTGGAAAAATGTATTTGTTTAATTCTTTTGCCCACTTTTTAATTGGGTTGTCTTTTTATTGTTGAGTTATAAAAAAGCCAGGCAGAGAAAGACAAGTATCACATGATCTCACTTATATGTGGAATCTAAAGAACATAATAAACTGATGAATAAAATAGATCCAGATACCTAGAAGCATGGAACAGACTGAGGAATCTCAGGGGAGGTGGGGGTGGGTGGGAAGAGATTAACCAAAGAATTTACATGCATATATGCATAACCCATGGACACAGACAATAGTGTGGTGAAGGCCAGGGTGGTGGGGGGGGTGGGTAGAAGGAGTCAATGGGGAAAAAAGGGGACATCTGTAATTCTTTCAACAATAAAGATAAATAAATACAGAAAAAAGAATTCTTTGTACTGGATACAAGTCACATCAGATATTTGAATTACAAATATTTTCTCCCATTCTGTGGGTTATCTTTTCACTTTGGAGCACAAAAGTTTTTAATTTTGATGAAGTCCAGTTTATTTACTTTTTCTTTTGTTGCTTGTGCTTTTGGTGTCATATTTAATAATCTATTGCCAAATCCAAAGTCATGAAGATTAACACACATGTTTTCTTCTGAGTTTTATAGTGTTAGCTTTTATATTTAGGTCTTAAGTTAGTTTTATGTATGGTGTAAGTATGCATCCAACTTCATTCTTTTGCCTGTGGCTGTTCAGTTGTCCCAGTGCCATTCATTGAAAATACCATTAAAAAAATTTTTTTTTTCTTCTTAAATATATGTTTATTGATTTCAGAGAGAGGAAAGGAGAGGGAGAGAGAGAGAAACATCAATGATGAGAGAGCCATCGACCGGCCGCCTCCTGCACACCCCCCACTGGGGATCGAGCCTGCAACCCGGGCATGTGCCCCGACCGGGAATCGAACCCTGATTGCCTGGATCCTAGGTTGACGCTCAACCGCAGAGCCATGCCCAGCTGGGCCCACTTTTTTCTCTCTCATTGAATTGTCTTTGCATCCTTGTTGAAAATCAATTTAACTGTAAATGTGAGGGTTTATTTCTGGATTCTCCATTCTAATCCATTGATCTGTATGTCTGTCTTTATGCCAGTACCACACTGTCTTGATTATTGTAGCTTTGTAGTGAGTTATAACATATGAATCCTCCAACGTTGTTCTTTTTAAAGATTGTTTTGGTTATTAGGAGTCCCTGAATTTCCACTTGAATTTTAGAATCAGCCTGTCAGTTTCTGCAAAAAACTGGGATTTTGATGGAGGTTGTGTTGAATCTGTAGATCACTTTGGGGAGTATTGCCATCAACTATATTGTCTTCCTGTCCATGAACTATTTTTCTATTTATTTAGGTTTTCTTTGATTTCTTTCAAAGATGTTTTGTAGCTTTCAGTGTACAAGCCTTATCCTTCTTTTGTTTTTGGTTTTTATTTTAATCCTCACCTGAGGATATTTTTTCCACTGCTTTTTCAGAGAGAGTGGAAGGGGAGGAGAGAGAGAGAGAGAGAGAGAGGTGAACACCAATGTGAGAGAGACACATCGATTGGTTGCCTCCCGACTGAGGCCGGGGATCGAGCATGCAACTGAGGTACGTGCCCTTAGCCGAAATCGAACCCGGGACCCTTCATTTCGCAGGCCAATGCTCTAGCCACTGAGCCAAACCAGCCAGGACACTTCTTTTGTTAAATTTATTCCTGAGTATTTTATTCTTTTCAATGCTATTGTAGATGAAATTGTTTTCTTATTTTATTTTATTTATTTTTAAAAAATATTCTTTTATTGATTTCAGAGAGAGAAGGGAGAGGGAGAGAGAGATAGAAACATCAATGATGAGAGTCATTGATCGGCTGCTTCCTGCATGTCCCTTGCTGGGGATCAAGCCCACAACCTGGGCATGTGCCCTGACCAGGAATCAAACCATGATCTCCTGGATCATAGGTTGATACTCAGCTGCTGAGCCATGCCTACAGGGCTTAATTTTATTTTTGTATTGTTTATTGCTAATGTGTGGAAATTCAGTTGATTTTTGTATATTGCTCTTGTATCCTGCCACCTTGCTAAATTTGCTTATTCTAATAATTTTTGAGTGGGTTACTTAGGATTTTTTGTTTATAAAATCATGTCATTTGCAAATAGAGATAGTTTTACATCTGCCTTTCAAATTTGGATGCTTTTAATTTCTTTTGCTTGCCTAATTGCTCTGGCTAGGGCCTCCAGTACAATGTTGAATAGAAGTGGCAAGAGTGGACATCCTTGTCTTTTTCCTGATTTTAAGGGGAAGCATCTGATCTTCACCATTGAGTATGATGCTAATTGTGGGTTTTTTATTGATGTCCTCTATCAGGTTGAGGGTGTTCCATTCTATACCTACATTGTTAAGTTTTTATCATGAAAGGATGTTGAATTTTGTAAATGCTTTCTCTGCGTCTACTGAGATGATCATGGGGTTTTGTCATTTATGTTATTCTTCCTTTGTTTGTGATGTTCCAAGTTTTCTTCTGCTATCATTTCACTTCTCTCTGAAGAACTGCCTTCAGCAATTCTTTTAGAAGGGTTCTGCTGGGTCCATATTCTCTTAGATTTTATTTATTTGAGCATGTCTAGTTCCCCTTCATTCTTGATAGGTTTTTTCACTAGATAGAGAATTTTGGGTTGGCAGTTCTTCTTTCCCTGCAGGATCTGATGAGAAATCTGTAGTCATTTGAACCATTTCCCCCTTGTGGGTCATGCATGGTTTTTCTCTCACTACTTTAACATTTCTTTCTTTGTCATTAGTTTTTATCAATTTGATTATGTGTTTGTGGGAAGATTTCTTTGGATTTGTCCTGTTTGGATTTGCTCAGCTTCACAAATTTGTAAGTTTGTGTCTTTTGCCAAACATGGGAAGTTTTATCTGTTTTCTCTCTGTTGCTCATATTGGATAGTTTCTGTTAATGTTGCCAAGTTCACTGACTCTTTCCTCTGTCCCTCCATTTTGCTGTTAAGTCCATCAGTGAGTTTTTAATTTCAGTTTTTCTATTTTTTTGTTCTAAATGTTTTAAAAAAAAAATATTTTCTGTTTTCTTGCCGATACTTTGTATTTTAACTTTTGTTTCAAGATTGTTCATGATTACCTATTCAGCATTTTTATGATGACTGCTTTAAATTTTTCAGGTTATTCCAGCATCTGTGCCATCTTATCATTGATGTCTATTGATTGTCTTTTTCTTCATGTGCCAAGTAATTTTAGATTGTGTCCAGGACATTTTGACTATTACTTTGACTCTGGGTCTTGTTAAATTTTATGGAGAATGTTTGTGTTTTAGAAGGCACTTAACCTGGTTAGTTTTAAGCTGCATGTTCTGCCTGTTTCTCTGGGCTGTGGTCCCAGTGTCAGCTCAGTTTCCACAGCCTTTTTGCCATTTGAGTCTGTCCTGCATGTGCAACACCTGGAGGTTGACCTGGGACCTAGGCATTGGTTTCTCCACTGCATTAGTAATCAGAGTCTTCAGTATGCTCATCAAGATCAGATCCACCCTTACATGAGGTGGAGAGATGGTAAGCCCAGGTGTTCATGAACAGATTTATGAAGTCACTTTCCTGAGCTCTTCCCTCCTTGTCATCTCTTTGATACTATGTGGTTCCCGGGGAAGGGGCTCTTCTTTCCTATCCCTGAGCTGTAAATCACTCACTTCATGACTGTACCACAGCAGCAGGAGGACAGAGAGGAAGAAGGGGTAACAGGATTTGGCCCCATAGCTCCACTGAATGGATAGGAAGTTCCCTTGCCCTCAGAGTGTTGCTTCTTCTGTTTTCTGCTATCAGCCACTTTGGTTGCTACTGCTACCCCCGCTATGATATTGCCGGGATCTGAGATCTGAGAGAACAAAGAAGAGGGAGAGAAAAAAGGCCAGAGATTTCTCCCACTCTCTCTGAGCATTAGGGGTTCTCTTTCCTGGAGTTCTCTGTCTGTACCACCATGCTCTCTTTTGGGTTTGGGCTGGGCTGCGTGCAGGTCTGGGGAGAGCAGAGGAGAGAACACAGTAAATCGTCACCAGTCTGAATGGTAACCTTGGATTCCGTGCTTCCCCCATACTCCGCTGGTGTTTACCTTTCTGAGGCTGTAGACACCTGCCACATGCATTCTGTCCCACTCTGAGAGGTGGGCATTTCATGGGAGAGGAAGATGGCATTTGTTCCCTCCATCTTACCCAGACTGTAGCCTTTCCTTAGTTTTTATTTTAAAAATTATTTTTATTGTGGTAAAATGTGCATCGCATAACATTTATGATTTAAACCATCTAAAAAATATTTCCCAGCAGGCCCTGAAGGCATTCTACTCTTTTAAAAAAAAATTTTATTGTGGTAAAATACAAATAACATAAACGTTACTGTCTGAACCATTTTAAGTGTACAGTCAGTGGTTTTAAGCACATTTACAGTGTTGTACAACCATCACCACCTTTTTTCTCCAGAACTTCTTTCATCTTCTAAAACTGAAACTCTGTACCTAATTTTTAAGCCATTTTAAAACAGACAATTGATAGCATTTAGTACATTCCTAATGTTGTGCAACCATCACCCCTATCTGGTTCAGGAACACTTTCACCACCCTAAGAGAAGATCTGTGCCATTAAGCAGCCTCACCCACTACTCTGCTATCTCTAGTTCATATAAACGGAATCATACAATATGTAGCCATTTGCGACTGGCTTCTTGACTTAGCACATTATTTTCAAGGGTCATCCATGTTGGGGCATGGATCAATACTTCATTCCATTTTATGGAATAAAAAATAAAAGCAAAAGAATAATTTATGTTGGCACTAGTGAGTGTTGGGAGTCAGGGCATGGGAGAAAGGAAATAATAGGTATAATTAGGTTTGGTTAAACCCTGTAGTCTGGAGTTTGAATCAGGAATATCAGTGTGAGCTCCTAAAGTATTTTAACTTAAAAATTCTGTGTGTGTGTGTGTGTGTGTGTGTGCGCGCGCGCGTGTGTGTACATGTACATATACATGCATTTGCTTGCTTTGTCCCCTGAAAAGGCCAAGAACAGTGATTTCCAGTTGTAACACAGGCCAGGGGCAGGAAGTGTACCAGTTGACTCAGGAACACCTTTCAAAGGACTCAGGAGCCAGCTAGCAATGGATGTCTTCACTGGCCAAAGACTGGACACTGTGGGTATGATTAATGCATTATAAGGACAGTGACTACAGTAGACTGAGGCCCTATATGTATATTTAAATCCATGAGTTCATAACAATATTTTTAAAAAGTCATCATTTTATCACTTCTTGGCCTTTGGCTAAGATCAAGTGTAAAAGTAATCATTTTGATATCAAAAACACGAGCAGCAAAAGAAAAAGTAGGTCAGTTGGGCCTACTTTGGTGAATGAAACACTGGTGCTTCAGACCACACTGAGAAGGTGAAGAGCATCCCAACATTGGAGCCTTCATCAGTCGCGCACCTGGTAAGTGTCCAGAATCCATAAAGAAACCTGACAGCTCAATAACAAAGACAGGTAACCGAAGTCAAAAAATGGTCAAAGGATCTGAATAGACATTTCTCCAAGGATATACAAGTGACAAATATGTGCATGAAAGCAAGCTCTCTGTCATTAGTCATCAGGGAAATGCAAACTGAAACCCCAGTGAATCCCACTTCATGCGCGCTAGGATGGCTCTGATTTACAGAAGGAAAATAACCCGCGTGGTGAGGGTGAGGAGGAGCTGGAGCCCTCACACTGCGCATGATGTAAAATGGAGCAGCCTCTGTGCAAACCAGACCGGCGGCTCCTCTAAAGGGTAAACCTAGAACTACTGCATGACCCAGCAATCCCACTCGTAGCTGTATATCCAAGAGGACTGAAAACAATGTCTACATAAAAACTTGCACATGAGCAGGAAGTATTCTTAAGAGCCCCAAAGTAGAAAGAACCCAAATTTTCATTAACTGATGAATAGATAAACTAGCAATAATAAAGAACAAACTACTAATACGTGCTACAACGGGGATGAACCTTGAGAACATTCCGCTGAGTGAGAGAAGCTCACATAGTGTATCCCATTCATATGAAATGTCCAGAAGAGGCAAATCCATAGAGAGAAGGGATCAGTGGGTGTCGGCCTGGGGTAGGGGTATGGGAAGTGACTGCCGGTGTGGATGGGGTTTCTTTTGGGGGTGATGGAAATGTTCTGGACTTACATAATGGTGATGGCTGCACGGCTCTGTGACTACCATAACAACCACTGAACTGTGCACTTAGAAAGGGTGAATTCATAGTGCAAGCTTTATATCTCAATAAAATTAGTGCAGCTGAAGAAAAAGAGCGTATCTGTGAGAGGAGTGCTTCAGGCTCAAGAACAGTGAGAGAACAGCCCTGAGGTGGCATGTGCTTGGCCTGTTCCAGGGTCAGCCAGCTGGCCACTTTGGCCGGAGGAGCTGGGGGGTGGGCCATGTGGGATGTGTCAGGACTGGGGAGGCCTTAGGATGTTCTCTTCAGTATGGTAGGTGGCCACTAGAGAGTTTCTGTTCAGTAGTACAGAGATGGCTGTGGCCAGGGTGTGAAGGAAGTGGCTGGGTGGCTTCTAGGAGACCTGTTGGTAAGCTGCAGCCATACCCAGGCACTCGGGTGCTGGCTTGGGTAGCTGCTATAGCAGAAGCAGTGAGAAAAGCAGCTGGATTAGGCTGGGCCCATCAGGTTTGCTGATGGAGGAATTGGGGTGGGGCCCAGGAGAGGGAGTCCTGCCCCAAGCATGGGGAGATCTGGGGCTTCATGGACTCATTCTGCATACCTTTTCAAGTGTCCTTGCTTGGGAGCAGAGGCAAGACAGATGTGATGAGACCTCTACCTGGTACTGCTCCTGGGTCATTAGAGGCAATGGGTGGACTTCAGCAAGGTGACTGCAGTCTAGCCAGGGGACTCTTGGGTCTTACAGGGGGTAGTCCCTGATAACCCACAGAGGACATCTGTGGTCCAGGCCTGTGGCCAGGGGAGCTCATGGGGAGACACAGGCCAGGACTGCCCAGTGGGGTAAGTGCCAGAGCCCCACTTTACACTGGCAGAGCCCTGAGCACAGGCCCCTACCCATTCCTGGGCATCTGGAGGGACTATGGGACCTGGGTCTGTGCTGAGAAGGGGATGGCAGGCAGTGTGTCCTAGTCCTGGCTACTGGTCAAAGTTTGTGAGGTCCTGAGTGACAGTTGCTCTCATGTTTCTGTCTGGGCTATCCCCTCTCTAGACATTGTCCCCCATCCCCAGCTCCTACTCCTAGGCTACCCTTCAAGTGTATCTCCTGGGCTCAGTGTCATGTGGGCATGTTTGGGAAAATGAGTCAACAGGAGATAGTGGTGAGGCCTGAGCAGCCAGTGGCAGGCTGAGGGTGTGGAGATGGAGTGCCAGAAGCTTCCAGAGACTCTGGTCCTGTAGACATGGCCACACAGCCAGGAGCCAGCCTTGCGGGGAGTGCCAGGCAGCTGCAGCCATGAGGCCTGGCACCCATGGACAGGGAGCCGGGCTACAAGCATTATAGCAGAGCACACCCCCGTCCCCAGGTCTACTTCCCACTCAGGACACCTGGCCTAAAATACCGTTAAAATCCTCTTGGCCCTTTCACTTCAGCCTGTGTTTTCCACACCCACTTTAATTGCAAATGCTTTTTGGAGGGCTTTATAGTAAGTCGCCAGTGAGGCTGGCTGAGCGAATCATTCTCGCACATTCCTCAGAGTAGCGGGTGTGTAGGGCGGGGCAGTGAGGAGCTAAAATGGAGTACCAGCTTTCTTTCTGGTGTCCTTGCTCTTTGGAGCAGGCCAGGTCTCTCAGGTTGTAAGTGGGTCCTGGGGATTGGCTGCGAGCCTTCTCTTTCTGGAAGGAGGAAGAAGTTATATTTCTGAAGCCTTGAGCTCCTGACTGGGCAGCTGCTGCTGGGAATCCCAGCCACCTTTAGGGCAGGGGACTAACTCAGCTGCTGCTTGGGGACCCTGGCTGTAAGGCCAGCTGCTTGCCGCCTGTCAGGGACGAGTCCTTGATCTCCCTGTGAGGAGGAGCAGGGTCGGCGCAGGCCACCTCCATGGCCCCATCTTGCTGTGCCAGTCAGCTTCAGTCATTCCTGGCTGGGGGGGCGGGGTAATCTGCTGAGAAGGACAGGCCTCCTCCTGAAGATATTTCTGAGGAACAGGCCACCATCAGGTCCCTGTGGGCAGTGTTATGCCTCAGCAGGCCTTGCTGCACCCTGCATGCCCACCCAAGAAGCCGCACTGTTGGATGTGTAATGAGCATACACTCCCATATGTTTCTGCAACACTTGTCTCTTCCAGAGTGCTCCCAGGCATCAGTGCAGCTCAGGGCTGGGCTTGAAGAGGGAGTGCTCAATGATAGCATCCCCTGAGGCTAAGGTCCCCGAGGCAGTCCAAGATGTTGCCACGATGGGGACCTAGGCTTCTCCTTTCCACTAGCAGCATCAGGGTAGGGTGGGGTGGGGCACCCAGCATGCCTTGCCAGTGAGTGCATGTGGTGTGTTTCCGGCCCAGGGCCAGGCTAGCACCCAGGAGCAGATGCGCTTCATAGACCAGCTGCTGGACGCAATCCGGAGCCTGACCATTGGACGCTCCAGCTGCTCCAGGTAAAGTCTTGGAACAGGCCCTCAACAGAATGGCCAGCAGATGTCCTTGGTTCTCCATCTGGAGCTGGTGGGCCAGAGGACCTGCTGGGCGCCTGGGCCTGCCATCGGGTATATCTCTAGCTGGGGTTTCACTCCTTGCCCTGGTGGCCACAGATGCATACTGGCCCAGGTAGCAGGCTGTTAGGGTGAAGGGTTTGGGCCTGCTGAGGAGAGTGGGTGCTTGGGCTGTCCCTGCTGGTGGGCAGGTTCTAGAGATATGGGGCTCAGCTTCGGCTACCAAAGCAGGTGGGGCCTGGAGGAGACTTCTCTTGGCCTCTCGGCCAGCTCTTGTTTGGCATCTTGGGTTTCCCGTGTGGGACCTCAACAAGGCTGCCAGCACAGTCCCTGGACACCGTGCTCCGGCCTGTGACTGTGGCCCTGGGGCTGCCTCTGTAGTGTGGAGGAGCAGTTTGAGGACACCAGGGAGAAGAACGAGGAGCTACTAGGGGATCTCTACTCCAGCTCCCAGCTGCGGACTCTCCTGAGCCCCAAGTGTGACCCAAGTTCCCTGGACGTGCAGCCTCCAAATAAGCAAGGCGATGGCAAGCAGGGTGATGGCAAGCAGAGCGATGGCAAGCAGGGTGATGGCAAGCAGGGCGATAACTGCCAGAGGTATGAGCCCTGCATGGTTCTGTGATCTGGGACAGGCTCTTCCTTTCCGTGTGGCCTGTGACAGAAGTGTTTGCCCTTCTTCCTGCAGGGCCAAGCCATCTGTGGTGGAGCTGAAGGAGGAAAAGAATGTGCTAGAGCTGGCCAAGCAGCTGCAGGAGAGCGTGGACAGGATGCAGGCGCTGCGGGCAGAGGTGAGGGGGCTGGCTCCTAGGGCCTCAAACGCCCCATCTTTACAATGGGTGTGTTGTGAGGCTTAAGTGAGGTAGCATGTGTGCAGGGCCTGATGGGCTCTAGAATGTAGTGGGTGCTCAGCCCACGTGAAGGGGAGAGACAGACAAGCTCTGGGCAGGAGCTGGGAGGCTTCCTGTAGAATGGAAAGGATTGGCCTTAGATGGGCTGCATGCTAGGTCCTGAGCTTCAGGCTTTCATGTGCTGCCTTGCATGTGACCCTCCCAGCAGTCTTTAGCCTGGCTTCCTTATTTTCCTGAAGAGGAGACCATAGTGGCAGGGCAGAGGCCAGAAGCCAGTTAGCCTTGCTTGAAACGAAGTGGTTTTTTTCTGCCTCTGGTCTTAATGTCTTCTGGTTTTTGGAAGCCTGGTATGGCCAGCAGACCCTGCACCCTGATGAGTGGAAGGGACCTGGTGCCCCATGAGCAGGCAGGGCAGCCTCAAGGGACCCTCTTCCTGTGTCTTTGTGGTGCTTTGTGCAGCACAAGAAAGCGGTTGCTGCAGGCAGGGCTGACACCAGCATCCTGGACCAGAAGCTGCGCCTGGTCATCTCTGACTTCCACCAGCTCGTCCTGGCTTTCCTCCAAGTATACGACGAAGAGCTGAGTGAGTGCTGCCAGCGCTCAGGCCCCTACCTCCACCCGTGTGGCCCCATCGTTGAGGCTGTGTACCAGACTCTCACTTCATGCCGCCAAGTAAGAATCACCCTCTCCTCTTCCACTATAGCCACCAGCCAGGGATTGAAGGGCTGGGAGGGGCTTGGCCCAGGCTCCCTGTGAGCAAGTGGCACGGCTGGGTTTCAGGCTGCAGGCCTCAGCCTGTGACCTTTGGCGGATTGGGGCAGGAGATTCTATTGGTGCCCTGGAGGGGAAGAGGGCTAATGTGGATGGCCCCTCGAGGGCCCCACTGCACTTAAGGGGATGTTAACTGTGCCAGGACCCCGGGCCTGGAAGAGGTTTGTGCACTGCCTGCACTGGGTCCTTGTTGCCTGTGACACCCTTGCTCTTTCACTGGAATTTTTATTGTGAGAATTGCTGCATATCGTTCCAACTTTTTTAAAACCATGATCTTAGTGACTGCAGAGTATTTCGTTCCAGTCACAGACCCTCTATTTGTCTCATTCTGTCTTCACGATACACCCAGATGTATCCTGGCCTGTTTGTTCTTGTGTGTATGACCAAGAACTCTGCCATACAGACATATGCTTGCCTGTTTGTGCCCTTAACTCAGCTCAGAGAAACAGGAAAAAGTGGTCTCATGCTGCTGAGCCAAATATGTGAATATTTACTCACTTTGTTGTTTTACATTTCAGACCCCCAGAGCTGACCTAAATGCAGGTTTTGGTTATGATTATGAGCACAGTTACCATGTGTGGAAGTCTGACATTGGCTCAGGGCTTCTACAACATTTGCTTTGGTTATTTAACGGAAAGGCTCCTGGATTTCCAAACCTCTGGTCAGCCTGTCCTTTGTGACTCTGCCAACAGGGCGAGTTAGGGTACAGTCCTCTCCCATCAGAAAGGCCCTTTTATTTGGGGGCATTGATTCCCCACCATGGGGGACATACTCCCACCATGCTACTGGCTTCACTTGGCTACCAGTGTGGGATGGGGCACATGATAGTGTGGCGTCCCCATTGGCACAGGAGGAAGGAAGTTTGGAGAACTCTGATTGGCGACTCTCCAGGTAGCTGGGAGTCCTGCCATCAGCCATGGGTGTCCTTGGGGGTGAATGCCACATGCCTGAGGGCCTAGAGAGGAGCACACCCTGACTGTGAACCTGGGAAGAGATGCCTTCTATAGGTCAGACCACACATCTCCTTCCCTTCCTTTCTCCCTCCCTCCCAGCTGTTGAAAGCAGTGGTGCAGGTCACCGACACCTCTGCAAGTGCTGTAGAGATGGTGGAGCAGCAGCAGGGTGAGCAGAACTATTGGAGCAGTGACAACATTGCGATGAGTCTAGGTATGTGGTCATCACTTTATGAAGCTGTGGTCGACTGCTCAGCAATCACTGACAGGCCTGTCCCAATGCACTTTGGCTTAGCCCCTGCCTCTTGTTGGGGTTGCTTCTGTGCTCAACAGCATTTAGGGAACATTTGGGGACTGGCCCCTTCTTTCTTCTTTCTCTAATGCATAAGGTTTTTCTTTCCTTGAAAAATGCTTTTGATAGATTATAAAATCAGAACATTAAATTGTGTAGAAATTTGGGATGACCCAAAGAGGTGCAGAAGTAAAATAAAAAGAATCCATAACCTGGTGGCCCAGGAATGGTTGGTGCTAATATTTTGGTCTATTTCCTCCATTCTTTTTCCTTTCATCATTTTTAAAATTTCTTTGTATAAGTTAAGTGTGATAAGAACATGTGTACACTTTTATATTATTATCTTCTTTCCCATGGACCTCATTATAAGCATTTTCCCATGTTCTCGAAGTAGCATTTTATTTTATTTTTAATATATTTTATTGATTTCAGAGAGGAAGGGAGAGGGAGAGAGAGAGAAGCATCAGTGATGAGAATCATTGATCGGCTGCCTCCTGCACGCCCCCTGCTGGGGATCGAGCCCCCAACCCGGGCATGTGCCCTGACCTGGAATTGAACCATGATCTCCTGGATCATCGGTTGATGCTCAACTGCTGAGCCACACCTGCCGGGCTCGAAGTAGCATTTTTAGTTACCAAACACTATGCCATTCAGCCGTTTGCTACAATTTGCTTACCATTTTCTGTTACTGAGCCTGCAGGTCATTTTCAGGTTTTTAGTATAATTCATAATGCTGTTGCAGGATTTGAAGCTTTGCCATTGGGTAATACTCAGGTAGATAATGGTATATGTATATGGTGAAGTAGTATTCATTGTTTCAAAAGTTGGTAATGGCACCATAAGGAAATGTATATTATGGAATGTTGAAAGGGAAATGGGGGTCAAAAGGAAATACACTGTATGACCTCACCTTTCTAAAGGAGAATGATACAGAAGAGCCCCTCTTAGGAAATGGGCCAGAAATTATACTGCTTTTGTAGTCTTTTATTTTTTTAATGAGTTCAGAGCTTTATTTTCATTTATTTATTTTTTAATCCTCCATTGAGGATATTTTTTTCCATTGCTTTTCAGAGAGAGTGGAAGGGGAGAAAGAGAAACATCGATGTAAGAGAGACATCAATTGGTTGCCTCCCACATGCGCCCCAACTGAGGATTGAACCTGAAACCGAGGTACATTCCTGTGGCCGGAATTGAACCCAGGACCCTATAGTCCACAGGCCAACGCTCTAACCACTGAGCCAAACTGGCCAGGGCTGTAGTCTTCATATATTTCCCCAATAAACACATATTACTTATGTAATTGCCCCATTGTCAGTCTTTTAAAAAGAATGCAGTGAACATGTGTATACATAAAGTGGGTCCCCTCTTTTCTTTTTCTCTTTCCTTTCCTTTCCTTTCCTTTCCTTTCCTTTCCTTTCCTTTCCTTTCCTTTCCTTTCCTTTCCTTTCCTTTCCTTTCCTTTCCTTTCCTTTCCTTTCCTTTCCTTTCCTTTCCTTTCCTTTCCTTTCCTTTCCTTTCCTTTCCTTTCCTTTCCTTTCCTTCCCCTTCCCCTTCCCCTTCCCCTTCCCCTTCCCCTTCCCCTTCCCCTTCCCCTTTCCCTTTCCCTTTCCCTTTCCCTTTCCTTCTTTTTTCTTTTTTTCTTTTCTTTTTTTAAAATATATCTTTATTGATTTCAGAGAGAGGAAAGGAGAGGAAGAGAGGGAGAGATAGAAACATCAATGATGAGAGTCATTGACTGGCTGCCTCCCGCACGCCCCCAACTGAAGATCGAGCCCGCAACCTGGGCATGTGCCCTGACCGGGAATCGAACCCTGATCGCCTGGATCCTAGGTCGATGCTCATCCGCTGAGCCACGCCCGGCCAGGCAAGGGTCCCCACTTTAGAGTATGTCCTTAAGATGGGGTTCCCAAGGTAGTGGTGGTGAGACCAGGATCATCACCGTTTGCAAGGCCAAGAGGTTTCCAGCTTTCTGTATCCTCATCGGGGCTGGATTTGATCCTTCTAACATTTCCACTACTGGACAGGCAGAAATGTAGCTTAATTTAGTTCCAATTAAACTTTTTTTTCTGAGTAAGTTTACTTTTTTATTTTGGAAATAAACATTGAGAAAACTTTTTCTTTGGTAAGAAATAAAGCCTTTAGGGAGGAGTATCAACTCATAGGGATAGAAACATGAATAGTTGGATATTTTCCCTGTGCACGCCCCCCCCCTTATTCCATTTCAAATGATTCTAAAGCAAATACTTGTGTAACCATGACCCAGGTTGAGAACTAGAATATACTAGCGGCCAAGAAACCCCTCACGTGCCTCTTGCTTCCTACAGCTAACTGCTGTCCTGATTTGGTGATAATTGTCTGCCTGTTGCTCTTATGCAAGCCTCTTCTTTACAGCCCCTCCGCTTCTTGTTCTCAAGATTCTCTTGGTCTTTGGCTTTTGACAGTCTGATTAGAATATGTCTTGGTGTGGATTGCTTTGAGTTTATCCCATTTGGAGTATTTTGAGCTTCTTGAATGTGTGGCTTCATGTTTTTTATTAACACCCGGCCAGACAGTTGACAGTTCTTCCTTTTCCTTCACTTCTTCTTTGCTCCAAGACTCAGGGTCAGCCAGAGGTGATCACTCAGGGCCCTCTCAGGTCTTTCCTGGGCATCTGCACAGCCTCGTGCATGCACATGGCCTTCAAAATTCTCTTGTGGGCACCTCATTCCCCCAACCTCTCCTCTCATGCTTTCTGCTTAGTCTATGGTTTGCCCCAACTCTTATCTAGCACCTCAGGTGGCAGCTACTAAATCATTTACCTATAACCATTTCCCCCAGTGTACCCCTAAGGAGAGGCTTTAGGTTGCATAGCCTCTGGGTCCTCCCTTTTGAGGGCTGTCTTTGCATGCACTCTCTAGCTAGCCCTCTCCTCAGGCACCTGGCCTTTTCGCCACTCTTGGCCTTGTCACAGACACTTGTCATATGTCTACCGGGCACTCAAGGGTCTTTCTTCTTTCTGATTCAGCTGCAACAGAATCCTCCATTTAAAAATATATCCTAGCCCTAGCTGGTTTGGCTCAGTGGTTATAGTGCTGGCCTTTGGACTGAAGGGTCCCAGGTTCAGTTCTGGCCAGGGGCATGGACCTCGGTTGCAGGCTCAATCTCCGGCCCCAGTCAGGGCACGTGTGGGGGGCAACCAATCAATGTGTCTCTCTCACGTTGATGTTTCTCTCTTTCTCTTTCTCCCTTCCACTCTTTCTGAAAAGCAATGGAAAAATATCCTCGGGTGAGTATATAAAATTATACACACACACACACACACACACACACACAAACGTTTATCCTAAGCACCACTGTCACTATGACTTTCACCCCCAGTGTATATAATTGCCGTTAATAAAATGCTTACAATCCACGCTGTCATTAATATAATAATGATCCTTAGTGTTCTGCACTGTGTGCCATCTCACCTATAGTCACAGGACCGGTGGCAAGTTTTACCTTTTAGATAGGCACTCTTTTCGTCTAAGATGTGTGAACCCCACCCTCCCCCCTTCCCTTCTGTGCTTTGTTGGATGGTGTTGCCTTCCACTTGGAGGGCTCACTTCTTGTCAGTGCAATTTCCTGATTTTATTTGAAAGGAGTTCTTGGACTGTAGACACCCCAGAGGAACGGCCTGTGCTGAGGGCCAGTCGGAATGGCCTCTGTATTTCCCCTGTCCCCACCTGAGAAATTGAGGGCATTGGGCTCCACAACCTCCTCAAGGCCTCCCACTATGGAAGGTCTGTGTGTCTCTGCTACTTCCCCTCCCAGTATAAGAAGCTGGGCCACCAGTCTGGGTTCCAGTAGGCAGGTTGCTCTGCCCATCGTCATTCATGAGTCAGCATTTCAATTGAATGGACCTGTGGCCCCATTTGATTTCCCAGGCCTCCAAAGACCCCAGTGCAATGAAAATACCAATGCATTCTGAAAACAAAGCAACCCTGTCAGTGCTGGGAGTGAGGAGGGGGGAGTTGATGGCACCAGCACGGAGAGATGGTAACAGGTTTCTGGGAGCTAGAAAGTGGATAGGAGCAATTTAATGGATGCAAGGGGTGGAGAAAGCTACAGCCAAGAGGACAGTCTGAAGCAACAGGGGGGAGCATGTTTGCCTGGTGGAGCCACAGGGCCGTGTGGCCGCCAGTCCTGGGGAGGGGGCATGGGCAAGTAGGCCGAAAGCAGAGGACGAAAGCAAAGCAGGTCTTTACAGGTTGGTGCTCCCAGTGAGACCCTAGCCTGCTCTTTTATAAAGAAAATGATTGAAATGAATTGGAAACCCAGGCTCCTGGTGTGGCTGGCAGCAGCCTAGGCAAAGCCCACCTCTTTCTGGCCTCTGAGGGTCCATGGCATGAGGGTTGACCTCTGTCTGCTCCTGCTGCTCTGCCCCAACAGAGCTCCTTTGGTGGGAGGGCAGACCTTGCAGGGAATGGTGACTCCACCAGAACACAGCAGGGCTGGCGTCATGAAAGAGGGAAGAAAGACTTGGAAAAGCTGGTCTAATGGATCATTCAGAGAAATGAACTTTCCAACAAACTTGAGTTAACATGCTCAGTACAGCAGGTCCTCAAATAATGCCCTTTCGTTGTAATATTGATGAGTTGCTATTTTATCCCTTAGCCTAGAGTAAAATTGGTTTTATTATACGTTGTTTTACCTAGCATTGTGGAAACTACTGACAACAATTAAGTGAAGACTTACTGTATCATGTCCAAATGAGAACCAACGTGGAGAAAACAAGCAAACACTCCTAGAAGTTAGAAGCTTTCCAGTGTTGAGAAGTCGATAGAAAGGTAGAAAACAAAATGAGGGAACAAATCTCTTAAGAATAGAAAGAAAACAGATAAACAAAATGATGACAAAGATTAAGTAATGCAGAGGCCCGATCCAGGTGGCTAGTAGGCTCCCCAGAGAAAGAAAGGAAGGGAAATGGAGGATGGAGGGTACAACAGAGGGTGGAAGATACCAGTGAAGCAACAGGCACACCAAGCTGAGGGGGTGAGTCTCCAGATTCCGAGCCTAGAGCAGATAAAACCAAAAAGACACTTCCCCAGGCCCCGCCTAGCCTTCTGAAGTCCGGAGTAGCAGGGATGCAGGGCTGGGGCCCAAAGCTTCCAGAGAGAAAGCCTGCGGCCTCAGAGGCTGATGCCTTGTACATTCAGAGGGCCTGGGGCTTTGGGCCTAGAATTTCAGACCCAGCCAAGCTCAGCCAAGATAGGTAGTAACTCCAGTCTGGGACAAAGGGGAGACATGTGAACTGATTTATCAGCTGGGGTGGGGGCAGTCCTGGGAGAGTGGTAGGCTAGAGGTTTGGAAAACCTAAGGATTCCATCAAGGCAGATGATACCCAGGGTGACTTAGGAAGACCCCATCTGTGGAGAAATGTGATTGCAACAGGAAGGGTGCTAACCTGACCCCAGCAAGAGCGTTGATGTCAAGTGGGGAGGGTCGTCAGGGCCAGTCTGGGGTGGGCCAAACTTGGTCCCAGTTCTGCTAGGAGTCTGCCTGCTCCAGCTTTTCCCTGAGGCCAGTCACCCTGAGGCACCCTCCATGATTCTTGAGCTTCAGAGTCACCCTTGGATGGGCGGGACCAAATGCCAATTAATTAACCTTGCCATGTGGGTGGGCTAGGAGGCAGGGAAGCAAGTTGGTGGAGAAAAGAATAGGTTTCTATTTAAGTTAAGGCACCACCGCCAGGGAAACCCCTATACCCAGGGTGGGGGAGAGGAGTAAGCTCAAGTCCCCACATTCCATGCCCAATGATCATCATCTGAAGGTACCTCAAGAGACAGGTGCATGTTGTGGCAGTGTCCCCCACTCGAAAGCAAAGCAGCAGGTCATAACTAAGGCCCGTGTCATTTGATTTGTTTGATTAAATCACAAGAACCCTTCATTCGCCTGGGAGGTAGGCAGGGGCCTTCCATCTGTGCGTGGCCCTCACTGCTCTCCAGCACATGGAGCTCTCCAGCCTCCTCAGCAGCAGTTTCTGGTTCACTGTGGGAGTCACGCCCCCTGGCTGCAAGCCCCTTGATGGCCAGGATGGCTGGCACTAGACTCACTTTGTGGTTTGTATTTTTCTTTGCTCTGCAGCCAACAAAATGGAAGAACTAATCCAGAAATATAAGCTCCTCAGTGAAAGTCTGAACAAACGCTCGAAGTAGTCTGGGAACAGGAAGCTGTGCCCTGAAGAACCAGGTGGCCGGGGAGGACCGAGCCATCGGCAGGAGAAGCAGTTACAACCCTCATGTTTTCCGGGCATAGCTCCAGATGCATGGGCTTTCAGCTCCTTGGGAGGGGGGAGGAAGGGGCAGGGGGTAGGGGAGGGAAGGGCTGAATGTGAGCTGAAGAAAAAGGAAACCTTAGGTTAGAAGAAGTTGCCTCTAGCCTGCTTTTTGCTTCTATGTCACTGCGTGACGGCCTCCTTCCTTCTGCTATCTGGTCCAGGCTGAGTGGACCATGGCACCTGCTGCCCAGCCCTCCCTTCTTCACATCCTGGCTGTTCCAGGGCCTGGGCCACACCTGACATGAGCTTCTTGCTGTCCTGGGGGCCTGGGCCCTGCCCCTCTCTTTCCTCGTCTGCCCTGGGCACTAGCAGCTCCTGTTGCTTCGCTTTTTCCCCTGCCACTGCCCAGTTAAGCTTGGCAATGCCGAGTGCTGGAAGTCTCCACCTTGCCATGACACCTGGCTGCCTGTGACCAGAGTCTGCTCCCTGCCCGGCTGTAACCTCTTCTGTGATTAGTTTCAGTGTCCCATGTGAGGACTCCTTGTAGTCCCTCACCCCTGTTCCTTGCACCCACTACATCAAGGATCCAGTGGGCTGGGCCCATGTTTCCTCTTTCCTCTTCCCCAAGGTGCCTGGTACCAGCCAGGGGAATTCTTGCCAGTGACCTGACTGGTTATCCAGGAAGCTGCTCTCTGGACTTTTCAGGGTGACCCAGTATCTTCCTGAGCAGTGTGCCTGTCACAGCCACCTCCCTCCCTTCTAGCACAGGAACAGGCACAACTGATGGAGTCCCTGCCGCCCTCAGCCCAGTGTCAGACCTAAGGGGGGTTGGGGAAGGGCCTCCCTCTAAGCACTTGTCACAAGCCTCATTTGCACCCCCTCTACCCTGCTCCCTGCAGCTATACCTTCACTTCCCCAAGTCTGTGGGTGCTGCAAATGGGAGGCTCCCAGGAACTGGGCACCAGGCCTCTTCCTTATTAAGCTGCCTCCTCCCGGAGCCTCTGGTACAATTGCCTGCCTGGGGAATCCCCCAGATGGCTGCAGAGGGAGGTGGGAGGACAGGCAAGCCCATGGTTACCATAGCCCAGGTGAGCCAACAACTTTACAGGCCAACTGCTGGCATATCTTGCTCCAGAATGAGGTTCTCAGATGATGCCACCTGCTTCCTGGGCCAGGGATGGCCTTGCTTTCCTCCTTTCTTAAGTGTATCCTTCACCCTTGGCTGAACCTGGTGGGTTGGGAAGGCCATGGAGCCCAGGGTCCTAGGGGCTGGGCTTCACTCCTGCTCTTGTGGTCTTGGGGCTATGGGTGCTGCTGGGGCAGCCCCCTACCCCCGCCTATCACATTGCTTCTCCTTCAGAGGGGACGGATCAGCTCAGCTGAAGCCCACGTGGCTCAAAGGGCCAGGCCTCATGCTTCCCTGCCTCTTAACCTGGAAGCCTCTACTAAAGACTCCTTAGATATTGTGGTTCATTGTGCTTATGAGGCAGATACCATTTCTTCCTGGCCACAGGATGGGTAAGCTGCCCTCAGTCACTGGGATGCTACTGAGGCCCCCATCCTTAGAGCTCATCCTTCCCCTTCATGGCTGAGTATGGGGGCATGCAGGTGCTTCTTTCCCTCTCCAAGGTCACTTTATTCTCATGAGAGGCAGCCTGGTCCCCTATTACAGAAGGGTAACTGCATCCTGGAGAAGGGGCCTCATGCCTTTGTGAGAGGTGCCCCAGTATGGTGCTGGGCTTTGAACCCAGGTTGGCCAGGCCCAGCTGCTGCGGCCTGACCGGCTCAGACTTGGAGACAGGGCTGAGTGGGAGGCTTGCGCTTCCTCCTTGTGCCTGTGGCGACACGTCCTCAGCCCATGGTTGAGATTCTGCTTTGGGAGCCTGCTGTACAATCTGTAAACATGGGGCATGTATCCCGATGGCTGTGAGCAAGTAAGAAGGTGGTGAGCCGGCCACACAGGTCCTGCAGCCTCAGGCCTCCTTGTTGCCCAACAGGCGGCTGAGGGCGGGCCATGGCTGCTGATTAAAGGCCACTGATTAAAGGCCGCCTGGAGCAGCCTGTGTGGAGGAGACAGGTGCCCGGCAGCCCAGGAAGCCAGCCACAGCGTCCACCCCAGGTAAGCCAGCGTGGCTGGGTTGACGAGGATAACCACTGAGAGCCCGGAGGCAGGTGGAGGCCAGGCTGGGGCAGCACCTGTGTACCAGGGAGGCTGGGGATGACTGAAGCTTTCTCAGGTGCCTGCTTCCTGGCAGCTGACCTTAGGGGTGCAGACCTGGGCTTCTATGCCGTGGTGTCTCGGTGAAGATACCATCCTGGGCCGTACCTCCCCGATGACATGGACCTGAAGGCAGGAGGCAGAGGCCTCTGGGAAGGGGTCTGGGTGCATCAGGCCTGCCTTTTGCTGTTTACTAGGTGGTAGTGGGGACAGCCAAGGAGGGACTGGGGGCCAGAATGGAGGGGGTGATGAGCCGCTAGCAGGTCTCATTCTGGACAGAAGTAACAGATCTGGTTACTGGATCCTAGCTCTGGAGGCCCCTTAGCAGTCTCCCTGGATGTGGGCCTTAGAAATTGCTCCTAGAGCCTCAAGTCTTATCGGGTGGGGTGGGGTGGGGGTGGCAGGAAGTAGATCCAGAGGGATTGGAGCCTTGGCCACTGGAACACCTGCAGGTGACGGCCCAGGCATCCCCAACTCTGGCCCTCAGGTTTTGTGCCTCTTGCTCTGGCAACTTTAGGTGTCACTGTCCCTGTGCGAACGTCACCATGTCTGAGGTCCCCCGGGCTGAGACTTTTGTCTTCCTGGACCTGGAAGCCACTGGGCTCCCCAGTGTGGACCCTGAGATTGCCGAGATCTCCCTGTTTGCTGTCCATCGCTCCTCTCTGGAGAACCTGGAGTGTGATGAGGCTGGCACTCCTGTGCTGCCTCGGGTCCTGGACAAGCTCACACTGTGCATGTGCCCGGAGCGCCCCTTCACCTCTAAGGCCAGTGAGATCACTGGTCTGAGCAGCGAGGGCCTGGCACAGTGCCGGAAGGCCAGCTTCGACAAGGCCGTGGTGAGGACACTACAGGCCTTCCTGAGCCGCCAGGAGGGCCCCATCTGCCTTGTGGCCCACAATGGCTTTGATTACGACTTTCCCCTGCTGTGCACAGAGCTGCAGCGCCTAGGTGCCCACCTGCCTCAGGATACTACCTGCCTGGATACGCTGCCAGCACTGCGGGGCCTGGACCGTGCCCACAGCCATGGCACCCGGGCCCAGGGCAGCAAGGGTTACAGCCTGGGCAGCCTCTTTCGCCGCTACTTCCAGGCAGAGCCTACTGCAGCCCACTCGGCTGAGGGAGATGTGCACACCCTGCTTATGGTCTTTCTGCATCGTGCTGCTGAGCTGCTTGCCTGGGCTGACGAGCAAGCCTGTAGCTGGGCTCACATCAAGCCCATGTATACACCGCATAATGGCCCAAGCCTCGAGGTCTGAGCTCCAGGGGCTTGGTGACATCACCACCCAGGGGAACAAGGCCCACTTCCTGCACCACAAGCAGCACCAGCACTGACCGTTCAGCAGGACTTTGAGGCCTGGAGCAGGCACCAGACCAGTACCTCGCTGCCTCACCCCGTCCTCTTAGCCAGGCATCCTCTTAGCCAGGCATCCTCTTAGCCGGGCACTTGCCAGGCCTTCCCTAGACCCCCAGCCAGTGCCGCGGCCTACCTAGACCCCCAGCCTCGCCCCTGCTCACTGGAGTTCGCCACTTCGGGCTTCCACTCTTCACCCCGTCTCACAATAAATATCGCCAACTGTTCACCAGCTGACTTTCTGGTCACACACCTCTGTGCCTTGCCCAGAGGGGCAGGCAGGGAGCCCAGCCAGGGGCCAGAGGAGAGCCCCTCAAGGCCGGCCCCTTGTGGCCTATCCCTGTAGTGAGCCCAGGGTGGGGTGTGGGTGGGAAAGATGTCAGTGCTTGCATGTGCACCCCGAACCACAGGCCTCCTCCCTGGCTGTTCTACCGTTGCCTCAGTTATCACCCCCTCCCTGCATTGTCACTTCAGAGACCCAAGAAATGAGTGAACAGGGACTTAGGGATATCTGCTGTGGCCCTGAATATGTGCCCTGGATGGAGAAGGAAGAAGGAGCTGCTGCCTCAGCCTCCAGGGAACTCTGGCTTTCTCAGCCAAGGGAGCTAAGCAGGACCCTGAGCCAATTCCTTCCTCTCCCAGAGCCTCTGTGCCGGCTCTGCAACAGGATGAAATGATATGATAGGTTGTCAAAGCAACACAGTGCCTGGCATGATCGGGGTGCTGAGGAGTAAGGGAGGTACCCATGGCCACACGCAGGCACATATATGCAAAGGTTCCACTGGCATGTGCAGGGTGAGGGGTATGATGAGGGTGCCAGGCCACACTCAGAAGCAGGCTGGGCTGCACAGCAGACCTGAGGCATGTAGAAGAGGTGGGGTAGCGGGTGCAGTGAGGGTGACTCCTGGGAAGGAGTCCGTCCTGGGCCCTGTGTCTTTCATGACATGGCCTAAGGAGGACCAGGAGGCTGCTCTGTGGGGAGGGCAGCATCTTGGCAGCTGCTTTGGCTGGACTTCTTGGGGAGCCAACTAACCTGCTTCTGGGGGCCCCCACCTGTGTCACCAAACAATGGGGCAAGGCACGGAAGGGATGTCCAAGAGACAGGGAGAACAGGTGAGAAGGGGTGGAATGGCCACACCCGAGAATGACTCGCATGAGCAAAGCCTTGAGTCGATCCAGCTGGGCCCGTTTGGGGAACCCTAAGTAGGTCAAAGTGACTAGAGCCACTACAATGTGCAAGATTGCAGAATGGTGAGGCCAGATCACAGGCAGTGGCCTTGTCAGGTCATCCTCATTCACTGGGCCAGAGAGTCTGGACTGACCCTGAGAGCAATGGGGAGCCACAGAGGGTTGTAAGCAGAAGAGGGGCAAGATCTGGCTTCTGTTTTTTTGTTGATGTTGTTCTTGTTTTTTAGTATATCTTTATTGATTTCATAGAGATGAAGGGAGAAAGAGAGAGAGAGATAGAAACATCAATGATGAGAGAGTCATTGATCTGCTGCTTCCCGTATGCCCCCTGCTGGGGATCAAGACTGCAACCAGGGCATGTGCAGTGACCGGGAATCAGAGATCTCCTGGATCCTAGGTTGATGCTCAGCCACTGAGCCACACCAGCCGGGCTGGTTTCTGTTTTTACAATACCTCTCAGTCTGCTATGTGGAAAATGAGAGCAGGCCTGGAGGGAGACAATGACAAGTGAACGAGAAAGGAGTAAAGGGGTTGGGACCTGGCCAAAGATCGAATGGAAGGAGTGGGAAGGGTGGGAGATAAGGGAAAGACGGGCAGGGGCTAGTTTGGGAATGTGATCAGTACACTGCTGAGCTTCCTGAGGAGGGCTAGTTGGCTCCCTGCCTCAGGAAAGCACCCACTTGGGAGGGTGCCACAAGGCCGGGCTAGGTTGGGGCCTTAGGTCAGGAGCCTGCACCAGGCAGAAGCTGAAAGAATTGGGGCACCACGAAGATCTAGGCAGCCAGGGCTCCTTAGATCCACTGTTGTCCAGGCAGGGATGAGTCCCCTTTGTTTTGCTGGCAGGGCTCCAGGCCACTGACTCACTGAGTGGGTAATGCCAAGAGGGTCCCTTCACACTTAGCAGGCAAGCCAGGAGGGGCTGGACTCCAGGCCCTGGTGAGCAGGTCGACACCCCAATTCGTGGCCACTGCCATTGCCCCAGAGTAGTGTCTGGTTTTGTGCCCTTTCATCTTTTGCAGGCCCAGGTGCTTCTCCTTCACCACTCTGGTCTCTCCTGACCTCATGGTGGCCTGGCCTTGGATGCCCTCCCCAAGCCCGTGCTTGAACTATCCAGGCCAAACCTCTTGCCTTCTGTGCTATGCAGACAGGCTGGGGCCTGCCCTACTGCTGCTTGAAAGCAGTGATGTGCTGATAAATGGGTGACAGCAGCTTTCCAGGAAAGTAAATGTAAACCCCCCTCTCTCTCTTTCTCTGTATATGTATATATGTACACACACACACACATACATACATATGTACACATATATACATATATATATGTATATATACACAAACATGTTTATTATAAATTTTACTGATGTAAATGATGTGAGCATACAATTTACAAATAATAAAATCTCCAATATATGCAAAATATACAATCACATATACAATACACTGTTTACAAATTTCATGTGGCCAGTTGACTTAAAACCCCTTCGTTGACTCTTGTGTCTGTACCCCACCCACGATTGCAACTGATGAATAAGCGTGGTTCCCACATCAATGTTGGCTGATATTTTTGTTTGTCTTAATAAGACGAAAGTGAAACAACAAAGATGTATGTCGGAACTTCACACGTTCGTTGATGACATGAGTGACTCCTTTGCTGAATTGGATAATACTTTTTGATATTGGAAAAGCCTCCCTCCCTCCCTCCCTCCCTCCCTCCCTCCCTCCCTCCCTCCCTCCCTCCCTCCCTCCCTCCCTCCCTCCCTCCCTCCCTCCCTCCCTCCCTTCCTTCCTTCCTTCCTTCCTTCCTTCCTTCCTTCCTTCCTTCCTTCTTGTTTTCTTGCTATTCACAATGGAATGACTACAGACTCAAGTGTACATAATCAACCAAACAATAATAATTCAAGCTCTGGTTTGTAGCGTTAGCTGATTCTCATTGTGTAAATACTTCCACCAGACCAATTTCAGGCTGCACATGATGTCAGTGAATGTGAAGTGGGAAGAGATTCCCAATATCACACTATAACATAAACTCCCACCAAACAGACATGATAGGTAACAGGAAAATGTGGTGAAATAAGACATGAGTTTTTAGTATCTCCTTCATTTTTAATATAATTTATTTATTTAAGTGGAAGTTACATAAATAGTTTTTTTTTGGTTAATCCTCACCTGAGGATATTTTTTTTCCATTGATTTTCAGAGAGAGTGGAAGGGAGGGGAGAGAGAGAGAGAGAAACATCTATGTGATACACATCAGTTGGTTGCCTCCCACACATGCCCAAACTGGGGCTGGGGATGGGACCTGCAACCCAGGTACATGCCCTTGACCGGGAATTGAACCTGAAACCCTTCCGTGCTCGGGCCGACGCTCTAACCACAGAGCCACGCCAGCCAGGGAAGTTTGATTTTTAATAATGGTGGTGTTTAACTCTCAAATTTCCTGAATATTTAACATCTATTAGCATGGCAAAAATACAAAAGACTGACCATATGAAGCATTGCTGAAGATGTGGGGGAACTGAAACTCTCAAACACTGCTGGGGGAATGTAAGATGGTACAATCACTTTGGAAAAGTTTGGTCGGGTCTTAAAATGTTAAACATGCACTTACTGTAATCTTTGGATAAATAAGTTCCCAAAGATTCCACTCCTGGGTACTTATTTACCCAAGATAAATGAATTAATGTGTCCACACAAAAACTCAAATACCACTGTTCCTGGCAGCTTTATTCATAACAGCCCCAGACTGAGAACAACCCAAATGTTCCTCAGCTGGTGAACAGCGGGACAAACTGAGGCACGTCCACAGTGGAGCCCCGCTGGGCACTGAGATGCACAGCAGTTTGGAGCGACTGAGACTCACAGTAATTATGCTGTGTGACAGGTGCCAGACCCAAAGAATCAACTCTACTGCTGCAGCTCGCTCTGGCCAGCCACCTGCCATTCATCAAAATGCATCACTAGCCGATAAGCCACATCAGTGTCTACCAATGGGGACACGGCTGTGATCAGGAGCATACTTGGGGGACCTCTGACCTGAGCCAATTGAAACCAGAATTATTCATGCAGAGGGACTAGTACCAAAGTGACAGGGCCAGGAGCATTTCGAGGTTTTCTTTGTGCAGGAGACAATGTAAGGAGGACCAAATCTCAAGCAGGTTATGCAAAAACCTGGAGCAGAAAGCTAGAGACATGAAATAGGCCAGCCCTCCTGTGTTGTTTTCTTGAGGAAACAGCGGGATGTTGGTTTCTGCTGTAACCAACGCCTGGTGCTATACAGAGTTCACGCAGTACCCATGAATGTCTAAAGGGAGTTTCACATCGGAGACCCCCACCCCCCAAGAGCAGCTTCAGCATGGTGGGGACCCTGCTTTCTGCACCTCAGTTCGTGCATACATGCACCTGACACACACAAACACACACTCATTCACTCGCAACTCCCCACTTTTCCCCACCACTCACATCCACCTTCACTCACACCACATACCCCCCATTCACACACACACACGCACACACACTCACATGGGTGCACACACCCCACACAGAGACAACCACACTTCCACACACTTGCTCCTCCCCAAACCCCACCTACTTACATGCCCTATTCACACACTCACGGTTTTGCATAAATGGGATCTAGTTAGATGCTGCTTTTAAAAAATTATAAGCACCTTTGCTGTTGCAGAGTTTATAAAGACCATTTCCTCCAGGTGTTCAAGTTCATTGCTATAATTCTGTTTATTCAGTATTTGCAATGATATATCCTTTCTCATTTATACATTTCATTGGTCTTTTCCAAGAAAAAAACCCCTAAGATTTTGATTTCTCCTTTTATTTTCTCCTTCATTAACTTCAGCTTTTATCTTTATTCATTCCATTTATTTTCTTTTGGTTTAGTTTTTGTTTTGTTTTTACTAATTTCTTTTTTTAAAATTGATTTTTAGAAAGAGAGGAAGGGAGAGGGAGAAAGATTTGATTGGCATGTGCCCTGACAGGGAATTGAACCAGTGACCTCTTGGTGCACAGGATGATGCCCAACAAACTGAGCCACATCAGCCAGAGCCTTTTTCAAAAAGGTTTTCTTAAAAGGAAGTGTAACCTCCTTTGTCATCTTCTATCTTGAATAACTAAGGTGCTCAAAAAGCCTGTGATCTCCCCCTGAACGACATTTTCCTGTGTCCTGTAGTTAACATTCCTCTTTGCTTTTTATCAGGGAAGGTTCCTAATTTCACTTTTTATTTCTTCACCAATCTAATGCTTGCATAGTAAAGGTTATCTTAATTTCTGAGTCATTAAGACTTTGTGGTCATCTTTTATTATGTATTTCTAATTGAATTGGATAATGATCTGAGCATGTGTTGCTTAACGTTTGGTGCCGTATGACTTTTCTAGGGGACACAACTTTATAACATTATATTAAAATAGCTCATTATAATTGCACTTTATTGAGGCTTCCTTTACTTCCAGTAGTTTTTCTCTATGCAGTTAGTTGCTCTGTGTTCATGTTTACAGCTTTATGACTGGATCAGATAGGGATCTCCTGAGAAACAGAACCAGCAGGATGCATATATAAAGAACTGGCTCTCATGCTTGTGGGGGCTGGCAAGTCCAAAACCTGCCAGATGGGCCAGTGGGCTGCAGACTTGGGGAAGAGTTGTATTTTTGAGTCCAAAGGCCATCTGCAGGCAGAATTCCTTCCCTTCCATGATCTCAGTCTTTTTCTCGTGAGGCCTTCAGCCTATTGGGTGCAGCCCACCCACACATGGAGGGTGATCTGCTTTACCCAAAGTCTACTGATTTCAATGTTAAGCTCATCTACAAAATCCCTTCACAACAACATCTAGACTGATATTTGACCAAAATCTGGGTACCCTAGCCTAGCCAAGCCAAGGTGATGAGGACAACAAACCAGCACAATGACTGTCACATGGTCTTTGTTCTCTGGGCTTTATCTCATTGCTTAACATCCACTGATCCTGAATCTGTGCCCCAGGCCCCAGATCCATAGCCTCCCAATGAGGGCCCCTGCCCCTAGACCCTGCCCACTCAGAGAGAGTTCTCTCCATAAATGTGGAAAGGAAAGCAAACAGCTTCACCACTGAATGAGCATTCAACAGAACTGCCGCCATACCCATGTCAGGTGGTCTGCCAAGGAGATCACAAAGCCGGAAGGAAACTCCAGGCTTTTATCTAGCCAGGCAGATGCTTCGCAAGATAGCGCATCCTAGTTGGTCACGTGGTAATCAGGGTGGCCATATGGGCGTTCTCTCTGCTGCACACAGGTGGTGGAGTCAGGAGCAGAGCAGGGGCTACCTTCCTTGAGGTTAGCATTTCAAAGAGGTGCTTCTGTGCCCTTAAGAAGACCCTTCCTGGGCTGTAAGGCTGGCAGGAGGCTTGTCACTGTCAACTGCAAAGGTTCCACAGGACAGGCCAGAGCTCCCAAAACCCGTGGACCCAGAGGGCTGAGCTAGGGTTAAAGGCTGCCAGTGTCCCTGGCCTTCTTGTCTGCACTGTGGATGCCCTAGGGGACAGTTGGGCAGCTCTCTGCTGGATGGAGGGCTCAGCTTCCAGTGTACACTTACTGTGTGGCCTCTCCAGTGTCCCAGGTGGATTGTGCCTTCTCCAGCAGGCTTCCCTGCCATCTTCCCACCTTTTCTCATTGCCACCAACCTGGACAAAACCAGTGCCTTTGTGGAGTGCTTTGGGCAAGCTTGCTGATAAGCATTCCTTGGGTTGGTATTTTTAGAAAGGTCTAGGTCAATGCTGTCACCTGGAGTGGTAAGCAGACACCATCCACATTGGCTGTTCTATGGGATGAGTGGAGGGGCTGGAGCCCCGAGGGGCAGGGACCAGGTGAGGAACTGAATTCAGGAACTTGAGGGGTGAGCAGTGAGGGGTGAGCAGCCCGAGGGCCAGCCTAGCAGAATGATGGTGGGTCCCACTTTCTGGGAAGGACTGGCCAAAGGGCCAGGCAGAAGGGCAGTGTGAGGAGGCAGAAATGGCAGAGCACAGACTTTCTAGCAGGTTCTGTTACTGACAGCTAGAAACCTCTCTGCTCTCTGACCCTGACACTGGAAATGGGTATGTGAAGCATTTTGCTCAACTGCCAGGCATGTCAGGTTGAAAACCTGGAAATCTTGCTCTTGGAGAAAGAGGAGGAAGAGCAAGGAACCACCAACCTTCCCCCACATGTGCCTACTCTGACCCAGGCCCCACAGGGGTGTCAAGGGGTATCTAGCAGTCGGGAGGGAGCCTCCATTCTTAGTGACGTGCACGGACTTCGCTGTGGGAGAGCCTGGGTTCTGGCCCTGCCTCTCCACCCTCTTTGTTTGCCAACTCTGTGACCAGCAGAAGTTACCTAACAGGCCGGCTTGAGTTTCCCCATCTGTAGAATGGAAATAAGACAGTATTGTCAGGAGGCCAGATCATATCCAGGTCCCAGTACATAGCAGATGGGCAGAGAATGTCAGCTATGATGATAGCTGCAGTTATTTTGAGCCCTGTACTAACTGGATGCTTGGCATGTACTCTTCTTGTCATGGCCTCCAAGCCCTACATGGCTGCCTCTGTCCCACTACTCTCATCCCTCCTCTCAGCTCCCTGGGCTCCAGCCACACAGCCTCAAACACACCAAGCATGTTCCTGTCTCTACTGGGCTGAATGGGGGCCTCCCAAAAGATCTGTCCATGTCCTAATCCCTGACCCTGTGAATGTGACCTTATTTAGAAAAAGGGTCTCTGCAGATATAATTACATTAAAGATCTTGAGATGAAGTCATTCTGGATTACCTGGCTGGGTCCTTATAAGAGACAGAGGAAGAAAAGACACAGAAACAGAACAAAAGTCCACATGAAGACAGAGGTAAAGGCTGAAGGAATGTGGCCACAGCCATGGGACACCTGGAACTACCAGATGCTTCTAAAAATAAGGAAGGAGCCTGGCCAGTGTGGCTCAGTTGGTTTAGTGTTGTCCCATGCACCGGGAGGTCTCTGGTTCAATTCCCAGCCGGGGCACATGCATGGGTGTCAGGGTCGATTCCCAGTAGAGGTATTTGGGAGGTGGCTGATTGATGTTTCTCTCTCATTGATGTTTCTATCTCTCTCTCCCTCTCCTTTCCTCTCTCTGAAATCAATACAAAAATTACAAAGAAAATAAAAATAAGGAAGGACCCTTTCCTAGAGCCTTCAAAGGGATCATGGCCCTGCCAACACCTTGATTTTGGACTTCCAGCCTCTAGAACAATGGGAGACTAAGTATCTGTTGTTTTAAGGCACCCTGTTTGTGGTACTTGTTGTGGCAGCCCCAGGAAATCAACACATTGCCTCAGGAACTTCACACTGGCAGTATCCTTCTCCTGGACTGTTCTTTTCCAAACATCCACCTCAATTAGCTCTCTGCTCAAATGTCCCCTCCTCTGAGGGAGACCCTCTCTGAGCACCCCTTCACCTTATCCACCACTCCCCTGCTGTATTTTTACTCCCCACATGTAGTACTCCTGTCCCTGGAAAGAAGGCCAGCTCTGAGATGGCAGGGATATTGTCTTGCTCAGCAATGGACCCCAGCACCTAGCCCAGGGCAGGCCCAGAGCACTTCTCCAGTGGGGATTTGTTGTCTGAAAGGATGAAGACTCTTCATCTTTATCACAAGCAAGAAAACTGAGGCGCCTGGCATCTGACCAAAGAAAGCGCTACTGGCGCTGCTCCAAGGTACCAAGCCCTAGCTCTCAGGAGAGTGACCAGCGGAGAATACAGACTCAGGTCAAGGCTTTTGAAGTTCCCAAGGCAGGATTTCACAGCATTTTTCTTTTGTAAAATCCTTTTCACATAATTAAATCTACTTTGATGTGATTGTATCTTTGGATACGCCAAATGTAAGGAATCATCCCCAAATGGGAAAATGGGAAAGCCAGCTGAATTCCCTCTAGTTTGGGAGGCTGAGTTGGCTGGAGTGGAAAGAGCTGCTGTGATGAGGTTCCCTGGACCTGGGTGAGAATCTGTTGCCTCATAGTGGGGAGGCCTCAGACAGCTCCTTTCCATCTCTGAGTCTCAGTTTCCTTACTTGTAAACAAGGGTCAGGATAGTAACCACTTCAGCCATGAGAACACGCACTTGAGTATGCAGAGTGCTGGCCGTGCAGAGGGAGCTAGAGCAAGTTTGACCTCCTTCCCTCTTGCCGGCACAGTGCCATCCAGCCTCTGAGGTTTTAGGCATAAAGAGCTGAGGTCCACAGGTAGAAAGCAAGGTGTCAGTATGGCTGGGCTCCCTCTGGAGGCTCTAGGAGAGGATCCTTCCTCACCTCTTCCAGCTTCTGGTGGCCCCAGACATTCCTTGGCTTGTGGCTGCATCCCTCTAATCTCTGCCTCCATCTTCACACAACCGTTTTCTCCCTGTCCTCTCTTCTAAGGACACCAGTCATATTGGATGAAGGGCCCAGCCTACTCCAGGGTGACCTCATCTTAACTATTTAGATCTGCAAATATTTTATTTCCATTATCTTGAGATGAGGTCACAAAGTATTGGGGGTTAGACCTTCAACATATATGTTTTGGGGGGGTTGCACAATTAAATTCATAATACCACCCTATATCCATTCCAATCTTCTTCTCTGGGCATAAGACTCCAATTTTGTTCAGTGCATCAGTGGGCTTAGACTCAGGTTACAGGTCATGACAATCCTGTCCCCTGCTTTCCCAGCCTTTCTTCCAAGTAAGGGTGGCCACGTGATCAAGTTCTGGCTGAGACTTAAGTAGAAGTCTGCTGGGCAAGCTTCTGGGATTTTGTTGCTTTCTTGATATAAGTGGACAGATGCAGTTGTCCTTACACCTTGCTCTTTATATCCTTGAATGTATATGTGATGGCTGGAGCTTTGGCAGCCATTTTGTTATGAAGAGGTAATGCTAAGCTAACTAGAGAGATGCCACTGTTCAGCCGCTGAACCAGTGCCAGCAAGCTACAACCAGATTTTTTATGTGAGAAAATTAAACATCTAATTATTTAGCCTACCATAGTCAGGTTTCTGATTACTTGTGGTTACTTTCCTAACTAAGACTCTGTGTTTTTTGGTTCCTCCATCCTACCCCTACAATCTGTGAAGATAACTGAAGTGTCTTCCACCCAAGTGTGCAAGTACTGCAAAGCTACCCTCCTTCTCCTCAACCTTGCCTCTTTCCTCCTTTGTCTTCACTCCTCACCCCTTCTCTGCCAACCCAGTTTGCTCTCTGTCTACCTCCTTTCATCTTGTTTCCACTTAACCAGCCAGAATATGAAATAAAGTACATCATATATATTATGTGAGGAATACTCTAGAAAAAACACAAAAAATAATTTCTACTTCCTTATTTCAATTTGATTTTGTTTTTCTGTTAGAAATCTGCCAGAAAGAGTTTTTTTAAATTTTTTATTGATTTGAGAGAGAGAGAGAGAATTTGTTGTTCCACTTATTCGTGCATTCATTGGTTGATTCTTGTATGTGCCCTGACCGGGAATGAACCCATAACCTTGGCATATCAGGGTGATGCTCTAACCAACTGAGCTACCTGGCCAGGGCCAGAAAAACGTTTTTAAAAAAATCTTGGAACAATGACAAGTTTTCAGAACAGTGAACATGAGATACACAGGTCTGTTTTATGTCATGGTCAAGTATATTATCAAAGCTAAACAAAGGCATCATAGCAATAAATACATGCTCCTGATTGTGAATGCAAGCAAGACATATGCCTTACTTACCCTCATATCCCAGTACACAGATAAATGTGCAGTGTGTGTCTGGGGAACAAAGACCACAGGGCAACTAAAGATGACTGAAGCAATAAGATCAAAATCAATAACTGCATATAGGTATAAATCTGACAACACACGTGCAGGACCTGGACACTGAAACCACAAGCCATTGCTGAGATGAATTAGAGAAGGCCCCTGAATGAAGACATATGCTATGTTCACAAATTGAAAGGCTCAATATTGTTCAGATGTCAGTCTTCCCCAAAACAATTGATAGATTCAATGCAATCACAATAAAAATCCCAGAAGGCTCCCCCCCCCCCGAAATGACAAGGTATTCTAAAACTCATGTGGAAATGTGACAAACTTTGTATAGACAAAACAATTTTGAAAAAGAACCATGTCAGAGGACGCAAATTACCAAATTTCAAAACTTAATTACAAGCCACAAGAATCAAGAGAGTATAACATTGGCATAAAGACAGACAAGCAAATTGATGGAACACCATTAAAGAATTCCGTAGTGGACTCATATATGGCCAACTGATATTCAGCAAAGGTGCCAAGGCAATTCAATTGGGGAAAAGACCATCTTTTCAACAGACGGTGCTGGAAAAACTAGATGTCCATAGAGAAAAAATGAATTGGGAATTCACTTCACACCATACACAAGAATTAACTCAAAATTGATCATAGTCCTAAATATAAGAACTAAAACTATACAACTTCTATAAGAAAGCAGAAGATCAAATCTTAGTGCTTTGAGTTTTGCAAAGATTTTCTTAACTGCGATACGAAAAGCACAGACTATAACATTTAAAAATTCATAAACTGGACTTCATCAAGATAAAACAACTTCTGATCTTCAAAAAATACTGTTGTGAAAATGGAAAAGCAAGTGATAGTCTGGACGAAAATCTTTGCAAAACACACATTTGGCAAATAACTTGTATCTAGAACTCTTGCAAGTTAGCAATAAGACAGTCAACCCAATTTAAAAAATGGGCAAAAGATTTGAACAGACACTTCACCGAAGAAAATATGTGAATGTCAACAAGGACATAAAAAAGATGTTCAACATCACTCATTAGGGAAATGCAAATCAAAACCACAATGAGACATCACTTCACACCCACCACGATGGCTAGAATAAAAAATAGGGACAATAACAAGTGTTAAGGAGGGCGTGGAGAAGTTGGAACGCTTACACACTGCTGGTAGGAATGTGGTGCAAGTGCTTTGGAAAACAGTTTGGTGTTTCCTCAAAAAGTTAAACAGGATTACCATATGAACCAGCAGTTCCACTCCCAGGCATATGTATACCCAAGAGAACTGAAAACACATATCCACACAGACACTGGCACACAAATATTCATAGCAGCTTTATTAGTCATGGCCCAAACCTGGAAATAACCCAAATACTGTGGTCCATGCACACAGTGGAATAATACTCAGCAATAAAAATGAAGGATTGATACAACAACCTGGATGAACTTCGAAATCATTATGCTGAGTGAAAGAGGCTGGGCAAGAAAGAATGCATACAGCAGGATTCCATTTACATAGACTTGTAGAAAATACAAATTAATGAACAGTGAAAGAAAGCAGAACAGTGGTTGTGGGGTGGGGGATAGGGAGGGACAAAAAGGAGGGAGCACTAGTGGGACAAAGTAACTTTTGGGGATGATGGATATATATGTTCACTGTCTTCATTCTGGTGATGATTTCATGGGTGTGTCCACATCAAAACTCATCCAACTGTCCACTTTAAAGATGTGTAGTTTCTTATATGTTACTTATGCCTCTATAAAACTGTCAAAGAAAAATGAAGAATCAGCAATCTCCAAACCCTGGAGAGCTACTGTGTTTTGAGGTCATGGACACATCAGTGCTAGCATAAGGAAACCAGCTAAAAATACCATGGCAAGTGGGGACTCCCGAGAATGTCAGTTGAGGCTGCTTGTGTCAAAGCATGATGGGTGGTGGACTGCTGCCATCCATATGCATGTGTTGACACTGAATGGGCATCCAAACCATCTAGATATACAGTGTGTATACTTAGTGGTTGTCAATGTGTAAATTCACACTCTAGCAATTATATTTTACATTAAATTCCCCGTCTCCATCTTAGAATACTTCTGCCATGTTTTTAAAAATTGCTTCTCATCAGGAACTAGCTAGAGTCCAAACTTCTTCCTCTGGCATCCCAGGCTCTCTGCACACTGGTTCTAATGACCTTTTACTTCCTACTGTCCTACAGCAATCCTCTGCTCTTCTAGAGTTCCTGAACACACCACGTGCTCTCCCTTCTTCCCTCCACCCTACTGGAAATCCCTTGACCTCTACTTCTTGTCTCGAGAGGTCACCTGATACTTCTACACTGGCCCTGAGACACCGCTTGTCATGCTTTGCTATCTAACAAGACATACACGTAGAACCCCCAACTGAAAGCCATTTGTGTCCCCTTGGCTGAGTAAAGGAGTGAAGATTCGGGGTCCTGGACCTTCCTAAATGCTTCATAGGAGTTGGCTCTGACACCAGCATCCTGCTGCACCCGTGTTGCCACATGCCAACCAGAACACACCCAGGAGTAGGAGTAAACCATTCAGTAAACATTTGAGAGCTAAGGATGTTGAGTGGCAATGGGAATGAATCCTCTGAAAGTCCCCTTCCCAGACCGGATTTCTCTTCCCTTGGGACTAAGTCTGGGATTCCAGCCACTTGGTCCCAAGAAGCACAGCCCTTGACTATTTCTTTGTTGAAGGCACCTGGCAGCTTCAGCAAGCAGAAAAATTCTTTCAGGCAATCTAAGCAAAGGTTCTGATACACCGATCATGCTTGGAAAGAGCTAAGTGCCCAGGTCTGTTTACTTAGAGCTCCAGCCATGGATGCTGCCATCAGCCCAGCACTCAAACAATGCTACATGAGGGCAGATGGGGCTGGGCCAACCATAATCGTCAGTCGACAGGATCTGGTGGCTCAATGAACACTGAACATAAAGGTCAGAGGGAAGGGCCAACAACCCCAAGCATGGCTGGGGGAGTAGAGAAGTAGAGAGGAGACTGAGGCACCAAGTGGTGGCAAAGCCAGGGGGAGGAGCTTCTGGGCCTATAGGACAAATGGGTGTCCATGCTGAAGTCCCTCTGCAGAGAGAGGTCAAGAAGCAAACAACACATCCGGCTGGCATGGCTCAGCAGTTGAACATCTACCTACGATCCAGGAGATAGCAGTTCGATTCCTGGTCAGGACACGTGCCCGGGTTGCAGGCTCTATCCCCAGCAGGGGGCGTGCAGGAAGCAGCCGACCTATGACTCTCTCATCATTGATGTTTCTCTCTCTCTCTCTCCCTCTCCCTTCTCTCTCTGAAATCAATAATTTTTTTTTTTTTCTAAAAAGCAAACAATTGAAGGGCGAAGATGGAGCTGCCTTCCTTACAGGGCCACACGGGGCCAGACAGGGCACCCACGCTGATGAGTGTGGATGCTGCCATGTTGCCTAAAGAGTGGCAACAGAAACAACTGGATAGAGGACAGGGCTGTGCTTCTTAGGGTATTAATGTGGTGCTTGGACTTTCCTGGTTGCAGAGTCATGGTGTCTGACCAGCCTCAGGTGGCTGCCCTTGATTCCTATGCAGCTGGCCCTCAAAGGTTTCTGTCTTATCTTTTCAGGGGGCTGAGGGACGCCCAAACATGGCATCTCAGCTTTCCTCCACAAGTCCATGCTTACTGTCTCCCCTGACACCTTTAACCCAACCAGTATCTGGTTACTTTAAACCATCTGATGGCTACCAGTTACATGAAGATACTGCCACAGAATTTAAACAGCTCTTGAAAAGTGTCCAAAGTTTCAAAGGTCAAATGGTCCATAGGCTCAGATGTGCTATGAGCCGAGCCGGTGTCTTGCTATTGGAAATGTCACTTATCTGGGCAAGCATCAGGACACTCCAAAAACAAAGCAAAAGTGCCCAGCATCTCTCTGGGCAAATCCACTTTATGCTGAAAACACCTGTACATTAACTCCCTACCCCACGTAGTCTTTGCCTGTAGGACCAATGTGATGACATTAATCTGTGGAGATCCAACTCTTCTTTATTAAAAGTTGGTTACTGACTAGCCTGTAAGAGCAAAATTGTTCACTTACTAGAGTGCACTCTTCCCGATTCCCAGCACGTGGCAGCTGTTGCCCCAATCACAGTCGGACCATGGTTGAATGAGACTGAAGCCCAAGTACAGGGCTTCCTGCCACTGTTCCCTGCCTTGCATGTGGATTGGTTTCCTGAATTCATGCCAGACCTAGCAAAGATTGTCTGAGCTTCAGAAAAACACATTTCCCAATGACCTGTCTATGGACTTCAGACACTGTTCCTAATACTTCATTTTCTACTGGAAAACCCAAAGTTACAGAAACTTTCAACTGCTTCAAGGTAAGGTTGGAGCTGACTGTGGTTTAGAACCTGAGTTCAACGTGCTAAGGGGGCACTATTTATTTCACAAGCACTTACTAAGTGCCAAGCACTGGGTTTGGCAACTACGACACAAAGATGTGACACACAGCAGAGGACAAGTTATAAGAACTTTCCATAAGTCAAAGATATGTAAAATCCTTTAAATAAATCTATATAAAACATCTACATCTACACTTACATCTACACTTATACCTATTATTTCTCACTTCTGGAGTCGTCCTAGCAGTTGGAGCTCCAAGCAGCATGTTCAGAAGGAATCCTGTACTTTCAGGTCTTCCCACACTCTCCTGATGGGTCTTTGACCCTCCCGTTTTACAGAGAATGTGCATGTTAGAGGGGGGCCTCCAGCACAACTACCACCTGCCTGCCCTCAGGTACTCTGTGTGACAGATCAGAGCCCCTTGGAGTGAAGAGGGCTGGAAGGAGGTGGCAAGCCAACCAGGATGCTGGGCTGAGAGTACCAAGGGGCATAACTCCTGGGTCCAACTCTGGGGACAACATAGGTGGCATGGGACAGAGCCTGCCAGCAGCTGCCCCCTGGCCAGCATGAGCTTTCTCCTTGAGAACTTTGCTTGGCCTGCAGTAAAGAGCCATTTGAAGGGTCTGCCCTGTTTCCACCGGCTAAGGGGGAAGAGGGAGAAGAGTAGCCAGGCTTGCCACCACACTGATTGTGTGTCAGATCTCAGGGAGTCCCTTTCTCTTGTTTCAGTACTTCTCAGAGAGCTGGGGTGGGGTGGGATTCTTATTTTAGGAGCAATTCCCTGACACTTTCATATGGCAAAAATCTCAATCTTCAACTTACATTATCCCAAACACAAAAACATTCAAAGCAACTGAACCTCCAATATTTTAAGAAATGCCATATAAAGACAAATCTAATGAGAGAACCACAACTGGGTACCCTCTGTGCAAATTCCTAACCCGTTTTGCTTTCCTCCTGATGGGCACAAGCCACAAGGGGTGGCTCTGTGTGTGTGTGTGGGGGGGGGGGGTGCTAAGCTTGAAGCTTTAGGCATTGAGGGTGGGGAGGTGGGACAGAGAAGCCAGGGTGGCCTTTCTGGTGGGGTCTGGGAGGGAGCAGAAAGCAGCAGGTGTGGTAAACTTGGGGGCCTGGTAGGCAGGGAGCAGAACAAAGGTAGCAGGGCAGCCGGTGGCAAATGTTGCCATGCTGCCATATCTTGCCCGGAGCCTGCTGCTTCGAGGGACCAGAGCAAAGGGGCTCCTCTCTTGGGGAGGAGAAGCTGAGAGTTCCTGGGCCTCATCCTTTGTGCAGAGCCCCAGCCAGCTATCCCCCAAAACCCTCCAAGCTCTGAGCTCCAAGAAGATGGGGCCTGGTGCGGCTCCTCTGAGAAGGCTGCAGTTTTCAGGCACAAAGACAAATGGCGTAGAAAAAGAATGGGTTACTGCTCAGCATGATAGCAAGGTGTCCTGTGCCTTCCCATGGAGCAGAGGCTGACAATGTAGACGTGAGAAGTCCACAAGATCACTTGCCTGAGTCCATTTTCAGACCATTTCTTGATGAATTTGAGGGGATGTCACATTCGAGCCACAGCCTACTTATAGTGTAGCTAATGGTTTTGAATGTCTTCAAGTCCCTTCCATTTATAAGCTCTTAAAGGATTAAAGTGCTTTTAGTGTCTTCTACCTGGAAACACTAACAAGTCTTGGGGCGAAGTGAATGACCCTATGAGAGAAAATAGACCACCTTTCCTTAACTCAAGGTGCTTGTGCCCGGGGTGGCCCTACTCACAGGTTTCCTCCTGCAGCACGAAGTCCTGATGGGTGTGCAAGAGCCCTTTCAGCAGCTCACATCTGCTCCATACGCACTCACACCTGTGCACACACACGGCAGCCTGTCGTCAGGCCAAGGCTCAGGCTGCAGTGAAGTCCCTGCCTTAACTGTATCAACAACAGAATGGAAGGGAGCAAGACACTCAGTCCTCCTGCAACAACCCTGTCAGATGGCACTATGGGCACTCATCCATTCAGAGTTTGTCCCCCTATTTCTCATTTGCAGGGTGGGGCTCTGCAGTGGAGCTTCTGAGGGCCAAGGAGGCTGGCTCTTTTTCACAGTCGCTGTCCTCCAAAGTCGTCTTTCCATGGCGAGTTTTCTGATAGTGACGGAGCTGCAATTTCCCCTTAAAGTCCTTGTCACACTTGCCACACTCCCCACATGTGCAGGGCTTCTCACCACTCTTGCTGCAGGCCTTTCTGCACTCATGTACCCGCTGGTGCTCCAGGAGGACTAAGCTGCTCCGGAACACCTTCCTACAGTCTTGACACTCATGGGGCCTCTCTTCACTGTGAACTGCTTGATGTTTGAAGAGGTTTGATCTTCTGCTGAAGGTCTTCCCACACTCGCTGCATTCATAGGGCTTCTCGCCACTATGCACCCGGCGGTGCTGACTGAGGCCTGAGCGTCCCCGGAAGGCCTTCCCACACTCCTTGCACTCAAATGGCTTCTCCCTGCTGTGGATGCGCTGGTGGTGAATGAGCTGGGAGATGCCTTTGAAGGCTTTTGGACACTGGCTGCACTTGTAGGGCTTCTCGCCACTGTGGGTGCGCTGGTGCTCGATGAGGTTAGAGCTCCTGCTGAAGGACTTCCCACACTCATTGCACTCATAGGGCCGTTCGCCACTGTGGATGCGCTGGTGCTCCAGGAGGGCAAAGCTGCGTCGAAAGAGTTTCCCACACTCTGGGCACTTGTAGGGCTTCTCACCACTGTGGATTATTTGGTGCTTGATGAGGTTGGAGCTGCGTGTGAAGGTCTTCCTGCACTCATTGCACTCATAGGGCTTCTCGCCACTGTGGATGCGCTGGTGCTCCAGGAGGGCGAAGCTGCGCCGGAAGAGTTTCCCACACTCAGAACACTCATAGGGCTTCTCGCCACTGTGGATAATGCGGTGCTTAATGAGGTTGGAGCTCCGGCTAAAGGATTTCCCACACTGCTGACACAGGTACCGCTTCTCTGCACCTTTGGAACACTGTTGCCTTAGAACTGAATCCTGCCTAACACTGTGGTTGCTTCTCTGCACCATCTCTTTTCCTTCACCTGAGGAGTTGCCTTGGCCTTTCTCCCTGTGATGGTCACCTCTGCTAGAGCCTGTCTCTGGAGAATAAACATGTTTCTGTCTCTGCTCGGGTCTTTCCTCCGTCAGCCTGGATACCTGACCCTTGCTGCCACCCTGAAGATTGGCCCCTGCAAATTCTTTTGGACTGTGTTTCTTCTTGGAACTCAATGTCTTGCTCGTGATCCTTTCATCTGTAAAGAAAGAGAGCACCAACCAGTGTTGTTCCCTCCCAGATCTCTATTTAGGGTTTGTTCTTCACTCTCACCCTTATGCCAAGGCTGAGAAGAGGTGAACCAGGAGATGAATGCGGGCAGGCAGGCAGGAGAGCAAGAAGGGAGGAAGTGGTGTGAGATAGCAGGAGGTACTCCCTTCATCTGGCACCTCTATGGGGGGAACTCTTTGGGACATTTTTATCTGCCACAAAAGAGAATTCCCCACCCAAAGTGGCTGTGCTCTTTGCAAATGGCTCAGGCAAGCTGGCCAAGCACCCTTTACTCACCTGCCTGTATTCCTGCGGCAGCCCTTGTCCTGTTGATGTCTGCAACCCAGGGCCCCTCCCCTCGCTCCAGCAGGGAGACCAAGTGAGGCTTGGAGGATGAAAATCCTGTAATGGAAATGAAGTGAATCAGTATCTTCAGAAACCAAGAACAAAGAACTCTCCAAAAAGTGCGACTGGGATGGTCCAGAGAAAATGCAGAATCCCTCTAAAGAAGCTAGGGGCTCTAAGCATACAAGGGCCAGGCAGGCACAGGGGATCTTAAGTAGATGGTGAGTTGGGCCAAAAGGATTAAGATATTATTATTTAGCCTGCATGGATAACAGCAGGCTTGTGGGGGGGCTTTGGGTGCATGGATACCCCAAGGCACAGACCAAGGGCTAGAGCAGGGATCCACAGGGGGCAAGGCCCTAGGGAGTATCGGGAAGTGAATAGAGCTGAGGGGCTGCCTGTAGCCCAAAAGCCAAAGCATCTTGAGTCACCATCAGACAGAGCAGATGTCTCAGTTCCATATGCCAAACTCAGCTGAGGATTCCTAAACTCCCCTGGGAACCTCAGATCTTCCTGGTGAGAGTCAGAAAGAACCCAGGGGAAGAAGCTAGTCTCCCTCTGTGGGGATAAATCGCAGAGGTGACATCTGTTGAATCTAAAAGAAAAATTGGAGCAAGAAGATCTACTGCAACCCCAAAAGCAGCGGGGTGCAGCAGGGGAGCCTGCTCCGGTTCCTGCCCTGGCTTCTGCATGCCTTGTCCTGGGCCTCTATGTCCTGAGCTCTCTGTGGCTCAATGCTTCTAAACTCTCTAACATGAAACGAATATGAAATGCAACCTTGATAAAAGTGAATTAAGTCTCAAATAGGGCATAGGGTAATTTGCACCTATCTTTTGGGTAGAAGAGGTTTAGTTAACCTATGAGTTTATATGCAAAATAAGTTTGATGGGGGAGGGCATACATTTACGTAAAACATTTACAGGTCCAAACCATTGAGCTAAAAACTGCCCTGTTGAGACAAAAGTTAGGCTGCAATGGATTATGAATCTAATGGGGAAATGCATTTATTCTGGGCCTCACAGTAACCAACCAGCAAAGAAGCTCAGAAATAAATTGAGTTCAGAGACAGAGAAGGGGGCTATGGGTGTATGTGGGGTCCTTACCCAGTGACACCAAATGGCGGTAGTTCTCCAGCATCACTTGCTTGTAGAGGACCCTTTGTTTGAGATCCAGAAGCTTCCATTCTGTCTTGCTGAAATGCACCGACACATCTTCAAAAGATACTGGCACCTAAAACAAGCCATTCCTATGGCTGCAGAGAAGTTCACCCTTATGCGTCCAAGGATGAGGTGGTGGCAAGTAAAGATGGGTCAAGGGGTACTAGAGAGCTCAGCAGCTGGGAGAGGCTCAGAGTTGCAAGAGTTGTGGGGCTGGGACATGAGGAAGTGGCAGATGGAGAGGGTAAAGGGGAGGTGCTGAGGCAAGGGGCCACCTACAGTTGGGGAGATCCACTCACCTTGGGTCTGGTTGTCAGGAGAATGGCTGCCATGGCAGGGGCACAGAGAAGCTAAAGGAAGTGGAAAGAGCTGTGTGTGAGATGAGGTCCACTCTACTCCAGTACAGCCCCATCCAAATCAGGTCCCATTCACAGCCACTCGGGACAGGACTTCAGCATATCTTTTGGGGGGGACACAATTCAATCCATAACACTTTCCCAAACTGAGCTGTCTCTTCTCCTCACTTGTGTAGTGGACCACCAGACATGGCTTTACTCTCTCCTCATGCTAGCTGCACCTAAGTAGGCTTAAGAAAGTGTTTATTTTTTCCTTTCTTTTTGTCATTTCCTTCTTCTCTTGGCCTTCTTATGTGGGCAATACTCCTGACCCCAACTTTCCAGCCTTCTCTGGAATTTCCACCATGAACCCCCTTTCCCCTCAGGTCAGGGTTCTTACAGAAAAACTCCAAACATACCACCTCTAACTGCAAATGGACTTCCTTTCAAGGGAAAGAGAAAGACCAGGCTGGTAAAGGGACCCATGATAGCTGGGGGAGGGGATGTTGTCTGAAGAGGTAACATTCAGGCCAAGAGCTGAAGGTTGGGAGTGAATAAAGAGAGTAGCAAGCCAAGGGCACAGCCCATATCCAGCCCTCAGATAGGCCTGAGTGCAGCATTCCTGGTGCTGAAAACTGGGTAGCAGTGTGTTGCAGAAGGTGAGGCCATGCAGGCCCCTTGGGGACAGGAGGGAGCTGGGGCTCACACTAAGGGCAGGGAGAGCATGTCACTGACAAAGTAGACAGAATCAGATTTCTCCACATCAGTTCTCAGTGCCAGAAGACAGTGGGGAAAAAGAAAGTTTGCTCTAGGGATGTTACTTTCACCCAACTGGAGACTAAAAAGGTGGAATTCCTGGGCAGCACAGCAGAGGAACAAGGTTGTGGATGGTAGGTGGGTGGGGCCCTGGATGGGTGGGGCCACATCTGTAGTGTTTCTTATGCTGCTGTGGGCGAGCACAGCTAGCTTGTGCAACAGGAGAGAGGGCAAAAGGACAGGGTCCCTAGAGCATTTAAATTGCCCCAAAGTCCCTTATCACCTGTGCTAAGTTGTCAATCAACATTGGCTCAGAATAAATAAACTCATGTGTCTCATGAAGAAGTTTATATTAATCAGAGAGAAGGAATCCCTTAAGGTCAAGTGGATGCTAAAAAACATTAGGTGAAAGACGAAGGAAGAATAGGCATCCACGTGATGTCAAAATGTCTTCCTGGGCTACTGCTGGTCACAAGAGAGAAAGCTAATTTAACAGTGGTGGGACAGAGGTGGGATGTCCCTTCAGGGACGCTTGTGGGGAGTGCTCAGGTGGCTCAAGAGGGCTCTTGCCAAAGCTTGACCCAATTCTAATGCAGCCTTGAGGCTCAAGTTGCAGTTTACAGAGCATTTCAGGGACAGAGGGAGACAGTTCAAGACACCACAAGGAAGCAACCAGCACAATCCAGAAGATGGGCTGTTCCCCGGTCTCCTCTGCAAAGTAGTGTCATGGGAAAAAGAGGGGGGCAGGGAGGATGACTGTTCTTGATGAAAAGAGATTGAAGGGGCCAACAGCCAACAATGGCATCATTGATCAGATGTTGGCATGAACAAAAGAGGAGTTAAAGGCACTGGAGGCATGGAGGGCTGACTGTGGAGTGACTGAGGACAGTGGAGACCACTGCTGGATGGATTATGGCACTGGGCCATGGAAGAAAATGTCCTTGTCAAGAGATGCACATTGAAGCATTTGGGGGAGAAAATGCCCTGTAAACTTACTTTTAAATGCTCAGCCAAAATGAAGGGAAGGGGAGGGGAGGGGAAGGGGAAGGGGAAGGGGAAGAGGGAAGGGGAAGGGGAAGAGAGGGGAAGGGGAAAAGGAAGGGAAGGGGAAGGGGAAGGGGAGGGGAAGGGGAGGGGAAGGGGAGGGGAAAGGGAGGGGAAGTGGTAGGGGAAGGGAAGGGGAGGGGGAAGGAAGGGGGAAGGAAGGGAAAGGAAAAACAAGCAAATAAGGCAAGCTAGAGACCACTGCCAACCCTGGGAGGTGGGTGCCTGGGCTTCGTTAAACTAGTCCCTCTGTCGGTTTGCTTGGCAGTGTTAGAAATTAAAAGGGAAAGTAAGTAAACATAGTTATCATATGACCCAGCAATTCCACTCCTGGATATATGCTCAAAAGAACTGAAAACACATTAAATGAAAACCTGTACATGAAGTCTCTAGCAGCATGATTCACCAACGTGAACAGGTGGAAACAACCCAGTGTCCATCGACTGATGAATGGAAAAACAAAATGTGGTCCATACACACAATGGAATATTATTTGGCCATAAAGAGGAATGAAATACTGATACATACAACATGGATAAATCTTGGAGACATTATGTTCAATGAATAAAACCAGACACACACCAAAGGCCACAGATGGTATGATTCCATTTATATGATGTAATATAAAATTTCACAAGAGCTATCTTGATCCAGTTTGGAAGTTACGACTAAAATCCTTATTTTCTCTGCCTTTCTTAAGCAGTTTGTTAAGCTCCCATCCCAACTACCTCCCTCATCAGGGGCCCTCTCTTTGGGGTCGCTAAACACACCTACAGCCCCCTTATTGGGCTCCTACACTCAGGGGCCAGTACCAGACAACTAGGGACTGCCCCATGCCCAGAGGGACCCCACGGAAACTAGTACGCTACCCAGGTGCACCCCCGTGTGGCAGCCTACTCTCCTTTGGAGCTGTAAGTAAGAAAGAGTTCTGCCTTTCATCTCTCTGAGTATCACTGTCCTGTGACCTGCCATAAAGAAACCCTTATTTTATAAAACATATGACATGGCCCTGGCCAGTGTGGCTCAGTTGGTTGAGCATTGTCAAGTGCACCACAGTGTTGACGGTTTGATTCCCAGTCAGGGCACATGCCCAGGTTTCCGGCTCCATCTCCAGTTGGGTGTTTGCGGGAGGCAGCCAGCCAATCTATGTTTCTCTCTCACATCAATGTTTCTCTCTCTCTAAAAAAAATAAATAAAAAACAAGAACACACATGTCATGTCCAGAATAGGAAAATACAGAGTCACAGAGCAGATGGGTGGGCACCATGGGCAGGGCCAGGGGTGGGGGGAGTGGTGTGTGTGTGTGTGTGTGTGTGTGTGTGTGTGTGTGACTGCTTCATGGGTATGGGGTTTCCCTCATGGATGATGAAAATGGTCTGGAACTAGATAGTGGCAATGGTTGCATATTAGGTACATTGTGAATGTTTGCTTTAAAATGGTTAATTTTATTTGATGTGAATCTCATCTCAATAAAAAAAGAGGGGCAAGAGGTATAGCTGGCAAGTAATCATTCTGATATCCACATGTCACGTTTCATTGGGATATACTGTCAGTCACTGGGGGACCTAACAAGCTAAATGCGCCGGATAGAGACTAGTAATAACAGGCAGGGTTTTCAGACCAGCATCACATTGTTTTGAAAAAGAGCACAAGCCTCTTTTCTCTCTCCCACAGCTGTACTGCCAGGTCACGATCCATCCTGGAAAACACAAAAAAGTCTAAAGGAAGAGGGGTTATCTCCAATCCCCCCACTCCAAGACATACTGGAGTCCAATCCCCCAGTGGAGAAGTAGCTGCTGTGCTGTGACCGCCTGAGAGAAATAGCATGGACAGGCTCGCCTGTAGATGGAGGCCAACACTTAAGTTCAATGCCACAAGGTGCAATGGGGGTGCTAGCTATGATGAGTAGTTGCACACAACGGTGTTTATGCTTGAGACTTAGACCCCCAAAGTCAGCATACTTTCAAATCCTGGAAAGAAGACACGACAAGCCCTGTTCTCACAGACTATAACTCCAAGTAACCCACCAGGTGGGAATGGGGTGGCGCTCGCTAGCACTTACATAAGGAACTATCTAGAAGGAGCCTGTGGAACTGGAGAGCAGCTTCTTCTAAGACCATTTGACCTTGGGCCACCAGAACAGAGGAGAAACTGAAAGATGATCCCAGACCACCCCGAAGCTCAGCTTTCCCTAAACCCAGCACTGGGCATGGAGGTGAGGGTCTGTCAGACAGCAGTGCCCTAGGCTAGAAGCCAGTAAGGCCCTGCCAGCCACCTCCTGGGCTGGTTCACCGCCAGGAACGGGGCAGGCTCCCACCCCCTCACTGATCCTGGTGGAGCGAAAGCTGAGAGTAAGGAGCCACCCACCCCACCCCCTGGGGGAGGAGAGGAGTGCAGGGGGTACAGCAGTGCTGCCAACTGAAGTGAAGCAGCCCCAAAGCAGGAGGGGCAGCCAGTGGGCTTTGGTGCTGATGCCTTCGTAAGACCACGAGATGGGGCTATTTCCCCAGAAAAAGAAAACAAAACAAACAAACAACTGGAAAGGCAGTCAGCAGTCCCACTCAGGCTGGATCAGGAACTGGGGCTTTTTCATCCACAAGGAAGGACACCTAAGACCACTGCACCCAGTCTTCTTCCGTTCCGATGGAACTTCCTCTGGAGTCTAGTGATTCAAGACCCCAACTGACTTCTCTTGCCCCCAGCAGCCTTCCCTGAAGTGCACATCACCTGCCACTCACCTGGTGGAAAGGCTGGAAGACCCAGGGCCTGGGGAAGCCAGCCTCAGTCCAGAGCCCAGGTTTGGCCTGAGAACTTCCACAAGTCAGCCCACGGACCTCCATGCGGCCTGGCCCAGCAAAACCCTCTGAGGAACAACCCTGCAACTGGTGTCTCCAGGCCCTATCCTGGGGGCAGGGGCAGAGGCTGACCCAGACATAAAGAGAGCCATCTCCTAGAGGGGTTTGGTCCTTCCCCGCTTAGAGTCCTCCCTGAAGTGCCTGTCTCACTCAGAATAAACTCACAGGAGCCCTTCCTAACCTTTCCCTCCCCTCGTCCCACACCCTTGCTCCCTCTGCTCCAGCCACACTGGCCTCTGAACTCTTCCTCCTAGACACCAGGCCACTCCTGTCTCAGGACCTTTGCACTGCCTGTTCCTCTGCCTGGTAGGCTCGCTCACCTCTTTCAAGTTTTTCAGAAATGTCACCTTCTAACCACACTACTTAAACATGCAATCCCACACCTCACCTCCCTTCCCTGCTCTATTTTTCCTGTGGCACTTCCCACCGTTTAACATACTTTATAATCTTAATTTAAAATGTTTACCGCTTATTGTCTGTGCCCTGCCACTAGAACTGGACCCACTGAGCAGGGACTTAAGCAAATTCGTTCCCTGATATATTCTGAATGTTTGCAGCAACCTGGCCCGCAGTGGGAGCTCCTCGGGTATTTGTGAGAACTGGACCTGCAGGGCAGCCCTGCACAATTCCCCCACAGTCCCTGTGAAGCTCAGTGCAGTCCCTCTCTTGCCCTGGTGGGCCTTCCATCCTGCCCTCAGCTTCCTCTTAAGCCTTCCTCTGCATTGCGCGTCACCGCCAAGACCCCACACAACGGAAGGGCACAACCCCTGTGCCTGCGGAATGTTCACAGGGTGCCCCCAGAGCAGGAGTGCTGCGACCACGGTCACCGTGCCAGCCTGCCCGGCGCTCCCACATTAAGAGGCGTACAGTCCAAACGTACCAGGAGGCTGGGCGACGGGATGAGCTCTTGCCGGCCCGAGTCGGTGGCGAACCGCAGTCTGTGGACAGACACTGGGAAACCCGGGCTGCCTTTCCCTGGCGCCCAGGAGCTCTCCGCCTCCCAAGGCGTCCCGACCGTCGCAACTGCCGTGGCTCCCAGTCACCTGGGGAGACGGGGTCCCGCCCCTACCTGGCTTCCCAGCAGGCCCGAGGCCAAGGCCACCGCCTCCGAGAAGCCCTCCAGGGCAGTCCCCAGGAGGCTGCGGGGCTTCCCGGAAGGTTCTCGGCCTCGTCCCCGGTCGCTGCTCTGGAGGTGCGTTCTGCACTGCCGTCGTCCGTCCGTCTGTCCGTCCAGCACCAACGTTCGGGCTGGGAGCAGGCTGGGCGGGGGCGGTGGCAGCGTGGGAAGGGGGGGCACCGAGCATGCGCGGCGCGGCGGGAGGGCGGCCCGGCCAGTGCCCGCCCAGGCACGCCCCGCCCGTGTACTGTCTTGGCTCCTCGCGGACCCCTGAGCACTTCTGCTCCGGGTCCAGATGCTTCTGGGGCTCTGGTCTCTGTGATCAGTCCACTGCAGTCCCCCAAGGGGCCAGGGAGGGGCAACATTGGGCTTTCCGTCCATCCAGTTATCCGTCCCTCCACCTGTGATCTACGGAACCCCTGCAGGGCACTGAGCAGCAAAGGGACCAGGCCACTTGAGCCAGGAAGGCCGAGATAAGAAAGTAGGGGACAGTGAGAGGGGATTTGGGGGAGGGCAGTGTGCAGGTAGGTGGAGGGGAAAGAGGATAAGAGCAGGAAGTGAAGAGCTGCTGGGTTCATTCGTCTTTCCCTCAGGTAGGCATTTGGGTCACTGTTTTCCCACAGGTGACCGTCCATGTGGCAGAACCAGGATTGAAATCCAGGGCTGACAGGGGATACATGCTCTGTTGGTAATAATGAGTTCCTCAAAAAGTTGGGAATATGAAAAAGGCTGTCAAAGAAAAGCAACAAGGAAAACCAGGCACCCTGCAAGTTCCACCCCTCCCCCAGTCCCAGGCCACTGGGAATTGAGCAGGAGCAACTGGGCACCTCTCTGCCTCTGAGTGATACCTCTCATTACAAAATCAGGAGAACCTGGGCCTCAGGGAGAAGCCCTCAGCACTCCCACCCCTGGCTTAGGGGGAGACCTGAGACACACAATTACCGTGCTTCTAGCTGTGGGGAGCAGGACTCACAGGGGCATTTCCCTGGAGCAGAGGCAGGAGATCCCCCATGGCTCTTGGCTGTGGGCCCTGCTGCCCAATCTTGTTCTCTCTGCCTGGGGAACTGGCTGGGCAGGTCTGAGCCTGGGCTCTTGAGGTATAGCGGGGCAGATGGTGGCCCCTCAAAAGATATGTGCAGATCCTAACTCCCAGAACCTGTGATTGTGACCTTTTTCAGAAAAAGGGTATCTGCAGATGTGAAGTTAAGATTCTCAAGATGAGGTCATGCTAGGATTTATCCAGGTGGGCCCTAAATACAATGACAAGTGTCTTTAAAAGAGACAAAAGAGAGACATAGACATAGGTCAGAAAGCCATGTGAAGGTGGAGGCAGAGATGGGAGTGATGTGGCCACAAGCCTTGGGATGCCTGGAGTCCCAGGAAACTATAAGAGGCAAGGAAAGATCCTCTTCTAGAGCCTTTGGAGGTAGCATAGCCCTGCTGACACGTTAATTTTGGGTTTCTGACTTCCAGAGCCCTGAGAGAATAAATTCCTATTGTTTCAAGCTACCTGGTTTTTGGTAATTTATTGCAGAAGCCCCAGAAAACTCATATAAGAGGGAATGGGCTGAGCTTAGATCCCTCCCAAGCCAATTTCTGCAAAGGGGCTAGACCTTTGCACCCCACATCAGCTAGTAGTAATTGGATGTGTGCTGGGGTGACCTTGGATAAGGCAGCTCCTTTGTCCTTGAGCAATTCCTAGAGAATATTGGCATCCGAGGTTCACCGAAGGAGAAGAGTGAGAGCCTCATGCCAGGAGGGGATTCTGGGACTGTAGCCCACATCCACCGTAGCGTGGAATGACTGTGCTCTGAATATGTAGTTGTAATAGGGCTATAAAAATAGAGATGGGGAGACAGTGCACAGTTGTCTTAAACTGCTCTAGGGTTACCATATGGCTGGTGGTAGCATTACTACAGTTAGTCTGGAGAGCATCAGAATGCTTATAGCGAAAGTGAGAGACCTATGAAGAAATATCGATAAACCCACAACTGTATTGGGACAGACATTTCCAATATTTTATTATAAAGAATTTCAAACACATGCCCAGCCACCCTAGACAGAGTAATATAACAAAAGTCCATGGACACACCAGTCAGCTGCTATCCACACATGGCCATCTCTTCTTCATCCACCTCCCTTTATTGTAGCAGGAGGCTCAAGACCTCTGAGAGAAGTGGCCTCACAGCTGCAAGCAGGGATGGCACCCAGAGGGCAGCAAGTCCAGATTCAGCCACTGTGCAGCAGGTACCCAGAACCTCAGTGAAGGAGGGGCCTGGAGAAGGGGTCCAGAGCAAGCAAGCCCCTCGCTCAGGAGGGAAGGATCTGAGCTGAGTCCTTTATTGGCTCCTCTTACTCCATCCTTCTGTTAACATTGGTGTTTGTTAATAGGTATGAATATTTAGAGGCTTCATACTACTTAGTGGAAGATAGATCAATAAAAATGATCCATCCTGAGAAACTGAGAGGAAAAAAGATTAAAAAAAGCACACAACAAAACAGAACCTCGGTAAGTTGTGGGACAATGTAAAAAGGTCTAACGTGTATTTGGGATCCCAGGAGAAAAAACACTGTAGTAATTTCACTGACATAAATAAATATTACATATCTACAATTATAGTCTACATATTTAAATCCAAGAACCATCACTGGTAAACAATGTTCGGGGAATTATTAACACGTGATCACACCACATCTCAAGCAGTAATTGGTTCTGTTTGGTGTGGTGTGACTTTCTGCAGCAGTTTTATTTATTTATTTTTCTAATTTTATGCCCTTTTTTAAAAAAGTTATCTTTATTGTTGAAAGTATTACAGACATCCCCTTTTTCCCAGTTGACCCCCTCCACTCTTCTCCTACGCCCTCCCCAGGCCTTCCCCCGAACTATTGTTTGTCCATGGGCTATGCATATATGCATATAAGTTCTTTGGTTGATCTCTTCCCCTCCCTGCTTCCCTCTGAAATACATCAGTCTGTTGCATGCTTCAGTGTCTCTAGATCTATTTTGTTTGTCAGTTTATTTTTCTCATTAGATTCCACATATAACTGAGATCATGTGATATTTGTCTTTCTCTGGTGTATTTTGATTAGCATAATACTCTCCAGGTCCCTTTGTGCTGTCTCAAAGGGTAAGGGATCCTTCTTTTTTACAGCTGCATAGTATTTCATGGTATAAATGTAATGCATGTGGGCCAGCAGATGTTCTGACCTGCACTAAACCATGCCCCAGCCATGTGCATTTGTTTACTCTTGATGACTGGTGAATGCATGCATTTACTAGACCTATTCAGTATAAATTTAAAATTACAATAATACATATAGAAAACTTTTCTGTGAAATTAAATTTTTCATACATACTTAATTTTAATCACACAAATGTGTCTACATAAGTAAAAACAGGTAAACTATTTTGTCAATTTTTAACAGATGCATTCAGAAAACCTACTTTATTATATAATGGACTTTTGGCTTTAACGGAAACCCCTTCACCCGAATTAGTCCATTACATCGAGGTTTTACAGTATTTTGTTATAGATGCCTGTATGGACTAAGATAGGCAGTAAAAAGATAGATGTAAATTTAACCATATAAAAATTACACTCAGTGTTAATGGGTTATATACTCCAATGAAAAGGTAGAGATTGTCAGCATGAAGAAAAGAGCAAGGATTTTGCTGTCTACAAGAGATGCAATTTAAAAATAAAGACTCAGCCTGGCCGGGCGTGGCTCAGCGGCTGAGCATTGACCTAGGATCCAGGCGATTGGGGTTCGATTCCCGGTCGGGGCACACGCCCCAGTTGCGGGCTCTGGCTAGATCAATGACTCTCTCATCACTGATGTTTCTCTCTCTCTCTCTCTCCCCCTCTCCTTTTCTCTCTCTGAAATCAATAAAGATATATTTAAAAAAATAAAATAAAATAAAAATACTCAGATGAGTTGATAGTAAGAGGATCCAAAATAATATACCATGCAAAAAGTAAGCATAAGAAAGTGGGAATGGCTACCTTAATACTAGACATAACAGATTTAAAGATGACTATTACCCGAGATGAAAGGTAATAATGATATATGTGTTAATTAATCGGAAACACATAGAGTTCATAAATGTATTTGTACCTTATAATAACAAGCTTAAAATACATAAAAACAAAAGTTGATAAAATAAAGGGAGAAACAGACATTTTCCACAGTTATAGTGGGAAATTTTAACACTCTTGCCTCAGCAATTGATACTAGACAAGAAGTCAGTAAAAATATATCCTTATGATATTTTCAACCACAATAGAAAACAAATTATAAAGAAAATTTGCCCCATTTGCCACAACGGGCTCTCTATTTGCCAGCTTACCCCACTAACTCCCCTACCTTGTTGGTAGGCCATTTTGTCCATGGAGGGCCAATGGGTGTGGTGGTTGTTTTTAGAGTTTCAAGACTTGGTACATCAAGCCCTCACTACCCGTGGTCAATATGTTACAGGAGGCTACTGTAACATATTGCCTCCTCACGTGCTTTTCAGATCCAATCATTTGTCCTGTACCCAGATGCCGAGAACTTTCTGGGAAGCTCTCGAGGCCTTAAGACGGAGAACTTGGGAGACGCAGCCCCTTGGTTCCTGGCTGCGCAGCGGAGGTGAGCTCTTCAGCCCTTTTGGAGTGGGACTCCAGAGTCGTCCACAGAGGCCGAAAAAGTAAGGCCATGGGCTGGGGTTTGGCGGGGACTCCGGAGCTGGAATTGGGGGGACAGCTCCCGGGTGAGGTGGTCGGAGAGGAGGGCTAACATGTCGGGGTGCGGGAGCGGGAACTAGGCGCCCGCCACGAAGCAGGGCTGCTGACTAAGAGGGGCTGAGGGCAGGATTCCCAGTTGGGGGTCCACAGGGTTACTGCCGCTGGCTGAGAGGGGGCAGGTGGCAGTGCTCTGGTGTGGGGAGGCAGCGAGTGGTGTTAATGGTTAAGCAGCCTAAGCTGTTGGGAGGGCGTGGAAGGGAGGGCTCCCCAGTGCTGGAGGGGAGAACGACAATTGTGCTTAGAGGAGGACAGAGAGCAGGGTCACCTACGGAGCTGCTGGGCCGGCTTTGGGAGCTCCATTGAGGAAAAGGCTGCTGCCTGCGGATGGGTGGGTGTGGGGCAGGCACGCTCTTGGTGCCCCAATGTGAGGGGAAGACTGACGCATACTGTAGGGGTGAAGGGAGGGCTGGTGGCCAAGGTGGGGCTATTGGGAGGACCCTCTAGTGTGGGGAGCTTCCATTGTGCGTGTGAGGCGGCAGAAAAGGAGAACACTGGCCTCCAGGCTAGGAGGGCTGCTCCTGCTCCGGTTGCGGAGAGCTGAAATGGGCGGGCTACCAGCTCCATTGCGTTTGGGTTCCGGGCTTTAGCACTGGTGGTGGTGATGGGGGGAGGGCTCCCTGGTGTAGGGAGGCTGGAGGGGACTGCTAGTGGCCTAGCAAGTGTGGGCACGGTTCTCACGAACACAGAGGCCGCCTTCTGGGGCCACTGGGGAGGAGGACTGGCTGTGGGTGTGGAGAACAGGGGAAGGGGACCAGTATGGGGGTGGGGGAGGGATCCCTGGTGTGAGGAGGCTAACGTCTGAGCATGTGGGGGCGCCCTCCTTGAAGCGAGTGCCACAGGCGGGGGGGGGGGGGGGCGGCAGGGCACAGCATGGGAGGGCCCTTTGCAGGGCGGGTGAGGGTGGCGCCCCCTGCGTTCAGGGAGGGAATGGGCTGGAAGGTAGAGCCACTGGCTGAGGGTGGGAGAGGAGCCGCCTGGCAGGTGGGGAGCGGGTGATGGATGGTGAGAGGGGGATGTGCTAGGGTTGCTGTGATCTGGTGGAGGCTGCTGGATACTGCAAATGGACTGTGTGTGTAGAGGATGCGGTTTGGGAAGAGGGATGAGGCGCTACAGTTGGAATCTGAAAGGCTACCGGTCACCTCCGTGGGGGGTGGAATAGGGATTGCAGTGTCCAGAGGGGCAAGGCCTTGGCCTCCACAGAAAATATAGATTCTTTACAATATAGATTTCTTGTACATTCACCCAGACACACCATACATCCAGCCATAAAAAAGTCTCCATACATTTAAAAGGATTGCACTTTTACTTAATAACTTATCTTGTTTTATTAACATATCTCTAAATATTTGGAAACCCATGGATCAAAGAAAATCACAAAGGAACTTAGAAAATATTTTGTGCCCCAAGCAGAGAACAGCCAAAGAACATATGCATATATGCATAATCCATGGACACAGACAATACTGTGGGGAAAGCCTGGGGTGGGGCGGGAGCTGGGTGGAGGGGAGCAATGGAGGAAAAAAGGGGACATCTGTAATGCCCTCAACAATAAAGATATATACATTTTTAAAATACTCAATGAATGCAACAGAAGTCAGAAACAGAAAGGGGGACAAAAATATGTGAAACAAATAGAAAACGAATAATAAGATGGTAAATTAAAACCAATCAATACTGCATTAAATTTAAAAAGGTTAAGCAACCCAATTAAAAGACAGATAGTAACAAATTTCCTAAAAACACCAACAAGAAAAAACAAGAAAATATTTTGTGCCAAATATTTTAATAAGAAAAAGATACAACTCACCAAAATTAGTGGGAAGAAACGGAAAAAACAACCAGAAGAAAGTGTATTGCTCTAAATTCTTAAAGTAGAAAAGAAGAAGGCATACAATCAATGACTTAATGGTCAATTTAAAGAAGCTAGAAGAGTGAAATAAATGTAAAATGAGTTGATTGAAAAAAATAATAGGGCTGCCCTGGCCGGGTGGCTCAGTTGGTTGGAGCATCATCCCTGCACCAAAAGGTTGCAGGTTTGATTCCTGGTCTGGGTACATACCTAGGCTGTGGGTTTGATCCCCAGTCAGGGTGCGTAGGGGAGGCAACCGATCAATGTTTCTCTCTCAAATCGATGTCTCTCTCTGTCTCTTCCTCCTTAAAAAAAAAAAAAAAAAAAGAATAAACATATCCTTGGGTGAAGATACAAAAAAATATAATAGGGCTAAGAGAGGAAATCAGTGACAGAAAGCAAATTATAGAGACAATTAACAGAGCCATATCATGGTTCGTTTTAAAGAGCAATGTAACTTATAAAGCCTAAGCAAGACTAATTGCAAAAAAGGAGAAACAGCACTAATCAGTAATATCGGGAATGAAAGAGGGTTACCGCTACAAATCAAACAGACATTAAAAAGAGAATGAGGGCGTATTACGAAAACATCATGCCCCAACGTGAAAACTTGTCAAATTCCTTGGAAAAAAGGTGACTTCCTAAAACTGATGCCAGAAAAAAATAAAGTATGACTAGCATCTTTTTTTAATTGTTGACAGTATTATAGATGTCCCCCTTCTTACCCCCTTAGTCCCCCCTCCACCCAGCCCTGCCCCACCCCAGGCCTTCACCACGCTATTGTCTGTGTCCATGGGCTATGCATATATGCATGTAAATTCTCTGGTTAATCTCTGCCCGTCCTCCCCACGCCCCTCCCCTCTGAGGTCTGTCAGTCTGTTCCATGCATCCATGTCTCTGGGCCTATTTTGTTCGTCAGTTTATTTTGTTCATTAGATTCCGCACGTAAGTGAGATCATGGGATGCTTGTCTTTCTCTGCCTGGCTTATTTCGCTTAGCATAAAATTCTCCAGGTCCATCCATACTGTCCCAAAGGGTACGAGATTCTTCTTTACAGCTGTATAGTATTCCATGGTGTAAATGTCCCACAGCTTTTTTATCCACTTAGCTACTGATGGGCACTTGGGCTGTTTCCAGATCTTAGCTATTGTAAATTGCACTGCTATGAACATAGGGCTGCATATATCCTTTCTGATTGGTGTTTCAAGAGTCTTAGGATATATTCCCAGAAGTGGGATCACTGGGTCAAACGGCAACTCCATTTTTAATTTTTTGAGGAAACTCCATACTGTTTTCCCTAGTGGCTGCACCAGTCTGCATTCCCACCAGCAGTGTCCTAGGGTTCCCCTTTTTTCCACACCCTCGCCAGCACTTTTACTGATGGCAGCCACTCTGGCAAGTGTGAGATGATATCTCCTTGTAGTTTTAATTTGCATCTCCCTGATGATTAGTGACTTTGAGCATCTTTTCATGTGTCTCTTGGCCATCTGTATGTCCTCTTTGGAGAAGTGTCTATTCAGGTCTTTTGCCCATTTTTTAATTGGATTGTTTGTCTTCCTGGTGTTGAATTCTATGTGTTCTTTATCTACTTTGGAAATTAACCCCTTATCAGATATATCATTGGCAAATATGTTCTGCCGTACAGTGGGTTCCCTTTTCATTTTGTTGATGGTTTCTTTTGCTGTGCAGAAGCTTTTTAGTTTGATGTAGTCCCATTTGTTTATGTTTTCCTTTCTTTCTCTTGCCCTAAGAGATGTATTGGTGAAAATACTGCTACTTGAGATGTCTGTGATTTTACTCCTATTTTCTCCTAAGATTTTTATGGTTTTGTGATTTACATTTAAGTCTTTTATCCATTTTGAGTTTATTTTTGTTTATGGTGTAAGTTGGTGGTCTAGTTTTATTTTTTTGCATGTAGCTGTCCAATTTTCCCAACACCATTTTTTAAAAAAAATTTATTATTATTATTTTTTTACTGAATGATTCCTAAATGTTTTTTTATTTCATATCTGTGGAATTAAAAAAACAGATTACTCAGAAATAATAGGTAGAAGAAAATAGATCACTCTGGTAAAAATCAGACATCAGTACTCACACTGGCACATCAGTACTCACACTCCCCCATTTCTCTCCCTTGGCTCTCCTCATTAAACAAGATAAGGTCAATGCTTCCCAGTGCCTATTAGCGTGAAATAATCTTTAGTGGATAGTTCATGTGGGTTGAAATTACACCTTAGCATATGAACCCAACACCATTTATTGAAGAGACTGTCTTTACTCCATTGTATGCTCTTGCCTCCTTTGTCAAATATTAATTGACCATATTGGCTTGGGTTGATTTCTGGGGTATCTATTCTGTTCCATTTGTCTATATGCCTGTTCTTGTGCCCGTACCAGGCTGTTTTGATTACAATGGCTTTGTAGTACAGTTTGATAGCCAGTATTGTGATCCCTCCAACTTTGTTCTTCTTTCTCAAGATTGCTGAGGGTATTTAGAGTCTTTTTTGGTTCCATATAAATTTTTGGAATATTTGTTCTAGATCTGTGAAATATGCTGTTGGTATTTTAATAGGAATTGCATTGAATCTATAAATTGCTTTGGGTAGTATGAAAATTTTAATGATGTTAATTATTCCAATCCATGAACACGGTATATGCTTTCACTTGTTTGTATCTACTGTCCTTTAGCTGAGAACCAAGTCCTCTGGTACTCATCTTCAGCTTGCTCTGTGAACAGCCTCTCAGGTGTGCTACAGTCAGTCAGCCCCACCACTTACTTCCACTTCCAGAGTGCAACTAGCATTATATCTTGTAAGTTTATTTATTTTCAAAAAAGTTACCTAAAATCAAACAAACAAAACAGGGAGGGGAGGCACTCCAAGCCTCTGCTGGGAGGAGCATGGGGCTCTTATTGGGCAGTGGGTTGGGCTGTGTAGTATGAACATGATTCTCTCCCTTTTGCACCCACAGGACAAGGACCACACTGCCACAGCCTGCACACCCCTGTCCAATCACTTCTTCTCACCCTTCAAGTCCTCAGTGATGGCGATGGCTCTTGCGATACTGCAGGACTGGTGTGGTTTGATGGCCGTGAATGCACAGCGCTCCCTGCTCATCCTGGGCATTCCAGATGACTGTGAGGACCAGGAGTTCCAGGAGGCTGTGCAGGCTGCCCTGAGACACCTGGGCAGGTACCGAGTGCTGGGCAAGATCTTTAGAAGGGAGCTCCAGTCCAGGGTTGCCTTGATTGAGTTCACTGAGTATTTAAACCGAAGTTTCATCCCCCGACAAATACCAGGCAGGGGGGGACCCTGGACTGTGGTCTTCCTGCCCCAGGTCCCTGATTCTGAGTCACAGGATAGACCCGATTTTCCTGCACAGCCCCAGAGGCGAGCAGTGGCTGGCAGGGCAGGTGAGGCAGGAGCTGCAGATGAGGAAGCTGCAGGTGAGGCAGGACCTGCAGGTGAGTCAAAACCCTCTGATGAGGCAGAAGCTGAAGTTCTGTCAGTAGATCCAGGTGAGGAGGGAGTTAAAGGTGAGATTGGAGCTGCAGGTGAGGAAGAAACTGCAGGCGAAGAAGGAGCTGAAGGCGAGGATGGACCTGCAGGTGAGAGAGCTGCAGGTGAAGGGGCTGCAGGTGAGGCAGCTGTAGGTGAGGGAGCTGCAGGTGAGGGAGCTGTAGGTGAGGGAGCAGCTGTAGGTGAGGGAGCTGCAGGTGAGGGAGCTGCAGGTGAGGGAGCTGTAGGTGAGGGAGCAGCTGTAGGTGAGGGAGCTGCAGGTGAGGGAGCTGTAGGTGAGGGAGCTGTAGGTGAGGGAGCTGCAGGTGAGGGAGCTGTAGGTGAGGCACCTGTAGGTGAGGGAGCTGTAGGTGAGGGAGCTGTAGGTGAGGCACCTGTAGGTGAGGGAGCTGTAGGTGAGGGAGCTGTAGGTGAGGGAGCTGTAGGTGAGGGAGCTGTAGGTGAAGGAGCTGTAGGTGAGGGAGCTGTAGGTGAGGGAGCTGTAGGTGAGGGAGCTGTAGGTGAGGGAGCTGTAGGTGAGGGAGCTGTAGGTGAGGCACCTGTAGGTGAGGGAGCTGTAGGTGAGGGAGCTGTAGATGAAGCAGCTGTAGGTGAAGGAGCTGTAGGTGAGGCAGCTGTAGGTGAGGGAGCTGTAGGTGAGGGAGCTGTAGGTGAGGCAGCTGTAAGTGAGGGAGCTGTAGGTGAGGCACCTGTAGGTGAGGGAGCTGTAGATGAAGCAGCTGTAGGTGAAGGAGCTGTAGGTGAGGCAGCTGTAGGTGAGGGAGCTGTAGGTGAGGGAGCTGTAGGTGAGGCAGCTGTAAGTGAGGGAGCTGTAGGTGAGGGAGCTGTAGGTGAAGGAGCTGTAGGTGAGGCAGCTGCAGGTGAGGCAGCTGCAGGTGAGGGAGCTGTAGGTGAGGCACCTGTAGGTGAGGCACCTGTAGGTGAGGGAGCTGTAGGTGAGGCAGCCGTAGGTGAGGGAGCTGCAGGTGAGGCAGCTGTAGGTGAGGAAGAAGCTGCAGGCGAGGTAGGAGCTGAGGATGAAGCAGGAGGTTCAGATGAGGAGGGAGCTTCAGGTGACACAGGAATTGCAGGTATGGCAGGATCTGTGAGTATGGCAGGAGCCGCAGGTGAGGCAGGATCTCCAGGTGAGGAAGCTGTGGGTATGGCAGGAGCCCCAGGACAGGCAGGAGCTTGGAACCAGCAATGGAGGCAGGCTTTGCAGCCTGTGCTGGAAAATATGGCCTACCAGGAACTGAGAGCCTTTTCTGGGATGGAAGAGCCAGGCCATGAGGAGGAGTCCTTTGAGAGCTGGCTGGACCATGCCAACGACATGCTGTACCTGTGGCGCCACATATCGGAAAGGGAGAGGAGGAGGAGGCTGGTGGAGAGCTTGCATGGCCCTGCACTGGATCTTGTGAGCGGCCTCCTGGATGAAAATCCTGACATCGCTGCTCAGGACTGCCTGGCCACACTGATTCAGGTGTTTGGGAACAAGGACACCCAAACTACCGCGCGGCTGAAGTTCATGACTTGTGCCCAGCGGCCCCAGGAGACACTCTTTGCCTACGTGATGCGCCTGGAAGGCCTGCTGCAGGCAGCCATGGAGAAGGGGGCCATCCAACCCTCCACGGCAGACCAGGTGCGTGCTCGGCAGGTGCTGATGCGGGCCCGCCCCAACGAGACTCTCTGGAACAAGCTGAGGAGGATGCGGCTGGAGAGGAGACCTCCTGGCTTCCTGGGGATGCTTCGGCTCATTAGGGAGTCAGAGGCATGGGAGGCCACTCCAACTATGAGCCAGCAGTTTCAAGTGGAAGAAGGAGTCTGTGTGGACATTGGAGACCTCGCTGCTGCCCAGGCTGTCCCAGCCCATGAAGATGCTGCCCAGGCCACTCCAGCCCATGAAGATGCTGCTCAGGCCACCCCAGCCCATGAAGATGCTGCTCAGGCTGCCCTTTCTGAGCAAGACAGTGCCGAGGTCGCTCAGGCCAATGCAGCGGCCACTGAGGTGCGTCCTGCCACTGCCGATCCTGATGAGCCTGCTCCTGAAACCCGTGATGCCACCGGGGCAGATCCTGCCCCTGAGGAGACCACCAAAGCATTCCTTGCTTCTCAGAGAGATGGAAATGCTCTGGCTCCTGCAGGTCTAGATCAGGCAGGACCCTCCCCTGCCCACATGGGCAGTGCTTTTGGGGTGGGCCTAGGAGGTCCTGGTAGTGATCCAGAGGTCCTGGCCCAGGAAGGAGACGAGGGGGCTGAGGAGCCCCATGAGGAGGGGCTCATGCCCATCCTGGAGGAGTCCGGAAGTGAGGATGGGGCTGGGGAGATGAGTTCCTCTGAGCCTTCCTTGGGCAAATAGGCTTGGAAGACCCAGTGGCCTCCTGTCCTCTCAGGCAACAGAGCCCTGGAGGCAGGGGAAGGCCAAGCCAGGGCAGCCACCTCACCCCACAGGGAAGGGTTTGCCCAGCCCCCCCCACTACTCCCAAGGGGTCCTGACCACCGCCATCAGCCCTTCCAAGTGACCAATATGACCATGTGTGACACCAATGGGAGGAGGAGAGATGCCCCCTCATAGTACCACCACATCCAGCCCCAAACCATACTCACTCAGGCAGCCACCCTGGGAGTACCCCTGAGCAGCCAGTCCCAGCCCACGTGAGGGGCACCTGAATATATCTACCACCTGCCTTGGACTGGGAGACTTTAGGGGCCATCTCAAGGGTGCCAGTCTCAGGGACCCCCATCCTCCATCTCCTGGGTAGCCCCCACTCTGTTTCTCTATAGACCCCATACTGACCCTCGTGTGAAGTAATCACTGCCCCCCCCCCCCCACACACACATTAGCCATGGTTCCTGTGCAGAACCACTAGGTGTGTGTGAATCTGGGGCCTGTCCTGGCCTACCTACTGGGGCAGCCACCTCTCAGCCCCAACATGTGCTGTGAGCCCAACTGCCATCCAAGGCTCTGCCAGCTCTTGTCCCGTGTTGTGAGCTCAACCTCTGCTTTCTCGGTATAGATTTAGGCCAACTGCTGCTTGTTCTTGTTGAGATGTGTGTGTTCTTCTCTGAGCAGTTTTCTCCCTCCCCATCACAAACACCCTCCACCTCGGAGACCCTGTGCCCAGTCCCAGGAGAGGGTGGGAAGGACCGATGAATATGCACTTGGTGCTCACCCAGTGACCTCGGGAAGAAGTGAACCAGGACAGAAGGCTGCAAGGACACTGTGCTTTGATGTGTCACCTTATTGTTCTTTGTGACTCAGTTTCCTCAGCATGGTGGAGTGTCCCCTGCTGTGTTTTCCAGTGTCCTGTGTCTGTCCTGTGCAGGCCATAGGGCAGAGCCAGGCCCCAGCATGTCATCCAAAGGGGAAGGGGACCCCAGCAGGGAGTAGACATTGCCCTTGTCCATAGTCCTGCAAAATCCAATCAAAGGGCCCTCAGGGAGAGGGACTGTGGCAGTAGGGCTGTGGTGTGGGGGGCAGCTGAGGCACCTCATCAGAGGCCCCAGGAGAAGCAGGGGTAAGACCTCCGGGTTCTCATGACAGTTAGAAGTTCCTCTCTGTTGTCATTCCTTTTGTTCAATGGTTTCAGTAAATGTTTCTCTTCAGTAAATGTTATTGAATGTTTCAGCTGAGTTTTGCTGTGATCAATTGAGGGAAGTGTCTGCTGGGAGTGGGGTTGGGGGCCAGAAAAGGATTCCTGTTTAGCACCTATGGGAGACTTCTCCAGAGTAGGGTAGGTACTTTGGCAGACTAGGACATGATGAGGGTTTTTTGCATTTAATAGGTGAATTATGATGTTTTGGGGTTCCATTTGTTCTTGTCTTAGGACGATCCTGTCCCCTTGGTCTTTTGAAAATGGGTAAGGGTGATCCTGATTTTCTTGACTGGAGGCATGGAGCCACTGGCCTCCAGTGCCTGGGATTCTGGACTGCTGAATGTGTCTGATGTATGGAGTGGGGTCATGTAACAGAACTCATTCCCCAAAGGCCCATAGCATTGTTGGTGAGAAATCAGTACTAGACTGATAAGACTTTTATAAAAACCCCAACTGTATTTAAATTTGACGTATACTAAAATGTGAAAATATCACCACGGACCAATGACAGCACTTATTGAGCAACTCAAAATCACTAAACACTTTTGGGGTTTCTGGGAGAATGGGCGCTGACATATCCATAGCACCTCCACCTGTAAAAAGACTTGCTTCCAAGGACAAGACTAAGTTAGTGAGCTGCACATGGAGGGATCCAGGGAGGGGGTGCTCTCTGAAGGGGTAACATTCAGGGGTGGGAGGTCAGTATTCATGTTAAAGGCAGTTGGAAGCTTTTGGACCATTTAGGTGGGCCCTGTGGACACTGCTCATTCCTTCTGTCTGCAGAAGTTGCCACTTTATGAGGCTGAGTCCCACCTCCCATGAGAGGAGCAGAAAGTGCCAGGTCTGTGTTCTCCCAGCTTTTCTTGCTGCTAGGACATGGACTCATGACCAGGATACATTAATCAGATGCACCTGCTGTCAACTGAATTTGGGCCCAGAGGTGGGAAGAAGCAGGACCACATAGAATCCCCTTGGGTGGTGGGTGGCAGCAGGGGCAGTGAGACTTGTTGCCTGAGGAGCAGTGATAGCTATGATTCTCCTGGCAGCACCCGAGTCCCACATTGGTGATGCAAACCACAGTGTCTGTGCCCAGTCATGGGAAGGAGCCAGCCCAGCACTTTGCTATGATGTAGACCCTGGTTCCTCCAAGTCTGGCTCTTCAGCCCTTTCCAAACACCCATGAGCCACCTGCCATTCTTCAGTTAATTTCCCTTTGAGCTCCCAGCAGCCACAGTGAGATGTGATGGCTAAAGACCAGGGTGGTACAAGAGCCTCCCAATGACATTGGTCAAAAGAGCACCCACCCCCCACAGGTGTATATATCTGTACCGCAGCTTCTGCTGAGTACCCGGGATTTGGGAATGCCATGCCTAGTGTCTCCAGGGCAGGTCTGAGGGAAAGTAGGCCCTGGGAACTTAAGGTGTGGGGCCCTGGGGAGACAGGGTCCGGATGGGTTAGCCTTTGCTTCTTTTCTCTTGGAACTGTGCCTGAGAAGGAGCTAATCTGGTGGAGAAAAGGGAGCCCCCACTCTGGACTGAGCAGCAGGGCACATCCCCTGCCTGAGAAAGCCTCCCAGGCACAGATAAAGTTGGTTCCTTCCTGCAGACTCCTGCCAGCTACCCAGCTCCTGGTCAAGGGTAGAGAGGAGCCTGTGAGAGGGGAGGGAGAAGTCCTGAGATTGGGGTGGGAGGCTCAGGACAAAGCTTTAAAGTGTGTGTGTGTGTGTGTGTGTGTGTGTGTGTGTGTGAGAGAGAGAGAGAGAGAGAGAGAGAGAGAGAGAGAGAGAAGAGAGAAAGTTGGGCAAGGTGATTTCTCTCTCAGTCTGCATCTCCTCTGACCAGAGCTTGAGACTTCCAGTGGCTTCCCCTTCCCCATGAATTGAGGAAGAGCACATAAGCCAATGCCAGCCAACTCAGGGGGTTGGGCAGATTGGTTGCTGGGGAAGCCCCTGTCCCCAATTTTTCGCCCTGTCTCCATTCCCCACAGACATCCCCACAGGCCTTGACAATGCCCTTCACATTTTCTTCTCAGTCTTCCTCTTGTGTCCTCTGTCCAACTCACAGTCCAAGTCTATGTTAGTCTAGTCTCTTCCTGTCCCTGCCTGCAGCCTGGGGCAACTGGCAGAGTCCTGAGGAGTGGGGAGCCCCTCCACCCCACTTGCCACATCTTTTCCAGCCAGCGGGGCCAGGTTCACAGCTAGCATAGCAAGTGGTGGCTTGGTTGGTGGATGGCCCTCCCTGAAGCCTAGTACAGACTCTTCTGGCTCCCCAGCTCAGCCCCATGCCCATTCTCATCCCAGCGGATCTCCCATCTGCAGAGGGGGAGAAAGTATTTACCAAACGACCTCTGGGACCCCACTAAGATGTATAGTGGCCCCTGAAAAAATGAAAGAGAGGCCTGTTGGCTGCTGGAGGTGGGGTATGATTTGGTGTCCGCGCCTTGGGAGACACTTGGTACTTGGCCTTCAACACTTCCCTGACAAGGGCTTGCTGTAGGGGCCTGAGTCTTATTCTGCGAACACATTCCATTCTGATGGCTGCACTGGAATTCGGGGGATAAGTCCACCAGAGCAGGGCTCCAAAGACACTCCCAGCTGCCAGGTCCCTAGGGAGCCAGTGACTTTTGGGTGAGCAGGGATTCGGGCTCATGTGGCTTTGAGAGAAAGTTTCATGAACCTGTGCTCCAGCAGCCACCTTGCAGGCCCCAGAGCCCAGTCTTTCTGAAGGCTTAGGGCTGGAGAGGCAGCACACGACCGCTCAAGTGATGGACAACTTCCACCATTATTGTGTAAGTTTCCTTTTTTCATCCTTGTATTCCAGACTCCTGGGACCCTGGCAGACTTTGACAAGGGGCCTGCATCAGGAACTCATGTTCAGCTGATTGCCAACTCTGTTGCAGGGGTGGTAATTCCTGACTCTGTTTTCCAAGCTGCCAGCCCCGGCAGTTTCCCTTTAGTGATTCTCTTGCCCAGCCCTGCCCACCAGTGCCCATGGGGAAAGGTGCCCACAGGGCTCTGGGGGGCTTGGGGAGCCGAGGGCACATGTGTGCCTCTGAAGCATAAGGTGGATGTCCCTAGGTGCACATAGAGGGGCAGTGGGGCAGGGCTGAGGAAGCAGGGAGGCATCCACAGATGAGAGACAGCACATGTCAAGTGTATTGTATTCACTGGGCTAAGCTGCAACTACTTCTCCCAGAATTCCCTGCCCTTTATGGTCCCAGGCTAAGGTTTACCACAGGAGAAATTTGCATGAGATTTGGAAGAAAAAAATGAAGCAGGTGTCTTTTTTTTTTTTTTTTTAATGCTCAGAAGGTCAGAGTAGCACAGTGTTGTTGATCTGTTGTCTTAACTCACCTGCTGCTGCTGCCGCCAAATCACTTTCGTCTGTTTCTCCAAGTTCTGGGCCTGCTCGAGTGCACCTATGTGGGCATGGATGCTCACGTCCTGCAGGCCACTTCATCATCCAGATTTGTGGCCTGCATCATCCCAGCTCGTCCTTACCCCACTGCTCCACTTCTCAGCCATCTCTGCATCCCTTGCACCAGCTCTGCTGACTGCAGGCCCAGAAGCAGCAGTTCCCCCAAATGACTGTGAGGGTGTCATCCGCATGGTGCATTCATTGTCTGTATCACTCAGGGAGTGGGTTCTGCTTTCAGCCTAGTCCTGTCTTCCTCCCCACAGAGCAGCTCTCAGCTCAGATGGGTTAGGCTTCCCCAGCCTAGGCCTAGTCTGGGTTGGCTTCCCAAACTGGGGCCCCTTTCTAGTCCCAAGCTCCCCAGTGAATGGCTTAGCCTGAGAGCAGATAGAGCTGCGGTACTCTGTGCTCTAGCCTAAATCTTAGCTGCCTGCAAAAGATACTGACTTAAGAAATTCCTTCCAGGCCTTGGGTTCTTCTTCTCTCCAGTTATACAGAAAAATGATGGGCTGGCCTGGCTTCAAACACAGCTTCAAAGAGAAAAACAGCATTGGAAACAGCTAGAACCCCAAACCACAAATTAGGAAGCTCTCCAGTCAAATACCGATCTGTTTGCACTGGGGTATGGGGCCAGCCGGGCCAGCAATGCCTCCTCAGAACTGAAGCAGAAATCAGACCACCCCAAAGTCAGGGCTCACAGTGAGGAAAGTCAGAGAAAAATACAAAATATTTTTCTGGTTCAATATCTGGTTCAATTAATGGAAGTAAGGACACAGGCCATAGGAGAGGCAGAATATCACTGTGGAGGCCAGTCAGATAACGTGGAAGTGGGAGAAAAAGCAGACACGTTCACAAAATCAAGTGCGTCCACAAACTGGCAACAATTATAAAAATAATATGATGGGGAAAAGAACAGAGGCAAACAGCATATGAAAAGCATATTGCTAGGGGAATTACAAAAAAATACAGCAAGACAATAGCCAAAAACAAAAACAAAACCCCCAAATCCCTCTACAGATGCAAGGAAATCCCAGGAAACACAATGTCTCAAAACAAAAGAGAATTTAAAGAAGAGAGGTAGGGTTCAAAGAAGAGATTATTCAAAAACAGAAAGAAATGAAAGGAAGGTAGCAGAGCTCAGAAAAGAATTGGAAGAGAAAAATAAATACCACTGAGCTGAAAGCATTTTTCATAGTTTCATTCGTTAACTTTTGTGGGATCTTTTAGGAACCAATACTTCTTGTACAAATTAAACAATTCTTTAAGTTTTCTTCCAGTTTCTTTTTCTTTGTCATAATCAAATAAAATGAGTGTAATACTCCAGATTAAACACCCTTTTAAAGTGCAATTCAGTGTATTTGGTGTATTCACCAAGTTGTACAACCATTATCACTACCTACTCCCAGGACATCCGAAAGAAGACTCCATGCCCATGTGGAGCCCTCCCCTTCCTCCCTTCCCCAGCTCCTAGCAACCACTGACCTGTTTCTGTCTCTGCATTTGCCCATTCTGCACATTTCGCATGAATGGACTCATACACTATGTGACCTTTTGAGTCTGGCTTTTTTCATGGGTATACAGGATGATCCCATTTTGGAGAAATAGTTACCTATTCCTGCATCTGTCCATCCTACCTTCTCGCACCTAGGTCTGGGGCAATGTTGATAATGGAGGTTTCTGGGTTCTGGGATTTGGGGTGGATTCAATATCATCTCTGGACTTTTCTGGAACACGACTCATTCCCAGGTGCATATATCCTCCTGTCCTTGCAAGTTGCCTCATGGTGATTTCTCTCTCTTGCCCAGTTATTTATTTGAGAAGTATTTATTGTACCCCTCCTGTGTGCAGCTGTCAATAGAGTGAGGATGGGCCTGGGCTGGAGTAGGCAGCAGGGAGAATAGAGAGGAGTGGATGGCTGGACTCAAGGTGTGCTGGGAGGTTGAGATAATGAGAGTTCCTGATAGACTGGCAAGGGGTGAGAGCTTGTGGTTGAGGGAGAGAGGGAGTCAAGAATGATGGGCAGGTTTTCAGCCTGAGCCACTGGATGGGGTTGCTGATCAGCAGGTGTGTCCATCTGGGGCTGGGAGGCATGCTCTGAATTTGGGCTGTTCTTGGGTTGTGAGAGGGAAGAGCCCTGGTCCAGGGGATGAGGAAGCCAATGGACTGGAAGTCAAACAGTGTAAGCATAGGCCAGCCACTGCAGGCAGCTTCTCCTGGGCCTCACTCAGTGTGCCCTGTTGGAAATTGCCTCCCCACCACTCTGGCATCTGGGGCCACGGGCTTGTAGGACACCTCCTTGCTGAGGCCTTTCCTAGGTCAAGGCTGCTTTCATGCTGGTCTGGGAAGCCAGGTTTAGGGTAAGCACGATTTATGTGGCAAATGAAATAGACTCGAGTCCCAACAAACTACTCTTGTGTCAATCTGCACTTGGTGTGTGTGTGTGCGCGTGTGTGTGAGGGAGTGTGGGGGGTAGCTTTTCATAGATGGAGCCAGGCACCCTCTTTGAGAAACCACCATTTCCCAGAGCCTGTGGGCCCTCTCCCAGTGCTACACCTCCCCAGCTCTGGAACTGCATTGGGTGAAGGGGAATGGGCAGGAGGCCAGAGTGTCCTCTCCACAGGAGCCTCCCAGTCAGAGATGGGAGAGGGCCCTGCAAACCCTCTCCGCTTCCAAACAGCAGCTGCAGAAGCTTGTCTTGGTTTGAAACTCTCCAACATTAGCAGAGGGGTGCCTGTGCTCTCCTCCTTTCTGTCTGTCTCTGTCTCCCCTGCCCCATGTGTCACACACATAAACTTGAGCTGAAGCTGAGAGGCCCCTGAAGAAAGCTGAGACCCTGCTGGGTACAAGGTAAGCCTGTGTGGCTTCCAGGCAAAGCCAAGAATGATCTAGCCCTTCCTGTTCTCAGAACTGTGCTGTTTCCTAGACAACGCATTTTGTGTAATCATGGTCAAGGCAACGTACATTTCTGCTCAGAATCAAGGTCACAGTATAATACCAATTCACCACGGCAACAGCAGACTACTCCTCTGACATGGGAGATGGGATTTGCAAGAGAAAGCACATGCTGAACACTAGTGCCCAGCCTGCCCAGCTCACCTTTCTTGATGGAGAGGCATAGTGATTCTGCGCCATGAAATAGGCTTCACTCAGGTGGAATCTAGAATCCAGTCCTTAAAAGGCACAGAGTCCCTTGTAAGATCAACATAAGTAATATGCAAGACAGAGACAGCCAGGCAGATGGTACCCCAGGTAAACCAATGAGTCACAACAGGAGCCATTCTACCTGACCTGGCTTCAAGTGTTTAGTTTCAGTCTGCAAATCCATCTGAGTCATCTTGCCTTTTGTAAGCAAGTCAAGCTAAGGATTTGATGAACTTTACTCTGTTACCTGCTCACTGTGGGACCAAGGCAGGTGCCTTTCTTTTTGTGGGTCTCAGACCAATGAATTCTGATGAACAGTGGTTCAAGAACAAAACCCTGTATTTTAAAATTTGATCATGTTCCCAATTTCTTGGCCCAAGGCCAATTGTCAACCACCTCCTAGCACATGTCTCTCCTCTCTAGCACCTAAATCAGTGCTCCCTCTGTTTTGGCAAGTGTGATCCTGGGGCTATTATGTAGTCTGTGGGTCTGAGCACAGTGTGGGTTTACGCCCTTTCCCAAGGCCACCTGCTTGGATGAGAGAAAGGGGGAGGAGACAACCTTATAGTCCTGTGGGGTCAGGATTTTGTGAGAAGCATCACCTAAGATTGTCTCCTCTGGATTTGCCTCAACACCCACCCCCCTACCCCAATGAAGGGGCCTCATTCTTGGCCCCAGGTGTGTGAGGGGAGAGCTCAGGGACTGGGGTTGATGTGTGTGTGTTGTATATTAGGGGAGCTGGTGTTGCTGATATCAGAACTCAGGATAGCAATCCCGTGGCACTTCTAGTGTCTGTCCCAAGGTGGCTCCAGGCGTTTGAACTTGGGTAATGGGGTCCCACTGCAGGGACATTTCTTTTCAAAGACTACCAGGATGAAAGGAAAGATGATGTTTAACACCAGGTCCAGGGTGGCTCCCTTCATCCATCCTGGCCAACGAGAATGCTCAGGTAACCATATAGGGTTAGCGAACCTTCAAAAATGCATGCTTAGGACAACTTGCAAGTGTCAGGGTGGGCCTCCCCCTGGCCCTGATTCAAGTTAGGATGTGCAGTCGGAGGACAGCTGTTTCTCTGGTGCTTAAAGCATGACAGTTTCCTCAAAAGCACACTAACTTAAGATTAAGTAAAATGTTGAGGGTGGCATGTCTGGCCCCCATCCTGTAACACAGGGAAAAGAGGGACTGTGGGAGGACCTTCTCGTGGCTCTTGAGGCTCTGGGTCCTGCCTGAGGCCTTGAAAGCCAGTTTCAAGCCCCCCCCCCCCCAAAAGGGAGGGCAGGTGATGGGGTCTATGAGGGGCTCATAGGGGCAGAAGAGTAGTGAGAAGTGTGATTGCCTTTTATTTATGTCCCTGAGTGCCCCAGCTGGAAAGAGGGTGGCCCAGAGAAACTAGTTGACATATTTTGTCAAAAGAATCAAACAGCCAAATGTGCCAGCAACTCCCTCCCCCCACACACTGGCTACCCATGCTTCTCCCAGCGTTTGAGTCCCCTGACTTTGAGACTTTCAGACCGAGAGCCCCTCCTGCCACAGGCACCCTCTTCAGGGGTTACTGCCTAAGACTTCAAGCCCCACCTTTGTCTTACCTGCTGGCCTGAGAGCCTCCCCAGGGCCCCACTGACCCCTCTTCTACCTGAAGGTGCCATATGTAGAAGCCCTGCCTTGGTGTTTTCTATTTCAGAGCCCTGAGGCCTCAAGGTTAAGAACTGGCCCTTGGTCAGCGAGTGCAGCTCCAAGGGCAGGGGCTGAAAGTGCAACCAGTGGTGACAAGATCTGTCCTCGATCAGCAGCTTGGCTGATGGAAACATGTGTTCTAACTTAGAGAGTTCCGTGACTCAGGCCAGGGTCACCCAAGAAGGGCTGGGGGCCACTTCCACAGCCACATGGTCAAGTGGTTAAAGCCATCCTGCCAGGAAATGCTCCCAATTCCACTGCTTTGGTTACCAACTTTCCAAAACTTGCATGCCATTCAGACCTCATGGTTCAAAGGAATGCCAAAAACACTTTGTAGCAGATGCTGTGCTGGGCACTTTCCCACAGCTCACCTCATTTCATCTTTACAACCTCTCCCTTTGCTTATTCTGCTCACTGGTGTTGAGGCCCAGCCCACACCAGGCTGGGTCCTGGGGCTCAGGGAGAGCCCCAGAATGGAGGTGGGAGGTGGATGTTGATGGAAGATCCTGCTCACAGGCTGAAAAATAATGAATTGGGAGAAGTACTCCAAAGAGAACAAACAGAATAGAGATTAATAGGCGTGGGCTCAGGGAAGGGGTTCTGAACAGGTGACCTTGAATCTGAAACCTGAAGGATGAGCAGCAGAGGGCAGGAGAACATTCCACAGAAGTGGAACACAAGTGCCAAAGCCTTGTGTGGCACCCATGCCTGAAACTGCTGAACTCTTTTGATAGCTGATGGAAACATGTTTCTAACCTGAAGGTCTCGTGACTCAGGCCAGGGTCACCCAGGAAGGGTTGGGAGCCACCTCCCAGGGGGTCACCTCTAGGAGGAGAAGGCACAGAGGAAGGACCTTGAGGAAGTAACATCTGTGTTGGAATCTGCAGGAAGAGGAGGAGCAGAGTCCCCATCTTTTGGGTGTTAGCCTGCTGCAGCCATTTTCTTATCTCTCTCCAGCCAGGGGCCAAATAATGATGGGTGAGTGAATTAGTCAGCTATTGCTGCATACCAAATGACCACATACTTAGTGGCTTTCACCAATACCCATTTTTTAGCTCACAGTTTTGTTGGTAGGAAGTTTCAGGCATGACATGGCCGGGTCCTCTGCTCATGCTCTCACAGGTGTTGCTAGGCTGCCTTCTGCTCTGGAAGCTCATTACGGCCATTGGCCAGGTTCAGCTCCTTGTGTCTATAGGAACAAGGTCCCTGTTTCTTTGCTGGCTGTCAGTCAGGGCCACTCTCAGCTTCCAGAGATCACCCACATTTATTGCTACATGGCCCCCTTCATCTTCATAGCCAACAAGAGAATTTCCCTCTCTGAATACTTTTCGTGCTCTAAATCTCTGACTTCCCTGTCTCTGGCCTCTAGACTCAGATTTAAAGGACTCCTGGGATTAGGTCAGGCCCATTAAGGATAATGTCTCTTTCTTCAAGTCATTCATGCCATAGAACATAACCCTGTCATGGGCTCATCAGATTTGCAGGCTGGGACATCATGTAGGCAGTATACCCAAGGGGGCAGGGATTTGGAAGATGTTAAAGATAACCAAAGCTGGACCCTAGTTAAAGTGGCAAAGACAGATGTTAATCAGTAACATATGATGGCAATAGGGAAAAGAGTCCAGTTTGAACTCAACACAACTCTTATTTGTACAGAGGTGCCTGCACATTTTAAAGGGGTAATGAAGAAGCAGGGAGGGCAGTGAGCCTGCTCAATAGAGTCAGGGCAATGAAAAATTACACAAAGTGGGAAAGGGAGGATGCTCCATGTGAAACCCGTCTAGCTTTGCTAACTGGCACTTTTTGAAGTTTGGCTCCTGCTCTCCTCAGAGTCTGGGAGACAGGGGTCCTGTCCTCAGGTATTGGCTGCAACAGTTAATTCTTTGGCAGACTTGTGTTTTCCCAGGTAGGTGCTTCAAGGGGGCTAGTATTGTCCTAAGGATGCAGACTTGAGCTGTTAGAAGGTATGTTGGTTTTTTGTTCAAGTCTTTATAGGCCTAAGTTGGGGCTTAGTCAAGAATGGGGCTTGGAAGAGCCTGGATAGAGTTTGGTCAAGGAGAGAGTATTTGTCAGAGCCATTTTGGAATTCTGCTGGTTATAGTGACTCACTCCTGGGAGGTCTCATTTGTTTGCTAGAGGTTCCAAGATGGCAGTGGATTCAGTAGAAGCTATATTCACACTCTCCCAGGACCAAACTGGAATTACAACTAAAATATAGAAAAAAACCATCCTGAATAATAAACTGCAACTGAAGACGAGCTGCAGAGCACCCTCATAACCAAGGAGGAAAAGTGGAGACCACATAGAGACTGGTAAAAAGTGCAGAGGTGCGAGAGGGCTGGCTGGGCTCCCACAGGCAAGCTGAAGGTCCAGAGGGATATCTCAGCCATGAGGCATTCCCACTGAGGGCTCTGAGGTCTAAACCCCAAGCTAGGCTCCAGAGCTCAGAGGACCAGAACTGAGAAAGGTGTCCATATAACATCTGGCTGTGAAAAGCAGCAAGGTTTCTGTCTGCCAGAAAGAGATGACTGGAAATTCAGGCACCCTCTTTAAAGAGCCAAAGCACATAGTTTCATGTGCAGCCATTCACCTTGGGCTCCGGTGGAGGGAGGGCAGAGTGGACTAGAGCTGTGTAAGGAGAATCTATGGATGTTGGCTCAGGGGATAGAGCTCAGAGGAAAGCCATCTGGATTCCTGTGCTGAGTCATTCCCCCATATGGCAGAAAACATCTTTCTCAGGCAGACATTTATGGTCCAAACAGCTTTTACCTGGGGGAGAAGCAATTGCTTCACCCTGTTGGAAACCTCTCGCCCCACCCTGTGGAGTTTCTACAACCTGAGGCTCATTAAAAGACTGAATAACAATAAGCCTCTGGGTGATTTGAGTCTTTGCCTAATTTGCTTCTGAACCCAAGGCTTGGAAAAACAGACCTTGATGAGCATCTTTGTCCTTTCCAAAAGCCCCAGAAGAGGGAACCACAAGCTGTGGAGTGTGGAACGCTTTCAAACAGGGTACTCAAGGCCAGTCACAGTGTCTGACATTGGCCTGCACCAGAAACCAAACACAAGACTGGGAGTCCTAGCAGATCTACCTAATACATAGAAACAAATCCAGACAGGCAGCCAAAATGGGGAGACAAAAAAAGAAGCCTCAAATGAAAGAACAAAAGAATTCTCCAGAAGAAGAGCTAAATGAAATGGAGATAAGCAATCTATCAGATATAGAGTTCAGAATACTGATCATAAGGATGCTCAACAGCATGAGAAAAGAAATGGAAACTATAAAGGAAATTAAGAATGACATAGCAGAAATAAAGAATACATTGGAAGGAATGAACAGCAGATTAGAGGAAGCTGAGGATCAGCTCAGCGAATTAGAAGATAGGGTAGAAAAAAAACCACTCAATTAGAGAACCAAAAAGAAAAAAACAATTAAGAAACAGGAGGACATTTTAATGGCAGAAAACTTTCCTAACCAAGTGACCAAGCAGAAAAAGGGGGAGGGGGGCAAACAATTAAACAATAGTAGGAATGAAAAAGGGTATGTGGCCACAAATACAGTAGGGATTTTTTTAAATCATAAGAGAATACTATGAACAAACTATGATAATATATCTTAAAATCTAAAGAACATGGGAAAATATAGAAAACTATAAATAAGTTACCAAAATTGACTCAAGAAGAAATAGAAAGTCTGAATTAAAAAGTCACAATTAAATATCTTAAAGCAATATTCAGAAATTTCCTAGGAAAAAAATAAGCTCCAAGCATTTAAAAAATTTTTTACCAAGATTTCAAGGATCAGATAATTCCTAAGTTATATGAACTGGTCAACTACTAAGAGAAAAATATATCAAATTAATTTTTATGGACTAGGTTAACATAAAAACTAGACAAATATAGCAAAAGCAAGTTTTAGTTAAAAAATCATAAAGAAAATATTAGCAGTTGAATTTAGCAACTAAAACCACTGGTTTGTATACTTTTAAAGGGTGAATTTGGCGGTATATGAATTGTATCTTTAATAAAATGGTTATGAAAACATGAATCCAACATATATTAAACCTGCACACACACATTACCTCTAAGTAAGATATATCCATGAGCACAAGGATGGTTCAGCATCAGAAAAATATCTCATTGTCATTCACAGCATAACAGATTCATGGAGAAAAATCATATTACCATCTCAATAGATCTAGAAAAGGGATTAAAAATAAATCAAAACCTGTACATGATGAAAATTCTTATTAAACAAAGACTAGAAGACAACTTCTGTAAACTAATGAAGATTAGCTACCAAAAAATCCTCTAGCACCCATCAGAATTGAGGCAGGATCCATTCCCTCTCCTTGCTATCACCACCACTGTTGGCCTTTCATTGGAAGGACTATGCAAATACCAAAAGAAAAAGAAATGAACAGGATGGGGAATACAAAAAGGAGACTGAATGACTAGCACTTTATGATTATTGGATTATGGATTCTATATTACAAAAAAAGAGAAGAGAATCAATGAACAACTTATTAAAATTAATAAAAAGTGCACCAAGTAGCCAGATAAATGATCAGCATATATGAATCATTAGTATTCCTATGTACTATCAATCATCAAATAGAAAATGAGATAGAGACAAAGGATATATAATTCACAAGAACAATAACAAAGAAAAAATATCTGGGAGTAAAACTAACAAAAAATGTGCAACCCCTTATGGAGATAATTATCAAATTTAAGTGAAGGATATAAAGATTGTACACTCTAAAAGGAGAACAATCATTTCCAGAGGAGTTAAAGATGTAAATGTGAAAACAAAATTCAACTACCATTAAAACAACATACAAGACAAATGACCTTGTAGTAGGACATTTTCTGAAACTTTCTTAAATAAATAAGGCACAAAAAGCACAAAGGCAAAGATATATTTCACTACATCAAAATTAAAAACTATAGAGTAGTATGCAGCTGTAAAAAAGAACAAGGAAGCTCTCTGTAAACTGATGTAGCATAATTTACAGAAGTTATTGTTAAGTGGAAAAAGCAAAGAGAATATACAGTGTGGTGCTTCTGAGTAATGAAGAAGGGAAAGTAAGAAAATATACTCACATCTGCTAATCATTAGAAAAAGAAACAGAAGAAAGATAATCCAGAAAATGAAGAAGTTGGTTACTTATAAGGGGTGGGCAAATGGAACAGAAGGGGTACAGGAAGGAGCTCTATTTCTCTGAGTATGCCTTTTTGATTAGTTTTGACTTTTGTGATCATGTTAATGTTCTTCATATTCAGAAAATAAAATCAATAAGAATGGGGAAGAGAAAAACCTAAAACTAAAAACAAATGAACCTAATTGTATGTCAACTGAATACCATAACCACACTGAGGGGGAAATAAAACACCAAAGAACTCGTAAACACTTTTTAAAAAAATTATTTTTAAGCTCATTTGACTACCTATCTGAAGTCTTGGGCAAGGTTTCAGGGGCAAGGGGAATGCCAAGTGATTCCAAGCTCTTAGGTTGGTTTTTGGTAGTGGGAAGTGGGAAACAATTTTGAAATGATCTTTGATGTACTATAAGACTGGGAAAATGAGTAAAGGTGTAGTCAGGAGGCAGGGTTCTCACTGCGGAGCAGGGGAAACACAAATATGAGATGGGGGAGCAAAAAAAAGTCTGTGGGATAGAGGTAGAATGAAGGTATAGATATGTATGTAGGCATATGTGCACATGGATATGTGTGTGTAAATTTGTATGTGTGTAGACATACAAGTACATGCATATATTTCTTAGCTTCTTCCATTGGAAAATCTGAGTAGCACCAAGCATGCCCAGCACCCAGATCTTGGTCCATAATATCATTCCTCACTAAAATAAAACAGGGTTTCTTGGAGAAATGGCTGATCTCACAACTGGGGTAGGAAGTTAGGAAGTGCTCAACAGATGATGGCAATATGTCCAAAGGACACTGGAGCTAGCCTGAAAGAGCTTACACTGGCCAAATCTGGGACAATTTGAGCACCAAATAAGTAAGGACAGTAATGAATTGTAAACCAATAAAAAAAGGGAAATCTGTGAGTCCAAACAAATAATAAAGAGATAAATAAATGAGGGAGAAGAGAAGACTCTTGCTTTCAGCAGCAAAGATAGAGAGGATGAGAATGATAAAGTAAAGGGGGCAAAATGTTCATAATAGTTGAATCTGGTTAAAGTGTATATGGGTGGTTTTTGTACTATTCTTGTTACTTTTCTGTAATTTTAAAATTATTTCCAAATAAAACTATAAAACATTTAATTTATAACAGCATCAAAGATTATAAAATATTTTGACATGATGAAGGTGATGGGTTGTCACTCCCATAAATTTTAAGTATGTATCTCAAAAGACAGACTCTTTATTAACATAACTACAATGCCATTATCACACTAAAAAATAACAATAATTCTTTACCATCAACAAATATCCAGTCAGTGTTTAAATTCTCCATTGTCACACTTTTTCTTTATAGTTTGTTTGAATTAGGAACCAATTCAGGTGATATGCTATTAAGTGTCTTTTCATCTTCAGGTTCTCTCTCTATCTCTTTTTTCCCCCTTGCAATTTATTTGTTCAGAAAACGATGTTGTTTGTACTGTAGAGTTCCCACAATCTGGATGTTGATGATTGCATCCCTGTGGGGTAGTTTAATAAGTTCCTCTGAGCTTCATATTTCCTGTAAATTGGTAGTTGGATCCAAAGGGCTGCTGAGATTTGGGTTTGGAAAAAAAAATTTAAGAAACACTAATTCATATGTGGAGTTGGAAACTTTAACACACCTCTTTCAGTACTTGGCAGATCAAGCTGACAAAAGATCAGTGAAGATACAGGATTGAACCATTGGCAGCTTAATCTAATGGGCATGTATAGAACACCAACTGCAGACTACATATTCTTGTGGGCACACATGGAACCGTTACAAAATTTGACCACATACTGGAACCTAAAATAAGTCTTAACAGGTTTCAAGGGATTGAAATTATTCAGAGCATGATCTCTGACCACAGTGTAATTAAGCTAGAAACCCATGAGAAAGTATTAAAACAAAACAAAACAGCATCCCCTGGCATCTGCAAGCTGGCCTGGCACTCACAGCTAGGCCATGTTGTTCTCTTACTGGACATAAACATTCTCACAGAATACCAACCTCAGACAAGTTTACTTTGAGACTATAATAAAATGAAACAAAGCAAGTCCACTTCATGATTTTTTTTGAGCACAGATAAAACCAAGGTCAATGTTTAAGCTACAAATACCAAACATCTTTCACTTGCTTGGCTAACATAGGGACCTGCTGCTGCTTTCCCAGCCACAGCTTTAGCCTGGCAGTAGTCTGCCCTCTCTATAGAGAAGATAGATTGAGATCCTCAATCAGAGAATTGCTCTTGCTTTCTGACAGCATCTATAGCAAACCCTTGCTTCCTTGGACTCTCCCCAAGATCACCCAAACAAAGCCCAAATGTTACAGTAGGTTCTTTCTAATATACTCTTTCTGAGATGCCCCATAGCTCCCCATGGAGTAGGCCCAACTTGCTCACCTACAGATGTGTTCCTGGGGGGCCTTTGGCAGGAGGGTATTAACACTCGCTTGTAACAAAAAGATAATTAGAAAAATCTCTACATAGTTAGAAATGATGAAATACATATTTAAATAACCCTTGGTTCAAAGACAATAATATGACAGAAATTGGGGAATGTTTTATTGAATGATTTAAAAAACTACTACACATCTGAATCAGACAGTAGCCTGACAGGAAACAGATGGTACATGCAAACTAAGTAATTTGAGAGGAGTTAAATAAAGTGACTGGGGAGGCTTTGTTATGTGTCAACTTGGCTATCCTGAACTACACTTTCCAGAATTCTCTTTCCTATATTTTTCAGTTAGGGTGCACTACCTGAGAGATTCTGATAGGGATTTGGAAGAGAGAAAGGAAACACATACAACTGAAAATGTTCCTGTAACTAGAAGAAAAGAACAAAATAACAAGAAAAAGACAAATGACACAATAGAAAAATGGGCCAAAGCCTTGAACAGACAGATGGTCCACAAACATATGAAAGGCACTCAACTTCATTTGTCCTTACAGAACTGTGAAACCAAAATGTCTGATGAGTCTAAGAGTTGGGAAGGCTGTGGAGCAATGGAAAAACTTTAACATACTGCTGATGGGGATGTGTTAGAAAACAGGTTGGTATTTTGTAAGAAAATTGAAGGCATACTTCTCCTGTCCCAGCATTCCACTGCCAAGTAAACAAACTCTGGAGAAACTAGTGTAAATCGTTGCAGTACGTTCAATAGTGGCTCTCCAAAAGATATGTGCACATCCTGACCCCCAGACCCTGTGAATGTGACCTTATTTGGGCAAAGGGTCTTTGCAGATAGGATTAAGTTAAGAATCTTGAGATGAGATCACCCTGGGTTATCTGGGTGGGCCCTAAATCCAATGACAAGTGTCCTTATAAGAGACAAAAAAATTTCCAAAATATACAAAGAACTCATACAATTCAACAGCAGGAAGACAAGCAATCCAATTAAAAAATGGACTAAGGACCTGAATAGACACTTCTCCAAAGAGGACATACAGATGGCCAGGAGACATATGAAAAAATGCTCCACATCGATAATCATCAGAGAGATGCAAATTAGAACTACAATGAGGTATCACTTTACACCTGTCAGAATGGCTACCATCGACGAATCAAAAAATGACATGTGCTGGTGAGGATGTGGAGAAAAGGGGAACCCTAGTACACTGCTGGTGGGAATGCAGACTGGTGCAGCCACTAGGGAAAACAGTATGGAGGTTCCGCAAAAAATTTAAAATGGAACTGCCTTTTGACCCAGTGATCCCACTTCTAGGAATATATCTTAAGAATCCCAAAACACCAGTCAGAAAGAACTTATGCCCCCCTATGTTCATAGCAGTGCAATGAACATTCCAGATCTTACAATAGCTAAGATCTGGAAAAAGCCCAAGTACCCATCAGTAGATGAGTGGATAAAAAAGCTGTGGGACATGTACACCATGGAATACTATGCAGCTGTAAAGAAGAAGGATCTTGTACCCTTTGGGACAGCATGGATGGATCTGGAAAACATTACGCTAAGCGAAATAAGCCAGGTAGAGAAAGACAAACATCCCATGATCTCACTTTTATGTGGAATTTAAATGACAAAATAAGCTGATGAACAAAATGGATCCAGTGACATAGAAGCGTGGACTGATGAATCTCAGAGTGAAGGCGGGGGTGGGTGGGTGGGTAGGAGAGGAGAGATTAACCAAAGAATTTATATGCATAAATGCATAACCTGTGGACACAGACAATATTGTGGTGAAGGTCTGGGGCGGGGGGTGGGTGCGGGGTAGAAGGGGTCAATGTGGAAAAAAATGGGACATCTTTAATACTTTCAATAATAAAGATAATTTTTTTAAGATAAATTTTTTAAAAAGAGACAAGCAGAGGGAGATTTGAGACAGAAGAGGAGAAGGTCATGTTATCAGAGAGGTAGACATAGGAGTGATGTGGCCACAAGCCAAGGGAATGCCTCCTGCAGCCACTAGAAACTGGAAGAAGGAAGGTAAGATTCTCCCCTAGAACCTTCAGAGCAAGTGTGGCCACCTGACACCTTGATCTTGGACTTCTGGCCTCCAGAACTGTGAGAAAAATTTCTGTTTTAAGCCACCAAATTTGTGGTACTTCATTACAGCAGCCTCAGGACACTCATACAATGCTTCATTGAAGCATTTGTGTGCTGAAAACAAACCAGATATCCAGCAGGGATACAATAGATAAATGCTCTGTGGTAAAGCTATACAGTAGAATATCTACCAAAATAAAAAGGAATAAACTAATATACTAAAGCATGGATGAATTTTAAAGACATAGTGTTGAGTGAAAGAACCAAAACACAGAATACATAAATTATACTTCAATTTACATAAAGTTTAAAAACAGGCAAAATTAAATCATATTATTTGTGAATGGATGGATGTTTACGTGGCAAAACTCTGATAAAAACAAGAAAATGGTTTCTATAGAAATAAGGGAGGGAGAAGGGGGTGATTGTGGGGAGACATGCTGGGGCCAGAGGGTGGGACTCTTAGTTTTTTTTTTTTTAATTAAAAGAAATATCTTTATTGATTGCAGAGAGGGGAAGGGAGAGGGAGAGAGAGATAGAAACATCAATGATGAGAGAGTCATTGATTGGCTGCCTCCTGCACGCCCCCGACTGGGGACTGAGCCCTCAACCCGGGCATGTGCCCTGGCCGGGAATTGAACCGCCATCTCCTGGATCCTAGGTTGATGCTCAATCACTGAGCTATGCCAGCTGGGCAGGGGCTCTAGTTCTTGACCTGAGGGTGATTTCAAGGGTATGTTCACTTTATATAAAATGTAGAAAATGCATGTAAAACGTATATAATTTACACCTTTCTCTGCATCTGTGCTGTATGTCACAATTTGAAAGGTTAAAACATTAAAATGCAGAATTAAAATGGTGGTTATTTGCAGATGATATGCCTGTATATCTGGAAAAGCCAAGGCATCTACCTTTTAAAATGTTATAAAGAGTAAGGAGAGCCCGGCCAGCATGGCTTAGTGGTTGACCACCCAGGAGATTGAGGTTCGATTCCCAGTCAGGGCACATGCCCAGGTTGTGGGCTTGATCCCTAGCAGGAGGAGTGCAGGAGGCAGCCGATCAATGACTCTCATCATTGATGTTCTATCTCTCTCTCCCTCTCTCTTCCTCTCTCTGAAATTAATAAAAATGTATTTAAAAGAAAAAGAGTAAGGAGAATACAGTAAATTGGCCAGGCACAAAGTCATTTAGACGAACAAAAAGTTAGAAGACATAATAAAAGACTTTATTTAACAAAAAAGATAAAATATCTAGAAATAAACTTAACAAGAAATATGCAAGATCTACGTAAAGAAACTTCAAAATGTTCCTTGGGAACATAAAAAAGGCCTGAATGAATAAAAGGATCTACCATGTTCTCAGACTGGAAAATTTAACTCTATAAAGATGCAAATTCTCCCTACATTAATCTATCAATTAAATACAATCTCAAAAATACAATGATATAATTTTTTTGGAACTTGTCAAGATGATTCTAACATTAATATGAAAAACCAAAAGGGTAAAAATAACCAGAAATATTCTTTTTTTAAGAAAAATATATCTTTATTGATTTCAGAGAGAGGAAAGGAGAGAGAGAGAGAGAGAAACATCAATGATGAGAGAGTCACCGATCGGCTGCCTCCTACACGCCCCCAACCAGGGATCGAACCCACAACCCGGCATGTGCCCTGACCAGGAATTGGACCCTCATCGCCTGGATCCCAGGTCGATGCTCAACCACCGAGCCACGCCCAGCCGGGCCAGAAATATTCTTAAAGGAAACTTAATGAGAGGGCCACTAGTCCTATCAGGTATTAAAATATAATACAGGTATAATAATTTTTAAAAATGTGGTACTGGTATATGACTAGAATGACAGAACAATAGAAAAAATAGAAAGTCTAAAGTACACCCAAATACAAACAAGAATTTAGTATATGTTTAAAATATTATTTCTGTTCACTAGAGGAAAAATGGATTACTCAATAAATGGGGTTGGGACACCTAGGTGGTCATCTGGGAAAAATATAAAGTTGAATCCCTACCTCACAACACACAACAAACTAAATTGCAGATGAATCAGGTTACAAAAATGAAAAATAAAAATACTAGAAGCAACCATGATAGATTTAAAATGTAATGTTGGAAGAGGGAAGATCTTTTTAAGTATGACTTAGACTTCAGAAGCTTCCCACCCCACTGCAATAAAGCTTGATTCATTCAATACATAAAACCAAAAAGTTTCTTTAATACAAAAATTACTGTTAGCAAAGTCCAAGCAAAATGATAAATTGGGAAAATTATTTGCAACTCATATTAGAGAGAAAGAAGTACGTGAATTTTCTTATTATGTAACTAGCTCTTACAAAATAGTAAGAAAAATGCCAACAACTCTAGAAAAATGGGCAAAAGCTATGAATGTAGTTCACAGGAAAGAAATACAAATGATTTCTAAATAAGATAAATCAAAATTAAAACTATAGTGAGATGCCTTTTTTTTTCATTCATCAGATTGCCAAAAGTAGAAGAGTTTGCTAGCATGCACTGGTGGCAAAGGTATGGGTAAACAGGCACTCTATTGCATGGCTAATGGGAATTGGAGCTGACACAACTTCTATGCAGGTGCTTCGGTGACATCTATCAAAATTACAAATGTATATACCTTTTGCCCTAGCAATTCCACATCTAGGAATTGATTCTACAGATATATTTGCTTATGTGTGAAATGATAAAAGAATACTAGAGAGACATTAAAAAGAATGAAGAAACTATATACTGATATGGAATCATATCCAGCATACATTTTAATTTTAAAAAGGAAGGTGAAGAAGAGTGTAAATAGTATGCTAGCATTTGTTTAAAACAAGAACATGTGTGGGTGCATGTATATGCACAGAATATTGACTGATAGTTGTTGGAGCTGGGTACATGGAGGTTAATTACACTATTTGTTGTTTTTGTGCATGTCTGGAAATTTCCATGATAAAAAGTCAAAAATATACTTAGAATAATGAAAATAAAAAGAATATCTCTAGAAGGATACACAAAAAATTAACACTGGTTTCCTCCACAGGGCACTAGAACATAGGAATTGTGTTTGATGGAGTAACAGACATGCAACTATAGTTATTTAAACACAAAAAGTTTATTTTTCTCATGTAAAGAACTTTCCAGAAACCAACAATGCCTTTGCCTTCCCTATGACTTCCACTCTCATTTTACTGGCCACTCTTATCTCCAAGGGAAGCTGGGAAATGAAGTTTTGAAGCTTGGCACATTGCTATCTCCAACAAACTCAGGGTCTTATTACAAAACAAATCATTAGAAGGGTCAAAATAAATGGATTTAAAAAATATTCCAGGAAAATGCTAACAGGAAAAAAAGCAGGTAGAGCAATACTATTATCATGTAAAATAGAAACCAAAGCAAAAAAGCTTCCAAAAGGACAAATTTGAATATTCCTATAAATAAAAGACACAAGCCCAAAGAAGTTATAATGGACATAAACCTTTGTGCCAACATAGCTTCATAATATGTGAAGGAAAAAATGATAGAAATTCAAAAAGAAATTGACATTATCAGAGTGGCAGAGACTTGCTGTACATCTGCCAGGAATTGACAGACCAAGGAGACAAAGAATAAGTAAGAATATAGAGGATTTGGATAAAACAAGTCATGAGCTTGACCTAACAGATATACAGTGTATATATAACTGCACTGGACAATCAGATAGTACAGATTCTTCCCGATGTATATGGAACATTATGACAAGTTGACTATGTGTTTGGTCACAAAGAAAATCCTGATAAGTCCAAAAGCAGAAATCATATTCATGGAATCCAGAGCGCTGAAATTAGAAATTACTAACCAAAGGAAAGCCCCTAATACTGAGAGTAATAATTAATGAAAGAAATAAAAGCATAAAATCCAGGCTAGTTGAAAGACCAAAATAAAAAATGCACAAAATCATGGAAATTTTGGTCAGGAGAAAAGAATGTGAAGAAATGAATAAATATCATAAGAAACAGGGTGCATTATAACTTCATTACAGAGATAATTTTTAAAAAAATTATAAGAGAATATCATATAGGACTTTATATAAATAAATTGGAAAATCTAGATAGAATAGATAATTTACTAGGACAATATGAACTATAATGATTTGTCAAAAAACATAAAATCATAATAAACCAATATCTGTAGAAGAAATGTAAAGATCTATCCTTAAAAACTGCATCAGGCTCAGGTGGTTTTATGATTAATTCTACTAACCCTGAAAAGAAATAAGTAATTCTCATATTGTCCGAACCCTCCCCCACATTGGAAAAGATGGAAAGCATTCAAACCCATTTTATGAGGCTATTAAAATCTTGATAACCAAAATTGGATTAAGATAGCAGAATAGATGCTCTGTGTATACCAATCTTTCTTATAGACAAAAACACAAAGATACTAAATCATATGCTTTATCGTGCCCAAGAGAGTTTCTCAAGAATGAAATGATAAATTAATATTAACAGAGTTATTAATGTAATTCACATCATTATTAGTTAAAGGGGAGTTGTAAATATATTATCTCATTTAATGTAGAAAGAGCACTTGATAAAATTTTACATCTATTCAAGCCATCCTTGCCACTCTTCCGTAAAGGATTCATCCTGATCAATATAAGACAAGAAAGAAATACATGATATAAATATAGTGTGTCCCCCCAAAATGTATACACACACTTTGAATAATTATAAAGACAGTGTTTATTAAAATACATTTCATTTTCAAAATTGAGCTGTCAGCTTTTTAAGTGTATATACACTTTTGGGGACACTCTGTTGGAAGAGAAATAAAGTATTCAGAGATGTTGTCTAAATAAACAATCTAAGAAAAATGCTTGGGAAATCATTAGAGCTCATATGAGAGCTTTTCAGAAGCTCTCCCTTTCCAACAATTAGCAACTGGCAAATAGTATATTTATTTTGTATTTATTATTATTTTTAAAAATTTATCTTTGTTATTGAAAGTTTTACAAGTGTCCCATTCCCCCCCCCCCCCCCGCCCCATTGACCTCCTCCACCTGGCTCCCACCCCCTCCCCAGGCCTTCACCCCATTATTGTCTGTGTCCATGGGTTATGCATATATGCATATAACTTCTTTGGTTAATCTCTTCTCACCCCCCACCCCCCCTACCCTCTTTCCTCTGAAATATGACAGTTTGTTGCCTGCTTCAATGTTTCTTGGTCTATTTTGTTTGTCAGATTCTTTTCTTCATTAGCTTCTTCTTAAAGAAGACCCTTCAACATTTCCTGTAGTACTGGTTTGGTGGTGATGAACTCCTTTAGCTTTTTCTTGTCTGGGAAGCTCTTTATCTGACCTTCAATTCTAAATGATAGCTTTGCTGGGTAGAGCAATCTTGGTTGTAGGTTCTTGCTTTTCATCATTTTGAGTATTTCTTGCCACTCCCTTCTGGCCTGCAAAGTTTCTGTTGAGAAATCACCTGATAGTCGTATGGGTGCTCCCTTGTAGGTAACTAACTGCTTTTCTCTTACTGCTTTTAAGATTCTCTCTTTGTCTTTAACCTTTGGCATTTTAATTATGATGTGTCTTGCTGTGGGCCTCTTTGGGTTCCTCTTGTTTGGGACTCTCTGTGCTTCCTGGACTTGTAAGTCTATTTCTTCCCCCAGGTAGGGGAAGTTTTCTGTAACTATTTTTTCAAATAGGTTTTCAATTTCTTGCTCTCTTTATTCTCCTTCTGTCATCCCAATAATACGAATGTTGGGCCTCTTGAAGTTTTCCCAGAGGCTCCTTACACTATCATCATATTTCTGGATTCTGTTTTCTTTTTGCTCTTCTGGTTGGGTGTTTTTTCCTTCCTCATATTCCAAATTGCTTATTTGATTCTTAGTGTCCTTTACTCTACTGTTGATTCCTTGTAAATTATTCTTCATTTCAGTTAGTGTAGCTTCCCTTTCTCACTGGCACTTTATTATGTCATTGATGATCTCCCTAGTTTTTTTAATAGTCTTACTAAGATCCTTGAGCAATCTTATAACCATTCTTTTGAATTCTGTATCTAGTAGCTTGTTGGCTCCATTTCATTTAGTTCTTTTTCTGGAAATTTCTTCTGTTCTTTCTTTTGTGACATGTTTCTTTGCCTCCACATTTTGGTTGCTTCCTGGTGTTTGTTTCTATGTATTAGGTAGAGCTGCTATGTCTCTTGGAATTGGTAGAGTGGCTTTGTGTAGTAGGTGTCCTGTAGGGCCTAGTAGCTCAGTCTCCCAAGTCACCTGAGCTGGGCCTTCTAGGTGCTCCCCTGTGTGGGCTGTTGTGCTGAGCCTTGGTTGCTATTGGCTTTGCTGGGAGGAATTGACCCCCAGGCCAATCAGCTGTGAGGACCAGCTGCAACTACAGCCAAAGAGCTGCTGTGGTGGAGACAGCCCTCTGGAGCAGAATTTACTTCAGTGGAGCTTTGGTGCTCACCAAGTCTGCCCGTTGAGTGTGTCACTTATAGATGTGATAGGGTTGTAATCCAGTGTGGTCAAAGCTGACCACCAGGTGCACTGTCTTTGGGGCCTCCCGGTAGGTGCAAAGTCATCCTCTGCCTGTGCCTTGCGCAGGGCCACCCAGCATGAGCTACACAGCAATCCATAGATGGCTTCTATGTGTGCTGGGCTTGGAGGTGTCCAGGAGAGGCCAAGCTATGAACTTGTTGCTGGCTGCCACTAGTTCCAAGCCTGAGGCCACTTATCAAGAGGTACAGGGAATGCTGAGGCCAGCTGTTGCTTGTTTGAGAGATTTTAGGAAAGTTCTAAGCCTGAGGCTAGAGAGGCCACTTGCATAGAAAAGCAACTGGAAGTGGCTTGGATGAGCTTGCAAGTAGGGAGGGGCAGGGTCTCTGGGAATCACCAGGGTGGGGTGAAAAGTGTGAGTTAGGTTGATGGAGATTCAGAGAAGGCGCCTGCCTGCTTGCCGGCTCTGTGCGGGGAGGACTCACCAAAGGAGCAATGGCCTCTGCCAGCTCCTCTATCTGTGAGAAAGCTGTCTCTCCAGCTGTCTCCCAGAGTCCAGGCAAGTTAGTTCCTCCCAAAATGTTCCAGTTTCCTTCCAAGCTGCTGCCCAGTGCTGGAGCTCAGAGAGAGCGGGTCTGAGTGAGTTCATGCGTGGGCCCTTTAAGAAGAGCTGCCTGGGACTCCAACTGCCTCTGCGTCTCTTAGTGACAGTCCCTGTTGGTTTTCACATCCCAAAGTTGTGCGGACATCTCTTCCCAGGCCTGGAACCCTGGAGCCCTGGGCTGGGGGCCTGATGTGGGGCTGGGACCCCTCACTCCTCTGGGAAACCTCCACCCCAAGATATCCCTCCCGGGTTTAAACCACAGCACCAGGTGTGGGCCTGTGGCTATGTCTCTGAGATTCAGCCCCGATCTGCCCACGTCTCTGCCCCTCCTACCGGTCTGTTGTTCTTTCAGTTCCCTCCTTGTAGGGCTTCTGTTCATTTCAATGGTTCAATGGTTATAAGGTTGCTCAAGGATCTTAGATCTCAGGAGGTTCTGAGTGATGGTTGTTCTGTATTTTAGTTGTAATTTTGATGTGGTTGTGGGAGGCAGCAGGTACCACGTTTACCTACGCTGCCATCTTGTTGTCCCAGCAAATAGAATATTTAAAAAACACCTGATCCCAAGAGCAACACAAACTATAAAATGCTTCAGACTAAAATGTATTAAAATGTATAAGACCGATGTGAAGAAGAAAAATATAAAAGCAGGCCTGAGTCAATGATGAGCTATATCATGTTCTTGAAGAAAAAGACTCAATGTTGAAAGATGTCAGTGCCCCTGAAATTAGTCTATAACTTCAATGCAATTGCAATGAAAGTCCTTAGGAGATTTTAATGGAAACTGATGGGATGATTCTTAAATCCATTCTGAAGAAAAATTCACAATATTGGCCAAAAATTTTAAAAGAAAGAATTTACTAGATATCAAATCATATTATAATGTTATAGTAATTGAAACAGTAGTGATGCAAGAGTAAGCATAGTTGATAGAATGACAGAAATTCCAGAAACACACCCAAGAAAATTTGGCAATTTAGTGTTCATCCACCCATCCTTTCATTCACTGACAAACAGTGATAGTCTCTGATGTGTCAGATTCTGTTTTAGTGGTGAATGAAACAAAACCTCTGTTATGGAAGCATAGAGCTTCTGTTCCACATAATGAATTTGGTATTTTGATTAATCAAGAAAAGGATGGTGTTGGGACAAGTGACTATGTAAGGAAAATATAACAATAGATTCTAACCAGATATCATAGATGAAAAGATTCCTGAATGATTAAAAAATCTAAACATGAATATAAACAATAAAACTATAAAAACAAATTTATAAAAAGAAAAATAGAGGCATATATCTTTCTAATCATTGGATTAAGATCTTACTAAATGAGGCCCAAAGTGCACACCATAAAAGAAAATTCTGATACATTTGACAGCATCAAGGTGAAAAAACAACCTATGCTTCACAATAAATGCACTAAAAACTAAGTTAAAATAAAGAACAGTGTGGAAGAAAGTATATGCAACATGTGCAATATGACAGATGAAAGGTTAATATCAAGCATATGAAAAGAATTATATGTCAATGGGAAAAATAAAGAATTTCAACAAGAAGTTTGCAGAAAATGCCAATGCTAATTGTCTATAAATATTTAAAAAGATGTTCAATGTGACTACCCTAATAATCAGGAATAATCAGGAAAATGTCAATGAAGTACAGGGCTGGGGAGAGAGGGCATAGATATGACCTTTCGGGAGCTGAACCCGCAGCTGAGGCAATGCCCTCCAGCTGAGCTCCTGGGCATGGTCCCTGGACTACAAGCCATGTATTAGCAGTTCACAATAAGGTATCAGGAGGGAGCATTGTGAAGCATTTATAGGTATTCAACATCACCATGATATCTTTATTGCTTGTTACCAAAGTCTTGTCCTGCAATGGATTGGGGGATATAAACTGATCTTTTACCATAGATGGTTTGAGAAGCACTACTCTAGAGGAGAGAGGAGAAACCAGATGTAAGGAGCTGGGGTGCCTGAGTGACTGTGTGGAGTGGAACTGCCCCATCAACCTGACTGATCGGCTCTGACTTACATGAGGGAGGAATGATCTTGTCTTCTCTAAGCTGCTGCATTATAGCTGATTTCTGCTGAAGCTTTCTAGCGCTGTGCTACCTAACTCAGCACCAATCCCACTGCAGTGCTTGCACCTGTGTGATGGGGCAAAGCTGCCCATGCAGCATTGTTCCCATTGGCAAAACCCTGCAAGACCCCCAAATGTTTACCAAGGAGGCGAAGTGGGGAAGAAATCAAGCTACATTGGTGCTGTGCTTATCATACTGAGCTGTAGTTAAAATCTCTCTCCCAGGCATGTCTCATTATGTGAAGAGAGCAAGTTTCAGAATAAACATATGATGTGAGTAACTCTCTAGTGTATGTGTACAGACAGTGTATGTGTAAGTGTGTAGAAAATGTTTATACATTTTTAAAAATAGTACAACACAGGATAATAATCTTACTTGGTGGTTTGATATATGGGTACGGCATTTGTAGCACTATGTAATAGCACTTTAAGAGTGGAATTTAGGCCTGGCTGGGTGTGGCTCAGCGGTTGAGCATCGACCTAGGATCCAGGAGCTCAGAGTTCGATTTTAGTCAGGGCACATGCCCGGGTTGCTGGCTCGATCCCCAGTTGGGGGCGTGCAGGAGGCAGCCTATCAATGACTCTCTCATCATTGATGTTCCTATCTCTCTCTCTCCCTTCCTCTCTCTGAAATCAATAAAAATGTATTTTTTTAAAAAGAGAAGAATTTAGTATTCAGCTGTTTGATTCCATTTAGGTCGTGAGTGTTTTCAGAAAAAGTCCTACAGGGAATTCTCATTTTGCAAGAATGAAATAAGGCAGAACCTTCAGGAGGAAAATCTCCAAAGTTGTATGCAATTGTGTATTTTATAAATCATCTCTGACCCTGTAATAATAATGTGGACATATGAAGAAAAGAATCAAGTTTTAGAGAAAAGTGAGGTTCTCAAAATACATTTTGACCTCACCTAAACTAACTTCAAGCCAGACTTCACAAAATACTTTAGGAAAACAGTTGCTGAAAAATGTAAAGGAAATCTTGTCACAAGGACTGCTATAGACACCAACTGTTTTCAATAACTAAAGAAAAGGGTTTTTGAGATTTGACCAAACTGTTAATCCAGGGTACAAAGTTCCTTCTGGAAAACAAGCTACTGAAACCTTTCGTCTGAAATGCAGTGGGCTTCCCGAAAAGTGTTAGGTATTGCCACGCAGTGTATGCAAAGTGGGCAAGTGCACAACACAGGGACCCAAGAGTCAGCTGCAGGCTGAGACCACTGTTCCTGCACCAGAAGGTCAACCCTGAAAGTTGGAGGGTGACAGTGGAAAACGTTATAATAACAGGTACATTTAGAGATAAATTTCAGACTTATTAAATCTCAGAAACTCACTTCCTGATAGTGAGATTTGGGATTTGGCCTTGGCCATCTAGCATTGGCCAAATGTGTCTTCCATGCCATTCAGTAGCTGGCTTAGTGCTGTGAATCTTCTCGAAGTTCAGGGTCAACAGTCCCCACCTCCACCATTAGGTCCCTTCCATTCAGCTGCCCAGTGTGCAGGCAGCTCCTGGCCTTGAGGGCCTTTCTGAGTCAAGGCTGAGGCTGCACCCCATCCTCCAGGCACCTGCCACCTCCAACCAGGAGATTCTACCACTGTAACCAAAATAGCTGTCCTGTAACATACAGAAGCCTGAAAGGATTTGAGTCTGGGTTTCCTGCTCTCTGCTGTGCCTGGAACCCTCCCTCCTGCCCTCGGCCCCACCCAGCTCCCTCTACCTTGAAGAGGGTCTTGGGCCTTGTCTCTCCCTGACGGAGCCTTCCTGTGTCTCCTCATCTGTAAAGGGGACCAGCAGGGCCCAGGTTTATGGGGGTGTAGGCAGAGAAGCCCTGAGGGGTGGGGAGTGGGGGTTGGCCTGCCCCCAGCACTCAGGCCCCATCTGGAAGCTGGCGTCAGCCTCCTGTCCCCCACCTGGACATGCCACAGAATCCTCTGGATGCACCAGTCCCCAGCTCCATGTAGTTGCCCACCAGCTCCTTGTCGACTTCCACCAGGTTGTGCAGCATCATGGGCACTGCCATGGACTCTGAGGCTGGCCCAGCCCTGATGGGTCTTTTTGCCCCCAGTGTACAATCTGATCCATCATCTCCACTGCTTTGCTCTTGGTTTGGAGGACGGGAAGGGAGGTGCATGCAAAGTGGGTAAGTGCACAGCACAGGGATCCCCAAGGAGTCAGCTGCCCCACCCTGCCTTAGGGGCTCCCAGTCTTGGGGTTTAGGCCACTCCTAGGCAGTGAGGTTGGGTATGAAAGCACAAGATGTCCCAGGGGGGATGGAGAGGCCCCCTCCCAGCCAAGGCAGAGCATGGAGGTCCTTGGAATGTAAAATCAGCAGAACCTGAGCATGGAAGGAGGGGGATTTGTTTGCTAATATTGTGTGTGTTTGGCTCTGTAGTTTTAAAAATTGAAGTGTAACTGGCACCCACTAAAGCACATAAATCCTAGGAGTCCACTTGTGGTGACATTTTCGCTACATCTGTCTTGTTCTGGCGCTCTGTGTTTGATGGCAGAGGTTGTCATTCGCTTTTGGAGCTTGGTATACAGCAGGTGCTCAATAGATGCTTGTTGAATGAGGGACAGAAAAGGGGTAAGGATGAGAGAACACAGGGTATTTCTGACCTGTCTTGCCTGAAAAAAGGTGGGGGGGGGCGTGTTTTTTATTATATACTTAAGTGTCTTTTAATTAAAGGAATAATAGGCGCTCAGAGGGAAAAATTTCAAACAGCTCACCAATGTGTAAGTAAAACTCGTAAACACATAAATCCAAGAGAAGGCCAAGTGCCTTCATCTCTGTCAACAGTGGGCAGGGCATTCTTGCCCACATGTTTCTCTTTTCTTTCTCTCATCACCAGTGTGATGGTTTCAGGCCAAAGGAGCATTTCAATGTGAGGCTAGTGGCAGCCCAGCAGTCAGCCATTTGAATGAAATACATTTCAGCCCAGTATTCCAGTGATGACCTGGGCCACAGCAGATGCTCTTTTTTGTTTTTTTAATCTTCACCCGAGTATATATTTTTTCCCTTGCTTTTCAGAGAGTGGAAGGGAGAGGGAGAAACATTGATGTGTCTCACGCGCCCTGACAGGGGCTGGGGCTGGAGCCTACAACCAAGGTACGTGCCCTTGACCAGAACTGAACCTGAGACCCTTTAGTCTGTGGGCCGATGCGCTAACTACTGTGCCAGACTGGCCAGGGCACAGCAGATACTCTTGAAGGGGTTTGTGATGGTAGAAACTTGAGGATAATGGGTTAGGAGGATACTAGGTTAAAACACAGTGAGCTTCAAAGCAGAAGCCCCTCTTTCTATCTACATGCCTGTTATGGACTGAATGTCTGTGTCCCCCCTCAAATTCATACATTGAAATCCTAACTCCCAAGGTGGTGGTATTAGGACTGGGGCCTTTGGGAGGTGATTAAGTCATGAGGGTGGAGCACCCATGAAAGGAATTTGTGCCCTTATAAGAGAGACCTCAGAGAGCTCCTCTGTCTCTTCCATATGAGGACACAGCAAAATGACATCCATCTATGAATCAGGAAACAGGTCCTCACCAGACACTGGCTTTGCCAGCAACTTGATCTTGGACTTCTAGCCTCCAGAACTGTGAGCAATAAATGTCTGTTGTTTGTAAACTACCTGACTTATGGTATTTTTGTTATAGCAGCCCGAACAGTTTGAGACAATGCCAGTGGTTCCTCCCAGGTGGGCCACAAGCTGGACAGAAGTGGGTTAGGGAAGAGGGTCATGTGGTTGGGAGCTTGGACTAGGGCAACAAGGTGGGGTTCTGGGGACTGAACTCCCAGACCAGCAAGACTTCTGGGGGTGGGGGGGCTCAGAGGGTGATGTTGGAGAGGCTACAGGGCTCCCAAAGGCAGGCGCATAGAACATTCTCAAACCCCTCCTAGAGGCTCACAGGGCCCCAAGAGAAAAGCCCCAGGCTGTCACTACCCTGGGACCTGGTATTAGGTGTCCAAATGGATCTGTGGCCTTGACTTTTGTAAAACCAAAGTTTTCCAGAACAGAGTTTGCACATTTTAAGGAAAAATAGGTGGAATTCTCAGCAGCAAGCACATCACGAAATCAGCAAAGCAAATAAATTGTTTTTTCCAAACTTCTGGCTTGCAAGCAGAAATGGCTGGGCTGTAAGTGGGGCAAGGAGCTATCATACCCCTTGCTTAGAAGTTGTCAATTGACAGTGTGATCTTTGTCTGGGAACCTCCAGGGAGACTGAGCTGGTAGGGGGAGTCATGCTCCTTTCTAATGTTGCTCCCACCTGTTGGGGTACATCATGGACCACAAAGGCTCAACACAAGCACTCTTGGAACCCACTCGGTGCTTATCCTTCCAGGATCAGATAACTGACTCCACAGCTGAGTTGTTTGCACTTGAGAGGGTCAGGAAGCCAGAGCCCTCTCCTCATTACCTGCCTTTTATGAGACAATGGTCATTAGAGAGAGGGCCAGCCACTGGCTACCAAGAGGACTGACCTCCTCACCCCCATGCCCACCCAGCCCAAAGAGGCTGGCCGATTCTCAAGTCCCAGAAGCTATTTCTGTCACCCCATTCCCAGTCCCTAGGGGAGGAGCTCAGAGTCCAGTCTGGTCTTCTGCTCCCACCTGGAATTCAGACTTGAGGGAGAGCCCCAGCCAGGGTGGGAGAAGGCACCTGGCTGAATCAAAGGCCCCTTCTGCCAAGGGGGAGCTCAAACTTCCAAAAAACAAAACAAAAACCAGCCCTCCCTCATCAGGACATCTCTTCTCTCCTCTGAGTGTCTAGGAAGTGGAAGTCAAGACAGCACCTGGACTTCAGGATAGGGGAGAACTCCAGAGCTTGAAGAAAGCAAGGGAAGAATTGATAAACTAAGCTTTGACAAAATAAGTCAAGGAGACCGAAGCCATTTAACATATATTTATTGAAATCTACTTGATGCAAGGCACTGTGCTAGATCTGGTAGGGGAATCAGACATTAAGGACCACCCCTGTCTTCTAAGAGCGCACAATCTAGCGGGTGGGGGAGGGCAGGGAGGGCGAAGCTCTAGTGCAAGGCTGATTATAGTCAAGTGCCATAAACAGACAAGTTAAGGAGATTGGGAGGAAGGAGAATAGAGTGCCAACAACTGAAATACGAACTGGGGCAGGACATAGCTAGTGTTCTCAGATATGCAAATACCGAGGTCAAGTTTAAAGAGACCATTCCTACTTTTGAAAGTAAACATCCAAACTGATGCAATGGCAATTACAGAATGTAAATATACATAGTAATAGAGAAGTTATCAATTCTTCATCTGATGATTTTCTGGAAGTAGGGAGACACTTCCAAAAACAAAAACACGGTGGGTGGGGCAAACTTGGGGTCAGTACAGGAATACCAGACAGAAAAGCATTGGTCAAACTCACTGATATTAGAAGGCATATATTTTTTAACCCATTTTAGTGAACAGAATACGGTACCACATTTGAAATTTGTGTTTACTACAGTCAGGTGGGACTTGGGCCAGGAACTTGGGCAGGGTAGAACACAAGGAAAGCCAGCTACCTGATGCTTCTCAGGAAGCAGCCAAATGATAACTTGGCTTTTGACAGATTGCAAAACACAGAGACCCACTCAAGCTGGCTCAAATCAAGAAAGTCTGTGGTGGAGGGCAGTCCTCAGAAATCCCAAAACATGAGTCTAGGCCTTCCCCAGGGTGCTGGGAATGAGGCAGCTCTGGGGTGCCTAGCAGGAACCCATAGATATTCAAGCCAGTGTTGCCCAACTCTTTTAAATACCATGTGCTCCCTCTTTCTTCCAACACCAAATAGAAACTTCTTAGTTCCTTTCTTTGCAGAACTTCAAAGGCCTGGCCCATCATCTCCAGCCAGCTCTGATGACCAGTTGCTGCCCTTAAGTCAGGTAGTCAGCTGTGGTTTAATTAATGTGGCCTAGAAGGAGGTTGAGGGTCACATGGCACACAACAAGGCCCAAGCCAGGGGCACTCAGAATGCAACACCACATGAGAAGGATGCCCACTGTGATAGGATGAGGCTCATTCTGGAAATTTGAGAATGGGTATGGCACAACTAATCAACACAGTTAATTTCAAGCAGCAAAAATGGTAAACAATTACTTTTTTTGAAAATTTCAGCAAGTGTTCAAAACTTTAATAAAAGCAATGGAGGGTTTCTTTCAGAATATAAAAAAAGGATATATTTCTAATGAGAGCTAGCATTCTATGTACCCAACTGCTCTTTGTTCCCCTTGCAAAAAGGTCCGTGTGATTAGAAAGAAAAATGAAATGAGGTAGATACATGAATGCATAGACAAGCACACATAACAGAAAGCTCAATCACATTTTGCATCTGATGTAGCAGTATACCTAGAGAACCCCAGGAAATCCACCCCCAAGTTACCAGAGGCAAAAACAGGACTGGGCACAACTACAGGACACACGTGAAAGCCACAGACTGATTGTGTTTGGAGCACAGACTTCACCTGCAAACACAGTGATGGAAAAGATGAGGTCTTTAGTGTTAACTCCGGAAAAGGGTTTATTTGAGAGAAAATTATAGAACTGGAAATGGAAAAAAGTAAAGAAGGGCATGATGGGATGGCAGGACACCGTGTCCCAGCTGGAGGAAACAAGGCAGTGATGATGATGCTAAGTTCAGAGTTAATACTGCATCTGGATCCTTCATAAAACCCGACAAATGCCTAGTGAATGGGCAAGAAATGGCAGAGTACTTGCAGGTACAGGTGCCAGACTTGCCCCCCCCCCCCCCCCGTGGACGTTACCATTCCTTACCAAATGACACTTGTATCAAACACATCATAACAGCTTGAAAAGAGAAAAACTGCTGAGAGAAGGAAGTAGTGATCTCAGACACAGATTCACAACTACTGCAAGAACTGAAGCCCACAGAGCAGAAGGAATTGCTATGTAACAAGTGCTGTTGGTGGCTCTCCAGCCTGAGGCTCAGGATGGAAATGTCACAGAGAGCCATTGGTGTGGCCTGGGGGGCATTCCAGAGTACCTTTTGGCTAAGGTCACAGGAGGCATTGTGGGACCCTGCTTCCCAGGATGGGAGCTTTTGGGAAGCTCTGCCTCAGACTCAGTGGGCCCATCAGAAGGGCACACTTCCTCTCCAGGCCCTCTAGTGCCCTCCGTCCCCACCTCTGACCCCAGGCACAGCTGCTGGGAAGTCACACCACAGCTTGTGTGGCGGCTTCTACCCGTGGGCTCTGCAGGAAGGGCCAGCTCCTGGCCAGCCCTTGCTGCTATTCTTCCTGGAAGAGGCTCCTGGAAGTAACAGCCTAGCCCCAGAATGACCAGCTTCTATTTCTATGCCACACGGGCCATCAGAAGGGCATCATTGCCCTCCTAACCCTTGTTTTACTGCCCCTCCTGGGCACACCTGCTGTAAGTCACAGCCTAGGCCTGTTGTGGCCAGCTTCTATCACCATGACATGCAGGCCATCAGAGGGGCACGGTTTCTCTCTGAGCCTTTGCTCTGTTGTTCCTCTTAGGTGTGGCTACAGGAGGTGACATCAGAACTAGGGTGAATTTCCCCCTAGTTGCCAAAAGTGGAAGCCACCAAACCGACCTCTTTCTTGTTCCAGAGTCACTAAGAGGAGGATACAATTCACGTGACATCATTGTCAGGTGAGTCTTCTTATGTTGGAGGAGATGTCTCTTGGGTGGATCTGCTGCTCATGCACTGAATCCACGCCAGACATGGCCAAGGCTCCCAGGAGCTCAAAGGATGGATGGCTGTTGCCAAGACCAAGTTTGGACCACCCCATTGATCTAGGTGAGGCCCAGCCCTGCTGCTGATGGCTAGGGCTATAATGAGGAACAGTCAGTGTTCTGGCCAATCTTTGATGGAAGTTTCTCTCGCGTGCCTGAGTGGTCAGGTTGGATAGTCAAGTACTGCCCACAGACATGCACAGAGTCTGCATCTTGGATGAGGAGCGAGCCTGTTTCTCTGGCCCATTCCCATCCAGCCTGCCCACTTCAAACATTCACCTTCTGGTGGGGCAGGGCTTTCAACTTTTCATTTATAATTAAAATTCTAGAAGAAAATGTCATATCTAACTACTCAACCAATGAAAATTACAATTTAACGGACAACAGTGAATGCTTGGATACATAAAAATTAAAAGCTTGCATAACAAAAAATGTAATGAAACTCCTACAAAGAGCTAAGCAATAAAATTGAAAAAGAGATCATCACAATCAATATAGAAAGAACTTCTATAAAAAGTCAATATATTCAAAGGTAACTTGATAACTGGTCAAAGGAGATGAATGTACAATTTGCATGCAAGAAAACGGACAGTATTTAAGTCATCACATGAGAGAAAAAAGATGAGACTAGGAGTTAGGAGGCCTGGGTCCATCTCTAGTTCTAGTACTAATGACCCATAAAATTATAGCAATAACTATGATGATGACAGCAGATGCCCTTCACTGAGTGTCCCTCCATGCTAGGCATGGTGTCACAGTCCTCACCATAACCTCAGGAAGTAGTCCTGTGATCATCCCTGTTTTACAAAGCCGGAAACGGAGGGTTGGAGAAGTACCATCTAGGTCCCATATGAGGAGAGGCAATTGTTCTTGAAAAGGAGGTGTTACCTTTCACTTGAGTCCTTGATATGTCCCTGTTACTATGGGGATGCTCTTTCAACTACTTAATTTTGAACAAAATAATGCTGCTAAGGATGACTCATTAACCTGAAACAAACCCCAAGTGATGCTAGTTTTGTATATGTGTGGGGCTCACCAGACAGAATTGGTTTCAGAAAAAAGGACACTAAAGAAATTTAACCTAGGAGTATGATCTCACAATGACAAATTTTAGATGCTTAAAAAAAGGCTTTTAAAGGTCATTTAAAAAAGCAACACCTTAAGTGGTTATGTTGCAAAGTTATGGGACAAATTTAAAAAACAATTGTCCTAATCTTACATGGACATGTACTTATGGCTTGGGAGGAAATTTCTAGTGAGAGCCTTGTGCAGGGATTGTCATAATGCTACATGGCACACAGCTCGAATGGATGGAAAACCACTGGATGTGCTTTGAAATTGATGACTCAAAGGGGGCTCCCAGGTTGGTGAAGACGGTGAGGTCAGAAATGCAGGTGAGGAGTTAGAACAAAATGATATGGAACGGAGCACGGGAAAAAAGGAAATTTTCTAAATTAATATATTATTCTATATAATATGTGTTTTACAATATGTATGTATAACTAAATAAATTAAATATTATAACACATTTGAGTATTCTATTTACATCCCTAAAATTTATATAGATTCAAGTAGGCCAAAAGACTTTGGGGCAATCTTTTCTTCGGGAAAGTTGGGCTCACATTATATTGAAGCCATTATTGAATAGCTGTGTGTCAGTTTCCCTGAGGTGGGAACTTACAGGGGAGGACCAATAAGCCCCCCTCAACCCCCACATCCAGGTTTCTCTCATTCTCAGATTCAAGGCCTGCAGATTTAAATACCTTGAAAATATTTTATGCGAGCTAAACTAGCCAAAATAAATTAAAACGGAAAAGGCTACTCTCGAGAGGCAAAATGGGAAATGTATACTTACAAATTGCTGGTGGCAGTATAAATTGGTTTCAATCTTTCTGACTATAAAATATATAAGCGCTATAAAACTGTTCATCTCCTTTGACTCTACCATCCCACTCTAGGGCGAGGCAGGGGTGGGGGCAGGGACTCACTGACAGACAAGGGTCTGCGGGCCTCATCTACTCATGGTGGGTTGGCTGATGCTTCTGCAGCGCCGACCGCCTCTTGAACACGCGGCCACATTCACTGCACTCACAGCGTCTTGTTCCACTGTGGGTCCTCCGATGGCGACTCAGGCCCGAGCTCCTCCGGAAGGCCTTCCCGCACTTGTCACACTCATACGGTTTTAGTCCACTGTGGATCCGCCGGTGTTTAATCAGGTCGGAGGGCCCCCGGAAGGCCTTGCCGCAGTCGCCACACGCATAGGGCCGCTCCCCGGTGTGGATGCGCTGGTGCTCCAGGAGGCTGGAGCTCTGCCGGAAGGCCTTTCCACACTGGCCACACTCATATGGCTTCTCGCCCGTGTGAATCCGCCGATGCTTGGTGAGCTCTGAGCTCCTCCGGAACAGCTTGCCGCAGTGGGGACACCCGTAGGGCTTGGCCCCGCTGTGGATGCGCTGGTGCTCGGCCAGGCCATTGACTCCTCGGAAGGACTTGCCGCAATCGTCACAGTCGAAAGGCAGGTGGCCGGTGTGCATTCGCTGGTGCTTGAGAAGTTCCTGGCGATCCAGGAAATCCCTGCTACAGGCCTTGCAGGCAAAGGGCTTTTCCGAAATATGAAGCTTCTGATGGCGAAAGAGGTGGGTGTTCACTTTGAAGGAACGCCCACATTCCTCACAGTCAAAGGGCTTTTCTCTGCTGTGGACACGCAGATGTTGACTGAGACCTGCATTCTTCTTAAACCTTTTCCCACATTCCTCACACTCAAACGGTTTCGCCTCCCTCTCCATTTGCTCCCTCTTCTCCACGGCATCATCGAGGGCCCGGCTTGGGCCAGGACGGGGCTCTACAGCCACATGGTTCTTCCGGTGTTCGTTGAATTCAGAGACAGCCTTGAAGACCTTCCCACAATCCCCACACTCCCAGCCCTTCTCTTCACTGTGAATTCTCTGGTGCTGCACCAGAAGGACCTTAAGCCGAAAGGCATCCCCACACTCTTTACATGCAAAGTGATGTTCTACGGGCAGATTCTGGGGGCTCCCCCCCTTCCCCTCAGAGTTCCCATTCTGTTTGACTTCAGGGCTGGGCTCACTGGCCCTTGGGGAGCTCGTGGATGTCATCTCCTGTGGCTGGGCGTCTTCACCCATCCTCTGGTATTGAGTCACCAAGATGCTTTCTGAAATGAGAAACACAAGTCACTGCAGTCTGCAGATGGAAGGAAGGGAGGGAGAGAGGGAAGGAGGTTATTCTCCTTTGTCAAGAATTGCTTTACTCCTGAGACAGCTGATGGACCTGGAGGCCACTGGGTCAGAACAGCTGGTGCCCATCCAACTGGAAGCAAGGACCATAGAGGAAAAGGGCAGAAGGGCCTGATTGATTGAGCTTCCTACCAAAGTGGTCCTGAGGAAGTGTCCCCTTCTGTGACTGAAGAGCAGCCATATCCTTTCTCCAAAGGCTCAGCTGGGCTTCCCCATGATTTCCTCACATTTCTTCAGGATTCTTTTTCACTCACCAGAACACTTAGCTCATCCGTGTTAAGGGCCTGATACCAATAGCACGTGTCCTTGCACCAGGTGAGAAACCAAAGCAGGATTCAAAACAGGGACTCCTGCTTATGGAAAAAGAAATGGGTTATGGCAGCCAGAAATGACATCAGAAGAGTACAGGGCCTTCAAAGGGGAACCTCTTTCAATCTTCAAAGTCTGGGTTGGCTGTGACCTTCAGAAGTCATTCATCCATTTCAAATGCCTTTCTTAAGGGGCGGCTTCTTCCAGGGGCTGGATGAGACAGGCTCTGGGCCCACCTCCGCAGAGTGCCAAGTGGTCGTCCTGAGGAGCTGACCCTCCCTTTCTCTATATCCACCTCCTCAGGGCCCCATACTGAACTCCATGCTCTTCCACAACTCCACACCTGACGACAGCGTCTCTCTTCTAAGAACCCTCCCCACCTCACACATGCAGCATGAATGATGGTGCACAGGAACTTGCTGTTGCCAACCTCTCTCTCAACAGTAAACTAGAATAAAATGGCCACACAATTTGTATCATTTGTGGGTTTAAAAAGTATTCTAGATTATAGTGGCTGGTTTGTTTTAATTTCTTTTCCAATAAAAGTCTGAAGGGGCATCCTTTCCTGCCATTAGATGTTATGGAGGAGCCCTGTGAGAAGTTGAATGTGGCAGACTCTTGTATTTTCTTAGAGCCCATTCCTGGGGCCACAAGCCCTCTCACCCCACTCCTGCTACGTAGGATCATGAAGCTGATGGAAGGGCTAGGGGTGTCCTTACCCACGGAAGTCACGTTCCAGTAATACACCAGTGTCCTCTGCTCAGGGTCCAGCCTCAACCACTCCCTTTTTGTGATGTACTGTGCCACATTGCCAAATGTCAGTGAATTCTGAAAGAATTAAAAGGGATAATCAGTTATCTACCCATTCTAGAATGAGGTAAGGGCAGCACAGTAACACCAGGGACATGAGGTGAGGGGCTGGAATGAGTGTGCCTTGCTAACATGGAGATCTAACCACAAGTGTCAAGAAGTCCTGGAAAGAGAACCTGATCAAGTGCTAGGAGACCTGGGCCATGGCACTGGCCTCCCAAGGGACCTCAGTTCAATCACTTTCCTGGATTGAAACTTAGCTCCCCCAATGGTATGATGGGGATTACAAACCCCAGTGGGCATCCATTCCTCGGCAGAGTCCAGGGAGAGAAGCTGAAGAAGGGAGAAATGGAGGGAGGGAAGGCAGCAGCTGAGGCAAGAGGTGAGGCTGAGGCCAGAACAGGGAGTACTGACAGATCCCCAAGCTAGGCAGAGGAAAGCACAGTTCACCTGGGCCTTCAGCATCTCAAGAGGGCCTGCCAGGACCTAGTTTCCTGGGGCTCTATCCTGGAGAAGGACAAGACCTGGGGGGGGGGGGCGGGAAGCAGGCAGAGTTAAGGAAAGTGAAAAGAGCCGCGAGTGACAGCAGCCCTGCCTTTGGGTCCCCTGGGATGAGACTAACAATTTCCTTTTCCCTGGATTTATATCTTGATGAGTCTTCTCTTCCACAGCAGCTGAGTGACAATCCAGAGCCTGAGTATGTATAAGAAAACATACCCCCAACAGTGGGGAAAGTGGACTGGCAAAGAATGAATACAGGCAGGCGAGAGGGAGCCCTGACAAGACAAGTGAATGTTAGCCCAGGCACAATCAGGAGAAGGCAAAGGCAGAGAGCTGATAGTGGGGAGTCTGGCTCTCAGAGACAGGCCAGCCACAGGCCTCCTAGAAGCTAACCTCTAAGAGGTCAGTGCTCACTCACACTGTACAGGAAGAAAGCATTCCCAAAAGAATATCAAGAAATATTTAGGAAGTGAGAGATTCTTTCCAAATTTGTAAGGGCAACAAAACATCAGATTGGGCCATTGGAGAAAAGAGGGGCAATGAAGGGCAGGAGCCAGGACTTTCTGACCAGTAGCAAGGCCCTTTAACGGCCACCCCCCACCCCACTGAAACAATTTGCCAGGTGACAATGAGTCAGCTACAGACAAGACATTTCTGTGATACATTTGACAAAAGGAAAAGTTGAACAAAACAGCTCAAAAAAGAAGCATCAAAGAAAAGATCTTCAAACACTTAGTTGCTAAATAAATGAAAGATCTGAATAATAATATGTATGAGTTACCTTTTTTTTCCAGATTGCAGAATATGTGAAAAATTACAAGATCCTACCGTAGACATGTATGCATCACAGGCCTCCCACTTTAGTGAGTTTAAAGAAACAGGAGCACAGTTTCTGTTCTGAAGCCAGGTAAAGTCAATTCAATTTATAATTAAATGAAAAGGAAGCATTTTTATACCAGCTCAAGGAGTACAAAACCCAGATACTCCAGCAGAAAGACTTACATAAAATTAGATGCTATGTTAAAAGGATGAATGGTGATTCCCACTTCTGGCCATGATGGGGTAACAAGGAAAGACTTAATGTCCTGCCATAAACAAGCAGAAAACTGTACGAAATAGATGTGAAGCAACAGTTTTTAGACATTGGACAGCAGGCAACACAGGTTCAGGATCCCTGAGAGAAGAGAAACAAATGAGATGAGCCTTATCACCAGTTCTTTGGAAGCAATTTCCAGATTGAGAGTGTAGAGAAGGGGGACCCAAACAGAGCTTAGTGGCTTCAAGACACAAATTAGTGTTCAAGGCAGCTGGAAGTTCCAGAGCAGAGTTCCAGAAAGGAGGGAGCTTTGCAGAAAAAAGAGCTCCAAAAAAATCTTCGTAAGACTACTAAGCCATGCATGCATAGAGTGAAACTCCAAAAGATGGGGAAAGCAGGACCAGGAAGCTGTAACTGGAACAATTCCTAGGACACACAAAGGTAGAGAGATGTTCAGGGCCCAAACAACCAGAGTAGAGAGTCCTCCTCAATGATCACCCAGGACATTCAGTAAAGAAACAAAGGAAAAAGAACAGATGAGACAGATAGAAACAAATAGCAAGATGGTAAATTTAAATCCAACCATATGGATAATTAAGTTCAATGCAAATGGAGTCACAAAGGGTAAGATTTCCTTCTTTTTTACAGCCAAGTAGTATTCCATTGTGTAAATGTACCATAGCTTTTTGGGGGGTGGGTGGGGGAGAGCATTATGCTAAGTGAAATAAGGCAGTCAGAGAAAGACAAGTACCATATGATTTCACTCATGTGGAATCTAATGAACAAAATAAACTAACAAACAAAATAGAAAAAGACTCATAGGTAGAGGTAGAAGAGGGTAAAGGGGGGTAAATGGTGATGGAAGAAGGCTTGGGGTAAAGAACACACAATACAGCATACAGATGATGTGTTGTAGAATGGGGTAGGGGCTGGGCGGAGGGGGGAAGTGGGAGGAAATAGGGGACATCTGTAATACTGTCAACAATAAAAATAAACTTAAAAAATGTAAAAAAAGAATTGTGCACCTGAAACCTATATAATTTTGTTAACCAGTGTCACCCCAATAAATTCAATAAAAAGGAAACATGCAAATAGACTAAACACTCCAAATAAAAGATAGAGATTATAAGACTGTATTTAAAAAATGAGACTCAACTATATGCTATATACAAGAAACTTTAAATATAAAGACTTTAAATATAAAGACATGGATAGGTTAAAAGTAAAAGGATGGGAAACAATATACTGTCACCAACAGGAAGTGTCTAAATAATCCCCATGTCATAAAAACAAGAGAGTGGGAGAATGCAGCTCAGAGCTCTGGAGTTGTTACTGAAGAGTCCTAGAACTCAGAGCAGGCATGAAAACTGGAGAACTTAGGTATAAAATCAACAGGTGGCAGAAAACCAACTAACCAACAAATAGAATAAAAGTAAATAAAAATGGAAAAAAAAAATCAACAGGTGGCCAATGAAGGATGACATGCAGATTATAAAAATGAGACTCCTTTGCAGAAGATGTAGAGAGGCAGAACTGTTTGTTAAATCATTGAAAGAGGGTAGGTAAAGGGGAGAGAATGGCTAAGTATACATTTGCTTTTTGGAGATAAAAGGAATAAACTGAGAGTGACTTGTAGCTAAAATGAGCACACCTATAGTGCAGTGTGTGCCACACTGGGGTGGAGTCTGGGTCTAGAAAGGTCTGCTTTCTGTTTCTGTAATGAGTGAATTATTAGTAACCAAGCTGCATTTCTTTGGTAATCAGAAAAAAACAACCATTTTAAAAGATGTGGGTAGACTTTGGATAAAAAAGGTGGTCAGCATGCAAGAGGACAGGGCTGAGGCCTCGAAGCTGGGCAATGCCCTGAGGTGCCCACATGGGCAAGGCAGGCACAGGGAAGAAGGGCTGGCAGGAATGTGTGGGTAGTCCCAGAAAGCTTAGAGGCAGTACCACAGGGTTGTCCCCCCACAGGCTGTCAGTGCCATGGACAGGTGTGAGCAGGCCTTCTTTGGCCCCAACATCCACAGACGCCCCATTCTCATCTTTAACCAGCTGCCCAGCTCTTGTGTGTGAATTAACCCCAAGTGCCCAGCAGCCAAGACCTCTGTGTCCCACCATCACCTGGGCAGGGCCCTCTCTGAGCAGTTGGATTCTTCCTGGTATACATTTGATGTCTGATTTGACATTGGCTTCCAATTCAAAATGAACTGGCCATAGATTACTTATACAATTCATTTATTAAAATTTACTTCCAATTGACATTGAGGTTTTGTTGCTAAGTATAATGGGGGTGAGAACACCTTGCATTCACCGTATGAAAAAGATAGCCTGTTACAAACCCTCAGGCCAGAGAGCTAAGTAAGTCCTTATTAACCCCCTACAAGGCCCTGGCCTAGCCCACCAGACCCATATTCTGCACTCCAAACCTCAGTCATTCCTTCCAGACACTCTGACCTTCATTATTCCTAGATATGCCAAGGCAATACCTTTCAGGGCCTCTGACCATTACACAGGTGGCTTCTTCTAAGAATTCAGACCTCACTTGAGTGTCACCTCCCCAAACATCTTCACTCTCCAGCCCCATCAGGGTTTACTTGTATCACTCTTTACTACCTAAAAATTATCCTCTGAAATTGCTTGGTTTTACCTGACTCTCCCAGGTGAAATGTCACCTCCTACAGGACAAGGGCCTTCTTTTTCTTGGTCACTCCGACCTCCAACATCTGCAGCAGATCCTGGCACTGAGTGGGCAGTGATAAACTGAGGGGGAGGGGCATGCTAAATAGAGAAAACTTCCATTTACAGAGTACCTACTAAGGGTTTGGCAATGTGCTTCTCCCTTCCCCAAATTTAATTTAATTATTGCAACCTGTAGTTATTTCACCCCCATTTTACAGAGAAGGAAGTCATGGATCCAAGAGGTTAAGTAACTTGCTTAAGGTCCAGCTCCCAAGATTTTAGACTTTTTGAACCACAATAGAGAAAAGAGAAATAACATGTGACCCTCTAACACCAGAAGATAGGCAGTCACCAGAAGATAGGTGAGTCCTGATGGTATATATGAATTTGGGGTATTGGCTTTAAATCATCCTATTAATAGGCCCTCACTGCACTATAGATAACACATCAGATACCATACATCATCCCCTCTCTCTCCCTCAGTTCTTCCAAGCCACCCACATTTAACTGAGCAAATCCTCTTGAAGTGTTCCATTTAATTGAGCAGATCCCACCGAAGTGTTCACTTAATTGGCCTGATTAACTGTTGAAATTCTGCAGCCACAACCCCCAAGTGAATCGTTCATTATTCTTTTCCAGGTAGCAACAGGAATGGCCCTTCCTGTACCAGGTTTGCCCAGGGACTTCACCTGAGAGCACTTCAGATCACCACCCACAGAGACAGAGCACACAGACACAGAAATAATTTAGAAGGTGCTCATAAAAACAGGAGGGGAAAAGTGAGCCCTGATTTCACAAAAGGAAGCTAAACTCTGCATAATTAACCAAGTATATCGGGTAAAAGCTTTAGAAGAAGCAAAGATAAAGCATTAAAAAAGATAATACACATTAACTCCCACTGCAGTTAAAAATAAAATTATCATCAATCCCAGAGACAATCTGATCATTTAGAAGCCATGATGCACAATGGCTCTATTTTAAAATGGTGGAACTAATCTGGAAAAGAAGCTGGACGCAGTGACCAGTGACAAAAACAGGTGTCTGCTGCCTTCCAAAAGTGGACCTTGGGAAATCAAGGTCAAAGCAATTCTAGGCAGAATATGAAAACCATTGTAGTGTACCCAATGGATACAGAGGGTGAGGCTGACCTTCGAAGTAAGTCACCGTGGAAAAGCATGCCCCAAATCTCATAAGGCGCACCCCTACACAGCCAGGAAATGCAAGTTCAGAGAAAGATATGAGAAGACAAATCTCTGCCTCTTAATATAAATAATACTACCTTCCTTCTTTAAGTGAGATGTGTAGTGTAGTCTAATGACTATATGCTCCCAGAGACTGAGAGCCCTTAAGTTGACTTCAGATTCTGCCCTGAACCTAGTCAAGTGCCACAGCCACTGCAGCTGTTTCATGAACACAAGGAAATCTTGTCCACACTAACCCACTGCCTGGCAATCAGAAAAACCATGCTTTGTAAAATATGAGAGAGCATCACGTGAACAAGTGGTCCTGATAGTGCTTTAGATAGCAATGTGAATTTTAACCAACTTATTTAAATTTAAATAGACTTTTCAATAGGGAATCAGAAACATTAAGAATCAAAATAATTATTCCACTTAGATCAGAAAGAACAGAAAGAGTTGAATTCAATGAAGACAAAAACCAACCTGTATCACAAAAAGTATCAGGTGTCTTCTGGTCGACTTTGAGCTGAGGATCCCTCTTCTGGATATCTGGCTACTACTAAAGGTCGATTTGTAGCCTAAAAGATGAGTGTTTGACCAATTCCATGGCACAAATAGCCAAGCAACCTCCTCAGCAGGTGCTGCCAGTTCCTGGGCAGTAGGGACAGAGGGCAAGCAGCAAGGCCAACCAAATTAGATCTGACAGCTTCTGGAAATTTCCAAGGGGTGCCAGAAACACCTGGACTCCCTGGAGTATCTAGATAAGGACCTGTAGCAGAATGTCCACAGGCCCCAGAAGACAACAGGTGGCTCATGGTATTCAGTTTGGTTCTGGGCCAGAGCAAAAATGTCTCAGGGGGATGTCTTTTTAGGTCACACAAGAGACCTCTTTTTTCAGCATCTAATTCAGATAGGTGTCTTCAGCTCCCTCTCCCATCCTAATGATCACCTGGATTCCCAGTTTTCCTTACTGAATACATGTTCTTCCTTGAGTTGTGTCACTTAGACTGAGAGAACTGTTTCTGGGCAAAGACAGTGCAGCAACACTGGCATATATGAAAATATAGTCACTTCCACAATGGAAACAATACTTCTCACCATCTTGCATCCCCACCTATGGGGTCTTCTAACAGCAAGGCCAGAAGACATGGTCTGTAAACACCCAGACTTACCCAAAAGGGACACACAGGCATGGCTCACCATGTCTTGGAACAATTCTGAGCAATTAGTCAACCAGATAAGGTTCTACCTGTTGGACTGAAATAATTCAAGGGAACAGAAGGAGACTTGGGAACATATCTTTTGGGGTTGTGAGTGCTCAACCAAAGGACAGGCTGACACTGAACACACCCTGCAAGATCCTGATCCCCCCAAACCAGGAAAGGCCAGGACACTGAGCCCCTGGGCTAAAGCTGGGCCTGCTCTCTACCTGTCTTGCCAGGATGGGGCTCCCAAAGGCCCCATTTGGGCCCACCTTATACTGTGCAAATGTGCTGCTACTAGAAGTGGCAGAATTCTAAAGGGCCAAAAGAGAGGGTGTTTCACCAAGAAAAGTCTGTTTCTCTTGGGATGTTTTTGTCTGTGTGTGTCTTTTTCTGTGTGCGTGGGTGGGAGGCATCTGTCTCTGTCTTCCTCAGTTTTCCTCTCTCACTCTGCCTGGGCACCTGTCCCTCTCTGTTTAGGTTTCCATTTTCTTTCCCTTCTATAAAAAGCCAGAAGGTAGACCAGAAGGGGATTTTGTAGTGTTTGTTGTTCTTAATTGAGGAAAAGTTTATGTTCCCATTTCTCCAAGAAGATGCATGCCATTTTAGTAAAAATCAAAATAAATTGTAAGCATAGCTTCATTTAGGTTACACTGCCCTGGATATGAAAGAATCTAAATGAGGGTGGGGGCAAATCCCAAGGGATCCCTGGGCCATTTGAGGAGCTCAGGCAGGTTAGGGCTAGGGTTGGATCAGTGGGTTAGAAACCTGACTTGGGGTTTGCTAAGAACTCAAGGGGCAGAGTAGCAGGTGTGGGTGGGGCCAAGGAGTCTGCATTTCTAATCAGCACTGGGTTTGGGACACAGAGCTGCTTCTCCTTAGCACTGGGCCATCTAAAATCTGGAGGCTTCCTCACCTCAGCTCAGCAGACAGGATTCTAGCCCATGAGCCTCCTGAGTGGAATCTTACTCTATGCTGTCAGACTTCTGGGAAAACAATTCACATTTTCTAGTGATTTTCCAAGGGGTCTCTCACCCAAAGAAGGCTGGAAATCACTGCTCAATAGGATCCTAAATATAGCTCCAGGGATTTTTTTGGGAATGGACTGGACTGTGCCAGGCACTGTGCAAGCTGCTTCTACTTAAAGGCCCAATGGGGGAGGGAGGATGGAGGATGGGGTGAGGCAGCATTAGTGCCCAGAGGAGGTACTGTTCTAGCAATCCCATCTGAAATCCTTTGGTAAAGGAAAAATGTTGCGTCTGAGGTTGAAGAAATATTTCACTGACCAAGGAGACTGGAGGGGGCTGGCGGCTGGCAGCTGGGCTAGGCAAACGCTGCCTGGAGGGTGTCAGTTGGAACAGGGTGGGACCTCCGGGAAGAGGGCCAGTATTTGGGGGTGGTGGTGATTGAAAGGGACCATGGGCTTTGGGCGGCAGGCGAGTGGGGGGGATGGAAAAAGACATGTAATTAATCACCCAAATATAGACTAAAGGAGGCAGCAAAGGAGCTTAGGAGCGGTGGCACTGGAGCAGGAGATGGTGGCCCCCAGAAGGGCGACAGATAAAGCCCAGATCAGACCGAGGGCCTTGAGCAAGGGCTGCCCCTCCCCCTCCCTCAGAGACCTTGGGCTCTAGTCTACCCGTCCCCATCCTCCCCGCCAAGAAGAGGCTCGACCCCCACCCAAAAGAAAAGGAAGGACTCCACTAGCAGGAACCTTCCCCAGCTCACTCACCTACGCCCCAGACTGCGGCTCAGCCCCTCCCCCAGACTGGAGAAATGTCCTTTAAATACTCACCAAACGCCCCCTACCCCTCGGCCTCCATTACACTTAGGGCAGTCCTTTCCTTCCCACACTGACCAGTTCCCACTCCTTAACATCTTCCAAAAAGCAGGGTAGGCCTCCACACGTCCGCGATTCCCGCCCCTGACCACCTTCGCCTGCCCGCTGTGGGAAGGCCTTCGGGCCCCCTCCTACGGGCCACCCCGGACCCGTTTCCCCCTCTGGCGGGCCCCAGGGCAAAACAGCTTATCGCGGGCCCAAAGACGTCCCCCCAACAAGGCTTGACTGTCCATCCCCCACCTCACAATCCCCGAAACACTCATCCCCAAACCCCACATTCTCCCGGGTCATCCCCCTGCGCATCCTTCCGCGGCCCAAACTATCACCCCGCACATTGACCGGCGGCCCGCGTACTGTCCCGAGCCTCCAGGACATCCCCTTGCGGACCAACCGATCACCCATCTCTGCACACCCTCCAGTGCTCCGAGCATATCCTCCCGTGGTCTGCACGCTCACCCCAGCCCGGCGGTGGTCGACGCACGGCCCTCGGCTAAGCGGCGCTGGGTCGGCCCAGGCAGGCCCGGCGTGGCAGGAAGCGCTACGGAGCCGCCCGCGCCCGTGCGCCGCTGAGCCCAACAGCACCACGGCGCGTTTCCGGAGCCCCGGGCGCAGCCAGGGGTAGTGTGGAAGCGAGGCCCCGCCCAGATCATGGCCCCGCCCGGCCCACCGGCTCCGATTGGCTCAGAAAGGGGGCGGGGAGGGAAAGGAGCTGGACTGGGGCCCGGGGGGGAGGGTCAGGTCAGGCTGGAGGAGTGGTGCTTGTCCGACCGAGGCGTGAGGGGGGGAGTGTATTGAATGTAATAATGAACTAATGAATGAGCGAGTGAACGAACTGACAAGCCCACGAAAAAAAGAAAAGAAGGAATGTAAAGGACCCCTCCCCCCCCCCCCCCAGGCGCCTTCTGGACCGAGGTGAGGGTGGCGAGAGGAGAACCTCGGGTGAAGTAGAGCGAAGTCAGGCCCCACTGGAGGGGTCAAAGTGCCTCACTGATTCATTAAAGATGTGAGCCCTGGCTGCGCCAGGCACTGAGAATACATCTGTGAGCAAAACCAGGCCACATCCCTGCCCTTAAGAGCTCCTGTGAACGTATCTGTGTGTGGGCGCACACTTGCGGGGGGCGGGGAAGGTAGGGGTGGAAGAGAAACGCACTTGAATTAATTTCAAAATAGCAGGTTATGCTGTAAAGGAAAAGAACAGGATTCTTGGATCTGGGGTGCTGCAAGTAGTGACAGATAGTTACAAATGAATTTGCTACCAGTCTACCAAAATCTAGGAAACTGCAGCAGCCCGGCAGTGTGCTAAGCCGGTGGATGCCTTTCTGAAGATGCCAGTTTCGAAAGGAAGACGGTAATCAACAAGGATCAACATACAACACTTAAGAGTTATCAGAATTGTGAAGAACATCAATTAGGGTGATGTTTGGGAATGATGGCTTGGGGGACTTAGGTGAGGCTACGGTTGAGATGAGGCTTGAATGACAAGGACGCAACCATGTGAAGGTTGTTGAAGACAGGAAGAGTGTCCACAGGTAGAAGGAACAGCAAATTGGACATGTTCCAGGATCAAAAGGAAAATGGTGGAGTGCGGTAAGTAAGCCAAGGGAAAGAAGACTCATGCTGGAAGGGTGATGCTGGGCACTGAAATTGAGCCTGAAGGACATGGTCTAACTTTTTTCTTCATTTTTTAATTAATAAGCATTTAATGCTTTATTAATAATGATTAGTTAAATGATTACCAACTTCTTAAATATTCTCATAACAATTGTATTCATTAGATGCTAACAACTTTTTAAAAATTTCCCCTCCACATTTTATTATGAAAACTTTACAACATACAACTCAATTGAAAGATTTGTACCCATGTACCATTATGCTCTACTTGCTTGATTGCATGGTCATCCTTATGTTACTGAGCCATTTCAAAGTAGGTTGCAGACATCAATCAGTACACTTCACCCCTAAACACTTCAACATACACAGCATTAGCTACAAATCAATACCTGCTTACTGTTCTTTTTTGGAGGTAAAAGTTCATACAGTGAAACACACATTTTAAGTGCACCATGCAGTGACTTTTGACAAATATGCACTCCAAGCTCCTGTCAAAATACAGAACACTATCAACACCCCAGAAATTTCCCTTGTGTCTATTCCCAGTCAGTCCCCACCACAAAGGCATATACAAAGGCAACCACTATTCTAATTTTTTCCCACCACAGATTACTTTTTTCTATTTGAGAACTCCGTATGAATGGAATCATATAGTATGTACTATTTTGTGTCTGGATTCTTTCATTCATTATGATGATTTTTAGATTTATCTATATTGTTGAATGTTATTGCTTCTTTCCTTTCATTACTGAGTAGTATTCCATTGTCTGGATATATCCGAGTTGGTTTATTCACTCACTACTTTATGATCTGGGCTGTTTCCAATTTGGACTACTATAAATAAAACTACTATGATCATTTGTGTACAAGTTCATGTAGACCTATGCTTTCATTTTACTTGGGTAAATACCTAGAAAAAGAATTGCCATGTCATGGGATAGTTGTTTTATAAGAAACTGCCTGAATAATCTCCAAAGTAGCTGTGCAATTATGTTCCCACCAGAAATGTATGAGGGTTCCTTTTATTCCAGTCCTCCTCAACATTTGGGGTTGTCAGCCTTTATTTTTAGCCATTTATGTGGGTTCGAAATAGTAACTAATTCTGATTTGAATTCTCATCTCCCTGATGACTAATTATGTTGAGCATGATGTTTTTATGTGCTTACTGGCCATTTCTAAAGTGTCTATTCAAAAGCTTGGCCACTTTTATAGGATTGTTTGTCTTTTTATTATTTACTTGTAGGTGGATTTGTTTGAGAAACAGATCTTTTGAAGTATATTTGACATATGACAACCTGGACATGTTTAAACTGTAAAATCTGGTAAGGTTTGACATGAAACCATGATCACAATCAAGGCAATAAACATATCCATTATTCTCAGCTCGTTCATTTCTATTGCTGAATAATATTTCATTGCATCAATGTACTGTAATGGGTTTATCCATTCATTGGTTGATGGGCATTTGGGATGTTTCTAGTTTGGAGCAACTATGAATAAAGCTGCTATAAAACTTGTGTACAAGCCTTTATGTGGACATATATTGCCTTTTATCTTGGGTAAGTGCTGAGGAGTAGTATGGCTGATAATATAATAGAGGTATGTTTAGCTTTTTAAAAAACTACCAAACTGTTTTACAAAGTGGTTGCACCATTTTACATTCCCACCAGCAGTGTAAGAGAGTTCCAGTTGTTCCACATTTTTGTCAAGACTTGGTATGGTCAGGCTTTCTTATTTTAACCATAGGTTTGTAGTGTAATCTCATTATGATTTTAAGCTGGAGTTCCTTAGCTAGTGATGTTGAGCATGTTTTCATATCCTCATTAACTATCTGTATATCTTTTTTGGTGAAGTGTCTTGCTTATACCTTTTGCCCATTTTATTATTATTGAGTTGTTTGACTTTTTAAGTTGTAAGAACTCTTTATATATTCTAGATACAAGTCTTTTGTCAGGTATATGCTTTGCAAGCATTTTCTCCCAGTCTGTGGCATGTCTTTTTTTTTTTTTTTTAATTTTATTTTTGTTTAAAATATTACAGATGCCCCCTTTTCTCCCCAATGACCCATTCCACCCTGTCCTGTGGCATGTCTTTTTATCTCTTAGCAGTGTCTTTTGAAGAACAGAAATTCTAAGTTTTGATGAAGCTAAATTGATCAAGCTGTTCTTTTATGGAGTATATTTTTGGTCCCATACCTAAGACATCTTTGTCTAAGTAAAGGTCACAAGGATCTTAATTCCTTTTAGAAGTTTTATGGTTTTAAGTTTTATATTTATTTAGATTTCTGATCCATTTTGAGTCAATTTTTGTATGTAGTGCAAGATATGGGTCAAAGTTCATTTTTGTGCATGTGGATATCCAGTTATTCCAGAATCATTTGTTGAAAAGACTATCTTTCTCCACTGTACTGTTCTGTGCCTTTGTCAAAGATCAGTTGTCCATAAATGTGTGGATTCAGGATTCTATGCCATTCTTTTGATGTATTGTCTATCTTTACACCAATAACATGCAGTTTTAATTACTGTAGTTTAAAAATAATTGTTGAAATAAGATAGTGTAAGTTCTACAACTTTTGTTATTTTCAGCATTGTTTTAACCAGTCTAGGTTTTTTTCATTCCCATATAAATTTTAGAATCATCTTAGTTTCCAGAAAAAAATATCTGATTGGATTTTGAGTGGGACTGGATTAAATTCTGTAGGTCAGTTTGGGAAGAATTGACATCTTAACAATATTGAGACTTTTGACTCATGAATGAGGTCTCTCTACATTTCTTTTGTTCTTTAATTTCTCTCAGCAATGTTTTGTAGTTTTCAATGTATAAATCTTTCATATCTTTTGTCAGATCTATGCCTAAGTGTTGCATATTTTATGCTATTGTAAGTGTTATTGTTTTTAAATCTTTTAATATCTAGGATTATTCACTTCTAGTATATAGAGATGCAATTGATTTTTGTATGTGGGTCTTAAATCCTGCAACCTGCTAAACTCGTATATTAGTACTAGTAGCTGTTCTGTAGATTCCAATGTATTTTCTACATAAATAATCCTGTAATTTGTGAATAAAGACAGTTTACTTCTTCCTTTCTGATCTGCGTGATGTTTCTTTTCTTTGCCTAATTTCCCAGACTTGAACCTCCAATACAATGTTGAATACAAGGTGAAAGAGTGACATCCCTGTCTTGTTTTGATTTGTGGGGGAAAGCACTCAGTCTTTCACTACTAAGGATAATGTTAGTTGTAGGTTTTTTATAGATGTCTTTTTATCAGATTGAGGAAGTTCTTTTCTATTCCTAGTTTTCTGTGATTTTAAAAATAATCAGGAATGGATGTCAGATTCTGTCAAATGCTTTTTCTACATCTATTGAGGGGATTGCTACTATCTGAGTGTGTCCCTCCTCAAAATTTGTATGTTGACGTCCTAACCCTTAAAGGCATTAGGAGATGGGGTCTTTGGGAAGTAATTAGGTCTCAGTGGGATTAATGCTCTTATAAAGAGGCTCCGGAGATGCCTCACCTCTTCACCATGTGAGGACACAGCAGAAAGGTGCTGGGTATAAATCAGGAAGCAGGCCTTCACCAGAACTCAACCATACTGGCACCTTGATCTTGAACTTCCAGCCTCCAGAACTGAGAAATCAATTTCTATTCTTTATAAGCCAGTCCAGTCTGTGATATTTTGTTATACCAGCACAAATGAACTAAGATATAGATTAGAGGGGTTTTATTTTTAGTTTGTGAATATGCTGAATTACATTGATGCATTTTCAAATGTTTAAATAAACCTTGCATTCTCATGATAAAACTACTTAGTCATGTCATGTTATCATTTTTGGATCTTGTCAAACTCAATTTGCTAAAATTGTTTAGAATTTGTGCATGTATGTTCATGAAACATATCAGTCTATAGTTTTCTTTTCATATAAATGTCTTTGTATGGATTTGATATGAAGGTAATACTGACCTCATTGATTCAGTTGGAAGTAGTCTTTCCTCCTCACTTTTCTGGAAGAGTTTGTATAGTGTTGGCATTATTTCTTCCTTAAACAATTGGTAGAATTTGAGTTTCCTGCTTGCATATTTGTTCATGTGTCAGGGTGGGCAACAGAGGATGCCATGCTGGGTGCCTAAAACCCAGAGACCCAGAGGGCAGAGTACAGGGTGACCATGGCAGAGGAAAGCAAGAGGAAATATCCTGGAGAGGAGAGAACCAGAGACAGGGAACCCACACTTGGCATATACACTCTCCCAAATCTCTGGTGACCCCTTGGCTGGGTATGCACTCCAAGAAAAGAACTGAGCAGAAATTTTAGTTGGTGCCTAATATGGGGGAGACCGAGTCAGGAGTCTTAGTTTAGTTAACTCCCTACTAATCAGGAACACATAAATGTATATGCACTCAGTAACAGAATTTCAAGCTATATGAAATAAAAATTGACAGAATAAAGGGAGAAATAGATATTTACACAATTATAGCTGGAGATTTTAACACCCTTGCCTCAGCAGTTGATATAATCAGACAAGAAATCAGTAAATATATAGAAGGTCTGTATGACATTATCAACCACCTTTACTTCATTGATATTTTCAGAACACTATAGCCAGCAACTGCAGATGATAGATTCTTTACAAGGGCATTCACCTGGATAGATCAAACACTGGGCCAACACATTTAGAAAAAGTGAAAGTTTACATAATAAGTTACCTGAGTCTACAGTGGAGTTCCATTACAAATTAATAACAATAATATATCCCCAAATATTTGGAAATTCAACATCACACTTCTAAGAAAACCTATGGGTCAAAGAAGAAAACACAAAGGAACTTAGTATTTGAAATTGAATGATAATAAAAATAAAACATCAAAATTAGTGAGATGCAGCCAAAGAAGTGATTAGAGGAAGATTTATTGCTTTAAATCACATTAGAAAAGAAGAAAGGCATAAAATCAATGCCCCAATATTGCATCTAAAGATGATAGAAAAAGAAAAGCAAAGTAAATCCAAAATAAGTAGAAAAAAGACATAAGAGAGATAAGAGCAGAACTAAGTGAAATAGTAAACGAACTATGGAGAAAATGAACAAAGCCATGCATTTTTAGAAGAACAATGAAATATATAACCCCCAGCAAAACTAATCAAGAAGAGCAAGTACACAAATCATCAATATCAAGAATAAAGAGGGAAAAAAGAATGAAAGAGGGATATCACTATAGATCATGCAGGTATTCAAAGAATAATGAAGGACTATTATGGGCATCCTTATGCCAATAATTTTGATAAATGAAATAAAATTCCTTAATAATAAAACAATTTATCAAAACTGACAACAGGTTAAATATAAAATAGGAATAGCCCTATTTCTTATACATGAATTTAATTTACTATAAAAAAACTTTCCTAAAAACAAAACAACCACAACAAAAGAACAGTCCAAGCCCAGATGATTTCATGGGTGAATTCTAGCAAATATTTAAGGAATGAAAATCGCCAGTCTTACACACTTTCAGGAAATAGAGGAGCAGGGAACAATTCCCAATTCATTTTGTGAAGCTAGGATAAACCTGGCACTAAATCTTGATAAAGTTATGAAAAGAAAATCACAGGAAAATATCCCTCATGAACAGTGTAGCAAAAATCTTTATCAGCCAATCAAATCCAGCAACATATATAGTAAGGAAAGTTTTTCTATTGCCTATTTACAGATGCAGGGTACAGATGTTCAGTGACTTGTATAGACTCTGTTCACCTGACACAAAACTCACAGCTGCATGCCTGGTCAAGAGCTGGTCTCACAGTGTAAAGAGGTATGAGGATCCTGGCATGGGAACAGCTAATCTATGTCTCTTGTGGAGATTCCAGGTTTAACCAGGGCAGGCTGTGAGTGCAGAGGAGCACTGAGGGCCTGCTCTTAAGTTCCTCTGCCCCATGCCTCCGCTTTCCAGTCCCTATTGCACCCTCCATATTTGCTATAGTTATTGATGGAGGCCATTTTGTGGCTGGAGGGCCAATGGATGTGCCTGTTGCTTCTGGAGGCTTCAGGCCTTGCCACATGAAGCCCTTGTCAAGCAGACCTCATTGCCAGGGCAACACTGACGCCTCCTCACGTGCTCTCCTGATCCAGTCACCTGCCCTGCATCCAGACACAGAGATCTTTCTCTCTCATCTATCTAGGGCTTCTGGGAGCCCTGGGAAGCCAGCCTGGCTTTAACTCCGAGGCAGCTACCTGGGACACCCCTGGACTGCGCAGCCTTAGGCCTCGTTTTTCTGACTCTCGGGCTCCAGGGTTCTGTGGTGCCTCTGCAATCAGCTCCGCACCCCACAGGTGGCATTTCCCTGCACGGCAGCACCTGCAGAGGCCGAGAGAGTCACCAGGCGACTAGGGGTTTCCCTGGGGCCACACCCCAGAATTACCGAAGGCCAGTGCCCAGGGTAGGGGCCATATCGCTGCCCAGGCAGGAAGGCCAAAGGGGGTCTCCTCCCTGTGGAGGTGAGGGGTGCAGTGGGGGATTCCGTGGCGGTAGGGGGTGGGGGTGGGCACTGGGCAGGGTGGCGCTCTAGGCCTCCCCTGGGCGGTGGGGTGGGCTGTGTGGCACCAATGTCCCTCTCCCCCCTTTGCACTCTCAGGCCGCCTCAGCAGAGCCTGCGACAGTCTGCACATCCCTTTTGAATCTCGACTGCTCCGCCCTGGTCTGGGTGATGGCACCAATGATGCTGCGGGACTGGTGCAGTTGGATGGGCGTGAATGCGCAGGGTTCCCTGCTCATCCTGGGCATCCCAGACTACTGTAAGTACCAAGAGTTCCAGGATATTGTGCAGGCTGCCCTGTGGCCCCTGGGCAGGTACCGAGTGCTGGGCAAGGTCTTCAGAAAGGAGCTTGGGTCCAGAGTCGCCTTGGTAGAGTTTGATGACAATTTAAATCAAAGTGTGATACCTCAGCAAATACCAAGCAAGCAAGGCACCTGGACTGTGGTCTTCCTGCCCCAGGCCCCTGATTCTGAGTCACAGGATAGACCCAATTTTCCTGCACAGACCCAGAAGCAAGCAGTGGCTGGCAGGGCAGGTGAGGCAGGAGCTGCAGGTGAGGAAGCTGCAGGTGGGACAGGAGTCCCAGGTGAGAAGGGAGTTGCAGATGTGGCAGCAACTGCAGGTGAGGAAGGAGTTGAAGATATGGCAGGAGTTCCAGGTGAGGCAAGATTTGCAGGTGAAACGGGAACCCCCAATGTGATAAGTTCTCCAGATACGACAGGACCTGCAGATGAGTCAGGGGCCCCAGGTGAGAAGGGAGTTGCAGGTGAGGCAGGAGCTGCAGGTGAGGAGGGAGCTGCAGATGTGTCAGGAACTGCAGGTGAGGCCGCAGCTGAACATGTGGTAGAAACTCCAGGTGAGGAAGAAGCTGCAGGTGTGTCTGGAGGTATAGGTGAGGCAGGAGCTGCAGGTGAGGCAAGAGCTCCAGGTGAGGCAGGAGCTGCAGGTGAGGAGGAAACTCCAGATGTGGCAGGAACCAAGAATGTTGCAGGATTTGCAGGTGAGCCAGGAGCCCCATGTGAGGAAGGAGCTGCATGTGTGGCAGGCACTGCAAGTGAGGCAGCACCTGCAGGTGAGGTGGGAACTGCAGATGTGGCATGAGCTGCAGATGTCACAAGATCTGCAGGTGAGGCAGGAGGTCCAGGTGAGAAGGAAATTGCAGATGAAGCAGGAGCTGCAGGTGAGGAAGGAGCTACAGATGTGGCAGGAATTGCAGGTGAGGAACAAGCTGCAGGTAGAGCAGGAGCTGCTGGTGAGGCAAAAACAGCAGGTGAGGCAGAAGCTGAAGATATGTTAGAAGCTCCAGGTGAGGAAGGACCATCAGGTAAGACAGGAGCTACAGGTGAGCCAGGAACAGCAAATGAGACAGGAGCTGCAACTGAGGAAGAATCCTGGATCCAGCAATGGAATCAGGCCCTGAAGCCTGTGCTGGAAATTATGGCCTACCAGGAACTGAGAGCCTTTTCTGGGATGGAAGAGCCAGGCCATGAGGAGGAGTCCTTTGAGAGCTGGCTGGACCATGTCAACGACATGCTGTACCTGTGGCGCCACATATCAGAAAGGGAGAGGAGGAGGAGGCTGGTGGAGAGCTTGCATGGCCCTGCACTGGATCTTGTGAGCGGCCTCCTGGATGAAAATCCCGACATCGCTGCTCAGGACTGCCTGGCCACACTGATTCAGGTGTTTGGGAACAAGGACACACGAACTACCGCGCGGCTGAAGTTCATGACTTGTACCCAGCGGCCCCAGGAGACACTCTTTGCCTACGTGATGCGCCTGGAAGGCCTGCTGCAGGCAGCCATGGAGAAGGGGGCCATCCAACCCTCCACGGCAGACCAGGTGCGTGCTCGGCAGGTGCTGATGCGGGCCCGCCCCAACGAGACTCTCTGGAACAAGCTGAGGAGGATGCGGCTGGAGAGGAGACCTCCTGGCTTCCTGGGGATGCTTCGGCTCATTAGGGAGTCAGAGGCATGGGAGGCCACTCCAACTATGAGCCAGCAGTTTCAAGTGGAAGAAGGAGTCTGTGTGGACATTGGAGACCTCGCTGCTGCCCAGGCTGTCCCAGCCCATGAAGATGCTGCCCAGGCCACTCCAGCCCATGAAGATGCTGCTCAGGCCACCCCAGCCCATGAAGATGCTGCTCAGGCTGCCCTTTCTGAGCAAGACAGTGCCGAGGTTGCTCAGGCCAATGCAGCGGCCATTGAGGTGCGTCCTGCCACTGCCGATCCTGATGAGGTTGCTCCTGAAACCCGTGATGCCACCGGGGCAGATCTTGCCCCTGAGGAGACCACCAAGGCCTTCCCTACTGCTTAGAGAAGTGGAAATGCTCTGACTCCTGCAGGTCTAGGTCAGGTAATACCCTCCCCTGCCCACATGGACAGTGCTTTTGGGGTGGGCCTAGGAGGTCCTGGCAGTGATCTAGAGGTCCTGGCCCAGGAAGGAGACGAGGGGGCTGAGGAGCCCCAAGAGGAGGGGCTCATGCCCATCCTGGAGGAGTCCGGAAGTGAGGATGGGGCTGGGGAGATGAGTTCCTCTGAGCCTTCCTTGGGCAAATAGGTTTGGAAGACCCAGTGGCCTCTTGTCCTCTCAGGCAACAGAGCCCTGGAGGCAGGGGAAGGCCAGGCCAGGGCAGCCACTTCACCCCACATGGGGAGCAGGGCCTAGGGAAGAGTCTGCCCAGCCCAAACCAAGCTGCTGGGCCCCCTGCTATTCTCAAGGGGCCCTGATCACCGCCATCAGCCCTTTCAAGTGACCAATATGACCATGTGTGACACCAATGGGAGGGGGAGAGGTGCCCCCTCATAGTTTCACCACATCCAGCCCCAAACCTTACTCACTCAGGCAGCCACCCTGGGAGCACCCCTGAGCAACCAGTCCCAGCCCACGTGAGGAGCACCTGAATATATCTGCCACGTGTTCTGGACTGAGAGACTTTAGGAGCCATCTCAAGGGTGTCAGTCTCTGGGACCCTTATCCTCTGTCCCCTGGGGAGCCCCAACTCCATTTCTCTGTAGGCCCCATACTGACCCTCATGTCAAGTAATCACTGACTGCCCCCCCCCGCCCCCCACACACACATTAGCCGTGGTTCCTGTGCAAAACTACCAGGTGTGTGTGAACCCGGTGGCTGTCCTCGCCTACCTACCGGGGCAGCCACCTCTCAGCCCCAATACGTGCTGTGAGCCCCACTGCCAGCCAAGGGTCTCTCAGCTATTGTCCAGTGTTGTGAGCTCAACCTCTGCTTTCTCAGTATAGATTTAGGCCAGCCGCTGCTTGTTCTTGTAGAGATGTGTGTGTGCTTCTCTGAGTAGTTCCCCACCACAGAGACCCCAAGCTACGAGAAGAATGGGCAAGGGCACTGCTAGCACTCACCCAGTGACCTCAGGAAGGAAGAAGGACAGAAGGCAGCTGCTGGAGGCTCCATGGGGACTGCTCTGATGTGCCACCCTGTTGTTCCCTGTGACTAAGTTTCCTCAGCTTGGTGGAGTGTCCCCTGCTGTGTTTTCCAGTGTCCTATGTCTGTCCTGTGCAGGCCACTCGGCAGGGCCAGGCTCTAGCATGTTATCCTGAGATGGAGGGGAGCCCTGTAGTAAGTGGACCTCGCCAGTGTCCATAGTCCTCCAAAGTCCAATTAAGTGGCCCTAAGGGAGGGGGACTATGGTGGGGGGGCCAGGACATGGGAAACAGCTGAGGCACCTGGTCAGAAACTCCAGGACGGGGGCCTGCCTTATGAGCTTCTAGTAGCCTGTTAGAAGCTCCTCTCTATGTCGTCATTCCCTTTCCTCAATGGTTTGAGTAAACATTTCTCTTCAATAAAATTCATTGAATGTTACATCAGAGATTCATCTCTGCTGTGAGCAATTGAAAGAAGGGTCTGCTAGGAACTCGGTTGGGGAACAACACTGGCCTGGGACTCCAAGTCAACATTGGGGTATGGTAAGGTTGTGAAGTCCTCTGGGCTGGACGGTGTAGGTGGCAGGAACAATGGATGTTTGGGTCCCCAGGAAACTCTGGGATCCCCCAGCAACAATTGGGTTAAATGTTGAAGTTAGGGGGAGGGACAACAGATAGGATTGGAGGCCCTTGGTTCCCTGGCAGCATTGTGGAGGCTCAGGGTCCCCTAATGCTCAGGGAAGTCATGTGTGCAGTTCCAGAGACCAACTGGCCACAGAATGGCCTGGGAGTGAGGTCAGATGCCCCTGCCAGGAGCTCAGTGCAGGACTCCAGGGCAAGGGAAGTGCCTTCCCACCCTTCTATGATCAGCCAACCCCTGCCAGCTGACAAGTGACCTGCCTTGGTGTTGCCACTGAGAGACCTTAGGGGCTTGGGGTATGTGATGCTGGGGGGATAGAGAGCAGGCCAGGTGGGATTTCACAGAGCTTATACCTTGACAGTGAGGAAGAAAGGCTGGGGTAGTTTTATCACTCTTGGGCCCTGCCCCTTGCCCACCACAAATTGAGGTTGGCTTCTATTCTCTCCATTGGCTATTGAACTGATTCTGAGTCTATGGGAGACATACAGAAGGAAAGAGTGGGTCCTTCCTTGCATATATTCAAGGAGGGCAAAGTATTATTGACCAGTAAATGGTAAGGGACCCTGTGTGGCTCCCTAAGTCTGTGCCCAGAGGTGTCCTCCAGTTATTCTGAAGGGACAGAGTCTCTGACCACCTCCACAGTACAGATGAAAGGTACAGTCTCCAGAGCAGCTGATGAGCCAGGGCTCTGAGGCCTGGACCTGCAACTGCCCAATGTGTCTGCAAGAACCATGCGTCTGGGGAAATTTGGGCCCTGTGGTGAGAGCTGAGGATAGTGGGGCTGCAGGGATAAAGGGGCCCCCGGAAGTGCTAGACACACAGGCAGTCAAAGGGGAGTTGCAGTGAGGGTGTTGGGAAGGAGGTCATGAGGGCCATACCTGCTCTGCCCTCCAAAGATTTCCCCACCCAAAGCCCAAAGCCCAAAGCTGTTATTTGGCGGCCCCTTCTCAAGACCACCATTCTCCTCTAGACCCCACCACCTTCTCCTGGAGCCTGTAGCAGGGCCTGCCTCTTGAGCAGCTGTCCCTGCACATGGGAGTTCTTCGCTTGAACACTTTATTATTATTATTATTATTATTATTATTATTAAAATCCTCACTGGGGGGTATGTTTTTATTGATTTTAGAGAGAGAAGAGGGAGAGGGAAAGAGAGACAGAGAAATATCTATGCGAGAGAGAAACATCGATCGATTGCCTCCTGTACACACCCTGACTGGGGAATGAACTCAGATCAAACCTGAAACCTGGGTATGTGTCCTGACAGGGAATCGAATCCACGACACTTTGGTGCATGAGATGATGTCCAACCAACTGAGTCACACTGACCAGGGCGTTGCCTTGAACACTTTAGCCTCCTGTACCTCTGGCTGTCCTGCTCCTTCGCCAGCTCTCCAGCTGGGCTCAAACTCCTGGCTCCCATTCTCACACTAGAAAGCCTTAGGTCCCTATCTCCTTAGCACCTCTTGGAAGCCATGATCTCCATCACAAAGAGGGAAGATCAGCCCCCTAAGCAGATCACTTTCTTATTCCAGGATGTGGCTGGGCAGATTTCTTTCCAGCAGGGCTGACAGCCTGCCCAGATTACCACTGAGTACCTTTGGGGCCTGTGGCCCTGTTCCAAGGCAGGTTGTGCTGCTTAAGACTGGGCCCTAATCTCCCTGAGCCCAGATCCAGGTGTCCTAACACATGCCCACCTGGGATCTGCAAAGGCTCATTCCTGTGCTGCATGCCCTCCATGCCTGGCTTTCTGTGGCACTGCTTGTGGCAATGTCTCCCATAACACCCCCACACCTTGCTCCCAGTTCTGCATGGCAGTCTGAGAGCCATGATCCCACCTAGCCAAACAAGGGACAGCAGACCTGGCATTAATAACCCTGCAACCACCAGCCATGCACCCAAAAGGTGCTGAAGGTTTGGGTCCTGAGAGAAGAGTGAGTCCCTCCTTAAGAACTTCCATCTCTGAACATTGACTATCCACCAGGCAGTGGGTTGAGCAACTGGGCCTGCACCTCTCTTTGTGAGTCCTCAGAGGAGCCTTGGGGGGACATGGGCACAGTTATGATTCCTCTGCTCCAGATGAGGACACCAGGCATGGGAAGGTTCAGGGACTTGCCCAAAGCCCCACAGCTCCTTAGTGGAGGTGCTGTGATTCCAGGTCAAGCCAGCAGACCTCACAGCCTGGGCCCTGGAAACATGGTTGAAGGACACTTGAGGCATGTGGGTAGCAGTCACACTCTGGAAACACAGAGCAGGGGCATGCATGGGGGCTGGTGGAGCTGCCAAGGCCAGAAGGACCTGAAGGGAGAGCAGGAAAGAGGGAGGGAGGGAGGGAGGGAGGGAGGGAGGGAGGGAGGGAGGGAGGGAGGGAGCAACTGAGAGTCAAGCATCATCCTGCCCCTGCTTCAGGTGATTCAGGGCCCTAGCAGACCTAATGATGAAACAACCTTCCACCTCTGTAAGACACACCTGCTCAGAGGAAGGGCCAAGGACACATCTGGAGGTCTTTGCTTTCATTGTTTACCAAGAAGGGCCCCAGGCCCACTGTATTCCCCTTCAGGAGATGGGTCCTGGGGGTGGGAGGGGGCATTCCATGGGTTTCGTTGCTAGCCTGTTCATTCACACCTCAAGGTGGCAGTTCTGTTTGTCAGGATCAGTCTCTTGCCAGCAGCTGGGCACACAGAGGGGTAGGGGCCAACGCCAGAGGAGAGAGGCACCCTGATGTTGGTAGTGGTGGCAGGGGTGAAAACAGCCCTCGTTGAGGACTTGCTAAGTGTTGGACACCACCTTAGAACTTTGTTGCATGGGTGCTGCCTCACCTGTGGAGTCTCGTGTCCTCTGTTGGAGTGACACAGGCTGAGTACTTGGCATGGGGTATGTGCTAGGGCCAGAGGGTAATCAACTTTGATTACATGGAACTCAGTCTGGTATTCACAGAGGCTCCCTGGAGGAGATGTGTTCTGAGCTCAGTCTTAAAGGCCCAGCTAGTTCTAAAGGTGGAGGAAGGACAGGGGAGAAAGTGTCATTTGTTCTATCAGAGAAGAGAGGCATGAGTGCCATGATGCCCATGTACCTGGAGTGCCAGGAATGCCCAGAGAGAGGGCAGTAGGGAGGCATGAGGCTGGAGAAGCAAACAGGGACCTATACTGAGGTTTCTCATGATAGGTAGAGAGCTCTGTCTCTCTTTTTAAAATTTAATTTAATTTAATTTTTTCCATTACCTTTTATCCCCTCTATGCCCTCTACCACCTCCACCCATCCCCTGCACTCCTACAATCACCACATTGTTGTACATGTCCATGAGCTCTCTTTCTTTTTTTCCTCTCAATCCCTCTACCCCCAGTGCCCTCCCCACCAAGAGCTGTCTGCCTGCTCTCCAAGAGTCTGTCTCTCCCTCTCTTGAAATCTGCTATGGACAGCATTCTGTGGAAAAATACTCAAGGGTGGTCTGCATCAGGAAAGAGGTTGGCCAGCTCCAGTTGTTGCTAAGGAAACTGCTGTAATTACAAATCAAGAGTGGCTAGAAAGCAATTTGGAAGGATGGAGAGTTTTTGATAGAACAGAAATAATCCTTTGGTGAGTGAAAAAGACAGTCACAGAATATAGTTTTTCCAAGACACAGACTGGCCCTCCTGTGCTAGGCAGGCTTCTGGTCTCATGACCTTTGCCTCCTGGTGTAACCTCAAAGAATATGTAAAGTTACATGGCAGATGTAATTAGGGCTACTAATTGGTTGCCCTTATAAGAGGGAGATTATCTTGGATTCTCTGGTGGGTTCTGTACAAGCAGAGCTTTCTCCTCACTGAAGGTACAAGGGGAAGCCGGAGAGATTTGCAGCTTGTTTGCAGAGGGAGGGGAATGAATATGAGAAGGAATGTAGGTGACAGCGGCCCTCTAGGAACAGAGAGAATAGCCCCCATATGACAGCCAAACAGAGAATGGGGACTCCAGACTGACAGCTGCCTGGAACTGGATTCTGCTGACCGACAACCTTGGTGAGCCAGAAAGGATTCTGCTCTAAATCGCCAGAGAAAACCCTGGCAAACCAACATTCTGATTGTAGCCTTGGGAGTTCGGCCACGCTTGGACTAGCTGTGTGTACTAGCTGGGAATTATTGTAAGCTGCTAAACTAGTAGCCTGCATAACACTCCCCCTGTAAGTGCAGTTTCTTCCCATGGGTGTGGCCTTCTCCTCACTGCCTAGGCCCCAAAGCATGGTGGGTGGTGGGCTCAGTGTCCCTCAGTCCCCTGGCTCCCTTTGGTCAACTTCCAACTGTTTTCCTGGCTCAACTGACTACTGTGTTTGCAACAATGCAATGTTTTCTTCCTTGTTTGTCTTTCTTTACAAGGTATCCCTCTCTAAATTCACTAACCAAATTTATTTCATTCCTAGCAACATCTCTCATCATCACAAGCTGCATCTTTAAATGTCTGTGAGGTGCCAAGTTTTAGAAGATTTTAGAGTTTTAGAAGACTCCAATTTTCTTCTTTTTTCTTCTCCTCCACATCCCCTCCTCTTCTGGACTTTGGGTGCAAGGGTACTGGAATTGATTCTAAAACTTGCAGGTCCAGATCATTCTCCCCTCCCGCATCATCTGAACAGGACTGACTTAAAAGAATGTGAACTCACTCCCCCAGCCCAGCAAGAAACTTAACAATAGAAGAACATTTTTCATGTACGTGTTGACAAATAGCAAGGATACAACAAGGAAATTTAAGGTTTGGGCCTGGAAACCTCTTCAGTTCTTTATTGCTATGGACCAAAATATGAAATTGGCTTCCTTGATTTGAGCCCCATGATTTTAACTCATACCTCTTTCCCTTATAATTTCTCTAACTTGTATCATTGTCCATTGTTATGGGTTGAATTATGTTCCCTTCAAAGAATGTGTTGGAGTCCTTACCCCCAGTACTTCAGAATGTGACCTTATTTGGAGATAGGAGATTCACAGAGATAATCGAGTCATCATGAGGTCATTAGGTTGGTCCCTAATGCAATAGGTTGGGTGGAAATTTGGAAACACATACACATGCACACAAGGAAAACACTCTGAAGATTGGAGTGATGCTGCCACAAGCCAAGGAAGTTCTAGAAGCTAGGTGAGAAGCCTGGAGCAGATCCTCCCTTAGTGCCCTCACTAAGGGAGCATGGCCTTGCTGATACCTTGATCTCAGAATTCTGGCCTTCAGGCTGTGAGACAATAAATTTCTGTTATTTTGACCACTCAGTTTGTGGTACATTGTTACAGCAACCTTAGCAAACGAATACAACCCATTTCTTTATCTCAGGCAATTTTCAAGCTGAAGCCATAATTCCTTATTTGTACTGTCATTTGCTGCTTAATGACAGAAATACATTCTGAGAAGTTTGTAGTTAGGTGATTTTGTCATTGTGCAAACATCAGAGTGCATTTACACAAACCTAGATGGCACAGCCTACTACACACCAAGGCTGCATGGTATAGCCTATTGCTCCTAGGCTACAAATCTGTACAGCACGTTAGCGTACAAAACAACGTAAGATTAAATCAAGAACTGGAGAAAATGATGCAGTATGAGATTACATCAAATATAAGAAAAACCTATGCAATCAAAAGATGAAGTAGCCCAGCCAGGCGTGGCTCAGCGGTTGAGCATCGACCTAGGATCCAGGCGATCGGGGTTTGATTCCCTGTTGGGGCACATGCCTGGGTTGTGGGCTCCATCCCCAGTCGGGGGCGTGCAGGAGGCAGCCGGATCAATGACTCTCTCATCATTGATGTTTCTATCTCTCTCTCCCTCTCTCTTCCTCTCTCTGATATCAATAAAGATATATTAAAAAAAAAAAGGATGAAGTAAATACCAGATGTATGAGGCTTCTGCTGGTGTAACAGGGCAAGCTGTTTCACAGCAAACTGTTTTATAATGAGAAAGAGTGCACTGTAAAATCACAATAAAAGTTTAGTATAATAAATACACAGGCCACTAACATGTTTATTATCATTATCAAGTAGTATGTACTGTACTTGATTGTATCTGCTATACTTTTATACAACCAGCAGTGCAGTAGGTTTGTCTACACCAGCATCATCACAAACACATGAGAAATGCATTTCACTACGACGTTATGACAGCCATGATGTTACTGGGTGATAGGATTTTTTCAGCTCCTTTATAATCTTATGGGACCACTGTTGTATATGTGGTCCATCATTGACCAAAACATCATTATGCAGCACATGATTGTATTCCATTTATATAGCCTTCCCATATGAAAACAAAGAGAATTTTAAAAGTAAGGCATAGAAATTGTTAGTGCAAATATCTGGTGTTTTGCATGGATTATAAAAATCTTCCATGTTTGCCCTCCTAAATTCACATTCTGTGGTACCTGCATCATCAAGAGGAAAAAAAAATATAAAGTCATTTTTGAAAGAGGAAGGACCCCCTAATCTAATACACTATGAAATATTTTTTCTTCATTCCACTGTGGAGCATCAGATTAAGCAGGTCTTTAAAATTTTTGGTCTCAGGATCCTTTGCACACTTAAAATTTGTTGAGGACCCCCAAGAACTTTTGCTTATGTGGGTTATACATATCAGAATTTTCCATATTAAAATTAAAAATGAGAAATTTAAAAAATATTTCTTCATTTATTTAAAAATGACAGTAATAAAATCATTACTTGTTAACATGAACAACATATTTTATGAAAACAATCTATACTTTACCAAACAAATAACACTTAGTGGGAAAAGTGGCGCCACCCCACACTTCAGTAACTCCCTCTAATGCCTGGCTTAATAGGGACTGTATGTTTGGCTAAGTAATCATATCTGTTTCTGACTTCAGTCTGCCACGGTATCACACTTGGGTGAGCTCTGAAAAACTCCATGCGGCCCTTGGGAATGAGAGTGTAAAAGGCAAAAACATCTTAGTATCATTATGAAAAGAGATTTGGTCTTGTGGATCCCTGCTTCAAAGGGTCTCAAGGACCCCTTAGGGTTTCCCAGAATTTGCTTTGAGAACTGAAGTGTTATTCTGTACTTCTTGGGTCCTGGGGATATATTTGTTGCACTGACCCCGGCCACTGTTAGCATTAATCATACAGTTTATGTTTATGGATGCTCGTTGTTACACCATCATCTTGTCCTATGTTGTTACCGCATGGAAAGCCATTTGGAGCAGCATGAGTGAGCCAAAAGATAAGAATGAAACAGTGCTTAAGCCAGGGCTATGGAGGGACCTGACACTTGGGCGGGATAGAGTCATGCATTCGTCAACAAGCATTTCTTTGAGCCTGTATTTGCTGCTGAGCATAACAAGATAAATAGGACAAGGTCATTTCCCTTGAAAAAGTAAAACCACAGCACAGGGAACAGATAAAGATGAAAGTAAGTATGCACAAGACCATGAGATCATTGTTACATGGACTAGCAGCAGAACAGGCAGATTATTGCAGGGAGGATGGGTCAGAGAATGCCATCTCCTAGGGTGGGTCTGGAGGATTTTCCTAGGGCAACTCAGGAAGGAGACATTATTCCAGATAGAGCAAAGGACATGCTACAAAGCATGCAGGCAGGACAGAATCTCCAGTGTTGAGGGCACTGCCAGCTCAAGGGGGTGGGGGGCTGTGAGATAGATGGAGGCCTGGGAACTGCATCAGCACTCCCTGGAAACTTTCAGAAATACAAATTCTCAGGGCTCACCCCACTCTAGACACTTTGGGAATGGAGTCCAGCACTCTGAATTTTAATAAGCTCTTTAAATAGTTCTGACAAAGAAGAAAGTTCTAGAACCTTTGCAGCCCAGCATTGGGCCAAGACTACAGGGTTTTGGGTGACCGTCTGGATTCTAAGTCCAGTTTCAATGTTTAGCAGTCTTGTTATCCCCAGCAATACTCAACCTTCTTGAAGATGATTTTCTGAAACTATGAAATGACCATAATAAAGATATCTCCCTGATAGGTGTGTAGGATGGGACCGTGTATATACAGCACTCAGGCTGGTCCTCAGGCGCAGTTCTTAGCAGATGCCACTGGCTGCTTCTGGACTATTGTCAGCTTGGGAGCTGATGGACTGGGGAGCCCACTCTTGCTTGCTCTTGGCCATATGACTGCCTTTGATATGAAACTGGGAGCACTCAAGCATGTCCTGTTGCTCAGTTGACTTGGTTTTGGTGATTACCCATTTCACCCCAATAAACACCATTGCCTTTCCCTCTTGGGTCCACAGTTACCTCATCTGCAGAATGGGGATCATGAAATGCACTCTCATTGTGGAGTGAGGAAGTGAGATTTCTTCCTTCCTGCTGGGATTATCCTTCTTCAGCACCATCCCACAGCAGGGGCACTTTTGCTGGCTGGGCACTGTGTCCACCCCTCCTTTGCACCCCGTACCATGCCAGCAACTCACAGCACTGTAGTGGGAAGGAGCCCTGAGGTTTTCCCAGATGGGCAGCTGAAGCCCTGCTCCTCTTTGCCTCTGCCTAATCCCTGGATGTGCTGCCCCAGCCTGGCTTTCTGAGGCCCTTCCATCTCCTGTGAGGGTGGATCATGACCAACGCATACCTGAGAGGGCTGGATGGCCTGTTGCCACTTGGGTGAAAAGGTGGAGTCTGGAGCCCTTGGACAGTACAACCCAGGGTGTTTTGGAGGTCTGATGAACTCCTACACTTTCCCAGTGCCAAGGCTCTGATGTAGGGCAGGGCTGGATTTCCACGGAGGAGAGCTTCAGCCCAGATCCCCAAATCAGACTTGCAGAGATGGGGCCTTGGAGCTTGCATTTTAGTCACAAGGGTGGGGTAATGCTGAAAAACAAGGATGAAACCCCCACAGGTCAGCACTGGCAGACTTCCCCAGCAAGCTGTCATTCCAAGGTCATGGGGCAGCACACACAAGGTTAAGGCCTTGGAAGATGGCCTTTGAAAGCTCCAGACAACTTTGGAATCGACTCCAAACTTTTGAGTATAATTTTAGAGCACAATTTTGCTGTTTGATCAGATTCAAATCCTTTAGAATTAGAAATCTGTAAGTGATGTGTTCAGTAGTCAGGTAACCAGAAGCCATTCTTGGTAACTGAGTATGCAGAACCCTTGGTGTGGATGTGAGTGGTTTAGCACTGGAATCAAATAACCTGTGTTGAGAATGGACAAGTAAATAAATATCCCTGTGTGCTAAGGAGAAACAGGGAGGAGTCATTGGATGATAGATTCATTGCTACTGAGTATGTGAGGTGATATAGTTGGATAAGGGCAGGTCCACTGGGCCAGAATGAAGCTGAACTCCATGACCAAACTGCACAGTAATTACAATAACAGAGAATACTGAGTGATCCTGAGGCAACAGGCAACATGTGAAATATTCTGTGTAGGGTATTTGATCAACACCTCACAATAACCAGTATGACCATTTTTTTCAGGTGAAGAAATTGAGACAGACAGTTTGGGTGATTTCCCAAGGTCACACAGCTGGTCTTTGGGAGGGCCAGAAATTCAACTCATGTCCCCTTCCTCTTTACCTGTGCTATGTCACCATAATTTTCCTTTGTAGACATTACTTCTTGAGGTTATTTGCACTGGAGTCATTTTAGAATATATAATTTAACAAGCTCAACTTCATGAGTGTCTACTTAATGAGTGCATCTTTTAATGCTCAGAATATGGGAGATCTAAAACTAATAGATGATGTTGCCTGATCACTCTTTCATTTATCAGCAAGAGTTTATTATTTAGCTCCTACTGTGTGCCAGGTAGTGTTGTGTTAGGCTCTGAGGATCATGCAGTGAGCACAAATCCACAGTCTCTTGCCTCTCTCAGTCTGCAGGCTAGTAACCCCAAAATGCAATGTATAGTTATAGCCCTGAAATGGAGAGGTTCTCAGGGCAATGGAGGTGTACGAAGGGGAACTGATCTAATGCAAGCAGTCTAGAAAGCTCCCCCAGGGCAGATTTGTACACACATATAAACAGTGCATGCACATAAAGGGAAGAACCAACTTTTTATCTGTTCAGGGCTGGCAGAAACTGTGCATTCCAAAGGCCTTCTTGGTGTCCCAGGGGGACTCAACTGATACCTTCCTCCTAAATATGTACATACTTAGCTATTTCTAAATCACATACATGGTACTACTATAATATAGCATGTCTTACATTATAAAATAAGCACAAATTAGACACTTAAAAATGATGTAAGAGCCTGGTCAGGTGTGGCTCGATGGTTGAGCATTGACCTAGGATCCAGGAGATCGTAGTTTGATTCCTGGTCAGGGCACATGCCTGGGTTGCAGGCTCAATCCCCAGTAGGGGGCATGCAGGAGGCAGCCGATCAATGACTCTCTCATCATTGATGTTTCTCTTTCTCTCTCTCTCTCTCCTTCTCTCTCCCCCTCCCAAATCAATTAAGATATATATTTTTTTAAATGATGTAAGAACAATAGAAATATGCCATTTCCACTTCTTCTGCCCCCACCAACTTGGGGCCCACCACCAGGTTTGTAAACTGCTGACCTTGAAGATTGGTCATAGATCGAGTGAGTGGCATTTGGAGCTGGGGAAGCATGTTGAGAAAAGCAGGCCAAGGACAGAAACCTGGGGCATTGAAAGGACTCCTCTCTGACAAATCATTCATTCATTCATTCATTCATTCATTCATTCATTCATTCATTCATTCTCCAACCTTAGCCTTGCATATGGGCTTATAGTACCAACTCCAGAGCTTTTGTCCTGCCCTCTGGGTTGTTGTTAACAATGACTTAGATTGATCCTTCCCTCACTTGCTTTCTTACTTAGGTTAAACATTTTTTTGAGCATTTATTTGGTGCATCATCCCTCCTTGGCCTGTGTAACTCCTACTTTTATGTCCATTTCAGTTTAAAGAGTTCTCACCGGAGGCCTTCCTTATCTGCTGACTAAGGGGAAGTGCCCTTGCTGTCCCCCCTCCTATAATCCCCTGGCTTTCCTTATCTTGGATCTTAGCAGCAAACATCCTGTGCCTGTTTCAGATTTCCACGTGCCTGTTTCAGCATCTCCTCCACTGGGCGGACTTTGGTTTGCATGTGTTATGCTGGGGGGGGGTGCTGTAATCCCAGCTTCCAGCCTAGTCATTGGCATGGTGAAGGTGTTCCAAAAATGCTTGTTGAATGAATAAATGTGTCTCTGTGCTGAAATTAAATAGGCTTTCCATAACAGAAACACCAGAACTCAATTTGGTGGCCTACTGGAATTACTTGGTTTACATTCCCACTTCTTCAGAGGCTGGAAAAGAAATACCAATTCTCTTACTGATCTGAACCCCGCTTTTTTTCCCAATCCAAAAAACAAAATTTTTTTTTTCTCCCTGTGTGCATATATTTTTACTCAATACAGAGCACTGATTGGGGGGTGGGGGTTTGTTAATGCTTTCTGGCCATTTGAAGAAGAGGGGAGGTCCATGGAGGCACACTCAAGAGAGCAAGGGGCAGGAGGTGCTGCTGCTGCTGGTGGTGGTGGTGGGAGTTGATAGTGGGCCTGTGAGCTGGGGTTGCAAAAGAAACCAGTCCCTGGAGGTTCCCAGTACATGCACTGTGGTTGGACACTGGTTGGCCACAACAGGTCAGGTTGCTTGGGCTAAGCATTTCTGGGTACACTAGAAGAAAAGACTTTTCTTTCAGTAATTGCAAAGTGACTATATTTGCTTAAGTGACTTCTAGCAGGTCAGTGAAGTGACTTTATAAAACAGCAGTAACTGAGCTTCTTCTTCAGGCTTCTTCCTCTTGTTCTGGACCTTCTTTCCATGGTTTCAGGATTCTGTTGTGGGGCTGCAGGTCCAGCTGGTACTTCATCCACAAACATGGCTAGATATTGAGAATCTCACCTCCTAGATGGCTGCTGATCAGAAATGTTGGCTCAAGGTGGTTCTAACTGGCTGTCAGCAGCTTCAGAGTTTCTCAAATCCCTGTGGTTGAAATCACTCATTTTTACTTGTAATGTGGAGTATTGGTGTGCTGAGATTAAAATGCTTAGCTAGCTTTCCTTTTTCTTTTTAAAACATTTTTAATGGTGGTAAAATATATGTAAAATTTACCACCTTAACTATTTAAAGTGTACAGTTCAGTAGTGTTCAGCACATTCACATTGTTGTATAACTTAATCTCCAGAACTTTTTCATCTTGCATGACTGAAACTTTAGCCCCATTAAACACTAACTCCTCATCTTCCACCTCCAGCCCCTAGTACCCACCACTCTACTTTCTATTTCTATGAATTTGACTACTCCAGGGACCTCATATAAGTGGTGTCATACACTATTTGTCCTTTTGTGTCTGGCTTATTTCACTCAGCATAATGTCCTCAAGCTTCATCTGTGTTGTAGCACATGTCAGATTTTCCTTTCTAAGGCTGAATAACATCCCACTGTATGGACAGACCACATTTTGTTCATCCATTCCTTGTTGATCGACACTTGGGTTGCTTCTACCTTTGGCTACTGTGAGTACTGCTGCTATGAATGTGGGTGTGCAAATCTCTTAGAGACACTGCTTACAATTTTTTTGGGTAGATACCCTGATGTGGGATCGCTGGGTCCTATGGACCCCTTCAGTTATTTTGGTTGTCTGAATCTCATTCTCTAACAGATTTGTAAGAAAGGAGTCATGGCAACACCATTCTCCAGGTTTTCACATGTTGGTGAGAGTTTGCTGCATTTACACTTCAAAGTGAGCTTGGTTAGATATAAAATCCTTGGCTCAGATGTTTTTCCCTTGGTGATTATCTTTCATTTTCTTCCAGCAGAAAGCATTGCTGTTGAAAATTTTGAGGAGAGCCTCTTTATCTTTCCATTGTACACTTATTATTTTTGCCTATATATCCAAAGAAATTTTCTTTATTTAATCAATCCAATAATTTTACTAGAATATGTTTTGGTTTTGCTTGTTTGGAGGCGCTTTTCCTAGGCACATGGCACACTCCAATTTGTAGTTTTGACTCTTCTTTTTTGCCAGAAAATTTTCTTGAATTATACACTTTATTATTTGTTCTTTCCTTGGTTTGGTTTTAACCTTTGGGGACCCCTATTATACGTATTAGTTTGGTTGTTGTTGTTTTGCTTGTCTTCTGTGTTAGTCATTTTCTATCAAATCCTCTTCATCTCTTTACTCGTCTTTATTCCTTACAAATTCTCTTATTTTCTCTTCTTCTATTTCTCTCAATGCATTATCTATTGTATTTCATCATTCTGGGGCTCCTTTTAAATTAGTCTTAATGTCAGAAATTAAAAAAATCTTTTATCTTTAATTGTTTCATGAGTTTATCATCTCATTTTTGAGTTTTTCTAATTCTGATTTATGTTGTTCTATAATTTTCTTAATGCCTTTAGCTTGCTTTACAAATGAAGGATTGTAGTTCCATCTGTTTTGTGCACATTTTTTTCTGGGATACTTTCAGTGTCTAGAGGAACATTATTCTATTTTGTATTCTCTGTTTTATTTTAATAACTTTGTGTGAGATACGCCTTTGATCTGTTACTCATTTTCTCCCAAAATTAGTTTTCCTGCGCTTGTAGAAAGGAAGTAAACGATAGATTTTCTAATTTTATGTATGAAGAGTGCCCTCTTCTGTTGATTTTGAGAACTGTTAAATTATGTCAGCTTACTCCTAAGAGCTTTCTTTTTTTGTTGTTTTTTTGTTTGTTTTTAAATTTTATTTTTGTTTAAAATATTACAGATGTCCTTAACTCCCTAAGATCTTGATTTGTTCTCTTCCTTCACGTTTATCTGGAACTTCTCTTTTCTTTGACCCTATTGTTTCTGTGTTGTGCTATCTGTATTCTATTCCCAGTAGTTTCTCCTCGGTGGAAGTTTTTGTCCTGGAAGGGAGTTTTGAGAGATAATTGGGCCCAGTCTGTCCCAGTCTCTTTAGACCTTCATGGTGATGGCAAGCCCTCCCTTGCTCTATGGGCTCCTGGAACACAGGCCATTTGTCCCTCCCTCTCTGTGTGCCCAGCTGCTGACAAAGGGCTGGCACCACTGAAAAGGAGATCCATCCCAGGTGTGAGTGAATAGGTCAGCAACAAACTCAACTTAATGCCCCCTCCCAGGACCCATCTCCTAGGGGGTGGGGAATGCAGTGGGCCTGGGGCCCTTCTTGGTAAACAATGAAAGCAACAGACTTTCTGATATGTCCTTGGCCCTCCCTCCGAGCAGGTGTGTCCTACAGAGGTGGAAAGTGGTTTCATCACTAAGTCTGCTGAGGCCCTGAATCACCTGGAGGGGCAGGATGATGTTTGACTCTCAGTCGTTCTCTCCCTCCCTCCCTTCAGGTTCTTCTGGCCTTGGCAGGCTGCCAAGCATCCCCCTTCTTTGGGGGGCATCTAGAGACCTGTATCAGCAGGCACTTTCCTACAGTCAGAGCCCAGGGCTCTGCGGTCACTGGGGCTCGCCCTCCATCCTCAGGTACCAGGGTTCTTTGTCTCTACCCATTGTGGCGAGGCTCTTCCTCCACCTGTTCCCACTATTGCCCCTGCCAGAGCCTCCCAAAGGCCACTTGAACCACTCTACCTGTGCTTCTGTTAATCCAGGGGATTTTCCTGGCACAGTTGTGGAGAGAGAGGGAGAGACACATATCTCCTGCTCCTCTCAGGGGCACTTTCCCACATGGCTAGGCTGTTCCTCCATCCATTCCCCCACAGCCTTCCTTCCTAGCAGAGCTTCCCTCTAGGAAGATCAGGGCCTGGCTCTGGAACTGGAACCCCTACCCTGGGCACTTTGTCAGTCAGACCCAGGGGTGCAGGAACACAAATGAATACATCCGTGCACCAGCCCACCAGCACCAGGGAAAGGGTCTGCTGGGGGCATGGAGCAACTGGCCTGCCTGTCCTTCCTCCAGTGACATTTCAACCCCAGGGCATCCCTCCATGCTCGGTGCCTCACAACAATTCTGAATGTGTCTCCTGGGTGCTATCCTCACTCCTGATATGTGACCTTTCTGGCATCTTGGTTGGATGTCTGGGTTTAACGAGAGGTCCAGGCAGATCTTCTCTCACTGCTATGCCTCAGGTTTTCCTGTTTTACTCTCAACCCTGCAGCAGCTATGTCTTCTTGCCTAGTGTCTGCTGTCCCCTTGCATATGGAGCATTGCCGCCCTCAGGCCAAAAACTCATCAATAATTTCCATACAGACTTTAGGGTTCCCTGCTCCTGCATAGCTCCTTCCTCATGTGCCTGCCTCACTCATTCCAAGCCCTTGTCAGGCAGAGGGTCACAGCAATGGTGGGGCTTACCTGGGCAGTGGTGCAGTGTGGGCTGCTGATTCCAATGGGGAAAGCAGTCACTTGATCTCCTTGGTCCCACTTTATAGTGGTGGGTGATGGGGAGCCGATCACTCTGTAAGAGTTGGAAACCGAATTCCAGCTCTTCTCTTTTGAGCCACAGCTACCCGCATCTTTTCTTCCAGGGTAGATATTCCATCCTCATTCGGCTTGGCTTTGTGACTCTAGTTGGTGTCCCTTTGCTATTCTGGTCACTCTTTTATAGGAAGTGGTTTTTATCTGGATTCCTTTTAAAATCTACCTAAGGAAAGATGTGACACTCCAGGTCTGGTTCAACCACAGTCAAGGAAAGTGGAACAATGCTCTTCCTCCTTGCTTATGGCCTTTACTTCCAAGGATTAGAGGGTTGCTAATACCCAGGTGAGGGTTCAGGGGATTCTAGGTATCTGATGTTCTCACGCTCATCGCCTTACCAGGTCTTGGGGTTCCACTATTTTTTTGTGAGATCCACAAACGGATTTGGAGACTTATACATGCTGTGCATGCCTACTCTGTGCAACCAAGTTGTCTCCCTTCACACCAAGCCAACAGACACCCATGATCTCACAAACATGGGGAAACCTGGGGTTCTGGTGTCACAAATAAGCCATCAGTCCATGACTCTGATAAACATTTCCCACTAAGAAGATGAAGTAGGGCATCTCAATCATCTTAGAAATTTGATTGTCACCTGGAGCACAAGATTGTGATTTCCTTTCTATGGCACCTGAAATTTATCCTCAGAGCAGAGTATTAAACCACATCTTATTTGCTCTACTGGCTCACAATGCTATGAATTAGTGAGTGAGTGAGTGAGTGAGTGAGTGAATGCATGAAGTAGAGAAGAAGAGATTAGAATGTAGAGATAAATATGGCTCCATGAGAAAGCTGAAGTTCAGTGATACATTTTACTGAGAGAGACACGGTGTTATAGCAGAACTAAAGTGTACTATTCCAGTGTACAAGGTCAACAAAGAACATAGAGGTGGTGTGTTTCCAAGTACTTCCTGTGACCATGAGGATGTCATGTGGATTGGCCTAGGAAGAATGTGCCAGGAGTCTTGGTGTCTCTTAGGAAGTGTCTTAAAGGATTCTGTTGGGCCTGAAGCTTCTGCAATCTGGAAGGCCCTCTTTGAAAATTATAAAAATGAGAATGAAAGCAAATATTTATTCAGAATGAGAAGAAATTCATAATGAACTTTAAAAGATGACAACTAAACCACCAAAGTTCCAAAATGTATATATATTACATATATATACATGTATGTGTATTTAGACATTCCAACTATATAGTTGTACGGTCTGAAGTTGGATGAAGCAGAGGCTCTAGGTGAATGATACAGTGGTTTTATGGTGAGTTAAAACAGCTCACTTCTGCAAATTTTACCCCCAAAAATTCACATGGCCATTTGAACACATAACATGGGCTGATGAGTGATTTTCCCTAAGAATAAAAATGCACCCAGGTTCATGTTAAACTTTCATTGTTTATTTACACAACAAATTTTAAAAGTAAACTATATTTTCTAACATTTTTTCTCAAAAAAATAAAAATAAAAAAAATCTTGTTCCAAGTGAAGATAACACTTCATGGGCTTCAGAATTGATCTTTTAATGTTTCATTGTATCCCAACAACAGCCACATTTAGCCAGAGCCTTTTGCGCAGCCCTGCCCCGGTTGCCAGATTCTGGCGCACTTGCTCCTCGCACAGCCAAGACTGGCTACAGGTCTGCAGTTCACGCTGCTGGAGCCTGTGAGAGTGGGCCAGGGAATAATTCAAATGGTGCAGTTTGCCCGCTGCAAGGCACATGGATCCTTTTCAGGGGACACAGTTCCGGAACAAAGCACTCGATTTCCTCCAATTCATGCTAACAAGATGAGCCCCTCGTGATCAGCCTGCACTCCTAGGCCTAAAGCAGCTGGACTGTGTATATGATGACTCTCATTTCTTTCTACATGGGGAGAGACAGCTTATATGTAGAGGACCAAGTCACTTTCAGTGAGGCAAGCAGCCAGACAGACCGTGTGTTTCAGTATCTCATTCCGCAGCTGAAGAACTACTCACATAAGCTGAATCTCATGGAAACAAAGAATTAACATCATTGCACAGGCTGACCACATGTTTACTGCACACCGAGATTTCATTCACCCACATGTGGGCTACAGGCAGATGATCCAATCACTTGGTCTGGATTTCCAAGCACCATCTGACAGTAGTGATAATATATAGAAAATGACCCTGTCGTTGGTGTCACCTCTCAGGGCTGTTTTCCCCCCCAAACAAATAAACATAGCAGGAAGACTCAGGAATTATCTTAGGAAGGAATTCAGTCGTTTATATGAATGTATCACAAAAACAAAGAGCAGCCCATGTGATGTTTCTGTAAAATACACATCAGATTTTAAAAATGATTGTTGCTAAATACCTGTTACCAGGGGTCTTTCATGTAATGCAAGAGCTTGTGTCTTATATTAAAATATGAACCATATACAGTCAAAAACAACTTTATGAAAATGTCTGGGCAGTTACACATCTGAGCAAGCAGAGAGAAGTATAACCGTTGGCAATATTTTAACAAGTTAGTTTGTGAAGAGTTGGGAATGAGAAGTGATGATGACCGCTCCACCCACAAATGCCAGAGATGGATCCAAAACAAATTCAGCACATTACCGAGTTTCCAGAATGTCTTTATGCACCACTGAGAATGGAGGGATCACGCCTTTCGTGCAGTCAGGGTTTCTTATTAATGGTACAAATGAGAGGTCTCTCTGCTGAGGTGTGGGTGCAGGGGGAGGGTTATTTAGCCTTGCTCCTGATTGCCGGTCTCTTTTTAATTTTCTTTAAGATATTTTTATCAAATAGTTCTTTTTCCCGGTAATGCACAGGTGGCCCTTGCAGGTACTTTTCTTCTGCCTTCTTGTAATCTAACCCATCAAGTGCAGCAATTGAACAAATGATGGCTTCTGGCAGAAGGACTTCCAGAACAAAACTCACTTTGTCGTCCCTCGTCAGAGTCAGCCTGTTCTTGTCTATGTGCTTGTAGATCTCCTGTAAATGCCTTACCACAACATCCAACTGATCTTCATCCTCCAGGTATGTTTCAATGCAGATCACATACCTGCTTGAATTCAGAAATGATGCCAGCCACCTGGACTGTTTCCTGCCTTTGACGATGTCCAGAAGATGGGGGTCGGCCCCCTTCCTTTTCACGATGAAGTCCACGAGCTTCTGGTTGTCTCGGTCCCGAGCGGCCTTCATCCGGTCAGGGAGAATTTTCTTGCAGGGCCCCTTCCCGCCCGGGGAGCTCTCTTCCTCAGAATCTTCCAGGTCGGCGTAGTTCACCTTTGGGAAGGCAATGTCCAGTTCCCCGTCTTGGATGGCTTTCCTAATTGGGTAGCTGATGTCAGCAGCATAGTAGTCCAGGAAAGAGCCCACAAAAGACCCACGACTGAGCCCTTCTCTGTAGTGGGAAATCAGGGAGAAGCACCAGTTCACACTCTGCTCATACATTTTCCTGGCTCTCTTCAGTAGTTTCTCTTTCTCTTTACATTCCAGGTGCTTTAATCTCCGAAGAGGCACTCGAATGCCACTCTTGTCATGGTGCATGTCTGCCTCAATCAAAAGCACCCTTGCAGTCTGCTCTGTGTGGCTGACACTCTTGACCACTGCTGGCCAAAATGGGTGATTTTGAAATTTAAACCAGACCATCATTCCTCTTTCAATGGGACACGGCTCCTGTGGGAAAGCCATGCTTGTTGGTTGTCCCACATCCTTGGTGACGTCCTTCTTAACAGCGGTGGTGAGGTGAATAGCCTCTGAGTCAACTAAAGGTGGACATTTTTTCTGTCCTTTCTTAAACACCGGTCCCCACTGCTTCCTTACTTTGCCTGCCAAACGGAGTGAATAACGCAGCCTCGGGTTAGGGGCACTGGAGGATGCTGCCACACCTTCCGAGTCTGGCTTCCAGGCACCCTCTCCAGGGTCCTCAACGTTCCTGGGGAAGGTAGAGCACTCAGAGGAGACAGCCAGGGTCTTCGGGCAGCTGCGGCGTGGTGCCTCTCTTTTCTGAGCTTTGAGCACAGTGACGATGAAACCGGGTGGCAGAGATGGAAGGACGCCACCATCTTTAGCACCTGTAACGTCCTCCTTGACTGTGCAATGCCAGGAACTAACTCTTGAGGTGTCTGTCTTTTCCTGGCCCTCTTTCGCACAGTCATCTTCTGAAAGTGATGGGAAGTTTGAGCACATGCTGCAGCTCCTTGAGTGCTTTGCTCGCCTTTCCCTTGGAACAGGAGCGAGGGGTGTGTGCACCTGGGATTTGTCACCATGGGGAACGTCCTCACCCTCTGAATGTACCAACAGTGATTTGGGGTTTTTACTTTTCCTGAGACTTCTCGGTGAGGTCCCTTTGGGCTTCCGATATTTTTTACGAGATCGCTTTTGTGGTCCCTTTTGAGACATCGTAAGGGTCTCTGGATCATCTGATGGTCTTGCAAGACCCAAGTTTGCTCTCTCTTTCAGAATCTCCAGTGCCAAAGTCAGAGCGCTTCTGTAGGCCACTCCCTCTCCTGGTGGGATGCTGGCCTTGGACTGGGCCACTATCGAGGAGGCAATGGATTCAATTTGAGACTCATTGAGGACCTTTACATCTCTGCTTTTCACTTTAATTTTTTTACCTACTGAGAGTATTTGAACTTGTAGAGAACATGTCTTTTTCCTCTTATTTTTTGGTGAGGTTCCAGATCTGGACAAAACCCTTGCTGGCCAAAAGTGGCCTTTCCAATCGCATAAGACATACTCGGAGTCCATTGTGATTGGGCTTGGGTGTTGTGAGGTGATTAACAGAGGTTGAGGGGTCTGGCTGTTATACCCATGGCTACAGCAGGTCTCCCCTAAGACAATGTTCTTCACCACAGCTTTCTGCCTAGGATGACAGAGGGTCTTCTCCACCTGAATCTCCCAGAAATTCTGGAACCTGTGTTTTGGCAGACTATACTGGAGCATACTGGAATATGGAAAAGGAAAGGAAGAAGAATATCAGAAAGAGTTCCTTTTGTGGAAGCAGAAGAAGTTGGTCATTGAGAATTGATAGGAGATAAATATAAACTGTGTATAACAGACTGAAGTGGGGGGGGGCGGGATAGAAGGCAACTATTTGGGGGGAAATATACGGAAGATACCAGAAGAGTTTTACAGCCCTCTGAACCCAACTTCGTGCCCTGTTTGTTGCTACTGCATAATAAAGAGCACCTGTGTGGGGAGGTGGGCATCATGTTTGGGATCTCATTTGTATTAGTGGACATCCTGGACCTTTTGTGCTCCTCGGGGCTCATCCTAGGGGAATGCTTCAGTGTTTCTTTTCTGGGATGCTGGGTGTCAGCACAATATCATGTTCAAGAGCGTGAGCTTAGAATCCAGAGGTTCATGAAGCTCATACGGTGGTTAGAGGTATTCCCCTCCATAAGGATTGCTTCAGGCATGAGCCATTGGCTGGGATGTACACCTCTTCATTTCTCTATGGTGCTTTGAATGGCTTCCCCCTGCCCCCCAGCACCAAATCAGCGTGAAGTAGTGACTGTAGAGCGAGGAGCAACATAAAACACACCCCAAATGTCAACAGGAAATCAATGATTGCAGATGAAATGTGTAGTAAAGTGAGAAGAAAGTCTTACCAAACACCAGGTGGACTGTGGTAAGTGTGGTTCTGTGAGCAGGATCAGTTAATCTGCAAACTCCACCTGCTTGTAGGACAGACCCTTTACCCTTCTGGGCTTCTGAAGTGCACTGTCCTTCCAGGGATCAAATGGCACCGAATGTCAGTACCCAGGACCTGTGCGCCTCTATGTTAATCTAGAAAACCCAAAAGAGATAGGAAATTAACCCAATGAAATGGGGATTGATTCATCATTTTCCCTTCCCCAACTCTGGAATGCATGCCGTTCTTAAACAGAATGTTGGTTAAATCTCATTTATAATGTAGATGTCATGCTTCTTTTTATCCTTCTTTTGCATTTCAAAATATTTCCACCTTAAGCTGCTTAGTTTATGCTAGTCCCTCCTATTCCACAATAGTGGGAACTACTGCTTTCATGATAGTCCTTGCCTGTCTTGAACACATGGATTATTTCAGAGTAGCAGCATGTGTGTGTGTGTGTGTGTGTGTGTGTGTGTGTGTGTGTGACACAAACATAGGATCTGTAACGTTCGTGCGTGTGTTCTTTTGTGCATCTAAAGAAACATTAAATGGGCTTGTGGAGGGTATAAAACGTGTAGGGTGACATATGCAGGAGACGACATATTATATATATATTTTTTACTCCTCAACTGAGGATATGCTTTTATTGATTTTGAGAGAGAGACAGAGACAGAGACACAGAGAGAGAAACATCGATGTGAGAGAGAAACACCGACCAGTTGCTCCTGGCACGAGCCCCGACTGTGGATCAAATCCACAACCCAGGTATATGCCCTGACCAGGAATCAAACCCACAACCTTTCGGTGTATGGTATTATGCTCCAACTAACTGAGCAACCCGGCCAAGGTGAGATGACATTTTATAGATGCTTGCTCTCAATATGATGGAGAATGGGCTTTCCACACATTTCCTAGGCATCCATGTGCATATACCTGCACATATGACCTAGGACTGCATTTCTTCACTCAAGAACATTGTTGATCACTGTTTCATGTGAATGCCTATTTTCACATAATTTTTGTGAGTCTTTTGACAATGTGGGTCTTCCAAAATTTAACAATGTAACTTTCAGACATTTAGTTGTGTGGAATGCAGATGCACTCATTCTCTCAATCCCCCTCTTCCCACCTAGAAATACCCTGTTTCTAGGTTCTGCGTTTCTGTATATATTGTACAGATATGCATTATAATTTACTTATAGGTTTTAGCTCATCTATCGGTCTCAAATAATATGCTTCATAAGATGAAACACTATTCCTGTAGTAAGTGCCTGCAGGTTCAGCTTGGTTCACACATACTCGTAGATAGAATATGAACTATACCATGACTAAATGTACATAATTTGGACATAACCCGCACAACCTTTGTCTTGGACCAGGGTGAATGATCATGCAGGTTTCAGGTTCTCTATCTTAGAGCACAGGTGTCACGTGAAGACGCAGAACAGAAGGAAGAAGGAAATACAGGTGACTCAGTCACTGCAGTCTCCCTGCAGCAACACCTGCCAGGCCATCACACAAAACAGGAGTGCCTACGTCACTTCAACCCCAACCAGAGAGCAACCGATATCCCAAGACACATGTACACACACACACACACACACACACACACACACACACTCAGGGCGACATTAGAGACACAGATGCCTGATATTGATGCACGTAATCCATGCCCCCTGCCTCTACACACGCATATGCACGTGGGTCTGCTGCTAGTAAAGATGTTATTTTCAGCTCCTCTTAGTTCCTTATTTTAAAAACACATGTGGAAAACCTAAAATGATGTTTCTTTTTTTCCCTATTGTTGACACTATTACAGATGTCCCCCATGAAAAATACTAAGCATCAGTAACCTAATCTAACACCTAGGAATGCTTACTGCCAATATATACTGCATGGACTCTAGAATTTTTGTTCTGTTCATACACATATTCTATAACATATAAAACAGTTTTTAAATTGTACAAACACTTTGAATATTCTCTTGTATTCACGTTTGTGTACATCTTTTCAAGTACCAAACACTTTAATGGACCACTTTCAAGAGACAACCAAAATATCAACTAGAGTTATTTTTCCAATTACTAAAGCAATACATCCTTATAAGAGACAAATAGAAAGGAAGGGTGTTGAATGAAAACAGTAAATTGTCCTCCAATCCTATACTTTGGTCCATGGTCCAAATAAACATCTTCCATTAAGGGTTGGTACATAATCTTGCAGACGATTTCTTTTCATATTTCATACTAATAGGAGTACAACTCTCTTCTCTCCCTTTAACGATGTGTACAGGTAGGTGGATAGATGCATGATGGATGGGTGAATACATAGATAGATGATAAATAAATAGATACATAGATAGATGATAGGTGGAATAATATGTAAATATTGATCCTCTTTTGCACACCAGGCACAATGTGTTAAAACCAGAACACTGAACAACACCAAACTAACATTTCAAGTAACCCCAAATTCTCAGAGGGCTTGGATACGAAAATGCTTCCAAATTTTTAGTTTACAATCAAATCAAACGTGCCTGCAGAGAGGGGGAGAACATACGGAAGAAAGCAGAATGGGGGCAGGATAAATAGCAACTCCACAACCTCTAACTTCATAGTCAATTTCAGACCATTAGGAAATAAAGTTATGAAATGGACTAGCTTCTAGTTTTCAGGTCCTGGTATGACTTTTGTTCTATTTCATCTGCTCTTTGGTTGAGCAATCAAAGAAGTTGATGACATAGAGCTTTCATTTCCCCAATCAACAGCCATGATTTTTGGAAGAATTTTTTGGAAGCTCTATTCTTTCACTCCTTTTCCCAGTGAGGGCTGCAATCAGTTGTGAAGAAAAAAGGAAAGAAAACAATGCTCTGAAGGTGTTGTCTCCAAACGAGGACACTTTTCTTGAGATGAGCCCCCAGCACCACTCCTCAGAGGCAGAAATTCTCTCATCTTCACCCCAACGCCCCCTCCCTACAATCACTAGCTGTTTAGTGGAGCTTCTTTGAAAGTGTAGGTTTTGTGATTTTAACTGTCCCCAAAACATGTATTTCCATAAAAGGACGTGTTGGTGGTTCCCTTTGTTATTATAAAGGCACACTTTATAAAATGTCTGTTATGAAGAAAATACATCCTTGCCTATTTTTGCACCTCTCCGTTGCCAGGTGAATTCAGCATAAACTTTCACACACAGTTCTTTTAAGCTTTTAAGATTTCATTGGGCTTGCAGTCACAGTGCAAGTATTGTCATAGGAAACTGACAAGCAGAAAAAAATCGTTAAGAGTCTGAAGACATATTTAAACTTCCATCGACTCACTAAGCTGCATTGTTTGAATTCTTTAACCATTGTTTTATATAGAGCTTTTAATTGAAATTTTATTTTGAGGTAAAGATTCACAGTTGGCTGTAAGAAATAGTAATAATAATAATAATAATAATAATAATAATAATAATAATAAAAGATCTCATTGGGCTTGAATTCCATTTGTAGAATGGTTGAGTGAAAATTGATATCTTTGAACTTTTTCTCTTATGTGGTTCATTAGTTTCATAAATGCATAGATGGCACTCCTACCTGGAGATCTGGGTTGTTCTTATACATATTTAAATGGCACATCTTGCAAACCATAAAATTATAAACTGCCCTCAGTCTTCTCAAAGGAATAAAAAAAAATTAGACTTCTTTCTCACCTGTAAATGATCAGCTCTGACTCTAAATACACAAACACCTCCCAATTACCAAGCTCTGCTTCCCAATTTTTCCTTAACAAACAAGCAGGAACTTACCTCTAGAGCCATCTGCTCAGAGAAGGAGAAGCATGAGCACTTGAGCAAAGAACTACACAAAGATCAAAGTTTCCCATCAGCGCCTTGTTGTAAGACTAGAGTGAACTCTCTCCCATTCCTTTGGCAAACTCTGGTGGTTCCTCCCATCCAGTAGACCAACTTACTTTCAAGGATGCTGTTAACCGTCCAGCCCCTATTACCTGCCACAGGGAGACCTCCAATATTCTCTATAACACTAATGAATTCACGCACAGCATTAGGGTTAAGAAGTCAGGGGCAGCCTCCTCTGTATTTCAGGTGAGACCTCCGTTAAGTACAAGCATTCTGGAGAGCAGATGACGTGTGTATTTCAGAACCTAATGATTTCCCTGTGTTTTGCATGAGGAAAAAGAGGTGCCCTTGTTCACAGGATAAGTAATTGCATTGTAGCTCAGCACAACAACATTGAACATATGCCAGGAGCTTGTTACCCATGGAGAAAGACTACCAAGTCTATAGTCTAAGCCAACAAAGGTATGCTATGTATTCAGCACAAAGACTGATGCAGACCTTCATGTACTGACATTGAAAAGATTCAGACAAAACTCTGACTACAGAACAATTAAGTACAAATTATATGCTTTATGTAAAATGCACACTCACATGGGGAGTGATGCTGTCCATTTTATCTTAGGATATGAAAGACAGGCAAATGCAAAAAAAAAAAAATCTAGAATGGTCAATAGAGATGTCATGATGCGGTTCCATCCAAAAGAGAAGAGGAACGAGGATGGAAGTGAGTGGTGAAGGTAGATGTTATTTTTCAAATCGTGTTGAAAAATATTACAAACAGGACAGTTTACATGTACATATGCACCAAAATCTTACCTTATAGAGAGTTTAAGGGGATAGGAAATGAAATATTGGATGTAAGTGAACAAAAAGAGAGCAAGTGTAGCAAAACGGCAACATACATACCATTGTATAGAATGCAATGAAAATTAAATTTTTAAAAAAGAACATGCCGCCTGGCCGGGCGTGGCTCAGCGGTTGAGCATCGACCTAGGATCCAGGAGATCTTAGTTCGATTCCCGGTCAGGGCACATGCCCGGGTTGTGGGCTCGACCCCCAGTCGGGAACATGCAGGAGGCAGCCGATCAATGACGACTCTCTCATCATTGATGTTTCTATCTGTCTCTCTCCCTCTCCCTTCCTCTCTGTGAAATCAATAAAGATATATTAACAACAACAACAACAACAAAAGGACATGCCTATTATTATGTTGCCTGACACATAAAAAAAGAGGAATACAATCAGAATATATTTGAAATGTTTTGAGGTGTATTTTATATGATCAAAGGAAATATTCATTATCAAAATGCATGTACCTCAGCACATGGGAGATATTCAATTACAGCAGTCCAAACAGAGAGAGGAGGGTTGCAGAATGTGCCAAGGAACAATAGCCAACAATTTTCCAAAGTAAAGAAATATTTCACGTAGTATATTTCATATTCCCAGCCACGAGCTTAACTCATACACACACACACACACACACACACACACACAGAGAGAGAGAGAGAGAGAGAGGGAGGGAGGGAGGGAGAGAGAGAGAGAGAATAATACTTGCACACAGTTATGCAAGCACACATACAAACACACATAGGCTTTCATAGTAAAGCTTCTAGAAACCAGAGTGAAATAGAAGACCTTAAAAGCAAGGAGAGAAAAACCAACCTGATATTAGGCAGGGTCCTCTTATCATTTTAAATAGAGGGAGCATGATAGAATGAGTTGGAGTCCGGAAAAAGCAAAGGGGGGGGGGGGGTAATGAGACACTAAGAAGAATGTCATGGTAGGAAGAGTGGGCACTTGTAGCTCTGGAACAGCCAAGGGAAGAGATGGTGGTTCTGAGAACTCATGCCCTTGGAGGAGGAGACCTCTGAGCTTGGGCTCAGAATTCTAAGAAAAGGGGCTGCCCAGCTCTATGACGTTTCTCAAGGAGGTCAGGGGAAGGATGCAGGAAACCCAAGACCGTCCAATCTGCTGGTGCTGGTCCTTACTGAGATCACATGTCCCTGTCCCTGTCATATGAAGGGCCTCTTTGAGATGGCCCTGAGAGGAGCAGGAACAGAGAGGAAGGTACAGCCGGTTGTGCCACATCCAGACCTCCTGTGGCCCTCCAGAGACCCCACTGGCCAAACCTCACAGGCAGTCGGGAGGTAGAGGGAAAATAGAATTGGCAGAGCTCGGTTTCGGCACCGTATAAGACTGAGCCGAAAGGCATGGATATCCTCTACCTAGAACCTGCTCCTTCTTAAGGCACATCCCTGACAAGGAATGCAACGGCACATCCTACCAATTGCCGTGTTTTTCTTTAGAAACACAAATAAACATACAAAAGCTGTAACATCAACAGCATTCACTTTCAAACACACAACCAAAAAACCCAGAGCCTTCAAGAAGGAACTTATATTTATGCTTATATAATAAAGAAGGAGCCGTTTACTAATTTGAATTCTGTTTACCTAACTGTAATTAATGGTGTGATAACAGGAAATTTGACTTGTAGAGAACATGTTTTTCAGTTTGTGTGTGTGAATGACTCAGGGTGAGCACAATATCATCCCCCGGTTACACAAAGTTATTTAGATCATCCATTGCTACCCATTGGTCTCATTTGCAGACTTCAACTCTTCTCTCTCATATCGTTTACATAAAAGCTTTCTACTACAAGTAGGTGTAAACGAATAAGCTTACATCTTTAAGGGTTCATGGGACAATCATTGTAAGCAGAGGTGTAAAATGAGAAATATTTGGAGATCTCTGCTTTCAGGAACTCAGGTGACAATGCCCTCAGGCAACAGGTGTCACCTAGGACACTGAAGCAGGGATGGGGCATGACAGGTTATTCAATCACCTTAGCCCACAACAAGAGGAGCTGCCATTC